>NC_135321.1:12531134-13781134 GCF_048772815.1 Callospermophilus lateralis
GTCCACTGATTTTTTTTTTAACTCCCCCCAAACCTCTCCCCACCCCCCACCACTACCTTATTTTAGACTAGTTTCTACACGGCAGAGAAAACATTCAACCTTTGACTTTTTGGGTCTGGCTTATTTTACTTATCATGACAGTCTCCAGTTCTATTTATTTATTCTTGATAATTGCTAGTCAGACTGAAGTGAGATCAATGTAGTTTTGATATGCATTTACCCAAATGCTACTGATGCTAAAGATTCTTTCATATATTTCTTGGCCATCATTTTCTCTGTTTTTAAGGCTAACTATTTCAGTTAGCAAGAATTGGTTTGCCCTTTTATTAATTTACTTAATCATATGTCTAAAGTGTGAATCTGGGCTCAGAGTTAGAAGAAGGTACAGCAGCTGAAAAAGGAAAAATACTTCTGACTTCATGCAGCTGAAATTTGGAAAAGGAAAGATAGACAGTCGAATATACATAAGTAAACTGAGAATGCGTATTTCTCCACACCTGCACCAATCCTAAAATGATACTTAAAAGTTGATCATGATAAGACATACATGAAAGCAACCCCAATTTGATACAAATCTATTGCTATCTGAATAGTATCATGTGACTCTATGTCACAATGCTTCATTTTCTGGATATTGTTATAATTTTATTTTAACAAGTTATGTATCAGAAATTGTTAGCATTTGATTTTGTACTTATATTTGGAAAAGGTTTTGTTAAAAGAGACAAAAGATTCAGTAATTTCAAACTAAAGTTGTCAGGTATCACATTTCTCGGCCATGAAAATAGTAACTTAAAAAATTTTTTAACTTGTCTATTTTTGATCTCTAAGATTACTATCACTTAATAAGCATTAGAGGAAGCAAAAGGAAAGTATAGCTACTATAACTATTTCTTCCTTAACCCCCCCATAATACAATGTATTATAAACATAATCAAAATATAGAAAAAGTCAAGAAAAAAATTTAAATCAGCCAAAATCTGTCCTAAAGTAAAAATTTTAATGCAACATAAAAAAAATATTAATATACTTTTAGTTTTCCTGTTAGTGACCTAAGTCTTGATTTTTATTTAATTTGTTCAAGTAAATGTTTCAGTTGGTGGTTTCTTACAGGTTCGTGGACCTTCCCAAGCTGATCCTAACAGCATTGTAGATGATCTGCTGACACCATGCTCTCCAGGCGATCCCGGTGCCATTGAAATGACATGGATGGATGTCCCTGGAGATAAACTTCTGGAACCAGTTGTTTCCATGGTTTGAAATTTTATTTGTTCTTAAGAAATATTTTAAAACATTATATTGTATAAAATTTGCTAGAAATGTTAGTATGTTTAGGCTCGTTTACTTAATACTATTATAAAAATTATAAAGATAATTTATGTTTTTTGGTTTTGTTTTTTTGGTACTGGAGATTGAACTCAGAGGCACTTAACCACTGAGCCACATCCCCAGCCCTTTTTTAAAAAAATATTTTATTTTGAGATAGGGTCTCACTGAGTTGCTCAGGCCTCACTAAGTTGCTGAGACTGGCTTTGAACTCACAATCCTCCTGCCTCAGCCTCCTGAGCCGCTGGGATTACAGGCCTGTGCCACCACGATCAGCAATAATCAACCTTAATCAAACTTAAAATATAAAAATGATTATCTTTAAAATATTTTCTTGGGACATGAACTTTAAGTGAAAAAGCTGCTTTTTGTTTGTCTTGTTTCAGTACTGAGGATTGAACTCAGGAATGCTTTACCACTGAGCTAAATGCCCAGCTCTTTTGGTTTTTTATTTTGAAAGGGAGTCTCGCTGAGATGCCCATGCAGGCCTCTAACTTGGGATTCTCTTGCCTCGGCCTGCTTAGTCTCTAGGATCATAGTCACTGGGGTTATGCTATGGGCATAAAGCCTACTTTTAAAACTACAGTTCTCTGATTTTATAGGTTCTAAAGCTGGATCATCCCCAAAAAAGCTTATATATAGTATATAAATTATTTTTAAGACTTTTTCAAAATAACCAGAAATGTTAATTATAGTATTTATAATGGGTATTTTTCTGTTTTACTTCTCAAGGCTCCATGAGAAGTATAAATAATAGAGATTTTAAAAATTTTAACTGAACATTTTTAACTCTTTTTCTTTAAAAAAAAAATTTAATTGCCTAAACAGTTTTAACCACAAAAAGTATATTTCTTTAGTTTATAGTGCAGGAATTAAAATGATTTTTATAAGATATATTTTTAGAGAACTTACGGTTATTGAAAAGTTATGTTTATTATTGTTTGTTTTCTTATTGATGAATTTTTCAAAATTTTCTGCTTCAGCTAAAGGAGCATTATGATAGGTTTAACAGTAACTTAGAAGAAACTTTCATGATATGTAGACAGACATAACAGACAATGTAGACATATGCACATACATGTTTGTGTACATATATGTATATGTTAATTATGCTTATCTGCAAAGTTGTTCAGAAATCCTTTTTTGTTTGAGTCTTTAATGTATTGCTATTAAAAGTTTTTATAGTCTGTTCAACAGCTTTGAAGAATTTACAGTGACTTAACAATGGTCTTTTTCATCACTTTTCCTTACACAGTTTTAGGAGACTTTTTTTTGTTTGTTTGCTTGTTTTTTGTTTTTTTTTTTTAAAGAGAGAGAGAGAGAATTTTTTTAAATACTTATTTTTCAGTTTTCGGTGGGCACAACATCTTTATTTTATGTGGTACTGAGGATCGAACCCAGCGCCCCGCACATGCCAGGCGCGTTACCGCTTGAGCCACATCCCCAGCCAAGACAATTTGTTTTTTAATGTATCTCTGATATTAGCATATTTTCTTATATTTCAATCTTAAGTGTAATTTTTAAAAATTCTGGCTACTTGATTTTGAAATAATATTAGTCTGCTTCACTTAAAATATAAATGACTGCCCTACAGAAATGTATTTTTGTGATAAAATTGTAGTAAAATTCAGTAAGTGCAATTTAAAAGTAGTAATAATTTTACTACAAAAAACATTTCTATAGTTTATATTGGAAGATTTAAAATAATTTATAAGATTATATGATGATATAAGGAATATTTAGAGAAAGTGATTGAAGAGAGATCTATAGTAAATTACTATCTTCCTTTTGAATTTGTATTTACTGAGGGAACTGATATCTTGTTAAAGAAAACCATAAGGCCAGAAATTACATCCTGACCTAGGTGTAGAGAGTCTTAAAACCTCAGGCTGATGGGGTCGTCCTTCTCATGGGTGTCTGGGAGCATTGGAGGATTAGATCAGGACCAGGGAAGAAATTGAAAGTTTCTACACCAAGGAATGACATGATCTCAGATGTTCTCCAGAAAGAATAGGGAAACTTGTCATCAGTAGCTTATGGCACTGTGCATATTCATATTTTATCTTAGGTTAAAGTTGGTAACGATAATGATGATGCTTCCATGATGTTTGGTTTATTAGATCTGTCATTAATACCATCCTCACATTCCTCTCCCTGACAGTCGGATATGTTACGGTCACTATCGAATACAAAACCTACAGTCAATGAACATGACTTGTTGAAGTTAAAGAAGTTTACAGAAGATTTTGGCCAAGAAGGCTAAACCAAAGACAACAAGGAAGACGTTTACCATATGTATTCTTTCTTTCATAGATACTTTTGCCTTTCTTGGGTGGCATCAGATTATTTCCAGTTAAGCTCTTGTACTACAGGGAAATATACATCTCACTTCAGATTCCTTTAAGTTTTATACTATACTTTCCTCCATTACTTATTAAATACTCCAACTAACAAAAATTGTAAAATAATGCATTTATAAGGAAATGAGTAAAATGTAAATGGCATGAAACTAGAAATTACCCAGTAAAAAGAATATTGAACATTGATTGACACAAATATTTAGAATTTTTTATGAGTGGTGGACTTAGCAAAGAGCATTTGACTTTTTTTTTTTATAAAATGAAATAGGGCTTTATATTTTGAAAATAAATTGTTGAACATTCTTATCAATGTAAAATTTACTTCATTAAAAAATTTTAAATAATAGAAACTTTACTCTCAGGGATGGGCAATAAAACAATAAAGAGTACTGTGGTTGGTTTAGAAAGATTTTGAATTGTGTTATAGCCAGTGTTCTTATTGATTTTAATAGGTTGATTCTTTTTTTCTGTATAGATTAAAGTAATTTCTTTAAAGGAAGCAAGCTTTTGTATTTAACTAAATGATGCCTTTCACTGTGTTTTCTCAAGAGAAAGACTTTCTAAATTAGGCATTGTCTTTACCTTGAAGAATAAAATTGTCAATCCCATTATCTTTTTGTAGCAAGATTGACCAAAACAGGTGGTAAATAAGTATGAATTTTAAAATTACTGTCATGAAATACTGTAATGGGAATCTTTACCAATAAGAAAGTGGCCTCCCTTTGGATTATGGGAAGTTTCCTGTGTGTGATGTGGGTGTGTACATATATATGTATATATATATAAATTTTTAAAAAAGTATAAAGTAACAGGGGTCTTGTCTTTCATCCTTTAAGTTCAGGAAACAGTTTTTCCTGGAAAGATATATGTTATCAGTGTAACACTTATGAACCTTTAGAAATGAACTGATGTTCATATAATAAAATATAAACATGATAATAATGTTTTTCCAACATCTTCAAGTAAATATTCTGAAGGTATGTGTTACACATTTCAGCATCAACACTAAGTTGTGCCTTGTACATTTGCATTGATCATACATGCAAAAGATTATTAAATTAGCTAGAATGAGGTAGATTCCTTAATTACTATAAATTCTACCTTGCAAATGCTATATAGTAACTTGCGTTTTAAAGTATTTTTGCACATTTTACATATTATGCCTTTGGGTTTTCTGTACAGATTGTTTTTGTTGATATTAAATAGAAATCATAGGCCCAAAATACGCTGTTCTTATGTGAAGTAAATTGATGTAATCTCTATTGACTATATTCTGTGTATGCATCTTTATTTGGGGAACTTCTATATAGGAGAAAACATGATCTAAAGAAGGACAGATTGACAGCTAACCATAGGAATTAATCTCCTCTGGAACCCTATAAAATAACAAAATATTTTTAAAAGACAGAAAACCAGAACCACAAAGATAGCTCTTAAACGAAAATACTTCAGAGAGGTGCTGCTCACCCAAACTGCCTCCCTGGTTTGGCGATGCGCTGGCCTCCCACACACTGCAGGAACCTAAGTCGGAGATCCTGTTTTCTGTATCACTTGGCAGCAAGCATAGGCTCTTGACCTAGCCTTGGCATATCAGAGCTATCACGCAGGTTCTTCAATTTTGCACACATAACAAAGAGAACAAGCCGTTCAAATTAGGATTGTAACCAACAGCAGCAGCTAGTGGTAATCTGGTAAATTGCAAGACAGCTAATAACACTAGTGTTAGGGAATCAAGTGTACAGTGAGGACAAAGCAAAAGCATGAGAACATCAAGGACAGCTGGTTGGGATCAAGGTGCAGGGGTGGAACCCCAGGGATTTTATATAACTGCTAAAAAACCTTCCTTGCAGCCACCGTGCTAAAATCATCAAAAGCCAAACAGTATTTTTTCCTGAGGGTTGCCAAATTACATCAGTTGAATTCACAGATCTACCAAGTTTTTATGTGAAAGCAGGAAAAATGAGTAGGAAAAGAGCAAGACTTTAGTACTGGAATATATGTTTGTGAGATTTTGGAAGATGTGTGAGAACAGATTATGTTGGCACACAGAATCTGAGTTTCAAATTTCAGATAAATTTGAATATACCAATATAGGCTCAATCAATGAAAGAGTGGTTTTAATTGTTGGCTTGACTGGCTGAAGAAACTGAACCTGACAGTGGACACTCTACCAATATAAGTATTCGATATATTCAGGAAATAGAAATGCTGGAGCAGATTTATCATGGGAGAGTCACCCACAAAGCGACAGTGTTCCTGGAGAAGACCACAACCCAGTCTCTTTACCAAGGCTTTTGACAGGGGAAAGGAACAGAAATAATAATGTCTGGCAAAAAACTGATGAGTATAAGAAGACATGCAGGTAACTCCAATTATTGTGGTTCATATCACTGCATTACAAGGCATCCCAAAACTTTAGGTTTAAAGTAACAATTATTTTCTGTCAGTTTCTGTGGATTGGGGATTTAGGAAGGGCTCGGGTGGGCAGTTCTGGTTAGGAGTCCCTTGCCAGTTGCATTCAGACACTGACAGGAGCTGGAATAGCAGGGGCCAAGCTTCTGGGAGCTGGTAGCACAGCTCAAGGCCTCTTGGAGTGATTTCTCCCCATGGACGGGCTAGCATTCCACACAGCATGGTGACCTCAGGGCAGTCAGGCTGCTGTCTCCTGGCTGTGACAATTGTACAGGAGCAAGTGTGCCAGGCAGCAAAGCCAAGCTGTTAACCACCCCCTGTGAGCTAGCCTCACAAGTCACATAATGTCACTTCTGCTGAAGCCTGTTGGTTGAAATAGTCACAGAATCCCACTCAATTTGAAGGGAAGAGGACAAGGGTCCCACTGGACCCTGGGAGGAATGTCAAGATGACATTGGAAGAGCATGTGAGTTGGAAGATAGGGATGTGCTTCCCAGTGAGATGCAACATGAAATACATTTCATGAAGTTCTCTTACCAAAAATGTTTAATCTGTGTCTGATCAAGCAGTAGTCCTAATTGTTGGGTTACAGAAAATGCTGGGGAGAGAAAAATATATAGCACCGCAAGGAAGCAATCAGACAAAAGAGAACATAGGTCATTCTAGAAAATGACTGGCCTGGTTTATAGAAAACGCCAATGTCATTAGGAGAAGAAAAGCTTGAGGCACTCTTCTACTCACCTAGATTAAATGAAATTGAAGATAATAACAGGATATTTGAACCTTGATTAGATCCTAGTTTGGAAAAAAGGGTAAAAGAATTTTGGTGCAAGTGAAAAAATATGAATATGGACTGATACAATATTATGGAATTGTTCTGAACTGTCTTGGACATGATAATGGCATTGATTGTATTGGTTGGGCTGTGCTCTTAATTTAGGAGATCCATGCTGAAGTATGCACTTAAGGAATGAATTACCATGCTAAGATTGTTCTCACCTTTCTTAGAAATTATTCAGCAAAAAGTATGCACACACATACTCACACAAAGCAAATGTGGTTAAATAAGAGTGAAGGATGGTCTGGGGTTGTGGCTCAGTGTAGTGAACTTGCTTCGTATGCCTGGGGCACTGGGTTTGATCCTCAGCACCACATAAAAAATAAATAGATAAAATAAAGATATTGTGTCCATCTACAACTAAAAAAAATTTTTTTAAAAAAAGGAATGAAGAATGAACTTTAATTTTGGAAGAGGCAAAGCATGGAACCAATTTTGAAAACATACAATCATAGAATCTCTGCCTTTCCCGTACACTTAACACAGATCTGTGAATAATCTGTGAACAAAGTCATGGAGCTCCCTCTGTTACAATCAGACACCATTCTTGGCTATAAGATATTCCAATGTAGATACTTTAGATTTTGGAATAGCTGTGTCTTGAAAGATTGCCAAAACTGTAAGACTTGCATATTTCAGTCCTGTTTTCCAAAGACATAAAATCGGGGCTGGGGATGTGGCTCAAGTGGTAGTGCGCTCGCCTGGCATGCGTGCGGCCCAGGTTCGATCCTCAGCACCACATACAAACAAAGATGTTGTGTCCGCCAATAGCTAAAAAAAAAAAAAAAAAGACATAAAATCGTCAGCACATTCTTAAAGGCCTAAAATATACTTTTGTAGGGCTGGGGTTGTGGCTCAGTGGTAAAGTGCTTGCCTGGCACATGAGGCCTAGAGTTTAATCCTCAGCACCACAAAAATAAATAAAGACATTGTGTTCATCTACAACTAAAAAAAAAAAAAAAAATTAAGATGTCTACTTTGTAATTCAGATCACAAAACTTTTGAAACACCATATTAAACAAAATGTGATTACATGAAAAAGTACTGACATGCAAAAAAACTCGAGATTATTAAATGAAAATATTAAAATGGAAGAAGTTGGTAGTAGCTACATGGGAATGGGAAGGGTGATGCTTCAAGTGGTTAACAGGTATAGTGTGGGTACAGCTGTCAATAGCTATTTCTTTCCAGGGCAATATTTCTAGAAGCTTAGTAAAAGTATACATACACACACACCCCTCTTTTACACAGAACATTACTTTTCCCAAATGCCTTCTACTTTAGATTTGACTCAAAGTAGATAAAACATTTTGACAATTCTCGTTTTACTGTTAGGTGAGTCTCCAGCTTGCAGTGAATGTTTAAGTCTTGGGCACTCCCCAAGTAACTGCAAAGTGATGTCGACTGCTCCCTCAAATCATCCCTTTACATTATCACTAAATCCAGGTCTGCCATGCTGTCAGGAAAGATCTGTTAGTCTTTATTTGACTTCTGCTTTCTCAAAGGATTGTACCAAAATCCAAGAGTGCTCTGTGGTCCCCAGAATGGGAAATAAACCTCTGATCCCTCAAGTCTGTCACCAACATTTTTATTGTGCAAGTGCATAGGCCTCTCGCAGCATTCCCTTTCTACACCAGGAATGAAGCATAAGAACCTCTTTCAAGGCTGCAGCTGCTTAGTGCCTGCCAAGACCCAAGCCTGCCATCCTATCTGGGCTCAGCCACCTGCCCAGCTTGCTGCCCCCGGGGTAGGGGGACTGATAGGTTCCACCTAGACCATCATCAACACCCTGGTGAGTTGAGACCTGTGTCCCCTCCCTGCATTCAAATGTCCTCTCTTATTGCTCTCAAAAGCATTAATCTCTTCAGTGACTTGGGACAAGGATTTGTTGGTAGGGAGAGCTATGAGAAAGGAAAGTATTTTTTAGGTGATTCTGCTATATGGGAGCACAAAAATTCCTGTCTACTTTCACATACAGAGGAAAAATGATTATCTAAATAAACCCTTCCAAGAATTATGAGGTCACCTGGAGAAGTGTCCTGAACCAAGTCCGGAACCAAATGCAAATGGCCTGTCTACTCCCAACCCCTCCTCTCTGACATTGAATTTGACAGAGGTTCTTATTTTCTAAATGTTATGAATTAGGCATTTGGTTTTTTTATTATGTATATATAACATAAAATTTACCATTGTAACCGTTTTTAAGTGTATAGTTTAGTGGCATTGAGTACATTCACAGCATTGTTCAACCACCGGCACTAACCATTTCAAGAACTTTCTCATCATCCCAAACAGAAGCTCTGTACCCATTAAACAATATCCCCCCCTCCTGCTTTCCCACCTCTCCAGCCCTTGGTAATGTCTAGTCTACTTTCTGACTCTATGAATTTTTCTATTTCTACATTGTGCTAAGTGAAGTAAGGCTGAATATTGTAAGATTTCTCTTATACATTCAGCCTTTAGTGTCTGGCTTGTTTCACTGCTATCATGTCTTTATGTTTCAGTCATGTTGTAGTTTGGGGCAGAATTTTACTCCCTCTTAAGACTGAATACTATTCCATTGTGTGAACATACCGTATTATGTTTATGAATCTATCTGCAGGTGCACATTTGGGTTTTTCCACCTTTGGCTATTGTGAATACTATTGCTATTAACATTGTTATGCAAGTATCCATTGGAGTTCCTGGTTTCCATTCTTTTAGGTACACAACTAGCAGTGGAACTGCTGGGTCACATGGTCATTCTATGTTTAACTTTCTGAGGACCCATCAAACTTTCCCACAGTGGCTACGCCATTCTATATTCCTACCAACAATGCAGTTGCTACATCCTTGTCAACACTTGTCCTTGTCCACTTGAGTTTGGCTTTCTTTTATAATAGCCATTCCAATGAGTACATTTATTATTTTCTAAATCAGGAAAAACACTGTAATCAATAATTAATATGGACCATGAAGGAGATGATGGCAGTAAGAATGTAAGTAAACCCATTACAAAGTTGTTTTTCATTCAGTCAGTCATGTTTAAAAAGATTTTATTAACAATTTTGATATTTTTCATTGTAAATTTTTTTCATTAATTTTGTTTTTATAAAGGCTATTGTCTTAAAATATTATTGATCTTGATTACTGCATGTTTATTTGCATCTCCTTGATTTTGTGCCAGAGTGGACTGAGTGCCTCATTCACCTCACCCTGGCCTGGTCCTGTAGTTGCTGATAACCTGGAAGCACAACTGGGTAACCTGGAATAAGATCAAATTTGGTTGGCTTGCGCTTTGGGCTTTTCTTTGCTAAACCTATCAAATTAATAGTTACATGTATTTTACACTACAACTGTTCAGAGAAGAGCCCCGGCTGGTATGCAGAACAAGACCATTTAATGTCCATAAAACAAAAAAGGGCCAGCAAACACTTGGGGTTTCATAAATTATTCTAGAATAATATCAAAAGTGCACTTTTTTCTTTTTTATTGCAGTTGGATCTAGAATCCTAGACTCTATCCAGGTTCCTTTTACCTTACATATAATTCAAATGTAAAAATTTGAAAAAAGCAATTCACATCTGGATTTCATAATACCTAAGAAGGGAGGTTGTCTGGTTAAGGTTTGTATGGTGTATGTCCACAGGTTGGTTCCCCAGAAACAGCCAGAGCTGGAGTTTAGAGGAGGATATTTATTACAGATCAGTACCTGAATGGGCAGAAGTCATCAAAGATGGAGAGTTCCTATGTAGCCCAAGAACATCCTCTAAAGAAAACATATAAGGCTGATGCACTGATTCACACCAAGAAATTTTCCTTAGTACGACAACAATAGCCAAACTACAACTCGTAGTTTCAACAACTTGTCCTCGCATGTCCTTTTTCTGTTCCAGGACCTGATCTGAGATCCAGCACTTTAACATACTCAGGAATCAAATACAATATTATTTCTTAGCTCAATTATGCCAGATTCCTGAAGGATGAGGAACCTATCCTCTTTGGGGAAGCTGATAGAATTGCAGGGGCCAGGGAAATGTCCTCTTTCCTCTGAAGTTTCACTGGAACAAACGAACAGATATTAAATAGGAGAGAAATCAAAAACATTTTATTCATGTGCAAAAGGGAAAACAGAGCATAGGGCTTATCACAGGAGGTAGTTACCCACTAGCTAAGCATCACTCAGAACCATATATACCCCTTTTTTTTCTGTAGGGGAAGGGGAAATGAAGAATGCAGACAATTTTGAGGAGTTATGGATGATTATTAGGGGATAATAAAACAGAAAATAGCTTGTAAAAAATATTCTTTTTGGAATCTGAATGAGCCTGAGAGACAGATGTCATATGAGAGTCCATCCAGGTGTGGTTACATTTCTGTCTTCTTTCCTGAGATAGATGATGGGATTGGGGTGGGGGTGGAAGGCAACTGTGTTTCTTTTTGCAGTCTGCTCTGAATACAGATAAGGGTATTCCAGGGAGTCTCTTTCTAAGCTTGCGTGGGCAGAAGCAAGATAAGCTTTTCCTTTTGGACAAACTCTCACTGTGCTCCAAAGTGCCATATTCTTTGAGGTATAATTCTCTGAGCCCCAAAAGGGTCAAATGGAAACTTGCCAGCCTGAGTGGCATTGTTCTGAGAGACACTTTGGTTATATGCTATGATGATGAGCTGGACCAACTATTGCTGGATGCCCAGAACTCTAATGAACCACTACTTTTTGACTCTTGTATTTGAGGTTACGTTTACTACCATATGGTGATACAGTGTCACACTGGCATCGTGTGTGAGATTATAATACCCTGATGGTCAAATGTATTGGGAAATTGAGTTAAAAGCCTCTGATTATAAACTGGTTCTTCTAGGTATTAGGCACATGTTTGTTTTGCTGTAAGAGAACTTTGGCCAGGCTTGTGTAGTTAAGAATTCAGCATTATCTTGAGAGAAGGTCTGGTCTCTGTCCTTGGTTTCTGGGAGGCCCCAGTAAAAACTCTTCACACAAGAGGCTCAGGTGAGCTTCCCTGGTTGGCAGTACTTCAAACATCAATACTGGGAAGGAAACACAGCCTAATCCCATGGGAGATGACAACAGAAGGTCTATATTTAGAACCCTCTAGACTTTGTCCTATATACTTCTTTCCTAGGCTGATTTTGATCTGTGCCCTTTCCCTGTAATAAACTATAATCATGAGTATAATAGCTTTCAGAGACTTCTATGAATTCCTCCAACAAACTATCACACTGAAGGTGGTTTGGAGACCCCTCCCCAAACTTCCAACAGGTTTAGAAGTCTTGAGGACCATACCCTCGAATCTCACAGTTTAATTCTGGACAGTAAGTCAAGAAAGAAGAAAACTCAATTCCTTTTGCTCTTTAGCTCTTTGGTATTTGTACTATAATAGCATTTCCTTTTTTTTTTAAGTAAGCAAACAAAAATATATGCCTTATGCACATCAAAACCACAGTATGACCACAGATAACCAGCATTAGTGAGAATGTAGAGAAAAGGGAACTCACATAAAGTGTTGGTGGGAGTGTAAAATGGTACAGTTACTTTGGCAAAGTCTGTAATCCCTCAATTGGTTAAGCAGAGTTCCCATAAGATCTGGTTAATTCCACTCCTAGATCTACACCCAAGAGAATTTAAAAGGTATGTCCACACAATAACGTGTACATAAATGCTCATAGTACCACAGGTGTAGTGAGCGGGGCAGGATATACTGGAGGTTGATCCCAGGGTTTCAAATATGCTAGACAAAAGCAAGCACATTAACCCCAAGCTACATCCCACATTCCAAAAAGTGGAAACCACCTAAATGACAGTGAATGAATGGAAAAATAAAACACAATATTGCCATAAAATAGAATATTATTTGGCAATAAAAAAGTAATATTACACATTGTCTACCACGAATGAACCTTGAAACGTGCTAAGAATCCAGACACAGGGTTACATATTATTATATTTCCATTTATATGAAATATCCAGAATAGACAAATCTGTAGACTGATTAGTGATTGCGTAGGGCTGGGCAGGGTTTGGGAGAAAATGGGGAGTGAGTGCTAATGATTACGGCACTCCTTTGGGGGTGTAACAAAATGGTATGAAATTGTGATGACAGTTGCACAACTGTGACTATTAAATGCCAGTTATCATGCACATTAAATTGGTGAATTGCATATTTATGGTACGTGAATTAGCTCCCCATAAAGCTGACTTGTTTAGTTTTGAACCTGCCTTGGAAAGTTGAACTCTGAGCCCAACGAAACCAAATCCTCTTGGTGATTTTTCAAAACTCCTTGCGAAGGCTTTCCTGGTCCTCTGAAAAAATGAAAGTGGGCTGTGACCATTTTCTAAGTACGCCAGGAAACATGAACTGGAACCTAGGATTCAGCGTTTAATCTGTGGCCTGCACACCGAGCACGATCCGAGATCCTACAGCCACGGTTTAGAGTGCTCTCGGGCACCCCCTAGGCCGGGCGAGCCGGAGCGGGAGGCGGCGGAACTCCCAGGATGGAGCGGTGGCGGCCCTCGGCCTCGCGCCGGGAGAAGGAAGGGCTGGAAACCTACTCTGCGGGGTCCTAAGACGCAACCTCAGCGCACTCCCGGAGCCAGTCACCCGGGCCCTTCCCAGCAGCGCTCCGAGGCGGCGCTGCCCGGGGTCGCTCGCTCGCCAAGCGCGGGGAGGCCCCACCTGCGAGGAGAGGTTGCAGGGTCCCCACCTTGCGGGGTGGAGACCTCCAGGCCCCTTGCTGCGAGTCGGACGGCCTCCCCACCCTTGGCCGCGCCTTGCTGCGCCGCGCCGCCCCGCCCCGGTGCGGCCCTCTCCGGCTCCTCCTCTTCCCCTCGGCCTGCGTCCCGCCCTCGCCCGCAAACCCAAACACTTCGGCTCCTGCTGCGCCGGCCGCGCGTGATCCCCCAGCCTCAGCCGCAGCCGCTGCGAGTGCTGCCGCTGCTGTCGCGCGCCTGGGCGCCCGAGCCTGTGCCGCTCCGCCCGCCGCGGCCCGCGGTTCGGCCGAGCGATGCTGCTGCTGGTCGCCGCCTTCCTCGTGGCCTTCGTGCTGCTGCTCTACATGGTGTCTCCGCTCATCAGCCCCAAGCCTCTCGCCCTGCCAGGGGCGCACGTAGTGGTGAGTGGCCTCCTGTTGCTGCGCCCAGACCTCCCGGTCCGTTCCGCCAACCCGCGACCGAGGCCGACGAGCCTTCCTCCAGGCCGTGGTCCCCGGGAATGGACGGCAAAAGGGGAGTCACCTGCCGCCGTCCACCCTGGCACTGCCCCTCCGGGCCGGGCGCCCGGCCTCGAGGACCCGCCCTCCGTGGCATCTGGCTCTCCCCGGGGCCAGATTGCGGTGGACGGGATCAACTCCAGCCAACGGGGTTGTCGGGCTCCAGGACCTCGGTAGCTGCTCCGTGGTGCCCAGAGCATCCCTGGGATGTGGATGTTTGGGTCCTCGGCTTTCCCGATGAGTCAACAGAGTGGCCGAGAAACTTTGCCAAGGACGCAGCGGTCGGCGGCGCGCAAGGTGCCGCGCCGACCCAGGGGAGGGCCGCCACGGCCTGCAGGGTCGTGAGGGTGGACCGCAGGGAAGGGGGTCACGAGCCATCGGGACCCGCCGAGGAGGCTCGGGATTGGAGGATGGCCCGTGCGAGGGACAGAAAGGACAGCTGCCAAAGGAGTGCAGGAAGTGACTCACCTGGGGGAAACTGCTCGCGGAACCCCGTGGTCTGGCGGGCAAGGGCGGCTCCGTCGGGTCTGCACTGCCTGTCTGAGAGCGCAGCTGGGTGTCCGCGATTGCTGCTTCAGTGAGATTCTTTGCCACGATTTCAGAGCTAAATGACGTGGCTAGGGCTTCAGGACTGAAGGAGATGTGAATAGTTTGGTTTCTCACCGGAAGCTCCCTTGTCCCTATTCTGCAAGTGTGGCACCTTTCGCAAACCCAGAGGATGCCTGTCCCCTGTGCCCGGGGCTTCGCTGTCAGTCAGCTCTGGCTTTCTCGCCAGTTTTCTTGTTTGGACCCCACAGCCTGAGGCTCACTGAGGCCTGGAGTTATGAGTAAGGAGAGCTAGTCACTAAGTTGGCAGTGTATACCATCTTAGTGCCTGAGGTGACATATACCTGTTGCTGCCATCTCACCTCTCCACTGGACTGTTACAAAATCAAAATAGGGTGGTTATTTATTTTAGTGTGCTTTAAGTCTGAACTAGGGTTTGTTAATGATAAAATGTATTTTCTTTCTTTCTGTTTCCTTTCTTTCTTTCTTTCTTTTTTTTTTTTTTTAAACTATGAGATTATTTTCAGCTCCTGCGGTTCCTGATGTGGAAGATGAGGAGTTGGGTGTAGATTGACTAGAGAGAGGGAGTAAAATCTAATAATCACACCAGGTTCTGAATGGTTCACATCCACAAGAGAACTTGTGCCTCAAAACCTGGCTTTAAAAAAGTTGGATTCTTTCAGAACTTGTGCTTGCAGAGAAGAACTTAGGGGAATAATGCAAAACCAAAATTGGAATGAAAATTTTAATTCAGTATTTATAAGAAAGTTTATTCAACCTTGATGCTAGTCCTTCTTTCCCATCGAGTTCCAGGTCACAGGTAAAATAACAAGTGTCCTGTCTGTTGGGACAGACAAGGAATTTCTTGTCCCTCTTTAATACTAAAAATAACCTACATATACAACCACTAAAAAGGATGTGAGCTTGACATGAATAATTCACGTGATCTCACCATCTGTCTTTTTTAATGTCCTCAAAAGAGGAAAGTGTAATTTACTTGAGATTTGTTAGGCATAGAGCAGCACAGGAGCTAATCTTCATGAAGGATTTGGAGCTATTTACCAATTATAGGACGATTCCTCTGTGCTGTGCTATCTGTCTGTGGATAGTGACCCCAGGCAGCACATATCACACACTGGTGTGGGTTTCAGTCCTCCCTTTTTTTGGATGATGGGGAGCAGTTTTGGTGGCAGTAAGCCAGCTCCTGCTGCTCCCAGTAAGGGTTATAAGGTGTAACTAAAGAGAGAGTAACATTGAAACAGTATTTGCAATGGGCAGTAAGAGGAGTGATACAGAAAGGAAATTAAACTGGTGACTTTAGTGTCCCCCACTTGGCTAACTACTTGTCTCGCAACATTCAGAGTAACACAGAGTTGGCCTTAGTGTGTTTTTGGATACCTTCTAAGAATTAGCTGGCTTGACTAGAAGGTAGTTTCCCAAGAGCCTTGACCTGGAAGTGGAAGTCCTACTCCTGTTATACAAAAATCTTAAAAATTACAGGGCTTAAGCCTTGTTTTTTGCCCTGCAGCAAATTTACATAGCTAACTTCCCTACATACAGCCTAGAAAAAGGACAGCCATAACTATAGCTATATCCACACAGCATATAAATTTTCTCAATAACTCATAACTTCCACTTGCATTAATTGATTTTATAATAATAAGCTTACAAGTTCTTTCAGCATCCTGTTTTCTAGGGAAATGGCATCACATTCCATTTTGCAAAATAATGTAGGCAAATGTTTATTTAGTGACTGCTTGTTGCAAGGTTTGGTGCTAGGAATGAGAGAGATCAAGTGCACTTGGCATTCGTCCTTAAGGAACGGAGTGGAGGTCTGGAGGGAGCCAGGATGTCAGTGAAGTCACTTCACAGGCAGACATCAACAGGTAAGGGCAGGACTTTGTGACAGAGTCAGGAGAAGCTTCATGAAGGAGGGGATATTTGAACTGAACTCTGCAGTGTCCGAAGGGTTTGGAGGTAGAGGTGTGTGGGTGACGTAGGGTGGAGGGACAGTTTAGCAGCAAGGACAGAATCATAAAACAGGGACATTTTAGGGCCCCTTCTAGTTGCTATCTGGTGAAATCTAATAAACCAAAACAACCCGTGAAACATCCTGATAGTAAAGACTTTCTCAGAGCCTGCTTTCAGCCCAGGCCACGGGCTCATTTTTATAATAACCTTCTATAGATAATTGGTTAATTATCCACCAGAGAAATCTCTCCACTGGTGGCCAGTTGAGGTTAGGAGAAATGAAGGGTGCCTGCAAGTCACAAGGAGATAAGCCTCGGTGTGGGAGTGGCTTCATGGTGTTGAAGTCACGGGAGATGTTCCCTAAAGCATGATTTATATCTAACAGTAAAATATTCAAAATAACCTGAAGGGCTGACTGTAGGGAAATAGCTATATTTTGAAACTGCTCTTTAATGTAATATTATAAAGTCTTTAGTTTTTTGTCATAGACTTTATGACTTTTTTTTTTTTTTGCCAGACCTGGGGATGGAATCCAGCTTCTCACACATGTAATCCTAAGCCCAGCCCTGTACATAATCTTTTAAAAAGCAGGATGTAGTATCTTGAAATATGTAATTGGCATAGGAACTGTTATGGGGCAGGCTATATGGGCAATGACCAAACAGACTCCATTTTACCCTGAGACTCCATGTCATGTAAGAAATGCTTCTCCCAGGGAAAGCCCCACCTCTGTACCCATTAATAGTTACCTGGCATAACAGGACAATGACCAGAAAGACAGCTCTGCATTTGTCTGATTAAGTGAAATATGTAGAGTCTCCCCTGTGCCAAGTGCTAGGAATATAGTAGAGAATGGAAATAGCATTGGGATTTCTGTGGAGTTTGTGGGATGGTGATGGGAGAAATGATTGTGAATCAAACAATCACACAGATGTATGACTGTTGGGTTGTGTGAGTACCATAAAGTAAAGAAAAAAGAATGCAGTTCTAAAAATGGGCTGGGGGGTGTATCAGGGTACAGTGAATGCTTACCTGAAGAAGTAGTGTTTGAGCTGAGATTTGCAGCCACATAAAAAGAGCAGGAGGAAAGCATTGGTAGCAAGAAAAATAGAACGTGCAAAGGCCCTATGATGGAAGGGTAAATGGAACTGAGGAATAGAACACTGCAGGAAGAAAAGTGTGGTATTTCAGGATATTCTGATCATATATTATATAATAAGGAGTCATTTAAAATACAAGATATGCACAGGTGACCACTCTTTCAATCGGTTGTAGATATAGTATTATATAGATGCGCAGTAAGGCAAGAAAATTCATGTGGATTTTGAATTCAAGGCAGACTAATACATTATTTATTAGCTTTCCCTCTAGTGAACTCAGAAAATTATAGGTGTGTGCTTTACAGGTCAGCACTGAAAACGAAGCAGTTGGCTCTGCTGACAGTATAGTTCTTCATGCTTGCACTAACTTCACACACTCAGCCTGGTGGGAAGAAGCCGCAAGAGCTGGGCAGTTCTTGTAGAACCCCTAATAATTACTCTGTTCTATTCTGCTCTGTTCTGCTGGGGGTAGAGCCCTGGGCTTCATGTGTGAAGGCAAGTGTTCTACCACTGAGCTACACCCACCCCCCCATTCCATCATAATGATTTTAATGAACTTCCTATGGAGGAAAGATTGGAAGTGCTAAGATGTCATTATTTTGTTCATAGGTTACAGGAGGTTCCAGTGGCATTGGAAAGTGCATTGCAATTGAGTGCTATAAACAAGGAGCATTTATAACTCTGGTTGCACGAAATGAGGTAGGTGTTCTTGGTTCATTATTGCTGACTTACTTATTGTGCTTTAAATTAAGCAGAGAGGCTGTGCCAAGAGTTCTAGTACTCGCAGCTGTGCTGGGAAGTGCTCCCTCCCTGATGTGACTGTGATACTTAAACTACTGGTTCTTTTCTGTGTTTAGGCCTAGGACTTCTCTGTTGAAGTCAGATCAGCTCACCAAGTATCTATTTAGTGGCAGTAGCATATCAGACAGCATTATCGTAGATATCGTGGATCTGGAGATAGGCTGAGGTGTGGTTAAGCAGCGCACCTGGGCATAGGAGGCCGAAAGGGCTGGCAGCAGTGATTCTGAAGCTCATTCCCGAAGGTGTGTAGGTGTTTCACATTCTGAAGCTGAAGCCCAAAGGCGCGGAGTGTTTGTCTCTGACTGCTGATGGCGTGAAGTGTGTACATCTCTAGTGAAATCCACGCACCACGGGACTCTCATCCCTCCTGACACTTAGGGTTGATGCAGGGTCTGTTTTCTCTCAGGGTCTGTTAGTCTTGCCACAGTTGTTTTAGAGGACAGAGCAGTCACACTGTGTGCATAAGAACAGTCCTAAAGTCCTCTTGACCCCACGCAAGGCTGAGGAAGTGGCTGTGACCGTGTCCACTGCTCTTGGGCGCAGAGCATAGAGCGTAATGCTTGGTGCACAGCAGGTGCTCAAGACAGATTTGTTGAATGAAGAAATGAGGGAAGGACAGAGAGGATGGTAGTGCTAGCATGGCCTCCTGGCTTTGGGATGAACCGCTTCAGTAGGGGTGGTCGGCTGAACAGGGCCCCTGGGAAAGGCAGGCCAGGGTGGACCTCAGGGGACAGTGTTCAAATTATGACCCAGAATCAGGCTTGTCACCCATAACTTTTTGTTTTCAAAAATTGGGAAAGGCAGAATTAGCTACCTTTTATTTATACTTTTTCACAAGGCTGGTCCTCGATGCAGGATGAATGAAAGAGTAGTAGGGGGTAGTAGTAGCAGGTGTCCGGCAGGGGTCCTCTCCTAGCTGGAACTGAATGCCCGTGGGAGCCTCTGGGCTTTGAGAAATTCTTTATCTTCTAATATAATTTTTCATACCGATCTTGGCTGTCCTGTGTGTATCTTTATGAAAAGAACAGTATCATTTTATTATAGACACACGCATGATTGGAAACCTTGTGTGTCCTGGGGAATCACCCCACTCCCTTTTTGTTCTTTTCTATTTTCTCAGGATATATTTAAGTTACTTCTGTGGCAGATTAAGATTCTGTAAACTATATCTTTTTTTTTTCTCAAAAATAAGCAAAACAAACAAAATTGAAACCTTGGGAAGATCACTCATTTGCCTGGGTAGCTTGGCTTGTCGAGGAGTGGTTTTTGGAAATGGGCCGGGCATAGCTTTCCCTTCTCTCGTTGGGGCCTTTGGATGATGGCTTACCAGCACCTGCATACCTGCAGCTGTGTGAAGCCGCTCGCGCTTTCCAGCACTATTAAATAGTGTCAGATCAAAACATTTGTTAGAGCCACCATCAACAATCCATGCCGCATATTCACAATTTGAATTTATTTATTTTTCTGTTTCTCTGCAATAAATTTGAAAATGGGCTATCATGTATTCATAGCTTGAAATATTTTGATTCTTTCTCTCATGGACTGGGGCCTGTAGCTACTCAATGAAGGTGTGTCCTGTGTAGTTTATAGAATTTAAGAAATATTTATACAAACAATTGCTTTTTCTGTCCTTTTCAGCAAACCAGCCGTCAGGCATGCAGTCACCTGCTCTAATTGTTCTGTGTTGCTTTCAGGACAGGCTGCTGCAGGCCAAGAAGGAAATCGAAAAGCACTCTATTAATGACAAACAGGTAAAGCACCCTCTTCAGGAGGCATTTCCTATAGCATCAACACAGTTGGAGAAAGGAAAACCAGGGTTACTTCAGCTGGATCACTGAAAGCAACTATGATTTTCCTGGCTCAGCTACACTAAATCAGACTGTTTTTCAAAAGGTGAAATTGTTTCAATTGGCTAGGAACTCAGGTTATTACCAAAAAAAAAAAAAAGTATAGACTCTCTCTTGCACACCTGACAGATGGTCATTTCAGTTATTTTATATATATATATATAATTTTTTTTTTTTGGTGCTAAAGATTGAATCCATGGGTGCTTTAGCACTGACCTACACCCCCAGCCCCATATTTTTTTTTAATTTTGAGGCACGGTCTAGCCAAGTTTTCCAGGCTGGCCTTGAACTTGAGATTCTCCTGCTTCAGCCAGAGTCACTGGAATTACAGGCCTGGGCCATCATTGCCGACTCATTCATTTAAATGAAATTTATACAAATGCTTAGGAGGATAAGGTATTTGAAACACTTTTGGTTGTGGAAATTTTTGGTGAATAAAATGGGACACCTGATGTATACTTGAGGATGAAGCATAATGACAAATTAGTTACTAGACACCTGTCACTCAAGTTAAAGAAATGGAGTTTAACAGAGTATCCCCCACACCAGCCTCTCATCCCTGGAGGATACCCCCACCTGAGTTTTGTGTTGATCCTTCCTTGCTTTTTTAAAAACTTCTACCATTTTTAGTAAAATATGTATGATCTGATAACAGGTTTTTTTTGTTTTGTTTTGTTTTTTTAAAGTTCTGTTTCTTTTTTAACTCTCTGGCATCTTTTTTTTTTAAACTGCTTTCTTGAGATATATTCGCACACCACACAAAATCGCCCCATTTGAAGTGTGCAATCTTTGCTTTTGAATATAAATCACAGTTGAGCAACCACCACCACAGTCAATTCTAGAACACTCCCTTTACCCCATTAAGAATCTCCACACCCACTGGCAATCTCACCTCTCCCGCTCTACCCACTCTCGGTCCTGGGCAATCACTAATGTACTTTCAGTCTCCATAGATGGACATGTCATCATTCTTTATGCATTTTTGCACAACTTTCTTTCTTCATTCAATATTTTTTTTTTTTAGTTTTTTAAAATATATTTTTTTTAGTTGTTGCTGGACCTTTATTTTATTTATTTGTTTATCTGCTATGCTGAGAATCAAACCCCGTACATCACACATGCTAGGCAAGCGCTCCACCACTAAGCCACAACCCCCAGATCTCAATTTTATTTTTAAAAAGCCTTTTATATTGTTGCATTACATAGGAGTTCACTTAATTTTTTTACTCCTATATAGTGTTCAATTATAATTTACCTTTTGTTCACTGGTTCTATTGTTGGGTGGATTTTTAGGTTGTTTCTAGTTTTTTTCTGGTAGTTTCTTTTGGCTTTTGCTATTATAAGAGCACTGTCTCTTTGTACACATGTGCAGCAATGGTACATACTTAGAAATGGAATTGCTGAGCTGCTGTACACGTAGCCATGTGTCTTCACCCTCTCCAAATTGGTTTTACTCCCAGCAGTCAGTGGTGGTTTAGATTGTTCCACATCCTTGTCAACACTTGGTATTAGCAGACTTTTAAGCTTTGCCTTTCAGATGGGTTTTAAGTAGTATTTCACTGTGGTTTTAATCACTTTTTCCCCATTCATGAATTTAATACAGATCTTTCCATCTCAATAAAAATAAATCTCCCTCATTTTTTCAGACTGCTATGGCACACAATATGGGGGACCCCAGAGTCTGTTTAATCAGTTCCCTATTGTGCTGCAGCCTAAGCTAAGATAAAATTCCTTGTCCACAGAGTTTTTCTCTAGGCCTGTGGCCCCTGACTGTACCCCATTCTCTGAGACATCAGAAGGTGGATGTAGCCCCCTCCGCTTCCCCTGTGTTCCCGGGACTCGTGATGGACAGGAAGGTGGTAGCTGAAGGCCGTGCTGCCTGCTGCCAGCACCATCTCCGCTCTGGGCTTTAGGTCAGGTGGAAGATAACTTGTCTCCATCCTGTGGAGGGGGCAAGTCATCAGGGCTGGGCGGGTGAGAGCTTGATCCTTCTGCCTGGACTGGCTTGTTTTTCCCAGTGAGGAGGCCCTGCAGGGGGGTATTTTTGTCCTGATAATTCGTTAATATTTTTCTTTGAAATTTCACTTGTCTGTGGCATAGGTTTTATGCCACAGATGGTCTGATGCTTTGTGAAATGTATTAAAAGACACATTTTAAAATTAATCCTATGATGCCTACCCTCTTTTCAAAAAATGTTTTCTACATGATGACTTGGAAATAAAATCTACTTGGGGTGTAATACAACCAAGGGCAAAGCCCTCTTGTCTAGAATATTCCAGGTTGTGTTTATGATCGGGACTGTTTCCTTTTCTTAGGAATTTAAATCTTTTGGCTACAGTTCCTTCTTCCAGTAAATAAAAATTTCCATCCTGCTGTGTCAATTCCTAAAGAAATGGGTCTCTTTTTTGGTTGTTGTTTATTTGACATGGAGTCTTGTTATGTTGCCCAGGCTGGCCCTGAAATTCTGGGCTCCAGAGATCCTTCTGCCTTAGCCTCCCAAGTAGCTGAGACCGTAGACACACACCACCACACAGCCGCTCGCCTCCTGGCACTCAGGAAGTGAAGACAGAAGAAGAGGCTGGGTCCCAGTATCCTCTTCAAGGGCCTCCTTCCAGTGGCCTGTCTTCCTCCCACCAGGCTCCCTCTTCTAAAGGTTTTCTACTTTCTAGTGGCACCACAGGCTGGGGATCAAGCCTTCAACACATCAGCCTTTGTGGGGACGCTCAGCCAAAGTGAAGCACCAGGCATTCCAGATGGGTGCCAGTGCTCTTCCAACCCCCATTCCATAATTCCTAGGTCAAACTGTCTTAACTGCATCACGAACCGGTTTCAGTCACTGATCTGTCCATTCAGAATCATCCACCTTTATCATAAAGGATTACTTTTAATTAAAAATAACTTTAAAATTAGTTTCAGCACTTGCATATCTCTGACATTTATTTATTTTCCTAAACAGGTGGTGCTCTGTATCTCAGTTGATGTATCTCAAGACTACAACCAAGTAGAGAATGTCATAAAACAAGTAAGAGGTGGGGTTGACCGGAATTAGAGCGCTTGATTTTTGATTGGTTCTTACCATTTTGCTCTGTGACTTGGAATTGGTAAATCTTCCCTGTATGTTGAACAGTTTTGTAGGTTTCATTTACTGGCCTTGACTTGCTGCTAAGTGATTCTTTTCTTCTCTCTCTTACTTTCACTTTGTTACATTTTTCTTTTTTTTTTTTTTAGGCTCAGGAGAAACTGGGCCCAGTGGACATGCTTGTCAACTGCGCAGGACTATCACTGTCGGGAAAATTCGAAGATCTCGAAGTTAGCACTTTTGAAGTAAGTACAAATGTTTGCTTCCTGGGGCAGCCCAGCTACAAAAAGCAGAACAAGGCTTGGGTAAGGGCTTTAAGAATAAAGTAGATGAGTGCATTCAGGCGTTCATAGATGCTTGAGAAGACTGAGGAGGGCTGACAAGGTCTTGGTCCCAGGGCTGTGACCGCTGAACCTTAAGAAAACGGACTGGTCTCTGAACCTCAGTTTTTCTCAGCTCTAAAATGAAAAATGCAACATCTTCTGTGATAGATTACTGCAGTGTTTGCTGTGATCACATAAGATGTTGGGTCTTCATGTCAAGTACCAGTATTAAGAACAATAAGAGACCAAAAAGTTGAAGAATAGTCTCACTGGAGTTCTCAACTCAAGATCAGAAAATGATGCATCCTATTTATATTATATTAGGCAGGTTTTCCAAGGAACCCGTTTAATAAATTTCTTTCAGTATCAAAGAAATGGGCATTAGATTTGAAATCTTTTTTAAGGGCACAGAATTTTGCAGTTAGCATGTATCTGCCACGTTTTTCTGCTCAGCCTTCAAAGTGCTGATGGTTTTGAATTTTTCTTGACTCTGAAGTTAAACTTTTATAGAGAAGGAGACTGCTGAGGCAATTTTGTAACTGTCTTGCTTCTGGCGGGCCGTGGGAAAGCACCATCAAGTCTGAATTTACTTAAGGCAAGCAGGAGAGTCAGGGTGTAGATAGAAGCACAGTGGTGGGATGTGTCTTCGGGCTCCTTTATCAGTTTGGCATTAAAAGAGTTGTCTAGACTTGTATACCTTCATGTGGAAGGAATGGAAGGGAGATTTGAAGATTATATCAGCAGCTGTGTAAAGAATTAATTTGGGAAAACAGTTCTTATAGTCTAGGCATGAAGTGATGAGACAAAGGATTTGGGGGGTAGCCAGAAAAGGAGTAGGTGTGTGAGTGAGAGAGAGTGTGAGTGAGTGTGTGTGTGTGATAGGAGGTGAGAACCCACAGACTCAGTTTGACTAAACATGGGGACAAAGGGTGGATGGGGGCATATATAGTTGCATGGTTGTGATAAACGCATAGATGGGACCTCAAGAAGGGGGCGTGTGCGCCTGGACAGCAGGAGTAGGCATTGTTGACCTGTGTGTGTCTGGTGGTGGAACAAAGGCACTCAGTGGGTGGTGCATGGGGGGTGTGACTGTGAACAGGAAACTAAGCGCTCTAAGCGCTCATGCCAGGTGAGAGTGTGCAGGTGTTAGTGACAGGCAGAAGATGTGAAGCTCGTGTTGTTCCAACTCATTGTGTAAGAATCAAGTAGGTCCCATGTGACACCCCCCCCCCCCCCCCCCCGGGGACTGTGGGAAACCTGCACCTGGTTTCTTTTGGACTTTGTCCCCAGTGTCTTTTCTTCCATTGATTTTGTTTGTATCTTTTCCCTGTAACAAATCTTCGTTGTGACAGTGTCTATAAGCTGAGGATTGTGAGGCTTTCTAGGGAGTCACCGTGCCTGGCGAGGTCCTGGGAGCCCCAGACAGTACGCGTCTCTTGATTTCCCTTTTCCGTGGTTTCTCCGTGCTGTGTCTTCCTCATCCTGAGCCCTGGATACTGAGAAGTCTTCGTCAATTTCCTTTCGTCCTTCCATTCCATCTGCTTCCTTGTTTATTTCTTCTAAGGCGCCAGGGTGTCTGTCTTGTGTTAGGGGCTTTGCTTGGGTGGCTGCTGATGCCTGGCCATGTTTGTACATTGAGATGAGGACTCTAAAGGGCTAAAGGGGAGTCCTGTGCTCTGGGTAGAGCTGTCTCATCTGGCCCTCTGTACAGTGAGAGGGCCAGATCTTGGGTGGGACCGGGTTCCATAGGTCTTATTTATTGGGTTGAACAGAAGCCGTAACAAAGAATCCTGGCCTCCTGCCTGGGAGACATGCACCTATCTGTGGTGTCCTGAGGGCAACCGTGGTGGAGAGTGGCTGTCTATGTTCAGCAGACTTTATTAAACCTGGACTGATCCTCGCTAGGAGCTACACCTCTGTCCCGGCCACGCTGGAAGAGGGGCCATATCTGCTCTGTGGAGAGGGAGGCCTCTAAGATCGGACTGTCTTTTTTTGCATTTGTCCTTGTCCTACCTCAATTTTTTTAAAGTAAGGTGAGATTCATATAAAATAAGCCACTTTAAAGCGAACAGTTAGAGGCATTTACTGCATTCCAACGTTCACAGTGTTGTGTAACTGCCACCCCTAATTGCAAGACATTTTCATCACCACAAAGGGAACCCCCTATGGGTACCAGGGATTGAACTCAGAGGCCTTCAACCACCGAGCCACATCCCCCGCCATATTCTGTATTTTATTTAGAGACAGGATCTCACTGAGTTGTTTAGCACCTCGCTTTTCTGAGGCTGGCTTTGAAGTCGTGATCATCCTGGCTCAGCCTCCCTGAGCTGCTGGAATTACAGGCGTGCGCCACCACACCTGGCTTTGGATGTTTTTTATGAGTGGAGCCCTGTGATCAGTGCCCTTGTATCTGGCTCCTTTCATTCAGCATGGTTTCTGAGGTCCCCTGCCTTGTAGCATGTATTATATTACCTCCTCCTTTGCATGGGCTGGTAACACTCCACTGAATGAGGTGTGCTTTATGTTTATCCAGTTGTCGTTGATGGACATCTGGGCTGTTTCTACCCAACTGCCTGTACCCTGACCTCCTGTCTCTCAGCCCTGCACCCATGTAGCCCTTCCCATCCCATAGGTGCTCAGTGCTTCTTGAGTCATTTTTAGGGTCCAGTCCTGTTTTGTTTTGTTTTGTGGTACTGGGGATCGAACCCAGGGCCTTGTGCATGTGGGGCAAGCGCTCTATCAACTGAGCCATGTCTCCAGCCCCCAGTCTATTCTTAGTTTCTCCACACCTGCTAAGAATTAAGTTGTCCACCTTCTGCTAAGTTACTCCTCACTGGTCCTCCTGTTCTTCAATTTGCAAAATGCTCTTGCTGTTATTTCCATTTCTATTTTCTTTTTCTTATGTGTTTGTCCAGGAAGTGGGATCTCTCAAGGTGCCAAAGTGAACACTGTGGACCGCCTTTTTTCAGATATTTTTTAAGGATATTTTTATTATCAAAACAATATAATGATACTAAAATATATTTTGGGGGGAAATGGGAAGACCACCATCCTGCCATAATCACTTATGATTTAATGTATTTCCTTGTCTATGCTTGCACACATATTCTTTTATTCATTATTTAAAATAATTATAGCCCTGGTCTAAAGACACCCAACCTCTCTTTCTTAAAAACCAATGGGATAAGTGTTTCTCCATGTCACTCCTGCTTTTTGGGGCCATCTTAAACACCTTAAGATTGATTAGCTTTACATTTTGGTAAAGCTAATATTTCTATAAGACTCTTAATAGAGAAACATTTAAATGCAAGCATTCTTAGATTCTCAAGTTAAGGTTTCGAGAGTTTTAGGAAGAGGGTAACAAACTCTAAGTGCCCACTTAAGCCCTTGCCCATGGCAGTATAAGAGCCAATGCGTATTGGCTTGCCGTGGGCCAGGAAATTGCACTAGCATTTAACTTGTATTTTCTCTTTTAATCCCTGTGGTAATTCTAAGATTAACCTTCTTTTCAGCTGAGAAAATGAGCTGAGCATCTGACTTTCTGATTCATTGTCAAATCGGTACCAAATGGTAGAGCCAAAGATGGAACCCCCAAATCTGAACTGGTAACCACTGTCCTGCTCTGTTTATGGTCCTTCTGTAGCATAGACCCAGTAGGACTAGAAACATTTGGAGGCTCTTTCCTAAAACTATCTTTCAAAAAGTATCACCTGCAACATGTCGTATACTTCATAAGAGGAAAACTAATTTTGACCAATTTTCAGCGAAGATCTAATTGTTGTCATTGTGAGAAGGCAAGACAGGATTGAAGTGGGCCTCAAACAGAAGGTGCTGAGCATCTCCTTTGCAGCATCCTGTAGCTGTTCATTCATTTATGGACTTCCACTGAAGAACTCTTGACCCTGTTCTCTCCTCGTGTGGCTTCTCTGTTCCCCACAGAAATTAATGAGCGTCAATTACCTGGGCAGCGTGTATCCCAGCCGAGCAGTGATCAGCACCATGAAGGAGCGCCGGGTGGGCAGGATCGTGTTTGTGTCTTCTCAGGCGGGACAGTTGGGATTGTTTGGTTTCACGGCCTACTCTTCATCCAAGTTTGCCATAAGGGGATTGGCGGAAGCTCTGCAGATGGAGGTAAAAGTTAAATTCCGAATTTATTCCTCTCAGTTCAGCACTATACAAGTTTTTTTTGGTTTCCTAGCTCCTTGAGTGCATTCAATTAGAGATTCGTAGATGTGACATTAAATTTAATTAGAGAGGGCATTAAATTTGAGATTTGTAGATTTGACATTAGTGAAAGAAAATTGACTCCACCCTGAGTTTTGCAGTTCACCTCTCTCGTCGCATAGAGATTGTACAGAAGCAAAAATGGTTATGTTTTTTGCCTACTGAATACACAAAGTGCTAGTAATATTGTCATGGTGTTTTTGGCCTAATACTGTGTATATGTAAGGTTAACCAGATATTTTTTTTCCATAGAGATCTTCCTTTAACAAAAAGATCTATCCTGATGAGTAATAGAATTAGCAAACCTTGAGGGGAAGCCCTTGAATCAGGCAGTGACTCTTGGCTTTTAGACAAGACATTTAACTTGGTGTCAGTTTCTTCATCTATAAAATGGGAGGGGTAGAATTAAAAAATCAGTTTGGCTCTCCTAATAATTATGTTTCTCACATCTTACAAAAATGTCAAAGAGAGTAAGAAAGTGTCGTGGTGCGTGTACCTCTCAGTTGTGGGTGGACGCATACATTATGGTCACACAGGGAGGCTCAGAGAGTGTCACTTGGGGTCTGTCCAGGACCACATAAGGTAGAATTTCCTTTGCCACAGTCTACACTGGAATGTAACACTACCTCACGACGTTAGAAGCCCAGAAGAGACCTTGCATGGCCAGCCCCCTTGTAATAAGTGTGCTTTTGGAAGTACTGGTTAATCATTTAGATCAGTGGTGAGTGATTTTTTTTTTCCTGTAAAGGGCCAGATAGTAAATTATAGGCTTTTGAGGGCCAGATAGGGCCTGTCACACCTGCTGATGTCAGCTGTGGTAGCAGGAAAGCAGCCACATAAATGAACAGGTGTGCCTGGGTCCAATAAAACTTTATTTATAAAAGTACGCACAGGCTATAGTTGTTAACCCATGTTGAGAATATACCAGAAGAAACCTGGATGATGTGTGACAGAGAAGCACATGGCCTAAATATTGGACAAGTTATTGGGCTAGGGACTGAGTCCTGATGGGCCACTTAGAGACTGATAAACTGTGTTGTTTTTCTAACAAAGGAACCAGGTATCAGATCTAATCTGATTAAGATTAATATCTTAATCAGAACAGATCATTATAGTACACTTAACCAATAGGGCATGCACGACTGTGAAATTTCAGATAAGAATCTTGTTTTTTTGTTTTGCAATTTTTACTTAGAAAACTCCCTTTGTGAGTAACCATTTTATTTTATTTTTTGGCAAAATTTTTTGAAATACGTGAGGCAGATGTTGTTAAGCCGCCTTATGGAAAGAAAAGTGAATTTTCCGTGATTTCAGTTTCTCAAAGTCATAGAGCTACTTGGTGAGAGAAATAATAAGAAGGCCTGAGTGTTCACCTCCATGGGTCTGGGTCTTCCACAGGAGAGGATGTGTCTGGGTTTCAGGTCAGAAGTGGTCCCATTCACCTGGCTGCTTGTCTCCAGCCCTTCACTTTGGTTGTAGAGTCCATGTGGGTGCGGCGGGTGTTTGGAGATAAAAATGTGGCTCACTGGGGTGTTTCCTCTGAATCTGGTCTTGCAGAGACAAGTCTAGATCACTAGTTGAGGCAAGGTGTGTAATCTGGGTGGTCTGGTTTCACTTCTGGTAGGACAGAGAAGCAAATTCAGAGGAGAGAAAAGAGAGCTGGTTGGCAGGCAGTACAGAGTTCCCTCAGCCTTGGTGACAAGTGTGTTTTGCACATGGCAGATCCTGGGTTCCCAAGTCGGCTTGAATTCCATCCATATTTGGACTCCATTGAAAATATCCTTACTTAAACAACAACAACAAAAATACATGTACCCTGAAAAATAGCCTCTTATTTGGGAAGAAATAAATCCTGTCTTCAAAATCTAGTTTGTTCATAGTAGAACTTCCACCAAACCAATTGTTTCCCTACAAACTGAGAGCTGTTTTTGAGATCTGGCTAATCCAGTCAGTTTCTGTGAATGAAACCAATATAACTGCTCAGATGGAATACTTGCAGTAATCCTTTTGGTTTAATAAACTTTCAAGTCTTCCTTCCCCTTGGCTGTGTCCCCAGATTAAGGTAGGGCCTTGGAAATGCTATAGATACAGTGGATAATCCTGAAAGCATACATATTTTTCTTAATATGTTGGTTACAAATATATCATTTAAAGATTTTAAATTTTAATCTTTTTGGAAAGTAGACTTAAGGTAGGAGCCAACGTTGTGCCATCAGAGACCTAGCCCAAAAAAACAAAAAAAAACTGATCAGGCCCTGCCCCTTCCTCCCTCCATCTCTGCCCACAGTGGTCCGAAAGTAAGTTGAAGCTTTATTCTGAAGTTTCATGTAAATAGCCTTCTCTCCATCCCCTGTGCCTTTGTTGTCATGGAATGAGGAACAACAGATCTTATGTGGGATCATTTTGATGGTAAATCAGGTCTTTGAGCCATTGTTGTCGGTCTTTCTGTTTGAGGTTGATCCCAGGTGGAAGGAAGAAAAGAGGACCGTGGGAGTCAGGGCACAGTGGGAGGGCAGAGGGACCAGGAGAAGCAGGCAGTGGCTACCTAAGCAGGACCTTAGTGAGTGGCTCCTACATTCTTAGAAAGTGGTGATCTCAGGGGGTCGGACTTGTCTAACCAAGAACAAGTGAACCCAGACAACCCTCATTGCCTTTGCTGATTGCTATGAGGTCAGTAGTTCAAGAAGGGTATATTCAGCTTTCTGCTCTTAGTAAATCAGGTGACCAAGAGTTTCAGGAGACCAGAAGCTCCACAAGGACAGGGATTAGTTAGCTAGTTCAAGGCTGTATGCTGCATTCTAGGAACAATATTGGCCCATGGTAGGAATTCAGTAGGTATTTGTTAGATAATTAAATAAAGCCTGCATAAACGGTTAAGTTGCTAGCCATGGAAATATCCAGCCTTTGACTGGGAGAGTCATTTGGCTTGATAATTATAGAGAGGATACCAGCCCCAAAGGGGATTGGCTTGGTTTCTCTCAGCCCCAACAATCTATGGTCCCACCCCATGAGAAGATGTTCCAAAAAGCTCTGTTTAACCACTGCAACCATAGCCTTGAGTCTGAGACTCTACTTTGAAATACTGTCTTATGTTAGTTTATGATCCTTACTTATTGTGGGGCAGGGGCAGAAAGATGCACAGAAATGACCAGCCTAAGCATCCAGGGTCAGTCTTTATAAGAGCTCTCTAATTTCCTCTTATTGGCTTTTTTGTGCTGTTTTTCCTTGGTCCATGCACAGCAGAGGGCAAGGCCGTGGGAGACAAGTTTTTTTTTTTTTTTAAGTCACTGTCTCAAAAACAAGTGGAAGAGAAATTGCTTGCTCATCAACCTCGTGGCCTGGCCCCCATCCAGAGCCATTTCTGAGCCTAGCTGGGCTGGGAGGATGAGCTCTCTCACGCCCTCCTGGTGGCGCTGGAACAGAACCAACAGAGGCATCTTTTCCCTGCCACGCATTCTAGAATGGCCAGCCAAGGACCTCTGCTTCTCCTGACCCTTGCAGACCCCCAGGTTTGACTTCAGAACTGTGCTTCACTGAGAGAACCTGGGAGAAATGGGCGGCGTGATAAGAGGGGGACCCTGGCGGACTCCTGGGGGCTCCGCAGTCGGCAGCAGTGTTGGCAATTTCCCTCTCCTTAAGATTTGCAGTCTAGGCGACCTCTGCTTCCAAAACCAAAAGGTGACCAAAAAAGTGAGCCAGTAGCAAACAGAATCATAGCAAAGAGATTCTGACGGTACAGACCCTTGCCCCCAGAGCTGCTGGTTATCAGGGCCAGGTGAGAGGGCAGGTGGTTTCCCTTACAGAGTCACCCTGTTGCTCTGACCACTTCCTGAACGAACATCGGGGCACCCAAGGCGGGTCAGTGGAGCAGGATGCAAGATGGAGTGCCCTTGACCTAGGTGTGACCCTTGCTTCTCTGTCGCAGGTGAAGCCGTACAACGTGTACGTCACCGTGGCCTACCCACCTGACACCGACACCCCCGGCTTCGCCGAGGAGAACAAAACGAAGGTCAGTGTGCCCGGCTGTGGCGGCCCCATCTTCAGCGTCATAAGCCTCTTTTTTTTCCTGATTTTCCACTCTTTCGCTCCAGCTCGTGGTCAGCCACCAGTGTCCATGGGGTGTGCTGGGGGTAGAGTGCTGATCCAGGGCCTGAGGTCCTGCCGGGGTTCTCCAGAGGAAGCTTCCTCTTGGCTTGTTCTCACGGCCACCTCCTTCCTAACATGTGTCAGGGTGGCCCGTCCTGTGACACCCGTCACTCCACATGAGTCTCTGCCTTCTGTCGCCCACTCCCGATGCCCTCTCCTTGGGCTTCACTCATTCATCAACACGTCTACGCTGCATCCGCTTATTCATTTATTTATTCATTTATTTATTTTTAAGATTTAGAGATCATGTATTGGTTTTCTGCCGTGGAAGATATGATCTAAGACCCCGATCTATTCCCCCCTCCTGTGTTCTCCCTGGGTAATTTGGTTAAATCAGATCAGTGTCTATATTCATGTGACTTTATAAATAGTATTCACACCTGAGCATTTCTAAAATGACATTTCCTTTCTGGCCTTTTCCTCTCTTGACTTTGTGTGTGTGTGTGTGTGTGTGTGTGTGTGTGTGTGTGTGTGTGAAGTGATTCAGTCTCAGAACTAAAAGACTCCTTTTGATCCCAAACTGGGTTTTCTGTTCTTTTCATTCTGTTTTCCATGAAGACGTTCCTCCTGGGCCGCCTCCTCTGGCCTGATCCAGACCTGCAGGTCTCCACTCCTCTGCTCTTTATATCCCTGCAGGTTCCTGTCCCTTCCTTTGTTGGATCTCAGGATTTCCATTTTATTGCTGCCGTAGTTTACCTGCCCGATTTAGAAGGGCACATCCGATGTCACCTGTCACCCATGCTTAGAACCTGGGTGTCTGAAAATGCTTCCCTTTTCCCTGATTGCCCTGTGGTTGTCCTGTGGGGCACAGAATTCTAGGTTGGAAGTGAAGCCCCCTCTGATTTGGGGGGCATTTCTCCACTGACTTCGAGCCGGCATCACGATAGCCCAACCCTTTGCATAGAATCGGTTTTGTTTTTTTTTTTTTTGGTTTATTTTTGGAAGCTTTTTGTCCCTTTTTATCTTCACTTAATGTATTTTGATGCAGAGTGTTCTCATTTTATATGCTAGACACTCAAATGAGCCCTTTTATTCTGACAACTCATGCACTTCAGTTCTGGAACATTTTTTTAATATTACTTTTTTGATAATTTCTTTCCATCCAAAGTATTTTGAGTGTTCTTTCTGGAGCTTCTGTTACTCAGATGTTGAACTTTCTGGACTCGTCCCCTATTTTTCTCTTTTTTTTTCTTTTTCAACTTTTCTGTTGAAATTTTTATTTATGCTGTCATATGTAAACATTTTTCCAGCTTTTTTCTTTGAATATTTTACATGTCAAAATGAACCCCACTCTCACGTATGACTATAATGCTCTAATAAAAACATGTATAGCTTGTCCTCCTTCCTGGATTTCATATTTCATTTCTGAGGATATTCTTTCCCGGGTTTTGGTCTTGTTTTATTTTTGTGATTGTTTGGCGTTCTGTTTTCTTTTCTCGAGTGTGTTTGTGCATGGTATTGGGGATTGAACCCTGAGGTGCTCTGTGTCCCCAGCCCTTCTCTATGTTAATTTTGAGACAGGATCTTGCTAAGTTGCTCCAACTTGTGATCCTTTGCTTCAGCCTCTCTGGTGACTGAGATTAACAGGGGTGTGCCACAGCGCCCAGAAGGTGGTTTTTTATTTCCTTCTTTTTAAATTTTAATTGCCGTCTGTATCAGTTATCTGTTTTCTCCAAGTTTCTCTGGTCATTGTTACTGCTGCTGTTTTAGGCATTCCTCAGACTCAGAGGTCTGGCCATCCATGGTCATCCACATTTAAGCCAGCTGTAGGGCTCTGGCTTCTGTCTTCCCACATCCCTGCAGGGCCAGAAGGGAGAACTGGCTCTTTTTGAGGATCCCCTTATGTCCTCATCGGCTGTCCTTTCCCATGGCTGGATCAGTTTCCCCAGTGAGGAATCAGAAAACCAGCTCTCTGCATTGTGAGACCCAAGCAAGGCAGGAGTCTGGGCACTCACCATTCAGTGCCACCCTTTGCTTGATTTTTTCTGTTTCCAGCAAGGTGCCTCATAGCTTCCCTGAATGGTGACATGTGGTAGTCAGTCATTCTCTGAGTCCAAAATCCCAGTGACTCCAGAGGCTAAGGCAGGAGGATCACAAGTTCAAGGCCAACCTCAGCCCTAAGCAACTTAGTGAGACCCTGTCTCAAAATAAAAAATAGAAAGGGCTTTGGATATGACTCAGTGGTTAAGCACGCCAGGGTTCAACCCCCCATACCAAAATAAATAAATAAGGTGGTAGGAAAGGATTTACCACCTCAAATTGAGGGTGATCTTATCTTTAGATTTTTTTCATTTTATTTTTTAGATTTTTGTTTTCCTCTTTGTAGTAATTTTCAGTAAATAGGAATCTCTACAGCATGAAAATTGGTACTTATATTTCATATTCTGTATATTTGCAAAAAAAGATGTTTATGGGGCTGAGGATGTGGCTCAAGCTGTAGCGCGCTCGCCTGGCATGCGTGCGGCCCGGGTTCAATCTTCAGCACCACATACAAACAAAGATGTTGTGTCCGCCGAAAACTAAAAAATAAATATTAAAAAATTCTCTCTCTCTCTCTTTAAAAAAAAAAAAGATGTTTATGATTTAGAAGCTTTTTCCCACCGTTCTTTTCTCTTTGGCTCTGCATTTTTTAAAATTACTACTGTTTCAAAGAAGTAAATTTAAGCCAAATGTCCTGCCTTGGAATAAGCAGAGGCCTGCTAAGCAGATCTTCGGCATTTGGTCTACAGTCTCTTAGTCTGAAGTCAGAGCCGACACAGCGTGGTGACTTCCCTAAGATTTGATTTTGTGTTAAGTCAGGGTTTTTCTTCCTATAAAATACTGGGCTGAGTTCAGGTAAATCCAATTCTGCATTGATCTGTGGACCCTTTAGGGGGCGACATAGCACCTTTAAATCTCATGTGCATCTGGCTTGGTTGTGTCAATCTGGTGGTTGGAAGAAGGAATGGTGGCCCCTTCAAAGGGGCCTTTCTCTTCATTCATGTTCATCAAGAACCTGTCAGGTTCATCCTGACTTTTATGAATTGCTTTGCTTTCTATTTTAAGAAAATATGTTTTGGCTCTTATTTTATTTTCCTAAGTCTACAAGGTAAGTAAAATAGGCAGCTTCCTAAAGATTAAGGCTTTAGTTTGAAACGCCCTTCTAAAGAATTTTTAAAGAATTTTTAACACGTGTGTGTGAAGTGCCACAAGAAGAGCCCAAGATAAATGTGGGGAAAAAAGATTCTTCTTATCATAAGCTGCTTAGGAGATCAAATGTAAGTGCAGAAGTCAGTATAATATATGTGAAGGCAGAAATGTTCAAAGACAAGATTACTGCCAGTTGAGGATTCAGGAAAGGCATTTTGAAATAAGATTTAAGAGGGCCTTGAGCCACCTTTTGAAGAACCAGAGGCCAGGATTTGGGATTTGAAACCCCAGCCTTGGAATAGCACTTCACCAAACTCTGGGCCACTCAGTGTTGTCTCATGAATGGGTCCTCTTTCAGCATCCTGTCTCTTTGCTGCTAATGCAGTTCCTTTAAGAAACACCTGCAATTCTTGACCAGGGGCTGGGTTGGGACTGTCCCTGTCCAGGGCCTCAGTTCTGTCCCCAGGTGTCAGTCATCTGCTGGCCTGGGAGTATGGTTAGAAATGGGTGCAGATTTTCCCAGGACATAGGGTCAGGTATCCAGCCAGCAGTGAGGAGTCGGAAGTCCTCATTGAAGCCGAGACCACATACATCCTATAGATAGTGCAGGGGCCTTCTTGTCTGCCTTAGCAGCTGGGCTGAATGTTCCACAGTGACCGAGTAGAAGCTGGTTTAGAATCCAGATAGACTTTATTCTAAAATTAGGACTCTGTTTGAAGGTACATAATCACAATTACTTACAAATTGGGGTGCTATAAGATTGCCTTATTTTTAATGTAATGGTCAATAATGGCATTGATACAAACATATTTTTCACTTTTAGCCTTTGGAGACTCGACTGATTTCAGAGACCACATCTGTTTGCAAGCCAGAACAGGTGGCCAAACAAATTGTTAAAGATGCCATAGTAAGTAAAATCCTTGTTTGTTTTCTGTACTATTTGTAGTTATACTATATTTCTGGAGATATATATTCAAGGATTTATTTCAAAAGAAATATTATTTTAACTCTGTGGTCAGATTCATCGTGTCTAATATCAGACTCTACTTCTCTTCCCTAGACACTTTATTATATGTTATATACCTTAACCTTAGGAACAGTGTCTGGAACTCGTGTTCTTCAAATGAGACTCGTCCATGTGGTTTAAATCCAATATGCAACTTATTCTCTTCTTTCTTCTTCTTTCCCTCAGAATTTTCAGTTTTTAGATTAATTTAGGGACTTTATTGACAGGGTGATTGATTCTTTTCCCTTGCTGTTTCCGAGTATCATTTTCCCAAAAGATAACTCATATGAAAGTGCAGCCAGCCTGCTGGGCCCCTCCTCCAGGTGTCCCAGCCCATGTGCTTTCTCAGCTACTGAGTTTTTGGATAATCAAAAATGGTATCATCAGAAATCATGTGCCGTTTTGTGGAACCACAACCCATGTGCCACATACCTTTTAGCAACATTCCTATTGACCCACATGCAGAAAAATGTACCTTTCTGAGGTCTGCCTGTGATCCGCAGGCCCACAGTGGCTTTGAAACATCTTTAGGACCATTGGAGTGAAGGTGTTAGCACAGTGTGGTGCAGCCTCAAAATAGCACAGTACTGCTGCGCGGGGCTGAGCTGACGGGAATGAAAGAAATACCGACCTCTGTTAAAATATATACAGGTGTGAGCAGCTTTGCCTAGGTTGCCTTAAAAAGCACAGGAGAGGGTACAAGTGGCTCAGATGGGATTTTTTTTCCCCCAAGCTCATCTCAAGTCAAAGCAAACAGACTCTAGGTTCTTCATAATCCTGAAGCGTTCTTCCTGTTTGGGCAGGATTCATTTCATGAGGTAGTTTTTCAAATTTTTCCTTCTCTCAACTACCTTACATTCTTGTTAGTTATTGACAACCCTAGAGAACTTTTAGTTACCTGGGTTATACTTATCAAGAGTTGCCATATTAGAAATTGAAGCCATAGTTTTAAAAAATTAGTTATGAATTCTTTAAAAATAATCCATTGTATTTTAATGTGACATATTTTACAAAAAAAAATAATTATTTTCAAAACAAAAATACAAGAAGAGTGGCATTGTTTTATATTTTCATCCGGTCTCTTTAAGGGCTGCATAATAGAGGTCAGCTGGATTCTCTTGTCCATTTCTGTGGTCAGTCTATTGTAGTATTTTTTTTTGGTTGAAGCAGATGAAGAAAATCAGACCACATACGGCTATGTAGTCAGAAGAGGAAGATGTATCTTGTAGGACTTTTTAGATAACTTTGGATATCATTTTTTTCTTCTGATATTAAAATCCAAACTGAGCAAGTGGTCATTCCTTAAAGGTTAGCTACAATGTGAAATTGGAAACCACATCAATGAACTTTTTGTTCTCTGTGACATTAAAATCTGTGGGTCTCTTTTGCACTTTGAATGGATCTTTTACTCATTCATGATTTGGTATCAGGAATTAGTCATTTGGAAAATATGGGTTCACTGAGTTATCAAAAAATCACATTCCTCAATATCACTGCTGATCTTACCATAAAAGTATGTGTTGAGAAGCTGACAGTCTCAAGATGGCAGACTAAGTTTTTGCATATCTGAACTTTTCCTTGAAAGCTCAGATTTTCACGTTACCCACGAATACACCAAGTTGTTTTCCTCCAAGCGACAGGCTCACATGGTTCTCTCTGCTCATCTGCTCCCTCTCCCTGCCTGTCATGGTGCTCGATGCTTTCATATGAAAACAGTGTTCCTGGGAGGGCAGCAGGTTCAGCCCCAAGCAGTTGCACAGGCTTAGCATTCAAGTGCGGCAGAGGCACTTGGTGCCAGTTTCTCACTTATCAACAGAGTAATATAGCACCCCCCACCCCATCCACGAGGGATCTCAGGGATGCCTGAATCTGCAAACCCTCTACATACTGTTTTTTCTCCACATGTATGTAGGAAAACTTATATAAGTTGTCTTTGTGTATGTAATTATGGATATATTTTTATTCCTTTGGAATTAAACCCAAACGCAACAAATGGTCACTTCTTAAAGGTTAGCTACAATGTGAAATTGAAAACGGCATCAATGAACCACACAGTTAAACTATAAAATAAGGTAATTTATGAATTTGGTTTCAGATATGCTGGATAAAGAAATAATTCATGGCCAGGGTGGGACAGAGGGGGACGACATGAGATTCCATTGTGCTATTCAGAGCCGTGTGCAACTTGAAACTCATGAATTGTTTATTTCTGGAATTTTCTATGTAATCTTTTCAGGCCTTGGTTGACTGAAGCTGGGGATAAAGGGGGCTACTGTATTGAGGAGACATGTCTTCAAGGGTTGTGATTTTATAAAATGATTAACTTTTCTCTCTTACCAAGGGCTTTTTTAAGTAAAATGGACATTTAAGAAATTTTTAAAGATTTTTTAAAGTTGTGTTTTCTTTGTGTATTTATTATTGCAAATGCATGTGGCAAAGGTAGTGACAGTGATTTTTAGTCTAGTTTGGTGAGAACACTGATGGAGTTAATGGCGCAGTCGGCTTGCCTATTAGTGCACATGTCACTGTGGTTTGACAAGGCAGTGAATGCCTTAGTATTATGACGGTCATTTTTTTCCTTGAGCTTAGGGCTTCCAGGGCTCTGTGAACTCACATTTCGAGAGCTGCCCATCAGCCAAGGACAAGTGTCCGAGTTCTAATGTTTGCCTTGTTACCATTCTATCCCACCTAAAGTGAAAAACATACCTCGTTGCTGCTGATATGTTGAATTGATTCCTTTCAGCTTACAGTGGATCCCTCTCTCTCTGTCCTCTTCCTTCTCTTTTTTAGCAAGGAAATTTTAATAGTTCCATCGGCTCAGATGGGTACATGCTCTCAGCCCTGACCTGTGGGATGGCTCCAGTAACTTCTATCACTGAAGGACTCCAACAGGTAAGCTCTGCCTTGATCAGACAGACAGACGGACAGAAGGACAAGGTAGACACTGCCCTGTGTCAGACCTCCATGGGAAAAGGCTAAGAGTAGACTAGTACTGTATTTGGGAATGTGAAAATTTTTTATTGAGCAGTTGAATTTTCTCCCTTCCTCTGCTAGCAATAAGTAAATAGGGAGTAGGTTAAGGATATAACCTAGGGAATGTAGACTGGGAAGAAATTTTTGGTGCTGAGCCCTGCAAACAGATGAAGCACTGTCTCTACTATTGGGATGTTAATCTGGGTTTTCACCTAAGAAAAGTCTTGCTTCAAAGAGTTTGGAAAAAGGGAATTCTCTATCTAGTTTACCAGTGGCCTTATGTACAGCATAATGAACTATTAGACTATGATACCTTTTCCAGCTAAGTCAGGTTACCGGTATCCAAGCTTCTGAAGGAGATGTGAGGGGAGGGTTAAAAGAATTCCCTATCGTTACGGCATTTATAGTATTGTCCAAGACACACAGAGGTTATTTATTGATGAGCATGCTGGTGCTGTTTGCTTTGGAGAATCAGATGTAAGGCAACCTCTCTAACCTCAGGGTGCCTGCATTCAGTCTTCTTTTCTTTTCCTTTCTCTTTTATAGTACTGGAGATGAACCTGGGGGTGCTCTACCACTGTGCCACATCCACAGCCCTTTTTAAATTTTTTTATTGTGAGACAGTCTCACTGAGTTGCTGAGCCTGGCCTTGAACGAGATCCTGCCTTAGCCTCCGAGTTGCTGGGATTATAGGTGTGTGCCACTGTTCCCAGCACGGACTGCTTTTCTAAGTGGCAGATGACTCTTGTATAAAACCTTCCGTGGCTCCCCATTACCACCCAGATGAAGCTTAAATTCTAGCACATGTAGCAAGTCCTCTGACCTGCTGGCCCGCTGACCTTTCTGGCTCTTTCTCTTCCTTCTCCTACCCTTCTTTCTCTTTCTGGAATTTTCTTTATGTCCCTCATCCCCAGCTTTCCTTTGTCTAGCCAATGTTTAATCTTCCTTCAGGTCACATCTTCAACGCTTTGTTAGACTGTCTCATAATTGCTTTTTCTTGAGATTTAAAAATGTGTAAATATGTATATTTACATACATATAATGGACCACTATATAGGTGTATGTGTGTGTGTGTGTGTGTGTGTGTGTGTGTGTATGTAACTATTTTTTAGAATAGTTTTAGGTTTATAGAAAATTTGAGGTAGAGTTCCCATATACCCCGACCCCCACCCCACCTCTCCTCCAGAGTTTCCCTAACATCTTGCATTAGCCTGGTGCCTTGAACCAACATTGACACATTATTCGAAATTCAAGTCTACAGTTGAGGCTAGGGTTTATTATCAGTGATGTGCACTGCTGTGGGTTTTGACAAATGCATAATGTCATCTATCTAACAACACAGGGTCATGCAGAATAATTACACTGCCCTAAAACTGCCCTGGTCTGCAATTTTCATCCTCCCCAGAGTCCCTGTCCACGAGTGATCATTTTACTGCTTTCCTGGTTTGGCCTCTGCCAGCTTTCCTTTGGTTTTTGTGCTTTTGCAAGTTGTCCTTGCTCGAGTTCAGAGAATCGCGTGATTTCCAAGGGCTGCTAAGGAGATCAGGGACCTTCCCTTGCACCCCACCCAGTACCTCCACAGCACCCCCCTTCACCAGAAGCTCTCCTGTTCCCCTGGAAAAACTCTTTCAGGGTTGACATGTCATGTTATTGCCTCCCAGGACGAAAGGCAAGCACTTGGCTCTCCCCCACGCCATCCTCTCCCCACCCTCATTTTGTGATATTACTTATATTGTCCTTTTGTTTTATTGTCATCTTGGTTAGATCCCTATTTGGGAAGATCATTTTGGTGACTGTTTAGATGCCTTTTACAGCTGAATGTCACTGTGTGTGTCATGTTTGATGATTATTTGTTGAAAAAAAAAGCACAACTTCTTGTTTTCCCTAAAATTATTTGTTTGCTTTTTAAATGTATTTCTGAACACTTGTGAATTCACTGTTCCATTCTCCTCTCACCTCATCTTCATCTTCTCTTGAGATGTTAGAAATACCCGCTATTGGATCAGGAAGGAATTCTTCCTGTGAGCACGGACCTTGCAGGCCAGACCAGTTGCCCCTTGCCTGGTGCAGAGCTGATGCCTGGCTGCCCGCTCCTTGGTGGTCACGGGACAATCCCTCTGCCTCTTGTGTTGGGTCCCCTCTTCCTGTATCATATGATAGCATCTTTCTTTGTTGAACTTTCACTTCATTTGCCTCTGGCCATAGCTTTCTGGAAAAATAGGGTACCTGGAAAGCCAATATGTTGAACCCTTGTATAGACAAAAGCATCTCTTTCTCTTTGTAGTTTAATGTCCTTTCAAGATCCCATTTAGAGTGGCTGTAGTGAGGGTCTGCTAGTGGAGAGAGTGAGGGTCAATAGATACGAGCAGTTGCTGCCTCGACCCTGAAACAGAAATTGCCTTTTCGCTTGATCATCTTTCTAGTTAACAAATAAGCTCCAGGAGGCTGAGGCAGGAGGATCACTTGAGCCCAGGAGTTCGAGACCACTCTGGAAGACATAGTGAGACCCTATCTCGAAAAGGAAGGCTCAGAGAGGACAGGGATATATCTTGCTCATCACAGTCTTGTCAGCACCTAGCACAGGGGCTTTCCCTTGTGCTCAGAAGATAGATCTTAAACCAGAGAAATCTTAATTACATATCTCGGTTTGGGATGCCAAGTGGAACTTCCCTTGCTATTATAGCTCTGTTCTACTAAGAGTACTTATTTTAATCCTTTTATGGTTGGAATTTTTTAATTGAACAAATGTCATCTCTGGTAGGCTCAGTGCTGAACAGTGGTACTGAGCCCACATATTCTGTTCTTCAGGATTTACTGACATTTATATATTTTCATTATACTTATCCTTGGAGCAGATTAGAAAATGTGTCCTAGAAACTACATACAAGAGAGCTAAATACCTTGAAATGAACTGCAGTGTTATGCTGTTGGATGAGCTGAAAGGTCTCTCTACCTTGCAGGTGGTCACCATGGGCCTTTTCCGCACAATTGCTCTCTTTTACCTGGGAAGTTTCGATAGCATAATTCGCCGCTGCATGATGCAAAGAGCAAAATCTGAAATCGCAGACAAAACTGACTGATTTGTGGAAAAAGACTGTTTCCAAAAATGATTTGAACAGCTTGCTGCTACACGGGACCCACCTTTTGGCCTACAGACACTATGTCTTGTCTTCGAATATGTGGTTGGACCAGTGCTCTTCAGAAGCAAGAGGGTAGAAGTTCATTCCGGACAATGTCGTTACACTATGCAAACATGGACCAGGAGCGTTTGGTTTCTGGCCTCTGAGGTGGCACGGTGGTGGTGTGAGAACTGATAGCACGTAAACAGGGTAAAGAACAGAATGCGAGGGATGACTTCAATTGTTTCTATTTATTCTCTGTTTTCCCCCATAGAGATCAAGTCCAGAAATGTACTTTATGGCACATAAGAATATGTCTTGAGGGCTTTTTAAAACTTTCCATGAAAGGCAGTTTATGGATTTCTGGGGCTTTTTTTTTTTTTTTTTTTTCTGCTTCCTTTTTAACTTGGTGTATTTTGCTCAAAATGAGTTTTACTCATTGCCGGTGAGTCTGAAGTACTGAGTCAGTGTCGTGGAGACCTCTGTGCTGTGCTCGGGGGTCTGCTGCTGGTGGGCGCTCTCTCCCTCTGATCCCGTGAAGCTACGGGGGATGGGAGGGGGCAGTGGAGCGAGAGGTAAGATCAGACTTTTCCAGTCTTCTTTAGACCCTAATGCTTAGCACCTTTTCATATTTTATTCATGGGGAAAACGGCGTCCTTAAATGTTTTCTGAAGATAAATAAAATCTTAGAAGCTTAAAAGTTCACAGTTTCTTCAATAGCCATGGTGACCCGAGGTCCCCTCTCCCAGTGCATTTGAGTGTCTGCTGTTCTTCCCGTCTCTCCCTTTCCAGTTTTGCTTATACCACTGTAATATTTTTGCTTAAAAAAAAAAAAAAAAAGACCAGCTAAGTTTTTCGACTTTTCAAATTAATTTGTGAATTCATTAAAACAAACAATTAAAAAGTGTGACCTTCTTATCCTTGTAGCATAGATGTAGCTTTTAGGAAAGGCTGATGATTGTTGTTTTAGATCGTACTCATTCAGAAAAAAAGATGGCTAATTTTGAAGATTCTCATTTTTGAACTAAAACGAGCACCTGTTTTCTCTGTCTCCACCACTGACCCCGAGAACGGGATCTTCAGGCCACCTTTAGTTGAGGAAGCCCACTCAAACCTCTAGCTAGTGAACCCTGGAAGTCTTCCCCACCCATGAATGGGGGGTTGGGTTGTAGGATCTGTCGTCTGTGGAGTGGATTCCCACAGCAAGTGCCTCTGAGGAGTCTCAGCCACTGTTCCCCGTTGCCCCTTGTTGGTTGTACGTGCTCCTCTGACTTCAGGACAGTGTCCTTCCTCTTGATGTTATGTCCATCCCTTCCCCCTTGCAAGTATAGTAGCACATTCCAGTTCACTGCACTGGGAAAAGACCTCTACTTTTGAAGAAGAAACTTTTTTACTATTCCTTTTTTTTTTTTTTTTTTTTTGATGTGTGTGTGTGTGGTACTGGGAATTGAACCCAGTGGTGTTCTACCACTAAGCTACATCTCCAGTCCCCCCACCCCTTTTTTTTTTAATTTATTTTTTGAGACAGGATCTCGTCAAGTTGCTGAGGCTGGCCTTGAACTTGCGATTCTCCTGCCTCAGCCTCCTGAGTTGCTGGGATTACAGGTATGCACCTCCACCCAGCTTGAAGAAAAAACTTCTTCATTGTTAAAACAAAGCAAAAATGATCAATGTAGTCAGGCCTTTTTTTTTTTTTTTTTTTTCTTTTGATTTTTTGAAGCTCTTGACTTTAGAGTGACTTAAGTTTTTTAAACAGTAAGATGTTTAATGGCTCCATGATGTCTTTTTTTTTTTAATCAAGATCGCATATGGCATATTTTAAACACTGATAAATACATGAGAAATTATTATTTAATATATGAGTTACTTGGAATAACTTCATTACAGTTTACAGGAGTGGGTTGATGCCAAAATGGTCTCATAGATATTTCAGTCTTATATAGCCAAAGTTTGCAGACGATGTTGAGTCACATTGTACAGCTACAAAAATGGAATAATGCCTGTATTTTTCTAATTCACAGAAAACAATTACATTAATATCTGGATGGTCCTTAAATTTATTCTTCTCATATAAATGTTCCTTGAATGTTGACACCTTCTACTGCTGATCTGTATTAAAATGGAATCCAAGATGGTGTCTGATTAAATAAAATTAACTATTTAAAAGTAGTTATTTCAGCATACTTTTTTTTTTTTTCAAATTATCCTTAGAGAGAATACTGTTACTCCAGGGAGTCTGCTGCCTTAACACATTTTAAAGCCCATATTCTATGGTGAGATATTGTCCTTAAACCAGTGTGAACCTAGGCATGAGAGCAGATTTGCAGAGATTGTAATGCCATGCAATGAACCTTTGTCAGAGATGGTTAAGGCTTACACTCCCTTATCCCAAAATCTTTGAAACCAAGTTTGTTTCTCTTTTTTCTAAATTTTATCCCACTGTTCATTTGTTAGCAAAATTTGACTTGAACTAATGGGAGATTAATGTAGTTTATGCCACTTTGTATTGCCCAAAAAAATAGCAATAGGTACGATTCCAGGTATTGCCAAGACTTTGGAAGTTCTATAATAGACAATGCATGCCCACAGTACCTTTCAAAGATCCCACAAAGTTTGAATTCTGAAACATATCTGGCCCAAAAAGTTTTGGATAAGGGACTATAGACATTTAAGCAGCATCCCCCAGGGCTGTGACTTCATCCCAGGCACGACAATGTTAAAAAGAAAATTCTACTTCTTAATCTGTTTTGGCTTGATTCTTGTACAACTTACTTTTCTGCGCAGGGGAAGAAGAGGAAAAAAACAAAAAAGGGAAAGAAAACCTCAGTCCAATTGTTAGGGAAACTATGAATTTTTTTCCCCTTTTTTTTTAAGATCATATTGATTCAGGGGCTGTGGACGTAGTTCAGTGGTAGAGTGTTTACTTAGCACGTGTGAGAACCTGGATTCCGTCCCCAGCAACAAAACAACAAAAAAACTCACACTGATTCAATATCTGCTGTAGCCAAAAGTGGGTGGATCTTCCTTACTGCTGCAGAAGTTTTAATTTTTTTTCCCTTTGGTACTGGCAATTGAACCCAGAGCTTCGCAACATCTCTACCACTGAGCTATACCCCCAGCGCTAGAAGTTCAATAATGATTCTGTTGAAATGTTGACTCTGTGTGACCATCAACAACTTCTGTGAATTTCAGTTCTGAAGTGCCTGCTCTTCTGGGTTTGGTTGTTCTATTTTATTTTCATTTACTTGTGAGTATATTTATTAAGAATTAACATGCAGCCATACAAATTCTAAAATATGTTCAAGGACCCTTCATAATTGAAAAATGTATAGTAAACAATTCTTATTTCTTTTTACAAAAATAAAAATCATGGCCTGGGGTTGTGACTCAGTGGTAGAGCCTGGCATGCCTGGGGCCCTGAGTTTGATCCCCACCACCACAAAAAAAAAAAAAAAAAAAAAAAAAAAAAAAAGTTATTTTCTATATTTTTAAAAAAATTTAATAATAATTCACACAGTGAAAAGAATAAAATTTTAATTTGGTTATGATGTCTCTTTACATTAATTAGTACATATATTTAGTTTTATTTATCTGGATCTTTCAAGCCAGATGTTATTGATTCTTGCAAGTGAAACTTTAAGAGACTTTCTAAATACTTAGATGATGGGAGCTTTTTGGTAACAGTTGCTTCAATTCAAAGAATTGTAATTTTTGTCTTTCTAGAAGAGGTCAGTACATAATTTTTTCTGAATTATGTCATCAGATTTAATTTTATTACATCATGTTCTAATTTAAACGTGTATTACTCACTTGAGGATGCTTTTAAATATTCATACTTTTGATGTAAATGCTTTGTATCTTTCTCATTTCCTTTAGTTCTTAGTAACTCAGCTTTAAAAAGTACTTGCTGACCATAACCTTCCAGTTGTGGACGGAATCACTGTTCACGTTACAGTTCAGGGTAGCTGTGGATTTGATATTTCAAAGAGGAGAATAGTTGCTTTTATATTTTACACTTGCTTGATGTGACAACTCTATAGTGGTTTTTAAATTGAAAAAGAGCACATGGCTATTTTGATACATTTTAGAACTTGTGTTGGCTACTTTAGAAGCTTTTGTGGCAAAATTGTAACCTAATTTTCATATCTTGTATTTCTGAATCACAACAAAAAAATAAATGAGGAACAAGCTTTACAAATCTGAGAACTTATTTTCCTAGATATCTTTTTAAGAGGACACGTTAATTAATAAGAACATCTTCCATAGTGTCATGTTGACTTTGCATCCTAAGCTATCACAAAGCCTGATTTTTATCATTTTTTGTTTTAGAAAGTGACATTTTCAGTACGTACATGATTGGTATTCTGAGTTATTTCAAACATGTTCTGTTTGTAGGATTCTGATACAGAGTATATGAGTAAAAGTTCAAGAAATGTGGAATTTGGTAAAATCTAAGTAAACTTTTTCAGATACAAAAAATAGATATTTTGTACTTTGCATTATATCTGTATATTCCATCCTAGCTCTAAAAAACAGCAGATGATACAAGACTGATACTAAGAAGAGCACACCTTAATATTCTTGGTATTCTCTTAAACAGAGAATTTTCTGTCACATCAAGAAGAGATTTTTTGGACTCCTTGGTTGATAAGTTTAACTTTTAAATTTGAGTAATTTTTATTCATAAGTGACATATGATATCACTTATTTAACTATTTGTTGAATACCAATGGGGAGCCAGATGCGTTGGCATACAACCATAATTCCAGCATCTCGGGAGGCTGAGGCAGGAGGCGGCAATTTCAAAGCCAGCCTCAGCAACTTAGCAAGCCCCTAAGCAACTTAGTGAGACCCTGTTTCAAAATACAAAATAAAAAGGGGTGGGGATGTGGCTCGGTGGTTAAGCACACCTGAGTTCAGTCCCTAGTACCCAAAACACAAAACAATGGTGAGCTGGATGTCCAGACACTGGGGATACAATTCTGCACAAGAAATTTGTTATTTATCCTGGTGATTGCATTTCTTGTTTCTCTATCACCTCCTTTCCTTAATCCCTCTGATAACTCTACTAGATGCTTACAAGTTTTGCTGGAGAAAGGGGAACCAGTTCCCCACTCTTTCTTTGGCTTGAGGCCTCTGAATTTATGACTGAAGTATTTGAATGCCAAGCACCCTGTTCTAGTCTGGGACTCCACCAAGGAAAAATGTGGTCCCTGCCTTCAAGTAACTTAAAATCGAGTGCAGAAAACATTCCAGAAATTGCACTCGATCAACAATAGATTGAAAACAGATGCCCATCACTGTTGAGTGCTGGACATGTTTTAAATTACTGAAATTATACATTAACTCTATGAGTGATACTTTTATCTCCCTGTGTTATGAATGAGGGAGCAGATGGAGAGGTTTAGTAACTAGCCCAAGTCACAGCTGCCAAGCAGTGCAGCCAGGATTCAAACCCAGGATAGTGGTTTTTAAGTTACCCGTCCCTGTACCAAGCCACATCTACCAGCAAGTGGACTCCAAAAGCTGCCCAGGAAAGTCAAGGATGTTCTCTCAGAGAAGTTCTTGAGCTGGGACCTGAAGAATGAGTATTAATTTATCAGGTGAAAAGGTTGGGTGCATTTCAGGAAGACCAGCCAGTGTGCGAAGTCAACAGATGTTGGAGATCTTGGCATGTTCCAGAAACCACCATAAGTTAACCTAACTGTGAGAGGGCAAAGTGGCAGGGAAGGGTGGGCAGGCTTGGCCAGATCATGCCATGCAGAGGAGTGGAAGACCTGAGCAGAAATGCAAAAATCACGATTTTTTAGAAAGGTCATGGTAACCCTTGAAATTCAGTTTTAACATTGCTCAGCCCTCAGGCCTTTGAGTAAACAATCCTCATGAATTTGAAAAATACCCCCATTAGATATATGACTTGAATTTTTGCCCCTAAACATGTTGGAGTCCTTCACCTTATTCAGGGTCTGTAAAGATACAATCAAGTTAAGATGAGGTTCTGAGGATGGGTCCTCCTCCAATATGGCAGACAGCCTGGTGAGAATCCAAAGTAGATACACAGGAAGAATGCCATCTCAGGATGGGCAGAGATTGGAGGGATGTAGCTGCCAGCTAAGGATCATCAAGAACTGCCAGCCACTCCCAGAAGGCAGGAAGAGACAGGAAGATCCTACCTAGAGTCTCAGAGAGAGCATGGCCTCACTAACACCTTGATTTTGGACTTACAGTTTCCAGAACTGTGAAAGAATATATATTTCTGTTCTAAGCCATCCAGTTTGTGCGACTTTCTCAAGGTAGTCTTAGGAAACAAACAAAAACCTTGATTATTTTTTTCTAATTGAGTTCAGTAGCAATATCTGGGAGATAATTGTGCTAAATATAGACCGCATAAGAGAACAAAAGTTATTGCACATAAGAATGCAAATCCTTTGCCAAGTATGGTGGTGCATACCTGACATCCCAGCAACTCAGGAGGCTGAGGTAGGAGGATCTCACATTCTAGACAACTTAGCAAGACTCTGCCTCAAAATAACAAAAAGGATTGTAACTTAGGAGCAGAATGCTCCTGGGCTGTTACACAAACTCTCTCTCTCTCTCTCTCTCTCTCTCTCTCTCTCTCTCACACACACACACACACACACACACACACACAAGTGTAAATTCTTTACCTTTTCTGCCTAAATATGATGGTTCTATGACTGCCGTTTAAATCCAAGGACAGGAGTAGGCATTTGAAAAATGTAAGACAATTTCCTACCCTTAGTTTATTTCACCTTTTAAATGCCAAGTCATTAATCTGGAAGGGAAAAAAAAATCACAAGTAAATTTCCTATGCTTTCTTTTACAAACCAAAAATAAACATTATTTGTCCACTGTTAAACTTGCACCACAGCATGATTTATTTGTAAATCTGTTGCCTAGTTTTAAAGCTTGTTGTTTAATTATTCTAACTTTTTTTTTTTTTTGAGGTTTAGAACCCACCATAAATTAATCTGGTGGGTTTCTAAGTTAAACTGAGGCTTGTTGGTTTAGATTTGACAAAAGCATTTCCTGATTACATTTCAAGAAGAGTTTGAGAGTGCAAAGCAGACAACTGGGATGTGATCATTTACAGCAGAAGGAGGTTCTAAGCCTGAACAGGTTGGGAACACTATTACTGGGGCTTATGTAGTTCTTGCTACCAAGTATTCAAGGCATCTGAAAGAGCATGCACTGTTCAGCGTAAGAGTTCACAATGTAGAAGGTACTTGAAATTAGAAGCTAGCATTTAATTGCTTGTCAGGCCTGTGAGATGCTATTATTTAAGCAGTTCATTTTTTTTTTTTTTTAATGCAGGCTACATGAACTACTAGTTTTCTAGTTTTCTCCAGTTAGTTCACTTCATTTATGTATTTCTTTCCACTTCATTTGGGGTCATGGTTTTTAACCTAAAATAACAAAAATGGTTATATTTTGAACTCATCTTTCTATTAGTAATCAATTCCCTCTGAAAGTCTTTCTTCACTCATTTTAAATAAAAATGTAGTGATCTAATACATATATTAAACATTAGGGTGTTCATATTAGATTAATGTTCTTTTAAAAATTTCATAAACTTAGGGAACATCCACACTGATGCTGGAAGAGAACTTTTTGAATAATGCTCTAAACATCAACCAGCAGGTGGCGAAAACTAGCCAAAAAAAAAAAAAATAGCTTTTTGTTTGGCATACTGGAGAAAGAAGAAGGAAAACAGGCCTTTCAGACTCTTGATACACTCTCTATTCCCTGCATCTTGCTATTTCTCCCTGGTGCCACCCTACTGGTAGACTCCAACCAGACAGAGCTGGCAAAGGGTGGTCCCCTGGTCCTGAGAGATAGAAGCCATCTTGGAAAGTGAAAGGTCCCCCTGGTGCATGTGTGTGGAAAGTCTCAGCCCAGACGCAGTCCAGGACTGACCCAGATCTGTCCTGAGCTGCTGGTTATAGCCAAGATACCACAGAAGGAAGTGGTCCAGGAGACCCATATAGTGATACTATGGGAGCAAAGAAAGAGAAAGGTCAGGAAGTTGTCCCTTCTCTGGGAATAGGGGATCCATTTTCTTCTGGCTGCCTCCCTTGCACAAGTGCAATTTCTTTTCCAGCTCCCTCCTCTGGTTTCCTCACCCACGTGCTGGGTATTAGAAGTACAAAGGCTTTGAATTCTTAAGCAATTTGGGAGGTTTAAGACAAGGGTATGAGATTACTAAACCATGATGTTATGGAATTAATATATTTTCTACTATTTCTATGAGAACATATATCCCAGATCAACCAATTCCTAGTGTCTACATCCAGGCAAGACCACCTCCCCACCACTCTCCTTGAGTCAAAGGGGACTCTCTCACAACCACCAGAAGGGCAAGAAGCAATGCCTGCCTCCCTTCATTCCCTCAAATAACAGATTGTAGCAAGGCATGGGTTCCTACATGCGACAAGTTGGCAGGATGGCTGAAGGGATATGTCAGGTGAAGAAATAACGATAATGTGGTGTGCTATTTCTTCTTCTTAAGAATAAATGCCTTGATTTTAAACTAGGAATGAGAAAAAATAAAGATGGTGTCGGAACGCACACATTGTAGTACTCATTGGTCATGTTTCTATGACCACAAAAGCCCAGTGTGCTTATGTGTTTGTACTTGAGCCCTGCGGCTGTGCTTTTACTAAACACTTTTCCCCTCCTTGGTGCTTTATTTGCCAAAGACTCTTAATGATAAAAATAGTTACACACATGCAACTTGTTTGTCCTCTTTTCCTTTTCTCTTAGGGGCTATTTAGGCTGGTGAATTAAGAAATACGTCTGGTTGTGGCACAAGGATTTGCTGGTGGAGACGTACTCGTTTATCACTTGAGAAGGTGAGACCATCTCGGATTGGCCGCCAGGCAAGGTGGAGACCGTTAAAAACCCACCGTCCCAGTTAAGACTGGGCTTTAAAGTAGCCAGCCCTGACCCAGCGTCCCAAGTGTAGGGGCAGAGGAAAAATATGCACTCAACTATTTTAAAGCCCCGAAACAACCTCTCCCCTCCCCTCCCCTCCCCTGGAAGTTTGTTCTGGCCGGGGTCGCTCAGGTCTGCTCAGGTGGACAGGGGCCGGGGACCGTGCCGGTGTCCGGCGAGGACACGGAGTAAGCGGCTTGAAAGTAAACACGACGCCTGGGGCTTCCCCGGCATTCCTTATTCAACGTGCACGGCCGTCCCCCTTCACCGCAGGGCAGCGCTGAGGTCCCACTCCTCGGGGGTCAGCATCCGCCCCGCTCCTCTCCCAGGCGACCGAGCTCTGGTGCCACCGGAGTGTGTGAGTACACACACGTGTGCATACACATGCACGCACAGACGGTCAGCAGCCACCCAGCGATTCCCGGGGCTGTCCGGCCCTGGTTTTCCTGGCGCAACCGCCCAGCAGCCGCCGCTCTGCGCTGCGCCGCTGCCCGGCTCCCCCCGGCCGGGCCGCGGGCGTTCCCCCGGCCCCCCGCGAGCCCCGGCGACCCCCGAGCGCGCGCCAGGCCCGCCGCAGGCCCGAGGAGGCCGGTCGCACACCCACCGCGCCGCGGCCGCGCGGGAGGCCTGCGCCGCCCGCGCCACCCACCGGCCGGGCCCTGCGGGCGGAGCGGCTCCGGCGGGTGGCCGCTCCGAGCGCGCCCTCCCCAGCCGCGGCCCCGCGCGCCATGTGTCCCCGGCCGGGCGCGCCGCCTCCGGGCCGGCCGCGGCGCCTTTAACCAGGGAAGGGAGCGGGCGGAGGGGGGCGGTCGGGCGGCTCAGAGGAGGGCTCTTTCTTTCTTCTTTTTTTTGAATGAACAGTGACGTACGTACAGGAAACCAGGCGGTTTGTGAGGAGAATGAAGTAAGAGGCCAGACCCCCCCGCCCCGCGCCCGCCCCCTTCCTCCCCGCCCCCTCCCCGCCCGCCCGCGCGCCCGCCCGCCGCGCTCTCGCTCGCCGCTCCGGTGTCCCCACCGAGCCATCGCCGCCGCCGCCAGCGAAGGTGCCCGGGAGCCGGGCCCTCCCCGCCAGCAGCCGTCACTGCTCGGAGCGGGCTGCGCGGCGGGAGCTCGAGGAGGCGGCCGCCGCCTGCGCCGCCGCGCAGGAGCAGGAGGAGGAGAAAGGGTGCGCAGCCCGGAGGCGGGGTGCGCTGGTGGGGTGCAGCGGAAGAGGGGGTCCAGGGGGGAGAACTTCGTAGCCGTCATCCTTTTTAGGAAAAGAGGGAAAAAATAAAACCCTCCCCCACCACCTCCTTCTCCCCACCGCACCACACACAGCGCGCGGGCTTCTCGCGCTCGGCACCGGCGGGCCGGGCGCGTCCTGCCTTCATTTATCAAGCAGCTTTTCGGAAAATGCATTTGCTGTGCGGAGTTTGATCCGAAGAGGATTCCTGCCCCCGTCCCCGGCTCTTCCATCGTCTCCCTCCCGTGTCTCCCTCCCGTGGAGGCGTGAAGCGGTCCCGTGGGTAGAGATCCATGTCTGTGCCCGCGCGTGTATGTGCGTGTGTAAATTGCCGAGAGGGGGAAAATCACAGGACTTCTGCAAATGCAGGACTGAAAATTGTAATTCATCTGCCGCCGCCGCTGCCTTTTTTCCTTGTGCTCTTGAGATCTCCGGTCGGGATTCCTACGGATTGACATTTCTGCGAAGCCGAAGTCTGGGAATCAATCTGGAAATCCTCCCAATTTTTACATCCCCTCCCCCAACTCCTGATTCATTTGGAAGTTTTAAAGCAGCTATAAACGGAGAGTTCTGAAGATTGATGGGATCGTTGCCTTATGCATTTGTTTTGGTTTTACAAAAAAGGAAACTTGACAGAGGATCATGCTGTCCTTAAAAAAATACAAGTAAGTTCTTTGCACGGGATATTGGTTTAATGGTAACTTTCAATGGACACATTTGAGGTTTTCGACTTTGAGTGAATTCGAGTAAATTTAATTTCCAGGTAGTTTAATACATTCTTTTTAACCGTGTAACTTGTAGTATGTGTGTCCTGCTTTCATCCAGCGTATTAAGGAAAATGCACCTGATTTTGACTTAACTAGTTTTTTTTTTTTCTTCCTTCTAACCTTTCAGCATCACGGAGGAAGTAGACTGATATTAACAATACTTAATAATAATGTGCCTCATGAAATAAAGATCCGAAAGGAATTTGAATAAACATTTCCTGCATCTCATGCCAAGGGGGAAACACCAGAATCTAGTGTTCCGCGTGACTGAAGACACCCCCTCATCCAAGAATGCAAAGCACATCCAATAAAATAGCTGGATTATAACTATTCTTTTTTCTTTCGGGGCTGCGGGGTGGGAGCAGGGGCGAAAGGTGCTGTTGGTACCCAGCTGCTTTTCCCTGGAGAAAGGATGGCTCACGCTGGGAGAACAGGGTATGATAACCGGGAGATAGTGATGAAGTACATCCACTATAAGCTGTCACAGAGGGGCTACGAGTGGGATGCTGGAGACGTGGGCGCTGCGTCCCCAGGAGCCGCCCCCGGGCCGGGCATCTTCTCTTCCCAACCGGGGCGCCATCCCCCGCCCGCTGCGCCCCGGGACCCGGCCGCCAGGACCTCGCCACCGCCACCCCCGGCTGCCCCCGCTGCCGCCGCGGGGCCCGTGCTCAGCCCGGTGCCACCTGTGGTCCACCTGACCCTCCGCCAGGCCGGCGATGACTTCTCTCGTCGCTATCGTCGCGACTTCGCCGAGATGTCCAGTCAGCTGCACCTGACGCCCTTCACCGCAAGGGGACGCTTTGCCACGGTGGTGGAGGAGCTCTTCAGGGATGGGGTGAACTGGGGGAGGATTGTGGCCTTCTTTGAGTTCGGTGGGGTCATGTGTGTGGAGAGCGTCAACCGGGAGATGTCGCCCCTGGTGGACAACATCGCCCTGTGGATGACTGAGTACCTGAACCGGCACCTGCACACCTGGATCCAGGATAACGGAGGCTGGGTAGGTGCACGTCGGGTTGAATGAGTCTGGGTTGGAAGTCTCGGGTCTGAGATACCTTGGTTGAAGGGTGGGTGGATACCTGGGTCAGGGGAAGGCCGTGAGCCAGGGAATAAAATCGGGTTTGTAGTTCTGTTCCCTTCCCTTTTCCTCTGGACAAGGTGCGCCTTGCCAACCGGACCGTGATAACTCCTTTCCGCTGACAGTGTGTGACTTGCTTGTCAATCGTCGAGGCTCATTTTTGACCCAGTAGTATTTTCTGATAAATGGTTTCACTTCTGTGTTTCTCAAACTGGGAGCTCAGGGGTTCCCAGCATCACCAGTAGCTTGTTGAGATCGGAGATTTCAGGGACTGCCGATCAACCAGACCCCAAGGGTTGGGTCTTCGCCCCATGCACGGTGGATTCCTCTTCCTACTGAAAATTGAGAACCATCCAGTTAGTAGAGGAACACACTCCACCAAAGGACCCACGGCATGTCTTTTCCAACTCACTTGGTAAAATTCTCCCAGATGAGAAAACCAATATAACTCCTTTTCCTGGAAAACTGAGCAGCGTCTGTAAGGAGGTTGGCATTCACTGAAGTTGGTAGACCCCAATCTGCAGTAGCATATTCCCAGTGGGCAGGATGGTGTCTAGTGATCACTAGGCTGTGGCTGCTTGACTCTGTCTCATCAGTAACAGAGTTAGCATCAGCCTCACCCCTTGTATTCCGTAACTCGAGTATGATTTAAAAGTTTATTGGTATTTTACTCTTCTCCACCTAGAATCCACATAATTCTGTAGTTGATCCACTGTGCTGGAAAAAAGAAAACAAAACAACTCCAAAACCTGCATCTAGCTATCTATGTAAGAAAAAGTGACTCTTAGCAGTGGGTTCTCTCATGCCCTGACTTCAGTTGAAATGATTAATGTGTATAGCTTTGAAGAACATTCGTGAGGAGATTTTTTTTTTTTTTCTGGTAATGTGGTAGATAGGGCTTTCATCATTTTAGCATACAGTTCTACTATTCCATGATCCTAAGACTTGAGGTTTGTAATTAAGATCTTTGCCTTGTATTTAAAATGATTTATGAAAAAGTATTAATTTTTGTCTGAAGTCTTTTTTTTTTTAGACACTTTGTTTTAATTTGAACAATTATCTTTGGAAAAGGGTGCAATTCAGTGCTTTCTTTTATAATCTCTGGGGAGAATGATTAATATTATTTTATAGGCCCTAACAGGAGCAAAAAGTCTAGAATTAACTGCATGTGGATTAAATGTCAAGAAGCACATTACATGTTTCTACTACAATTTACAAAATGTACCAATATTCAGGGGCCCAAAAGAGAAAAGGCCAAGGAAAGTAGATGATTGATGGGAATATCTGATCTTATTTGACCAAAGTTGACAAAACATTGATGCCACTGTACAAATGTTTAAAAGTAAACTTAACCAGAATATCCTAATTTAAAATCTCTAAAATCTAAATGCTCTTTGTGACTCCTTTGTGTGTTAAGATCCCACATTCTTGCAGAATTTGCTATAGGATGAAAATATTTTTGTTAAGTGTTAAGTTTAAAGTAGGTAGCTTGATTTTTAACTTCTGTATCCAAACAGTTAGGGACCTCCAGACTCCAGAAGGATCATTTTAAAGCCAAAGTAAAACTGGTTTAATGTTTTTCCTATTTCATCTTATGAAAAAGTTATATTTGAAATTTTTCTTTCTAGTTGAAAGAAATCCAAGGTAGTAACTGTCATCGATCAAGAAAATTAATAAAAAGGTGGGAAACAAGGCCATGTTTATGATAGAAATATAGATATAACCTTGACCTTTGTTCTTGAGTTCCAGTGTGTTAACCTGTCATACAACTGAAGTTTCTTGTTAAGTGAAGGATCACTTTTTTCTCCTTTCACAATCAGGTTTTCATTGGAGAGCCTATCTCTGTGGTCAACAGGTATCTGAGGTTGATAAATGAACAGGCTACATTTTATGATGCCAAACCACAACGACATACTGTAGAACATGATAAAACTTTTTTTTTTGACAAAACCTCTTATAGTAAAAATAAATCATATAGAACCACAAATGGCTGATGGTAAAATGCATAATAGTTTTCAGAACAACACATGGTTGGTTGACTATATAGAAAAACAAAGGAATTTGGTCAAAAAAAAAAAAGTATATATCAGGAAATGCAATCATGTGAGCACTTTTGTAGAAAACTGGTAGTATTTGAGAGTCATAGATGATTTACTTATCATTTCAAGTGAGCAGTTATTAATCTAATTTTCTATTTTAGGCATTTGGCATATAGATTCTTCTTAAAATTCGCACCCATCAGGGTTGCATCCTTAATGATATGTTGCATAGTGCAGTGTAGTTTTAATAACAATGGAAAAGTTTCAGAAGAGAGCTTACATATTTTCTTCACAGAAGACAATGATCTGCATTATATCCAGGGCTCAATTCATTTACAGAACACTTTACTGAACACTTGGAAGTTTTACATTTGAAATCACTTTTTCTTTTCTGCTGCACAGTCAGAACTTTCTGGGGTTGAGGAAAAGTGTTTGCTATCCATGTTTCATAACATGGAGGAAGTAGTCCTTGGAATGATTTGCCTCTGATAGATCCCAGAAGCCTACAAATTAAGTAAAGACTAAAGAAGTAGTTGGTGATAAGAGTGGGATGTGATTTTATTCCTAAGTTTGAATAAGGCATTGTGTGGCATCCAGAGAAAGACAGGAAAAGGAGCAGTGAGACAGCAACAGTTCTTTAAAAATGTCTTAAGACCTTGCTGCTCAAGAATGGCTCACAGACAAGAGCACGGCATCACTGGAGCTTCCTAGGGATGCAGAATCTCAGGTCTCACCCCAGTGCTACTGAGTCAGTCAGACTTTGTGGTCTGTGTGCACAAGAGTCAAACGTGCTGGCTACCTGCGTGATTCCTGGGGGCATCTTTTGAGATGCAGCACATCCTGGGAGGGATTCTGCAATGCCCCTGTCCAGTGGTCTCCCAGGTCTAGAGCACACTCAATATCTCCCAGTTTTCACTGGATCCATCTGATCCTAAGGAAGAAATAGATTGGAATGAAGGAGAAATAGGAGGTCAATTGCCAGAAGCCCAGTCTTCTCAAGATGGTTTTTGATGGTAGTTATACAATTGGTACTGGCATTACTGGTCCTATTAAGGTGACATAGCTTTCCTATTTCAGTTAAAGGCAAGAAATTAGCTCTTTTAGTGGCTCTGTTGGTTATTATTTTATTCTCTTATAACAGTGTGTGAATTCTGTAAATGGGTTTAGTGACCCTGTGATTGCTTTGAGAACAAAGGGTCTCTTGTAAACAAAGGGCTGAGAGATGGGCAATATGGTGGTGAAGGATTGTTAGCACCCTCCAAACTGTGAAGTCTGATGACATTCAGCCTCATGTGTTAGGAGAGAGTGAGATGCATGTGATGAGAAGGATGGGTTGCTTCAAATCAGAGACTGTAGGAGCTGAGCTTCATTCTGTTGATGAAATGGTGGGTTTAACATTTTTTGGGGGGTGGTGTCTTTCAGTATTGGTAGTTTGGGGAAGATGGGAGCTTCTCCATACCCAATAGAGGTCAGCTTCTTTTTTATTAGTTAAGTCAGCAAGCAGTTTTCTCTTTTCTGAATGCAGCCCACATCTAGCAAAACATTTGATTAACTGGAAAGCAGTGCCATTCTCATGCCAGTGTACAAATTATGTTTAAGAGCATCATTTTTCTAGTGGCTGAGCATCAGCTGCTTATGGCCAATTTTGGCAGCAAGATGATAGGATTAAAAATAGCATTACGATGATCCAGTCTTAAATAATACATTTAATGATGAACTTTCCTTGGGAAAGTGCATCTTTCTGCCTGCTAAGAATCACATGACCCCGTTCAATAATTTATCTTGTAGAAAAAAATACATGATTGCTCCTAGAGTATTCAGTCATGTGCTGTTGAGTGATTGTATTCTAGACCTTCATGAATTTTTTTAGTTCACTGAATTCTGTTTTCTGTTTTAAAACTTTTGTTGCTATTTAATATCCATTGAAAACATTCTTTGGTGCATCCTGCTCTTTTGGTAGTACATTCTAGTGAGGACAGATTGATCTTTTTAGCAATCCGTGATGGATCTGGTACACGTATGTATACCAGATACCAGAAAGTCATGAATTAAAAAAAAGAAATAAACCAGCAAGCCAAATTCTTACCATTTTTTAATTCTCTCTGTTCTTTCCTGTTCTTTTTTTTTTTTTTTTTTTTTTTTTGCAGGGATGATAAACTTACTTGTGAAACAAGCGTGTGGGTGCTGCATTTCTGCAACACAACAAGTCTATTTGGAGATCACCTGTCATGTTCTAGCAGAAGTGTAGCAAAGCAATTCTAGCAGGAGAGCATCTGTGCTAGAAAACAGCACTGTCTTTGTAGCAGATGAGTAGAAAGTTTTCTTTTCCTCCAAAGATATATCATATTTGGGGTTCAAAGGATTTGTTGAGCCTTTTAAAAGTAATTTAATATCACTTTATTCAGGTATGGCTGTAACTCCTCAATCTGTTGCCTTAACTCCTAACTACATACACCACATAATGAGTTCATTTTCCTATGATTTTTCTCTTTTGTTACTCTTGGGTTGATTCAAACGACATGACATCTGATGTATAAACAGGATTGATGATGAGAATCATTCAAGGATTGAGACAGTTATCGGACAGAACAGATGGCAAGTCTTGGGTCTTGGGTTAGATTGGGGCACTGGAGGGGAGAGCATCCCCTCCCCTGATGAACTCATAGGTTAGGATGGTAGGTGTCTTGATAAACTCATAGTTCCCAAGCAGTTCCCAAGTATGATCCTGGATTCTAATATACAGAGGGAAAAAGAAAATAACTAATGTTATTTGCATGTACTTCAATATTGTCTACAAAAGTTATTTTAACCATATAGCTGTTCATGTGTGCATTAGGCCTGATTTAAATAAAGGGTAATATGCAGATAAATTTAAAAATACTGTACAGTATAGAACTGAAAAGCCTGAGTGGGGGTGGGGAGTTCCCTTTAAAAATAGTAACCCACTAAGCACTCTTTATGCATATTAAGAAGACAATAAACACCATTCTACAGTTTGTCAAGAATTTCATTAGTGCTTTTTAAGTAAAAGACAATCAAGGGTGTGATTAGAATAAGGTAATTTGAAGAACTCTATCTTAGATAACTAATATGCAGAAAAATGCAAGTAGGCTTTGAACCAGAACAGAGCCTCTTCCTTTGGAAGAGAAGAAAGAGCTTCTGTTTTGTTTTGGTTTAGGTACTATTACTGTTCTGTTATCATATGTTTCTCTTCTAATATGCTACTTAAAATTTACAGAAAATCATAATGTGCTACAACACCATGTTCCTAAGAAGTAGGAGCTGAACTTTTAGGGCATATATGGTCCTCTTTCTTTAAATGGAGATGGTAATTAAAGATTTTTTTATGTAATTAAAAATTTTTAACTACAGCAAAGCTGTTTCTCTTGCTACAAGTGTTTTTCTGTGGTTGGTTGTTCTGAGCTCTGCCTAATTCTGTAGTGCCAGCACTGGATTTCTGCTGTGAACCTACTTATCCTTCAGTGAGAGTAGGGATGTACCATCATTTCTATTTTTCCAAAGCCATTCAGGGTTTTCTCATAGGTACTGGCCCCCAAGGCCATCCCCTCTTGCCAGGTCTTTCTGTGGAGGTCCCACGTCCCAGATTTAGTTCCTGGTTACCTTCCTACTTGTAGGGACTCACCTGGAAGGAACAGCAGGAGGTCTAGATTCCAGCTGCAGGGAGCAGAACTGGGGGTTTAACTCAATGCTGCAGCTTACTCCACTCTCAATCTCGCCGCAGGCAATTGGGCAAGTAAAGATTCTGTCCCCAGATAGTGTCCTTTTCCTCCAGAGATCATAAATTTCAACTCCAAGCAAAGAAAAGACAGGGTCTATTGGCAGAATTTTTACTTGCTGTGGTCCCTGTAGTGCAAGGTTATTGTGGGGTATAACTTGAGTTGCAGATGAATTTTGACTACATTAAAATAACTTATGGTAAGGACTACTTCCTCAGACACTCTCTAAAAAATGGTAAAAAGGGAATCTCCCCCAACATGCTGGTGTGGCCTCTTGGTTTGGGCTCCTTGGGTGATTCTCTTGAGCGATGGAGAAGATTACATGAAGAGGTTAACCTTGGAAGGCACTTTGTCTTAGGAACACAGTGCTTCAATGGGAAGCTATTGGGAAAATCTGCATTTCCATTCTGCTGCTTGTTTTTCCCTCAGAATTTCAAGGATAGAACCTTATTCTCCTTTTGGTTAATAATCAGCTCCTCTGGGGCTTCACTGTAATGAGTCAGAAGCTTATGACTGACTCCACTCTGCTCTTTATTATGTCTCCCCAAAACAGCCGGAGAATCCACTGTGTCAAGCAAAGCTTTAATTTTTCAGGGGAGATATTTTCCATAGAGACCAATACATCTTTGTTTGTGACAATTCCAATTACTATATTTCTCTATTTTTAACTGTCAAAAAGACAGTTGAGCTGCAAAAGACTCAAGGAGAATTTACGAATTTTAATGCTTAGAGTCCCAAACAAGGAATCAATGTTACCACTGGTCTTTTCTTCACTTTTTTCTAGTTCTTCGCAGCAGATTGCCTTAAGATTTCTTCTGCTTTACAACACGATGAATGTTATGTCTGTGAAATAACCCTGCAATTGAATTACAGCCAACTATTGCTCTCAGCTGCATTAGAATTTTCTAAGAGAATATGGACAAAATACTTAGCCCTCTTAATTCAATGCCTATCTAATATATGATGTAGATCCTTATTACAATTAGTATAGGAATAAAATTAATTAAAAACTATATCATCAGCTTTGGATGTGGATTGACCTCTTTGGGGTGGGATGGGGAAATCAAGACCATGAAGGGTGGCAGCTTTCGTACCTCCAGGTTTTAAATTGCAGGCTATCTCTAGCCGTTTCCTCTATGGATTCCTGCCAGTTGCTTTCCTTTTTCTTTCTTTCTTTCTTTCTTTTTTTTTTTTTTAAATGCTGAAAACACCGAGTAGAGGTTTTAAAGTATTTTATAATAAAATTACCAGTACAGTGAGGCAGAGCCACTTAAATAATGGTATAAGAAAATGATCTGCAGAAGTCTTATTTGAGGAATATTAGCAATTGTTACAAAACTTATGTGGGGTTCCCAGAAACCAGGGCAGGGATGGACAGGGAAAGGGCTAGAAGGACTTGGTTATTTAGGGGAATATGCACAGTAACTTTTTTAACTGGGGAAAAGAACATTTATTGGGGGCCTACTGTGTGCTTTGACTTTGAGGAATTTGCCGACCAGTAAGAGACTGATAGATATGTAAACTGCTGGAGTCCTTGATGAGTACCTAAGTATCCAGAGAGATCCCATACAGCTAGAAGGCGACCCATTAGAGTTTCAGGAGGAGATGATTTTGAGGCAAACTTTGGAGAATAGATAGGAGATGTAGGGAGAGGACATTTCAATTAGTGGGAACAGAGGGTCAAAGCAAGCAGGATGTGTGAGACCTGTCTGGAGAACTATGGAGTCTGCCTTGACTGGGGCATCAGGAACACAGCAGTAAAACCTGACTTTGAGAATTTATCATTTGGTCCTAAGTTGAAAGATCCGCATTTAACTAAACAGATGTTCAAAGGGCTATGAGACAAGGCAGGATGTGTGGGTTTGAAGATCAGTGATAATGGAGGCAGGATGGGGAAGACCAGGTAGGAGTCTAACCCACCTTAGCAGGTGGGGTGGGATGGAAAAGACAGGGTAGATGTGAGGAAGGTGCATATCTCTAAAGGAATGAGGGAGGGAAGAATCAGGACTCGAGGTGTCTACCAGCCCACTCAAATAATGGCACCATCTTTCAGAAAGAAAGATGAAAACAGTTAGATCTTGGTGGGATAAAGGTGATGATTTAATTGTGGACATTTTCAACTTGAGCTTTCATTAGGATATCCAAGTAGGATGCTCATGGGATCTGGAGCTCAGGAGGGAAACTGAGGCTGGAATATAATATGTCTTTGCCCCCAAACTATGTGGCTTTCCCTTTTTCCTGTTCATTTCCCAAAATGGTCCTAACTGGACTGCTGATTCTACTACCTTTTATTACTGCTGTTCACATACCACCTTTGCTCACAAGTCCTCTGCAGCCCTCCATGAATTGGAGTTGAGATGATTAACCTGAAGCCTTACAGTCCAGAGATTGGCTTCCCAGTACAAGTTTGTCAACAGTAATTCAACTTGACTCAAATTAGTGCTGTTCTAATGTCCTGTTGCTACTCTCCATCTGAGTCTCTAGGCCTTAGAAAACCAAGGCACTCCTTTGCTGGGACTTCCTCATGAAATATTTCTTCTATTCAATTCAAGATGGCAGCTAGTATAGTAGATAGTAGGCACACACGGTGGCCATTTATTGAAGGAATGAATTAATACATTATTATCTTAGAAGCACTTTGGGTATCTAACTCATCCTAACCAACTAACGATCTTACTTGTCTTTTGTTATAGTGTGTATATCCCAAATGTTTCATCCTACTAGTTTTTTTTTTTTTTAATATCCAATAGAAATTAAAAAGAAAGAAAAAAATACTGATTTTTTTCTTCTTTTCCATTGAGTTGAAAAAGTGTATCATTCATAAAGTGTATCATTTCAAAGAGAAATCTTTTGGATTTTGCTTCATATTAAACATTCAACAATTCTTAGTGCTAACCGAGGCACCAGCCTGCTGGGTGTCACATTCTGTTGACACAAAGGCTGCATACACACAATCTGCACAGATGTGCCTACTTGTTCTCATTCCTCCTGTTTCACATCTAACCCAGACTGTGAAGGTCTTGAAGTCCAAGATTATTCATCACCTTATCATTAAAGAGAGCAACACTTGTGCAGGGTTCTCGCAGCAGGAGCAAGGTGGATTTTAACTCTGATCAGCGTTGTAGCTCCAATATGAAAAGAACAGCATAGAAGTCACAAAGATAAATGATCCCCTCGTTCTTCCATAAAAAGAAGCAGCCAGTTGAAGCTGGAGGTAGTGTAGCTCAGCATTCCCAGAGGTGAGAGAACCTAAGATTTCATTTCTAAAGACGCTGACCAATAAGGAGACCACCAGGGCTGTCACAGATAAAACTATTGGCCTGGCTGCGCAGGGCTCTGTTCTCTGTTCTGGTTCAAGCAAGCCTCACAGCTTATCTGCGGTTTTAAGAACTGGTGGAATTTTGAGACTCCTCATCCCTTGGCATGAGGCAAACTCAAAGCATTGTTGTTCATCATTTGTCATCTGTTTGAGAAAGATCGTGTGATTTGTTTACTTGTAATGAAGCCTGACCATACTTCTCCAGGGGCTTTTAAAAAAGACGGATGTGTCAGCTTGCAGATTTGTCCCCATGAATGAAACCACAAGCAAATCCTCTTCTCTCTCCCATCCCCCCCTTCCTCCCTCTCTTCTTCCATGGCCATCTGCGCCTTAGGTTCCCACTGCCAGCCCCTCTTCAAGTGGCTTATCTTTGAGTGAATTCAGAAACTTCAAATTATAAAGGACACCCAGATAATTGGCCTGGTCTCCAAACTATCTGTCCCCTGTGCTGCTGCCAGATTCCTTCTTAATGAATACATCCAGTGACAGTGGGATTCTTGAGCTTGTCCATATCCGTGAGAAAATGAGCTCCCCTGCTTTGTAACAGCTTGCAGCGCAGGGGGAAAAAAAAATGACAGCCATTGTACAAGTTTTCTTTGCATGTAGTTTTCTTTCCCATAAATGATACTTTGAGAATACAGTTAAGGGGTTATTAGTTTTCTATTTCATGCTTGGCCTGTGTGTGAGAATACCACAAGCTGTCACTGCAAATCAGTAGCTAAATGCGCTTTGTCTGGTTAATGTGAGTATTTAATATTTGGTGCAATTAAAAATTAACTGATGAAAGTACATGTCATTGGAATTTCAAAGTATCTCTTGTAAGGGATTTTTCAAGGGCATGACCAATGAGTAAATTAGTGGTTTTAAAAGAGAATTCAGGAGAAATATAAGGAGTGCGGACACAGACACATCCTTTAAACCTCTACCTGTTTGGCATGGCAGGATATTGGAAAGGAGTGTCCGGGTTGTTGTTAAGGACTCACATGTATCTCTGCATTTTTGAGTGAATGATAATTTTGTTCTCATCCATATGATTTAAGCACATAGAACAAGAGCTCGGTTAGACTTTCATACGACATATTTTTCTCATCGTGCACATGGTGTAGGCCAGGGATTGGAGAAGTGGGAAATGGGAGCCAGATAGGCCTGGTTGGCAGACCAGGGAGAGTGGGGATCCTAAAACAGCAAGTGGAGCAGCACATGCGCGGGGCCCAGAGGAGAAAGGCACCAATAGCAGGGCCATTTGTTAGAGCCAAGGAGGGATTCCCAGGAAGAGGCTGAATCCCGAGGATGAGCAGAAGTTAACCTAATGAAATGGCAGGAGAAGCAAACGGAACTTCCTCAGAGGCTGAGGCCCCTGGAGAGCTGCAGGAATGAAGAGTGTGGCCTGGGCTGGAGTGGGGTTGCCAGTGGGTTGGTCAGAGAGAGTGCTGGTGACCCCACCAGAGGGACTTACACCGGACACGTCATTCTGACTCCACTCAGTCAAGGGAGACTGGGGAGAAATAAATTAGTGACCGGATAGGAGCGTCCTCAAGTACAGCAGGAGACTGTGTGTCTGGCCTGGAGGGATGGCAGTAAGATGCCACAAATGGTCAGCTTTGTGCAGCTAAGATGCAGAGGCTTTTAGACCATGTAGTGATCGGCCACACGCTTCAAACATCGTTCATTCTCTCTTCTAGCTGCCGTCGTTTTTATGACCATTTTGAGAACAGTGCGGTTGTTGTTCTGGGTATATATGAGCTTTGTTGGTTTTTTTCCCTTCATTTTACATTTTTCTATAATTAACATGACCTGGTTGAAAACATGTTTAGAATTCACATTGTAATAAATATTCTTTAACAATTGGTGGATAAAAGTGTATTTAAAGGAATAATTTAACCATGGCAGGCAGTTTTTATACAGTTTTTTTGTTATACAGATTTTGAGGTTTCCAGAGGAATTCCATATTTGCTGGCTGTTTGAGGTTCATAACACCCCTAAGTAAGGCAGGCATTCGGCTTCCCCCGCCTTCTCCCCAAACACTGGAGCTGTTCATCCCATGGGAAGAGGAAGCTGTAACAAGCTGTGTTGAACTAGGAAGCAGAGGAGGAGCAGGCCTCCCCTGGGAGTCCAGGGGGGACTCCTTTGCACTATTCTGGGTGTGCACCAGATTGTTCAATCAAAGCTTAATCGAATATATTTAATTTTGAAAAAATAGTATCCTTTACTACCCTCTGTCTGAAAACTTTTTCCAGAAAATTAGAATTTGGCCTTTTATTTCTGGCTGTTTCTCTTCCTTTGGTTCTGCTTTGAAAGTGCTTGTGAGCTTGAAGCAGAGGGACATCTTTATTGCTTGCTATCAGATGCCCATGCATTAGCTCAAGACCCTGTGGGGACTTTTGGGCCACATTAGCCTTGGATATGTTTCTCCTACTAAAGGGACAGCTATGTGCTCAATGGGCAAATTCTGCACACTCCAAGAGATGGTTCCACAAATCAGCCCCCTTTTCAGGGACAGAGTGGAACTACATGGACACACGCGATTGTTTTTTTGATTGTCACTAACTAGCAATGGTGTTTTTATTTACTTCTAAAATTGGGCTCCTCTCTTTAGGTCACCAATAAAAATTTGATGTTTATTGAATCTTAAAAATGGTAGAGCCTCCACTAGTAGGATTTCCATGGTTTTAAGGGGGATATTAGTCCAAGTTCATTCACTCAACCAATATTGATAGAGAGCTTTCTATGTGCCCGGCACTGTTATTCTAGGGGCTTGGGGCTGTATCAGAAAAGGTGACAGTCAAGAATTGCCTCTCCTATGTCTTGAATCCAGTATTATGGGGGAAGTCAAACCAGGTAGATAATTATGGAAAACACAGAAGGGCTACAAAGTCAACCTAACAAGGGTGCTGGGGGTAGGGGACAATATTAATGTCTCCATTGGTCTTGGAGCACTATGGCAAGTACATGGATAGGGCTAATGGCTTTTCTTCTTCATCAGCAGGAAACCGTGCTCTTCCTTCAAATTAACATATTGGTAGAAAACTGCCCTTATATCAGCTGTGAGTTCTGTGCAAATACAGAATCAAGAGACAGCTACTATTTTTGGCAAAATGATTGAAGCACCTTTTCCTTCACAACTCCTCATCTTTCCCAGTTCCATTTATCAGGGGGTCATTGGCCTCTGCTACCTAAAGGAAGAAAGGAAACGAGCACATATTGGCCCCTGTAAATAAGTGCCAGACCCCAGATTTAACATTTATGGATAGGAGATTATTTAACCTTAATAACCTCCCCTGAGGGTAGGAAGTGGAGTTACAGATGAGGAACCAGGTTCTGTAAACTCTAGTGACTTCTCCCAGTAAGAGGCAAAACTGGGATCCCTTTTTTTTTTTTTTTTTTTTTTTAGGCAATCCAAGTGGTAATTCAGGTCCTCTAGAACTTAAAGAAAATTTTAAACATTTAAACAGAATCCTATGAAAAATAACAAATTGGTGCATGGGACTTTTTGGTTTCTTTAGAAAGCTAATTATTCATCTTTGTTTTGGTAACTAGGAGTTGAACTCTTTCTCACAACATGGATTTTTAAAAGTTCTCTCCTAGTTAAGAAAAAAAATGAAACTTTGAAATGAAACTTCAGCTTCTTCCCTTTGACTCCAACGGTCTGTATAAATAGCCTTTGACAAATAAGTAGTAATCACTGCGTCATACACACCAGACAGGCACCTGCTCCCCAAGCTCTTCCAGGGGTCTGAGCTGTTGGAATAACACACCCCCAGCGCCTCCAGGACCCAGAGCTATGAGCTCACTGTCAAATTGAGACCTGCCTCACGCCTTTAATAAAAAGGTGGGAAAAGACTGTGGTTTTACCTCTGGTGCGATCCTCATCCCTCTCTGTTCTTATTTTAGGAATGACCTTAGTGTTTTTTTCCAGAGCCCAGGGGTGGAATGACATGTTACTCAAGTTTACAAGATGATGATGTATCTGTTTTTAGAGTTAGCTGTAAATTTTATTCTACTCATAAACAAACCCACCTTCAGCCACTGCGGTGTATCAAGGGAGGGTTATTTCCATCCCCTGCGTTTTAATTTGGATATTTTGGCCTAAAAAAGACAGTGTTTCCATCATAACATGTGAACAGGATGCAGTTGTGTTGACTCGGAGGGCTAAGGGAGTTCTAGCAGGAGCCAGGAAACTCCTTTCTTGAAAGAATCTTAGACACTATGTTCTGACAAGATAGGAGACTCTTCCTGCTTTCTTACTAAACCTTTTTTTTTTCTCCCGATTTCTCATTCACTGATATTTTTTGTTATTAAACACATATAGATTGACTATTTAACCAACTTCAAGTTCACGTGCAGAATGCAAAATTAAAAGGAAAAAAAAAGCCCGATGTTCTAAGAAGTTTGTTTAATAAGGCATAGATAAATTTTAAAAATTAAATGTTCTTTCCAGGCACAAGTTATGAATTTTTAGAGTAGAACTGCATGGTATTTCATAAGAAAGCAAAAAATGAGGGGGGAATTATTGTTCAGGCAGAAAGACAATCGTAAGCTTTCATTGAGTGAGAGAGTTCCACGAGAGGCTCCACCAGGCTCCATGTGCTCTCTGTTAGTTGAACTGAACAAGCCACCAACTATTTCCTCTCTCTTTTATGACTAGACTGCTTTAAAAATGTTGGTCCAATATAACCTAGAATGTTTAATTTATAAGCTATAACCCAACAGTGTAATGTTGGAAAGCCTGCCTTATATAATTTTGTAAATCCTTAAAATTCCAGTGAATTTGGAAGATCAGCGTCTCGATTCTTCTAGCAGTGTTTATGTGGTCTCTTAGTTGCAGATTGCTCTCAGGACAAGGGAAAAGTAGGTTGGATTCTGTGCCCCGCTCCCCGACTTCCAGTGTGAAAAGAAGAAAGCTCACCCTTCTTTGATGCCTGAGTTCTCTGTGGGATTTTTCCTAATGTCCACCCAGGAGTCAGGTGTGCCTATCTGTAATTTGTGAGAGAAGACCTTTATGACCACAAAGCATATTAACACCCTCAGATATCTCTGTTTAATGGTGATAATTCGAAACACAACTGGGAACTAGGAAGTAATTCCAACCCTTTTGTGCAAAGGATGTTATAAAGTTCACATGGTGAAGTTCACACCCACAGCTCATAAGAGCTTGGCCATCATTGCTTTAAAATTTGTTTATATATATATATATATATATATATATATATATATATATATATATATATATAAAGGTATATATGGAGCTTGTGTGTGTGTGTTAAAATATAAATAACATTCACCATCTTAACCTTTAAAATTGTTTTTGCAATGCTAGGATGGAGCCCAGGGTCTTATGCATGCTAGGCTGATACTCTATCATTGAACTACATTCACACCCCCCACTTAAACCATTTTTAAACATACAGGTTGGTGGCATTAAGCACATTCATAATGTCATGCAATCATTGCCACCATCCATTTCTAGAAAATTCCATCATCCCAAACTGAAGTGCTGTACCATTAAATGCTAGCTGGCCATTCCTCCTTTGGCACCTCTGGGTAACCACTATTCTACTTCCTGTCTTTATGAATTTGGCTTTTAGGTAGAAGCACACAGTGTTTTCCCTTGGGGTCTTGCATGTTATTGAACAACAACAACAACAACAACAACAAAAAATCAGCCCATGTTGTAGCATGAGTCAGAATCTCATCCCTTTTTAAAGATGAACAATATTCTATTCAATTTGCATTTAAAAAAATCTTCTCCCAAGATTATTGTTTTTATCCTCCAGTGGTAGAAACAGCAAATACATTAAATTAGAACTGAGTTGGCAGTGGTGGTAATGGAGACCTGAAAATTACCAGAAAAATTATTTTAGAGTCCAACAGCAAGGAAGAAGACAAAAGTGCTATTCACAGCAGTCCAGGGGCTACACTAAACAGCCCTGTGTGGCTGCTGTGTGTGAGGCGGATGGCAGTGAAGGTCTCAACAGGCCTCAAGGTGATCGCTGGACAGTGGCACAAAGCAGGCTCAGTAGTTCACATCCAGGATGTTGCTGAGTTACCAGGACAAGCCTATTTTCTGCAGGAACAGTTGGAGAGTTCAGAAAAGTGGGTAATCAGTTGCAGAAATGTCTCCATCCCAAATGGTTAAAATTTTTCAAAAGTTTAGGCTTCAGTCATCTGAAAAATTTACTTATGTAAAATGATTCATTCCAGAATGTAGTAAGAGGAAGCAAAGCAATAGCAATATATATAAAAATATTTTTTTTTTGAGGCTGAGACCTCAAATGGCATTTGCTTACCGTCTGAGTTCTCTCTCTCTCTCTCTTTTTTCCCCTCATACCTTACTAATTCTCAGACTAGAGAATTAGTAGGAACTTTATTGAAGTCTGTGTGGATGTTTTGTTTCCAGGGAAGGGTTTGCTCTATTGCTGTATCTAAATTACTCTATGCATAAATTAAATTGTGCACATAATTAGAAGAGCGGGCCTGACCTGCTCGGTGAAGCTGCAGAAGCCCCTGGGAGGCTGCTTTGCGGTGTCTGAACTCTGCACATCTGCCTCGTGATTTCATTTTGAAACTACTATGCGGTGAAATGTGGCCATTTGTTCATTCAGCATTGCCTGTGCCTAGTAGGTTTCCATCACCATCCCCAGCCGTGTGGAGGGAAGTCTCCCAGGGAAGCAGACGCATTACAACACGGGGAGCTTTTCCTGGGAAAGTTAAGATGGGTCACAGAGGAGCTGCGTGCCATTGGCCTGGGTCTTAAAGGATAAGTAAGAGCTTGCTTAAAAAAATGAAAATGCCCTATGGAGAATGGGAAAGGGAACCCTATGGAAACAGAGTGCTTGAAGGACTTGGTAGGGTTAGCCATGGCAAAAAGGTCTGAATGCCCCGAAAGACAGACGGAAGGAGGTAGAGCTGGGTGCTGCAACATGGAGTTTAGATTTGAGCACTCCTGCCCTGGAAAGCCAGTGAAGATTTCTAGCAAGGTGGTAAATGGCAGGACCAGGCTCTTGGTAGAGGGAAACACCGATCGGTGGCATGTTGGTGGGTAGAGAGGGCATCAGGGAGGCCATATGGGAAGATGGGGCCGGTGTCCAAGTAAGGTGCTGAGCAGCTGCATCCAGTGGGGGCAGTAGGAGCAGCCAGTAGAGGACAGGCTGCAGGCACACTCAGCAAGGCTGCGCACAGGAGTGGAGGAATGTGCATATGATTGGTCATCTCTGCATACTCAGTGCTTAGCACAGGCAAGCATGCAGCAGGTACTCAATAAACAACGATGGACTGAGTGGAGAGCTGGCTGTGTATAAGCTCCTGGCAGTGCAAGCCAATGTTGAAGGGACTCTCCTGCTATTCTTATGGCAAGGACATTCCTGTGGTGGGTCCTAAATGTTCCATCTCTATTAGCATATTTCTTGTGTCCAGTAGTCCAGGCAGACTAGTACAGTTTTATCCTTGTCTTGCACATGAGGTCACTGAGGCTTGGAGGGGTGACTCTGGCTAGTTGGGAGGTTAAGCTGGAGCTTGAACCCAGCCTGTCCTGGAGAGCCCGGTGCTGTGAATGATGACACTCCGCTGCTTCTCTGCTTTAGGAGTTTCCGGGAAGATGCTTCTATCACGGTCCCAGAAGTGGTGACTCGGGCAAACATACTAGAGGCAGGATGCAGAGAAGCCTGTTTAGGAAACCATTTATCTCACGTAGACATAGCATCTGAGATGACCTTAGCAGAAGTGACAATGGCTTGATAACATCCCCACAGCCCCTCCCCCATTCCACCCTGGCATAAAAAAACCAGTGTGGTCATGAAAGTGGAATTTCTCTGGGGAATAGTCCTAGAAAGAAATAGGTATTGAGATAAAAATAACAAAATATAAAAATATCCGATGGTTTTCTGTGTTGTTCCTGCCACACTTGGCCCGTGTGCTTTATGTTGTTCCCCTACCACCTGAAGTTTGGGTCTCACTGAAATTTGACCCACTTGTCCCTTGGTCCAAAGGAAGAGAGACAGGTGTGTGCATATCAAGGAGGTAGTTGGTAGCACCTTACCGGTATTGTACCTTCAACACACCTGGCTGAGAGGAGGAGGGCTCCTTTAGGGTAAGCTGTACTGTGGGGATGGAAGCCCGTGGCTTTCTGGAATGAAGGGGGGGTGAGCTTGACTTCCCACATGGCCCAGGGGCAGGAATCTGAGCTCCCTGCCTTCAGGTGTGTGTGTGGTCATGGATCATTACAGCCTCAACTGAAGCTGTGTTTTTATGCCATAGGTCAATCTTGTAAAATAAGCTCTTGTCATAACAAAGGATGCGGCAGCCAGATTGCATCTCAGCATACCTCCTCTGCTTACCCCAGAGGACATGGCCCCTGCATCAGTGTGGTGGAGAGATTCCATCATTATGTTGATTCTGTGTCTTCTCTGGAGCTGCGTCTTGCTGGACCATGTCGTCCGTGGTTCTAGGTCGTGGTGGCCATAGCAGTGTGAGGAGAGTGAGGTGTGGAAACCCAGCCAAGTTCTCTTGGCTCCAATTTTATGCAAATTTACTTAATAGAATGCAAATGATTTCTCACTGATACAGGGTGCAGAGACACATGTTCATCTGTTTTCAGTAGTCCTGGGCTTTTAGATGCAGTCACTTTATAAAGAGGCAGGGTGTGTGTCTTGAGACAGGTTAAAGGCACCTTGGGAATGGTCCACTCCATCAACAGAAGCTGCCTGGAATGGCTTCAGGACCAGGACTTAGGGTGTTTGGGGAATAGAAGGTCAATACAGACTAATGCATCATCAAAGTCTTATTCCTCCTCTTATCCTGAAGAGTTTCTGTGATCATTAAATATATCCAAATATTTATTCATCCCACACATCTTGGTTGGGCATTTATTCACTACTAGGCACTGAAAAAAAGGTTAGCATGTACCACCAAAGTGTACAACCGTGATACTGTTGACGAACCCTGCTCCTACACTGTCCGGCATCATAGTCACTCACTACCTGTGGCGATTTGGCTTGTGAATCAGATTTCAAAGACTTCATATGAAGAGATGAATGCATGAGTATTTCATTATTAATTTTGTATTAATTGTTAAAACAATATTTTGGATATGTTGGTTTAAGTAAACGTATTAAATGTGGCCACTAGAAAGTTTTAAATGACCTATGTGGCTACCATTATGTTTCTGTTGGACACACTCACTGGTCTAGATGGCTAACCATTTATTGCACCATGTGGTCACCTTTTTATTCCCATATTTGGATATTATTATGCAGGGACGTTAGAAGGACCTTCTCTTTTTCCATAGATGCAGTACAGTTTAGATTATTTTGTGGCACTTTGACCCTTTTGAAAGTGTGTTTGTGTCTGTGTTCTTGCTGATCCTGTTGTCTGTCCACTGAGGTAGGCAGGGGTGGCCGAGGGAGGGACCTGCAGGCCTGCAGTTGGAGCTGGGACAGGAATACAACTTTGGCCTTTGACTTCTATCCCAATGCCTGTTGGAAATATACTAAAACTTACCCATGGAAAAAATTTTTTAATTATTTTATTTATTTTTATTTTTATGTGGTGCTAAGGATCAGACCCAGTGCTTCATGCATGCTAGGCAAGTGTTCTGCCACTGAGCTACAGCCCCAGCCTGCCCATGGAAATATTTACTTTTATTTCCGTACCAAAGATAATAGAGCACAGCCTGTTTAGAAGAATTTGAGTGTGCCTGTGTGTGGCTGACATGCCTGTGTATGCAAACGTGCAGCAGGGGGCTGACACAACATTAATCCAAGGTTGCAGTGGATAGCCACGGTCAAAGTGCAACTCCTGTTGGGCCTTTAGGCCCTCTGGGGAAGGACAGGGTCAGGGTGGCAGGGGTGTTGTCATGACCAGGGGACATTTCCTTCTGTTGGAAGTCAGTGACTGTCACCTTGAATTCCTGGCAGTGTGAAGCAAGATTGGCGAGTCCTGAGATTGAGTTTCAGTCATTGATGAGATGGAAGGACAATATAGCTTCCCTGGACTAAAGGGGCAAAGGATCAGATCCAGAAAGTCACCTGATGTTATGAGAGATGCTTGGACTAGGGATGGGGACCTGCAGTTCAAGGGAAGAGGAGAGACGTTCTCAAGGCCAAGAATAAGAGACAGATATGACAGGTGAGGTCTGAGCGGTGGTTGAGGGCAATTGGGCCAGGGCCCTGGGTGTGTCCTCCTGGCCCTGCCAGGAACTGCTGTTTGGGCATGTCACATACTTTCCTCAGCTTCTGTTTCTTCATCTACAAACAAGGGAGTTGATATAGTCACACAATCATTTTGTGATTTTTTTTTGAGCTTTCAAAGCCCAAGAACCAGCAAGAATGGCATTAGAAAACTATCAATTCCAGGATAGAGGTTTAGGGTTCTTCTCGACATTCCCTCCACTGCCCGATGGACTTGGGGGCACTGAGATCCATGGTCTGTGTGATCACCAGCCAGGGCTGATCACCTGCCCCTGACCGAACCCAGGTTGTGTGTAGGATGACTTTTCAGTAGTCTCCAAAACATAGCTATTGTAGCAGAGGATCTAAACGCGTTCATCCCTACTTGCTTTTCAGACCTCGCCATTCTCCTCATCCTCATCTCTTCTGTGAGTTCTCGTTCTTTATCACCTTCAGACGGTGGTGTTCCCCATGTAGAATTTGCCCACATTGGCCACGTGCTTTAGTAAATCACAGCCGGTTCTTTGTCTAAAACTATTTCCTCTGCTTTCCTCTGCTTTACTGCTTCCTATGAATTAAAAAGCTTGAGGGCCATAGAGGAACGGCATAAGAATGTAAATACTTTTCCTTTTTAAGCCTATATTTTAATTGCTTTCCCTAAGTGCAGGGAGACAAAGGCCCCTGGGTCTTGGGGTGGCTTTGTCTTCGGTAGAGAACCATCCTAGAGCACATTCCCTCACTGAGGCGCCAGCCGCCTCTTCCGCCTCATTATACTTTGCTTAGCACTGGGAAGGCTGGCATGGTTTCTGTTGGAATGAAAAGATTGGCAGAGCCGCCCCAGACAACAGCACCGCAGAACACTGTGGCAGAAGGTTTGGTCTACATACCAAGGCAGCCAAACTATTAATTGCATTCTCTGTGATCACAAAAAAAAAGGTGCTGAATTATTCTCTTCATGTTTTAAGAATGACAGGCTTCTGCTCTGCCAGCGCTAAGCTCTGCATCACAGGGAGAGAGAGGCTAGATTTGAGAGAGGGGGGAGAACAGCTCCGAAGTGAAGGTAGCCTGCTAGTTCTTTAAAAAAGATCTAAAGGCGAACCGTTTTGTGATCGGTAGCTGCAGAAGATCAGAAGTAGGGCGAGGATGTGTTTCCATAAATTTACATAATTTAATTAAGCATTTTCCATTTGGAAATCTTACTTCACATTTCGAAATGGGACTTTTCAAGTGGCCTGCTTCTTCTCGCTCCCGTTCCCTCTTGTGTTGGCGTGGGCTGGAGGGAAGCTGGCTGTGGCACCTCCGTGAACTTCTCTGCCTCAGCACCTGAACAGAGACACACTCGTGAACATACTCCCGACTCCCTGCCGCCTTTCCTTCGAGCCTGTTGTTCCTCCTTCCAGGGTCGTAACCCCTCCGTGGCCCACATTCACGGGCCCACGGCCCCCCACACATGTTCTTGCTCCTTCAGCCTCTGTGCACCTGCAGAGGATATTTCCTGAAGAACGGTTTGTGATCACTCAACTTGGTTGGGAGAATAGACAAAGCAGGTGTCATCCTGTGTTTGGGGGATTTTCCTATGCTGAATATTGTTATTCTGTGCAGCACCCCACCCTTTCTTCACAACCCCAAAAAAGAGAAGTACGGGTGCTGCTGATGTTCAGGGTTTGAGTGTGTTTTGGTTTAAAATGTTCAGTGCATCAGAGAATTTCATTCTGGGCAGTGCAGTCGGGCTGGAGGTGTATTTGCTTTCTCATTTCTCCACCTCGCTGTCCTGGGAACAGGGCGTGGCACTGAGACCCTGGCTGGCCTCACAGGAGTGCTGCATGAGGTCTAGGGGATCAGCTCAGAGCACAGCTTGCAGTTGCAGGAGGCTTTGAGCCCAAATAATTCTTCTGAATCAGCCCTTTCTGAATCTTGGGTATATTCAGTGGATTTTTTTTTTTTTTTTTTTTGCAGCAAAAACCTTTTCTAACTGTCCCTGTCCTCACCCCAATAGTGTTTCACCCATAGAATCAAGGAGAACTGCTAAGCCATTGCGTAGTGTTGACTCTCGTGGCTGGAGAACCATTCATTCAAGACACTGGTTTAAAAAAAGGTTCCTTCATTGCCTTCTTTCAAAAATCATTTCATCTGCTCTCCATGTACTGAGCACGTGTTACATTCTGACCCTTTTCCTTTGGTGTGCAAGCAGTGTTCTGTATTATCAAAATGCAACTCCCAACCTAAAACTGTACATGTCAGTGCAGTATACAAAGTCTGGAATGTGTATGAACATATGGCACAATGCAGAAGGAAAGCTTTTTCAAAAGTATTCTGTTTCAATATTCACCTTCATCTAGTAGATCCCCATTCTTTCGTATCTAGGACAACCATAAGATTTATCATTCAAGCTGGGATACTTATGGGAATGCAAAGGGGTGTTATTTGTTATATACTGGGATATCAGAGTGAAACAGGATGGTCCTGGGCAAGTTGGTGCCTAGAGTAATAATCTTGAACATACCTGTCTTTTTAAGGATGGGGCATGAGTGGTGGTGGGGGATTGAGATGAGTCCTTTCAGTATTTTTCTGAAAGCCAATGAACTGTTTTAAAGGTTCCTGTGGCTCTGTAGACATGTCCACCAGAAGCACTCTGGTTCATCTGCTGAATGGCTCACTAGTCTCATCTGCACCTGCTTCATTGCCACCCCTGTGCTCAATCACCAGGCCCCCTTTCTTGTTCTGAAGCTCTCCTGTGAGCTCAGCACTGCTCACAGGTGGTTCCAATTCTTCTCAGACTATAATTGAACTTCTTTCCCATGGAATTCTTTATTTCCCTAAACCATCTTCTAGGCATTCATTTCCATGATTAGGATTCTAAGAACAGGAAGAAGAGATAGCTTGATGTCATGCCCACGTCAATAATGTTGCCTTCCATCTGTCTTTACCAGAAGGAAATGAATGCATTTAAAACATTATTTCATCAAAATTTTCCATTTTATTGAGAAAAAAAGGGGGGGGGATGCTTATGAGTACTCCAGGGGCTTGTGTGATAGTGTGACAAGAATAGTTCCAACCGAACCAAGTAATTCAAGGTGATTCACTTTATCTCTATTCCCTTTAATGTGCTCTTGCCTGCTTCCACAGATTGCATTAATTCTTCTCTGTTTAAATTGCGGAGTCCCAAATGGGAGCTCTATTTGTTTAACTTTCCCTCAGTGATCGAGAACAGGTCTATGGACCAGTTGATCCTTGATGAGGACTGGTGCTCAAGAAGGTCTTTTGAAGAGCAAAAGGCCATCTGTGAGGGTCTATATCCAACTAAACATGTTCCCGTATGTACTGTTTAATGAATATTTGGTAAGACTGATAATCTTTTGAAAAATGTAGTGTTTTATTTATTTATAACCACAAACTTCAATTTCCTCAGTCAAAATTATAATCCATTTTGGGATAATTTAGACATCCTTTCAACAAATAAGAGAAGACTGAAGATCAACATGAGTGTTTCGAGAATTTGACACTGGAAATAAATGCAGCTTCCTCTTGCTAAGTATCTCTTGTGAAAACCTTATCCATTTTTGCTCTTTTGCACATCTCAATCTGCAGCTAAATTAGGCCACAGGAAAAGGATGGTGTGCCTTCAAAGAGCCAACCGAGTTGGCTGCGCTCAGTCTATTCGTGGAAAACAGCTGTGGGCACCAGTGCAGAGGTCGAGAGCTTTTGTTCCATGCAAAGGTGGGAAGGTTTGGTGCTGAGATGATCGCTGTGCTGTGGAGGAGTCTGCACATGCTGAAGGGCTTTATCTGCATCTCAGAGGCTTTTGAAGCGTGTTGATAGCGACCTGGGAAAGAGCCTGGCGGGATGAGGGTGGGAGTAGCCCTCCTACGCTGTGCTCTTGCAGGTTGCTGGTATCTCCTCTTATTTTTGTATCTGTGGTGACTGCAGATTGAATGAACAAGTTACTCCTTTCCATGGCCTCCTACCCAAGAGAAGTACTTATTGTTTACCTTTACCTTAATGTCAAAGCATGAATTCAGTTTAGGAAGGGAGATCTGTGCAGAGCAGGGTTGCGTTTCCCCCACTTTGCTCCATCCTGCCATCTCTTTCAAGTGAAATTTCTGCAGGGGAGTTGATCCTTCACTTTGTCACACTGGATCACAGCTATTGCCCTTATTAGGAATGAGTTGTGGAGGTATTTTCTTCATCTCCAGTTAAAAGCCAGCTTTCAGAACTTTCTTTTGTTATGAAAAACGTGGACACCCCACTTGCCTTCATTTCCGTTTTTGTGTTGAGGGGGTCCGTGACCAATGTTAATCTTGATTCATTCTCTCCCTTTTTCCTGACTCTGTTGCAAGTTACCTTCTCCATCGCCCTGCTTCAGTATCCCCTATAGCCAACTGATTCTTAAGTAGGTATTTCCACAAGTCCCAGTTCTGCTTAGGTGCTAGTTCCTGATGAGTCTGACTGTCTGGATCTCTTATTGGCTACTCAAGTTAAACATGTAATCAAAATGTTGAGTTCAGGAGTAAGTTTATCATCATCTCTGCAAACCTTTCTCAGACTCAGCAGTTTCTCTTCATGTGACTGTCGTTGTCCTGATCGCCCAGGCTCGGAGCCTAGGATGCTTTGTTGCAGCTCCTGCCTGGCTCCCTGTACTGGGAGTCCTGTGGCCCTGGGGTGGCCCTTGGTATGTCTCTGCACTCACTCCTTCCTCACTGCCTTGCTGTCGCCATCCTTAATGCTTGCATCTGTGACTTCATTAACCTGCCCCAGTTTCTCTGTACTCCAGTTTATCTTGTGCTTTTATCAGATTTAAATTCTTCCCTGGTTTTAAAAAAAAAAAAATGGTCCTCCTCTCCTGCAAGGCAGCCTTCATTTCCTTTAGCCTGCTGCACCGGCTCCCCAGGTGAGGTGGGGCCAGCATGGCTCCCTGCTCCTCATCAGTGGGATGGCTGTCGCTTGAATCCACCCTGTCCTCTCTGCCCTGAAGATCTTTTCCCTGCTATTTTTTACTTCCCAATATGCTTTGCTTCCATCCAAATTTTCCAAAATTCTCCTTCCCTTAAGTCTCTGATCTGATCTCACCCCCTGAGTGAATAGTATGGGAGTGACCCCACTGACCTTTAAATCTTCACCTCCTTCCCAGCCTTCTGACACCACCCTGGGCTTGGTCACATGCTGATATTGCTTTGAAACACGAATGTTTACCATAGTTTTCTTTCTTCTCCTCTTAGGAATGAAAGTGTTGAGGGCCAGGGCCACGTCTTCTGCGTGCGTGTATCCACCACCATGACTAGAACGCTATCCCAAACCAAGTGCTCGCGGGGCTGGGGATGTGGCTCAAGCGGTAGCGCGCTCGCCTGGCATGCGTGCGACCCGGGTTCGATCCTCAGCACCACATAAAACAAAGATGTTGTGTCCGCCGAAAACTAAAAAATGAATATCAAAACTCTCTCTCCCTCTCTCTTAAAAAAAAAAAAAAAAAAAAAACAAAACCAAGTGCTCGCAACACTTGCTGAATGAATGGCTTGGCTTTGCATCTTTTACTTGCAGCAATTTGTTCACTTCGCTCCTAGCTTCATTCATTCATTCAGCAAGGATGTATTGAGAGTCTCTGTGCGCCAAGCACTGGGCTGGGCATGTGACTCCATCAGGGTACCACACAGGACCCCCTGACTAAGGGTACACACGTGTCCGTGTCTTCCTAAGACCCACCATATTTCCACAAACCCTACTCAGCTCTTGAATAAACAAGAGGCACTGCTTTTTAATGCTATTAGCTTTATATTTTGTTATTCTGGGATTAAACTTTACTGCCAAGAACATGATGCCTTCTTGGTAGTTTGCAACTCTGAGGTTCTGGTTCATAAAATTGGTTACATATCCCAGTGGCCCCAAGGGTGTTGAAAATGCTACTCCTTTTCCCTCCCCAACTACTAAATCAAGTCATTTTCCCAATTTCTCTGAAATATTGACAAAGTCTCCTAGATTTCAATCCTCTAGGCAAAATGGAAACTTTTGCTAATAGCAATGCCCATCTTCCCTTGTTTATTTACTTAACCACACAGTATAAAACAAAAACAGAAAGCAAAATAGCAGTAGATTATAATCTGGCATCACTAAGAATGAAAACAAAAACTGCTTTTCAGTTTGGTTTGCATTATTATTGACAAGGAATAAAAAGCCTTTTTTGTTTGTTTTTTTTTTTTTTTTTGTATAGATACATGAAAATAAGGTAGAAGGAATGTCAAGTGCATTAATGGAGAATGTGCCTAAAATCTTTATTGGATAACTATCATTCCCTCTATGTGATTTTGAACAACTGTTGGTCACAAAACAAAAACTACTCAGAATAATCTAATGAGCCATCCTCATGTCAGAATCCATTGTCACAAGTTCTTTTGCATTTAAGCTGCAGAGAAACCATATTTGTGGAAAGATAACTGCGTTCAGTGCCAACACCCAACAATTTTGTTTTCAAATTCCTGAAAACTAAAAAAAGAAATCTTGGTGACATGAATGTTCCAAATTCAAAATATCCAAAAGTGAACTCATCAACTTCCTTCTCAGGCCTGCTTTTCTGCGTCTGTTCTGTCTGGCTAATGATATCACCGTCCACCCAGACAAAGTTCGGAACACTTAGAACGGTTCCAACTCTCTTTTCTCGCTGTGAGACAGAGCTTTCCTGCATGGTTTGTGAGGTCCTCTCTTCCCCGTCTGCCTGAATCCCACTTGTGAAATCGGTCTCACCTGGATTTTGATTCTTAATATGACTGTTTATTCTGCTATTGCTCTGAGCCTTTCATGACTTCTTGACTATTCTGTAGTCAATCTGGCTTCCCCTTCATTTTTATAAATGTATTCTCAAATTTACATACAGTAAATCTTCATTTTGGGGTACATTTTGTGAGTCTTAAGAGAAGTATAAATAAATCACCACCACCATAATCAGAACAGAACCCTCACCTCTAAAAAGTTCCCTCCTACTGCCCCTTCCTGCTCAGACCCTGGCCCACACTTACCCCTGGCAGCTGCTGATCGCTTCTCCATCTGTGGAGTTTTCCATTTTCCAACATGTCATAAATTGGTCTCTTTCCTTGGAGCACCTGTTCCATCTATCCTCTTCATCAATGCCAAAGTGTCTTAAAACGTCTCTGTTGGAGACCATGGGAAACATGTAATTACTCTTCGCTTCACTTTCCTTGTTAGCGTATGACCCAGCCAGAGTATAAAATTAGGACCATGAAGAATTCTAGTACTTTCTAAAAGGAGGTTGGCTCCGGAAGAAGATCTTTAGTCTCGCTAATTGAAGTGACTGATGGGGAGACCAGAAAAGCAATAAGTAATTTGAGTAAGAAATGGTGTCCTGGAGCTAATGAGAGAAAAGGAAGAAAGAGAGGGAGAGCTATCTACGGGAGGTATTGCAAGGGATGATGTAGACTGTAGTCATCTTTCCTCAGTGGCCTCAGGAACCTGCAGGAGAGACCTGAGTTGTGTGACATTCCTCTGTGTGTGTGTGTGTGTGTGTGTGTGTGTGTGGTGCTGGGAATCAAACCCAGGGCCTTGTGCATGCAAGACAAGCACTCTACCAACTGAGCCATATCCCCAGCCCATGGCGTGTCTTTTGGATGGGTCTTCATGTTGAGAAGGCAGTCAGGAAGCCCAGACCCACAGTGGGGTGTCATGAGGATATAATGAGGTGGCAAGCTGGCACCTCCTGGAAGTGCTGACTCTCTTCCCAGCATCCCACTCCTTCTTCCTCCTCCCTTCTGCCATTCAGTCCCTCCCCTGTAATACTCCAAATCCCAACTCTAGCCTGCAGGGTCCTTCTGCAGTGGCCTTCAGGGGTGGCGCTCTGCTTTCCAGCTGTGCTGCCTCTAATGCTCTGTCCTCTGTACTTGCAGCTTCCCATGCCACCCCCACGCCACCCCAATCCCACATTCCAACTGCATTCAGCTTCTTCACTGAACCCTCCTGAGCCCCCTTCAATCAACATTAGCTTGGTCTTTGTCTATGATCTCTTTGGGTTTCTATAAAGTACAATAAGTTTGTATCATAATTATTCATGTATGTCTTGATCCTCCCCTGAACAGTGTAAAGGTATTCAATTTGTTGTTGATAAAATGAAATTATTTCCTAAATAATTACAGCAACTTTGAGAACAGAATAGGGAACATTAAGACATTGCTTTTAGGTTGTGCTTGCATTTTTATATATAAGCAGCAGGCTGTGGGCTGTGGGGCAGGTTTTATTCTTACAGGTTTCCTGCATTTGTGAATGTGTTAGGCAGTCTGTTTCCAAACAGTTGTCACATGGTCAAAGCTCCTCGGGTGACATTTTCATGCACACAAGAGTAGGACACAGTCCAGGTAGGTCCAGGAGAAGCCAGGCCATTGAAACCTGACAGGCTGCTGGTGCCAAAGCAGAGGAAGAACGCCCTGCTTGGAGTCAGGGAGCTGGGCACTGCTGCACCCTGCTCCTTTGTTATCATCAAATAGTTGGTATGCTATCAAATTACAGTTGCCAGTAGAAGTCTGGAACTCAAAGACATGTTCGCTAAGTCAAGTCGAGGGAGATGCACTTCTAGCACCTTCCACACCCATGCCCAGATACAGAGCACACCCCCTCCAAACACATATGCCCCGCGTGGAAACTTGCACCACCTTCACACAACAATCTCCTCCTGTGCACGCTCCGAGATGAGAGCAGATGGGCCTGTTTGTGAAACCCAAACTCAGGATTCCCATTCTTGTGTAAGAGCCTTGCCATGTGGCTGACATATGTTCAATTTGTGGCCCACACAAGCCTCTAGAACACATCTCCCATCCAGTACCTTACCAGTAATTACCCATCTTGTATTTGCATATGTTCCCCTTTCTTGAGAATCTGAGCAGGTTGCAATCTGCAGCTGCCCCCTTCCCCAGATACAGCTCAGTGAAGGCCGTGCGCCCTTGGGGAGACAGGAGGAGAATGCCGAAGACTGCTTCCATCCCCTGCAGTGCAGTGCCAGAGGTCAGCAGAGAGAGGAGCAGCAAGGACAGCCCCCCACCCCTGCCATTCCTTGTCCCACCCATCCCATCTCCAGGGCTGGTCTCCAGCAGGGAGCCAGGACCCCCCCCCCCATTACCTGCTGGAGAGCTGAGTACACTCAAATTGTTTCAAGAGTGAAAAGTTCCCCCAGTGATCTTGATTTTTCCACTTAAACAGAGTGCTTGTTCAGCTCCCTGTCTCTCATGCAGCTGCAGGTGAGCGGCCATGGGCAGCGGCCCCTCTGCTCCTAGGCATGCTCCGTTTCCCTCCTGGGCATGCTCCGTTTCCACTGCCAGTAACAAGCCTTCCATGCCTGACTCCCCCTTTCCCTTTTTTCTTGGCATCTATACTAGCTGGAGGGCAGGCTGGTGGGAGCCAGGCCCTGTGGCCTTCCAGGATTCCCATCGTCTAGAGCCAGAGCTCTAGGAGCCTGACCTGGGCCTTGGGGGAAGAGTGGTTTTGAGTAAAATTCAACAGCTCCCACCGATTCACTGCAACCAAAAATGCACTCCTCATGCCATTTTAAAATGTTCCCATTCCAACAGTAATGTTCCCATGGCCAGAGCTTCCCTCTCTGAAACTTTATGCGCTTGAGCTCTGGATTTGAAGGGACCATTTATTTATTTATTTAGATGTAAAATTTCAAAATAATGAATTTGTTTTAAGTTCCATGTCGAGCCCTCGGAGCACTTAAGTACATGCTGCAGAAGCATATGGGCTGCCTGCATTCTGAGCCCTCCCTCACATGGAAGCAGATGAGCCCAGGGCACAGCCAGCCAAAGCCCACCTTGTCATGATCCGTACTAAGAGTCTGTCCACATTTGGTGAATCAGATCTTGGGAGTGTCAAGGTGTGAAACTTACCCTGGGGACCCCAGGAGCCCAAGGAAAGGGTGGATGATTGTGTCTGTTTTCATTCTTCAGCCTCAGAGGGTCTCCATTAGACCCAACCAGACAATGGCTACAAATCCCAATGACCCAGCCACGTCTCAGACTAGTTTAATCAGAATGTCTGGGAGAGGCGGGACACCCAGGAATTAATATTTGTAACGTTCCCAGGCCAAGACTGTTGTCAACACATTCAAATAAGAGCTCTCGGTGGGACATGGGTGTCCCTGGGGTTACTCTGTGCAGTGAGGATGACAAAAGCTGGGTTCTGCTTGCCCAGAGGCTTCTGAGCTGTCACGGTGGAGCCTGAGATCAGACTTTCCATTGGAATAGAGAGCAAATGCCAAGTGTATTTAAAAGTGCTCTTGATCTACCTAAAACTAGGAAGTATAAAGAATCCTCTGGGAATAGTTTATTCTCACATTTGAATGGGTTTTTGCTTCCTCCGAACTAAGCCTTACAGTTTTTTCCATTACCAAAGGTGCCCTGTGACTTCTAAGGAATACAGTTGAACTAAAAATTCTGCAGTGGTGCACGGGGCTGGGAAAGTTATTTAACCAGTTTTTCACCGCAGAGCAGAAAGTGATTTGGAATTAGGACCAGTCTCTTCACAGCAATTCTGGGCTGGAAATCATGTCTCATCAGCAGAGGATCATTCCTGGCTGATTATGTTAAGTAGTTATTTGTTTAAAACTTAAAAGAAGAACAGATACAGTACGTTTGTACTCAGCTAACCACACAACATTTTTAGCTTAAGAAAATAAGCAGCTAACGTGGCGATTTGTTTTATTACCAGACTGATAAAAAAGAGTTTCACGGGCAGGAATGAGTCTATCTCTCAGACGGGAGAAAAAGTTAAATGATTTTGTCAAGGAAGATTGAAAACTCTGAAAACTTTATTATTGGTTGAATTTTACCGAAATCAAAAAGTGATCATTTTATAGCAAACGACCAAAGACCCTCAGAGGTGACCTGGAATGCCTTTAATTCTGAAAGATGGGCTTTTCAGGACTCTGCAAATGACATTTGTTTTGGCATTTGGTACTTTGTTGCCATATTTATTGCCTTTAGTTCCTAGTGGGAGTAGTTTTCTGCTCCTAATTTACCCAAAAGGCAAGAAAAAATAACTAGATTTTTTTTAAAAGAAGAAAAAGGAGAGGGGAAATATGTCTTGAAAGTTTAATTAATTGCAAAATGAAGTTAAATGGAGCATTCAATAAAAGTACTTCTCAGAACCGACAGGATTTCTCAGAAAGGAGCCTTTAAAGCTGGATTCTCTAAAGCAGTGGAAATCCCAGGAACAAAAGCCAAATGCCTGGGAATTGAGTTTCAGAAGAATTTTTGAATTGGTGCTGCTCTGTAATTTACAAAATGGAATGGAATCACTGAATGTTCTAAAATCTGTTCAGTTAAAATGGCATAATAAATTCAGCTCATGCAGACCATGCAAATTTAACTCATGCTATTATTATATATATTTTATACCATGTATTCAGCATTTTCCATGAGCCAGGGCCTGTGTTTTGACATTCATGATCTCACTGTAGAGGATTACAAAGATTCAATTCTTTACATAGAAGTCATTGGTAGATTACAGAAGGTTCCTAATGCTGATGCTTATATTTCAAGCAAGTAAAATCTTTAATGACATTTATGACATTGATGTATATTTGTTAAAGCCAACCTTGCAAACAAGATTTCTACTCCATCGACAGACTTAACAAATCAGGTCTCCATTCAGGAAAGAAGAAAGAAAAATTAATGAAGTCAGTTTTCTTTATTGCTTAAGCCGCAGGCTAACATGGGTGTTTGGGCAGATCATATTCAAGCCACTATATTTATTGCACACAAATATAGGTTTTTGAAACTGGAAATCAGTTCTGATAAATTTTCAGGGTAACTTCTGATCCTTTGGCAAATGAGAGCAACAACTACTAGTTGCGTATCGTGAGTTTAAATTGCAATTTGAAGATAATCAATATTGTATCTTAAGCATCATCAAAGGGTGACCTGTAGCTTAACTTTCTTAATTATGAGTATCAAGAACTTGAGATGACATCCCTGATTGAAGTGAGTTATTGAGTCAGGTAATATTAACATCCTTTTAAGCAGCTATCATCTTTAATTTACCCAATTAGCAGTAAGCTCACCTGAGCTAACAAGCTATAGGCTACAATCAAACTACTTATAGAACACTTAGTATGTAGTATTAGTTTGCAGATATTAGTTACTACTATGGACTAATTATTTGTCTAGTCTTTACCATAAGAAGTTGCTGTCGATGTTTATGTTGAAAGATGAAATAACTTAAGGAAGTTGGTAAAGAGGTATTGGATTGTATGATATGAATAATGTAATGATAACTACCGTAGCCAAACTCCTCACTCTACAGTGGACACGTTGTTTTCTCTCTATTCTGAACATGGTATATGCAATAACAATTGCTACCCTGTTGAGAAGTATTTTTTAAATTGTGGTAAAATATATATCATAAAATGTACCATTGTAACCACTTTATGTGTTTAGTTCAGTGACAGTAAGTACATTCACATGTTCTGCAGCCATTACCACCACCTCTCCACCCCCAGGCAGATTTTTTCATATTCCCGGAAAGAAACTCAGTACTCATTAAACAATTCAACACTAACTCCCCATTCCCTGTGCCTCTAGTTTCTGGCAACTACCCTTGTTTTCTGTCCACATGAACTTGACTTCTCTAGGTACCTCGTATAAGTGGATCGCACTTTGACTGGCCTGCTTCACTGAGCTTGTCTTCAGGGTTCATCTGTGTTGTGGCCCATGTCACAATTCCCTTCCTTTTTAAGGTTAATGATATTCGGTTGTTCTACATACCACAGGTAGTTTGTCCATGTGAGTTGCTTCCACCTGTTTGTTATCATGAACGATATACCTACAAATGGTGTACAAAATCTAAAATCTGCTTGAGTCCCTGCTTTCGACCTTTTGGTTATATACCCAGCAGTGGAAGTTCTGGATCATCTGGTAATGCTATTTTTGACTTTTTGAGGAACCTCCATGCTGTTTTCCACAGCTGCTGTGCCATTTTACACTACCTCCAGCAGTGCACAGGGCTTGTTTCTCTATTTCCTTACCAACCTTTGTTATTTTCTGTTTTTTGGTTATAGCCATCCTCATGAGTGAGAAGAGGTACCTGATTTTGGTTTTGATTTGCATTTCCCTAGTGATTAGTGATGTTGAGCATCTTTTGCTGTGCATATTGGCTATTATTAAATCTTTTTTAGAGAAATATTTATTCAAGTTTTTTATTTATATTCATGTGTCTGTTTTGTTGTTGTTGAGTGTAGGTATATTTACATTCTTTAGATATTAAGCCCCTATAAGAAAAAAAAAATGTTTTAAAATGCTACCATTTCTTGAGCACTTGTGGTATTCAGAATGGTCTCCTAAGTGCTTTATATCAGAAATATAATATAATATAAATATAATATAATCCAGTCTATAATCTTGACAGTAGTTATTATTACTTCATTTAATAGATATGGAAACCAAGCCTTCAAGAGTTCAAATAACTTATTCAAGATCATACAGTCTGTAGGTGGCAGAGCCAGGGTTGTTACCCAGGTGTGTCTTACTCCAAAGCCTGTGACCTCATTTCAGCTCAGTGTGGATAGTCTACCTTTTAGATTTATGAATTTCTTTCACTATTTTTTTTAAATTTGAAGTATAATAAATATATAATAAAATTATAAATAATAAGTAATTATCCTACTGGATCAAAACCCTGTAGCCATTATCTAGGTACAAGAAACAGAATTTCCTGCTCCAGAAACCATCCACAGGTCCCTTGATAATCAGTCCCATGCCTCTTGCCAAAGGAAAACATTTTATGGCAGTCAGTTCTTTGCTTTACATCCTATTGCACCCTAAGCATGTATCCCTAGTTGTTTTTATGATTTAATTTTATATGCATGAGATTATGCATATTTTGTTTGGTTGGTTTCTTCTGTTCATAGTTAAGCTTCTGAGATTAGTGAAGTCAAATATTTTTCCTTTTCCTTGTTGAATTCTGGTACAAAATTTCATCCACTGTATTAATCCATCCTCTTGTTTTAGCCCTCGTATATAATGCTGGTGAGAACATTATTGTACCTTTCCTTGGGTGTCTAAGACATTCATTTCTGTTGGGTATATAACAAGTAGTGAAACTGTTGTAAATGTTATGCCAAATCGTTTGTATTGTGTCAACTTATACTCTCACCACAGCATATGAGAGTTCCTGTTGTTTTGCATATTCTCCAGATTTAGAATTCTTAGACCCTTTAATTTTAGCCATTCTGTGTTTTCTTAGTAGTATCACATATGGTTTTAATTTGCATTTCCCTGATTACTGATACTAATAATCTCTTCCTATGTTTATTGGTTGTCTCTTTTATGACATGTCCTTGCCCATTTTTGGATGGTGCTGTCTTTTTCTTTATGGATTTCTGGGAGTTCTTCACAGCTTCTGGCTGTGAATTCTGCGTTACTTATATGTGCTTCAAATATCTTCTCTCCCTCTGTGACTTGCCTTTTTAGTCTCTTAAGAGAATCCTCTGATGAAAAAGATTTCCTAATTTTAATGTAGTCTGATTTATCACTCTTTTCGTTAGTGCTTGTTGTGTCTTGTTTGGAAATGTTTCCTACCCCAAGGTCATGAAGATTTTCTCTTATGTTAACTTCTGAAAGTTGTATCATTGCCTTTCATGTTTATATCTATATAAGCATCTGGAGTTGAGTTATGTGAATGCTTCCAGCTGGGGGAGTGACCAAGTGTTTCTTTCTTCTACAGGGACACCCAGTCGACTCAGCCACATTTTGGAGGGAAGGGGGGATATCTTTTTTCTCATTTTCTGTCATGTTTTCTAAAAATTAAGTGCCTTTTGTATGTATGAGTCTGTTTGGGGGCTCTCTGTTCTATTTTGTTTGTCAGTTTGCCTGTATTTGTTCCCACACCACACTGTCTTATTGGTTTCATAATGTCTCAATATTGTTAAAGAAAAAATTACTTATGATACTAGTTCAAAATGGTGAGGAACATTTCAATCAAGGGGGACCATTGATTGCAATGGGTATAGAGACAGCTGCGATGGAATCTTGGAGTAGGAGAGATATTGGGCTCCATCCTGGCTACAGTAAGGACAAGTGAGGGTGTATAGCTAAGGAGCCGGTGGCATCAGTGGATGGGAAATCACTAAGAGGAGCATCAGGGCTCTTGTTAGACTAGCTAGAATTGTTGCTGAAGGACAGATACGAAGGGTAGGGGATGTCACTAAATTGACTTAGTAGAATTCTCGACCTAACAGGATTCCACAAGGATAGCAAAAAGGAAGCCAAAGGTCAGGGACTAGTCAGAAAGAGGACTCACAGACATTGATCCAAGTTTGACCAAAGGAGAGCATCTCTGCCAATGTCCGGTAGAGAAAGTTCTTCACCTCATTTTCTTTTCCTCCAGTGTGTCTTGGCTATAGGTGGCCTTTTAGAGTCCATTTATCAGGATCAAACGTACCTATCAGGATTTCACTTTGAATAGCATTTCTTCCGGGTGATTTCTAAACAGAATGCATTTCAAGGTAGCATGTGGGGGCAGTGGCATGACAAGAAACAAACCCTAGAAAATAATAAGGAAAGACATACTTTTGCCATCAGCAGCTACTATTTAGTGACCTCAAAATTCTCTGGTTTTTGAGTGATATTGATTAGGTATGGTCTAACGGAAGTTGGTTAGTTGGGGAGGAAGCTCTGCCTTTCAGAATCCAGCCTCTGTTTGTTGTTCTGACCAGTGAGCAGAGAGGACAAACCCCAGGTCTAGAGGCAGCACCTCTGTCAGAGTGCACCCATACAGAGCTGGTCCTCACAACACAGTTATTTTAAGAAAAATTCACCCCCTGCTCTTCCCTGGGCTCCCACTTTCACGGTACTGCTCCCTAGCAGAGGGTGGGGCATGGGAACACAGTCAGAGGAGGGAAGAGCCCATTTTGTCACAGTGCTCACAGGGTGGCAGTGGAATGAATGTGCTGCTTCCCAGGGAAGCTGGGCCCCCAGGTAGGACCCAGCTTGTTTGTTCGTTTCCACCTTGATTTGTCGTGTGTTAAGTGCCTTTTATATGTCAGACCCTGTCCCTGGTGCTGGGGGAAAAGACCAAATTCTTGGTCTCATGGAACAGCATTCTAGTAGTCGAGAAAGTCAATAGATAAATATAAAATTTAATGTAGGACAATGACACATTCTAGAGAAAGAAGAAGGAGGACCAGGTTGGAAGGGAAAGTGAGATATCTGAAAGATGCACTTTCCAGACGGATGGCAAGTAGAAGGCGCTGGAGCAGGAGCTGGGCATGAGGAAAGGGACCAAGAAGTGTCACAGAGTGAGAGAAAGTGATAGGAAATGAGCGGGGGAGGAGGGAGCCCTGGCCAGACCCACACCTTACTTTGATATTTAGTAACACTCCTTTTATTCTTGCAGTGAAATTGGTAGAAACGATAACTTCCTGTTCACATAATTACATACCGTCAATGTGATTTCTTAACTGTAATATAAAAGGAAGTACCAAAGAGAAGAAATTTGTAATAAAATAATAAGCATTTCAACACCTCAGTGTCAGCATGCCTATACCGGAGAAAATAGCAATGTGGTCACATCTTGTACCGCATGGAGGATCACCGCAAACGTGGCAGCTCTAAATACAGAGGGCTGCAGATGTGTTACACTGGTGACTCAGATGACATAACTGCTGTTCCATCTAGTGGTGTGATGTTTCTGAAATGTTGACTGCTTAGTAAAGTTCTAAACAAAGCAAAATATATCATTCTGTACTGCATTCCTAGAAATTCAGAGTTTATGGAAATCGAGGAGAAAAACCCGGACACATAAATTGGTGTTAGGTTTGTCATTAGAGCATATTCCGGGGAGGCTGGAAAGTCAGGAGACATGGGCCATTTCTGGATTGTGCTGGACCATGTGTGCATTTCAGGTTGTCCAACCTGCATGGACCCCACCCTCTAATGCCACTGCTTCCCCCTAATTATCCTGTGACTACCAAAGCAGCAGCATGGATGTCCACAATGTCCTTGGGAGTGGTTCTGTCCCCCTAGAGAACTACAGCAAGAGCTGATGACTCTTGCAGGAATTGAGGATTTTGTTTTGAGTGCGATGGGAGCCAGGGGACAGTTTGCAGCAGGGAAGGGGAATGACCAGACTTGGGCTTTCAAGGTATTGCTGTCCATAACCGGAATCAAGTGGAGACTGAGGTCTCTGGGTTTCTCAGCGAGAACCAGGCCCCCTGTGTAAGCTGCAGAGGTGCCAGGCTGGCCTCAGACTCCCTCAGAAGTCTGTCTGTCTGCCCCAGAGCCAACTACATCACCTAAAAGGGCAATCCTTGGTCTGTGCCCCACACCCTTAACAAGAGCAGATGTTGACTGACATATCAAGCAGGTTTCAACCCCCCTTCACACCCCCAGTTTTTACTCCCCTTCCTGTAATAAATAACAGATTCATGCAAAGTGGTTAGAAGCAGTTTTGTAGTTAAACTTCACACTCAGGTTATTTTGCCAGGCGGCCCCCCTTGGCAAGTAAGTTACCCTTCCAACAGCTAGCACCCCCTTGGGTCTGTTGCCATCACCCAGGCTTTGCTTTGTGCCTGCAGGCCCTGAGATGGCAGAAACATTTCCTGCAACTGGAATCCCCCATGCCTGGCCTTCCAGACAATTGATAGATAATTGGATAAATCCTAAACTGGAAACTGCAAACAATAAAGAAAGAAAACTGCACATAATGTAGTACGCACACCCCTCTGAAGCTAGGCAGTTTACATATGAAACTACTTAAGCAAGTCTTGTATTTTTTGACAACGAAGCTCATTGAGTTGTGAAATTCAGGGCCACTCTTAAAATGTGCTTAAGAAAAGGATCAGGGTATATAGTGCTTGGCACCAGAATGGAAGCACACATTCCAAGTTCTCTACCACGTGCTCACTGATGGGCTTAGGGGTGCCAAGGAGGACAGTTTGGGTAGGGCCACTTCGTATTTTGCCACGGCTGGGTGCAATATTATTGCTACATGTGTTTGAAGGTCACCTAAGCTTGTTTAGCATGGCCTCAGTAACTCTGTGGTCTTCAGGTCACACAAATCTTGGTAACCAAAACTTATTTTCCAATTTCTCTATATAAAAGGATGCCAGAATTACAAATGGCCAATAAGTACTTCCTCTGGGGCCACACCCAAAATCATGAAGGTGAAATCTAATTCTGTCCTTGGTGTGTTGAACATAGTAATAGCAGTGTTGTTCTGTGCAACATGGGTATAGTTGGACTGAGATTTTTCTATTTAAAAAATTACATTTGTGAATTACAAATGCCTAGATTCAGCCAAGTCCCTGAAAATTTCTTCCTCTAGAGGAAGGTGGGGTTGGAGGCAGAAATTCCACTGCAGCCTCCAGCTTCAGTGTCTTTGGCTCATAAGTGACAGTTGGAACCAAGCCCAGTGGGTACACCTGTAATCCCAGCTGCTGGGAAGGCTGAGGCAAGAGGATGACAAGTTCCAGGTCAGACTGGGCTACGAGTGAGACCCTGTCTCAAAATAATAATAATAATAATAATAATTATTATTATTATTATTAAAAGGGCTGGAGATATAGCACCCCCGCAATGGTAGTGCAATCCCAGTACTTGCAAAAAAAAAAAAAAAAAGTGAGGAGTGGAAGAAAACTGTGTTGCCCTGTGGTTCTACTGGCTTCAGAAGTAAGGGCAGGACAAGTTCAAACAGCGACCTTTGTGCGTGTTCAGTGGGGGAAAAGTGTCATTTAAAGGCCAACTCCCATGGTAGATGGGCCTAAAAAGTGTTTACCAGAAGACTTAGAAATCAGCTTCTGAAACTGTTAAGTGTGTTGGAGTGATCCAAATCAGAGGGTAGATAGGAAAAATATCTTCCCTTCCTTCTTAATCTCCAGGGAATTGAGAAATAAGAATCAAACACTCAAGAACGAGGATTGAGGAAGTGGGATGTAAAAATGGCTTCCTAGATTCCTTGTTTGAAGAGGAAGCCTGAATTTCCCAAAGCAGGAAACTCTTCCTTTTTGAGGAATCCGACCGCAGTCGTTTTAGTTTAGCTTTTTTTTTTTTTTTTTTTTTTAATGTCTTTACTATTCATTTGCCCTGTGATGCTTACAAAACAAAGAGACAGGAAGCATCTTGATGAAAAAGTTCTCATGTCGTCATGCTATGTGCAGAAAATAGTGCAGACAGTCTTAACAGAGATGAGCGAGGGGCACAGCTTGGGGGCGGGGCCAGGCTCGGGGGCGGGGTCTGGCAAGGGTGGGGCATAGCCACAAGGGTTGACCCTGAACCTTGGACAGTTGCAGCCTGAAAGAACCTTGGAGTTACCTTGTTCAGTGCTACCTCATTTCATAAGTAAAATAAGGTCTAAAGCGTTCAAAGAGACTGCCACAGTTGCACAGCCAATAGGCAGCTGAGCTAGTAGTCCAAGAACAGATCTCTGATGAGGGATTTTCTTCAGAGAGGTTCATGTAACTGATACTGAGAGAGTCAAAAGGCACTGAGGGTTTCTTAGACTATTTTGATTTTTATTTATGATTTAACTTATTTTTTATTAACAAATAATAATTGTGCATATTTATAGGGTATGATGTGATTTTTTTGATCACTCTACATTATAGAAAATTGGATCAAGCTAATTAAAATATCCATCACTTCACCAACTTTTTTTTTTTTTTTTTTTTGGCAATGAGAATACTAAAAATCTATCCTTTCTGTAATTTTGAAATGCATTATTATAACTGTGGTCACCGTTCAGAATAATAGGTTACTAAACTTACTCTTCTATCCTGAGATTTAGTTCCCTTTGATCAAATCTTCCTGTTGCCTATCCATCCTCCACCCCCACTGCCTGTGGTAATCACCTTTCTAGTCTCTGTTTCTATGAGGTCACCTCACACATATATGTGAAATTATGTAACATTTGTCTTTCTATGTCTGGCTTATTTCACTTGCCATCATGTCTTTTAGTTCCATCCATGTTGACAAATGACAATGAATGACAAAATTTCCCTATTTCCAAAGTTGTATAGCAAGTATTCCATTATATATATATATATATATATATATATATATATATATATATATATATATATATATATCACAGTATATATCACATTTTATTTTCCATTTGCCCCTATACACTTAGGTTGCTTCCATATCTCAGTTATTGGCTGAATTAAACATGAAAGCACAGATATCTCTTTGACATATGAATTTCAATTTCTTGGGATAAATGGCCCAAAGTTGGATTGCTGGGTCATGTGGTAATTCTCTTTTACATTTTTGAGGAACCTCCGTGTTATTTTTCAGAATGGATGGTACTAGTTTATATTTCTACCAACAGTGTACAAAAGTTTCATTTTCACTAAATCCATGCCAATACTTGTTATTGTTCATCTTTTTTTTAATAATAGCCATCCTAATGTGTGAAGTGATGTCTCATTGTGGTTTTAATTTGCGTTTCCCTGAGATGTTGAACATTTTTTCACATGTCTGTTGGCCATTCATATCTCTTCTTTTGGAAAACATCTGTTCAGATCCGTTGCCTATTTTTTAATTGGATTATTTGTTGTCTTGCTATTGGGTTGTTTGGATTCCTTATATATTTTGGATATTAGCCTCTTCTCAGATGTATGGTTTGCAAGTATTTATCATGGTCAGTTTACTTTGGTTTGCCTTTGACCTTCACCACCCCATCTGGTAAGCATAAATTGTGGTTGCTAATTGGCTTTCCTTGAAACATTTATGAAGGACTCTCTTTGAAAGGAGTCAGCAGAGTTTAGAAGGGAGGAACTAACGGTTGCAGTGCATTTCATACCCCTACCCTGAGACTCCTTCCAGAATGGCCTTGGAAGTTCTCAGTAGGCTGACACCAGGCAGAGGCTAGACTTTGATCTGAAAATGTTTGCATGATGCAATTTCATGTGCATGGGGTAATTGGTTTTGCTGGAAAGTCTAACCAAGAGAAAGCTTTCTGACTCTGGCATTAGCTCACTCTTCACCTGTTCGTGTACCTTATACTTCCTACATTTTTTCCATATAAAATTTGCAACTTAAGAACTACCTTTTAAAACAAGCGGACTTGATTTTTTATATATAGCATATATCATTATGGAAATGTTGCTGTGCTTCCAAAACCTCCTAAAAGGTTGGGAAGCTTATTTTATTTGATTCCAGTTTTTTCTTGTGCTTTTAGATGAGGTTATAAACAAGCCATGATGCAAAGAGGCTACCGAGAGATGCACAACAGAAGCAGCCTTAGAAATAGAAATTGAATTTATAGGCAGTGAGATAGGATAATTAGTTTTTATATTTAAAAATATTCTCCATCTAGAGGAGCCTGCTGTCTCAAATAGAGAAAGGAATTAAGTTTGAATCCCAGTACCTCGAATAATTTAGTGGAAACTGTCAGCTTTGTATAAAATATATACATAAATCTGCTGTGTGTGAACACACATAAAACACACATACACACAATATTATGAATTAAAGTGTGCATCAAATCCAATAATTATGATTGTACTAATCATTTATACTTATAAAACCTAAAAAACAAAAAAAAGAATCTAAAAAGTTAAAGATAATCTGATTGGCCCTCTTCTGCCTTTTATTTTATTTTACTTTTTGGCTCTGAGTAGTTAATTTTCTGAGTCCAAAAAAATCAAACAAACAAAAACTTGCTCTTTGCTGCTTTTCACATAAAAAGCAAAAACCGTATCTGATGTTTACCCTAAGGTTTTTTGATCCGATTCACTACAGAATGTACCTTTAACACACTTTATGTATGTAAAACAAAAAACAAAACAAGAGCGTGTGAAGTGTGTGCTGATGTTAAATACGTGTAAATTCAACATGCCTTCTCTAATGGCAGGTGCCTTCGCCTCTGATCTGAATTGGCAGAAACCAGATCTGGTTTTGGATCTTGAACAGACTTTTTTTTCAGGGTTGCATCATGACTCTTGGGAGGCATCCTGCTGAAATGTGCTGCCTGCCCAGCTTGGGTCAGTGGGGACAGGGAGAAGGAGTATCACCAGCCATGCTGAAGTCGCCAACATGTGGAGTCAGTTGCTGGTTCCTTGCTGAGGGTCTGGCCAGTGGAACTGTCATGGCTTGTGGCTTCCTTGTTTCCACAGAGGATGCCTGAGGGAGGGATGAACTTGAAGACAGAGGGAGTGGCCCTGAGCCTGCCACGGCTTTCTCTAGTTTGATTTTGAGCCTGGGGGTGCCGGAAGCAGGACCCTCTCAGTACCTGCTCTGTGGATCATAGGAGGGTTTCATCCACTCCGTGATCTTTATCCCTTTCTCTGGCTCCCGTTCTAAATCTCTTTCAGAGGAAGAAAAAGACATGGTTGTTAAAGCATGAACTTGCAGGTCAGCTTTTCTTACATCAGACTCCAAAATGATGTCCAGTGCCTTTTGTTGAACTGAAAAGCTAGATTGGTTTGAAATAACTGAGCCATTCGTTGCCTGGGGATAGGAAATCTTTCTGTGGTCCAAGGGAGGTTGGTTGGTGGGTGTGAGCATGTTTGCATGTTTGCATATGTAGAAAGCGGGATGGCTTGGGATGGCTTTGCCTTGTAGGGACAACATTGCAAGACCCACTGCTCCTGAAAGCTGGAGGGAGTTGCCAGGGCGAGTTGGTCCTCACTCCTGGAGCCATTTCCATTCAGGTACAGTTTCCTTCGGCTGCCTGAAGTTTTCAGTGTCAGATCAAGTTTTCTGGTTTGCCATCTGTTCCTTTCCTTTGCTAACTGATCTTTACACAATGTGACTCTGTGTTAATTAGACATGTGTCTCTTTGTCATTCATCTGGAGAAGGGGTTAATGATGATTTGTGTGACTTTAATTGGTTTTCCTCCAGACTGTTATATTTAATTTATTATTTTATAAGAACTCCAAGAGATTGGGAAAGAGGAAGAGAGGCTCACTTTGATTCTTCATAGCCCTAATCATATGACTTGAAAAAAAAAAATCTCAGCCTACATGTTTTGGGTTTAAAAATAGGGTCCTTTAAATTCTTTTTAAAAGGTAATATAAATGAGTATGAATTTACTGCTTACCAATGAAGAATTTATTAGTCACATTTGTTGGTTTATATTAATTTATTTTTTAATAAGTAACATGTTTGCAGGGCTTGAAATTCAAAAAAATTCTAAAAGGTATGTAGTGGAGTCTTCTTTCTATTATCCTCAGACATCTTGTTTCCTTTCCCAGAATCTGTATTGTTAGGGTCTTGTGTGTGCATATATTTGTACTTTTGTATACACATATGTACATGCATGGTATACATGTATGGATGTTTATATATACTTTTCCCCTTTCTTTGCAGTGTGGCTAAACATACATGTTGTTTTGCGTATGTTATTTAAATACATGTTGGAATTCAGCACATATCAATAGGATAAGAGCATCCTCTTTTTTTTTTTTTTTTTGGTAAGACCACACTGATTACTGCTCAGTGAATTGTAACTAGTCCCTTACTGATAGACATTTAGCTGTTCCCAGTTTTTGCCAGGACAAACAATGATGTAGTGAATAGCTTTGTATTACATTATTTTGTATATATCTAGGGAAAAGATCCTAGGAATGGAATGCTGCCACTGAAAGTGAGTATGTTCGTCATTTTGATTAATTCTGTCAAATTGCCCTCAACAGAGGTTAACATTTTATAGTTCTACCAGCAGTATGAATAGTGATCAGCCCTTTTTATATTAGTGAAAATGATAGATGAAATAGCTATCCCAGCTTATAGTTTAATTTGTTCTCTCTCTTATTTTGAGTGAGTTGAATATAATGAGCACTCTGAAGTAAAAAAAAAAGATGAATTCTTACAATTGGATCCGTGTGTGTGTGTGTGTGTGTGTGTGTGTGTGTGTGTTTCAAAGACGGAAGCCTATTTGTGCATATCTCCCTCTAATCCTTCAAAGCACTAGGAAATTATATCTGGTATCTAGTAAATTAGATAACTAATTTCTATATAGCTGTGTATTAACAGTAGAGATGCTACCAATTTTAGAAGATACGTAATATTCTTCTTCAGATGATTACCAAAAACATTGCTGAAATCTAATTTCAACTGAAATTATTTTTCAAAATAATGCATTTAAAATTAACTGAATCAGGTTTTGATTTGTAAGGGTACATTACATGATATCTTCTGAGATACAACATTACAAGTCCACCAGACTCTGACATGTGTTGCCATCTACTAAAAGTCCACAGATTCTAGAGAAATTACAATTTGACTAACATAGGAAAAATGGTCTTTTCCCTAAAAATGACCATTTTCTTCTTGATATTTTTTTTCTTTGTGTTGAGCTTTAGATGAAAATCCTTGTGGTTATTTTTTATTTTTATTATTTCCTTGTATAGCGGTACTAGAGATTGAACCTAGAGGCACTTCACCACTGAGCTGCACCCCAGCCATTTTTATTTAATTATTTATTTTAACAAGATAAGATTAAGTGGCCCAGGCTGACCTGGTCCTTGTGATTTTCCTGCTTTCAGCTTCCCTCTGCCTCAGCCTTCTGAGCACCTGGGATTACAGGTGTGGACCATGGGCCCCAGCCTTTGTGGCTATTTTTAGCAACTATAGCTTGAATTCATCTGGGTGATCCCATGGCCCCTACCAGAAAGAGAAGTCTGAGGGCCGTTGCTGGTGTCTGTCTCCTTGTTCATGTTTCTTGCTTGCACCCACAAGTCACATAAACCTTCCTAAGCAGGAAAATACACTGTTGATTTCTTGGCAGAATGAATGCTCTGTCCTATGCCTTAACATATAAGCCTATCACTTACGTAGCTAAAGATTGAGTAACAACTCCGTGGTCCGCTGCCACTGTCTCTCCCCTGTGAGTCCACTCCTATGCCTTCTTCAGGCTGTGAAAAGACATGGCTTCTTTGGCAAACATGGAATCTGAACACCGAACATCTGCTACAATATCATAGTAGGGATTTCCCTTTGGGATGCACATACTTGCCTTTTCAACAATTTTGTAGAGAACACAATGATACCATTTCTGGCACCCCGTTAAGAAATCAGTTTCCAAAATTAAATTTCCTTTAATGTCTAATGATAGCTTTGAAGTGTTGTATTAACATCCCTTCGTGAAGCTAAACTCACAAAATTTTAGAGCCAGAAGGAGATTTGGAGATGGCCCAGCAGTTAATCCCAGTTTTCTAGGTGAGGGAACTGAAGCTGAGAGGTCAGGGTCACTGTGGTGAGGGAGGAGAAAGCTGGCCCTCTGCAGGTCCGGCTACAGACCTCACTTGGCTAAATTGTTCCAGAATTTTGCTTACACGTGATTTGTTTTTTTTTCCTGGAAGAAAAAAATGTATCAATCCTAAGGTCTCTTAGTAAACTTGTTGGAGCTCAGCCTTAGGTGGGGGTTGGTTTTGCTGAAGACCCCTCAGCAGAGAGAAAACCCCGGAGCGCTCCTTCTGAGAAACAGCTGGACAGCACACCTGGCACAACCCCCTCTCTCTTGGGAACAGGTTGGACACCAATCCCCTGTCTGAAAAATAATGTCTTCAGGATGCTCATGCTGGGTGGAGATGCACTCACACAACTGTGACCACTTCCTGGTGGCTTCTACTGGGTACAAATAGAGGCACAAACTGGGGAAAATAAAGGCTTTGGCACTGATGGGCTGGGGCTGGTCAGAGCGACCACTTCCCATCAGCATGTCAAGAAACCTCATGTCAGGACTGTCATCCTTTTAGGAAGGGGGAAAGCTGTGGGGAGGGGTGGGCAGGACAGAGGGAAGCAGCGGAGGGGAGAAGGAAGGGGCCGGGAGCTACCTGCTTCACAGGTAACACTTCTCCAAAGTGTCTTGCTTGAACCAAATCCTTTAATATTGAAGACATGCCTGTTACCTCCCAAAGCAGGGTTTCCAAGCCTGGACTTTTATCTGAAATTTAGACCCTGGGGCTAACTGGTCACTAGACCCTGTGAGATACTTGACCCTCAGCCCATCTAGGACTATGTCACCATCTCACCCCTCTTCTCCCCAGGTCCTTTCTCTGCACTCTTGTCTCAGTTGTGTCACGGATCTCCAAACTGACCAAATCAGAACTCGGAGTCATCCTTGATTCATCTTCTGCCCACCTCCAGCCTCCACCCAGGTCACCCACCTGGTCCATTCACCTCCTTCATGTCTCCCGACTCCTTCCCTTGTCCTGGCTCCCTGCCACCATCTTAGTGCACACCACATCACTTCTTCCCTGAGTTACTGCGACCCTCTCCAGGTGGCCTCTCTCACCCAGACAGTCCTGTAGACTGTGGCCAGAGAGGTCTTTCTAGAAAAGTCCATCCAATCATGGAATTTCCCCGCCTAGAAGGCTCCATTGGCTGCCCACCACCTCAGGGAAACTGTTGTGACTGGTCCCTTGCAGGTTCAGTAGCCATGACTCTGGCTGTACCCTGCCCTCCCACCTCCACCCCGACAGGCTGCCTGGAACACACCAGGGCATTTCCCACCCCCTGACCTTTGCATGTGCTAGTCCCTCTGAGCCATACATCCTGCCTCACCTGCTTCCCGCTTCTTATCTCATTCCTGCTTCTTTCTGAGGTGACCTTAGATGTCACTTTTTAGAGACATCTTCCTTGAGCAACACTTATTTAAGAAGCACTTATGCTTGCATTTGTTCACTACATACCAGGCACTCATCTAAGGACTTTGCATACATCCATTCATTGGCTCCTCTTAGCCTTGGGAGGAAGGAAGGACGACCATCTCAGTTTTATGAATGAGCAAACAGACCCTGTCTAAATAGTGAAGCAACCACTTGCCTGAGTTCACACAGCCTTGAGGGCCAGAAGACTCTTTGGCCAGTCTTTGGCACTTGATTTTGATTTGTAAGCGGTAGGTGGTGTGTGTGTGTGTGTGTGTGTGTGTGTGTGTGCGCGCGCGCGCGCATATGTGTGTACATGTACATATGAGTGTATATATGTTAATTTATTTTTGAGTAGGTAATCTAAGCACATATTATAAATTCAAGAGATTCAAAGAGTGCCCAGTTCAGCACCAGCAGGTCTCCTTCCTGACTTGCTCCCCCGCCACCCATCTCTCCCTCAAAGCGCCTACTGTTGCCAGTCCCTTGTGTACCTTCCCAGGGGTGCACACAGATATGCTTGTGTCTGCATGAGGTGTTGTTTTCCATTCGTGATGACACACTTCGCTTGCCATTTTTAATTTGCTTTGTTTGGTGAGCAGTGTGCCTTGCGGCTTGTTCCATATCAATATATTAAGCGCTTCCTCTTCTCCTTTATGTCTAAATAATAGGCCATCATAGGGATATGCCATCATTTATTTATCAGTGTCCTTTTGTTGGACATTTAGGTTCTTGTCAGAGTTTTGCTAGAACCATCAGTGCAGCAAAAACGGGCTTCCTGCCGACGTCATTGTGCACACTTCTGGGTTCACCTGCAGGATAGAATCCTGGGATTGGAATTCAAATCCAAGAGTAAGTCTATTGGTGATTTTGATAGATAGTGCTAGATCATCCTTCCTGGTGGATGTCTTATTTCTTCTCTCATGAGTAATTTATGAGAATGTTTCTTTCTGCATAGCCTCACCTTTGTGTATCTATCAAACATTTTGATGTTTGCCATTCTGAGAAGTTTAACCCTCATTTCTCTGGTTCTTTTAAGTATCTTTTGGTGGGTTTATGAACTGTTTTGATTTTCTGTTAGCTGACTTTCATTGGGCTTTGTTGGATTTTTTTTTCTTGATTTATAGGCATTTCTTATATTTTTTAAGGAAATTAGCCCTCCATCTGTGATTCATGTTCTAGATAGTTCTTCTGGTTTGCCATTGTATTTTGTCTTTGTTTATGGTGTTTTTTTCCCAATGCAGGAAATTTTTATTTTCATGTAATCAGATTTATCAGGTTTTTTCTTTTATAGCCTCTAGGATTTGAGTCATGGTTAGACTGACCTTCCCCATGCCTAGACTATAAAATTCTCCTCGGAGTGCATGCCTGTGTCTGTGTGAAGCTGCTGCAAATAGAGAAGTAGTACCATAGTTTAGAAAACAGATTCCGAAGTCAGACTGACCCAGCTGCCCTGGCTCCATCTCTAACTGGTTCTGTAATCTTGGATGAGATTTTAAAACGGGTTAGTAAGTGCTGCATCTAGGGTTACGGGTTACCACGAAGATCAAATGCGACACCGTGGGGAAGGGCCTCCTGTGCAGTTGTGAGAAATGGGTCTCTCCCTCCCAGCTCATTATAGCTCCCGACTTCTACCTCCTCAGAGGTCCTCTCACTGCGGGGCCCTTCCTCCAGACCCCACTCCCCAGCGGACCTGCTGCAGGGCCCAGTGCTGGCTTCGAGTGCTTGGCTGGTTGTTTTGATTCAAGAGGGAAAGACCCGGAGCTCTGGCTGGAGCCACCTGGAGGACTGCAGGTGCTTCTCCACGTGCCCCGCAGCTGTGCTCCCACGCCTCCAGGGCCCTGGCGCCTTGGGCATCTCATCCTATCCACGGGTCACTAGTGAGAGTCCCTGATCTTCCCTTTGAGCCCCCCGTGGCCCCTCCTGCCTCTGCAGCTCTGCTCTGTGGACATTGCTGCCCTGTGGTGCCCCAGGGCCTCAGAGGGCGGCCACCTCAACTGGATCCCTTGCCCATTCTGACCTGAAACCACGTTTGCCACATGCAGGTGCCCCGTGAGTATTTTTGCCCAAGTGAGTTGAGAGAAGCAAGGGGTTGGGGCGTGGTACTGGCTGTAAGAGCCGGATGTCACTCCGGTCTGTCATCGTTCTCAGCCGCCTGTCAAAAGGAATTACTTAAAGTAATATCTTTTTCAAGTGGATAATCACCTTAAAATTTCATATGTGTCAGCTTATGTTAATAACTTATTAGTTGCTGTGATTTTTTGACTCCTTAAATATGTTTAATATTATGCATGCTCTTCAAAAACATCAGTAATTTGGAGACAAAGTGAGAATTTGACCTTCCTGACTTTTATATCTGTTGATGCATTCTATTCTCCTTTATCTCTTTAAGTATTTCCTTTGTATATTTTAACTAAGGCGCTCCTTGAAATTTCAGAGGTGGGACATGCCGCTGTTGGTGGGGTGTGTGCACCATCATCTCATATCAATTTTACCACCATCCTGACCATTAATTAAAACAATGCTTGGTGCCCAGTGTCACGCTTTATAGGGAGGGTATGTACAATGGTCTCCTGCCTCATCTGAAGTGTGCTTGCTCAGAGACAGGCAGAGAGATTAGGGGGAAATGCAGAGGACATATTATCAGGAAAAACTAGAGGAATTAAAGTATTTTGCTGTCTTATTAAATTTAACACGTGTCTGCTGTGGGCAGTCACAGTGATGGGTGAGGCAGGAACCTGCGTGCGGACACTTCTCTTTATTATTTACTAGACTTTGATTTGCAAGAAGTGGAAGGAGGGCATCTTGACTCTAATTTTATGGAGGAGGAAATTGAGTTGAAGGAAAGTGGACTAAATTTACTGATCCCACAGTGCAGTGGGGCCAGGACGAGGTGGGGGGGACCTGGATTCCAAGCCTGGCATCTCCATCCGTGTTGCACTGCCTTCCAGAACCTTCCTGTTCCATAAAGGGGAGAGGATGAAGGACAGTAATGTGACCGTTTTCAGTGGAAAAGTTGAAAAGAAAGGAAATAAAAATCAGAGGAAACAAATGGATACCCTGGAGTTTTCTTTCTGCTTGGGGCTTTTGGCTCTTCCTTCTGCAACGCATTTGGATATGGTGGACATTCAAGAGAGGTCACTGTCAGCCATCCTGCTCCCCCCACACCACCTTCATAAAGGAGGTCTCCTTGGGATGAGTAGTAAAGGGGCGCTGCACGTTCCTTTCTGGCCAACAATCCCAGTGAAGGTAAACTATACCAAACTGCCTGGAACCTGGTCTCAAAAGGTTAATTTATTTTCTCTTTCTTTCTTTGTTTTTTTTTTTTTTTTTTTTTTTTTTTTGCCGTGCTGGGTTGTAACCCAGGGCCTTGCGCATGCCAGGCAGGTGCTCTACCCCTGAGCTGCACTCCCAAGGAATTTATTTTTAAAAAGTGCTTGAGGTTCTCCAGTTCGCATGCTCTGTTACTAGGATGTTCTGTGGCTTTAAAACCTCTCAGGCCTGCTTCCTCCCACCCCATACCACTTCCACAGATCTGGGCACAGGCGGGCGGACTCGCCATGCCCATGGGCTGCCCTGCCCGCAGAGCCCACGATCGCTCAGAGCCTTGCATTTCCTTGGGAGGATTTCAGCCCCTCTGTGAAGGGTTTCAGCTTTCTCTCTTGTTTCCAGAAGAAGCTTCTTTCCCCCGTCTTGAAATCTTGCTGTATTCCTTCGTGTTTTGGAAACAGAATGTTCAGTGAGAGAATTCTGGCTTTGTGAACACTGGACCACGTCGTTCCCTGGCACAACAGTCTCTCCTTTGTGTTAAACATCTGAGAACAGAAGTTCTAAATAACATTTTTATATTCCTGTTGATGTGAGTTTTTTATTTGGGGACAACAGTTTGGGGCCTGTTCCTCTGTCAAGTTCTGATGTACTGTCCCCTTCTTCAATGACAGGAATGCGACTGACCCATAGCTTGGGACTGTATTTAGGCCAGGGTGGTGGTGAGTGTTCATCTGCCCTCCGGAACTTTCTTGCTGGGTCCTAGCAGGATTCTCTGGGGGCTCTTGTCAGAGTGGGATGGCCGGCTAACAGGGGAGGCTCCCAGTCACTGGCCTGGCCAGGAGCTGAGTGGCTGACCTCATCAGCCGCAGCGGACCAGATGGGCAGACAGACCAAAATAGCCACTGTCCACCTCCTTTCTGGAAGGCAGAGGGCTGCTCCTGAGGTCCAACGAGACCTAATTTGGTCAGAATCCCAGCTCAGGAGGTTAAGCTCTGACCCTGGCACTAGTTCCTTACCTCTGGTTCTGGATTTTCACCAACCAGGTTCGCACACCTTGGGAGGTGACCCGCCACACCAGGGCCAATTGATTTGATAGCAAACACCCTCACTGTGAAAGCACTTTCGATTATTTTCCTTTATTTTGTACTTGTACAAAGTGCTTGTACTTTGAGTCCAAAGAAAATACGTGGGTGTGTTCTCATCTTTAGGCGAACCCCATATTACAAAAATCCAGTTTTGTATGAAAAATAAGACTTTTATTTTTCAAAAACTTTATTTACCACATTCCTTAAATGGCATAGTTAGTCTAATAAAAATACAACTGATTCCCCCCAAAATGTTTTTATTTCTAAGTTTCAAAGCTATCTCTTTTTCTTATTCATTCAACAAACACAGGTTGAGTTGTCCCACAAGGGGTGAGCTGCCCTGCTCAGGTATCTTGTGGCTAGTGACAGGAGCACTGTGACTCTGCTATTTTCTCTCGTTAGGTTGGAGAACCTTTTCTTGTTTCCTGTTCCCTCTGTGAATATTTATTTTGTGCTTCCTGTGGGCCAAGCACTGTGCTGCTGTTCTCTGCCTTTTCTGGATGGGGGTGCTTGGGATGGTGTTGTCTTGTGGGGAAGATGAGGTAATACTGGTCTCATGGCCACCAAGCCGCTGGTCACTGGTGTGGCTGGTCCTTGCTCTTCCAAGCAGGAGCAGCAGCAGAGGCCCAGGGAGCCTCAGGCAATGGGACGGATTAGATTATTTTCTAAGTGAAAGAACATTCTACTCCTCCTGTCTAACCTTTCTTTGCAGACTAAAATTGGAAAAATCACTCACTCTATGAGCAGACAAATGATAATAATAATAAAAAAAATGCCCTTTCCAAGGCAGCCTGACCGCACCTGTGAAAGTCAACCGTGTTTGGATAAGACGAAGCCCCTTGAGGGGGAATGGAGCCCTTCTCCAGACCTTAATTGATTTTTGTGTTTATTGTGCACCTTCTAATTCTTTGTCGAGAAGTGATTTGTGGGGCAGAGCACGTTACGTGTTGTGGGCGCTGTATTATGTAATTCCATTCTTATCCAAAGATCATTCTGCTTGGTTTTGCCCTTTCTTCTGATCCAGCTCATGTGTACTAGTCTTTTTCAATTCTTCTTCTCTGAGCAGTTATTGTTCTTCTTATTTCTCTCACTTGATCAGCTCCCATCCTCTGCCAGGAAAATGGGAGGAGATGTGGGCACTTTGTCCATTTTTTTTTTTTTTTTCTATTTTTAAGATCAATTGGCTGCATGTCTCCCGCCACCTTTTCCTGAATGAGCTCATCAGGTAATCAGGATCCTGAGACTGCTCTTTAGGAGCTGGGTTGTGCTTATTCCTCAGGATCGAGGAACTGTCTGCCCTGCTTGTCTGTGATCTATGTCAGCGCCCAGCCCTGCTGGCTAAGGTGAGCCTGGCTCCCACACGGGACAGCTGATGCAGGTGCCCTGCTCTGTAAGAAAGTTCTGTAGACTAGTGCCTACCAAGATATCTTTTGGTAAAACGAGGTCTTGAAGCCTGGAGTTATGTACCTCTTGAGCAATTCACATAGTGAGTTCAGAACTTGGAGATCCAAAGGGTATTGCCATGTTTTCAGTTATGTTGCTAAGGAACTCTGGTAGTTCTAGGAAAGTTCAAACGATCCATGGCTCTGTGTGTGTATGCGCTCACATGTTGGTGCATGTGTGTAGGTATGGAACAAGAAAAATCAGATCCTTCATGTTCCTGAACTATAGTGAAACGCTTGTGAAGCTTGTTCAATGGTGACCTCAAGGAAAAACACAGACTTTGTTTACAGCAGTGTTCATGCGACCAAGAGAAAAAAAGCAGATGAGAAGTAGCCAGGCATATTCAAAGCACAACTAATATATCAGGTTTCTGGAACATCTGAGTCTACGGGTTTGGTCTTCTTCACGATATGTTGAGAGGTGATATTTTAAAAGCGAGAAAGGGGAGGAGGCCAGCTGCAGGGGACAGTAACAGAGACAATTAGAAAGCAGATGTGTGTGGCTGAACATAGTCAGCTTTACACAGGACCACCATGTCTTCTGCATGCCGGGCGGAAGGGAGAGTTCTGTTCAAGGTCACATAGTAAAAAGCGAGCCATTTTATTCTCTGTGCAGTAGCAACACAGGCATGCTGCGCGGTTTTGGACTGTGACTTACTTTCTCGTTGGCATGGCTCCCATCTGTCCTGGAAGTCCCTTCCGAGGTGACCTTGCCCCCTGCAACATGGAAGCCAGGGAAAACACTGAGTCTAGACGTCTGATCACCAGGTAGGCAGGTAAGGTAATCACCTGGATGGCTGGAAGGTGTTACCGAGGGAAAAGGAAGGCTAGAAAGAAAATAAAAGCAAACGGTTTCCCCTTGGGCCATGACTGCAATCAGGATTCTACTGCTGATAAAATGCCACCCCTTTGTTCTGCTTCCTGCATGTTGTCCATCCAGTAGCCACGGGGCATTCCATTCAGGTTCCACTCACCTGGCCTTTCCTCAGTGCCAAAGAATGGCAAGGTGCTCCCCAGCTGCCAAGCGGAGCTGTGTGCAAACAGACCTGAGCAAAGCCTTCCCACGCCTGTGTTTGTCTTCTGCCTGCTGCCCTGCGCCCTGTGATGGGGGCTGGGGCCCTTGCTCTAGGTCCCCACGGTCATCAATAGGCCTGTTCACGTGGGAGGTGACAGCAGTGTTTTACCACAACATTACAAGCTGCTGGGTTCAATGTGAGCAGAGGGCATGAGGCTTCTCACAGCCAGGAGAGTCACAGCCTGTACCGCCGGGCCAAGGTGCTGGACCCAGGCCATGCGGGGGACACTTTGAATTTCTTCTTGTGGGTTCGGTAAACATGATGAGCCAACGTTAGTGATGAAGTGCTGTTGTGAGGTTTTCTGATGCAGGCTAACCGAATTACTGAAATCTTTGCCGGGCACTGTTTGCATTTTTAATCTACAGAGGAAGCCAGTGATGAGCTCTCTCAGTGTTCATTGTAGCTGATGCCTCATCAGCCAAGTCAGTAGGGAAAATCACCCTCATCCATGATACAAACCCACAAAAAGCCCAGAAATCATTTGTGTTTGGTGTTGAAGTGGAGACAAGAGTGTGAGCGCACACGGGATCAGACATCATCCTCTTTCAAAGTCCACGCTGATGCCACCCGCCCCCACCCCCAGCCCAGCTCTGCTCTCCCTGAAGACTGGGACAGTGTCTGGGGAACTAGGAGGCGGGGGACAGGTGGAGGAGATGGTCATCAATCATCAGAGTACGTTGACAGCCATGGAGAGAGCTGTGTTTTGATAATATCACATGGGTAATTTATTTATACTCTTTTAAAGATAAAAGTAACACACACATGTGGTTAAAAAACCAAAGAGCAAGGAAGGCTGTTAATAAATGTTTCTGTTCCTACTTTGCTCAGCTCCTCCCTTAGGCCCACTTCCCTGAGACAGCACCTTTGTCCCCACACAGGCTCGTTTGCAGTTCTTTGGGGGAATCACCTTCGTATCTCTAAATGATATGCGTGTATACCATTTGTGCCAGTCCAGGGCTGCTGTAACTCAGTACTGTAAACTGGGTGGCACAAAACAGCGGGAATGTATTGTCTGCTCTCTGGAGGCTGGGAGTCCAAGATTGGGTATCAGCAGGGTAGGGCTCCCTTGGAAGTCCCCAGAAGAGTCCTCCTGCCTCTCCAGTTTCTGGTGGAGGCCATCAATCCTTGGTGCTCCTTGGCTCACCCCATGTCTCTGTCTTCCACTTCTTAGGAGGACTCATTCGTAGTGGCCTAGAGCCCACTTGTGACCTCATTGTAATATCCTGGGCAAAGACCCCATTTTCAAATAAAGTCACATTCCCAGGTACCAGGCACTTGATCATATCTTTTGAGGGGACACTATAAACCCATAACATCAGTGTTTCTCAGTTTATAAGCATGTGACTCTGTCTTCCTTATTCAGCCATCTCTTCCCCCAAGCCTCTTCCCTCCATTTGTGTCCCTAACTCAAAGGGCACTGCTTACACTCATGCAAAATCCTCACACCCTCATCTTATATTCTGCTGACCATAGAGAACCTGGCTAAATGACCCGTTAAAACATGAGAACATTAGCTCCTCCACCCTCCTGCCCGCCTCCCCCCAGCCTCTGTCAGCCAGGGCCAAGGTGGGTAACACCTGTGTTCTTTTTTTCTTACCATAATGGTTAATTCTCTGTTCTTTATCCTCTGATGCAGAGTCAATACTTGACTATAGCTTGTACGGAACTGGAACACCAATAGTATTTTCATTCCTTATTATTATGACCCAAATGTATTGGGTTACCTTGCCTTTGCATGCTCTTTGGGTTTTAATTAAAATTCTTAATTCTGCTTGCAGAATGGCAATATAATTTCTGTTTGTATAGTACCTTAGAATCTACATTTCCTTTGATTTTAGATGGAAGCCTACTTTCCTAGCTCTGAATTTGGAAATTCCATTTATTAGTACATCTTGGAATTCTCTTGAATTACATATTGAAATGATACGTTGTGTCCTATGAAACATTTGATCACATGGATCTCTGCTCTTTATGAGTTTTTAGCATAAGATAACTGAGGTAGTACTGACTAAACTTTTGGGTTTCAAAACTCTTTGTTTCCTTTTTCCTTTTTCTATGCAGAAATACTTTTTTATTTCTTATGGCTTTTATCAGTGCATGATGATCATACATATTCATATTTCATTGTGACATATTTATGCATGCACATGATGTAATTTGATCAATCTCCTTCCCCAGTACCTCTCCTTTCCCTTGCCTCCTCCTTCCCCCTGATCTATTTTCTCTACTCCACTGGTCTCTCCTTTCTATTATTGCTTTTTTAGTTGGTGCATTATAAATTACATATAAAAGTGGGATCCACAATAAATGGGATGGAATCTTCTTCTTCTCAACAAAGCAAACAATGACATGAAGAGAGAACCTATAGAATGGGAGAAAATCTTTGCCACCTGCACCTCAAAGAGAGCATTAATCTCCAGGATACATAAAGAACTCAAAAAACTTAACATAAAAAACCCCCCAAAACCAAATAACCCAATTAACAAATGGGCTAAGGAACTGAACCCAATACTTCACAGAAGAAGAAATAGAATCCATCAACAAATATATGAAAAAATGTTCAACATCTCTAGCAATTAAAGAAATGCAAATCAAAACTACTCTAATATTTCATCTCACTCAGGTCAGAATGGCAATTATCAAGAATACAAGCAACAATAAATGTTGGCAAGGATGTGGGGGAAAAGGTACACTCCTACATTGCTGGTGGGACTGCAATTGGTATAATAACTATGGAAAGCAGTACAGAGATTCCTCAGAAAACTTGGAATGGAAGAACCACTTGACCATTCCTCGGCTTATACTCAAAGGAGTTAAAATCAGCAAAATGCTGTGATGCAGCCACATCAATGTTTATAGCAGCTCAATTAACAATAGCTTAACTATGGAACCAACTTTGGCTCCCTTCAATAGATGAATGGATAAAGAAATTATGGTTTATGTACACAATGGAATTTTACTCAACCATAAAGAAGAATGAAATGATGGCATTTGCTGGTAAATGGATGGAGCTGGAAAATATTATGCTAAGTAAAATAAGCCAACCCCAAAGAACAAAAGGCCAAATATTTTCTCTGATATTCAGATGCTAATTCACAATGGTGGGGATTGGGAAGACTAGAGGTACTTTGGATTAGATAGAGGGGAGTGAAATGAGAGGAGGGAGAATGGGGTAGGAAGGATAATAGAATGAACTGGACATTATTACTCTCTGTGCATGTATGATTACATGACCAATGTAACTCTACATCATATACAACCAGAAGAATGAGAAGTTATACTCTATTTATGTATGATGTGTCAAAATGCATTCAACTGTCATGTATAATTAATTAGAACCAAAAAAAAGAGGGATTTACATATGGAAGTCAGAGAGATAAAAAAGAAATTTAATGAAACTAGAAGGGAGACCAATAAAGTAGAGGAAGGGGATCACCAGGGAGGGAGGAGGGAAGGGAGGGGGAGTACTGGAGAATAAAATTGACCAAATTATGCTTCTTGCACCCATTTTCTAACTCTAAAGACCAATGCAGAGAGGCTAACTTCTTATTTTGCCAAATCGGGATGTTAATAAGCCAGGTATTTTTTTTTACTCCTACTGGTAAAATAATATTTAACACAAAATAATGGCAATGACAAAATATTGGAATAAGCTACACGATTTTAAAATAGGATGAAATAAACCCTGAAAAAAACCTGCTTTCCTTATTTTTTCCCATTTGGTATAAACTGATGAAAACAGTATGAAGGAGGGTCAGCCTTGGTTGGCAGATATGTATTTGATTTTAATAGATGGAGTACATGACTGTTAATTACCCCCACCTGTTCTATATACAATTAAGTTGATTCCTTAGGACCTGGTTTGGAAGACCGAGACAAGGGTAGGCTGATTTGGGTTGATTCACACTATTTTGTGACCTCAAACTCCTAAGTAGACCTGGTACCCTTGACTATATATCCTTAGTGCTGGCCAGCTGAGCCATCTCATAAATGTGTGGTGTTGGGCATGAATCTAAGTGGATACACACGGAGCTGTCACCTTTACAGCAGAACCCTGAGTGAGTCATACTTTAACTCTGTGTTAATTTCTCTTTTCCAAAATGTGGTCACCTGTCTGTGCATATGTGACCAAAGTCATTCTGTAACTTGAGTTAATAGGACTGGTAAAAAGTAAGCATCCAACCAATACATGATGAAAGCATTTTCAGTCCTCTCTAAACTGAAACAGAATGAGACCACTAATTGTATTTGTCCCATCAAATATATTTGATTAAGGAATCTTCAGGTTAAGTTCCTTCTGTCCTTAAAGAACCTGTAGATTGAGACAACACCATTAGTGTTAGTATGTTCACTTGCCACATTCAATTAAATTTAGTTTTTAGAACATGAATGTTTTCAATGTGACATTTTTGTGAAATCCCCTCAAATAAGAACAAAATTAATTTCCTTTTAGGGGGTAGGGTTAGAAATGTGGGAGTGTGTGTGTGTGTGTAACTAACCACTGAGGATGTATGGTGGCAGTATACAGCACCCTGCCCTTTCCTAGGGCCACATGCTGTGAAACATTCATTAGGTGATCTTTACAACACCTCTGAGAGGTAGGTAGAACATTGTCTTCCCAGGGTTTTTTCACAGGGGAAACCCAGTCAACTGGTTCTTAAACAGTTAGGGTTAAGAAGTGAGTATCCCAAGCAACTATCTCAGTTGCAAAGAAAGAGAAGAAATCCAGGCTCTTTAAAGCACGTTGCCTTTCGTGGCTGGTAGATGGCATCTCTCCAAGTCCAAATCCTCAACTTTAGGATTTCACACAAGGGCATTTTGGTATTTGAAGACCTGAATGTTCAAATAAATCAGATGTGGTTTTACAAGTTAGAAATATGCACAGTGTGTCCTGCAAGAGAAATGAGTTAAGATAACAGTTAAGCCCTGGGACACAGGCTGAGCCCGCTAGAGGAGGGAGGGGGCTTTGAAGTATCAAAGTTGGTCTGTTTATCAGAGGTAATGCTTGTACTGAGCTGTCCACACTGTCACCCCATTTTATTGGTGACTTGTAACATGTATTACAGAGAAGGTCTCGTTAAGAATTCATGGAACTGGCAGGGGTAGCAAGTGGTGTCCTGTACCTGTCTGGCTCCGGTGACTTAACTCAGCTATGCCATCAGTAAAGGGAGACAATGATGCCAACTGCCAGGCCCTTCCCTTGCAGTGTTTGTCTTCCAAAGGCCCTTAATGGGAACGGGGCTTGCAGTCAGAGAGTCTGTTAGGTCCGTCCAAGGTCCCAGCCAGCGGGTTCTGTACCATCCACAGGCCAGATCTAGGGACAGGCCCACGTTTTGCAGCTTTGCATCCTTGCTTTTCTAAGTTTCCTCTCTACTCACAGTCCATGCGACCTTTGGAAGGCCTCATGCTCTGGCTTTATGTTCTCCTCCGATGGTTTTGTGGAGATCCAGGGAGTGCACTCCCTGTTTGCTGGCAGGAGGGTGCCTTTGACCACCCACAAGAAGATCTGATCTTCATTTCCGTTGAAACCTAATCCTCAGAGTGAAGAGTGAGGGCAGGACTGCTACATCTGGTATCTTTTTCATAATCCATATTTTGAATACATGTATTAATTTATAATACAAACATTTGGCACTTCAAATAACATTGGGCTATTAAAAACTGGCCTTGATAATCATGACCCCAATTAAGAAGCGCACTCTTCAAAGGAAGACGGGTGTCGTCTAAGCACGCTCTCGCTTTGGTACAGTCATGATGTTGCGCATGGCCATTGTTAAAAGCAGAAAAGCCACCAGGCAGGCATCCCTTTATCTCCCAAGCAAACATTCTCTGTAGTGGGGAGTTTGTTGTACATAAAAGGAAGCTTTCTCTGGTGCGGAAGCTTTCCAAACAAATTTCGACTCCTGAAAGTCAAGACCGAAGAAAGAATAATTTGAGCAAGCTTTCAGTGGGTGGAAGATAAACACTAACTTTATGTGCATGTCAAGAACGTAAAAGACACAGGTGGGAAATGATCCTCCTCGATAAGAGAGGACTGCTTAGTGGATGGAAAGAAAGAAAGCACAGAGCCGTCTTTGGCATTGGAACTGTGCAAGTCCAGAATTTCTTTTCTTTTTTTTTTTTTTTTCTTTCTGGTTAACTGCTCATAGCCACAAGTATGTATATTATTTCCTTCTTGCCCACAATTTACTGAGAATCATCTTTCTAATATACTGGGGAATCCCAAATAAAAATCTTGTTTTTCTAAAAACAGACAAGTCTTTTAACTCTAGCAATTAAATTATTCATATCTAGATCATAATAGAAATAAGCAAATTCCTAGAATAGCAGTCTCTCATGTCCATCTCAAGGAGCACACCCCACCCCACCCCGTGTGTACTGTAAATGGCTTAGGGTGTTAGAGCTTTGCACTGATCACTGGTGTTTGCTAACAGGATTCAGAAACTTTGGAGGTCTCTCTGGTGACTGGGTTGTGCCATGTAGGTAGTGGTAGGATTACAGAATATTTTAACCCTTTCTGCATGTTGCAATATAGTCTTATGTTAGAAATGACTTCTAATTGCTCCAAATATGCTTCTTATCAGCCAGTTTCACAGTTGGTCAGGGTGGTGTCGGCTGTTGGTATGGACTCAAGCCAACTTCCTGGATTCAAAACCCCAGCTCTGCCTTCTTCTACCCAAGGTCTTCTTCCTGGCTCCTTTTCCTCATTTGCAAAGTGTCAAGTAAACAACACCTTCCTCTTAGGGTCCTTGTGAGCTTTGAGGGAATGAATGTGAGCCAAGTGCTTAGAATGGCACCTGGTGCATAATAAATGCTGCATACGTGGGAGGTGCATAATGAGGAGACAAACCCACACTGTGTGCATCCTCGGAATAATTTTAGTTACCATTAAAATATGTTTTTGTTTTTAGAGTTGGTTTCTGTTGTCTGTGTGTTCACTTAAATCAGGTCTGAAACAGCAGATGCTCGGCAGCCATTCATTTTGCCCGTTCTTCCTCCTGACTTTCTGCCTGCTGCCTCTTATAACCCTGATCCAGATCTGATGCATTTATCTGTACACCATTCTCCTGGGCGGAACTGGTGCAGGACTGACTCTAACACATTGGCTTGAATATGGAGGAAGTAAAAAATGCTATTTTTTTTTTTAATAAGAGCACTGCCCCCAGACATGAGGGCATATGCAGAAAGTGAATAAATGAAGGGAGTGTGGAATGTTAATAAGAAAAGAAAGTGCTGACTTTCAATTTGCTTTCAATTAACTTAAAGCAAATCTTCTGCCAGATAAGCCATGACATAAATATGCAAGATTCAACAAGTTCTGTTTCTTTGTAAATATTCACCCCTTCATCATTTCTAATACTCTTAGTGAATAAAAATCTCATTGATGTCTTTTTTTTTTCTTTTAAGATAGCAAGAAGATTAGCATTTTATGTTTGAGGAGCAAAAGATCAGTAGAGACATAAAGACACGAAGTCTTGTAACTTGTTTTGGTTTTATTTTCTAGATCATAAATCTAATGCTAAAGTTCATTACTTACGACTGACTGAAGATTGTGCCTTGACAGTCAAATATAAAATACCCTTCTTAAAACTTTTTTCCCCATAAGCTTATACAGTTAGCATTGTCTTTTAAATATTAAAATTAAAAATCTCCCCCTCCACCAATATTGAGACTGCATGGTATCCATAAGCCTGGATAGTCCACGTTATTTACTGTAATGAGCAACATAAATTCTTCCTTGCCAATATTTTACTTATTTTGATTATTTGTAGATTTTTTTATTACCATTATTATTTGCTCATTGGCTTTTTGTTGTTGTTTTAAATACTTTGCTTGGACTTTTGGACCACAGGTTTGCATTAGAAATTTTCCAAAAAACAGTAATTTCATAAATAGTATTCAAAATACCTAAAAAGTAAAGAGGTTTGAATTTCAAGTGAGCTTGATTATGGAAGGATAGAGATAAAAAAATAATATTCAATTACCAATTATCCCTGCAGAAAGTTCCCGTTCCCCATGAGGATCATGGCGCTTTAGAATAGTACATTTTGTGGATGAAATGAAACTGTCCTGCCCCTACGACCCCTTCCACCAACAGCACCCTACTCACTGGGCTTCTGCCCATTCATGATTTCATGAAAAATAGCCAAAATGTATTAACATTTTACCCAATTGTTAACTTGTCATGCAAAATTTTGTAGACATACTATTTGTAATGTTCAGCCATACCATAACTTAGTTCTTATTACTTTTTTAACGTGATTCGTTTTTCATGAGTGGTGAAAATTCATCCTCTCCCCCACATTCACAAATGAGAGAATAGTTTGATCTTCCTTGTGCTAGTGATAATGCAGCACCACCAAAGTTCAGGTATGCAAATTCCTGATTTAATATCTAGTTCAGCATGATTTGATCAAGAGCTGCTTTGTTGAGCAGGAGTATGATAGGCTAACAGGAGTATCAGTTTTGGAGTCAAAGTGTTCTTGGTTCAGATCCTAGTGAGCTTACTTGTTTAGTGGGTGGTTTTGAGTTTCCTGGTCTGTAAAATACCTCCCCCACAGGGTTGTTGAAGAGCTGAGTGGCAGATGTGCGTACAAGTGTTGGGTGTTTGCTGGGTGCTTCGTAAGTGTTGGCTTCCCTTTCTTCTCCTCTGGAGGCCACTGCTGTAACCCCTGTCCACAGAGGGGACAGGAGGCAGAGAGGAGTCACTCAAAACCACTCCGTCCTTAATGAGTCAAACACACTGTGTTGTGATATCATAGGCCAATCCCTTCACTATGGGGGACTCTGTTAATTCCTGTGTTAATTTTGGGGTTGACCTTTAATGTATGACTAAATAGTCACAAAAGATCACTTGAGCCCTGACCTTCTGGGAACCTATGATATTGTGAAGCCAAGGGTTCAAGAATAGGAGACGAACAATAGAGTGTTAGGTGGGTAGTAGCTACCACGGTATGTGTGTGTGCATAATATAATACAACATAATATACATACTGTATTCTTACATATACATTCTTATATATATTCACAGTATATATATACTGTGAATATATATATTCCTTCATGAAGGAAGAATCTGCTGAACTTAGTGACACATTAGATTAGATGTGATTAGACACAAATTAGAAACCCTTCTAAGGTGGCCTTCCCCAGGATGCCCTCTATAAAATACTAGTTCCTGGGAAGGATAGGAGATGTTCATTGACAAGTGTTTCTGAAGACCACTGGGGAAGTGGCTTCTTTCTTGTGGCACCTGGCAGAATCCTTACTCTGCCCCTCTGCGTTGTGATTCCCAAACTGAGGAATGTAGTAATAATTGTATGAAGCATTTCCAAAATTAATTTCATCTTGGAATCAGAGTTATTTTGTACCCAGGTAGCATCTTGCAGGTCCAGTGCTTCACAGGAAAGACTTTGCAAAATGCCACCCTGCTGTTTGAAACCAGGAGTATGGTAGAGTGTGACTGTCATTGACTCCACTAGTGATTATGCTGAGCCTCAACCACTGGCAGTGTCCCGGGGAGGCCAGAGGTGGATAAGATCCCATCTTTGCAGCAAGTCTTGCAACACACCCCAAGTGTGGCACTGTCCTGCATCTAAGAGCTAGCATGCTTTGGGGGCAGCAGGATCCTACCCGATTGTTGATTCAGAATCAGTTGAGACAATATCCTGAGAGAGCCAGCCCTGGTTTCTGCCTTGGATGTGTTTAATTCCTGTCTCTCTGATAAAGCTCCAACAATTAGCATCCTGTTCACCTCAGAGAACTTCTGTAGATAAAACAAACCTCAGGTGGCTGGCGTTAAACTAGTGGGAAGTTTCTCTGGAGTACCCAGCCTTCCGACTTCCACGTCGACACTTGGATTTAAAATCAAAATAGAACCTGAGGGAGGAGCCTGAGAAACGGAAACTATGGGCACAGGTAACCTCCCTTTTTTATGAGGGAAGGGGTATCCCAGTGTTGGTTGAAACAGATGGCATAATCTGTATCTTTATTTCATATTGATAAAATACAGACAGGAGGCCCGATGGCCTTTCCCCTGGCTGCTCTGCTCTGTGGGCTATTTCACCACTGGATTTTCCTGCCTGTGGGGCCCTTGGAAACATTTTGGCAGGTTGAGCAGTTATTTTGCTCATGTTGTGAGTCGCATTTCTCTGACCTCTTGTTATTTACTGAAACAGTCCAGCCTGTTTTCTTTTAAGAGAAGCGTGAAGTGAAGGGTGGGTCACTCAGCACACGCTGACTTTGGTATCAGAAGGCTAACTTTTGGGCGGCTTGGCTCCACGTATACTTTTAAAGCTGAGGGGTCACTGGCCTCCTTGTTTCTTATTCTTGTGATTTTTAAAGGAGTCTTTGGGGGATTCTATTTTTTTTTTTTCTCTCCTTGCTAAAGCAGATGCATGTGAGGTTAGTGATTTACTTGAAGCACCTCACCACATCTGAAAACACAACCCGCTATGAGTTGTTTCGTGACGTCCTGAAGTCTCACCTTTTTGAGCAGTGACATGACATGTTTCAGGGGAGGAAAGCTTGACGCTAGACAGCTTGGTGACATGGTGACAGGGCAGTCCTCACACCTGACCTCTTAAAACCCTGTGGGCTGAGTCAATGGAGATAATGACAGCTTTGCTTGGGGAACTCCTTCTCCCTCGTTCTCTGCCGGCCTGTGTTCAGAGAACCCATCTCCCGGATGCTTTTCTTGCTCTTTTCTTGATGAAAGACTCCCCTCAGTACGAGGTGACTTAGAAGAGTAAAAGAAACACTCGGATTGGATTACATCCTTGAAGATGAAGGTGGTGCCTGTGGGTGTATTTAGTTTGTTCCTCTCTCCTCATCCATCTCCTTACCTATCTCAGACAGAAACCTTCAGCAGGTTTCTGAACAGTGAGACAACACATGCACACACACACACACACACAACTGAGTCAAAACCGGTGAAATCTGAAGTAGGCCTGGAGATGATACTAATTTCAATTTCCTGGTGTGGGTGATGCACATACTCCATCCGGGACCCTATACACTTGAGTTAGGCAAAGTGTTATCCCCGGGGGAACCTATAGGACTTGAATTTAATGAATTGTGTTGAAGACACTGCTCAAATTTGTCATGTTCATTCTCTTAGCTAGACATAAAATGGTCATCGCATACCCACACTAGTGTGGATGATGATTAATTAAGGCCGTGTGCGATTTAATAAAGATCTCTGTGTTTGAGGATTACCATATTCTCATAATGGGCCATGACTTTGGAAATGTTTCACTCATCTCTTCATTCAGTCAACAAATACCTTACTGTCCTCAGCTCTGGGGACACAGTCATGCACCAAAGAGACGAACTTCTCATGGTGTTCCTAGTGGAACGCAGAGATACAGACAATAAGTAGTAAACCCCAAAATAAAGTCATGGTATGTGCCAGAAATGATGGGGTGGGGAGTGACAGGGGAGGGTGAAGACTGGTTTAGAGTCTGAACTAAGGAGTTGCTTTGGCCAGGGACTCGTAAGATGAGGAGCCAGCCGTGGAAATACTAGTGTAAAATTTATGGCCACAGAAGGAAGAGCAAAGTCCTGGGCCAAGTGGTATTCTCCTTTCTTCCCTCTTTCTTATCAAAGGACCTCATGTAGACGTTTGTCACTTAGGGATTACTCCTTAAACCTTTAGGTCATGGGCAACACCCATGAAACACAGAAAGGTACTGTCTTGACGGAATGCTGGTTGGAGAGCAGGACCTGGTGAGCTCAAGAGGAACCTTTCAGAAGCCTGGTTATCCCTCCCCACCCATCGCCATGGCTGTCATGTTCAGAGGCCTATGTTTTATAGATCAGAAGGTACGTTGACATCATTTCTTAGAGAAAGGCAACAGGAAACAGTTAAAAATGCCACGTCTGGAGAAGAGAGGCAGCGAGGCTTCAGAAACAATCAGGTCAGTTGGACAAGCGGCTGTCAATCACTTACATCCTCACAGAGCTTTCCAAATAACTTTTAACCTGTTATTTTAAGACAATTATAGACTCATAGGAAGCAACAAAAGGAGTGCAGGAAGTTCCACGCGTGCCCTTCCCCCAGCTTCCCCCGGGGGTAACACTTTGCCTAACTCGAGTGTATAGGGTCCCGGATGGAGTATGTGCATCACCCACACCAGGAAATTGAAATTAGTGTCATCTCCAGGCCTACTTCAGATTTCACCGGTTTTGACTCAGTTGTGTATGTGTGTGTGTGTGTGTGTGTGTGTGTGTGTGTGTGCGCACACGTGTTGTCTCACTGTCCAGGTTCCCGTGGTTCCTCTGCCATCGGGTGGAGTATCCATCACTACCAAGAAACCCTCTTGTCTCATGGTACTTTGTGTTTGACAGACAGCAGCAGGTGCTCTCCAGCTTTTAGTCTTCATCCTCTGGATGAATCTGGAGTGAGAGGGGTTGGACAAGACTCTGCGCTCTGTTGCTTGGTTCGGCCGCCATAAACGGACATGCAAATGGAATTCCTTGGTCTGACTTAGGAGAACGTAAGAACGTGAGCCCAGAAGGAACAGAACACGGGATTGAATTAGTGGCCCTGACCCCATCCTGGGAGCTCAGCAGTTGGTACCAGCAGCGAGGCCTCCGCAGTCTACCTCTAAGAGCCCCTTTCTGGTGCCACGTGACTTGAGGACTGAATCATTTCTGTGGGGCATTTTCAACAGAGTTTCTAAACGATGGCTGAGAAAACAAACATCAGTCAGGGGTTAACAGGTTACCTGGAGAGGGAGTGCATTCCTTGTAGAAAACAGAACAAATGATAGAAAAATTACTCCTTTGTGTGCGGAGGCAAGGAACCTTTTGCACGTGCAAAAGTTCGCTGTGAGAACTTTAGGTGCAGGCTGAAATGGAAACACGCTATAAACAGATGGAGGGAGAGACAACAGATTTAAGGGAAAACATCTGTCTGCTGAATCTGACATCCAAAAGCTGCATCTGTGGCCTAGGATCAATCTTGTAACGCTTACAAAAGGAATGCAAAGGGGCCCAAAACAGGCTCTGGAAGTTTCTTTCTTTCCTCGAGATTTTTCTGGTTGCTCTGCTCAGAATGCCACAGGGACTGATGAAATGAACTCTTGTGGTCCCCTTTCTCAATGCTGAGTAGCATCCTTAGACGTTAACTTTAGAATGATAGATTGAAAAGACATTTTACCTGTATTTGTTCTAAGCACACCCATCCGAGGGGCCCATATATTTTGCCAAAGGAAACCACGGAAGATCTTGGTTTGGACTCTAAGAATTTTGCATTTCAAATAGAAGTGTTCAGTAGTAACGAAGTTGGAAGCCAGAAGAAAGCAGTATATAATGTTCTCCTGAAGCCTCGGAGGAGGTGAAAAGCATCTGCCTCCATGCTGGCTGAGTTGGTCACAGTCATCCCTAGATGTACTCACTATATTTTCTCTTCATGCCATTTGTCTGCATCCTGTAGACACAGCCTAAGAGGCTAAGTTGAAAGGAATTTGAGGTCAACTGTTCTCCATGGACAGGTCAGTCCTGAATTTCTCTGAGGGAAAGAAAAAGAGGGTGATGCATGGTCACCCTGCCCCGGGATGTCGACCTTCCTCATCTAGTCTTCACAGTGGGATGCCGATAAAGGTAGAATTCATTCTTGGGGACTTTTCCCTTGAAGAACTTAAGCGACCCAATCCATGTTACCTGAAGATTGTCATAACTGGAGTGTGAGGGTTTGTCCTAGATGACCGTAAGTAACCTTTTGGGGAATTTCACAATATCCAGTATCCTCATAGCTCCCTTTCACTGCCTTCTCTGCATCTGGTCCCTCTTTTAAACCGTGTCTTTATTTTGATATAAAATCTTACGCTGAACACGTGACAGAAGAGAAATAACGAAAAGGCTGCGAGGGCCCCTGGCAAGGGGAAGGAATTAGAATATGCCCAAGGATGCTGTTTCCATAACTGCAGCTCACAGGAACTCCATGAGGAACAAGAGTCACTTCCTTCATGGAATTTTATAAATTGTAGGATCCAAAAGGTGGAAATGATTTAGGATATTACTGTGTGTGTCCAAATGTCTTTATCTGGATGGACGTTTCCTCTGTAACTATGGGGATAATCATATTTATAGAAAATGTTGGAAGAGTTGAAGGAAGCTTCCTTCTTCAGGGTGGGAAAATAGAGGGAATTCCTATTCTTTTCCACTGATTGTTCATGCAACAAATAATAAATGCCATGGTTCCCCCCAAAGAGGTAAGACCCTATCTTGTGGGATAAGTCCTCAAATATCAAAGGGGTTAAAAAACAAGATAAGATTATAGAACCCATACTGTGAAACAGCATGACTCGGTGACAGTTACATCTCCTTCTTCTCCAGAATGCCATGTGTGTAAGTGTGACCTGAGCTCTTGGCAAATTCTGTTGGCCTGTTGAAACCCTTGACGGGTGCAGCCCCTACCCTGGGGAGATTCCATGCAGGAAGCCTGCTCAGTTCTTCCCGCTGTAATGAATGTCTGTCTCAGGTTTCATGCCTTGTATGATTTTTGTATCACCAATAGTTAATCATTTTGTGTTTTTCAAATATCTATTGAATTAACTTGAATTGGATACAGAGACGCCATGCCTCCAAAAAAATCTAGGTGGCTGATTTGGTAAAGGATTCTAGAATTTCAGGTTAATTTAAGAGTGAAATGAGTTGCGCTCTATTTCCAGCAGGGTATCAAGATTGTTGGCCAAATTCCAACCACTTATTCTTTATATTTTATACCAATAAAGGTACAAAAGGGACTGCAGTGTAGTTGGGTCTTAGAGTGCAATCCTATGAGGTTTTGCCCGCAGAAGCATAATATTTTGACTGATAAAGTGAGCCTGTTTGGTGAGAAAGCTACTGAAAGAAAATATCAGGCCTTCACTTGGGTAATTTAAATGTTTTAGAAAGCGCCGAGCCCAAATATTTCACGTTTCCTCCCTCTGAGTCGGAGAGCCCCTACCGTGGGCCATCTGGCCGTGTCTACAGGGGGCCCCCGGTCTCCCCTTACCAGGAAGAACATACCAGCCTGGCTGCAGTGCTGTTGGGTACCTTGTGAACAGCCTGGTTGCCAGTAGACCAGAGGTTGTCCCAATAGAGCGTAAGAGGGCCAGAGTCCGGAAGTTCATCTTGTGGTCCCCTCTTCCTCCTGGAACCAGAAGAGGGGGATCCAGCCCTCTGTGTGTGAAGAACACACTTCAGGGCACTCACTGACAGACAGGTAGAGTTACTGCATACACACCGAGGGCTGTATTATATCAACACTGTCTAAATAAACATCGACTCTGCCGTCTCCTTCAAGTCCCGCCGTGTATTTATGAATGGAATCGCTTCATCATTTTCCTTTAATGTCAGTAACAGGGAAGTCAGAAGGCATTACCTCTGAAATGGGGAAGGAGCCCTGCAAATACATACATTTGCAGCCAGCTGCAGCAGCAACCAGCAAACAGAATTACTTTCCCCGTCGACGCGGGCCCCATCCCTGTGGGATTTTTCGTGAGTTTCTGATTTATAAGGATCGCTTTTGAAGACCTAGAAATGCTTAGGTGCGATTGAATTACTGATTGTTCTCTGCTCGTGTTTTCACTGGAGTCTTTCTGGAGGGCCGCTGATTCCGCCCCATTTCAAGTGCTCGGTGGCATGAACTCACTTGGGTTCTGCCCACATCACTGCATTCCTGGGATGCCGTTCGCAGGCCTTAGCAAGATCATCTGACAGCCGCCTGTGAGGTCAACGAACTTTATACATAATTAAACACTCACAGTTAGGAGGATTCTTTTTTTTTTTTTTCTTCTTCTTCTTCCCTGAGAAGCGGGAAAAGAATACAAGTTAAACTGCCCTCCATGCCTGGGTAAAAAGTTATGTGGAGTCATCGGGCCAGTTTCACATGATTTAATGCTGAACCGAGTCTGAAAGTGATTGCATCCTCTGCTGGGCCCCACAGAACAGTCACCACCCACACTGTTTATTCAGACTGGGATCTTGGCCATTTGGGGTTTAAGCCAGAAGAAAGGGGGAAAAAAAACCAACCCTGGAATGAACGCTTTTGAAACTCTGTATTCTCGATGAAATGCAGCCAAGGATTCTTTTAAAAATCTATTTAAAATCAATTACTAGGATCATATTTTCATTTACGATGGATTGTTAGCAACAGCTAATTTTCTGTTTTCACCCAGGTTCGGAGTTTCGGATAGATATTCCAGCACTGGAATTGTCCCCCTGTTTTGCCTGGGTGTCTGATGCTACCAGCAAACTATGTGTGGGCAATTGGGCAACCCTGACCTTTGACCAGTTTTCCATAAAAGAACAAGGAGAGGTGTGAGGAGGAGAGGGACAGAGTGAAAACAAGGCTGGGCTGCAGTAAGGAAGCAGGCAGGAGGGGAAGAGGAGCCAGAGTCAGAATCCCAGGCCTGGGAGGCGGCCTGGGCCACCTCGTCCATCTGTCTCCAGTCAGGGCTGCAGAAAATCATCTCGGACATAGGAGGCTGTATCGTAGTTTTGAAGATCTCTAGAGGAGATTCCGGAACCTCCCTTGGTTACCCACCCTGCTATTTAGCAGTTCCTCCAGCCAAGAAATTCTCTCTTATTTCCAGCCTGAAATGTGCATGGGGTGGGCTTCAGGGGAGAGTCCCTGGTGGAGACCACTCCCACCTCTCACGGTGTGTTTGCTCCTGCATGGGATGGAGCATATTGCTCGATTTTCCATTGGCAGTTACTCCAACCTCCTTCCAGAGGAGTCTGTAGGCTGGGTGAGGGAGAGGGACTGGGCAGGGCTGGGACAGGGGCCGGGGAGCAGCACTGCTGGAGGTTGAACAGGTATGAGGCACTCCTGCTGGGCATCTTATGTCCTTACCCGGGATGAAGGAACAGAGCTGGGACAGGTCCAGGAGTGAGCCTCAAACCACGTGCACAGATTCGATGAGGAAGCTGCTGCTTCAAAATTGAAAACAAAAGAAAAAGAGAAATCCTGAGGAACAGAATGGAGAGTCTAAAATTCCGCCAGCTTCGAGGTGGACACCTACATCCTTAGTTTTAAATAAGAGCTAAAAGACAGAGAGAGTAAAGGACAGGTCCCAGACAAGACCTTGGGTCAAGTGTCCCCAAAGGCAGCACCCCATGCTTAACTCTGAACCCGAAGGATGCTGGCACCACGGCCACTGTTCTCACTTCCCCTAGTCTCTTCCCCCTCCTCAGCAGTGGCACAGTGACGGCTCAGCTCCTCCAAGAGTGAGTGACGGGTTCATTGAGAAGCTGTCAGATGACCCGAGCAGCCTGGCTTCTTCCCTTTTTTTATTGAATTATGTCATCGCCCTTCCGAAGGCTGAGGTTTGTTCCAGAAAGGAAGAAGTCCTCTCCCGCTTCATCTGCCTGCCCTACGCTGTTCCCTGTGTGAGATGAGCCACTGACTCAGCGGAGGGAAGATGCTGTGAGGAGTGGGCCTTCAGGCCCTGGAGCCCTAACCTGGGCCACTGTGCCAGCTCTGCATCCTTCAGCTGCTTCGTGTGCCAGTTGATTGATGCAAACACCAGTCCTGCCTGCTTCTGGGGGGCTCCTGATGAATACAGGCGTGCATCACCCAAGGGGGTCTGCTCTGAGAGGTGTGTCTGTGAGGTGACTTCATCATCGAGGTGACTCCATCACCTCGCCGATGCGGTTGAGGTGGTCACACAAGCTCAGACAGCTCTAATGTCACTAGGTCACGTGATCTTGTGGGGCCACTGGCACATATGTCATCCAGTGTTGATCTGAACATCATCATGAGGTGTATAACTGCATTGATTGATGTCTTTAAAATGTGCAAAGCAGTGTTTTCCATAATGAAACGTTTCAAGCAAATAGGAAATAGAACAGCATGGTGAACGCATGTGCACCCGCCATGTTTTGCCGTATCCTTATCCATATTGCTTCAGATCTTCCCACCTAGCTTTGCTTGCTAAAAAGAAAAGGTGAGGAAAGAGAAGTGACGCCCTCCTCCCTTCCAGAGTGTCACATCATTGATTTAAAACATGATGCTTATTACCATCAGGCGTGGTTTTCTCTTTTACATGTGCATATCCATAAACAATACAAATATATAAAATATCTTTCTGTATCTAAATGATGATACCACAGGGTTAGTGTTCTAAGTTCTGTTTGTAGGATTTGTCTGTTGTGAAGCACATTCCTCTATGTATCCCTCTTCCATTCTGTGTCATATTCTATTGCATGAAGAACGTTAAAGTTGTTTCTTGAGGACATTCTAGTTTGGGCTTTCTGATATTAGGACAGTGATCTGTGCACCCTGTGGTCATTTCTCTCAGGTCTGTGGCCCGAAGCAGAGTGATACAGCTAGCATATCTTCAGCTTGCCTGGATGCTGCCAAATCACTCTTGAGAGTTAAAGTACCAGTTTACCAGCCCATTAGCAGGGTCCAAGAATTCCTCTTGCTGCATATTCTCACCAATATGAGCTATAGGAAGTCGTAAGATTGAGCATCTTTTGCAAAGATGGAGCATCTTTCCATTTGATTCCTCAACAGTCAGATTCCTTCTTCCTGTGCTATCTTTTATTCTTTTGTTTCACTTCTTTTCTTATTGATTTATTGGAGTACATAATGTAGGCTTGATACCAATCTCTTGTTCACCGTATGCCTGGCAAATTACTTTCTCTTTGTCTTGTCATTTTATTAATGGTGGTGTGCTAAAAATTTTCCTTTCTTTATTTTGTTTTATTCTCCTAGAAAATCTGAGCTAGATACTATACTAAATAGTTCCATTTTTTAGATGGGATGGTGCATTTTAGTCTGTTTGAGTAAATTAAATAAGTTCTAATGTGGCAAATTGTGGGGCTAGGAATCAATTTTCACATTTTAAAAAATTTCCACATTGTTAAAAGCCTTTTTTTTAAAACAGCAAATGTTAGTTAAACCTTCTTTTGTGCCCCACTCTGGTTACATTCTACCCATTTGTCCCAGAAGTAACCACTGTGCCATGTTGTATCTATTGCTGCATTTTCTATGTAGTTATGTGTCATGAACAACACCTAGCATTATTTTGCAAGCTTAAACATTTATAGTAATGTTCTTTCTGAATATACTTTCTTCAGCCTACTTTATTCCTTGAAGTGACGTCTTTGAGATTTATCCTAACTCATTTATGTAGATCCTTTAACTGCTCTATTGTTGTGGACTGGATGTTCGTATACCTCCAAAATTCATATGTTGAAACTTTAACTTGCAGTGAGATGGATGCTATTGGAAGGGATTTTGTGAGTGAAGCTTTCATTAATTGGATTAGTGATTTTATAAAAGTCACCCAGAGACCCACCTTTTACCCCTTTTGTCAGTGGGGACACAGTGAAGAGGCCATCTATGATCCAGGAAGTGGGGCTGCACAGTGGGTCTGTGTTTTTGTTACAGCAGCACAAACCAACTAAGACATACATCAATTCTTTTCTATGAATATATCATGATATATTACTTCCTGTGATGGGAGGAGTTTAGATTGTTTGCAGTTTGTTACTTTATAAACAGAGCTCTTGTGAACTTCTTTGGACCTGTTTCCATGTGGACTTGTTGAGCTTCTCAAAGATACAAAGGGAAGTGGGGTTTCTGGGTCTTAGAGTGAAAGCCTGAACTTTGGTGGATGTTATAAATTATTCTCAGTTAATTCCAGCAGTAGTGTGAGAGGGTTCTGCTTGTCCTGCATCTTCTCTAGGCTCTTAAGTTTTGCTGATCTGATGGATTGAAGAGGTATCTCATTGTAATATTGATATATATTTTTCTAGCTATTCTTTAATGATAGTATCTTTAGGCTTTTTTAAAAAAACTTTTTTGTTGTTTGAATTTATTAATTTTTCTTCTTGTATTACCTATTTGTAGACTTGGCTAATTTTTAATGCTTTTTTCCTTATAGATTATTAAGATAGATATTTATGTATGATGGATACTTTTTAAAAATCTGCTTTTTTTGGTCTTTAAACATTGCCTTTTTAATATATTTGTATTTTTTTTTAGTTGTAGTTGGACACAATACCTTCATTTTATTTATTTTTATGTGATGCTGAAGATCGAACCCAGGGCCTCACACGTGCAAGGCATGTGCTCTACAACTGAGCCACAACCCCAGCCCCTAAACATTGCTTTTTTGGGGCACTGTTTGTTGTGAAGTAAAGTTTAAAATCAAATGTATCAAAGGTTTTTCTTTCTGCTTTATGGTTTATATGTTTGTGTCATTCCTCAGCCTGATATCATAAAAATAGTGTCTACAATATTTTTTCCTAAGGGTTGTAAGTTAAATGTAATTCTGTTGGGATTCATTTTTGGATGTAGTAAGAGTTGGATCCCTATTCTTTGCCCATATGGACAGCAGTAGCCCCAGAACCACCATTAAATAGTTCATTCTTTTCTTACACACTGTGTTCACAGGTATCCTGGCATTTCCCCTAATCTACATCTGCACCAGTACCATAGAGTCTTAATTATGTAGCTTATATATATAAATGTTTTGATATCTGGGAGGGCAAGTCAATGAAAAAAAAAAAAGCCTTTCCGGGATCTTCAAAAGAATCTCAGTTTATATATTAACCTGGAGCAATTGATGTTGATGTTGTTGAATCTTCATTTATTTGGGTCCTAAGACTTCCAATGAAGCTGTGTGTGTGTGTGTGTGTGTGTGTGTGTGTGTGTGTGTGTGTGTTTATTTTCATATGTCTTGTACCTCTTTCTATAGATTTATTCCTAGGGACCTCAGAGTTTATTGCTATTGCTAAAGGAATTTAATAATTACACTTTTGAATAAGTGGCTACGGATATGTAAGGAAGCCATGGATGTTTGTATATTAATCTTGTCTCCAGTGTTCTTGCCAAACTCACTCCGTTGTGATTAGTTTCTCATGAATCCTTTATGTAGACGGTCTTATCATCTGAAAATAATACCACCTTTCCCCTTCATTTCTAACCCTGATTTCTTCTGCTCCTTTGTTTTATTGCATCAGTTGAATATCTCACACAATGATGAATGGGGTGGTGAGAGAAAAGCCATATTTGTTCAGTTCCTGAATTAAAAGGAAATGTTCCTAAAGTTTATTGTAGAGTTCTTAGTAGAAACTACCTCTTTGTAAAAACATCCTTCTGTTCCCAGTTGGCTGGGCATTTTACTATACATTTAAGTTATGAATCACTGTTAATTTTTATTAAATGCTTTTTCTGTACATTGAAATAATTACAGCTTTTTTATTTTTAACCTGTCAATGTGGTGAATTACATTACTTTCTAATATTAAATATCTTTAGCTTCTGGAATAAACATTATTGGGTCATTACTTTCCCCTCATATATTTGTCATGTGATAAATATAAATGAATATGGGAAATATATACCAAATATTTATTAAAGACTGTATTTTAATGCATACTCCACTCTGCTGGAATGTTTACAAATGCCTTATTTCGAATTTTTGTATTGATAATTTTTAGCTGAGATCAACCTACTGCTTTCCACTTTTTGTCTTTTCATAGTTTAATTCTAAAATCTAGGTTTAGTTTGAACTCATAAGAGCACATTCAGGAGCATTTGTCATTTTGCTATCTTTGTTACGTGCTTTCTTGTAACATATTTTTCTGAGCGTTTTCCATTTCTCCTGTTTTTAGATCTATTGCTTTAAAACAGAGTAGAATTCTACTTTAAGAAAATTTTTGCTATATTTAGTTTTGTCCTCCTTTGATGCCTAGTAGTGTTTATTTGTGACTTCTTTTTTTGCTCAATCTTGTCAAACATTTACCTATTTTTCAGTCTTTTCAAAAACTCGCCATCTGTTTTTTCCTACTCTGTATTTTGTTGGTTTGCCTTTATGATTGCCTTCCTTCCACTTGATCTCTATCCATGGGTGGAAAAAGAGTTTTGTTTTTTTTCCTATTGTTTTTACTTTGTTGCTGTGTTTCTGGCCTCTTAATTTTAAAGTTTTCTTCTTCCTCCTCTTCTTTTAATTTGGTATAACATTTAATCATTTAATGCTAAACATTTTCTTATACTGAAACCTAAGGCTTCATTTGCTATTTAGTTCTAAATGTTTTTTACTTTCATTTTGACTTCATATTAATAATCTAGCAGTGTGTCTTTGAAATTTTAAAATGTGCTTGGGTTTGAGGGTTGTAGTTTTGTTATTGATTTTAAATTTTATTGTATTTTGATTGGAAGAATGTGGTTGGTATAATGAGGCTCTTTGAAATTTATTGAGACTTGTTCTGTGACCTAGAACTTGTTGATTTTCATAAACATATCATGTACCCTCTCTATTTATTGAGAGTTCTCTTTCCATGGCCACTAGTGAAGCTTTTAATATGCATTATTCAAATCTTCAGTCCTTTTCTGTTTTTAACTCTATGGATTTTATAGAGACACGGGCTAAGATCTCCCATTATAATTTTGAATTTGTTACCTTCTTACAGTTAAATCAATTTTTGCCATATATACTGGACATTGTACAGTGGGGTATACAAAGGATGATGGTGAGTACATCTTTTTACCATTAAGCAATTATTCTCTTTACCCAAAAGATGCTCAGTTATGAAGTGTATTTTATCCAGTTCATTAATCCATTCATTTTACTGAGTCGATTAAAACAAATATTTGTCATATCCTTGTTATTTGTAGGGAGCATTCTAAACACTGGAGATACAATAGTGAACAGAATGAGCTCTGACAGATCTTACATTCTATTTGGAGATCACTGACAATGGCAAACAAATAAGAAATTTTTCAGGTATTGTAGGGCTACAAAGAAAAATGTGCTGCTGGGGATGTGACTCAGTGGTAGGACACTTGCTTAGCATATGTGAGGCCCTGGGTTCTATCCTCAGCACTGAAAAAAAAAGAAAAAAGTAAGGCAACACGAGGTGGTCAGAGTGCTCTGGGAAGTGTTGCTCTTTTATGTAGTGAGGTCATAGGGCAGCTCTTGGATTATAGGACATTTAAGCAGAAGCCTGAAAGAAGGGACCCACCTGATGTTAATATTGCTGTTATGGACTGAGCATTTGTTCCTCCCACCCCTAACTCCAGACCAGTTCCAAGCTTCAGATGCAGAAGCTCCAGCTCCCAGTGTGATGGTTTTGGGAGATGGGGTGTTTGGGAGGTAGTTAGGGTTAGCTGAGGTCAGGGTGGAATCAGTGCTTCATTAAGAAGAGAACTGTGTACCTGAGGAAGTGCCACCAAGAACACAGGATGAAGGCAGCCATCTGCAAAACAAGAAGAGAGCGCTTGTCAGAAGCCAAATCAGACAGCACCTCCATCTTGGAGTTCCTGGGCTCCAGGACTGCGGGAAATAGACTTGTATTGTTGAAGCCGCCTGGTGTGAGTGCTATGCCATGGCAGCTTGAGCTGATGAGTACATTTTGCACCAGGTCCTTGGTGTTTCCCTAGAATGCTGCTTTCTCTCCCTTTACCTAGTCCTTCTTAAGGCATTGTGTTTTATGTGTCTTGTAAATAACTGGAGGGTTTTTTGTTTTGTTTTTTTAAATACAATCAAAGCATTTCTGTCTTCTAAACAGGATAATTTAAGCCATTTACATTTATTTTGATAACTCATATTTGGAATTGACTAGAAGCCCAAATGTTTTTTATGCACCATGTTTCTTTACTTGCTTTTTCTTCCTTCTCTCTCTTATATTAAGTTACTTGAGTTATTTTATACCACTTTTCCTATTGGTTTTCTTGCAGTATTAGGGGTACTATGGATTGAAGGCAGGTGGTTACTATAAGCTACATTCCTAGCCCTTTAAATTAAAAAAAAAAAATTGTGTGTGGGGAAAACAGAGATTGGACTCAGTGAGACCCCAGCCCCAGCCCTATTTTTTATTTTATTTATAGACAGGGTCTCACTGAGTTGCTTAAGTTGCCATTGCTGAGACCGGCTTTGAACCCTGATGATTCTATCTTAGCCTCTTGAGCTGCTAGTATTACAGGCGTGTGCCATGGTGCCTCGCTAATTTTTTTTTTTTTTTTAATTTTTAAATCAGATCTCACTAAGTTGCTGAGGCTGGCCTTGAATCACAATCCTTCTTCATCAGCCTCCAGAGTAGCTGGGATTATAGACGTGTACCACTATGCCCAGACCTACTGATTTTTAATGTGTATGTTTTGTTCAGTTATTTGGGGTGTTACCCTTAAACCTTAAAATCATATTTGAGGTGACACAGTCTAAAATTAAAGTTCATCAGTATCTTTGTTCACTTCCCAAACAATGCAGTAGACTCCCTGGAACACTTTAACCCAGACTTTCTCTTTCTCTTATTCCATGATCTGACACCATTGAATATTTTATCATCTACTATGTATTTCTATGTTCTTTTGTCCATGTTTATTTTCTTTGTATTGTGGTTAAGGGTGTGGAATCCAGAACCAGACTGCCTTGATTTGAATTCCAACTTTACCACTTACTAGCTGAATGATTTTTAGGCTACAGAGAAGGTTAGAAAATCTACTTATGCCACAGTTTTCTCATCTGTAAAAGTGGGATAATAATAGTCCTACCTCGTGGGGCACTCATGAAGATTATATGAGGTAAAAACTGTAAATCACTTAGAATAGTGCTTAGGTATGCAATAAAACAAAGTAAGTCCTCAATAAATCTTACAGATATTTCTTCTTGAATTCCATTCTTCTTTTCTCAGTTCAGATTCATTCTTTCAGATGTACATCCTTGAGTAACTATTTCATCAAGGATTTAGAAATATATACTATTGTGATATCTCACCAAAGCCACCTTTAAATTCACTCTTTGTCTTGAATAAAAAATTTTCTAGGGGTATAATTTGACATATACATGGTTTTCCTCAGCATTTGAAAGTATCACTTTATTGCCTTTTGATAATTGACAAGGTATCATCTGCTTCAGTCTGTGATTTATTTAGAGGTATTTTTTAATCTGATGGCTCTAAAATTTTTTTTTTCTTTCTTGTCTTTGTGTTGATCATCTACAGTTTCATTACAGTTCTGCTTGGGATTCACTCTGCCTCTTGACAAAGGATTCCTAACATTTCAGCAATTCAGAAACATTTCATCATAATCTCTGAATGTTCTCTCTCCCCAGTTCTCCTTATTATATCTTTCTAAGCCCTCCTGTGTGTGTGTGTGTGTGTGTGTGTGTGTGTGTATTATGATTTTTGTTGTTCTCTCCTTTGTGTCTTTTAGATTTTCCAAGTCTCTATTTTTCTGGGTTTCCCCCACTTAATCTCTTTCAACCCTTCCCATTCCTTAGCCTCCAAGACGAACAATGTTCACATTGCTCTGCATCCTTCCATGTTTCTCCCAAGCTCACGTAAACATAAGCACATATATTTAAATAAATTAAATGCAAGTGTTTTGTTGTTAGTCTTATAGTTTGCACACACACACACAAAAATCTGATTGTTCCATTTACATTTCTTTACGTCTTGTTTTTCTTTTTTGACGGTACATTAAGAATACCCTTTCAGATGGATACAAACGTAATTCATTTTAAGAAATGGCTAAGTAAACCCGTGTTATGGCTGTGCTGCGGTGTGTTCAACCACCCGCTGTTGGGGAGCACTCAGGCTGTTTTCAGTTCTGTGCACCAACAAACTCGGTGGCTAAGAATATCTTGGGCCAGATTTACTTGTGTGCTGGTTCCAGAATTTCTGTGGAAGCCAATCTATCTCACCTGCTTTCCTCAGGCCCCCTGCTCAAAGAACGTTGCTCTTCATTTTAGCTTTTTCTTCCTGCATAGATACCTGTCCACGTTTCTAGATGCAGTGCATATTGGTCTGTTCTGTTTTGTTGATTTTATTTATACCTTCACCTCCTATGCTAGCCAGTCCAGGCTGAGCTCTCTTCCATGGTCACATCCACTGCTTCGCCTCCTCCTTTCTCCCAGGACAGTTATATTACCAATTTTAGGGGTAAATCAATTATTGGTGTTTTCACTCTATTGCTAATGTAAATAGCCCTTTGTTACAATAAAAGTCAGCGTCTTCTTGCTCTTGCGTGTCCTTAATGCTCTCTGTGCTGTGGGGTTCCTCCGGGGTCTCTTGGTAGCTTTCCCACAAGCTGATCACATCAGCACCTGTCAGTTCTGCCTCTTTGCTAGGTGCCGTCCCTCCCTCCTGGAGGCCCCCTTTCCTCCTGTCTGGACTTTCCTCTAGGCCTGCTGCACAGCTCTCATCCCAGGATTTCCCTTCCTGGCTCTTCTAGAAGTTTCCTTTGCCCTTCTTCTGGTTGGATGTCCTTTCTTGATTTGTTCTTTGGCTGGGGGAGTGCACCTCCAGCATCTCAGGTAACACCTGGGCTATGGTGACCATCTTGGTCCTCCTGGGCCACTGTCCCATCTGGATGCCATACCTGCTTTACTCCCATCATTCCTTGTGCTTCAGTCCTGTGTGGGGCGTGGTTGCATAAAATTCCCCTGTCCACTTATTTTTGTGGCAGTAGCTATCAGAAATGGATCCAGGGGAGACACATTCACACTTTGAGTGTCTGAAAACATCTTTATTCTCTCAACTGGTGGCCTGTCTTGGGCAAGAAAATCTAGGTCAAAACTCTGTTTTCTTCAGAAGTTTGAAGGCACTGCCCTAGTGTTGTTGTTAGAAGGTTAGCCCAGTCTGATTCTCAATGCTTTATATTTGACCTCTTTTTCTACCTCTTTCTGCCTAAAACTTATAGAATCTTTCCATTCCCCTTGTATTCTAAATTTTGCAAAGACTTTTCTAATTGTGCGTCTGTTTTTACCTCTTGTGCTGAGCAATCAATGTGTTCTTTTAAAGTGTCAGCTCTCCGTTTCCCTCTGTAAGTGCTGGCCTGTCTTTCCAGAGCACTATCATCTAGGTATTGTGCTTCCTGGACCCAGTCGTCTCATCTTCTCAAATTTTCTCTCCAGTTTCCATCTCTGTATCTTTTTGCACAACTTCTTTGGACTTAATTTTCAATGCATCTATTGGGTTTTAATTTCTGTTATTGTTTTAAATTTCCCCTCTAGTTCTTTTTTTAAGCATCCTTTTCTATTTTCAGAATGTGTTAGTTTCCTGCATTTTTTTTTCTTGTGTCTTTGCCCTCCGGGCTGCCTTCCTTCTGTCTGTCTTGAACTCTGTCCTTCCTTCATTGACTTTCCTGGCCTGTGGACCATCTTGGCTACTGGTTGTATTCCAGAATGGAGAACTAATACCTATGGGAAGCTCTAAGGATGAGTGAGGGCTCCTTCACTTTGAGCATCGCTGTAGAATGATGTGTTCATGCCATTTGGTGGGGGAATTCCCAGTGCAACCTTAAAGCCTCCAGATGGGGAATTTGGGGGGTAGTCAGATTCTGCCCCCCGTGCTGTTTGCTGAGATGAATAAGGGAACAGGAGGGTTCAGCCTCAATGTTCATATTTTTTATTTGAGTTGATACATGGCATCTGCCAGTCTGGGAACCCCCTCTCCAGAGACCAAACTCCAGGGATGACCAGATGAGTGGAGGCTGCTGCAGGGCAGAGCTGAAGACAGGATCTGTGGCTCCAGCGGCCTCCCTGGTTCTTCAGCAACTTTCGATCCATTCCTGTTTTCTCGACTCCTCCTCCCCCACCTGAGCTCCAGAGGCGACGGGTGCTGCCTCCTTCTGAGCAGCTGGTCATCTCACCTTCCCTGCTCCTGGCTAGGATTCAGCTTCCTGTGGTCTCTGCTAGTTCTATTAAGACTTGCCCGTCTTCTAAATCCTTGTTACTCTTGTCCCTCTGCCATTTCTCTTTGTCCTTGTGGGTCTGTATCTTTGAAAAGGTCACCTTCCTTAGTTGTGGTGACGTGTCAGGTGAAACCAATTCTAGATAGGTTGCGTTCAGTTCTCCATTTTAACTTGCGTGTCCTAGGTTACATTTTGGTTTGATTTCCTGGAATCTGTGTTCTAGTCCCCTGCTGGTCTGTTTTGTGTTGCTCTGCTGTCTAAGCTTTCCACTGAGTTATTTATAGGAGTTCAGTTCTCTGTTTTTCCTAATCTGCTTACCCTTTGCTTTTCTTTCTCATTTAATCCGATTTTTTCCATTATGGCTTTTAGCTTTTCTTTGATCATTGCAATAATGGTAAGCAACCTATTTGGTAGTCCACCTCGGATTGTTGTAGCTCCAGTTCTTAGGATTTACTTGTTAAGTTTTCCTCTCTGTGATTGTTCCTCATGGTTGTGTGTGTGTGGGAGGGTGTATGTGTGTTGGTACGTTCATCTTCACAGAGAGTAATCTCTATGGGAAACTTGTAAGTCCTGAGCGGTGGAATTGTCTCTACCTGGTGGCCACATATTTGTTTTTTCTGGAGGTCTAAAGATGCTGGAGTTGTGCTTATGCTAACTTCTTGTCACGGGATCCCATATCCTGATACGCAGGCAGGAGGAACTGTGATCTTACAGCTGAATATGGTCCATGCTCCCAAAGGCACCCTGCACCATGGGGATGAGGGAATCTCCTGTTCCTATCTGTGGATTGCTAGGCTGTGTTTTTAGTCTTCCTGTCATGGAGCCTTTTTGAGGCTTTGAGATTTATGGAAGGGGCTCAATTCTAAACCCCCTTCCTCCAGCAGGGCCAAGGTCATGTCCCTGCATGGGCATTAGAATCTAACCGCTCTCCCCAGATCCCCAGGTTGTGTGGGTCTGAAATCCCCTGGACACCGTGGAGTCAGCTTTCTGCTAAAGCTCTGGCTCCGGTTTTTGTCTTCATCCTGGGACCTAGGCTTTTCTCCTCTCCTTCCCTATACCTCCTTTCCTCCCACCCTCCCTTCCTTCTTTCCTTCATCCCTTTTCTCCAAGTTAAGGTCTATGATATTTCTTGAAAATTTCACTATTTTGAAGTGGGATGGGACCCACAGGATCAACCCTGCATTTGCCATTTTGTTTGAAGTGAACCCTCAGGTCTACTTTTGAGCTAAAACTAAAACATATTAAACTAAACCTGGAATTGACTTTGAAGGCTCATAGATTGTTGAAATCAAAAGATTCCTAGAAACCAGTTAGTCCAGTCCCAGCGTAAGGAAGCAGGAGGCCAAAAGCTGTTGAAGCCACTTACCCTCAGACACATGACCAGTGACTAGAAAGCCGGGGACAACTCAAAAGGGGGTCTCTGTTTCTCAGCACCTCACAAGCAGGAGCGCCGTCAGCTAGCAGCAAGCTCTTGCCTGGTCTCCAAGACACTCTGATTCGATGGTTGTAGATCCTGAAATCACTGCGACATTTTGGAAAAGCCACCAAGACTATTTGAGCTTGTTTTGTTTTATTTCTCTGTTCTGCAATATAGTGGAATAACACTTGTAACATCCTATGAGTGGTTTATTTCTGTCTCAGTTTTGTTTGTTTTCTACTTTTATTAATTTATTTTCCCAAGAAAAATGTCTTTTCTTCTCCTTTCTGCCTTTCCTCCTCCCTGAAGGCCCTGTGGTTGGGATCCCCGACCTTTCAGAAACCTTCTGAACACAGAAGCCTGTGGAGTCCCCTGCCAACTCACTCTGAAAGGATCACTGAGCCACGGAATTGCCGCCATGTCATGATCTTACGTGATGGTCTTTAGTGGAGTGCACACATGCTTTCTCTCCTTAACAAGACCGGGTGCTAGTTTGCAGGCACCATGGCTGGAGTGTCTGTTCCAATGCCCCCAGTGTTTTTCTATTGATTAGTCGATGAAGAAACAACCTAGAGGAAATATGTTCTTTTAGATAGAGCCTGGGCTGGGTGTCTGGACCTTTCTCTGCTCCAAGCTGTACTGGGCAAACCATCATTCCTTCAGGAGAAGCTATCGAGTGGTCATATAATTCACCAAACTGGGACAGTTTTGAGAGCAAAAGAGAGCACTATTAATAGTTTTTCAGGGACAACAGGTGTGAATGGGGACTTTCCCTGGCAAGCTGGGGCATATGGTCACCTTATGTTTTAGATCACCTTGACTCTTCAGAAAAAAACTGCACAGCTGCTCTCTAAATACTAATCTCCTAAACAAAAAGAATTATCATCCCTTACACAAGTTTTCATCCACCATCCCAACTTCAAAGGTAGTACGTTTTTTTTTTAGTTTTTCCAGATAATTCCTGCTTTCTCAGCTACTTTCAAGGCTTTAAATGCTGGTAACTGAAGCAAAAGTAAAGATTATGGAGTTTAGGATTAGGACTGTTGAGTGCAGAATGTCTTTATTCTCAGTCTTAACTCACTCTCTATCCCACAGGGAAAGAGGAGCCTGGATTTTCAGAGTTCCAAGCCGTCTTTTGTTGGGAGTTTAGGAAAACAGAGGCTCTCACCTTAGTACCCAGTGAGGTCAATGATTGATGATCCACAAGATGGGGTTATGTCCTCATGATAATGGTGTGTTTGGTGGCTCAGTGTCGTAAGGGGTTGGGTAGGTCTTTATAAGATGCATTGTAAACCCTGTTGCTTCCCAGCTCCTTCGCCTCTTCTGCACCTGCCAAAGTACTTTGGACAGGGTAAGCACTTCGTGAATACCAGATACCTTGTCACTCCGAGGTACACTTGGAAGATGGTAGTGGCTGGTCAGTTCATGATCAGTGCTGTAACTGCCATCCTGCCTGGGCTCGTGGAGTACTGTTGTGGCGGGAGCCTGGTGCTGAATGTGAAGGAAAGTAGGATCTGCAGTCCAAAGACAACTTCAAGCTGAAAGCAACAAAAGCTTAGGAGGCTGAGAGAAAGAACCATCACTTCTGACTTGGGGGATTTAAGTGGCCGATGTGCTAAGTTTGAAGAGTTGGATTTTTCTCTAGAACAGAGGAGAGAGAAGCCCATTGCACACAGTGGCATGAACAAAACCCACCAGAGTAGAACCGCCTGGCATGTTTGCAACTAGAAGTTCTGTGTGTTTGGAAGATGAGACTGCAGAGGTGGCGGGACTAGGAAGGAGAGGTCTTTTAATGTCGGAGGAAGGAGCCTGGTTACCTTGTGTAGACATGGAATCACATAAAAGTTTAGGTGAGTGCTGTGATGTCAGCCAAGTCACGCTTTAGAATGAGAACAGGAGCAGGGCGACCAGGTCTGAAGAGGCGTTGGTGTTCTGGAGAGGTACAAAGGCAGGGACCACAAAGGAGGAGCTAGATGTGAGATCAGAGTTGCAGGGGATTGGATGGAGAGCTGCAGTGGGCAGAAGCACCCAGTGTGACATCAAGAGACTGAGTGCAGGGTGCTGGGTAGATGCTCAGGCTCTGAGTGACACGGAGAGGAGCAGAATGCCAGCAGCCTGGACACTTGATTTCTGGGGAGGCTCACGGAGAGATGAAATGAAATGAAATATGGGAGAATCCTGAACAGCACTTTGCATCAAGTAGGTGTTCAATAAACGACAAGTTGACAGAAAGAGGGGAAGGAGCTCTGCCCTCTGCCCATTTTCCACAGCCAGGGAAGACCAGCAGGTCTTATGAGATCCTGTTAATTTCATGTTAATTGATTATACAAACAGGAGGGGATGCAGGGAGGAGGAAAGATAAGAAGTCAGTTGGTGACAGAGAAGAGATGAGCTTTGAGCCAAACGGGTAGGAAGAGGGAGAACTAGGTTGGTGACCAGGTCATGTGGAGACTGCAGGAGTCGTAGTAGCAAAGACGAGACTGGACACAACACCCAGGGAAGGAAGACGAGGGTGCCCTGGGACATTGGAGGTGGTTTTTCGTGTGTGGAGCAATGTCCCATGTGGATTCTGAAGCTCATCTGAAGGAGGATGGTGCTTGCCCTCTGACCAGTCTACCCCAGAGCAATCAGGAGAATCCTGCTTCTCTAAGAAAATGAGCCAGCTTCTCCTAATGCCTTTCTAACCTTGGAAATAACGGCAGACAGTCCTTTCTGTGTTTGGAAGCAGCCGCTTTGGTGTTTCTGGGGAGCCACTTTGGGATGATGCTTAACTGGCTTTTATTGGAAGTTCCGTCCAGTATTTTGTCTCACAAAATGCCTGTTGGTTTCTTTGTCTCCGTCTTTGATTATTTGGTAAACATTTGAGTTCCGTGATTACATGGTATTTAGATGAATGCATGAGTTGCATTACTAAAATTGTTTGCCTTCCGTACCATGACATCAGCTTCAGGAATGCCAGAGGCATAAACAGTTTATTCAGTTAAACTACCTTGGTTAGAGCATCTGAGAGAGGGAAGGCGCAAGATGTGGTGGTTGGCAAGGTGTCAGGTCCTGAAGCTGGGGGTTCTTGGAAGTCACCTCCTGCCGCCCTCCTCAGCAGGATGCCACCATCCTCTCTGAACTCTTCTAAGGAGGGCAGGTTCCCAGAATGTGCCAACAGTCAGACAAAAGCAAACCACAACCAAAGGGAAACATTTGCATTCATTTCTCCAAACACTGATGGGCCTGTTAGGTTGACTACCATATGAAATGAATTGAGACAGAAATTACCTGGGAATATTTTTATTTGATCTACAAATCCTAAATGTGTGATGAAGGCCATGCTTTTCAAAAAGGCACATGTTTTGTGTGGATCAAATCTTCATACTTCATCTAAATGTATAATTTTTCTACATTTTTTGGTGGCTTCCACCACTTAGTTTGTCTTTTCCCTGGGGTATTACACCTTTATGTGGGTTTCAAAATGTAGCTGTATTTAGAGGCTCGATGTTAAAAATGAGCCAGTCTCTATAGCAATTACAATTCTCTGTAATTTTTGGATCCAGTTGACTGATGTCGGCACTGGCTATTTTCGCAGGCATCCATATGGACTTAACAAAGGGTCCGAGACTTGGGGGTTCTTCTGTCTCAGTGTGTCACTCATTCATTCTTTTATTTAGAAACCTTTCAAGACCAACTAGATCCTGTTCCAAGTGCACTGTTTCTTCTTTATTTGGGACCCTTATCAACTTACACCGACACCACTGGGTTTTACTGTCTTCTCCTGGGGGCCTCTGTAGATCAGTATCTAAAACATCTCTTTGATAATTACCTGATCCCACTTAAAGCTCTTCACTGCATTATTATTTACATCATACTTTTGTTCTGTTGACAAAAGCAAGACATGCTTTGATTTATATATATATATATATATATATATATATATATATATATATATATATATAATTTTTTTTTTTAAGAAAATCTGAAAAAGAAGAGAAAACATCATTCAGCCCATTGCCAAACACACGGCCCCACTACTACACCTCAATAAGCTCCATGCCCCATTTCCCTCCTGTCTGCCCAGCACTTGGAACCTTCAAGTTGGTCTGTCTCTAACCTGGCTTTAAACCTCTCCCTGCCTGCGTCTGCCCAGGGCCCCCACCTTGTCCTGCAGAGCATCTTCAGTCTCCCCCGCCACAGTTTTTTTTTTTTTTAATATATAAATAATGCTTGTGGTTGTAACTATTTCATTAAAGTATATATAAGGATAAAAGAATAAAGGAATAATTATTTAAAAAAACATCTCACCACCCTGAAAAGGGACCTTGGGGACCATCCTGTCAGCATCTGTTCCCATACACAAATCCACACACACACACACACACACACACACACACACACGTGGTTTTCCATGAGTGAGATCCCAGCACCCTGTGGTCTCTATGGCCAGCACCTTCTTTCGTTGTGCACCTTTCTCCCTCCCTCCTCCTACTCTCTACTTCTTCCCCCTCCCTCCCTCTTTCTATCCTAATCCCAGATTTCTAGTGTTAGCAATCCTATATCTATCCTATCATGCTTTACTCTGTTCGCACAGCACACACATTTTAGACATAGTTTGGTAGCTAGAAATATAGATACTTTCAGAAGTTTGCATATGATTTGTGTCACATTTTATGAAAAGTCAGATTGGATCAGATGCCCCTTTCTGCCTCTTTATTCTCACTAAACAATATACGTTGTTGAAATCCTTCTAGTCCTTATCTGCCTGGACTACGTACTATTCCTTGGTTGATGGCAGCAGTTTTTAAGAATGTCAATGTGTGTGATTTTTGTTTGCCCTGTGAGTTGCCAACAACTTGCTAAGATTAAAACACATTGGAGGAAAATCAAGGAATTTAATAACTTGGAGTACATTAAAATTTAAAACTTCTTTAGAAATAATGGTGAATAATAAGAGCAAAAGCAGAGCAACTGGAAAAAATAAACAGAAAGGTTGATATAAATATGTCAAAAAAAAAAAAAAAGCAATAAGAGAAACACTGGGATTCTGATCAGACAGTTGGCCAAATTACATGAGAAGGAGTCCACAAATGTGAACGTAGATTTGGTTAATAAACTGGGAAGCCTGCTCCAACTCACTAATAATCAAAGGAACGCAGATGAAACTAAACACGACTTTTTTCTATTGGAAAATATTTTAAAACTAATACCAAACCTAGCATGTTTTGTGGTAGACATCCCCGTGACCATATGGGCCTGAGATGACTTGATCAAGGATGATATATATTTTTAAATTGAGATAGATATTTTCCACACTGCAGTGCTATGGAAATTTCTATCTCTACCAGCAGTTCACACAAGTACCTCTTTTTGCATCCTGCCAAGAAGCAGGGCCTTTAAATTTCAGGCAAGGACAGGATTTCTTGTCCCCTGAAATGAAAATATCAAGACAAACACAGTTGGGGGTGGGGGGGGTCACAGTAAGACCCTTCCAAACACACAGGAAAGAGAACTCATTGAGAAGTGATCTGGTCTACTAGAGTTGGGTTCTGGGGAAGTGTTATTTATAGATACATACCCTATGGCCTGAAGGGTGATTTTATTTTTAGGGTGATTTTTTTTTTTATAACCTGATATTATTTAGTTAGTGTATCAGCTAAAAATTTTCCTCTTGGCTTTAATTTGCTTCTTTATAATTTTTGTCAAAAGTTCATAAGGGAAAACCCATCTCATAGGACTTTTGAACATTTGAGTGTACCTTGAAATCACCCCGATGGATGGGTGCTGTCCAGGTGGGAGCCAACTGAGCGTTCCCATGAACATGGTTTATGGTTTTACAGCTTTTAAAACAGCTGCACGTGTGGAAGGGCTGGGTCTTCCAGGCCGTCTCCTGGTCTGCATGGGGATCCTCGTCTCCGCTCCTCCCCTCTTCCTGAGAGTCACAGACCACCTGATGCCTTCCGTGCTCACCTTGCAGCCGCACCTGCCCCATGTCTGGGTCCTTCTCACTGTCTTCCTTCCTCGTCCCTCCGTCCCCTCCTTTGCACTTCGCTAAGCTTTCCTGCAGAGTCCTCTGCAGCCACAGAGATAGCATTTGGGGGCAGCAAGCCCTGTCCCCCAGATCATTTTGGCTGCCACCTTAAGGTCACTGACCTGCCCTAGATCTTTCCACTCCTGCTTTTTCTATTGATAGGCTTTCCACCCTTCAGAAATGCTTCTCCCAGTCTCCTTTTAGTTTTTCTTTTTTTTAATGTGACATTGTTTGGGGACCTCCAGATCCCTGAGGGCCCGAGGCTTCCTTGTACTTCGAGGTAGACCACATAGATTCTTTCAGTGTAGAGGACTCAGACCAGCCTGTTCTGCAGAAGGATGTGGCAGTCAGCATCCCTGCTGGTGACAACCTCTGGATCACCATGGGGCCACTGACGTGTGAAGGTGCACATGGGGAAACCCAGCATGCCACTTCGTCATTCTTACTGTATTCTCAGTGTCAGGGAAAGTCCTGCGTAGGATGCTGGTCTTCACTCCCTGATTCCGAATTCACTCGCATCTGTGGATTAGCTGAAGCCGACATCATTTTGGTGGAGTGTGTGTGGTTTCGTGTGTACGACCCAACTGAACACAGTAGCTCTGTGGTTTGTGCTTTACTGAGAACTGTTTTTTTTTTTTCCTTCCTTTTCTAAGAAAATGTTAGTTTCCTAAACTAAAGTCTTTTTTGTGAGTTCGTGAAACAGGGAGGGGTTTCGTGGGAGGACCCGTTGGTGACAACAAGATCAAACCATCCCCGGATTCAGGTGACATGAATACAGATCATATTGACTAAAATAGTATTAAGCACGTGATGCTGGCATGTGACCTGTGACTATTGGTCAAGGAAAGCACCTGAGTGTCTACAACTGGCTGCAAATGGAAGAGATTTGCCTGTTTTGCTGTTTTTGCACTTTTTACAAACATTGTTATTTGAGAATCTGAAACCAACTTTTATAGTTTGGGGAGGGAGAGCAGCATCTGCAGCCGGCCTGGGTCTGCTTCCCTGCTTTTCATTTCCCCGCTCATTATCTTCAGGAAACCCAGCTTGCAGCCAGGTTAGTGCAGGGCTCCAGCACCTGGTCCTAACCAGGAGCAAGGCATACCTTTGGGGACAGGTATGTTAATAAAGCTGAACTTTCCACATGTTCTCTGTCTGCCTCTCCCATACTCCGTTCCTGAAATCCTTTCTCTACTTTTTCACCCTCATGTAAAGGTCACAATCTTTATTTGAGAAAGCTTGTCATTCTGACCTAAGGTACCCAGGTTCCAATTGTGGACTGTGGCCACTTATTACCTGGACAGCTATTCTCTAGCTTTGGTTTTCTGATCTAGAATGAGGCGCCCTATTTCATGTGTGTTGGAAACATCATAACTTCCTTCCTTTCTCCCTTTCTTTAGGACACACTCAGAATTCAAAACTAGCAAACGCAGTATCTTTCGGGCCTCTTGGAAGCTGCCCCTAGTGATAGACAATAACTAGAAATACCTCACATCACTACTGTATTCATTAACACCCCCCTCCCCCGCAGAGCTAAAAAGGAACCATCTGATTACATCTCTGATGAAACGTGACTGTGGTCTGATAAAACCTGTGCAAGGATCAGGAAAATCATAGATGACGTGGCTTCTGACATCCATGATTGACAGCATTATGCTGGGGCCACCGGAGAGGTGCCTCTCATGGTGCCACTGGCAAATGTGTCACGAGCTGTGTGGAAAGCCAGCTGGCAGCCAGGTCAGTGCAGGGCCAAAGGCTGTGCTCTTTGACATTCAGGAGAAAAAGAAGCACATATACTGTGGTCAGAGGCCATGCCACCATACATGTTAGAAGCACTAAGTTGAGGCCAGACCGCGTCCCCCATCAAAATAAAATGTACCAAGTAAGGGGTGACTACCCAAACTGCACTGCTCCCCCAAAGGGAATCCACGTAGAAAAGTCGACTTTAAAAGTACAGATGGCTGAAAGCTGGCAATGAACGATGCCACACAGGCTTTGTGGGCCCAGAACACAGGAGAAGATTTGAGTGAAAACAAGACCAGCCTGTCTCAAGTGGCAGTTTTCTGTGGGTTTTGGAAGTATGTGAAGAAGTGACAACTGGACAGATTGAGGGCAGCAAGTGAGAACAGAGCGGCATTTGGATGTAAGATGTGGTATTTGGCGGGTGAAATGCAGGAGGGAGAGGCTGGAGGAACTGGAAGTGGGTCTGAGAACAATCGGGTCACAGTGAGGCTGGAGAGTGCGGGTTACAGGGCCGCAGGAGGAGCTGTGCCTAGGGCAGGCCAAGAACCAGCCGCTGGGGTTACTGAGCCGAGTCCTGAGGCACAGGAGGGAGACGGAGTTGAAAGACCAGATCACCCTGTGAGCGGCAGGAAAGGAAAAAAAAAAACTGGAAGGAAAGCAGAAGGCTTATGGGCAAGATAAGCTCATTCTTAGACATATGACTGAACCGATCTCAGATAAAACTCTATCTTTAATCCAGTGTCTTTCATTAGCCAGAAGTTCAGTTTCCTTGAATTTCATTCATAAAAGCAATACAGATTTAAATTAATATATCGGTTCTGCTCTTGGAATTGAGGATAGACACTCATTGCTGATTATAATTCTGCAAATTAAAGAAGTTTCGACAAAGCTCATTTGGAAAGTATAATGTGGGAATGAAATTTAAAACTAATGATAAGATAATAGGGGCTCAGTGCTAAACCTTACATTCACTATGTTGCTAGGAATCAAAGATTATTCGTCCTTGGACCTGTAGTCCACCCCGCACCCCTCCCCCAGGCTGTAACCACAGGGTTGGGCTCCTGGGCTGCCCACCAGGGCCAGGGCTGCCCACCAGGACTTTATTACATTTGTTTTCTGTCCCCATACCTCTTGCCCTTTCTCTGAACAGTCCAGGTCCTTCCAGCACCTTCACGGTCTCACTTCACTGCCCACAAGTGCACTGACCTAGGAGAACGTGACCTTTGTTTCTGCTGATCTTTGGTTGGCATTTTCTGCCCCCCCTCACCCCTGTTTTTAAACTTCTTCAAACTGAATTATGTCTTCTGAGTCCGTGTCTTGACTTCCTGGTCCCCTTCTCACCACATTCCACCACTCTAGAGGTCTTCTGCATATCCAGGGTCCTAGTGAAACTGCTGTCCTGGACAGGAATAATGTGCCAATTTTAGTGGACATCCAAGGCACAGGGGTTGACTCTTTTTTTTTTTTTGCAGCGATTGGAATTAGGGAAACACCTCTCTCTCAAACTTCTGGCTTCTATCTTGCAAGCCCAGTTCTTCCTGGGCTTTTCTTTATTCTCCCACTCAGGGAAATGCAGACGTTGGCCTCACCTCAGTCCATGCATTCTTTGCTGGGACCTCTCACCCACTCCCTCTAGTCCTTTCCACTGTGATGCAAGTTGTTCCAAGATCCTCCTCTTCTGGCCAGACATTTCTCCCTTGCCCCTCCCATATTTCCAGCTCTGCTGGTCACACAACACGAACAACACAGCGCCATTTCCAACCAAGCTCTGCCTCTTCCTCCTCCAAACTAGCTAGCCCTTCCCCTCATCTGTGGCTCCATCTTCCCACTTTCTTCTGTATCCAAACTCTCCCTCGCACTTTGTCTCCTCCATTTCCAACTCCGTCTCATGGAATTTCTAGGAGTGAAATAGATGAGCAGGCTGCTAAATTCTCACTTCATCTGTATAAGCAGAAAACACTGAGGTCAAGAGAACCAAAGTCTGGGGCTGGGGATGTGGCTCAAGCGGTAGCGCGCTCGCCTGGCATGCGTGTGGCCCGGGTTCCATCGTCAGCACCACATACAAACAAAGATGTTGTGTCCGCTGAAAACTGAAAAATAAATGTTAAAATTCTCTCTCTTTCTCTCTCTCTCTCAAAAAAAAAAAAAAAAAAAAAGAGAGAGAGAACCAAAGTCTGACTTAACCATAGTCAAGTCACAGCACCTCCATCAATTCCCCAGCAAACCAGTTTATAGACCCAGAAACCCTCTGAAAGAAAAGGAGACCAGGTCTCTTTGAGGAAGGACCCCACTGTGCTGCCAGAAATGTGTACTGTACATCTCTCTCCCAACCTCCGACAAAGGGACCTATGGCTTTTTTTTTTTTTTACCAAGGTGACTGTGCACTGGGAAAAAGGAAATATTCAGGCCATTTGGGGACTTCTGGACACTGAAATGAATAATCCAGGAGACACAGTTCATCACTGTGACCCATTCATCAGAGCTGGAGCTTAAAGAAGTCAGTGATTACCAGAATTTTATTTCCATTTTTGCATCCATTTCCATAGATTCTGTGTGGGCCAACATGGCTGCAGTGGCTTCCTGTATATTATTCTGTCGAAAGCACCTCTTGGATGTTTATGTTTCCTGGCTCAAAACCTCCACTGATGCCCAGTTACCAGGCAAAGGCAGCCTCCCTTAGCCTCAGTGTGAAGGCCTCTTCAAAGAACCCTTCCCCTCTCTCCAGCCCTTGTGAACAGATCCTCAACCCAATACCCCATCCACCCTCCTGCCCCCAGAAGTACCATCCCCTGAGCTGAGACCCTTTCCCTCTTCTCATTCTTTCTTTCACCTCCACTGTTCCTTGGCCTGGAACAGCCAAGGAAATGAGAAGAAAAAAAAAAAATGGAGATGATTACTTCACAGTGTTGGTAGGCAGGGACTCTTTCTATGGATGGGTCGTTAACAGTCTCCATAAACAAAAGATTGCCTTGTTTATACCTGCTTCTCAGAGTCAGCATTGCTTAAATCTGCTTAAGGTGAAATGAGTGCTTTGTGTTTGAGAAAATCATATGGGAGGCACAGAAATACGAAATGTTCACTTTGTTTAACATGTAAGTATATTCTACAACAGGTGGCCTCCCAGCTCCCACAAATAAAACAAAATCAATTGACTCCAACCTATCAGAGAACAGAGAGGAATAAGGCCAGGTGGTGGGATCAGGAGCAGATGGGGAATGTTTACTTAGAGCTTCTTTCTTCTCATTAAGTGTCCCTCTAATCAAGTACCTTCTCTCAGACTGAAGCAAACTTCCAGTGTCTGTGAATAGACTTTATTTAAAAAAAGAGGTATGTTCCCATGTCAGTTTCTTCTTTTTTCCAAAGTCAAGGGTAGAACACCCATATGGTGTTCATGGACACCTGTGCTACCTTCAGTATTCCAAGTTTCCATTCAAACTTATATTTGAAGTCTCCAAATTTCGCAGTCAAAATAAAAATAGCATAGAAATTAAACTGAAAATATTATACATCCTAGGAATTTACACACACACACACACACACACACACACACACTAAACTAGGCGGAATCAGCCACCGTGGTCTGTGAGGACTTAGTGCAGTTGAAGCGGAACTTCCAGGTGACCAGCTCACACCTGCCTGGCCCTTGTGCCAGGCAGTCTGGAAGGTTTGGTCTTCAGGAAGCGCTCAGTTCTCTGTGGGCCCTGGTGTGTCTTTGAATTCTTCTCCTTCTGCATCACGACTCTTGCTGGTTTTCTTCCCATTGCTCTGACTACTGCATTTCCATGTCTTTCAGCAAACTTTTATGAAGCTTATAGGGGGAAGACCAAGGCTCCTTTCTCTCTTAAGACCACACACCCTCAGTTTCCCCTCTTGCCCATAAACTCGACAGGCCACTGACCCTTTCTACCGGGCTGTCTCCCTGGTTGTCTCCCATGGCTGTTAACCTGGTGTTGTTAATCCCGCCAGGGTGCCAAGGCTGCTGTTGGGATGGCGCTGTTGAGGGTGCCAGGGAGGATGCTATTCTGCATATGTACTGAGCTCCGTGGGGTAGAGATGCGGCCACAGGCATGCAGATGACCCAACAGCCTTACCCTTTCACGGGATCAGACCTGGAGACAGAGAACGCTAATAGACGAGGAGGAGAGCGTAAGGCCCAGTGGGAAAGGTGCAGCTTCAAAGGAAGTGAAGATTTCCTAGAAATGCTAAAGTTGCACAGACTCCTTGCGGTGGCTGAGTGGCTGTTCTGCAGAGGCTGGAGATGGGTGTGGGAGCCTGCTGGCTCCACTTTCCCATGGTCCACATATCTGGATTGCTTGGCCTTCTTTATCGGGGTGGGGATGGGAGGGTCTGCTTATTCCAAAGCACAGAATTTGTTACTTATGAGAAATCTTCTTTTCCTTTTACCAAATGTTGTTGTTTTGTGGCAGAGGAACTTGGTGCGCATGTCTCCTTCCATGGCATTCAGGCTCAGCTTTCAGAAGTTTAGCCCTCCCCACAGTTCACAGTGCGTTTGTGAGAGAAGCGAGGCCCTGATCGCAGCGAGCGCCAGCCTTTTCCTGAATGAGGGGCATGCAGCGCGTGTGGACGACCAGGCTCGGCTGCTAAAGTCTGTGTAGAACTCGCCAGCGCGGTGGTGCCAGAATGTTTTTCTTCCTTTCTTTTAGCAAACACACTTTGAGCACTTACTCTGCAGTGTGCTTGTGTGGCTGAGATTCAGAGTTGCCCGAGTTACAGTCCCTGCTTTGAAGGCACGTACCATCCAGGAGAGCAGATAAGTACGTGTCCCGTTAACCCTGAGCGCTGTAGAGAAAGGGTTGTTCTGTTTGAAGGAAGCCTGATTGTTAGGAAGGACGGCCTCAGTGGCATCATGATCATCCACTTGAAATTCAGCACTTTCAAGCTTTGGCATTTCTCTCTATTGTGCATCTTTTTCTTCATTTTTTCAAAATTTGATCTGAGCAGGTGATGTGTCCTCATGGTTCATATACTGAAGCAATTTAGAAAGGTGGGTCTCCCCCTCATCCCCATCCCTGTTTACTTAACTCACTGTCCAGTTCTCCTAATCCTACCTGACTTACTACCTCCTTCCTCCACTGATACAGGTAACCGTGTGTGTTTCTCAGTTCCCCGAGGACATGGCAAGTATCTCTTCATGCAATAAATACATAAAGAGTGTATATATATATATATATACTCTTTATTGCCCAAAAAGCAGCATAGAGCTTGTCCAGTTCATCATTCAGCTTCTTAATTGAACACTGCTCTTGAGCATCTTGAGAAGGCCGTGTCAGTGCCTATCAGACATCCTTCCCCTTTCTTCCTAGACAGGGTCTATTATCTTCATGATATTTCAATGCTAATGTCGCATTGGTTAAAAACAGGTCACAGGGCCAACCCCAGAGTCCACGTGGGAAGGAACGTCAGGTGGTGCCGTATATGGGGGGTCATGATGTAACTGTCCACCACACAAGGTGTAAGCAACCAGCCCTCACTGATGGACACCTGGTTATTTCCAATCTTTTGATATTGCAGATAAGGCTCCAATATAAAACCTGGTCCATAACTCAGTTCGTCTCTGAGCAGCATAGATTACTAGAAGACGCTGGACCAAAGGGCAAATGCTTTCTCAGTTATCTGTTCTATTTCTGTGGTGACATTTCTCTGGTTATGTTAAGATTGTGCTCTTCTGTCATTTGTTTGGGAGTTTTGAAAATACAGAGTTTGGATAAGAAATGCATATAAACTGAATTAGCTAGACCTTCACTTCTAAAATACCAAAAAATATGGAAAACTAGAATAGAAAGTCAATAATTTTGAATAAAGTAATGTTATTTGAATAAATGTATGTGCATTATAACAAAGCTTTTCATTTCTTTGCAGCGTAAAAGCACTCCATTTGCTCATAGTATCTCGCTTCATTCTCTGGTCAGTTCAATGAGCTGAAGGTGTAATTGGCTGCAGTGTGTGTGCATGCATGTGTGCATTCAAAGGCTTAGAGGATTACATGACTTACCCCAACTAGTAGGTTATAGCTAGGACATTTACCTGTGACAATAAACTTGATTTCCTCCCAATAACCACATCTCATGAATAGGGACTTGCATCTTGTCTCTGGCTTAGCTTCATATGACATAAGTTTACTCAACTTGTTAATTGCCACACCGGTACATCAGAATCACATATCTTCCGAGGAGGCCCTTTCTAAAAAGTTATAAGTAGTGATTCCTAATTTCTGAGTACTGGTAGATATGCGTCGAATTTTCTCTTTTGAACGTGACCTCATTATCCAGGTTGAGAGCTCTGTCCCCCAAACTTGGCAGTCAGTCTGGACAGAGGAATTCTCTGGAAGCCCATGTGCTTGCTTTCAGCCCTCGGGAAGGCGGAGTGGTTTTTAAATGAAACCTGTCTTAGTCCCCCTGCAGTGGATGTGGAAAGTAGACTGTTGCTTTTTTTTAGATTCACACTCAGACGTTTTCATAGGGGCTTGGTCACGGCAGAGTGGCCCCGCGTACAAACCACCCACTTCCCTGAGGCATGATTGATGGGCAAAGCTGTTCTGCTCAAGGGCAGCCTGTTTTCCTGCGCCTGGATGTTGACAGGTCCCACATGCACAGATTTTAAAACAGGTCCCTAGGCTGGCTGCAGGCTGCGGGCCAAGACGCTTGTTCTTGAGGGAGAAGAGAGGAGAAAGGATCCACTTAAGGGCAAGCTATAGGGATCACTCTGTGTTCTAGAATTCCTGAAATGTGGCAGCCTGGGCCAGCACAGTCCCTGTCGATCGAGGTCCTGCTGATGTTGGCTGCTGAGAAAACATACTGGAGCGTGGCAAAGGGGAGGCGAGTTTGGGGACGTATAGCGGGGCCTGTGCACGTATGTGTCAGCTCCCTTGATTAAGGATCTCTAACCACTGAAGAGAGGCATGAGATTAAAGATGGAAATGCGATACCTAGTCAAAGTAGCCTACGACAGGAGTTTGGAAACACAGCCAGGCAACGACATCGTAAACAGGATGAGGTGCGGATCGTGTCTTTGCACGTCTGTCTGCTCCGTGGCATCTGGCGGAGTGTCTTGCGGAGGGGAGTCTGTGTAAATATTTAGTCCCAAAATGTTAGGGCTGGAAGTAACTTTAGAAAACACCTTGTCCAGGCCTCACCATTTTGGAGATAAGTAAACTGAGGCACAGCCTCTGTTTGTTTTTTGGAGGCAGAACAAGGTCCTCTAAGTCTAGGTGGAGTTAGTTGTCGTATCCTCAGGAGTACTAAGTGAGTGAGTTTGGAATACCCATGTGCTGAAGGCTTGGTCACCAGCCTGGGTGCTATTGGGAGGTGGTGGAACCTCCAGGAGATGAGCCTAGTGGAAGGAAGTTAGGCCACTAAGTGTGGGACCTAGAATAAGACTTTGGGACCCTGCCCCCCACCTCCATGCTTCCTGACCACCTTGAGAAGAAGAGACATCCTCCTTCATGTGCTCCTGCCATGATGTTGTAATGTTTTTAGTTGTTGATGGACCTTTATTTTATTTATTTATATGCAGTGCTGAGAATTGAACCCAGTGCCTCACACATGCCAGGCAAGTGCACTACCTCTGGCCCGGGCCCCAGCCCACCCCCACAGAGTGGTCTTTAAGTACACTTTAGTAAGCTGGCGATCAGCAGCGCCAGCAGAATTGTCGAGGGCGGGGCGTCTCTGCTGCTCACTTGGTTTCTCTGCTCGATGCCCACTGACGCAGAAGGTGCCAGCTTGTTCAAGCACAGCCTGCTTGAGGGAGCTTTGAGAGCAGCAGGCCCAGCCTCCTGTGTACGCTGTCACGTGGGGCACCATCAGGCCTGTCATCTTAGGCCCCGAGTGTCCTGTTACCTGGGAAGGTAAAAGAAACTTTTGTGAGTCCCTTCAAAGATGCATGACTGACAGAATCTGTTGTCCCAGCAAAATTTGACCCCTGACAAAAATAATGTCTAGAAGCTTTCCTCCCCGGGGTGTCAGGGGTCAGATATCATTGCCCCTTCTGGGAAATCAGCTACCGTCCTGCCAACCACTGAGAACATTCTAGAAGCCTATTTATCAGCATCTAAAACAGTGCCTCACATTTGGTTTCCTGGGTCATAAAGAAAAACCTGCAAATAATTCAGAGTGAGGATTCTGATGAAATGTGGGTTCTGCTGCACCCTGCATGGTGTGGGAAGCTGTGTGACGCTGACTCTAAGAATACCGGTAGTGGTATCTATCTACATTCTAAGAATTGAGGGAGGTGAGGTTTATACAGCATGAAATCACCCATCCTATCTGTGAGGCTTTCTGCAGAGCGAAGGCGAAAATAAACCCAAACAAACAAAACAGGAGCTTGTCTGAAAAGAGCGAGGCGTGACTCCGGGAGCAGCCGGGACCCTGAGCCCAGCGGCCTGGAGAATGGTGTGTGGGAGGGGCATGTGGTTGTTTTGGTTTGTGTGTTGTTCGAGTTTTGGTTCTTACTGCTGTATTTACCCCATGTGTGGTGGGACACTGGCAAAGTTTTCTTGAAGAAAAGGGGAGAGGAGATAAGTGATTGTGGCCCCCATACCACAGAAGTGGGATGAGTCCAGTTTTGACATGCCCATGAGAAGCTATGTGTGTGTGCGTGTGTCTGTGTATGTCTGCGTGTTAGTTCATGTGTGTATTTTTGTGTGTGCTTATGTGTGTGAACACTGTGTTTGTGTCAGTGTCTGTGTGTGCAAATGCAGCGTCTGTGCTCTTTGTGCTAGCTAGGTGTGAGTATATGTGCTCTGTGCGATAGCACATGCTCTGTGTGTGAGTCCATGTGTGCATGTCCATATCTGCATGTGCATGTCTGTGCATACGTGCCATGCTGTGTTGTGTGTGTGCTGTGTCTCTGTCAGTGCCTTAGGGTGAGTGGCACAGCCATGCCAACCCTTCCTTCAACATCTCTCTCCTTCCGCAACCTGCAGCTCCTTTGCCGTTAGGAAAGCAAACGTAACTACTTTCTTGCAAATGAAATCCACCTTATGATACAATATTAAAAAACATAGAGATTTTCCACGGAGGGAATTCCACACCACCCTGAGCTAGAAGAACAATGGAACCTGAGTGTTTTTGCTGGTTTGGTTTTCTGTTCTGCCCTCCACCCCCATTTGCCAACCAACGAATGATCTCCCAGGCTGTGCGCTTCACCTCTCCACAGCTGGCTGATAACCGTTTCCCTCTGAATTTAAAATATTTGGTGCTGACTGGAGGATGAGGATAGGAGACTGACTAGTACCTCCCTCCACCTGCCTCCCTCTCTTCTTCCTTCCTTCTTTCTTCTTTCCTTCCTTCCTTCCTTCCTGCCTGTTTGTGATATTGCACCTGATTTACTTGCTGTGAACACACAAAAAGCCAGCTGTAGCGGTGGCGGACGCCTCCCACACAGGGTTCCTCTCAGGTGGCCGCACCACAGGAACTTCACTGAGAACTCAGGGACAGTTTGGCTTCAGCCGCATCCTGCATGTTCCAGGTAGGACACACTGCAGCAGAAGATGGGAAGAGAAGTAGCACAAGACAGCGAGTCCTCCAGGGGAAAGACACGGTGCCGAGCTCCTGACTTGCTCTCTGGAGCCCTGACAGCCTGGAGCAGGTATGAGCATTTTCCCATTTTCAGACAAAGCAACAGGCACTCAGAGGAAGGACACCACCCATCAGGGCTGCACCCACTAGGACGTGCTGGGGTGGCCTGAGCCAGGTTGGGCTCTGAAGGCCCGGCTCCTGGCATTCCAGCATCCTCACAAGGACCCACGCCCATACTGCACATGGAAATCTATTTCAACCCGCATAGATTTGGTGGCCATGTGTCAGCAAAGCCACGATTTAATCTATTTCAGGAAAACAGCATTTTTTTTTCTCACCTGTGCATAAATCATCCTATTTTTTCTTCCAAGAAGTCAAAACCTGTGAAGAAGATAGATATAAGATTTTTTTTTTTTTTAACCACTTCTGGTGGTGAGAGGCAGTTGGGGAGATGGAGGCTCGATGCTGAAGTGTTGGCATTTCTGAAATAGATTCATGATTAGAAGGAAAGAAGTTAGAGCGTGGAATTAAGAAATTCAAGAAACTTGGGAAATCCGAGCAGAGGATCCACAGCGCTGTGATGTTTCCAGGTGTGGGAGACCGCCACTCTCTGCTTCCCCCTCTGTTATTTATTTCTAATTAACAAACAAAAATTGTATATAACAGCTTTTGTGTTTTGTCCCGTGTGATGAGGGCCGTGTCATCCTTTCTTGCTGCCCGAGTTAACTAAGCATATTAACTGCGTGCGGTGTTCAGCTCTCATTAATTTTCCATAGACTCACTGGGCTTTGATCTTTTCATTTCAAAGTCAAAAAGACCATAGAGAGAGGGAGAAGCCACCTCGTTGAGTGCCCTCCTCCAGCGCGGGTGGTTGGCCTGAAAGATGCCTGTCAATCAGGAAGCCAGTTTGAGTAAGCAAGCAATTAAATAATACAACCAAACTTTCCCCGTCCTCTTCTATCAATATTTAATTAGTATTGACTCTTCGCTTGGCTAAATCTCATTTCAGAACCTGCACAAATGAACTTTTTCTGTGAGGGAACCTTTTAAAGTATACATTTGAAATATCCTTAAGCCTAAGAGAATCATTTTTAAACAAGTTATGCATGGACTTCCTCTGACTCTGACATATTTCTTGAGTGATTTTCCTGAAAGATTCTTTGGTTCACTGAACACAAAAAACAAGCCATGTACCAGGCTTGATAGAGGTTGCAGGGACTGAGCAGTGTGGCATTTGTTCTAAGGAGCTCAGATCTACCAGAGGAAATAAAGCATTTTAACTAGTACCACCGGGTAACATAGAAAACTGTCCTGTGCTGTCGTTTTAATGCTGATTACTACATACCTCAAAGCTGGTTAAATTATAGTTTTATTGAACGTTAATGAACTCTTACTCCCCCACTGCACAGAATTTTAAAAACCCTTTGCTTTCTCTGGGTTATAATTATGGTGACCACATTTTCCATACCAAAAATTAAGACACATGGTCTGACAAAGGATTCTTGTGCCACTGCTAGGTGTGAGACCACCCATAGTTACAATTTTTTTAAAGCAGGCATTTTTTAGCAGGCCCTATAAAAAAATAGAGATTCATTAAATGGGCATGTTTTTAGGCTTTTCATTAAAAGTCTATAATGCAAACAGTATTTTATTTTGTATCTGAATCAACATGTTATATCCTAAAGCCCTATTTTACAGCCTAAAGGTATGTGTTAGCCTATTCATAAAAACACACTGCTGCATGGAGTCATAATACCCACCATTATCCAGGTGGAATGAAAAGGTCCCAAGTGGTCTGCTCCAGGTCTTTAATTTTCCTTTTGAAGATAAAGCTCCTTATTTCACTTTCAAGGTTCAAGGTTTTTGAACCTTGCAAATGGTTGCCATTGAGGCGTGCCAGATGGGAGCAATTGCGAGCAGTTGTTCTTGAAAAGAGGGGGACGGGTGGCTTTTCCTTCTATTTTTCTCCCCCTCCTATCATCTGTGGTTTCTACACGTGTAATTGTTCAGGCCATCAAGGCCGTAGGGATGGAGACTGGCCAGGGCTGCTATATTCCAGGCAGGGGCTCTTGAACTAGGGGGACCTTTGGGGTAAAATCATCTGTGTTGGTAATTCACAGACGATGAAACCCAGGCCACCAGGCCTGCCGGTGGGACAGCCAGCTGTAGATCCCCCATTTTCTGACTCACATAGGTTTCTGTTCCCAAGCCAGAGTCACTCAGAGCCACTCTGGTCTGTACCCAATCACTCTGATGTTTGGGGTAGCTCCTCAATAGGATTGTGTTATTCTAGAATAATGGAGTCAATGTATGGCTCAGCGGACTATCGTGGAAAACAAGTTGAAAAGCCTGGAGACTCTTGTTCCAGGTGGCTTCCCCAGGATGACTCAGCTGGCCTGAAGTTGAGTACAAGGAAAGTGTTATGTACTGTGCTTCCTACTCTCCTGGGGATCACTGGCCTCCTGCGGATCCAGCAGCAGTGGGACCAGACTTTCCCTATCCGTTGCTTTAATTGAGTTTGCAGTACATTGTTGAGCTGTGTCTCTTTTTAATAGGTGGCTTTGATAAATTATTTTGTAAGGTGGCTGCATTATAGGTTGCTTACCTGAATGTACTTTTGAAATGTCTCTTTACCACTGAAGACATACCAGATGTTTCACCCAAGTGGCCTTCAAATTCAGCCTCATTTCACTGTAACTTCCCATTCACTTGTTCATTTATTGCCTATTTATTGAGAAACTCCTATATGGCAGTCACTTATCTGAGTGCTAAAGATACCACAATGAGCACAGAGAAAAAGTCCCCCACCCTTTGATGGCTCACATGCCTTCAGATAGTATTGATAAATGGGCCAACAAATTAAAAGGTAAAATTCTTAGCTTGCCATAAAGGTGGACTACCATGAAGCAGAAGGTTAAAGAAAAAGGAACTCACATTTATTGAATGTGACTCTGAAATATGCTCTGTTGGATTTATCTCATTGAATCATCTCAACAACCCTTTGAAAGATGAATATGGTTATCTCTAATTTTTTTTAAAACGATAAGGAACCAAAGTTTAAAAATATAGTGTATCTTGCTCAAGTTTGTACAAGCAAGGAAATCAGTCTACGGTGATCTTTTTAATACCATGCTAGATGTGACTGTATCATTTTATTTGCTGTATGGCCCACCATATGATCATGAAAAGTTGGTGGAAGAACCTTAAGGCACATCTAAATTTTTTGCCAAAGATAATAATATACCTCAAGAAATTTCATGTCATTTTCTGGATGAATGGATGAAGAAAATAGAACACATATGTACAATGGAGTATTCAACCTTAAAAAAAAAAAAAGAAGGAAATCTTCCCTATGCAACAACATGATGAAACTTGAGGACATTATGCAAAATGAAATAAGCCAGTCCAAAGACAGACACTGTATGATCCCACTTATGTGGGTTATCTCTAACAGTTATTTACACTCTTAAAAGTATAAATAGAATGATTTTTAAGGGGGAATGGGAACTTACTATTTGTTGGTTCCAGGTATATAGGATGAATAACTTCAAGAGATCAGTAGAACCACATTGTGCCTACAATGAAGAGTATTGTATTGTGCACTTCGAAGTTTAAGAGAATATATCTCATGTTAATTGCTCTCATCACACACACAAAAGTGACATTTCTTTGGCCATGTTTGAAACATCATTTTGAAGTGTAATCTAGTCCAGGTCCCCCTTACCACTGATATAGATTTATCTAAGTTCCGAATAGCGGCAACCACTATAGTGCACTCCAGTTTCATAACAAGCGTCTCCCATAGAATACCTCACCCCAGATTAGCTAGTTGATGACCACAGTAGCATGTGCTTCTCAGATAACGTACGACCTTTTGTTTGGCTCAGAAGTTAGTGGTTGACTTTATTAAAAATAGGTGGTTAATGGTTGAGTATGACCTTCATCACAGGGCACTTGAGTATTTGGGAGTTTTTCTCTTCACATCATGAAAATATAGCTGCAGAATCAATCACCCTTGTCTCTTCAAAATTGATTAAGAATATCAGAGATAGTTCCCCCTGTTTTTGTTTCCGGAATCAGTTACCCAGGAGATGTACGGAATCTGCCGGTGCTTGGGGCCTCAAACCCTTGTGCATGTCTAGAACACCAACATCAGTCTGGGGGTAGTGTTTGGTAAGAGAGAGAGGCTTGCTGAGTCTGGATGCCAGGCCAGATGGAGGGAGAAGGCCTTGCTGACTTAGGTCCCTACCACATTGGTGCTGATGTAAAAGTGAGTGCTACAGTTGTGACGTCTCATGGTGATGTCATTTCAAGAGCATAGTAGCCATCGGCACATCCCAGAGCCTCGCTCGCTGGGTGAGGGGTACCAGAAGCTGCGTGTGCACCTCAGTCACCCTCCTACTCTCTTTGTCATCTCTTGAGTTTGGGATTTTTGCAGAAGAGTTATATGAATCATGCTTTGCAATTGACCTTATCACTCCAGTGCTCCCCATTACCCTTAGGATAAAGTCCAGGCTCCTCAGTCTGACTTCCAGAGTCTCACAGGGCCTGATCCACCACACTTCTCATGTCTCTCACCCTTGGGCCACTTGCCCATGGCTCACGGGCCACTGGGGCTGAAATCCCAAGAAACACATCAGGTTGCTCCCTCCTTGGGGCCTTTTGGGACCCCGAGCTCTGCCTGCATTGCATTCCCCACAAAGCCCCAGGGCTGGCTCCTACTTGCCTTTCAACTCAGCTTAGATATCACTTCCTCAGAGAGGCTCCTCTGACCACCCAGTCATCCTCTCTCCTTTATGCTCTGGGCATTTTCCTATCACACAGTTACTGCTTGGCTTCCTTATTCTTTCAGCTCCAAGAACTCAGGGATCATGCCAGACACGGTTTCCACACTGCCCCAGCACCTAGGCAAGCACTGAGCACATGGTAATGTTGAATGAATAGCATCAACTCCAATGGGGGAAACAGGCATTTGAATACAGGCAAAGGAAATGCAACTTTTATAGGTCATTTTTAAATAATGCTAAAGAGATGAAGTCCAGGCCAGTTTTTTCTTTTTCATAAACTTCACTCTATATTTAGCTACTTCTGATTGGTCAGCAATGAATTAATCACACACCACAAACTATCCTAAGGAGATCACAGTGCTCAGCTCCGATGCACCAGCCTAAGGTCTTACTGGCACTGAGTTCACAGTCTCCACTGAATGCATCAGAAACTTTTAGGGCTTATCCTCAACTCCAGGGCCCGCTTTGCTTCTTCAGTATGCAGCTGCTCATGCACAACATCTACAGTGAAGGGCTTCACCAAAAACCCACCTCAGATACGGAAATAGAGTTGGATGTATGTTGCACACACACAAGAAGCACTTTTCATTTGAGTAGGTTAGTGACACCATTGAATACAGATGACCTGTGCTTGAATATCCTGAAACTTCACAAAAAAATTTTCTGGCTAGAAAATGGAATTAATTCAGTCAAAGCTTTGTCATAGACAGATGAAGGGAATTTATAGTTATTAAAATAAAGACTCCCCAGAGTGGTTTCACTTGCTTGGGCAGTTGCATGGTGTCTAAGGCCTGGGACCATCTCCTGGGGCCTGGCCTTCAGACAGGAAAAGGGAAGAGTCCCTCCTCCCTTACGGGGCCAGGGGGCAGGTGGTAATGGTGTTCTTGCTCTCTGCAAGCGAGGTGTGGGCTCTGGTTAGTGCTGAGTTAAATCTCATAGCACTGTTAGTACCCACGTTTTGATACATTATGGAATGGACTTCTCTACTTGGGGATTGGACTTAATTAATTTGGGGGGAAGATGTAGATGGAGTTTCAATAAAACTTTAGGAAAAATGCTGTTAAAAAATAAGCAAGAGGGGGCTGCAGCTGTGGCTCAGTGGTAGAGCACTTGCCTAGCATGTGTGAGTACTGGGTTCGATCCTCAGTGCCACATAAAAATGAATACATAAAGGTATTGTGTCCATCTACAACTAAAAAATATTTTTTTAAAAGAGGTTGCTTAGCAACTCATAAAAAATTCAGGTTTGCATTCTAAACTAATTGTTTACTCTAATCGCAAAGATGTAACTGCTAATTTGGACATTATTATTAAGGGTGGATTTAACAGTCTTATATTGGATTCTTTTTAGGGGGGGATGATGGGAAATAGTTCTTTTTCACATTCTTTATCCTGGAGGGGGCATCTGTTCCTTTGCTCAGTTTGATAGTAAGAGTGAAGCGAAGCATAAGAAATTTTTGGTGGTGAGGTCAGGGCTGAGTAATGTGGCAAATCCCAGTTTATCTTACATACAGTAAATTACAGTTAGCTAGAAGAGTGAGGTATTCTGGTTAATTCAACATTTATTCTAGAGATATTCAATAGGCCCCTTCTCTATGACAATTTTTATAGACTCCAAATGACCTTGACTCCGAAACTACACGGAACACATGCTTATCTTTTCACTGATCCTGAAGGTTTTGACGATCTCACCAGGCTCAGGGGCATCAGGGAGAACATCAGTTATCTCGGAAATGACAGTTGGTAGGGATTGGGTCTGATAACGGGCCTCCAGCCTGCCCTCCCGGCTACTGCTGATGAAAGCGACTCTCTGCTGGAGGTGCTGGTGGGGTGGGTACCCCGTCTTCCTTCCCAGGCATCATCAGACAATCCACGAAGCCGCACAAGCACAGAGACTAACAGGAGGTGATGTGTCGAGCATGGAGGGCTGAGCCGGCCACGTGGAGAGGAGTTCAGTAAATACGAGTCACTCTATCTGTTTAACTGTGATAGGTTGGTTGCTTTGGACTTTTGGGAGTGGGGGCTTCCCACACCGCCCTGGGCTCCTCAGCTGGAGGAATCTGATATCCCTCACCTAGGACAAGGGGAGACTTTTTGACCTTCAGCATTGTTTACATTTTTAAATTGAACATCTACAGAGGATAACTCAAGGAACTGCTTCATTAAGGGTAGATGTCGAAGGGAGAATATATAAATTGGTCATCATGACTTCAGATGAGACCTTCTTCTCCGGAACAAATCTGGAAGGACAGAGTTAAGAGAAGCAAGTATTAAAAAGTCTAGTTTTTTTTCCCCTCTATTTTTCCATATATTGTTAATGAGTTGTAAATATTTTAGAGGACAGTTTGACCCTAATTTCGAAAATGCTAAGTCCACATATCTTAAACTCAGTAATTTCACATCTATTCCAGCATTATTAATTTGTTTTCTTGCAGCAAAAATAAAATAAGCCAGGCACAGTGGCCGCATGTCTATAATCCCAGCAGCTCAGGAGGCTGAGGCAGGAGGATCGAGGGTTCAAAGCCAGCCTCAGCAACTTAGCAAGGCCCTAAGCAACTCAGCAAAATCCTGTCTCAAGATAAAAAATAAAAAGGGTTGGGGATGTTGCTCAGTGGTTAAGTGCCTCTGGGTTCAATCCCTGGTTTAAAAAAAAAATGGAAAAAAAAGAAATATCTCTATGGGAGATTAGTTAAACTGGTAAATTGATATTATGAAATAAAATGCAGTTATTGGAAAATGTGATATATATATATATATATATCTCACATATATCACCTTTCTTTGGAGTTTTTTTTCCTTGCTGTTTCATATATAAATTTACATAGAAGGTGCCCTGCTCTATTTTAGAATGAAAAAATTAAAGTCTATATGGATTATATGATTTCAATGGTGAGAAAAAAATCATAAACATATATGTACATATATTTGAGTAAGATTTTTCAGCATGTAATATTCTGTTTAATATAATTTAATTATGAGTCATAAATTAAAACTAATAATTATTACAAATTAATAAGGTTATATAAACACTGCTTATAGAATGTGCATGATTAAATTCTTCAAGTTTGCACTCTCCTGTTTGTTGAGTGTCTCCTAGGTTACATTCTATTTGCTTTTTCAACTATACAACTAAACTTCAATCCAGCTTAAGACTGTTCATAATTCCCAAATTGAAGCTGCCCTATTTCTCTAACATTGTTGGAGACAGTGGCGATCGCACCAGTCGTACTTATCCAACCCCCAATATGCTCTAAACGCATAAGTTTTCTGTAAACCTCACAAAATCCTGAAGGATGCTGAGGAAACAGCGGCTCCACCACTTTCAGGAACTTGCCAGAGTCATGCAACCAGGAAGGTTTGGAGCTCGCGTTTAAACTGGGATCTAACTCCAGAGACAGACCATTTCCATATGTCATTCTGTCTGAGATGTGGCGCTCGTGAGCCTGAAGCTGCTTTGCAGTTAAAACAGATAATTTCAAAAAAAGAAGATACAACAGGAAGCATACTTTGGATCGTTTGCTATTATTACTGCCTTCTAGCATTTTCCACTCACCATTGCTATTAATTATTCTGTGCTTCACGTTTCTCTGAACTTTGATCATATCCTCACGAAGCTTTATGGAACCTTCTCGAGCCCGTCGGATTCTGCTGACATTTCCATGGTGTGAACGCCGACTCTATTTGCAGAGCCAAGTGGACCATGCCGTCTAAAAACTGCCCCAGCTTTTAGGGTTGGACCTGATTCAGATGAGAACGTCATACTATGGTTTGTTTTCATGAGATAAAGAACAAAGAAAAATTTAAAAAGCAAGATCTGCTTTCAAAAACATTCAAGTAATGTAAGTTTTATTAGTTGAACTAATTCTAACTTTGTCCTGGTTTTGATTTAAAAGATTGCCATACTCCCACTGGGTGCCTACACCAAGGATGGTCATGCAGCAGTTCAGTACCAATAACAGGAGGGCCCTGCTGCACTCCCATCTCCTGCTGCGACCACATCCAACATCCACCCTTTCATTCAGCTACTTACTGAGACATCGTCTCTATCTGAAGTTGCTCCTGGTATTTTCGACCCAGTAGGAGAAACCGGGTGGGCACAGGTAGCGTGGCATCCAACCCTGTTTTAGGAAAGGCTTCTTAGAGGGAGTCCTGAAAGGGAAATGATAGAGGCACTTTGTTATCGAGGAAGAGAGGTCAGTGTGTGCAGAGGCCAGAAGCATAGGACACAGGGCCTCAGTCTAGCTGCCAGGTTCTGACTCCCTGACCTGACCTTCTGCATGAGGGGGTGGACTGCAGCTGAGGAGCTTGTCCTTGTCAGTGGCTCATCATATCAGTAGCCCTGGGGAACCAGAACATTCCTAAAATAAATGGCTTGGATTCTGAACATTCCCCCAACACCATTAATGACACTGAGGGGATTCGTGATTCTGTTTTATATTGCATGTGTGGTCATACCTGCCCCATCTTCCTAAATTCAGACTGGCCAATGACACGCTTGGGCGAGATGAAAACGTAGACACCCGTGGCCAGTGAGATGATCGCTATTAAAAAGGACAGTGGGCATAATATCCTTTCTGCAAAAACAGGGAGATGCTTAGGGCTGAAGCTTCTGTTTTCGGTAATGAAGAGGGATATTTAGACGAGAGAACAAAAGACAGAAGGGCTAAGCATTGGCTATTTTTATATGTCACTGACAGAAACCCCAAATGACAACTCTTCCTTCATTCCTCTTTGTGCGTCCTACATCATTCTGCTAAATCTATGGTTCTTTTAACTGCTGACAGTGTATAAACTTAGTTTTCCAGTTTTTATGTACTGTGGTCTGAGAATCCTATGTGTCCCACTTCTGGTCAAAGGAACCTTTCTTTGGATTTTTTTTTTTCTTTGCTGTTTCATCCCTATGAAAACTGAAAAGGTGAAGACCAAATTTGGGGATCCTCGTGTGCCGAAGCACATATCAGTCTGAAAAAGAACAACAGCCCACTGCTCTTTGGAAAGTAAAATAACAGGTCTGTTCTGTTCAAAGTCAGCCACAAATGGAATTGTAGCAAAAGGATGAAAAATTTGTATATGGTTAATATTCAAGAAGAATGGTCTACCATATATAAAACGAATTTAGCTCAAATAAAAAGAGCTACTCTTCTCACTGTTAGCACACTTCCATGTAGTTATAAATTAAAGGCAACAGTAATACCCATAGATCCAACAGCCAGTTGAAAACCGAGAATCCTATAGTAAATATGAAGCGGTGGAGGGTACATTAGTCACATGTGTATAATAAAGACAATAAATCTACATAAGTATAGCTATGATGAAATGTGTATAAAGCACTTTGAACTCCGCAGAAGTAAGCAAAGTATAAATAGATAGCATGCTCAGGCACAGAGAAAATCAAGTGCTATTTTAGCACTTGGACTAGTGATAATTTATTGTCCAGGCTCTCCAGTTGAGTCAGTGTTTATATGGTGCTGTAGATTAACGGAGACAAAAATAGTCTGTGCACATCACAGTCTTGGATAGATTACTGAGCAATCAGCAGAAACTGCATTAAACAACCACTCCCTTATGAGCACAGGGTTTATAATATTTAAAATATTCATCCTAAGCATCCAAGCTGTTTTGACAATTTTGCCTCTTAATCAATATGCTTCAGAGAGAGGTGGTGTGGCATAGGGAATGGAAAAAGCACAGTGGTTGACATTCCGAATTCAAGGCCCAGATTGCTTGAGTTCTGATTCCAGCTCTGTCTTACTAGCTGGCTTGTTCTTGAGCAAGTTACTTAACCTCTCTGTGCCTTGTTTTCCTCATCAGTAAATAGGCTAATGATGGCACCTACCTAGCAGAGTTGATGAGAAACTGAAATGAGTTAATGGAATAAAGCATTTAGAATGCTACCAGATGCAGAATGAGTGTTTACTACCTGGACTTGGCCACCAACCAGGGATGTGACTTTAGATAGGTTACTTAACCCCCCCCCCTTTTTTTTTTTCTGGCACCAGGGATTAAACCCAGGGGTGCTTAACCACTGAGCCCCAGCCCCAGCCCTTTTTATTATTTATGTGGAGACAAAAGTCTCACTAAATTGCTGGGGCTGGCTTTGAACTTGCAATCTTCCTGCCTCAGTCTCCCAAGTTGCTGGGATTAGAGGCGTGCACCATTGCGCCTGGCAGGCAACCTACTAACCTTCTTGATCTTTGGTTTCTTCTTTGTAAAATGCCAAGGATAATAAACACTGTCCGATGAGACACCGGGAGGGAAGCAGCTCACTCAGCGCAGGTGTTGGAGAAGGCTTTCTCCTGTGCGTCTTCCCTCAGCACATCCCCTTCCCCCTGGGAGAAGTTTGAGGTGTCCCACTCTGTTCCCACCTGCTTAGCTTTGCCAGTCCCTTATGACGTTACACACTGTCAGAAACTTGAACCCAATCTATGTGCCTTTAAGACTTGGTCTTTCGATCCTGTCACTAGGCTGCTCTTCCTTAGCAACACCTCGTCTAGAAAGTCTTCAAGATCAACTGCCCCCTCCTTTATCTGTTTGGGCTCTTGGATATCTGTGACATTGGATATGTTTGACCGTGTCATATAGATGTTGTCCCCCCAGCCTCGGCCTGTGTTCTTGGACAGTAAGAATCTCCTAAAGTTCTTTCTGGTTCACCTTCCTCCCTGGCTGCAGTCTGCATGGCCACTGGGGTGAACTGGTCACAAGTGACACAGACTCCAAGGCTGGCCACATAGCTAAGGAGTGGACCACAGCTCTTGGAGCTGTTCCAGCCACATGCAGGCATTCAGATTTGTGAAACTCCAGTTGTATCTGACTCTACAGTCTTCATTCAAGAAGGATAGAAATTCAAAAAGAAGCCATGGGAAACTTTCAGCTATTTTGTGGGGGGTGGGGTCACCAGGAGAAGATGAAGGCCAAGAGCCCCCAGAGGATGGCGATATTTGCTGAATTCCCTGCAGACTGGGGTCTGAACTCCCTGCAGGCAAGCTCGAAGACCTGATTTGTCCACTGCACAAAGGACAGCTTCATCTTTAGGAGCTGACTCCCAGTACACATTCACTGCACAGGTGTCAAACCACAGTGCCGTTTGTAATGACAGAAGTGGAGACTGGACTGTGTGCACTTACCTGCCAGGGTCGCGTTCTCTCTGCAGGTTAAGTGTCCTGGAAATCCAGATATGCTTCAGAGCTACCTCGGGGAGCATAGAATCTGAACAAAACAAGTTAGGAGAGCAGTTGGTGACATATGCCACATGTCCAGGAGATACCACACATGTACCCCTAAGACTGCCCCAGTGAGGTGGCCAAGGCCAGTGTGGGCTCGCCCAGCTCACTGGGTGACAGCTGGCACGGGTCTGTCCTGATTGGCAGAGCTGTCCCTATATGCATTCATTCAAGTTGCAATCACACATTGCAGGAGGAGGATCCACTCTGTTTCTTTAAGGCAACTTTTTCTTTTCTTCACTGACTGTTACATTCCACGCCTGTGTGGTCCTGGAGATGGCAGTATTTGAGGGGGCAGGGCCCCAGGGCAGGCTGCGCTCATGGTGGAATGGAGTGTTGGTGTTCTGCAGTGAGCTGCCTTCAAAAGAAGCCCAAAATAGGGCGATAAGAGAGGAGCACAGTTATTCCTGCTAAAATAAATGACACTGTCTAATGTACACAGAGACAGGGGAAGGAGAGCACAGCTTCTCCCCGGCAAGTGTTGACTGCAGGCCTGCAAAGGCCCCTACGCTGTTCTCTGCAGTTTGTTCAACCCCGCCCATGCTTACAGCGATGTCATGATTTCCCTTCGTTCTGAACTTCTGCCACATGCCAAGTGATCCAAATGCCACCCTTGTCTTCAGCCACCTCTTTCGGGTTTGGTTTACTTCTTGGTGTCTTTGAAACTTCTCTCACTTAGAAGTCACTTCAGCCCTGAGAAGTGCCCACAGGCACAGCAGAGTGGGTGGTCAGCATGGGGCCCCATCTGCAGCTGTCTCTCAAGGGGAACAGCTGTCCTGATCCCAGGGAGCAGGCGAGGCCTGTGTCCCTAATCAGCTCTGTGCCCCCCTTGTCCTCTTTGCAGTAATAGCACAGCCAATGGGCAGTGTCCTGGGATCTGGGGTGCACCCTCCACCCCAGCTCCTGCAGGAGGTCCATGTCCTCACCTGGGATGATTAGGAGTGGACACACTACCTTTTCCCTTTCTCTTCCTTGCTCCTGGCCCACAGCCAAGGGTAGGGGGTGTCCAGAGGGTTCATTCCTGCCCTCTCTGATGGCTTGCCCTCGGGAGTACCCTAACCCCTTCTGCACTCATTCACCAGCTGATCTTGCTCCTGTGGAAAGCTCTGGGTCATTGCCCTAGCAGTATCCTAGCATTTCCTTGTCTGTGGATCTAGGCCCACACTCAGCAGCATGGATTTGCTCATTATGCATCAATAGAGGTTCAGTGGTGACCTACGCGTGCCAGGTGCCGTGCTGAGTGCTCCAGGCAATTCCGTGAATTCAAACATTTGCAGAAGCCTTCAGATACTTTAGGAAGCCTGTTTCCAGCCTGCTTTCCCCTGATAGTAGTTATCGTCTGTATTTCATGAGGAATCCTTTTGGAACGAGTGGTTCTAGTCTTTGGGTAAATGCCCCAGGTAGAGATATGAGGTTGTATTATGGTCTGCAATATTTTCTTAAGAGATTGGTGCAAAGCAGAGCTCAATGCAAAATATTCTGTCCTTTTCAGGGTATGAGTGTTTTTTGTGTGTAATAAACCTGGGGAGCTGGTTTACAGAATGAGCCAATGAAGCCAATTTTATAGTCTAGTTTATGGCATGGATCTCACTGGGGGAATGGTGTTTGCACAGCCACTCCTTGTAGGAGGCTGTTCTGTGCACAGGGCAGCTGTGGTAGCTGCTCTCCTTCCTGTCGCCCACCCATGGATGTCCCTTGATCCCAAAGGAACATAATATATTTTCCCAGAATCCCTTAAGAGGCCAGTTACAGATGCATCGAGCCCCCTGGATGTTGGGAACCCCGCTCTCTGGGGTAGTAGCCAGGTGTTCTCTCAGAGTGCAGCTGATGTACTGGGCTGATGTGGGCATTATGTGAGGCTGCGTTGTGGGCTCTGTGGGGCTGGTGGTCAGCACCCCTTTGACCTGGGCATGTCCAGATGACCTCCTGCTTCTGCAGGCTGTGGCTGACAGGTGTGTCTCCTGGAATTTGCTCTGAAATCTTCACAGAGTGTTGAAAACGCCTGATATCCAGGCCACAGCCCAAACCGGTTTGCCACTCTCCCTGGAGATGCGACCCAGAGCTCCCCAGGTGGTTTCTGTGTTGGCAAGATTCAGAGTAACTGCTCCAAGGGGAAAGAAAAAGGGTGAAGGCAAAACAAGATAAGAGGGAAAGAATGGAGCCGGGAAGAAGAAGAAACCAAAGGCTCCCAGGAGGCATGGTGCAGTGGGCTAGTGCCCAGAGCTCCCCAGAAAAAGGGTCACATCTTACCCAGCCCCTTCCCTGTGGATCTGAGTGCAAGGAATCCAAGGGGCACTGAAAGTGGGGGCCAGGGCAGCATTCTTGTTGTCCGACCTGCATGCGGCTGGCCTTCCCACCACATGCACACCTTCCCAGCCAGAGCGACGAAGCTTCATTCACTTGACCTTCTAAGTTTCTGGCTCCTCTTCGACAAAAGAGGATTGTCCTGCAGACTTGACAGAGTGGCAGTGAAGGTGGGCACATGCCAGGTGTTCTGCAAATGGCAGCTTAATGAGCATTAGAAGAAATCTGCATCTCTATTTCAAAACAAATGTTACCCGCTCTTTCCATCAGTACTTTCTCTGCTGTCCTGAAAGGCAGTGGTTCTGAAATGTCGGTTCAGGAGAGTTAAAAAACACAGAGGCCTGGACACATGGAAGGGCCAAGCATCAGGGCTTTCCCAAGATCCTCAGGTGATTCTGAGACACCCAGTACTTGAGACCCTTTCTACGGGAAGCCGCAGGGGCCAAATGGTGGTGGGACAGGAAGCTAAGAGAGCAGTTCCCTAACCGGCAGGCTTCTCTGCACCTCTGATTTCTCTTTCTAATAACTTCAGTGGACTCGTCCCACCGCAGCCTGGTAAGGAGGGTTCTGTGAGGCAGGCTGGGGCCAGCAGCCACGCAGTGGGATAATTTTAGAGAGGTTCCACCTTTCATTTACAAGTCAAACTGAGACATACTCTAAAACTGGCATCCTCCAAATTAGTAACCTAGCACCTCGCCAAAGAAGGCGAGGTCGTTTGCATTTCAAACTGCAAAAAAACGACTTGATTGCCCCCCAACATCTTTTCATTTAGAGCCCTGATTAGCAGCTCTGGTGACACACAGCACCTTCTCAGGGTTCCTATTTATTTTAAAGGCATGAAAAGCCCCGTGGATCACAATGAATCAAAGGGTCTGTGCATTGACACATTTCACTGGGCATCGTGAGAACGCTGGTCCACAGGAGCCCACAGGCCCCTCGGTGCATTGACTCCTTATTGTTCCTGATGTAACTATAATAGGAAAAAGGATGTGTCTGCCCGTAGGCACAGCGACTGCAGGAGCCCTGCTCCCAAGGCCTGGACGCCCGAGTCAAGGAACCCTGTCCCCAGGAGGGGCACTAGCTGGGTTGATAAGAGACTCACCTACCAGACCATGTGGCCTCAGTGCTCGGTCCCTACTGCTGCTCCCAGACAGACTTCTCACCAAGGACAGTCACTTAGCAGGCTGGCAGTGAATCGTTCTGTTGCCGTGGTGGGCCTGGGAAAGTGGAACACCATGGAGACTAAGCCTGAGGGGGGTGGACAGCCCTGCCCCCTCCTCCTCCTCTCTCCAGGGGGCATAAATGCTGCCCCAGAGCCCCTGTCGAGCAAGGGAGTTGAAACCCTTTATTTTCCATTTCACAAAGCGGGCAGGGGATTCCTGCTGCAATTTTTGCTTAAGAACAGGAATTCCTAGCAACACCAAGGGCTTCCGTTTGGTCACAGGGCTTTTAATCTCTCTCTTTGCTATTAGACCAAGGTGCTAGCATTTGATCCGGAAGAGCAACTATACTAGATGACATTTATCTTCCTACAACTAAAGCTCATTTTTCATAATCTGTCTAAGGTTCATTAAATATCTGCTAGGGGTATTTAGTGGATTGAGACGGGAGAAGAGGGGAAAGAAAGAAGAAAGGTCGCAGAAATGTAAGAGTTTTTTGAAAAATGCCAAGCATTGTGCTTAATTGATAGCACAGATTGCCACGTGCTTATTTAGCTGGGGACCCCAAATCTCTCGTGAATGAAACTATGTATATTAAACATCCATCACAACCCCATTATGACAGCTGTCAAAATGCAGAAATCTCTTCAAGTGAGAAAACAGAAAGCTGAATGAATGATCAGAAAAGGAGGATGCTTGCAACAGTAAGGAGGCCTGGCATCTACTGAGCACCACCTACAAGCCGAGCTCAGTTCTAAGCACCCCAGAGTAGTCTGGTTTCACCTTTATGAGGGCCCCAGCCCAGGAGCTAGGCACTGTAATTAGCCCCACCTTAGAATCCAGGAAGGGCCACCCCGCCCAGGGTCTCTTCACTCAAGGTGTATTTTTTTTCCATGTCAGTGTCCACCCAAAGGCCACTATTATATTTGTCCCTTGCTGAGAGATACTCCCTCCCTAAGGTACAGGTGGGCCTTCCCCTGGCCTCCCTCCCACACCCATCATGAGGCTGTCTGGGGCCATGGGATCAGGACCCCCAGAGTCCTCATCTTTCATGGCCTTCATGCAGCACAGGAGGAAGCCTGTGAAGGTTCAGTCACTTCCAAGGTCTGAATGCAGACCTGTGGGTCCAGAGGGGTCAGCACTGCGTTTTTTTTGAAAGTTGGGGTGTCCTGCGGGTCTGAGAATCTGCCGTTGCTTCCAAACCCTGGCAACTTTCTCAAAGCCTGTTGCAAATTGCCTCGTCTTTGGTGCGTGCCTTGAGAACTCAGGTGCCCTTTCTTTTACCCCACCCACCAGCAACTCTGCTGGGCACCTGACCCGCCCTCAGGAAGCATGGGACGTTGGGAGAACCATTCATTCCCACTTTCCGTGGCAGATCTTTGTGTATTAAGAGCAGGGAAGTAGGCAGAAACAGCCCCTGGCACCCATGCTGAGCTTCAGGAAGTCTGCTCAGAGGTTCCCAAGCGAGCTCAAGAATGGAAGCAGAGAACAAGCCAGAATACCTTTACCCTTTACTGCTTTAGTTTATGATTATTTTAAAATTGTGCGTTGGTGCCTTTCCATTAATTTTAATTGAGTCAAGTCCCGTGACTTTTGTGATCCCCAAATCCTCCATAAATTCCCTGCAACTAGTTCTTTCCCCCTTGAATCCTTTTCCCTTCCCTGCCTGGGAACCTGCCCTTTAAATTTGACATGGCTGGGATTTTAATCGCTTCTCAAAGGCACAGTGACAATTTCACAACAAAGCAGGGAGGTTGGTTGGGGGTGGGGGGAGGAGGGAGTTTTGTTTTCTGCTCCGATTAAGAGAGCAACTGTTCTCTCTTTGTCCCCTGGGGCCAACTCTTGGCACCAGGCTGGGGAGACCTCGAACTTGGTGTTGCAACATCCATCAGACCCAGTGAGTCTGGGGCCCTCAAAGGTGAATTGCAGCTGTTTGGATAAAACTCTAAAATCTTGTTTGGGAGATTCTCGGCCCTGTTTTACAGTCACTCTTCCTGGCAGAGAAACCAGGAAGCTTTACTTTCCCAGGATCTCAGGCAGGTAATTGTTTTCCCAAACTGTATTTTAATCTGATGGAAATGGACATTCTTCGCCCTGAGAACCTTCGCCCACATCTATAAACCATTCGTATCCGCCTTGTGTCCTGGAGACTCCACTGCGGAACGTCCCGCCCTCCCCCAGACACATTTCCATCGCTGGTAATAATTTAGGGCCATTTTCATTTTCTAAACAACAGTTATGAGCCTTTTAGTCTCTTGGCATCTTGGAGTGCTTTCCTGTTAGGCGGCTGGCCGTGTCCAGGTGGTGGGTGATCTTCTAAGGATGAGAATTGGCAAAATCCCTTACTCGGTGTCGTTTCTAAGCAAAGTAGCATAAACTGTGACGAGCTGGTAGTTTCTGCCATGACCAGCACTTGGGTGGCCCCTGGTCTTCAACTGATGATCCTGAGGCCTCTTGCTCAGGGGACTCGGCTCAAGACTGGAGCACCACAGGCCAGATCCTCTTCCCTAAGCTCCCACTGGGACTCAGGAAGTGGCTGATGAGCAAATGCTCTTTGGAGGTGTATATGGTGTATATGGCTGCACACCCATGCAGGATGGCATCTACCACCGTCTCTTCCTGGAGACAGGGATGCTGTTCTACAGGGGTGAATCTGTAAACAATTTGGATTCCCATTACCCTACCCCACCAGCCCCTCTGAAAGTCCTCCATCTCTTACTTCTTACCTCTGGATTTCCCGATAACCACTAAAAAACGCAAGAGCCAAAACATTTGAAGGGGAAAAGTCTTTTTTTATTATTATTATTAGTTGGTCAAAACATTACAAAGCTCTTGGCATATCATATTTCATACATTTGATTCAAGCAGATTATGAACTCCCATTTTTACCCTGTATACATATTGCAGATTCACATCGGAAAAGTCTTTAACTTGCCAAAATGTCTTTGTTACCCACCGACAGACATTGACCTGTGTTGTTGTGCTGGGTTCCCGGCTCTGGACAAAGAGCCATCAATTTAAAAGCTAAGCAGATTCCAGTCCAAGGCAGTCCTCAGCCAATGCCAGGGGAGGGCGCTGTGGTTCAGACAGGGCTTGAGTGTGTTCTCAGGGGTCCTGTGCTGGCAGCTTGGTCCCCACCATGGCATGGTGGGTGGTAGGATATTTAAGAGGTGGACCAAGTGAAAGGTGATTAGGTCCTGGGAGGGCGCTGCTCTTGCGGGACGAGCATATTCTTACCAGAGGGTGTTGTAGAAAGAGCAGGACTGGCCTCTCCCTGGTTTCTGGCTTCCTGTCTTGCCTTGTGATCTCTCCCTCTCGGGTATTCTCCACCATTGTGATGCCATCAACCACAGCCCTTTATCAGAGGACAAACTGAAGGGGCCACCTGGTCTTGGACTTTCAGCTTCCAAACTGTGAGCTAAATAAATCTCTTTTCTTTATAAAGTTTCCTGCTTTGGGTATTTCATTACAGCCAAGAAAAGAAAGAGTAACACAGAAGGGTGTGAGGATGTAAGGAGGGTGGCCCCCCAGGCCAGCATGGATTTGGCTACAGTTGGAAAGCTCAGGGTGGGTATTCAGAGAACTGCAATCAGACTCCAGTATATTATCACATAGGGGACTTGTCCCTTCAATCAGGTCTTGTTTCTTAAGTGTTCTTTGTGCTATTCTTCATTTTGTAGAAAGGCATGTGGTTGAATTACATAAGCATGCAAAGGTGTGACTGAGCATTTAACCCTTTCCCTGCTCTTAGGAAAGGCACGTTTGGTACATGGTGCCAGAGTGGCCCCAGCAATTGATTAAAGACTGAGTATTATTGCCCTTGCCTGCTTACCCATATACCCACCACTCATTCACTCACCAACGCTTTTCATTATTTCATTGACTCTGTCACCTGCTCACTCATCAATCAACAACCGTTTTCTGAACCAGCCTCTGGAGGCATTAGACGCTGTGCTCTGTGGACATTTTATCTTGAGCAGCACACAGAGGTTTTAGAACCCTGGTCCCAGATGCCTGACCACCTGCATCAGCCTCCCATACTCCTGCCCAGTGAGTCCCTATAGAGCCAGAAAGTTGTGGAGAGAAAATGAGTCTCGCAGCTTCTCAGGCCAGGTCTCATCACTCTAGATAATGCTGATGAGTCTGCAAACGATTCCATCTCAGGGGTTCTCAAATACTTGTTTCCACCCTGCCACTGCTCCCCATCTTAATAAAGTCCCAGCCTGTGGACCATGCAGAATGCTGACCAGGCACACTAATGGCTCATCTGGGGGAGCACACAGCCAAACAGCAACTGCACGAGATGAAGCTGAGGTCATTTCTTAGCTTTACCTTTGCTTGAAAAATGCCATCCCAGATGGTAATTTTCACCCATCTTCCCATCATCCCGAGTCAAATTTCATTTCATCATCTGAAGCCAACTCCCTAGAGCGCATACCCCGCCCCCCACCTCACGTTGCAGTTGCCTTTACAGTGAAGTTATTCTGAGAGGTGTGAGCACCACGGAAAGCTTAAGATCACAGTCCACCAGTCCTGCGGGCTCCTGGGACTCTTAGAAGAGTGTCTAAGTAGATCATGTCCTGAGTAGTCCTTGTAGCTTTGCTGTCTCATGCGTGAGCTCCAAGTCTCCATGAGAACATTTTGGGACAACTGGAGTATTGGGAGGAAGAGAGAGCAGGAGTCAGAAAATTTATACTTGAATCACTGCCGCCCTTCTGGGCTGATTGGCAGGGGCTACCTCTTGACTTTCCTGAGCCCCTGGTTTTCTTCTTATACCTACTGGTAAAAGATTTAGCACCGATAGGCACCTTACGTGAACTTACTAGAGTCGTTCACCTGGGATGCTCTAGCACAGGTGTAGCAGTTGTTTACGAAGCTGAAGTCTCATCTGATTGATCTGGGGCACACCACGCTGGTTGTTAAATATTTTGAATATAACTTTTGAAAATAATATATGTAAAGGACTTTGCAGGCAGTCCCATACACTATGAGTTCATTTGACCACGGATGGCGCTCAGTCGTCACCACTTAGAAGCCTAATTTAAATATGTTTTCTACAGACTTTTTTTTTTCATCAATTGACAAATGAACAGTCTTTAAATTTTCCTGTATCATATGAGGCTCAACAAAGGAGAAATAGTGCAATGCTTAGGCTCAAACTTTCTTTTCCAGTGTTGTTTCATGAGTGCTGATGATTTGGCTTCCTGAGATTCCAGGGGATGAACTGTATCTGAACCTTGGCCGGCCATGCGTGGTGGCCTAAGGAAACAAGATGATATTTGAGGAAGGTGAATTTTGACAAAGTATGTTAGATTTCTGTGGAGGGTCAAGACAGAGAACCCTCAAGTTTGATTTGTGCTTCAGGGTGACCTCTTAGGTGGAAACTGCAGACAGTCCACCTCTGTAAAGGGGCATGCCCTGTGGTTCTTATCAGAATCCCATGAAATTCAGTATCTTGGTGGAGATAACAGAGAGATGTGCTTGCATTGAAGGAGACCCAGAGAACCTCTTTAGACTGCTAACAATGGAAAATGAAATCCCCATTCTTCAGTTAGGTCTCAGGAAAGCAAAGTCTGACTTGGTGTTTAACTGAACACGAGGCTATGAATTGCCAGGAAACCCATCCACATGCATCAGGAAAAAATAGTAGGAAATAAAAGCAAAAAACCAACCCCACATCCATGCCTGCACCCATCTGTGCATACTGATGTACCTGCTAGAAACTCTGAGTCCCAATTTTGTATCTCAGTGTGAATAATGATTTGGGTTTGTGGTCCTGGCTGCATTCCTCAGCTGCTCACCTGGAGAGTATGTAATCTGGGTTCTATAATGAACTGTGCCACAGACTGACACATGACTCATTTATCTTTGCTAGGCCTCAACTTACTACCTGTAAAATGGGAATCAAAATAGTACTCACTCCATGGAGTTTTTAAAAGTTAAATGAATATGTGTGTATATGTATGCATATAGCTACACATACGTGTGAATATATATTCATGTATGTATAAAATTAGTAAGGGTGTGTGTGCATATTAAGAATTAAATTAGAGCTATGTAACTTCTCCCCAGAAAAAATATATGAAACTTAGCCTAATAATGTTGAGGAATTTACAGATCTCCCAAAGCCAGAGACCTCCCATAAAAAGATTCTATAATGCAAAGGGGGAAACTGTCTATGCTAAAATTCTTATTGTGCTTTTCTCATTTAAAAGGAAACTGCAAGTTACATTTGATTATCATCAGTATTCTATAAGAAATATTTCTTTATTATCACCATCCCCTAAGATTTCTAAATTCAATTGGATCAAAAATTTACCAGTGGAATAAAAAAATCCAGCACAAATAAGAGGTCTTACACAATTATTATAGTTCATAGTAACAGAATTTGGTGAATAATAACAGGAAAATGTGTTATCTAATAATACATTAAGTTATTTCTAAGCTTCACTCCATATGAGGAATGGTTTTAATCCTTCGCTTACAAGGGTTGGGATGTACTTTTTCCCTTCTGTTTGTTTTTCCACATCTTTTTAGAGCAACTAAAATAGGAAATCTACTACTTGTGTCCTAAAATTCACTTCCTCCATCCGTTTTCTGTGCTTTGCTCCAGCTCTGATGACTATGACTTTTTAAACATGTCATTTATTTTTTATTTTAGTTTAAATGTCCCTTAGTAGAAACACCAGGGGGAAACATTTTTAGCTCACCTAAGAAAACAAACATGTTTAAACAAATAACATCCCAAATGTTCAGGTAGAGCTGGTGTTTTTGAACAGTGAGCTTGGTAAAATACACACTGAAAATGGAATTTTTCTTCATTTTCGATGTGCCAGTTCCTTTCCAGAACAAAACAAAGAGATTAATTGACCACAACTTTTACATTAAAACTAAACTTTTTGTTGTATTGGAAGGTTATTTCAAGTGAGACAGTAAAATGTCTTTTTTTTTTTTAATTTTTAATCACTATTTATAGACATCCTGTGCAGAATCAGTGGAAATGCAGATAATGGGTGCAAGGGAAGGAAAAAACAACCTGGAAAAGGAATAGATGCTGAGCTGCACCCTGTTAGGACACCACAAACAAAGCCTGTCTGTCTCCGTGACCCCAGGATGCTTTCTAAATTTTCAGGTAGAATTGGTGGTTGAAAACTCATTGCTTTCTACTTTGATCCCTAAGCTCAGGCTCAGGGCATGAGCCTTGACTCCCCAGAGACTCAAGATGGGAGAATAATTATATTTTGATTAAAAAGCAACATCTATGTCAGCAGGTCTTCAGGGCCAAGCAGTCCCAGGTTTCCTAACGCCTGCATTGTTTCTGCTCCATAAGCAGCTAAGTGAAGGGTACTCAGGAGTGAGTGCATCTCTTCACCCACTGAGTGCGCACGTGAAGAAAAGGATACATGAAGTCATTCCCCGATGCAGGGCTCCATTGAGCTTTAGAAATTCTTTTGGAATTGGGTCCATTCGCTTGGTTTCTAACTACCCAACCTTGGTAAGGCCGGCGTGCCCTGAATGATGGGAATCTGTTAGAATAACAGGTGCTGTGTTTGTATTAATTTAACTACAGATCAGAGTGGAAATCCCTGTGTCTCCTACGATAGTGAAGTCTGTTTACCACACAGAGGTGACTAGCTTCCTTCCAAAAGCATTTCCAGTTTTCATTCTATCCATGTGTCTCATAGCTCTTTTGTGAGAGCACTTAACTAGGCTCTTACAAGAATAAATATTCCCAATCAGTTGATTCTTGTCGGTAACATCCTTCTCGTCTCATGCTTATAAGTGCTTTGCCCTTGCAAGCCTCGGAACCTTGCTGAGCCACAGTTGCTAAGCATTTTCATTGCACTTTATCTGAATGTAGTAGGCTCTCCCAACCTCCCTACCTTCCACATGTGAATTTCACCCATTCTCATCTTGCTAGTAGAATTGCAGGGCAGATGCTGTGATAAAATGTGTCAGCAGGCTATTTAATTCCTTTCATTTCTTAAATGGTTAAAAGGCCAAATCTTAGAAGTCAAGGTTTTGGGATTTTCTTTCAATCCATCAAACTGGCACAGGGACTGAATTGAAAAGGATACAGTAAACGCTGACGGTTGTCAGACCATCATCCGCTTCACACATATCTTACGAATACTTAGAAAAAGCATGAGTTTTAGCCTTATAGAAAAAGTGCACATAGAATTCAGTATCAAAGAAAATATTAATTGTGGCTGTGAGAAAATCCCATAGAAACTCAATTTAGAATATTTTATTAACATTATTTTTTAAATAAATCAATTCTTTTCCATTCTTTTAAAGAATACCTAGTGAAAGCATTGTCTCCTCTCTGATTGGGTCTTTAGAAAAAGCCTTCCTTTGGTATAATTATTTTCATACCAATGCACAGCCAGCTGCCAACTGCAACATGTGTGAGACACACGTCTTTGTGAACACAGTAGCCATCCATGACTGATAAATACTCCCCTTTCACATTATCTTTGTACCTGTGTATCCAAATGTGCAAAATAAAAGGACAGGTTGACTCTCTCTTATCTGCAATGCTTGGAACCAGAAGTGTTTAGAATTTCAGATGTTTGAGGATTTTGGAATATTTGCAAATGTATAATTAGATATCTTAGAGATAGGACCCATGTCTAAACATGAAATGTATTCATGTTCCACACACAGCTTATATACACAGCCAGAAGCTAATTTCTACACTCTTTTTGGTGTGCCTGTGTTGACTGTGACCCATCTCCTTGAGGTTAGGGTGGCATCTGCCACCTGTGATTGCCATGTTGGTGCTCAGGAAGTTTTGGGTTTGGGAGTATTGTGGATTTGGGATACTCAAATTGTTTACATGAATGAAGGTTTTAAAGTTTGCAGATGGTCCTAAGATTTGAAGTCTCACAAAGAGAGAGATACTCGGATGATGAAATGGGAGAACTCAAAACTAGGAGTCAACTTACTGGTCATATATCAGAATATGAATCTGCACCTTGTGTCAGGGGAGGATTCCTTCTGATCTAAGATCTGCTCCCTGAACACCAGGGAAGAGAGAAAGCAAAATGTAGCGTGGCCATAGATTCTTGGAAGGATGAAATCAAGGTCATGCAAAACAGTTTAAAGTAAAAATGTGGCCCTGGGTGCCCGAGTTGTTAATTGCTAACATTGAACACATACTGTGCACTAGGCCCTGTCCCAAGCTCCTATTATTTTATCTCATTTAATTCCCAAATTTCTAGAGGTGGCCTATCTGCCTGATGTTGATTAGTTCAACGATTATTCATTCATCTTAAATAGCTAACAGCCAGCCCCTGTCTAAAGCATGTTACATAGAGAGATTCACTTCATCCTCACAAGAACTCAGTGAGGTGTGTACTGTCACTATGTCATTTTAGTTGAAGAAATGGAGACACAGAAATGTGGAGCAACTTGCCCAAGATATCACAGTAGTAAGTTTCCGGGTTGAACCCACATCGATGCTCTTGGCCATGGTATCAAGCTTCCACTGATTTACTGATTATTGATTTTATAATCACAATATGACTGTTGGTTATATTAACTTGATTGTTATAATGACAAAGAAAACTGTCAAAGATCACAAACAGATAATCCCTGTTCTTCCCCAAAGACTAAAATTTTAGAATAACACTAATATTACCTTGATGAGGGGTCATCGGTATCTACTCCTTAAGGAAAAGGCAAAGGGTAGAAAGAAACTATTTTGTGGGCATTCTATTTAGAAAACAAGGCCTGGCTGCTTCTGACAGGCCAGAAGAAGCCCTCCATGAGATGAATCAATTAGGGAGTGGCACCAGACCTCATCAAGCTGTGGAACTTGGGAGCCCTGATGGGATTTTAAGAATCAGGGACTAGAGATTCCAGGAGAGTGAAACTGAGCTCAGAATTAGGCCTATTTATTCGATGCTGTTAGGCCAACAAGCAACTTTTATCCAAGGCAGTTAAGACCCAGAGATGGGCTGATGTGCTGAGTCTGCTCAGTATGTAGCACTGGGTAGTTAGTGTCCAATTGCTCCCTTTGCCTTGGATTCTGGCCCGGAAAATGCAGTAACATTGGGCAGCCGCATTTCTGCACATACCCTGGGCTACCTTTCCTCATGCAGTCCACCTCGAAGGCCCTGGCATTCCTGGGGGACTAGAGACTTGACAGAAGATGAGGGAACCTATGGAAATTTATGCTACAGAGGCTAAATTTCCCAGTAATGAAGCCATCTACATTTTCCTCCAACTGGAAACAGATGAGAGTTTTAGGGCGTTAGAAAATGCAAGCTGCATCACAAAATTCTGCATTAAGCATCCTATGGGCCTGTGGCTCTGATGTCAGCTGACGGTGACTGATGATGAGCCTGGTATGATTCTCAATGCAGTCTCAGAACTGCAGCCAGTGGTAACTGTGACCCCTGGGACCATGGGAATGTGCCCTCCAGAGCTGTCATTCCTCACCTCAGCTTGTGGCCTGGGTAGTCAGGCCCAGTACTGAAAGGGGAGCAGCTGCCCGTGGTCTATGGAGGTAGTGGGTTCTTGCCAATGGAGGAAATGAGAACGTATGGGAACCCTTGAAAAGCCTTCCAGTGGACCTCTAAGCAACTCAGCCAGATGGGAACAATCCTGTTCTTCAAGACCTCCAGAGAAGGCCCTTCACCCCTGCCCCCGCCTTTGTTAGCTGGCACCTTGGCAACACCATCTGCAGGCTTTCCCTGCAGTGAGAAGAGAAACCTGTCTTAGAAAGGAAAACTATGACTAAATGCTCTAGATAAACAGGTGGATAGATGATGGACAGAGAAAGAGATCATAGAGAGAGAACAGATTGTAAAGAGAGGGAGGGAGGAGAGAGGACGAGAGGACAGGTAGCTGTGAGAGGCAGCTGAACCTCTGGCAAAGAGTCATATTGATGATGGTATCATACGCCAGAGGAGGCCTCTAAACCCACTTGAAGCAGACGCTGCCTTCCATCACGCTGCCCTGCATTCCCCGCGTGCCTCCAGCATAGCACCTGATCGTGTTGCAGCATTGGAATCTGCTCGCTGTCCATCTCCCTGGCTGGTGTGCGAGCGCCTTGAGGCAGGGGTTACGTCTCTTCTTCTGAGGAATGGCGGTACCTAGCCCAGTGCCTGGCTCCTGATAAGTGCTCCGTGGAGGGAGGAATGGAAGGAGAGAAAGACAGAGGGAACAATGTCAACCAATGATGAGGAAACTCAGACAAGATGATGGTGTCCCTTTTCAGGAGGGCGCCTTTCCTAATGCTGTAACCCTGAATGCCTTCCTACCCCAAATGCTTTCCTACCTGTGGGTCAGGCACGCCCCGTTACCTTCCGAAAGCTGTCACACTCTGATCATGTAATGTTCCCCGTGTTGGAGGAGTCGGTCACTACCCACCTTTAACACCATTCTAAGGAAACCAGTTCATTACAATACTATTAATCTATGAAATAATCCCCGGAAGATGTATCTCACTAGGGTCCATTGTTAATGTGAGCGTTTTCCATGACGTAGGTGCTATTGTATGGTCCCCACCTTGTGTGGTAGGCTGTAGGGTAGTCAATCAGCCGATGACACTGGTATATTTTAGGCAAACACTCACTGCCCATCGGGACATGTGCTATTATCCCTGCCCCTCCAGAGCCCCAAATCCAAGCCTGTGAAGACTGCCCCCAAACTCCCACAGCACATCCCTTCTCCTCCCTTGATGCCGTCTTGTCTTTCCCCTTGTCACCTCCTGGTGGCCCTCTCTTCCCTGTTGGCTCTCTCTCTGGGCCCTTGTCCTGCATAGTATAGGAAGCCCTGCGCACCTGCTGTGCCCGCAGTTCCCTTCTGGGGAGGACAGTCAGCGGCGGCTACCCACCCTGACGGCCAGGCTTGTGTTCTGTGGACCTGTGATCCCTGCTGTCACCAACCTGGGATGAAGGCCATGGTAGCAGAGAGGCAATGGACTTGACCTGGTACAGACAGCACAGCTTTAAGGTGATCTGGAGCAAGAGCTCTGCCCTTGGGGTCATTTGAATTTGGGGGGTCAACTCTCTGGGTTGGTGGCATCTCCGTGGGAATCCCCTCACCTGTTTTAACATTGTCCTCGTAGCTCGTTTGTTACTTGGATGTTCCCTTGGGATTGGTTTCTTCCCCCCCTCCTCTAGGTCTTTGAGAACAGAGGCCCTCTAACCTTCTCCCGCCCCTCTTCACCCCTGGCCCTTGGCTGCCAGCTGAACAGAGAATACCAGGCCCTCTGCTTTAACCCAAACCGCCCCTTGTTCCCCTGACTCTTCTCAGGTTTGCTGTCCAGCAGCACCGGAGAGACTTGGGCTGGGTGAGGTCTCTCCAGTGTCCCCGCCAAGTGTGGCAGCCCATGGGCAGTGGGGGCAGGATCGGGCTCCGGGAGGTTATGGCTAGAGGAAGAGAAAGAAGATGGCTGTAGGGCGGGGAGGTCCCAGGCGGACAAAGCAGTCTGAGAACAATGAAAAACAGAGCTAGAGACATGGAAAGGGACAGCTGCAAGCCCAGGAAGAGGGACAGACACACAGAGACCAGCAGAGTTACACCAAACGATGCTCATCCCTGCCAAAACACTTCTCCCAATGTAGGCAGCCCCGGGTGAGCGCCGTCTCCTCCCCTAGTTGTAAATAAATTCCTCCATGGCAGGGCTTGCCTTGAGACCCTCTGGGTGTCCGCAGGGCCTCACAGGGTGTGTGTGGGGGGGACGCTGGCATGTAGTGGGCAACCAAGAATGGTTTCTGACCTTAGCCAAATTGGTAGACGCGGATTTCACGGCCTTTATGGACAGTCCATCCTGCGGGCCACCAAGGTTGCGATCACCTTGAACATTACCATGTTCTCTCCCTGGACATGCTGAATTCCACTTCTCCCCGAAAAGTTTCAAATACTGGATGACTTGCCAGCCATTCAAGAAGAAGGAGATTTCTATATAAAGCCTGGATTCAATAAATCCAGATTTTGGGGAAAAAAGAACAAAAAAACAGCTTTTTAGCTGTCTTCTACTACAGACACTGGTCTGGGCAGGGCTTCTTATTTTATTGAATCCAGCTGAATAGCTTGACTCCATTAATAATGGGGCTTCATTTCCAACCACTGCCTCCCAGTCTTTTCCCCTAAAAGCCCTGTGGCACTTAAGCAACGGCTAATACATGAGTAATTGTCAGTAGCATCATTTCCTGCCGTGATTTGACCACCAGGATGAGGTTTTTCTTCTTCCACATAATCTCGAGTTCTCAAGCGTGCCCATGTAGGTCTGCATGATCACGTTCAAAATACGGCAAGCGGATCTAACTGCAGCTATGATTTGGGTTGTATTCTGTTTCTTTATGTAGAGAAACTAAGGATTTGGGGAGATTCTGTTGGTCGTGTAGTAGTATTTGTCTGGAGCAAACCTACCTGAAGATTGCCCTGGGATTTCTGCAGAGCATGGATGGATGGTGCCATTTCGCAAGGTCCCCAGAGTGGCCTAGCAGGCTTTTACCCCATACGGTTCAAAGAAAATTCTCTTTGTTCAGCTCTCATACGGCCACACTTCTTTTTTGGAGCTTCCCTGGAAGATTATATCTCACTATCAGTTTTCTTTACTCTCTACTTGAGCCATGTAACGTTTAGATACATGTAACTGTGACAAGGCATTTGTATAAAAGACAGGCTCCTCTTTGCAGCAATGAAAGGAGACAAATAAAAGCATACCTATTAACAGGACAACAGGAATAGGGCCTGAGAGTATGGACTCTGGGCCCAGATCGTCTGAGAGTTCAACCACTTTCTCCTTCTCTGATTTTGGACAGGTTACCTTCTGTACTCCAGTCTCATCATGAACCAAGTAGAAATAATAATGGCGCCTACTTTGTTAAGTTAGGATGCAGTTTAAATGAATTGGTAGTTATTAAATGCTTTGATCAGTGTTTACATAATGCTAAATAAATGCTTACTATTGCTTGTTTTGTCGTTTTGTTGAATATTCAGTGAATTTATTTCTCACCCCTAGCCTCCGACTAGGACAAAACGTACCTCATCTTTCAGATGACATGTGTCAAACTGAACAAAGGGTTGAAAGTTTGGTAGGACTTTGCATATCACACCTTTGTGGCAAAAATAAGATATTATTCGTCTTAATTTAAGGCTCAATTTTCTCATTGCTGTGGAGCTGGGTACTGTGGATCCATATGGAAGTAAATTGTGGGGTGCCCATCCTGAAAGAACTTGTAATCCCACACAGCTCTCGAGTGTCGAGCAACAACAGTAACTGGAGACCTGATAGGATGAAGTCTGGGAGAATTTAGGAAAGGTAGACCTTAAAGACAGACTGAATGGCTGGGCGGGGAAGGCCTGGTGGGAGGTTTCTCAGGTGGGATGGGCCATGTTAGGGGAATGGGTTGAGATTTGGAGGGTGAAAGTAGGAGAGCCCCAGGGAGACAAGGATGTGGAGAGCGACCAAGGAAGGGGAGGGGCTCGGAGGGAATGGGCGGAGGTCCTGATGTCTTCATGAGAGAAGCAGCAAAGACCTGCCCTGGTGGCAGCCAAGGATGAATTGCACAGTTAACATGGTGCTAGAAAATAAGGTGAGAGAAGACAGACTGGGGTGGTCTTCAGAGAGCAGGCAAATGAGGCTGGATCTGGTTTAATAGAAAATAGGAAGTGAGAAAGAGGTAGGAAACACTCTCCAGAGTGCTCAGCAGCTGTGTCCCCGCGTGCCTTCCTGCAACAGCAGTGTCCCCAAGCTGGACCCAACACCATTCTCCAGGGGTGGAGGAATAGGACAAGCTGGGATACATTAAAAACTAAGTCACAGTAGACCCCAGAGTGCTTTCTTATTTAAAAACAGGGAAACGCTGGCGGGTGTGGGTTTGAGTGTCGTCTCTACCTCATTAGGTCTGAACTTCTCCTGGGTCAGAAAAAGGCAGAACTTAGCACGGTTTTTTTTTCATCCTATTAGATTTTTGAGGAGTTTTTCAGTGCGCCCAATGGCCTACTTACGCTTAAATAAGCGTTTTAGACCCTTGGCCTCTCTGGTTTTCTGTCACTGGGTGATGACCTCTGTTTCCTCTAAGGGGCACCTCCCAGGTCTGAGCACTGCACAGCGGGCAGCCCCAAACAGCTCATCTCTGTCACTGCTCCGTCCCTGTGAAGCAAAGGGAAATAAACAGCACGTGGGAGGGGGAATCTGTGTTCTAAGAACTGCTTTGGTTTACACATCTATAGATACACTCGACCAACACTGTGGGTCACATGCACCGGCCGGTGAGACTGAGGATTTTAAATTACTCATAGAGAAAGAAATATGTTTCTGAAAGCCAGTGCCGTTTGCTTACACGTGGAGCTGGTGGGAGAGGGAGGGCAGCCCATGAAGCTCTCAGCCTCCTGGGTCAGCTGGGGCACAGTGCTTCCTTCGTGTGGGAGGAGACCTGAGCCCTCTTTGCTGTGAAGTATATTTGGAGGTGAGGATCACCATCCATGGGACCCCCTATCCTGGGGTAGTTGGTGCTTGAGACAGATTTGCCATCTGGCCATCTTTCTCTCACAGTCTCACTTTGTAAAGGGCACAAGAATTCTTGATGAAAGACCTTCAATAACATGGTCTAGTGGTGGAGACCAAGCCTTCTGAGCCTGAAACATGAAGAACTACATCAGTTCAATAAGAGGTCAGGAAGGGAGAAACCCAGGGAGAGCACTCTCACAGCATCTTGGAGGACAAGGCTCAACTGGGACCCAGAGGTCTTAGTTCATTGCCAAGGAGAAAATCCCATCCTAACATAAATGGAAAGGTCATTTCAACAAAAAGAAAGCATAAATGACAAAGGCTTCAATGACACTATATCTGCTGAGAGTTCAGACTTTTTGGCAGGGGAAAAATACGTGTATATATAAAATAATAATAACATAGAACATATATCTCAAGAGAATAATCACCAAGGAAGCCCAAGGCACTCTTACTAAATTGGTCCAAGGGAGGGATTTCACCAAATGCAAATGAACAGAGAACAATACATGTGACTCAAAATATCCGTTATGCTCTTAACTCAAGAGGGTGTGAGGCAGAAAGGTGACCTTTTCAAGGGTTGAAAGTTGTAAACTTTTCAACCACATTGTTTTGATTGCTGGGAGATTTAAGAGAGGATCACTTCAGGGTACCACTTTGGAAAAGTGATTAAAAAAAAAAAAACTACTTCCTGCATAATATTTGAGGACATTTTTTTCATTTTGTCTTCACTTTGAAGATGTACCATTCAGATCTCTGTGAATAACCTCAATGTTTTGCAAGAGATTAATGCCCAGAAGTCGAGCGGGACCTGGCTCCTGCTCCATCAGGTCACCCACTTCTATTCCCTCTGCCAGGATTTTGCTTCTGGCAGGAGGGAGAGCGAGAGTTTGGGCCCACTGGAGCAGGGGCACCCTCGCTCCCAATGTGGCCATGGTTTCCCTCCCAGTCCTGCCTGCTTCTCTTGACAGCCCAGAAAGACAATGTTGTGCCCAAGTGGAGACATGGAGGAACATGGCAGTGGTGGTGGTGGTGGGAGGGGGGAACCCAGAAATAATCTTTTTCCCTCATCCTGAAGAGCTACCCTGGGCAGACATTCCCTGAAGGGCTCCTCTGAAATCTGGGCAACAGGAAATGCTGCAAAATCTTCTAGTTGCCTGGCCATGCACACTCCTCCTTCAGTGTCGCAACAGAATCTTGGAAGAGGACTCTGAGCTATGGTTGAACCTTCCAGTCAAGGGAGCATTTGCTCTTGGGAGAAAATGACAGATTTGACTATTTGGCCTCAACTTCCCTCTTTCTAAACATGTCAACTCTGATGCCTAAAGGACAAACCAGAAGAGAAAACCACTAAGTCTCAGTTAGGTGGTCAAGTGTCAGCAGGGCTGCTGTGAAGGGCCTGGGTGCCTGACCCAAAAAGGCCCCTGGAATTTTCATGAAAGGACAGGTCCCTGAAGACCTGTGGGCGCTGGCTTGGGTACCATCTTCACAGTTACCACCTGTGTTTGTAGTAGATGATTAATGATTAGACTCCCCGCCCGCCCCCCCAGGTTTGGCTTTGATAATTTCCATTCAAGAACATTTGGATGCGAACAATTTAAGAACAAAGGGGCTTTGAAGGATTTTTCTGGGAGGATGAAATGCTCCATATCTTGAGAGGGGAGTGAATTCTAGGGTTGGTTACATCTGTCAATATCCATCCAACTATGCACTAAGTTGTACTTTTGCTGTACGTCCATGATGCTTCAATGAAACATTTTAAGATAGGAAAGTGAAAGTTTGGAAAATATAAACAGTGGACACAGGGTCAATGACCTCATTTAGAGGGATCTGTAAATGTAAGAACTGGCCTGCAGAAACAGAAATGCTATGTGTGGGTAGTCCCAATAGTATAGGAAATCTTTGCGAGGTGAGCAGATTCAGTCCAGTTCAGAGAAACAACAGCTGGTTATGTACGTTCATCTGGTTTTGTAGGTGTTTTTTATATCTTTATGTCTATTTCCATTGGCTCATTTCCCCGCTCAATTAGATTGTGACTTCTATTTTCTTGATACCTCTTCCCCATAGCACCTAATATCCAGGCCTGTAAAAAGTGAATAGCCAATAAATGTCCATTCCCCCACTGAGACGGAGCGCTTCCCCTCTCTCTAGAACATTCTGTTGAAATTAGCCAGTGCATATCAGCCTTGATGCATAGGTAAAAATGGAAAGTGAAAGGGGAAAATCCATACTTGCACTAGTTTCAAGAAAATTCCCAGCTATCTCAGCTTCTGAAAAATCAATTTCAGAATTTTTACTCTGGAAGCTCATTTTTGCCCAACAGGAAAAATAAAACATATATTCAATGTGCAGTGATGATTGTTTTAAAGGAAGAAAACGGAGTTAATGCCTGTGGGGGCAGCAGATGGGGCAAAGGTACCCATTTTTCCTCTCTTTCCTCCTTTCAGAGGCAAATCAGAAGAGCAGGCGTGGAAATTCCCGCAAGTCGCCTGCAGTCCCTTTGCTCGCTTGCATGTTTGTATACGGAGTTTCATGGTTTTTTCTGACAAGTCAGTCTTTTTTTTTCATCCTCTCATCTTGAAACTAGAGAGCAAGGGAATGGAAGGGTGAATTGCTAATCTCAGAGGCTTCTGGAAATTCCCCTTTTATGGTACATGAGTCTTTAAGAATAGTTCTTTTTCAGTTGTGTTTTTGTGATTTGGATGACAGTGCCCAGCCCTACCTCTGCCTGGGCCCGATTTACTTAAGCAGGATCCCAGCTACCTTTAGGGAATGGGCTGGAGACTGTGGAAGGGAGAATATCTTGAATTGTATTGCTTGGAAAAAAATAGCTCCATACAGACTTTTTTTTAAAAAATTTTTTAAAGTAGATAATATGAGTTTAAATCTTTACTCACATGATTTTCAATAATTAACTTACTTGCTTATAAACTGATAAATCTCGCATGAATTAATGACTCATCCCTGCCTAAATGGGAAGGCAGACAGGCAGCTTTATAAATTTCTATTGACATTTTATGGGTTATTATATATGATCAGTTCCAGTAACAGCTCAGATTGATGGAAGCTGTTTTCAGATCGGAACAGTGCAAGGTTACTTAAAAGGGAAAAGTTCATGTCCCGCAGAGTCAAGGAGCTACATTACGGAAGATGGACTCTGGCCTGGGGTTTGGGTGCAGGCCTGGGCTGGTTCCACCGGGCACACAGGTAAACAGGTCTGGAGGAAGGCCGCTCTGACTGCTCACAGGCTGGCCAGCTGCCTGGGGGTCTCTGAGGACTCAGCGAGGACTGGTGGCTGGAATGTAAGAGAGCATATGACAGCCAGTACTAAGCCCTGCTACCAGGGCCCATGCTAATTAGCAAAGTCCCTGCTTGGGTTAGGTCACTTGGCGGCCAGGTAAACAGTATCAGGTTCTTTCTGCGTTGGCAGCGGGAGATGGGGCTAAAGGCCTCACAGTGGAGTTCTTAGCAGTTACTTATTAATCGCACTCAAGGCATCACTAGGTTAGACAAGAAAAATACCTTCTCCCCTGATTCCTCCTATTGCTTTCGTACTCCTCCAGCATCCTCATAGCCCAGTGCTCCAGCCTGGGATGCCTCCTACCTGGAGCGTCTCCTACGGACAGGCCCCTGGGAGACCACTGTTCCCTTCCCCAATCAGAGGTACCCCAGGCTTCCAGGCCAGGTGGGTTGTGTTTAGCCCTCCACAGAGCTTTTCTTATGAAATGTCTTGACTTTTGAGCTTCTCTTTCCTGCTACTTTGAGCCTTTGTATGTGTTTGTTTTTGTTCTAATTTTGGCTTAAGAAAAAAAAAAGAAGAAGAAGAAGAAGAAAAAGAAAGAAAGAAAAAGAATGTTTGGGTACAGTGTAAAAGTTTTCTCATATCCAGATTGGAAACTCCCTAGTCACCCTGAAACCGGACAGGTGCTGGGCGGTATTTGTTTCTCTGTCAATAAACAGTGCGTACTTGGCCTAGAAGTAAACTCCTCCGCAGTAGCAACAGTGTCCCTGGGCCTGTGTCAGTGTTCGGGAGGGGCTGGAAGGCTGAGTTCGGAGGAAAGCCTGCCTCTCACCCCATCCTTTTTGAACCTCAGATGGGGACCACATAGTGTTCTCTTCATGGTATTTTGATGGCATATGGCATATAAACACAGGTGTGACCTTTCCACGGTGCACTGCATTACAATTAGAATAAGTGAGAGGAGATAAAAGCCAGCTGGAGTTTAAGGTTGAAGATGAAAACAGCTAATGCTAATTTTCAGTGGAAACAATGCCACAGAGCAAGGCATAGGTGCCCCTCCAGGGGACGTTTTTCAATCGCCTCTCCCGTGGTTTTATGAATCAGCCCCAGGCAAAGGGTTTCCATGAAGTAGCCCTCTCTCCAGGAGAGGTGCAGAAATACATGTAACTGGGCTCACACTGGGCTCTGAGGACATTCTTTGCAGCCCTCTCGGGGTATGTCCCTGGTCCCTGTCTGGGCTGGAGGGAGTGTCAGAGCAACTGTGCTTAGAAGAGGCCATCGTGAAGTGCTGCTCCTGGCCTCAGGTTCTGGCCCCAGTGTCCTTGATTCAAGAATGAGGGACTTGGACCCTTCTTCTTCAACTCCCGGGTTCTGGTTTTTAAATGGAAGCAGCCTAGAAGCGTAACTCTAAATGGTACTTAGTTCCTCAGGGGAAAAAAAATACATATGTGTATATATATATTTTTAACAATTAACTTAATTGTTAATAAACAACTTGATTATTTGTGCAGAGGCTCTCTTGTTTAGCTCCAGAACGTGCTGTCTGAATGTGAATGAGTGTGACCCCGGGTTTATGCTCACAAGAGTAGTTGCTGTGGCTTTCATTGCTGAGCCTCAGCTCAGGAGAGACGAGATGGAGGCGAGCTGGGGGAGGGAAACGGAGAGCAGGGCTGCAAGGTTCACATGCCCCGGGGGGAGCCACCTTCCTGGCAAGCACTTCCCAGGATCTTTGGTTGTTTGGGAAACTGGGGAGGAAGGGCTTTAGGTGTGGAGTCCCTCTGGCCATTATGAAGTCCAGTGGGATGCAGTTACTGAGCAGAGCAAGAACAGCCCCCCAGTCTGGACTTGGAAAGGGATTCCTGGCCTTCTGAAAGAGGCTTCTGTTTCTTTTTATGTGAACATCAAACGGAGAGGTGGGTGAATGCCAGCACATGGTATTCTCGTAGCGTCCAGGTAAGGGCGAGATTGGAGGGGGAGCTACCCTTTGGGTGTTGGGTTGGGACTAACAGTAGTCTAAGGCTGTGGTTCTCAGTAGGAGTGATTCACCTCCCAGGGGATATTTGGCAAGGTCTGGGGACATTCTTGGTGTCACAATTAGACAAGGGTTCTACTAGTCCTTAGTGGGTAAAAAACAGGATGCTACTAAACATCCCACAGTGCACAGGACAGCCCTCCCTCTCCCTTAACAAAGAATTATATGATCCAAAAGTTCAATCGATCTAAGTTCTGAAGCCTAGTAATATTTTATAAGTTGACAGCACTGGTCTGATAGGAATGGGAAGAGTTATTTGCATTTTTTTTTTTCCCCAAAGGATAATTGCTGCCACTCTGTTCCACTCTGCGGCTAGATAAGACTCTTGCTCTCTTTGCCTCCATGCCCCTCCGGGTCTGAGCCTCCCCAGCCTTGTTTTCTTACCTTCTCAACAAGCTCAGAACTTTAACTGAGGCCTCCAGGACTGGGTGGTTTCTGGCCCTGCTAGATAAATGCCTTCAGGCCAAAAACAGACCAAGGGTCCCAAGAAAGCCAATGGCCCTTCTCCTTGGTCATAGCCTTGACCCACACCAGCCTGGGCAGAGGTCTTGGAGATAGGAGGATGTACCAATGACTTTCAAAGAGGACAAGGACGGGGAACCCAGAAGGGGGAGGATGGGATAAGCATTCTAGAAAAAGAAAGGGCGAGGGCTCAAGGTGACCCTGAGCTCAAGACGAGACCTGATGGGCCTGCAGTTAGCAGAGTGCCCAGTTTCTGGCCAAGCAACCCTTATTCTCTCTTCCCCAACTCCCCAACCTGCTGGCTCCCTTGCCAGCCTCTTCCTCACCTGCTTGGGTCCTACTCTTCCCCCTCCATGCCAAGAGGGGGCAGCAGAGAGCAGCAAACGAGTCTGCAGTGCACACACCATGGCCTCCCTTGTGCCCCAGCAGCTTCACCCCCTGAGACCCTCCTTTCCACCAAGCTCACCGCACCAGAGCTCTCCCCACCCAGTAGACAGCACGTCTAGCCAACCTGGCTCTCCATCCTGTGCTGCCTCCTTGGACCCAACCAATGCTTGGGACCTGAAGCCTGGCTTCTCAACTCTTTAGCTTGACTCTCCACCCCGGAGGCAGGGGCCTGCTGTTTCCCAGCCCAGTGCCTTTCCCAGAGTCCCTGTTTCATTCTGTTAATTGAAGGAGGACACTGCCACGGGCTTCCTGCACGCGGTGCCAACTTCCACTGACACTTGGCATTCATCAACTCAGATAATTCTCACTCCAGCCTTTACAGCCCACGCTGTGCCATCCTCTTGTTTTTATAGAAGAATAAACTGCAGGTCAGAGATGTTAGATATCTTGGCCAAGGAAAAGCTATGAAGTGGTGGAGAGGCAGATTCCACTCCTTACCATCTCTGTGGTAAGTCCCAGATAGTTCTGAGAGTCTTTTAAAATATGTGATGTGTCTGTCCCTCTTCCTTGAACATAACTCTGTCTTTATGGAACTGTTTAAATAGTTTTCACTTTGATTCACTGATACATTCATTCTGCAAACACACATTTTTACTAGGTGCCAGGCTTGTGAAAACCCAGACAAACAGAAACGAATGAGACTCAGGAAGCACCCTGCAGCCGGAGAGAGACAGGTAGTCGTGAGCGTAAGAGCTGACGATGAGTCAAGATGGGACAGAATAAGAAGAGACACGGGGGGGATAGGGGCTTCACATCAGAGAAGGGCTTCACAGAGGAGGTCTTAAGAGGCTCACAAAAGGACCTAGTCTTGAGAGGCTTACAAAAGGCAGGAGGAGGCACCCAGGACTACGAGGCTTCCCTTTGAGACTGCCCGCAGTCATGAGAAGTTTAAGGCAGGCAATAGGTGTAGGAAGAGGTGAGGCTGAGGCACGGGTCAGGACCACCTGTCCTGTGGATAACGGGTACCGCTTCGGTGTCTGAATAGGAGACAGGGGCACAATCACTCTGGCCTAAGGGGCTGCAGTGGAGGGTTCTAGATGGGGCAAGATGAAGGGAGAGTGATTAGAGCCTCTTGCCATGGTCCAGGTGGGTGATGTGGTAGAGTGAGTGCAACTGGCTTTAGTGGGACTGAAAAGAGGTGACATCCCTAAGAGATTGGGATGACAGTGATAGGGTGTGGATGGGAAGAGGAGAGGGAAGAGTTAGGATCACTCCAAGCTTCCCAGCTATGCAGTGGGCTGTCCAGGGGGCCGATTGGACTGTGAGGGGCGGATTTTGGGAAAGAATTCCCTTTGGGCAGTGTTGCCTTTGAGGTACCCAAGGCATGTGCACGTATGTTTGATTGCAACCTGGGATTTAAGACTCTTAAGAAATTTGGGAGCTAATAACCTAAAGGCTCCATGACAAGGCTGAGGTCCAGGAAGGACCTGAGGTCTCTGCACTATTAGGGCAGGGCCCATATCCCATTGTGAGAAATATTGCTGCCTTTATCCTTGTCCCTAAACCACCTTCTCTAGGTTGTCAGAAATGCCTTGAGGTGGGAGGTTTATGAATGTGATGAATAGAGAGGATTTTAACCCTTTCTCTGCCCTTAAGAGTTCATGAATATCTCCAGCATCCACACCCAGGCATCCCCTTCCTGTCTGACGGAGAGCTCCTTTCCCAGTGACTATTTCTGCTGCCCATCCCCACTGGACCTGCCCTTGACCTTGTGGAGTAGGCCGCTCTGCTTGGAAGTCCTTCCAGAAGAGGCTGGCCTTCTTCACTGGGGTCTTCAGGAAGTTGCTCCACGGGCTCCAGAGCACTTCTTCCAGGCTCACAGCTGATAGCTCACAGATACCTGGTCTAGTTTGCATCGTTTTCTTGAAGAACTTTCCTTGACTAATGATGGTAAGAAATAAGGTCCTAAACTTAGAAGACCTTCCTCAGCTTGAGCCACTTAGTACTACTCTCTTTATACATGCAACCCCTACGACCACCTTAAAGAAGGTCCTTAGGGGTCCGTGTGTTTTCCCTCCTATGTGGAAGGAAAAAGGAAAACAAAGGTGGGGATGGGTCTTCCAAAAATCAGAGGGAGATTAGTAGAGGAAAGGCCCAAGGAGTGGGAGATTTCAAGAGAAGGGGGACGTGCTGGGGAGTGATATTGGCCAACTTATGCTCTTATATTGTGTGCATGTACAAATACGTAACAAAAGATCCCAGCAATATTTACAACTCTAAGGCACCAGTAAAAAATTAAAATTTGGGGGGGCTGGGTTTGTGGCTCAGCAGTAGAGCACTCGCCTAGCATGTGTGAGGCCCTGAGTTAGATATTCAGCACCACATAAAAATAAATAAATAAAATACAGGTATTGTGTCCAACTACACCTAAAAGACAAATTTAAAAATAATTTTTTTTTTTTTTAAAAAAAGGTCCTAAGGGCAGAGAAATGGAGATCTCTGTCTGTTCAGTGGAAAAATGAGAGGAAGGGAAGCGAATCACCATCACCAAATGCCAGCCCCCCAGGCCAGGCACTTCCCAGAAGCACCTCATCCTCATGACGACTCTATTGTTAGAGTCTTTATATTTTCCTTGTTTTATGAACCAAGAAGTTGAGGCTCAGTGAGGTTAAAGAACCTCCCATGAGTTAGACGTAACACGCCAGGGAAGGACAGGAGGACAGAAAACTCAGGCGACTCATTGACAGAGCCAGTCATTTGCAGAGGCTCCAGCTCAGATTGGCTGGTCCTGGTGTTGCACTCTCTCCTCTCCATCCCACAGCCTCCTGGCAGTGAACTTAGTCCTCTGCAGAGCGGGTAAGGTGGAGATGCAAAATCCAAGGTCAAGTAAAATAGTTTCTTGAATGAGAGAGATGGGGGCAGGCCAGGGATATTCATGCAAGCGAATTGGACGCCTTCTGAAATCTGAGCTGAAGTTATATGAGTTTACTAGCCCTGCCACAGTCTGGCTGGGCACAAATCACGAGCCACTGAAGCAGGAACAACTTTATTTCTAAACTCCACCAGCACACTCCACACACGTTCCCAGGGAACTCTCTGGAACCACCCACACCGCTCCTCCAGGAACCACCAACCGAAATCCCTCCTCCGGCACTTCCCCAACCAATGGGAACTCTCCAGGTATCCCCGCAAGAACTCCAAAGTAGCGTGAGAACTCCAAAGTAGCCGGCTGAGGGGGACAGTAAAGGTCTAATATACAATTGAATCAATTTAGCATCATCTTAATGGCTCGCCTCTCAACCAATACTATTGGCAAAATGCTAGGGGCCCTTCCGACTCGGCTGTGGCTCTCAGCATAGCCCCTTTATCTTCTGCTGAAAGCACCATTACCAAATAGGAGGAAATGTTAAAATTGAAGAAATAGTGAAGCATTATCACTTGACCAGCACACCATTCCTGTTATACTGGATATTGCACCATTTCACTAAACCCAAAAAATGACATCTTGTAGGAGGAGAGAAACCTTTGGCAGATGCATGTGATTTCTTATTTTTTGCCTCCTGGAACTACTTGAGAGTTCATTTTGTAGTAGTAACACATTTAGGAGTAGCACTGTGGGAGTATGTTGGTTAGTTTTGTGCACAAATGTTAGAAAAATCAAAGAATAGGTCTGGTCACTTACAATGTCTTTTTGTCCTCATTCGACTTAAGAATGATCCAGAAACTTTGGGTCAGACATTTGAGACTAACTTTGGGGAAAGTTTTTATGGATAAAGGAGGAGTGAAATCTTTGATTTTAGAATTTCTTATGAGAAATTTGTTTTTAAAGTTTCAAGGACCTAGAATTGGGCCAACACAGGTGTTGCCAAGTAGAGGCTCTCCTGCAGGAGCCATGACCACATCAAACCCCAGCCTTGGGGAGTTGCGCTCCCATTCGGCTTTCATACCACCCGCACTGGTTTGGTATCAAATACACTTTTCAAAAGAACTTGAACCTTGTTTTCTCTTAGTTAGATAAACAAACTCCTGCATGTCTATTTATAACTATTTGCTAATGAGTGTCCTATAAGTGGCCCAAAGCCCTGAAAGCAAGGGGTCAGGGGTGGAGGGATGCCTTGCAATTGGCTCTTCAGTAAAGCCCGTCTGTTTTGATCAGCGTCCCAGGGTCCCCTACCCAAGCCCCTGCTTGAAGTTCCAAACTAGTATTTCTCTGATTGTCATCCAGAGCTGTCCTGCCAACTGCTGTAGATTACATCCATAAGCAAGAATTAAGCTCCTTCTGGTGGAGCCCAGCCTTGAGAATCAGCCAGTGGGCCCACTGAGCTCTGCTTTCTAACCCGCCGTTCCTCCAAGGACTCAATGCTCACTGAAAATCTTCATATAACAGAAATCCAGTGTTTGGGGGGCATTTGGTTTCAACTTGCTTGTGTTTGAACATTTATATTTATAATAGTGCTAATCTCTAAGGGACTCAAATCATATTAAGAGCTTTATCTAAGGCTGCCAAGGAAATTAGCATGTATCCACACGATTGGGATCCATGAGAAATTGGGTTGGGCCTACAGAAATTTAATAAGCTCCAACTTTCATTTCAATTATCTTTTCCTTGAGATTTTTTGTTTTAAAAACTCAAGAGTCAGGCCAGGCCATGAGCATTCCCTAGGCACACATCTCCCACCGTCCCCTCTAGCCTGTGCCCCTGGCCTGAATGACCTAGCCCTTCTCGGAATCCTGATGGCCATGTGTCTGGGCCACACCTTCTGCCTCAAGGGAATTTCTTCTTGTAGCTTTGCACAGGTTTGTCTCCCGACAGAGGGCGAGAAGCGGTTGTGTTTTCCTCTCAAGTCCATCCCAGAGTTTAGGTCATGCCTGTCATGTAACTGATGCCCCACAAATGCTGCTGGGATGGGCTTTAGTCAGAGGGGAGTGGATGGTGTTGGGAAGTAGAGGGGCCATTGGCAAAAACAGTATCAGGCTGCACAGTCAGTGCGGGGAAGGGAGCTTTGGGGGGAAATCTGAAAAAAAAAAAGATGAATTTGACTAATCTTTATGGCTAACTTATAGAAAAAGCCCAAGAAGGGGGAAAATCCCTCTTGGCAACTAGAGAGATGAGAGAGAGGCAGGGAATACCCCGTCTGCATTACAGAAGAGGAAACCAAGATGGCTTGAGAACTCATTTGTCGAAACTACAATGGGAGCTCCACGGAGTCAGAATGAAAAGAGGCTCGTTGGCTTTTTCGGTGGAGAGACAGTTGAGTAATCTCAGAAATCTGTCACACTGAAAATATGACAGGAGTTGCCTGGTGGGGGCTGGAGCTCCAACCTGGAAGACTCCTTCTTAAGCATCATATTTTAAGTGGCAGTTCAACATTCCTAGAAATTTTACTGCTAGAAGCTCTCCAAAAATGTGTTTACTAAGCGCCAGCTTTTTTTAGGAACTCATATTTAAATCTAGTTCTTCATCCCTACATGGAGTCAGCCGGAGCATCAGACTAAACAGCTCGCTGGAAAGCTGAGCAGGAGTCTGGGTCTAGAACTCGTGGCAGGCTGTGGGGCACAGAGAAGGCGAGTGGTGATGGTTTCACAGGGTCAGGGAGTTGAGAAAAGACTGATGGGGCAAGGACACATGCTGAGAGAAAGTGGAGGCGGATTGAAAGGGATAGAGAAATTTTAAGGGTGGATATACATCTCAGTAAAAGGAAAATAATTGCAATGGCAAATGGACCGAGAAGTGATTCTTTTGTTTGTTTGTTTTTTCTTTGGGCCCTACCAGTCCCACAACAATTCCCCATTTTTTTTTTCTTTTAATTTTCTTTTTTAATCCACCATGATTTCTGGAAGGTGAGAGCAAGAATGCTTTTGTCAAGCCCCACTGTTGAGGTGGGGGTTATTGAATCCGAGAACTCTATGTAGCCATCTTTCCACCACTTCCCCACTTCTTTCATTTTCTGACTGACCCAAGCAAAATGGCGGACAACTGAATCTGGACAAAGCAAACATTTCTCCCTACCTCTAAAATCCTTATGTATGTCAAGGAAGCCCAGAGAGCCATACTGTTAAGCCTTGTGCTGGATTTCAAACAAAAACTAGATGAAGGACTAGAAGTCGGTATCTTTATTCACATCCCCTCCTTCTCAGCACTCACCCTCTGCCAGGTCACCAGCATAACTGTGAGTTATTTTCATGCCTGAAAAGAAAATTGGAGACCCCCATCAAGAAAAGGCTTTCAAAGGAAGGCTGCATTACTGCGTTATTGTTTGGGTTCTTGCTGCAAACATATGAATGATTCCAACTTCTTTTCACATGGATGGAGGGTGGCAGATTCACATCTTGTTGAGCCAGAAGTAGGACGAAGTCCTTCTATGGCAGCCAGCATTTACAATATAAACGTGCCTGCTTTTTGCTCAAAACTTAAACTTTATCAAAGAGACACAGGTATTATAATTCAGCCAGTCACTGCTGTGCTCAAGCCTGTGACTCTCATGTCCAGACCCAGTCAGTTGGGACTCACAGCTGTGTCTGGGGAGATCTTGTGATAGAGTGGACAGGCAAGATATTTTATGTTGGAATTTCTGGTTTTGAGTCCTGGTTCCACTGCTGATTGACAGTGTGTCCTTGGAAAAGTTTCATACGTTCTAGATCATCTGTAAAATGGGGGTGACAACGATCACTTACCTTTGTGTTGTGAGAGATGCAGAAGCACTTTACCAACTGCAGTGTGACAGAGTATTTGTCTTTGCTGTAACAATGGAAAAGAGTGGGCTATTGTTTCATCATTAACACACATTCACTCTTTTTTATTCAACAACCATGCTTTGGTCCTACTGTGTTCCAGGCAACAGGCCAGAGGCCAGAAAGCTCTGTTGCCACTTTGTGAAATGAAAGTGTGTCTTTCTGAGATTTATTCCTTATCTGGCACCAAATGCCAATTTAGGATCTTTAAAAAACAAGATAAAAGTCCAAGAGCCAGGGCTGGAGTTATGGCTCAGCAGTAGAGCACTTGCCTAGCACGTGTTAGGCCCTGGGCTTGATCCTCGTATAAATAAATAAGTAAGATAAAGCTATTGTGTCCAACGACGACTAAAGAATAAATATTAAAAAAAAAGTCCAAGAGCCAGAAAGATTAAGGATACAGCTAATTTTTAAAATAACAAATCTTTGTTATATTCTCATCTCATTTATATGGTGCTGGTAATTTTTGAAATTAGATTTTCCTCTGGGCAGTTCGTACTAAAAATGATGCAGTTCCCTGTCCCTCATAATTGCGTTTCTTTTTTTTTTAAATTTTATTATGACTTGCGTATCACTGACACTTTTTTCCTGGAATGTTATTCTTATAACATCATCCAGCTAAAAGGAAAAAATACTGTCTTCATAAAAATGGAAAAAGAGAGAGAGGGAAAATGGATATTCTTCTCTTTTGGTTTCAAACGAGGGAAAGCCTCCTTTTCTCATTCTTCATACATGCCAAGATTGACGTAATGGACCCAAATCAGTTTTGAGTTGTTGAAATTAAAAAGAAAAAAAAAAAAAAAAGGCAGCCCAACAGTCTTCTGAAGTTCAAAAAACAAATTTCTTACACTCTGACAATGACTGGTGGATGGATTTTTTTTTTTTTTTTCCTGGTGGATTTTTTCCTCCGGGGTGGTGCAGACTGAGAGGGAAAATTCTGAGAAAAGACTTAGGAAGTAGAGTCTCTGTTCAATACGATGCTGGAGGAAATACAGGAACTACCACCTGAGGGGCCAGAAAGGAGTCTCAGGTAACATCCAGCTCTACTACCTAGAAACCAGGAGGGACGCCATACAGCGCCTCGGTTGATGGGTTCACTCGCCATCAGTTGTCACCAGTAGTGAATATTATTTATGACTGCAAGTTAGACACATCTCCGGAAGGCACCCTTCAACTTTTCATGAAATCATCCCAGCATCGATAGTCTTAGTTGCATCTGAACTGTGGTCTTAAATAGCTGTCGTGTGGGTTCTGAAGCAGAAGTCGTCAGGCCTTCAGAAACCCTGCCTGGGATTCTAATTTTGGTGCCATGAAGGATTTGGCATATGCTTCATTTGAGGTCTGGAATATCAGGCTCACTCCTAGGTTCTCCGTTACAGTAGGTCCCTCTAGTAAAATCCCCTCCAGGATTCAGTCCTCTGTTTGCAGCACTAATGGGTATAATGGCGCCTCTGTGACTCTTCATGTGAACCAGGAGGGCTACAGGGTAATCTCTTCCCATCCTCCCCATTGCTCAGCCCTTTCAACCTCCCTGCTTTTGATGCACAAATTGTAAAACGGAGGCCGGGAATCTAGTTCTGTCATCTTAGAACCATCAGGGCCTTCACAAGGACATGGGCCATTTTTATCTGTTACAAATGGGGCTTTTTGAAACCCAAAGAGGTGACTCCCTGGACGGTAAGGAGAGGACCTTCGAGAGCGGTGACTGACACTGCGCCCCTGAGCTCACCCTTCTGTGGACTGGGATGTAGCAGAAGGCCTCAGATCAGCCACAGCTATGCATCTGGGATAACCAAGGAGCCGCTGAGCCAGGGGTGCAGCCCTGTCCAGGCTCCTGCCTTCAAAAAGTTGTGTGCATTGCCAGATATTAAAACCTCGGCATTCTTGCTTTCCCTCCAGAAGTTTTTATAGACATAAGGGCAATGAAAACATAATTGTTTAATATTTTAAATCACCCTTAATAAAATCGCCATTTCAAGTGATACTCCAAGTCAGTCAAACAAACCTGTTTGAATCTGTGATCCATCAACCACGAACTTGGGCGTGGGGGTCAAATTCTCTTAAAACCCTCCAGGTGGGATGGAATAACCCTAATATTTTTTCACAGTTTTCCAGAGTTATTTCAATAGGTTAAGATTACCTCCAAAGGCATTTAAATGATGTTTCAGATTCAAACGGAAATGAAAAGCACATAAAATTGTAAGACTGAAGAATTTCAAGAATTTGGCAGAGGTGAAAACACACAAAGAAAACATGAGAGTTGGACCTGTTGGCTCCCCTCCTTTATCTGACACAAATCCCTCCCCAGTGCTACCGAAGCTACATCGCCAGCACTGAGCTCCGCAAGGGTTAATGGAGGTCCGCAGGACCAGCCTCTGGCTGAGGCTGCCTGGATCGCAGGCCTGGCGTCCAGCCTTCCATGGTCAGTCAGACCACAAGAGGATGCCTTGCATTGCGTCACGCCACTTCCTAGGGTCCAAGTACCGCCCGGCCATCACGCCCACGACCAGCGTCCTTGCACCAGGAGGAGGGCGGGAGGTCCCAGGCAGCGACAGCCCAGGACCTTCTAGGGCCTTCCCAGGGAAGGCAGAGCTCTCGCTTGTTCCCATAGCCAGCGTTTACCTCTTTCCGTATCAAGGGGGTGAGAATTGCTATATTCCAAGAAAGCCCAGAGCAGGCCAGTTCTAGACCAGGACAGACACAAGAAGAAGAACAGGACAGGGAACCAGAGCAGGGGAAGGGATGGGGCATAGAGAGGTGGCCTGTCCTGTCCTGTGGGGGCCGGGGAAGCCAGACGGGGAGGTCTCAGAGGATCTGGCCACTTCCAGCCCCTCTGTCTCCTAAACACAGCTGTTGGTCACCCCATGGAGCCAGGTTGAAGGCCTCCCGGGTGAGGCAGAGCTGAGCTCCCAGCCACAGACTGACAGCTGTGATGAGCTCTGTGATTTTGCTTCCATTTGTTCGTTTTTAATTGGGCACATGATAGAAACAGCACTGTCAACTTGCTCAGCACGAAACTCCTGAGATGGAGACAGAAAGTACTTCTGACTTGTTGGGTCGGATTGTAACAACCACTGGCTTGCCCCAGAGTCTTCCCACCTTCCAGAGGCAAACCTAACATTAAAGGATTAAGTGCTCAGTGAGCACACAGGGGTTCTTGTGACTTGCTTTGTGGTCAGGGTCCCAGGAATCCCAGGTCTCTGCCTTAGTGCAATGGTAAGAATTGCTGAATGTAGGTCAGCAGAGAACACCGTTGCTGGTCGTGAGGGGCACGAGAGACAGCTGCGGGAATGCACCACGGCGCCGCAGGCTGGACCAGGAGCTCCCTGAGCAGAGTGGTGGGGACAGCATGGCTGGTCAGCCCAGGGACGCCTCCCTCAGCTCCTACGTCCATGGGATGGAAGCTGTCCTTGTCCTTGCAAATTGTGGACAACTCAGTGGAAACAGCTGAGCTGGTCCCCCGAGAGCATGAAAGTCCAGTTGTCAGCGTGGAAGCGTTGGGCCACCTATCTGAATATCCTAAACAGGCCTCAGAGTGGATTTGGTCTTGTGACTTAGGGGAATTTTCTTCTCTTTCACACTCGGGAATTCCTTGGGAAGCAACCCTGTGAGCAGAAGGGCTTTTCCTGAATTATATGGAAAGAATTCCTCCATGGGGGTTTGTGTCTGTACCTTACAGCATTTCAAAATACTCCAGAGATGGCGCATGCAGCATCTGCCAAACCACAGGCTGAGGGGATTCCAGTGCGCGCCCCACACGTTCCCGTGGGACCGAGTTCTACAGAGTGCCTGGGGCGGGTGCAGTGAGGAGGTTCTTATGACTTGTGGGCCCTCACGGTCACAGGGTCTTCTTTTTGACAATGCAGCCCTGTTCACGCTGACTTGCCCCTGCCTGCATCTACCAGCTGGCTTTGGCACCTGCACAGGGTGGCCCCAGACTCCACACTCATTCCATGCTCGGAAATGCCACCCGCAGTTTTCCTTCCTCTCGCTGAGGTCCGTAAGGCCCAGCCTGTGTTACCTTTTGTCCCCTCCCAGCCCACCTTTAAAACTCTTGATGCATGTGTTCAGCCATCCCTTTCACTCTTGGGGACTTCCTGTTTAACTTCTCCCATTTATTGCTTGTCTCTCTAAGGAAATGGCAGTTTGCTGTACCCGATGTGCCTCCTGAAGCTTCCGCCCCCCAAAACTGGAGCTTCTTCTTGAGACCTTAGGGGGTGAATGTCCCTGAGTCATCTCACCACAGTAGTGTTCATGGAGCATGATCTCCTCTTGCCATGGCCACTGGAGTCCCCCTGAACATCCAGCACAGTGCTGTGCACAAAGCTTGCCTTTGGTAAATGTTTGCATCCCTGAATCCGACTCAAGCCATCTGGCTCCAGGCTTGAGCAGTGGCAGCTGCTGCAGGATCACATGCAGAAAGGGACCCAGGCGTGGACAGCCGACCCTTCAGTCCAGCCCTGAGGGCCCAGCTCTGCCCTTTTGACTCAGGAGTGGTCGGTGCCCAAAGGCCCAGTGGCGTGATTCCATCCCCTTTCAAGTCCAGCCGGTGACTACACGGGCACCTTCTGCAGGCAGGACCCCGCAGGCTGCCTCACGAGCTGCTAATGTGTCCGGGCCACGCTGAGCGACGCTGCTGTGGGAGTCACGCTCCCCGGGGTCTGGCCTCACTCGTCTTAAGTGCCCGTGGCCGACAATACTGAGGGGCCTTGTGCGGTGGGCATGTGTCATTGTCTGACCTTGCTCGTGTCCACAGCAGGCTCGCTTCACTGTGAGAGAGTGTCCTTGTGTCAGGTCAGCCAGCTGTCAACTGCCCCCCTGGAGGTTTTGCTGATGGAAGATTTTTCAGCCCCTTCTCTCATTTAAAGCTCATCCATAATCGGTTTTAGGATCCATTTCTCTCTCTCTCTCTCTCTCTCTCTCTGGATATATGGCCATATAGTTCTGGCAGCAAGAAGCATATTGTGGGAGACCCTTCTCGTAAGCCTCTATTCAGAGAGGCCACTCCACACATCTGTTCACGCAGCAATGAGCCCAAGTCCAGAGCTACCCCTGACCCCACTGGACACTCGCTCATCCCAGTACGAACAGCTGTTGCCTTTGACAACTTTGCCTTTTCCTTGTGATAGAGAGGTCTGCTGTCCTTTCTGGGCCCAGGAAGACAGTCTGATGAGGAAGGAAGAGGATTGTCAAAGAGCCAGGCCATGTGCCTTGAAATGCATCTGGTTTTATTCACGTTGAGTCTTTCCAGGTGAACTGAACTAAATCATAAACTACAAAATGAAAGCAGATTTTCCTTAGCACGCCCACATGGCGCACACTGAGAGTTCACCAGTGTCTGCCGGCCCCTCCCCCTGAGCGCAGAGGATGTCCTTGCTCTCCTCTCGTGGATGGCTGGATCCAAGGTGTGGGTGAGGAGCTTTTCCCTGGGCTACTGGGGGTCATCTCCATCATTTGGATCATCACAGTACGAATGGATCACTAGGCTGCAGAAGTGGAGATCTGTGTTAAGGCCGATGTCTTGGGGTGGCCCAGGGTGGGATATTAGCAGGCTGTGAGCTTGCAAGTAGAGTATGTTGGACACGACGTAGCTGGAAGCCACCACTGTCCACTAGCGGCAGGTGCCACCTACTCGATTGCCTTCTGCTTTGCTCTTTGCATTCCAACATGTCCCCCCTTAGGACTGAAGCCACTTTCAGCAAGTTCCTATTAGGAAATGCAGGTTCTCTGTACTCCCCACCACCGCCAACCTCAGTCAACACTTGCTGATTTAAACAAGTAAGAATCAGGCGCTCGCCTGACTCGGGCCCACCAGGTTTAACCGCTGAGGAGCCCCTCCCCTGCGCCCCCAGCAGCGCAGTTCCGATGACAGCGATTAGGCCAGGCTGCAGAACTGAACAAGCATCTGCTTTCAGTTCCCATTTCTGGCATATTTTCATGAATTAACTCTTGCAGCGGCAGGCGTAGGGGTGGTAGGCTTGGCCACACCGCACAGAGCAGGCCCCGGAGCAGGCAAGGGGGACACCAAGTGCCAGGCGCAAATAGTGACCTACAGGAGAGAGCACATTCACCCGCCCTGAGCCACATTCCATCACGCGGGGTGCTCAGGGATGGTGTTCATGCTCACGTGCAGGAATGGACAGGACTGGACCCCGGAGAGCTGGTAATGAGGGTAACCACACCTTAGCTCCAGACCCCAAGATCGACGGCAGCTGGAGCTGTTCCAGACGCTGGTCCGCGAGAGGCATCCCCAGCTCACACCAGGCCTTGGCGGAGCCCTGTCTGAGGACAAGCAAAACGTCCCGCCTGCTTTCCCCTCCAAGGCACAGCAGCTTCTCTATGAAAATTGGCATGAGCCAGGCATGATGGTGCTCGCGCTGTAATCCCAACTTGGGAGGCCGAGGCAGGAGGATCACTTGAGGCCAGGAGTTCAAGACCAGCCTGGGCAACATAATGAGACCCTATTACTTAAAAACTGGTGTGAGAGACGGGGGGCTCTGTAGAAACACGGGGTGGGGGGGTGGCCAAGGAAGGGCCTAGGGGACTAACAACCTGGCTTTGCTCATAATGCAAAGAGACTGCAAGCGCAGACACACGTCAAGGGCACAGCAGCTTGGCTACCTGCTAGAGAGAGGGGAGCCCAGGAGTCCCAGCAGAGGAGCCAGAGCACAGGGCGGTGCGAGGCCAGGTGTGGGTTAAAGGACGCACAAAACTGGCAGCGTAGCCCGACGGCGGGGCAGTTCTCAGATGAAGGAAATCTACAGCCAGGAGAAAAGGAAGCAGCTCTCCTCCCACGGAGGAGGCCCAGACAGGCACTTGGCTGCCCGACTTCTTGTCCAGATCACTTTCACCCACCATGCCACCACCTACGTTTTCTTTGATGGGTTTTTGTTTTTTGTTTGAAGGTGACAGTGGTGCAAAGCTTCTAACCCAAGGACTCCCCTCCCCAATGCACGTGGGAGCAGGGCTTACAGAATAAGCTAGCACTTCTGTCCAATTCCACATGGCATAAAAGTAGCTTCATGGAGTGCAAGAAATATATTTAGGGTTTATAAATGGAGATTTAAAGAGATCAGTTCATTGGTTTTGAGCATATTCACCAGACTCTGAACCCATCAGTATTTTTTCATCACAGCTCCTTGCCCTCCCAGCCAGGGCCCTGCAGGACGCAAGTGCCTGCACACACACACACACACACACACACACACACCACCTTCTGAGCTGGGCTCCTTTCATTCAATATGATGTTTCCAAGATTCACTGGTAGTTGTAGCAACTATCAGTGCTTCATCCCTTTTAATGGCTGAATAATATTCCATCGCATGGATAGACCACATTTTGTTAGTCCTTTCATCCAGTTAATGGATATTTGGGTCATTGCCACTTAGGGGCTTTTATGAGTAATACTGATGTGAGTGATCCATGGACAAGTTTTTGTGTGAACATATATTTCAATTACTTTGGGTGTATATATCTAGGAATTGACTTGCTGGGTCATGTGGTAACTCTGTTTTCAACTTTTTGAGAACCACCAGGTTTTTTTTTTTTTTTATAGTAACTGTACCATTTTATCGATGTGAGGATTTAAGTTTCTCTACTTACTTACCCACATTTGTTATTGTCCTTTCTTTAAAAAAAAAAAATTACAATCCTGTCATTAGGTCTGAAGTGATAGCTCATTGTGGCTTTGATGGTCATTTCTCTGATGACTAATGATCTTGAGCGTCTTTTCAAGGTGAAATGTCTATTCAAAAGCCTCACCCATTTGTCAGTTGGGCTGGCTATCTTTTTAATCATTAGTTGTGATCCTGAAGGTGTCTGGCTCCCCACAGTTCCATACTCAACACAGTGTCAGAAAGTGAAATATCCAAAGCCCAAAGCGAGAAAGATCTCAGTGCCAGAAAATGCAGGGCCCTCCACGGCTCCAGCCAGAAAAGAAGGCCGTGGAATGAGGAAGGTAAGGAAGAAAAAGGAAGAAACTGTGTTCTGAAGCCAAAACACTGGAGGGCAGGTTCCTGGGGCCTCGGTGAGCCCGAGATGCCAGGGAAAGTGCCCTCCCCGAGCCTCCGCAGCCTGCTCTCTCCTGAGGGGCAGTCCAGCTCCTCGCCCTCCCGGGCAGGGCCCTGCAGGACAGGTGGGCCTGCGCACACACACACACACACACACACACACACACACACACACACACACGTGCTTCCTCGGACTGGGGCAACTCACGCCCATTAAAGCGACTGTGGAGTATTAGAATATTACCATGAAGTATGGCAGGGCAGGGCCCGAGTCTTATTTAACCTCAAGATTCCTCAGGGCCATGCAAGAGTGTCTGGTGACTGGGTGAATAAGCAAGCTGAAACGGGATTTGGGTCTGGTATTGATAGGCGTCCGCCTCTTGTCAGGGCTTATTAGTCCAACCTGATGAGCCAAAGAGCATAATTCTCAACACATTTTAGCACACTGTGCTAGGCGTGCACTTCTCCCCCCATTTCTATGGATGTCTTTTGCAGTCCTGGACTGATCGCCTCCTTGGGGGAGGGACCTGAGCCTGCAGGTGGCTGGGTAACCCTCCCTTTGGTATTTGCATAACTTCTGTAGCATCCGGGGGGATCTGCTTCTCTCTGGGTAGCACCTCTAGCTGCGCAGCACCAGGCTAAGGAATCCTCTGAGACTGCCCTGGGCATTGGCCCAGCTCTGGGCTCGGGTCTCCTCTAGCAGGTGGACATGGCCAGTTATCCTTTGATCTGGCCCTGTCCCTGCAGATCCTCTGGAGCATCAAAGGATTTTCAGTTCTGCTCAAGGAAGGAAGCGGCCATGTGGGCTTCTCACTTCTCAACCTCTCTGGCTCCAGGTCCCTGGCCTTATTTGCATGCTCAGCTAAATTTGCATAACACAACACACCAAAACTTCACTGGACCAACTGGGGTAGGCAGACAAGTTTTGTTTGTGTTTTGTTGGGGTGTTTCATCTCCTGCCATTTGTCCAGCAGGTTTCTACTACATCCAAATGACACTTAAGATTGGGTTTCATTGTATGTTGGCCTGTGATTCAACTCCCCCCTCCCCTGGGCTCAGAGTTCCTCTTAACCAACCCCTTCGCTGGAGAAGGCTTTGGGGAGCCACCCTTGGAAGCCTGGGGGAGGGGGAGAGGTGCTTCTCACGCCTGGAGCCTGGAGCCTGGGGCCTGGGGCCTGGGGCGTCTCTTAGCAACCTCAGGGCCAGACAGCTGCGTGGCCTTCAGTTATATGCTCAAGGGTTATTTTTTCCCTTTCCTTTTTCCTTAAACCTGGAACCAATATTTTGGGAGTGAAGGGGGGTGCGGGGCGGGAGGAAGAGTCGCAGGGGAGAGGCGCAGGCATGCAACTGCCGAAGCCACCCTGCCCGGCAGGCAGAGGGAACCCTCGAGGCTCATTCAGCACAATGTGGCTGCAGAGGAAATCCTGCCCAGGCCATGATAAGGGGGAAATGGAGTCACTTCCTCACCAGCTGCTTTATTCAGGTAGAAAAAAGTCCTCACTTCCTCGCGTGTGCTAGCTTCCCCTTTCGCTCAGAGCCAAGTCTGATGTCAAGAGAATCGCCACTTCCCTGGCCTCCTGGAGAGGGCTCTCCTCTGCTGTGGGGTGTGTCCCTCCCTCCCTCCCACTGCACCCTCTTCCCCATCCTGTCCCCTTCCCTTACCCTGCAGTGTTCTAACTCCACCTCCAGCTAGGGAGGGAGCATCTGCATCTCTTCCCCAGGGTGTCCTCGGACCCCTGGAGCCTGCCTCCCTGCCACTGGATGGGCTGGGAGTGCTGCAGCATTGATGCCCAGGCAGGAGCAGCCTTCAGCCGGCCCACGCCACCCCCTCTGTGGGGTGATCGCAGGCGCCCGTCCTACCCCAGCCAGACTTCCCCACGGGAGTCGGCTCCGGTGCCAGCAGCAGTCCCTTGCTGGGTGAGGAGGTTCCTGCATGGCTGCTTTCTCTCCCCTGTCCCCACTCCTCTGCTGCCGTGTCCTTGTATCATCTCCCAGATAAACTGCTTACATCCAATCTCTGTTTTAGGGTCTGGGGTCCCAGCCCACACCAGTGGGATTTACTGATGAGTGAAGTGGGGGTGAGGGAGGGTGCAGTGAAAGCAGGAGAGGCCGGCGAGGTAGGGAGGGTGATGCTAGCCGAGTGTGACTTCCTGTGGGACATCTTAGAATGCAGCTGGAGTGGGAGTCTGGCCGTTAGAATAGAAGGTGGGGCCCAGACATAAAGATCTCAGAGATCTCATTATAGGAACAGCATTTACAATGAGGAGGGGGAGGAGATTGGCAAAGAGAGAAGATGGTCCAGACAGAAGCCAGGGGCATCAGATCAGGGCGGGCGGAGGAGATGCCCAGGAAGGAGACAGTCAAGAAATTCCTCAGGAGGTCGGAGGAGGCCGAAGGGAGCCGAGTCCTGTGAGGGTGGGCTCCCTCAAGGGAGGCGGTGTGCTTGTGCACTGGAAGGATGGGGGGGTGGGGGGGTGGGGGGCGAAGGCACCCGGTGAGGTGCCTGAAAATCACCTGGGGGAGCCAGCCACATGGAAGGCGTTCATGCCCTCCCTGGGGGTCTTAGAGGCCCAGAGAGGAATAAACCCAATTGGGTGGGTTCCCGTGGGGAGGGAAGGGAGCTGGTGAGCAGAGTCGCAGCTTGCCTGGAATAGGAAAGGCAGGTAGGTGATGGGCAGGGTGGCCTGCAGGTCAGCAGGGACAGTTGGTAGAGGAAGGTTCCAGAAGCAAGGAGAGCCAGAGGGATCAGGGCAAAGGGTAGCAAGGAGCCATGAAGAACTGGGGAAGGTGGAGGTGAGCAGGTGCCCAGGAGAGGAGCTCGGTGACTTACGCCCACCGGCTCCAATTTGCTCAGAGAAGAAAAGGGTAACGTGAGCTGCTACGAGGTGTGGGGGAAGTGTGAGAAAAGTGGGGGCCATGTGGAAAGGTCACAGAAAAGGACACAGAAGAGATCTGACCCGGGCTAAGGAATCGCTCCGTGGTTTGAAAACCAAGAATTTAGAACTGCACCCATGGTGGGTGCTTGTCTCTAGAGATACCAGGAAGCCCAGCTGAGGCTTGTCATGGGATGGAATCATATTTGGGAGAATACTATACATTGCCATTATTATAATCTGGTATATATTAAAGTGATTTCATAAAGAGCAATAGTATTCAGTAGAATGGATGTGTCAATCATATTTTCAGGTATTTAAAGTTGCTTCCAGGTATTATTATTATGCATAACCTGGGTACTTTATTATTTTTTTCAAGGTAAATAACTAGAATTGGGATTACTAATAAAAAAGGTAATATTTTTAAGCCTCCTGGTAAACATCACCAAATGTCGAGGGTCCCTCCATTTACCCTTCATGGATCCCACTGACGATGTAAGAGCATCCTGGCTGCCCACCCCAGCCCAGCCCCGCCCATCCTTTTCGGCTTTCAGGATTACATCGATTCCATTTTCACCAGGCTGATTTTTTTTTTAAATCTCATTTCACTTGCAATCAAATTTAGATGACACCTTTTGGAGGGTTCCAAGTGGAAAAGGAAAACGTGAGGGTGGGCGTCCTCAAGGGAGGTGGTGTGTATGTGTAGCCGGTGCCTGAGAGAGAGACAGGGAAAGGAGAAGAGGAGAAAGACCCACCACACTCCACGACGGTCCAGAGGCAGGGGACGAGGAACCTCGTGAGCCGAGGAGTCTTGGCAACGACTTGTTCCAGTCTACACCTCCTTGGCTTCCCGCCAACCTCACAGCAAAGATCTGAGGCTGCGGATTTACCCGCCTTGGCCACCTTGAGTGAAATCCAGACTGAGACCATCTGTGGCCTCTGAATTTCAAGTCTGGGAAGAAGCGTTGCCCCCGAGCGGAGCCCTGCTGCCTCTCGTCTGAGGTGGGGGCCCAGCCAAGGGCCCAAAGGAGCCCTCGAGTGGGAGCCTGGGCACATCCCTGAGATGCTGTGACCCTCACCAGCCCTGACACTACTGAGGGATGCCGTGCCCCTGAATATTTGGACAGGGATTTTGTCAGAACCACGTGATGATGGCCCAGGGTCTTCCCCCCCTCATTGTTGCTTTTAATACATAAAATGAGCTTGTGTTTATTTAAAACAGCTTTCAAACTTAAACAAATAACGACAGGCTGTTCAAACAGACTTCGGAAATCGCCCTAATCAGGATGTTTGAAAAAGCAAGAAGATTCCCTCTGAAAGTGGCCTCCGAGATGCTCAGTCCTGAAACCACAGGGTCTCCTTTGTGTCCTTGGAGTCACAAGGAGGGCAAAGTTAGGGGCCAGGCTCAACCTCCAGGGACTAAATGGTTCACCACCACCCCTATCCTGCAAGGGGACTGAGAATATCCATAATGTATAGAGGGACTTCGCTGTCGCTTCCCGTCCTCAACCAGAACGTGGAGCGTGTGCGTGTTAGCTCCTCATCCCTTTAGAAGTCACCAACCATCCTCAGAATCACAGCCTCGGAGGGGAAGGGCAGGTGGAGGAGGTGCAGAGCTGGTCCCCGAGGGCAGGCTCCAGAACGAGTTGTTAATGCTTCACTAGTTCCATCCTGGACCACGCTGACAGACGCATGGAGCGACCAACATTAATCCTCACAACCACCAATTTTATGGTCATTGGGGAAGCAAACAAGGCTCAGGGTTGGGTAATTTGCTCAAGGCCGTAAATTCATAGAAATCAGAGCCTGCCTTTTGCCTGGACCAAGTTCAGTGCTTTTCCCAGACCCCTGGGCAGCGACACACCTAAGTACCCTTCTTTGGGCCAAGAGATACTGATTTAGCTCTTCTCTCCCAAAATGACAGTTTTCTTTGTAGCGTGTAAGAGGTAACTTGTATGGTCCATTAGAAGCACCATGGTTGGTGTGAGGCCCCAAGGAGTTACCTAGCTCCAGAAGGCCAGGGCACATGGAATGGCATCTCTTCAGCCTCCCAGTACTGTGGACCCAGCATACTGGGAGGAAATGCCACCTGGAGTCCCTGCCTGCTTTCCCATAATGGCTCCATGTCTAAGAAAATCAGATGGACAGAGGCTTGGTCTGAGTCTCATTTTGTCTAAGAAAACTCTTTTGGTGACTAAAAGGATTCAGGACTCCACCTTGATGTTCTCAGAGTCAAGCCAGATTGCAGACAGCCATGCCGGTGCCCTGAACAGATCGAGCGACATTTGGCTGGGCTGCAGGGTTCTCGCCCTGCCCGTCCCTCCCTCCAAGAGAAGAAATGAGGAGGAGGACAGATGTTCACAGCTGTGTCTGCCAACCTGGATGCTCTTGTGAGAGGCAGAGTCTGCCCGGAGAAGGCTGGTCCTTGCAGATGTTCACAGTGACGCCCGAGCTGCACACCAAGAGCACTAAGTGTGCCTCTCTCTCATGCTCATGGCCTGGTTCTTCTAGGACTCAAATTTAGACATTTTTAACAGTTGACATATAAAAGAAGAAGGAATCCTTTGCGCCCTCTCCTGGTAAAAGCCTAGGACCTCCAGAGTTCCCCAACAGCCAGCTGCTGCCCAGGTGCTTGTCTGAGCTAATCGACTCCAGCTCCCTGGTGTTGACCAGCACGTGGACACACAGGAGGACCGTCTGTTCACCTGTGCTCCACGACCACAGGGCTTCCTTGAAACTGGGGTTTCTCAACCTCCACCTATTGGCTTTGGGGGCTGGATAGTTCTTCACGGTGGGTTATCCTGTGCATCATGGAGATTGGACAGCATCCCTGGCCTCTACCCACCAAATGCAAGTAGGCCCCCCACCCACGTGAAAACCAAAAACTTTCCAGACATTGCCAAACGTCCCGTGGGGAGCAGTATCACCCTCAGTGGGACCCACCATCCTGACCCTTGCATGTCAAAGATGCCATTGGTCACAGAGCAGCCCATGAGAGAGGGAGGAGGGCTCGGCCCGAACCCTTCATAATGGCGAATCAGCTGAGTTTGCTTCTAGGAATTTACTTCAAAAACACAACTGAACAAATAGACAGAAATTTATGTACAAAGATATATCAAAATATTGTTTGCAATAGCTAAAGTTAAAAACAACCTGAATAAAATTTGTTAAAAGCATGGCATATAAGTTGGGCTTGGTGGCGCATGCTTATAATCCCTGCAGCTCTGGTGGCTGATGCAGGAGGATCACAAGTTCAAAGTCAGCCTTGGCAAAAATAAGATGCTCAGCAACTCAGTGAGACCCTGTCTCTAAATAAATATACAGTAGGGCTGGGGATGTGGCTCAGTGGTCGAGTGTCCCTGAGTTCAATCCCCAGTACCCCAAAATAAAACATATATATATATATATATGGCAGTATATTGTACTTGCATGAAAAGTAACCATAAATCTATAGCTAATGATGCAATAAGTTCCCTCTAAAAATGTCTTAAATCTTCACTTCAGGACCTCTCCTGGATTCCCAGAGGTTCTTACATATAGAAGGAATAATTACAGATTAATATGCATCTGGGTAAAGTGTTAGGCCAAACTCAAACCAAAGACTGAAAGCATTAACCATTAATTAAACAAATATTTGCTAAGCTTTTACAATATTTCCAGGGTCGCAGAGGAGACCAAGATGATCCTTGGTCCTCCCACTATAATACTGGTCCCCACAAACAAAAACTCTCTCATCATTGTTACAGCCTCCTCCCCACAGTGATGCCCAAAGTCAAGACACTTACTATTTCCTGTAACAAAATTTTAGGCTTTGATTCAAGGTGGCTGGGAGCAATGTGGAACCATATCTCATTTTCATGTCTTCAGACCTGATTAAGTCACACAAAGCAAAAAAATAGAATTTATTTACTGATTTGCATCTCTAAGTGTTCATTCAGGGAATTGCCCAAATAGTCATTGGGTCCTAATAGCATTCAGTGATTTGTATTCTGAGGCAGTCCAGCCAGGGAGCTTTGCTACAGCATTCTGTAGACCCCAGATGCAGCCACAGGAGTGGAAGACAAGTCCCTGTCTTCCCCCGGAACCCATGTGTCCAGTGACACACCACTGACCCATACTTTGTGGACCTCATGACTTGAGTTAAAGACAGGCTTGTGGTTGTCCTGTCCGGCCACCCATGAGAAAAACCCTTCCACAGCTTCCGTTCCCAGGAAGAACCTCCCTGCATCCCAAGGCTCGGCCCCCACCGGTCAAGCAGCCCATGTCCAGCAACTCAGCAGCCTCTGGAGCAGGCACACTCACAGAGCTGCTGTCAGCCAAACGTGGGCAGCGGAGTGAAGGGCACTGCTTTCCACCTGCGTCCAAATCCTGGTGCTGCTATTTATTACGCTTGCCCTTGACCTCTGGGAGTGGCAGATGTTTATATGGTCGTGATAAACAATATTATGATATACAACCTTTTACATAAATTCTTATCTACTTGTTCAGTTATTATTTTTAATTTGTTTCTAGAGGTGAACTCAGTTGACCATCCACATTGCATGCCGCCGCCATGAAGGGCTTGTCCTGGGCCATTCTGTCCTGTGACTCATGACACCTTTTACAAAAAGCAGGCACTTTTTTTTTTTTTTTTTTCATCTTCAGAACAGGAAAACATGAAATTAAGATCTGAATAAAGAATAAAAAATGGTCATGTATACGAGGCTTCCGGTACAGTGCCCGGCATACAGCAAGCGTGGTATGGTGGTCATTGCTGTTGCTACACTGGGTTCTTCTTATGAATGGCCGTGCTAGCTGAAGTCGCAAAAACCTCCAGTATTTTCTAACCGTCTTTGTTGTTTTATTGTGCTCCTTACCACGCACTCTCCAGTACCTGATATGCTGTGTGATATTTATTTCGTGTGAGTCTGTCCTGTTCCACTCAATAGAAGCTTCATGAGGTAGAACTTTTAGCCTGTTGAATGCACTGCCGTATCTGTAAGGTGACTGTCACGTAAACAGATCCCAGTAAAATACTTTCTGAATGAGTGGAAGAGTAGTTTCCCACCACTGCCTCCAGAGCATTTCTCCTCTCCCCCTCGCCCTTCTCAGGACGCCCAGGCTGTTCTGGCAGGACGCCCCCCTGCTCTGGAAGGTGGTGTTCTCTGAACTCCTCCTCCTAACGCTCTTCCTTTTCCTTCCCGCCTCTCCCCCATGCAGGATGCCTTTGTGGAGCTCTATGGCCCCAGCGTGCGGCCCCTGCACGACTTCTCCTGGCTGTCTCTGAAGACTCTGCTCAGCCTGGCCCTGGTGGGAGCCTGCATCACCCTGGGTGCCTACCTGGGCCACAAGTGAAGTCTTCCAGCCTGCCCCAAACAAATATGCAAAAGGTTCACTAAAGCAGTAGACATGATACGCACGACCAGTGATGCACCCTAAAGTTACGGTGATCTTTAAAGGAAAGCAAATACAACACACACACACACACACACACACACACACACACACACACAGCTTTCAGGCAAAACGTCGAATCAGCTATTTACTGCCAAAGGGAAATATCATTTATTTTTTACATTATCAAGAAAAAAGATTTATTTATTTAAGACAGTCCCATCAAAACTCCCATCTTTGGAAACCCTACCGCTAATTGCCAAGGACCACTTCCTGCGGTTCCACCTGCTGGTGTGCTCAAAAACCAGAGTGATTTTCCACGTTGACCGGACTAGCCCGTCATGTGAAGAGCAAACGGATGGACAAGGAAACTGACCGCGGAGAAGCCGGGGGTTCTGGCTGCTGGAGGTTGGGCCGAAGGCATTCCTTCGACTTGCATTTATGGGTCCTGGGGGCTGTGACATTACAGAGGCAGGGTGCTTAGAGGGAAGTCCGTTTGTCCCTGGCCTAAAGAACAGACACTTTGCATGTGACTCCCAAGGTACATGGCCAGTCAGAGGACAGAAACTGGGAACTTGAGATAGATGTGGTGCCCGCGGAGACTTCCCCGCCGAAGGACAGTGTTGAGAAAAATGCCCTTAAACCATAGGAAAGTATTTTTTTAAGCTACCAATTGTGCCGAGAAGCATTTTAGCAGTTTATACAAGATCATCCAGTACCTTAAGCCCTGATTGTGTATATTCATATATTTTGGATACACGCCCCCTCTGCATACTGGCTCTGTCTGAGCAGGAACCAGAATCCTCTGCATTCAAGGAAGTGGATGTTTCGGTGACTTCTTTGGCATCAGGAAGGCGGCAGTCACCCAGAGCATCAGGCGGCCACAAGTGCCTGCGTTTAAGAGACTGACTCCTGCAGAACCTCCCTGTGTCCCCGCCTGGAGGCCAAAGGCTGAGCTTGGGCACTTGCTGGTCTCCTCGGAGGTGTTCAGCAGAGCAGCGTGGCCTCCCGGTGGGGGAGCTGACGGAGCTGTCAAGAAAGAGCAATAGTGGGACCAGCTGGGCCTGGCACCCTCACGCCCTCCCAGCGTGAAAGGGGGATCCCGGGAGCCACGCCCCTTCTTAAGACATTGGTCCCTGAGGAAGGAAGGAAACGGGCCCTGTGCCTTTCCTAGCAGAGGGACATGCTGAGGGCTGAGGCCGCAGCCCCCACAGGTGTGAGGGAAGGAGAAGGCTGAGGCCCTTCAGGCTGCTGCACAGGGCGCGGTGGCCCCAGCTTGTCTGTGTAGTTTAAAGCAAGGCTTTCAATGACTTTGGGGAGGGTCGTAAGCCCTAAAGGAAGAGAGGTAAAATGAGTTGAAAAGGGGTGCCATGGGTTCATTGCTCTATGTCTATGGATTTACATGTAAAACATTATCTTGTCATTGTCGATTGGTTTTATTTGAAAACCTTATGGGTGGTGGGGTTGGGGTGGGAGAAGCTCCAAGTATAGAATGTGGGAATTATCTGCACATCCTGGGGCATTAAAAAAATGAAGAAAAAAAAGAAAAGAAAACAAAGGTGGTAAACTATAGAGAACTAGCAAAAGAAGTGACATCTCTGGATAATAAACTAGAAATTTTTTTTTTTCCAAGTTTAGAATCAGCCAGGAGGCACTGGTGGAATAACTTTGTGGCATTATCACTTATATACCATTTATCTGTGTTAAGTATGGAATGTACTATTCAATGTTTAATGCTGTGGTTGATATTTCGAAAGCTGCTTTTTAAGAAAATACATGCATCTCAGCATTTTTTAAAACTCATATTTAGTTATCGCTTCTACACTCTTTTAACAAAAGTGATAATTTTCCATATGAGATTTTTTTTTTTTTTTTGTCTTTTGATTCTTCAGAAGCATTTGTGAAGAGGTGGGCTAAGCCTGAGTCTCAGCTACCTAAGAACCCCTGGATGTCACTGGCATCGAGGAGCTTGGTGTTCACCAAGTCATGTGCATTTCTGTGCATTCCTGGTGGATAAGTCTGTTGTGCTTTGACCTTGTCTCTTGAAGGTTGACTTGCTCCTGGGCAATTCGGCATCTGACGTATGTTACCTAAGATCACACGCGTGTCTGGTTAAACCTAAGAGCTTCATTCATTTGAAAACCCAGATGGGAAATGAGCAAAGGATGAAAATCTGGCTATGACGGTTTGACCTTTAGAGAGCTGCTTTATGTGGCCTGTTTCCACACAGACCCATCCAAAGCCCTCCTGCTCTCCTTCCACAGGGCCCTTCTCTGTGGCTGTCCTTCAGGCCCTTCCTGAAACCCAGTGGCGCTCACACTTCACCGAGAAAGCAGGAGCCCTGTGGTGTGGAGCCACACCTCCCTGGTGGGCCTCAGGGAACAAGAGGACCAGACCTTTGAATGATTCCAATTTTTAAGTGAAATATTATTTTATGAAAGGTTTACATTCTCCAGGTGATGAATATGGAAAATCAAACCCTGTGCTGCTATCCTGCCAAGAGCATCTTAATGGAGTCTGTTTCCAGCTCACTCCAAGTGGCGAGACCCTCCGAGCTGCTTTAGAAATAACAATGAAGAACATGGATATTTTTTAATATAAAACCTGTTTGTCTTTTGTTGTTGTTGTCATTGTTCAAACTGGGATTTGCAGAGTATTTGAAAAAATGTATATATATATTAAAAAAAAAAAAAAAAAAAGGTCACAGGGGCCTAACTTTGGTTTTCTTTGGCTCTGGGGTTTTGTCATCTGGTTTTAAAGGTAAACATACCCAGTCACCTGACCCCAGAACTGTATAAGTATTGCAGCTAAACTCACTATAAGAATAGTTCATTTTGCATTTTTTTCTTGTTGTTAAAAACATGTTAGAAAGCAATGAATGTATATGAAAGCCTCATCTAGTCATTTCTTTCTTTCTTTTTGTCTCAAATTATTTTGCAAATGGACAACAGAGACTGGTTCTGATACACTTCATGTTGAGAAGGGATTCACACCTCGATCTGAACCCCCCTTTCTGCATGAGAAGGAATGTGCTCTAAGTTGCCCAGGGTGAACATAAAGTAGAACACACGCACTTCCCAAATTGGGATCCAAGACTCTAAAAAGGAACCCACAAGAAGAAGGTCCCAGAACCTTCCAGGGCTCCCGAAGCCTTCCTGCATGGGCACTGTTTCTGAAAGAGAGAACCAAAGGACTGCTTGTATATGCTGTAGCCAGCAGTTCACCTGGAAGATTCTGCAGGAGCTGACATTTCTGTAGGCTTAAGAATCGAATTAAAACCACATTTTAGAAATAAGGAAGTCCCTTTATATGTTTGAGCAAAACACCAACATCCTCTGCCCCGCTCACCTGTCTCTGCATGCTCAGGTGTGGCCAGCCTTCCTTCATATGTGACTTTTAGGTAAATGCTTATTGCTTACCATCTAAAGGCCTGGCTCTGGCCCAGTGGGAACATTTAAGAAAGTGCTTATAAATCAAGAGGAGTTAATAACAATCAAGAGTAAATGTAAATAATTATGGCAATCCCAACACAGGTCTAGCTTTCACATCAAGTATACCGGATAGAAAAAAGGGCAAGGAGTCTACACTTAGGATTCAACTTGTACTAAAATAATTTACTAATGTGACCTTCAACTCTAATTCCAATTGTACTTTGAAGGTAGTGGCTGTTTTTATACTTTCTTATCACTTATAGTTAGTAATGTACACCTACTCTATCAGGAAAAAACAGGAAGGGCTTGAAATACAAGCCAGTCTAAGGAAATTAGGGAGTCAGTTGAAACTCTATCTGATCTTACTCTGTGGTGTCTGTTGCAGTCCAGACAAATGTGGTTACACACTTTTTTAAGAAATACAGTTCTACATTGTCAGGCTTTTGAAAGTTCTAATCAGATCTGTATTGTTATTCAATTTGGATCTTTCAGGGATTTTTAAAAAATTATTATTATTACAAGACAAAGAACATTTGTTATGAGGGTGGGAGGGAAGAATTTTTAAATGTTCATAACATTCCCAAGCTTGGAGCAGGGAGTAGAGTTTTTCAGAATAGCCAGAACTGTGGGGTATGAGGCACTTTTACTGGGGTCGGTTGACGCCTCTGCAAGGGCCCTTAATGCAGCAAATGAGAAACAGTTTTACAGTTCTGTCGTATTCAGATCCCAGAGGCAGTGGCATGGTTCAAAGTCAGCTCAGTTCAGCCACGCAGGGGTACACATTTCAAGCTGGATATGGCCAACGGGTATTTAAGCAATAAATTTACAGTTTTAACCAACAGGATATTTAATGACAACCTTCTGGTTGGTAGGGACATCTGTTTCTAAATGTTTATTATGCACAATGCAGAAAAAAATTTTTTAATAAAATTAAATAAAACAATGTGAAACTGAATTGGGTAAATGATCATCTAAGGCCCTTAGCCTTACCCAATGTATGGTTCTATTCCGTGTCTTTGGATAACCACGAAATATGCATCTTACTGGACACCCGGAAAACCAGATGGAGTACAAATGGTATTATATAATTCATCAGGATGGTTCATCAGGACTGTTCATCAGGACTGTCCCAGAAAATAACTTAAAGCCAAAGTTCTGTGGATGACAAGGTTGTTCTGAGTTCCAAACTCAGCATGGAAGATGGGAACACCCCTAGAAGATGGAAAGGCTAGTTCATCAGAAATTGCGGGACTATGAACTAATATGACTGTAGTGTAGATGCTCTCTAAGGCCATGCACCTTGCCATTTGGGAAATCTGCAGTGGACCCTCCAGCCAGCTCATTTTATTAAGTTTTTCTCCTCCAAGATAGCATCTGAAGAATCGACAGCTGATTGAATTTATTTGGGGGAAGCTTCTTTTTTTTCCCCAGTGGTTGTGTTTATTTTAATATCTTAGTTTTCAACCAAGTTGTACTTTTGTTTGGAATTACGGGGGTTATTTTTGTTTTAAGTAATATAAGTATGCAATAAGCTTTTTTGTATCAAAAGCTTTTGTTATCAAGATTTTCATACTGTTACCTTTCATGGGCTGCTTTTCAGATGGATATATTTTAGGGGTAGCTGATATCTGCAACACTGTATATACAAAAAAATATGATAAGCCTACTTTACATACTTAAGGTTGGCTTCCATTAAATATAATGGCACTTTGTGTTGTAGGAAAATGTCACATTGCTATTCAACTTTCCTTGTCTGTCCAGTTAATTTTGTGAAGAAAAATAAAGTATAGAGTGAGATATTGGTTGTGCCCTAAATTGTTTATAAAGTATGAACAGGATTTTTCTTTACCATTCATCTTCATTAAACAAAACTTTGGGAAGCCTTCTTAACAAGCCAGTAGAAGGATCATGAACCCCACTCTAATTAAACCCTCAGGGACCAGCTAACCAGTGAAACCACCTGAGAAGGAGCCCCTTTTGTTTCTTGGTCACAGACCATCCAGGACCTAGCCAGGATCTTGAGTTCTACTCCCTGAGAGAGCTACTGACACTGTTGGACGAGTTTTTCCAAATGCACTAGAGATCCCAATGTCTGAGTTCTATAAGATGCAGGAGTGTATAAAAAGTAGGGAAACTAGCTGCACATTCCCCACTGAAGCTAATGTTTCAAGACAACCAAAGCCACTTGCTTTGACCCATGTAAACCCTAAGTTGCAAGGGATCCAATGTTTCCCACTTACTTTTTTTCCCCACTTTCCTGCTGTCCTGAGCCTCTACTCTCTATTTCCTTTGACTCAATTAAAAAGGACTCTGAGAGTAGTATCCACCTGTTCAGCATCTGCTGGATAGAACACCAGGTGCATACCACCACCTGTTCTCACAGGGAGGTAGGCATCGGCTTTTTATTTTGTAAGAGAAAACAGACTCAGAAGTTAAACAATGTGCCCAAGCTCCCAGTCATCGTGACTTAGGGAGGAAGGATTGGAGCCTGGGTGTGGCTGATTCCAAGGCCTGTGCCCCATCCCTTCTTACAATCAGTGTTCTCCAAATCCCTGTACACGAACCCAAGCGAGGCACAACCTTTCCAAAGTGTACGCAGACACAGGATGTGTCAAGGAATTGATGTCCTCAACACCCCTGGGTAATATGCCTAAACTGACCTCCTTAACAACGCCCCTCAGATCAGACCAACCCCCCTGACTCCCTGTCATCACCATCATCGGTCCCTGCCCCAAACCTTGCTATAAGACCCTGAAGCAGTGCTCTAGCTAAGCCTCACTCAGGCCCAGGAGGAAACCACACATCCCTTTGCAGCTCCATGTCAGTGACGACAGGCAGAGGCTTGAAAGTAGCCTGGTATTTAGCAAGTAGATACAGTGGAAATGAGCAGAAGGGACAAGGCAGGGCTCTTTTTCTTTCTTTTTTACCCAGAATCAACTGACCTTACACTATGGGGTTAAAACCTTGGATTGCCAAAAGGCATGGCTTGAAATCCTGGAGCTCTGATGCCAGGGACATCCTGGAGTCATCTGTCTTTCTAATTCTTTGTCTTCAAAAGAGTTTCGAGAGTAGCTAACCAAGTCAGCTTATGGATATTTTAAAACTGTGATTTTATAATATAACGCAGGAGTTCAAAGAGTCAAGTTAGGTCACTATAGCAAAACCTTTTCCAAGTCCATCTAACTAATGATACGAACAATGCTCCTCAGAGCTAATACCCATAACAATGAAAAGCAAGAATAGACTTCATGGTGAGCCTTCCTTCTTTCTATCAATAAATTCTATTTATGGAGATGTGTCCAGTGTGGTGAAGAGATAAACTGGTCCCATTCTTCTCATTAAGAGATGTATTTCCAATAACATTTTAAACATATTTAATACTTATTTATTATAATCGTAATATATTTGTGCATTGCATCAAGTGAGTAAAAATAATTGTAATTATTGCTCAACCCAGAAATTTTTTTAAAAAGTCAAATCTTACAGTCACAAAAATTCAGACTTACTTTAGAAAATCATGAAAAGCTAATTAATTTGAAACGTTCAGTTGTTAAAAAAAAAAAAAAGGAAAGAAAAGAAAGAAAAATACACTATTAGGATAAAATGGAGGGTAAAATCACGAATTTGAGGAGAAAAAATGAAAAATGTAAAATTTCTAGAGGTCAAAATAATTCATTTCTAGCCAGGGATGATAGCGCATACCTGTCATCCTGGTAACTCAGGAGGCTGAGACAGGAAGATCCCAAGTTTGAGGACAGCCTGGGCAACTAAGCAAGACCCTGTCTCAAAATTAAAAAAAAAAAAAAAAATAGAGAGGTCTCAGGATGTAGAACTGCCCTAGGTCTAATCCTCAGTCCTACCAAAGAATAAAAAACAGAAACAGCTCATTTCTGTATTTTTCATGAAGATAATGTTGAGTATCACTTCATTGTGGTATTTAGATTCTAATACAAGAAAAAGGAATATAACACATACATTTTAAAATGTCAACTGTCAACTTCTCGAACAAGAAGTTGTGAGCATGTGTCAGGTTTAATCTCAAAGCAGCCTCAAGGAAAGAGACTCCCAGAAAGCCAGTCAATCCCGCCATTCTCCTTTGGAAGAGAAGCATACAGAAAGAAACGGTTGCACAACAGAGGTGTGGCTGGGACTGGGAGATGGGCTTACGGCAGCTGGTAGGGGAACCCACACTCCTCAACACATCTTAATCCCTGTACAGACTGGGCGGAAGTTACCAGGTCATTCTATCAGGAATCATCATGACATCATGGCGGGGGCTATAAATTACAGCACACGGAAAAGTTCTGCTGTAGTGGGTCTGAGGATCATTTTCTTAATCTCACTACTAACAATGCATTGAAAATGGTATCCTTAGTAACTATCTGTAATGAAAACCTTTTAAATTAAACGTCAACTTAAACATGTGCAGAGATGTCACCTGCCTTTCCAGATTCCCTTAGGAGGGACGCCAGGCAACCTGATGGAAGACGCCCCCTGTGACCCCTCTGCTCTTCTCAGACTCCGCTGGACTGCAGTGGAAGCTCAGGGCAGACCCGCAGGGAGGCGGCCAAGGCTTGCACCGCAGGGCTTTTGTGTTCAAAGGAATCTGCCAGGGCCAAGAAAACAGGTGATTGGATGATAACAAGAACTGTGATACTTACTCCATCCAGGAACCAAAAAATGTATAGACTTAAGGTCACTGGAATTCATTTCCACGTATACAGGAAACTTCTTTTGTAGAAAAAAAAATAAGAGAGGCTAATTCATTTAAATGTAAACTTCAAAAACATCACGTAGGATAAAATGAAGGGTGAAAACATGCATGTGAGGAGTCAAAGGAACAATGCCAAGTTTGCAGGTGCCAAACAAAACCTGCTTCTGTATTTTTCGGGTAGACTGTGTTGAGTTTCAAATCATTACGGTACTTTAGTTCCATTATATACATTTTAAAAGCAAGAAAGCACATTTGGTTGGCATTCCTGCCCCATGTTTATGGGAAGAGGAGAGAAGGCAATGGCTTTAGAGTGACTATTTTGTGTTGTCCCACTACACACTGCCACCAAGTGGAGGGTGGCACCTTGGTTCTCTTACAGCCTGGTACCAGGAACAGAGTACTTGCCAGACAGGCCCATTCCGGAGCAGGGTTTGGCCCTAGCACCAGTTTAGGGGACCTGGAGTCTTGGGACATGTAGGACAGGAACTCCTCTTCCAAACAGGAGCAGTAAGAAAGAATCACGTGGCCCTAAAGGTAGACGACAAACACTATGATTGTGAAGTCATCTCTTATTTAAAGCTCACAAAAATCTCGTGAAGCAGGTATTATTATCCCCCACTTTGTTGATTTCAGAAATGAGGCTGATCAAGAACACCAACAATGATAAACGCTGGAGGGGATGTCGGGGGCGGGCGGAGAACACTTTCACACGGTTGGTGAGATTGGAAGTTACTATAACCACTATGAAAATCAGTATGGAGATTCCTCAGAAGACTGGAACCACCATGTGACCCAGCTTGTCTCCATGGAGTGGAACTCCAGTCTTCTGAATTTATCCTAAAGAAGAGTGAAAGTCACCATACTGCAGGGACACATGCATACCCATGTTTACAGCGGCACAATTCACAAGAGCAAAACTATGAAACCAGCCTAGGTGCCCATCAGTGGATGAATGGGTAAAGAAAATGTGGTCCTATCTACACAATGGAGTTTTATTCAGCCATAAAAAAGAAGGAAATTGACATTTGCAGGAAAATTGACGGAACTTGAGGACATCGTGTTAAGTGAAATAAAGCAAACTCAGAAAGTCAAGGGCCGAATGTTTTCTTCATGTATGTGGAAGATAAGAGAGAAAAAAGGAAAGAAAAGGTAGGGGAGGGATTTCATAACATAGAAGGGAGACCAGTGGAGTAAAGGAAAGGGACAGGGAAAGGGGAGATATGGGGAAATGATATTAACCAAATTATATAGTCATATTGTGTGCATGTGTGGATGTGTAACAACAAAGCCCACTATTATGCACTGATAAAACATATGGAGGGAAGTGAGGCTAAAACTGATCCTTGAGTAAAGGTAGGCTAGATCATGTTGCAATAAGAAATATAAACAAGGGGCTGGGGCTCAGCGGTAGAGCACTTGCCTAGCATGCGCGAGGTCCTGGGTTCGATCCTCAGCACCACATAAAAATAAATGAGATAAAGGTATTGTGTCCAATTTCAACTAAAAAATAATAATATTTAAAAAAACAATATTTTAAAAATAGGAAAAGTACCTTAACAAAAAGATGGAGGCAGGTGCGTGCGACTATTCTGAGTACCTTCTCATCTAGGCAGTATGCGGGAACCCAGCCTCCTTCTCTTGTGATGTACCATCTTCAACAGGAGAAAGACACCAGCAGCTGGTGCCCATCAAAGCCTCTGAAAGCAAGGGGGACAGTCTTCCTCTGGGTGTCAGATCTTCAAGTCTGAAGACAAGAAATCAGCTCCTGGGGGACTGGCTCCTTCAAGCCTTCGCCTTCCTGCATGGATGCCCTGGGTTTTTCCAAATCTCTTTGAAAGACGGCACCAGAGTGGAGTTCCATTTCCTGGCCAGCAACTGTCCTGTCCCAAGTGCTTTAGGACCACTGCGTTCTGGCCTGGAAACCAAGCCTCTGGTACTACAGTCAGAGCCACATTCGTGCCTTAGCCAGGATCTGCCGTTGCTGGCTGGCAGGCACTTGTCAACTTGTCAACTTGCCTCAGCACCTTTTTCCCGTGAGTCACTAGGAAGCCTGTGGAAACTGATATCACCAATTTCTTTTGACACAATCTCAAATCTTGACATTTCTGATAAATTTTATTTTCTCGTGTTTTTTTTTTAAACCTGGATTCCAATCCTGTGAACATTCTGAGGCTTGTTTCTTACTTCTGTTTTATAATCTAACCCTCTAAGTTTGTATCATCCACAGATTTATTAAGAAAGCCTCCTATACCCCCAAAGTCTGATAAAATTACAAAACAGGTCAAATCTAAACATAAAGCCCTGTGCTGCTCTCTTAATATTTCTCCATCTAAACTAGACTTCAACGTCTTCTTGTTATCTTTTTTTTAGCTCCTTAATTTGCAGAACAAAGGCAAAACAAAGGTTTGAAGTTTCTTTTTTTTCTTATATCTTCTGTAAATATGACCTATTTGTATTCTTTTTGTTGCAAATATGTTTAAAAACCCCTTTTTTGCAAATGTTCAACATCTCTAGCAATTAGAAAAATGCAAATTAAAACTACACTGAGATCCTGTCTCACTCTAGTCAGAATGACAATTACCAAGAGTGTAAGTAAAAATAAATGCTGGTGAGGATATGGGGAAAAGGGAACACTCATACTTTGTTGGTGGGACTGCATATTGGTGCAACCACTCTGGAAAGCAGTATGAAGATTTCTTAGAAAACTAGGAATGGAACCACCATTTGAACCAGTTATCCCACTCCTCACCATATACTCAAAGGATTTACAACCAGCATGATATAGTGATGCGGCCACATCAATGTTTATAGCAGCACAATTCACAGTAGCTAAGCTATGGAACCAATCTATATACCCATCAACAGATGAATAGGTAAATAAATATATATACACAATACATATATACACAATGGAATATTACTCAGCCAGAAATAAGAATGACTTTATGACATTTGCCAGTAAATGGATGGATCTGGAGACTATCATGCTAAGTGAAATAAGTCAATCCCCCAAAACCAGAAGTTGAATGTATTGCTGATGTGTGGAAGCCAACCCACAATAAAGGGGAAGGGGAGAGAAGTTTGGTAGATTAGACAAAGGGGAATGAAAAGAAGGGAAGGGGAATAGGAATGGGAAAGACAGTAGGATAAATCTAACATAATTTTCCCATGTACACATATGAAAATACCTAAGTGTTTATCCACGGAATGGGGTCCCAATTAGAATAAGATATATCCTATGCTTACATAATCTTATCAAAATAGATTCTTCTCTTATGTCTAACTAAGAAGAACCAATAAAATCCCTTTTTGCTATTCTGCATTTTTTTTAATGTGTGGCTCACTGTCCTCTCATCCTTCTTGTCACTGTCTATCTTCTTGCTTCCTTGATCCCATGCTCTGGAGCCATTCTTAATATATGCCACTTAAATATTTTAGCCCTTATCCATGAAGAAAGTCATATTCCCAGGGTAACAGGGTCTGTTTCTCCTCTCTTCTCTCACCCCCTAGAAGAGAACATTCTCTGACTTGACTTTAATTGCAGACTCTTTCCAGGGTCTCCTGCAGCTCCTGCATGGTCTCCAGAATAAGAATTTCCGAGGCTGGCTGTGAAAACCCTGAGGGCTGGTGTTTTTCCCTACTTGCAAACTTGTAGGCTTAGGAAGCCTGTGTGCACCATTTTATGGATGCTAGTTGCAAACATGAAACTCCTGGGTCAGAGACAAAGGGCAGCTTATTACTCATAGTAATTGCAGTTGCCAGAGTGATCGGCCTTTTCAAGTGGTATTCTCAAGCCTCAGTTCCCACAGAAAACTATGAAGAGTGCTGTGGATGTAACAGGTTGTAATACAGGGCAGAAACTGAGTTTAGGGAACTTGAGTCTCTTACGATAGGTGGTAAGTCTGTCTGCCCTCTGTTCTGGAGTGACATATTACTTCTGTCTGCCAAGGGTGTCCTCTCCAGAAACATTCTTAAAAAGATTGTCTGGAACAAAGAGCACTCAGTGCCTTGCTTGCTGGGTAAACAGAAATATGAGGGACCCACAGAGAATTGGCCTCCCTGTAGTGCCACAGAACAAGCCTATACCTGCTGCTTTCGTGCCATCAAATGCTAAGATAGCAAACTATGTCCCTGCTCTCCAGAGTGCTGCCTTAGACATGATCTCAGCCCTGTGCCATCACAGGTCCTCCATTTGGACACATCCCCTATATCAGCATCACTTTAAATGGATTGCTCCAGGTATGATCTTGGTTCCTTCATGAAGGACTAACCTGATTACCACAGGCAAGTTCAAGTCTTCTCTTTTCAGCCACCTGCTGCCCATGGGCACCCAGATGTTTTCTATAATTTCAACTGGGGCCAACTACAGGCAAAATCAAATTTATAATCTGCCCCCAACACGGCGTCCTTTATTAGCTTCCCTTTTCTGTCATTTACCCAGTTTTCTAGATTAAACACCTCTGGCACATTGGTTAGTACTCAATGTTTATTTTGTGGGTTGATGAGTGGATTCAGCCATTCAAAAAGCATTTGCTCAATGTTGTCCTGCTCTAAAGACAAGTAAGGGCTGGGCTCCAGGCCTCAGGAATTACTGAGACCCAGTCCCTAACCTGAGGACTCCCATTCTAGGGTCTTGCATGTTTGCTGCTGTTGTTTAATTTTTATCTTGAACCATTTAATGGTCTCGCTGTGTTCAGGGGCACCTTGCCATGGACATTCCTAAATGTTGTTTTTCAAATGGGTTGCCTGCACATTTCTCTCTTTAGCCAAGCCCTGAACCTTTCTGTTTGAAACCATTGCCTGGAAACCATGGACTTATGGATCTTCCCTGTCCCTTGTCTGTTGTTCGGTTCTGGACACTGTCCCTCTCAGAGCCCTGCAGGTGGTGGTGGTGGGGGGGAGCTGCAAAGGCTGATCGAAGCCCAGCAGCAAGCAGACCCAGGGTGGCCTTGATCCTCTCTCCCAAGGGGAACCTCATTTCTTACATCCATGTGGAACCTCTCAGCTGGAGAACAAAAGGAGAAAAGGAGGAATAAAATATTTATAGGAAAACTATTTCTCACAAGCAAAACATTTGTTCTAAAAGCTTTTAGAAATACAATTATTTTCCTCCTTCTCGGTTTTTCTGTTTTTAATATGAAACACTTTCAAGTCCTCTGGATTGATTTCCAGGAAGCAATAATCCATTTTGCCCTGGGTGGAGTTTAGGAAAGAAACTAGGTTTCCAAAGTGAAGATGTCTCCATTGAAATTACTACATGGAGCTCTGGGGGCTTCTTTAATGTTCTCCCATAATAAGGGTCCCATTCCCAGGAGGACGGTGGGCCGGCTTCTTTCCTTTGGCCTTTCCTGCAAGTCTCTGTTCTATTTGAGCCACAGTGGATTCCTGGCCACACTCACCCTCACCCATCTACTGACTGGTATCCTGAGGGGACACTTTGGGGCCAGCACTACCCAACAGGAATATAATGTAAGCCACAAATGTGAAGCACATACATGGTTTTTAATTTTTTAGCAGCCACAATAAAATCTTTACATAATCCCATGAAATAGAGTTTAATGATCTATTTAATCTATTGTAACATGTAATAAATATAACATTTATACAAAGGGTATACATTTTTGTATGTGTGTGTGTGCTTTGAAATAGTCGTGGGATTGATAGTGGTTGCACATCTCAGTTCAAACGAGCCATGTTTTGGGTGCTCAATGACCAGATGTGGCTGGTAGCTACCACGTCAAGAGCACAGCCCTGACTCTGGAGGTAGGTATGTTCCAGCTCACACTGAGAAACATGTCCGTAAAATGCCTTCCTCTGCATGACCCCTGGCCCCACCCATACCAGCTAGTTAAGTTGCTAAGGCAGGAAAACATCTTTCTCTCAAGTCCCTCAACTTTTCTTTTGCAAGTCCACCCTAAAGTTCTTACTTTTGAAATATTTGCTGTCAGTTCATAGAGGAAACTAGGTCTGGGTTATGTCCAATTAGAGTATTGCTAGTCCTATAGTAAAACAGTGAACTCTTGAAGCAGATCAGGGTCTTAATCTGGACCTGCTGAAAGTAGGACCTTGGGTAAAGCATTTGACCTCTTTATTCTTACCCTTTCAATGGGACACACAACCTTTGTCCTAATGTGTTCTGCCAGCCCCATGGGACAGCAGAGTGAGGGAAATCAAAACGGGGACTGCCAAGGCGTTGTGGTGCCACATAAGATGGAAAATAACCGTACTATTATCCTAAATCACTAAAAGCTGTGAAACTACAGAAAACAATAAACCCAAAATGTCTACAAAGATGGTATAAGGATTCAAATAAGAAACTGAACCAAAGAGGCAAATTCCTATAATTACCCACAGTGTCAACAATTTTCTTAACTACTACCAAACCTTGACTTGTCATTTTTATTTACAGAGAGAGGGGGTGGGACGAGGGGGAGAATGATGAATGACACCCCCCACCCCCAGATAATAATCAACTGTCGTCCTTGGAGCCAGGTACACATCACAAGAATGCATCTCGATATTACCTAGCAATAACGGTAGTTGCAATCTTGACAATGGCACTTCAGAGAGCATTGCACGTGGACCTGATGTTCAAAGATGAACAATTTGAGGCGTCCACAGAGAGTTCCTTAATATCTCTGCCTGGTAACCACCTGGATATTTCCTTGCACTGGGAACTTTAGATTGGTGACATTAGCTTCTAACATTCCCTAGGACACCACTTAAAACTTACCTTCTCATTGTTTTCCTTGAAATGAGGTCCGTGTCCAGGGGAATGGAGGCATATGTTGTCTTCATTCCTAAATTGTTCTCTCCCAAGTGTTTCTTAAAAACAAAATTCCAATTTTGGGTTTTTCCCATTTGCCTTCACTAATTGCTTCCTTTATGTTCCACCCAGTTGTGCCATAACTAATTCAAGTTAAAAAAAAAAAAAAACTCAGCCCATTATTTATTTCATCACACCCATCTCCTGTTTCTAGAGAAGCCAGGCACAAAGACACAAAGACAGGAACTGAGAGGAACCAAGGGGTATCTTGGACATCACGAGGTCGCGATTGTCACTCTGATCCAATTGCGTGAGATCAAGTGTGTTTGGGCCCGAAGTATCGAGCATATTCTCACCTCCAAATCCACATCCACTATTTGGGTGGTGTGTAGGAATAAAGGAGGCCATCCAAATGAGAGCACGCAAGGGCTACTCATTCAGAGCTAGCTGTAGAGCAAGGGAGTCAGCCCGAGTGGTGAGAGAACAAGGCAAGACTTGGGGCACACCTGATCAGGTGGTTGGCACAGGGAAGCGGGAGGTGGGCCAGAAGCGGGAAAACCCATGGGATCCGTTAGAGGTGCTTATATGACTTATTCTGATTGGTCTTTAACCGGAAGCAGGAGGGGAGCTAAGAAAGCCCTCAGTGTGTGTTCAAATCCTGGCCATTTGGGGCTGATTGTTGGAGGCGTCCCTGGATGGCTTCCTGGATTGTTGCTAGGATAGCGCTCTGACTTCCTATAAGTCTGCCTTAAGGCACGCTGGCTTCCTGGGCTGTTTACTACAGACAATGGGCTGCTTCCTAGACTGGTTGCTACAAATGGCAGGTCAGAGTTCTATTTTTACATAGGTCTGGCCATTGTTCATTGATATATTCAGCCTCCCAGGTCCAAAACAAAGCCAGTGAGGATGGCAGGAACTCGGACAGGAAAATAATTTTATAACCCAGCAAGTCACCCTGGCTGCCACCCAGCCATTTGTTAATGATGTTCTCTGAGTCCTTCCCACCCCCTTCACAGCCACACAGCTTGGTGACACTTTTCATCTTCACAGCACCTTTTCTGAGGCAGGGCCTCAAGTGCACCTGGAATCCTGCAAAAGGCACCAGGGAGCCAGGTGTGGAGCTCAAACGCAGGAACCAGTCCCATGTTTGGGACTGCTGTAGCTAATGGGTTAATCCAAGGGGGACTCCAAGGTCTCAACAGCTTTCAGACAGAAAGGACTCGGAAGCTCCCCCTTGGGTCCCAGCAGTCCTAAAAATGCACTACCATAGATTTTTCTGGCAGAATTGCATCCACTTCCAACCACTTGGTGCTCTTTACTGTTGTGTGCTGGGGCTTCAAGTCAGGCTTGGGATCCTGGCTCCAATAATATAATTTTTTCTTTTTCTAAATTGGGGTTGAACCCAGGGACCCTTAACCTCTGAACCTTTTTGAGACAGGGCCTGGTTAGGTTACCTAGGACCTCACTATTTTGCTGAAGCTGGCCTTGATCTTGGAATCCTCCTGCCTCAGACTCCCAAGCTGCTGGGACTGCAGGTGTGCCACCACACCCAGCTAACAGTATAATTTCTAAAAACAGGATAAAATCACACTGTGCTAAGTGCTTTAGATCACTGTCTTATATGACCTGTCAAAACAGCCCTATGCGGTGAACACTGCTATTGCTGAATTTCATGGATCACAAAGGTCTCAAGGCACATTGCCAGCAGAGCTGGGTCCCTTTTGCAGACTCTAGGGGAGGCTTGTTCACTTGCCTTTCCTATGTGCCAGCTCCTAGCTGCCCGCACATTCCTGAGTTCTTGGTCTTTTCACCCAATCACTCCAGCCGCTACTTCCCTGTCATGTTCTCTCCCTCACTCTCTCTTACCTGATGCTCCCGCCTCCCTCTTTTAAGGAGCCTACCCAAACAATCTAGAATAATCTCTCTATCTCAGTGTCCTTAATTTAATCATGTCTGCAAAGTCTGTTTTATCGTGTAAGGAAACATATTCACAAGTTCTGGAGATTAGGATGTGGACATTTTAATTCAGTCTACCACAATAGATAAAGAGATTGAGGTTCAGAGAGGTTAATTTATTTTCACAATGCTTCATAGCTAGTAGTAGAGAAGCTGAAGACTGAATTTTCCAACTACAGGAAGCTTCACTTTCTGACTTCCCCAATTGACCCTTGAAACAAAACTCAGCATCGTGCCATGCAGGTAAAGTGTCATCTTCCCCCCAACCCTTCTCCAGGAACGCTGGTCCCCACCACTGTCAGCCAGCACGGTCAGCTTCCAGCCAACCACACCATCTGGATCCAGCAGCTCCAGCCTTTAAGAAGATCATCAACCCACAGATCCGTCTCCAGTTCCACAGCCACAGACCAGCAACTTCCTCTGGTTTAATTTCTTCTAGCCTCCTGTGCATTTCCCATGCATGCCCTCGCCTGCCTCCACTCTGGACCCCTTAAAATCCTTCCTTAGCTCCATCCTCAAAGCACACAGGGATAAGATCTTCCCCGCAGTTGTCCCTGTCCCCCTATCCCCTTCATAATAGGCCAAGGGTTAGGAGAATACCTGGTTTTAAGAATCGTGACATACAGCGCCTGAATGTGACTGTGCTGTGGACCAGAGGACCCACCAAGGGACCTACACAGCACACCCCCAGGTTGAGTCCCAAGTGGGATAAGGACTCACCACGACAGGAGGAAGAGACTGTGGTACCACCATGAAGGCCCTTCCTCCGTCCCCCTAACTCTCCCTCTGGACCATAAGAAAGCCTCAGGGCCCCTGCTCAGTCACGCAGGGCAGGATTAACCAAGAGCGGGCTACCTGGGTGGGGTTTGCAGACTCTCTGACCTTCTGGGCTCTTTCCTTGCCCAGACCCGTATCATGTAATGGACACTCCATTGCCTCATCTGGCCTTCCTAGACCTGGTCTCTTGTCTCCTTTCAAATAGGTCTGCGATTCTGGAGAGCAACCTTTTGCCAGGTAATTCACCCAAAATACCCGTCAGAACCTCAGTCAGCAGCCTCTGCTCAACCAAACCACATCCGCGGGAGACCTGACTTCCCAGGGTGCGTCTTCTCCAACAAATCCCCTATTTAGAGAAACACAGCCCTTTATGACCAGAGGAGATATGCCGCTGGGCATTGTGTTTCCTTGTTGCATGTGGGCGGGCGAGGGCTTGGGAGAATGCGGGAGCAGGATTCACAATAAAGAAGGAATTAATAAATACCACGGAGAGCCCAGACTCTCTTTTATCTTCTGGATCTGCCGTGGTTCAGTTCCCTGTTAGGATAATTGCAGATCAATTTCAGTTAGTGGATAACTGAATTCCAGCATGGCCTTTCATCTCTTAAAGGAAGCCTGGCAGGAAAGGTGGCCTTCTGAGGCAGTTTCTGAGCTTCTCCTATAGGAGGACCTTTCAAAAGAGCCCCATGTCCAGAATTGACCATCCTTAACACTCACGCTCTGTGCTTCACTTCTGCAGTGTGCAAGGCGTCAGCCTCCCACCCACCACGAATCCTGCCCCCTGCCCCTGCCCCCTTGAGACTGTGCATGAGGCCCTGCGGATATCCTGGACGCGGGTGGGCGAGGGAGCGTCAATCTCCACTCTAAGGGAGGCTGTGTTTATGGAGAGTGTTCAAGACACACACATCCTGGTCAGCCTGTCCTCCCACCTGCATCTGGCCAGAGATGCCTGCTGATCTGGATATCACTGCTGTGGAACCATGGCCCACCTGTTGCCCTCCTTATATAACTGATCCCAGGTTTCAAGTGAGCAAGATGGTACTCCTCACACGTGCCCAGAGACGGGATGAACAGAGTGATGATTCTTGGTCTCCAAAAACAAGTACAGCTATCTTGTGCATTTTCACAGGACACTTAAAACAGGGAGAAAATTTAAACAGAGCTGAATATACCCGGATGAGCCTCTAAAGACCATTGTTTTGTACATTGTTTTACCTGTAAAAATTTCAGATATATATTTGATATGAAAAATTTGTTTCAAAAATCAAGATTGAAATAAAGGAACACAAAGCATTCCCAAAGGGCCACGTAATGTATCTCTCTAAGTCCCTGGATAGCCTTGGAAAAGTCATTCAATTTGGGTGGGTCTTGTTTCTTAACATTTTGTTGAAATCCAGGCAATCCTAGGTAACCCCCGAGGCAACACAGTCCAGTAAAACCCTGTGCAATGATTGCAGCGTCCGGTGTCCGCACTGTCTGATATGGCGACCACCTACCATGTGTGGCTATGGAGTATTTGAATATGGGTAGTGGGACCGAAGAATAAAATCTTGAATTTTACTTAATTTTATTTAACTTTAAATACCCATATGTGGCTAGTGGTTAGGTACTAACAGTGGTCCCCTCTTGATGTAAGGACAGCAAAGAGAGGGGAGGTAGGTGCCTGCAGACACCTCCAGCAGGCCAAGGAAGGGAAGGCTGCAAGGCCCAGGGACCCCCCACCACTTTATGATCAGCAGCCGCCTTAGCACCCTGAGGAAGGAGTAAGAACCCGGAGAGCACGTCCAGGCAGACTCGCTAGCGGCTGCACCTCAGAGGGGAAGAAGAGAGCAGCCCTACTGGGTGTCACTGGCCTTTCTGTTTGTTCTTGGATCTACTCCAGATGGCCGCAGACACCAAGGACAGGACGTAGCGCTGCTGAGAAGCAGGAACCTAGTCCAGTTAGATGAGAGCGCTGGCTCCCTGCCGCCAATCAATCAGAAAGCTTTTAACATGGGAGTCTATGAAATATGTATTAAATTTTAAAAAATGAATGCAATGAAGTTTTCAACTTAGAATCACTCCAGGGAGCCAGAGGCCTGCTCCTCCCAACGTAAACCTGCCACAAGACCTCACTCCAGGTTGGACTCAGATCCACCTGCCCAAATAGTCAAGAAGACCATTAGGTTATGTCCCCTTTTAGGGGTGAGAAGAAGGTCTGAAATTCGGTCCTCATCCGCACTCCCCCAGAGTGAATTTCCTTTCTGTAGGAAACAAAAGCAACAGAAACACTCATTTGTGCCATTGTGTTTTGCACAATCACACGCCTTTAAATTGCCACATTAAAAACTCTTTCCGAGGCCCTGTGGAGTTAGGTGATTATGTTTAATATAACCTTCTGGGTTTTGGTTTCATGAAGACCAACAAAGAATATGGAAACTGTAATTCCATACTGCCCAAAGTACTTCTGCAGTTTAAGCCTCAATTAAAATGTTTGTTTACTTATCTGTTAATCTCATTATTTTTTTTCTAAATTCGTTCTCAGTAAGTGAGAGTTCAGAATCTGATGTTCAGCTGCTTCTGAAATATGACCAAAATGGAAACCTGGAGAAAACACTATTCAGCAGCGGAAAAGAAATACATCAAGCCCAAGAGGACCAGTTGGTGTGAGTGTCCCTTACCTCTCCCCAACAGAAAACTCTTTTCTGCAGAGAAGTATACGCACAAAGGAGTAACTTTCTAGAAATTTAGCAGTGATTTTTATCGTGGTAAAGTGAGCCACAATCCCAATGAGAATACTCGCTGTTATTGCTAGAAACGCATAGAGCCAGTATTTATTTTCAGAAGGGTTTGGTATCATTTTTGTTATTGCTCTTCACAAAAAGCAAAACAGAAACCACCTGAACCTCTAAGAGGTAGATCAGATTTTATCTCTCTCTCTCTCTCTCTCTCTCTCTCTCTCTCTCTCTCTCTCTCTCTTTTTTCCAAAGGAAGAAACCACACAGAGTGATTTGCCCCAGGTCAGTCAGCTCATCGGTGGCTGCATTGGGGTTAGAAGCTCTGGCCCCTAGATTTCCAACCTGTCGAACTGTCCCTGGAGCCTGATCCTTGGGTCCTCTGTGGAGACATGCCAAGAGGCACCTTGAAGCTAGTAACTATGCCGACAGACGGACTTTCTCCCTAAATACTCCCTGCCCACCGAGCAGCAGTCCCTGGGGCTTAGACTGCCTCACCCCTGAGACCGAGGATGGCAGTTCTTTTGGTTCCTCTGTAACTAATGTCCCCCGGAGAGAGTTCAAGATTCTTCTTATTGTGTATTTTCTTCTGTAGCAAATAAGTCATATTATTATTTTCCCTGTAGTACTGGGGCTGTGACTCTGAGCTGTTTTAACGTCTCTCCTGGGTCTTTCCCAGTACAGGACATTCTTCAGTCAGGATGGCTTTCCTGTTTCTATTGAAACACACATAATGGAGAGGTGGCAAGAGTGCTCCCCAACCTGCAGCTGCAGAGAGCTCCTCGCTGCCCTCAGGAAGGCTAGAGGAGAGTCACTGCCAAGGCCAGGCCCTCCAACCTGCAGGACAGTCACATTGAGAGCAGATACATTGCCTGAGGGCACCTCTCAGCCAGGACTTTGAGGGAGAGATCCCAGCTGCTGGGGGGGGGGGGGCGGACAGGTAGAGATCCTCTTCTCAGGGAATATTGATGACCATTCCACAGAATGCACTTAGGGAGACGAAGCCCGGACCTGAGTCTGAAACCTCAGCTCTCACCTCCCTCTCAAAACCTCCTTCCGGCTCCCAGTGCCTCCCCAGCACTCTGCTCTCCTCTATCTGTCATTGTTTCAGAGTCCAACCCCCTTACCAGATGCCTTCCTGCAGGTCCTTTTTCTCTCTCTTGCTTCCCCTTACCATGATCCTGGGCCACACTGCCCCTCCAACACAGCCCCCTCCTCCCCGGCCTCTTCCGGGCACCCCATCCAGCTCATTAGTCCTAAACACCCCTTTCTAAACTTCCTTCCTGAAGTCAAGACCTACCACGACCACCATCAGCCTGCTGCAGTCAGACTGGAATCTCCTGCCTCCTCTCCAGCCTCTGTCATGGACCCTGAGTCCTGGCCCTGGCCCCTGGCCCCAGCCCTGTTACCCACTCAGCTTCAGACTTGGCCACAGTCCGGCTGCTCTGTGGGAGGCGGTGATGAAGAGCAAGGGCTCTGGGGACCGATGTGAATCTTAATCTGACTTCTTATTGACAGCATGGCTCAAGTCTCTCTGAACCTTGGTTTTCTCCTCTGCAAAACAAACATGGTGCCTGGCTCTCAGGGATGTCCTACGGGTGGGTCAGGGTCACGCACGTAAGCACACGGCCCAACGTGGAACCCTTAGTGTTCCTCAGTCGTCCTCTTGGCTAAATGCCTCCTGCTAAGCCCACATCGGGGCTTGTGTTTGCTCCCATAACACCCACCTTCTAGAATTCCTTCCCTCCTCCCCTACCACCTAGACCTTCCTCGCCCTGGGCGCAAGACATTGCCACCCGCCCGGGAATCCTTCCTGAACACCCGTGCGGCTCTCCCTCCCGCTTGCCCCCTGCAGTCCCAGGGTCCTCCTTCTCCTCCCCCACACCCCAGGACCTCAACTCGTGGCTGATTCTGCTCTCCGCACAGGTCAACAGCCCCAGGACCTGTCTTTCACTCTGCCGTCCCACCTTGACACACCCTTCCCAGCGGACAACAGCCAAGGTGACAACCCAACGGAAGATTCGCAGACGACCAGGGGTCTCCCTGGGACTTCTCAGCTACTGTCCCTGCCCTAGGAAAGTACAGAGACTGGCTCTCCTTCCCCGGCCAGAGCCTTGCTCTCCTTTCCTGCCTGGAGTCCCCCCCAAACCGCTGCACTGTTCCTGTGGATGGGCCAGAGCCACCCTCCTCAGGGAAGTTCCCAGGGTCTGAATGTTCGCGCCCCCCACCCACTTTCATATGCTGGAAACCTGAGTGAGGGTATCAGGAGGCATTTGGGTGGAGCTCTCTTGCTGTCGATTAATTCCTGTATACAGAGACCCTGGACAGCTAGCTGCCCGGCCTTTCCGCCATGTGAGTAGACGCAGTGAGAAGATTCCTTCCCTGAACCAGGAAGCGGCCTTCACCATACACCGAAATCTGCCAGGACCTTCACCTTGAACTCCCCAGTCTCCAGAACCGTGAGAAATAAATCTCTGTTGTTTCATGGTATTCTGTTATATTAGCACAAACAGAATAAGAGGAGGGTCTCCTAACTGCCACCTTTTTAAAATCAGGTCTTTCCCCGCCCAGACGGGGTGCCGCAAAATCCAAATGAGCTCTCCTGAGCCAGGTTCCAATCAAAGCAACGGAGGTTTCCTGTTCTCTTTCTGGTTCTCAGCCCTCCACCCCTGCTCACCAGGTCTTTGTCCCTCTCCCTTCTCCAGGGTCTCCTCCTAATCACTGGCCAAGGTCAAGTACTTTCCTCTGGCCCTCTCCAGTAATATTCCACTGTAACCTTTCCCCCAATGTCTCTCTGTCTGTCTGTCTCTGCCTCCCACCAGATCCCCATTTCATCTCACATGCACAAAGCCCTGGGTTCAATCAAAACAAAAACAGATCCCCACGTCTCTGAGGCCATCTTGCTTTCAATCCTTTCCCTGGGTGCGGACGACCTCCCACGCCTGTTGGAGTGCCAGGGGAAAGGTGGGATTTCCTCCTCTGTCTGTCAGCACCTCTTCATTCTGGCTGAGCTAATTTGAGGGGATCTTCTTACTCAGCAGGCGTTCAGCGCTTGCCCACAGCATGGTGACAAGGGACTGAGACTTCCCAGGTGAGCCCAGGTGGGTCAGCTCCCATCAGGAGCATCAGGAGCCCTGGTGGAGGATGGAAAGGCAGAGCAGGCCAATGCCCCAGAGGAACATGAAACAGAAAAATGCATGGGGAGAAGGGAGCTAGGACAATGGAGAAGTGTTCATGTGCCTAACAGCTTCAGGGTGGGGAGAAGGTGTCCAGGAATCTAACTGCAGGCTGCCAGCAAACTCTGCTGCCAACAACAGCACAAATTTTTTTTTTTTTAATTTCTCAGAATCTTGCACAACAGATAAACTGCAGACACTTGTCTCTTATAAAAGTCAGTTTCAAAGTATTGGCGAGCAACTGGGGGCAGCCGGGAGAGCACAGAGGTAGAGAGACAGGCAATGATGGACTCGGGGCACTGGGGACACACAGAGCAGAGCCAGGGAGCTCAGCCCAGGGGTCCGCGTCCTTGACCACAGCTGTTTAGATTCAGCAGTGCTAACACATGAGCACACACGAAGGAAGGTATCTCCACTGTGAAGGAGAAGAGGGAGAGCGTGCCCTGGCTCCGACGCTGGGACTCCACGCTCAGCACAAAGCAGGGAGCAAGAGATCCCCGTAGGAGGCTGTAGCCAAGGTGAGGACCTGGGATACTGCTTAGCTCACCTGTGGGCCCAGGTGGGCTGTGGGGTGAATCCAGACTCTCCCATGACAGGAGAAGGTGGAGCTCAGCCTTCAGCTCCTGCGTGTGTGCGTCTCCCGGGTTTGTTGAAGCATCACCTGGTCCTCAAGCCTTTACTGGAGCCTGAGCTTTCAGGTTCTTGAATGGTCCACATAATCTGTTAAATTTGTTTTATTGGGGACTTGGTGCTTCATGAGCCTCCTCTTGATGTTTGAGAGAGCAGCAAGATCACCAAGGCTGAGACCCTGGGTCCCTCTTACCCTACAGGGAGACCCCAGCCACTGGCCATTGGCTTCCCAGATGCCATATCTGCCCCTGAGGCTGAGCCCAGAGGAGCAGAGGGCCAGGAGCCCTGGTCCTCTGAACTGGCCCCTCCCTCCCTCTCAGTCTCCTCAAGCCCAGCACTGGAGCAGTCTGGGTGCTACATGCTGACTGCCCATGCTACCGGCTCTCCTGATCTCAGGGGACTGGGGCTGCTGAGCCCCGTCAGGTCCAGCAACCTGTGGTGCTGGGGAAGCTGGGCGTGGCCTTCCACCCTGTCCTGGCTTCTCCTCGCTCCTGCGGCTTCCTCTCCCCTTCTTGGCCATCCGTGGAGTTGCCTGCCTCATCTGTTTATTTTTCCTCAAGCCTTCGACCTGTTGATGTTCTCCCAGCTTTGACTTATCCTAGCCTGGGATTTAAAAAGAAGATTGTCACCCCCTGTGCTAGATGGTTCCACCAGAGCCTTGAGATTTATGTCACCTCCACGGGAGACAAGAAACACGATTCCGTCACACAGGACTGCATGGCTGAATTAGGTCAGTCAGTTAAAAACACTTTTGCATCCTCAGTACTTCTGTGACCTCTCATATTTGCTGCCCACACAGGCAGCTGTAATGGAGATGAGAGAAAATGCACAGCAATCGCATGGGCTGCAGTGCCGGTGTCCAGCAAGGGCCACAGGTGGACTCTAACTGATGGATCTTCAATGGACAGAGCTTCACTGTAGGGTGGGGACCGACTGGCAAGTTGCTGGGTGTGTTTGGGGATGCAGCTGTCAGAGAGAAGACTTCTGGCATAAGCAGAGGCTTTATGAAACCCCTGAACGTGCCCAGCACTGAGTTCACGGCCCCATGGTGAGCTCATTTGCACCCAACCCTGGACAATGTACAACAGCCCTGGGCACATCTTCAACTGCAAAGGAAGCCACGGGCCAGATCCCAGACATCAGGCTGATGCTTGAACAAGCTAAAAGGAACATCACCCAGCACCCTCCCCAACAACACAGAGACCAAACCCTGATTAAAACCAACCTGAACACTAAAAATAGGAGACCGGGAGTTGATGGTGAGGAAGACAGCCAGAAAGGAAATTCGTTTTTGACCATAGAGGTTGGAAAAGCCTTGTTTCTTCCCTCGGCTGGCAGAGTGGTTGATTGTGCAACCTGTGGGCCTCGGCCTGGGACCTCTTATCTGGGCTGTCAGTTAAACTGACAAAAGGGTAACTCTCCCCAAACAGAGCTATCGCTGGCCCCGGCTCGGTCCAGCATTGGACCGTTCTAGATTATTAGCTCAAAAGGGACCCTTGTCTCTGCACTTTGTGCTCCTTCCCTACCCCTGGTGAGGGCTCACACTGCCCCGAGGGGCCCCGGGACAAAGGCCCACTGCGGAGTGGAGGGATCCATGAGCTGTGCCCACCTTGCAGTTTCCTTCAACCCCTGGCTTCCCAGTGAGAACCAAAGCCAAGTTACTAATTAAGCATTGGCTGGCTATCTCGTACCCTTGAAAGATAAGGAAAGCCTGGACCTGGTGATAAACATGGTCCCAGGTCAGGAGTCTCTGGGGGGCGAGGGAGGAGATGTCTTTGAAAATCGATATTTCCTGAGTTCAGGGCTACTTTAGCCTCCCAGGCTCTCCAAGAAGGGAGCTCAGCGACAGAGGTCTGTGGACCCACTGACTTGGGCTGCCCAGTGGACATGGTGGGGCCGTGGGGCTCAGCCTCTCAGGCAGGTCCTGGTCCTTTTTAAGGACTCCAGAAACCCAGGCCTGGTCTGGGCCATGGTTCTCCCTTCTCTTCCGTTGGCTTTCCATGAACATTCTGGAGATGGCGGTGGCCGCCAGCCTGCATCTAAATAATAAGAAGGTTCCAGACCGTAGTTTAAGAACTCCCCAAAGATCCAGTCTCCTCATGATGACGTAGGAACTGCTGCTGCTGCTTCTGTCCTTTCCTCTTCTCTCCTCCTTGTCTGTCCCATTCCTCTTCCTCTTCCTTCTCTTGCCCTTCAAGTGTAAATCCTTTTAAAACATGTGTTTATTTGGTGACCCTATTTGCCTGGTACCCTAACCATGGGCTCACTGGGCTGTGGGGCAACCCAGTTCTGGCTCCACGCTTGTTTTTAGCAAATAGCTTCCAGCTAAGAGATGTGTCCCTGGGTCACCAGGGTCAAGTGCGGCACCCAAGACTAACTCACCGTTTCCAGTGACACCGACAAGTCATTCAATCATAGCTGTGGGTACAACCAGTCTTAGAATGAACTTGAACCAGGAGCCCAGAGACAGCCTGGCCCTCCCCAGGCTCAGTTCTCTCATCTGTAAAGTGACCAGAAGTTCTCACTGTCCTTTCCAGCCATGGAAGGCTACACCCCTGGTGTCAGTGGGACCCACCCCCCAGCCTGGACGGGAGCAGCCCTTTTCCCAACGGCAGCCCTGACCGTCCCACCTCGGGCTTGGTTTCCACAGAGGAGAAAGCTGTGGTCGGGGTCGTGTCCAGAGCAGCGGCTCAGTACCAGCTCAGGCCCCTAATCAGGGAGTTGGCTCGCGTGGGGTGGGGGTGGGCGAGGAACTCGGGGCCTGCACCTGACGGGTAACCACTGGATGAATTATTTTCACTTCTGTGAAAAAGACCTCTGTATGGCTCTGCTGAGAAGCCTCCACGACTCAGAACCACCGTGTCGGGGCCGTAGGGAAAGTGGAACCGGCAGGATGTGGTTTGAACTGACAAAAGCTGAGGGTGCCCATTCCTCACTGGGGGTTTGCAGGATGGCGAGGGGGTGGCAGGGGCTGTGCTTCCCACCCAGAGCCAACTGTCCACAAAGCCTGGGGCCGCCCAGGCTTAAGCAAGACGGTAACAGAAGGACCACCATCGCCACCATCACCACCATCACCACCATCACCACCATCACCACCATCACCACCATCACCACCATCACCACCACACACACCAGCAAAACAGAAAGCAAAGGCACGGACGGGGCTTCTCCTTTAGTATCTGCAGGAGGATGGCAGCCATTGTCCTCCAGAAACCTGCACCCACACTTGATGGTCACAGTAGCCCAAGGGGTCTGCAGGGCTGTGTTAATATTCCCAGTTTCCCCTAAGAGTGTGGAGATGGGGTTATAACTGTGAAAGGAGGAAGCCGTACAGCAGGCAGTCAGCAACAGTCCAGGCTCCTGATGCCTGATCTAAACCTGTAAAGGGGGCCCCATGTGGGAAAGAGGCACCTGCCCTGTCCTCCCAGGGCATCATATCACAGCAAACACCCTGACTTGGCCTTGACTTGGGCCATGTCCCTGTGACTGGGTGCTGTGCGAGGGCAAAGATCTCACCTGCCTCACCATGTGCCCCCCACCCCCTGACGTCTTGCTGGTCCATGGAGACGCTCAGCTTTGATCACAAATAATGGAAACACTAGCCACAAGGATGGGGCACAGAACCCTCCAAGCTACCCCAGATCTTCTGGGAAAACGGTTTCTGCCCCGTCCTCCTAAGCCGGTTGTGTGACTTTTCTGGAAAGCAAAGGGAGGGATAGAAAAGGAAGATCTTAAAGGAGTAACTGGAAACTGACCCCATTTCTCAGAACCACAGAAATCGCTGGGCTTCATCCATTCTCACCCCAGCACCACACCCATGAGAAACCCTGCTCTCCGAGTTCCATCTGCAGGGACCACCCTTGGTGTGACCCTGGACATCTGGCATCTTTGCTGAGAGGGACTGTTCTGAAGAACTGTCCAGCAGTCCCAGAGCCCTGATTGATGGGCTGCTCTAGCCACAGTGTAGGTGGCTGTCCTTCTGAATGACTTGGGGGAAGGGATGCTGTGTATCCGGGCCTCAGTGTCCTCATGTCTAAAATCAAGGTGACAATACAAGTACCTACGTCATAGTGGTCATGAGGATGGAGTGACTCCATCCCGGATGCTCAGAACAGCATGGGGCCCGAGTGAGCACCCATAAATGGCAGCTCTCATTTTTAAGTTCTTTATACAGCATAATAGTCTTTAAGTCATAAAATCTCAGGCTACTTTTTTTTTTTCCTGTGTAGACATTATCCAGAGCCACAGACCTTGTTTCATGTTTCTCTATCTTCCTTCCCTCTCTTTTCAGTCCCTGGAGAGGACAGGAAAGGAAGGACATGCACAAGTTCCCAATACCACCTCTGCAGACTTCTGGAGTTAATGCACAGCACTCAACTGAAATGATGTTTTATTTTTAGCACACATGAGCACTTAATATATGATAAAGGTTACTCCACACGTCAGTGAGGGAAGGACAGACCACTCCAGAAACGAGGCTGGAAAATATGAGCCCATTTTCATCTTTAACCGCTCTCCAAAAATTTTACAGATGAATCAGAAATTATGCCCTCCCCAATCCAAAATCAAATTTATACTTCAGAATGAGGACTGTCTCTCTAAGCATAAAAGTGACAAACATAGAGATCTGACGGTCAAATAAAAGCCCATGAAAACCACACACAAAAAATGATGTAATAAAAGAGAAAATGTCATACGAGATTAAACATTTGTAACATATGTAAAAGTCCATTCTTCTACTGGGCTATTTATCATTTTATTCACTTTTAAGAGCTCTTTGTATATTAAGGAAATTAGCACTTTGTGTCTAAATGTGTCATACGCCAAGTATCTACCTGTTTGTGCTATTCTGTCTTATAGGAGCTTATAGCCCCTTTGCAGTTAAATTTGCAAATTGAACAGAAATTAATTATAAGCTGACTTCATTGTATATATATCTATACAGTCACCTCTGATGTCACCTGAGATCTGAGCCTTGCCAAGAATAACATAAACTACACTGCAGAACTGTTTGTTATTGTTAGAGTCTTAGTTGAGTGGGATTACACAGAGTTTGGGGTCTATGTTTTCCCACTGCCTTAAAAAGAAGAAGAAGAAGGGGGAAAAAAAAGAGTTGATAACTATTTTTGTTGGAATTCAGACAGAAAGCTGCCACTCTTAAAAACCCCAGGCCCTCATTTCTTTGTTCAAAATACCAACCAAGTCACCAACTTTTGCTGAATGTTTTCAGAGGCAGAGCGTGAGTTATTGCATCCACCAGTGGCTGGCACCATGTCTGTCACCTGAAGGGCACTGACTGTGCTGTGATGTCATTCTTCATATGCTCCACGAGACCTGGACATCAACAGGTCTAATTGCTTCTTTGATCTCTGCTATGTTTTTCAAAGCTGGGCATGTGGCACTTCCAAACAAAACCAGAACAGCTAAGCAGCAAACTTCAGGTATGGTCTCTAAAACTCCATGACGTTTTTATTAGCTTCTGGTCACCAAGAAAGAAATAAAGGGGAAAAAAAAATATCAAAAAAACAAAACCAGCAAAGTAATTTGTTAAAGTCATGAAGCTGGACTTGAGGGACAAAGTCCTCTAATTGACCTCGAGGAAGCTCGGGGACACGAAGATCAGCTGTGAAATGACTTGTGGGTCTAGATTTAGGGAAGACTTCTGGCTCCCTAGCAAATTTGTCTGCCCATAAATTTCTTGATTAGGTGAAAGGCCTCTGCCAACGAAGCCAGACCTTCAGTTCAGTATGTCCTTCATTTGAGCTAATATCACGACTGAAGGCACATTCAATCTGAGTGACACAATATGTAAATTTTAAATTGTGCTCACGGCTGGTTTCCAAGAGACCAATTTATTAGCCTGGGTGGGAGATGGAAATCACCCAGGTTGTGGCTGTGACGCTACTGGAGGTTTATTAATTGGACCGTTAAGCTGAAGGCAGGACTCTGCGGGCTTCACACTGCCTACAGAGGACGGCTCGTTTTTAGTGCATGGGTGCCCCTTGCTGGAAAGTGCTGTTATGCGTTTATTCTTTGATGGTCCAGTTCAGGCTTCACAAAACACCATGCAAATGCCCAAAGTCAAGTCTTAGTATCATTCACTGGCATTAAAGATAAGCCAAGGGCTTCTCACCCTATCCCAGGATGTCAAAACAAGGGCTCAGCTGTCTGTTCAAAGGAACTGGTTGAAGAAGCTGCATGGAACCTGGGGCTTATTCAGGAAACTTTCCACTCTTCAGCGATTGGCGGCAGCAGCGTATGGACAACACACTCCCTTTTAAATCCACATGTTCCCTACTCCTCTCTCTTTAACTCTTGGTATTCTTCCCATTAGAAAAAATAACTGTATAAAAGGAGCATGAAAATCTGGCTTACAAATGCTAAAGCAAAACAACAACAAAAAGCAAGCAAGAGAAAGACCAAAAAACCACTCCAATGTTTTTATTTTCTAGAACTTTCTTTCCCCCAGCAAGTAACCTATTTTCTTCCGGGTAGGAAGTTTCCTCCTACCAGGTATAAATACAGTGCTCTCTCTACCAGAGAAAGTCAGAAGAAAAAGAAGCAGCTATAACCTGTTTTGTGAGAGACTTTTGGAGAATCTTTTCATGGGACACTTCTGGTTTTGTTTTTTACCCAGAACCAAGATCTAGACAAGCAGTTGCTCTTACTGTTTCTCAGTCTGGTGACTTATTTATTTAATTTTCTTTTCTAGCTCAGAAATAGTGCTCTTCAAGGGTCCTGGCTTTGGGTGGGATTCTCTGGTCTGACATTCTATCTGGTGTGGTCCTGGGCTTTATCCTAAGTCCAAGGTCAAGGCCACCATGAGCGGTAAATGCCCGTGGGACAAACAGCAGCTGTGGTCTCTTTGGTGTCCTCTGAGGCTATATGATTTCCCCTTCTCTCACTTCACCTCAGCCACACGGGTTGTATTATTTAAGGGAGATTTCTCTGCTGCCATGTCACTCACGCATGGCTTCCTGCTAGAGCCCCCTTTAGGCTCCTTCAGTCTTTCTGACGCCCTATAACCAGCTCTTGTCTTAGATATTAAATCCTCTTCCTTTGAAATACTCGGTACAATGTATGTTTTCCTGACTGGTCACCTGACGCAGACACAGTCCCTGAGTTAGACCAAGCTCCCCAGCCCCAGTGGTCCATCTTCCTCCTCCTCTTCCTCACCATGGGGACTAGTCTCTGGAGCCGCCAAGGGAATTGTGGGCATAAAATACAGAACTAAAATAGGCCTGAGGAAATCACAGGCATCAGTTAATTCAGTAGCACAAGTTAGTGCTCAGGAAAGGAAAGGAGCTTCGGGACTGATGGGGGCTCATGTCTCCTCTGCCATTGGCAGTTGAGGTGGCCTCGAGCTAGATGCTTTGCTCATGTTGAATGGGTTGAATTATGCTCCCCCCCCAAAAAAAAAGAAAAGGTATGCTGAGTACCCTAGAATGTGACCTTACTTGTCTATAAACACTGAGATATAATGAGTTAAGCAGATTAGGTCCCACTGGCATAGGCTTGCTGCTCCGTCCAACACAACCACTTTTCTTATAAGAGGCACAAACACCACGTTGCAGAGAGAGCACCACGCAGTGACAGAGACAGGTACAGAAGCACTGCAGCTGCAAACCAGAGACTGTCAAGGATCGGCAGCCTCCACCAGAAACCAGGAACAGCAAGGAAGGGCTCTCTGCAGAGAGACCAAGGCAGCTGGTGCCTGGACTCCTGACTTCTGGCCCCCGATTGTGAGAGAAGACACTTGCGTTGTGTAGGCCATCGGCTTGGGGCACATAGCTGCATTAGCCCTGGCAAACTAAGACCTTTCTGGGTCTCAGTTTCCTTGACTATAAACGTGGGATTGTAACACTTTATAGAGACTTGAGCATTCAAGTAACTATACAAGCATCTGGCACACGGAAGGCAGAGGAAATGCAGAGCCTGTTTCACATTCGCCAAGGTGTATGACTGCAACAGGTCAAAAGTGGGCCGTACGTACCTTCTGGTCCTCTTCTGAGCCTTTTTTTTTTTTTTTAAAGTACTGGAGATGGAACTCAGGCATTTTACCACTGAGCTACATCTCAAGGCCTTTTTATTTTATTTCATTTTTTTGAGACAGGTGTGGTCAGCTAAATTGCTGAAGCTGGCTTTTAACTTGCAATCCTTCTGCCTCACCCTCCCGAGTCACTGGGATTACAGGCGTGCACCACCACACCTGGCTTCTGAGTCCTTCTTAAAAAAATAAAGGAGAAGAGATTGTCAGCCACAACCCAAGCTCTGGCAGAGGAGACAGCACTGGTTTGGTCTGGCTGTTTGCATCCGTGTAGGAATCCCAGGAAGAGAGAGCACTGCCCCTCAAGTATGGGCAGCCTGCCCATCCTTCTTACTACCACTTAGGAACACTTGAAAATAATTTTCGAAGGAAGCAGATAACTTTCCAAAATGTTTAAGGGGTGCAAATGAGAAACAGAAGGTCTTGAGACTCACACATGTGCATGTAAAGCCTGCGGCTACAAGGGAACAGGGATGTGTCCGTATCAGGTGAGGCCCGGTTTCTGGCTACCAGCTGCTCAGAGCTCAACTTAGAGCAGACAAGACAGTGAAGGGGCTGCCAGCAAATATGTGCTTGGAAGGCCTCGTCAGCCCAGGCCGCTCTCCCTCCCTGATGCCAAACAAACCTGCACTCTGGGAAAAATGCAAAATACAGGACTGACCTCCCCCTGGCTGAGTCATCTCACCTTTAAGCCAAGGTTGGAAGGAGCTTTGAACCATTAATACTGCATGTCTCCAATGCACAGAACTGCCAGGAGGGACGCAGGCCCTGGGAACTCTAAATAGCAATTAGGCAAAATCCTAAATTACAGACTTTTCACTCCACAGAGAAATGCAAATTACAATTTTGCCTCCTCCAAAAGCCCACAGCCTGGTTTTGCTCTCCATCTACAAAGTGCATCCCTCCGTCCTCCAAGCACCTCCCCAACGAAGCTTTCTGCACAAGCCAGAAAGGGGACACATGGGTGGTGACCTCTGTAGTGTCCCCTTCTTGCCAAAATCCTGGAGAGAGGAGGGAAGGGAAGGAGAGAAAATAAAGGAGAAGAGAGGGAGGAAAAAAGAGAAAGGGAAAGAGAGGGGAGAAAGCAGAGAGTTGGGAAGAGGGAGGGAGGGAAGATGGAGGGAGGGAGGAAAGGAAGAAGAAAGAGAAGTTCTTCTGCATTGTAATATCAACCCCATGTACCTCGCAGGCACTATGTGCTAAGTGCTGCAGAGAAACCAAAATAGAAGACAAGACCTTTATGCTCAAGTAGTTTTCAATCCACTCAGAAAAATAAAAGCCAAAGTGCAACTTATTTAAGCTCTTAATTCCATGTCCCAGGTAACTTACTGCTGTAGAAATTCGGGAGGAGGGAGACAGGAGAGAGGTGAAGGAGAGAGAGGCACATGAACAGGATGGGGTGCAGGGGCGAGAGGAGCCCTGGTTAGAGAAGGGAGACAGTGAGGCCCAACCTCCCTCATCCCAGTGGGTGACCTGCCCTGGAGCATCCCTGATGTGCACTAGGCCCCTCTGAACACTGCCCAGATAAGTGGGCCACAAGTCCCACGGGGCTCCCTGTGCCTGGTTCTCCAGTGACGAGTCCTGTGTCCCGCACGGATCCCTGAGTTCCTGGAGGGCAGGGGTCTTTCCCCTTTGCACATCTAGCCGAGAGCACAGTGCCCGGGACCCAGGCCACAGACATGAATTGTATGAATAGGCAAGAAAGACCGTGGGCTCCTGGGAGGCACTCCTTTGAGTCTACTGGGCTCTCAGTGTAGGTGGCAACACACTGAAGGGGTCAAGAAGTGGCCCTGTCCTTCCATGGTGCTGTGAGAGTCCTGCCCTTATTGGGTTTGTAGAGTCCTTGTCTCCTGCAGCTCCATCCCAGCTGTCTCTGAAGACTTGGCTCCTCGCCCAGGAAGCTTCCATCCCTTCTTAGCCTGGCTGAAGCCCCACGGAGTCCACTGGGGACAGGGAAGGGCTGGCTCCTCCGCACCCTGACCCAGGTGGAGGTGTCGCCAAGCCTCCCTTTTCCTTGGGTGCCCACCAGGAGAGCCCAAAGAAGGCCTGCCTCGCTCCAGGTCTGGACCTTGACAGTGCCTCCAATCTTCTGGCTCTGGCCTAGCCTGGACCTGCAGAAGCCCGGGAATTAGGGAGGGCAGGAACCCAGGGGGAGGAAAAGGCAACTGGGGTGAGGAAGGAGGAAGGGAATGTGTGGCTGCTGGGCTGGAAGGAGACTGGGAAGGGGTCAACCCCCGAGGCCTCTGAGCAGGGCACAGCACTAAGAATTCACCCTGAGAGCAAAGGAGAGTTGTTAATGAGTTTTAAGCAGAGGAGACACATGGCTTGATTTGTGTTTTGGACAAACAACCCCGGCTTTGATATTTTTAGCTCTGATGGGCTGCCTAGGTTAATGAGTCACTTTTTGCAGGTCCTGTCTTGCATGTACTCATCCATCAATACCCATCTCTAATTGATTATCTAGACTCCCAGGGCTCTCAGATTTACAGGGCTGGAGGAGATCGTCCATTGCATAATAGGAGGGGGAGGAGAGCTCTGAACAGGGAGCCTGTGAGGTCCTTCCCCAGATTCCTGGGTTCAAATCCATTTCTCCACAAGTCATTTGAACTTTTTAAATATCTATTTCATAAGACACCAGACACAGGCTACTGTGTACCTGTTCCAACAGGAGACGATGAACATAAGTCACTTGATTATAAGTTACTGCTGGAAATCAAGAGCATCTGCATGGGAGTGTCCAAGAGCCCGACATACGTGACACGCAGTGTTGCTTAAAAACGTCTCCACTTGTGCAGCCTCATAGAACCAAGAGGCTGTTCACCAGCTGTGACCACACTTGAGCCCTACAACCATCAAGACACAATTTCCAGGGACAGACTACCTGGGTCAGACCCCGGCCCTGCCATTTACATACTGTGCAACCCAGGATAGGGTACTGACTGTCTCTGTGCCCCAGTGGCTTTGTTTTGTAAGTTAGGAATTATAATAGACTCTACATTAAAGAGCTGTTATGAGGACTAAGTGAATCGGTGCAATCAATGTCATCTATTTTTATCATCCCCTGGCTATCAAGACATGGCCAGAGGGCAACTGAAATTTGTCACTTTCCCATTTACTCCTATTTACTTTTTGGCCTTTCCATTCCAAGCAAAGAGCCCTCACTGTGTTCCAAACTTTGGAAATTCCCATTTTTGCTTCTTTCCAGCTTGATTTCAGAAGGGCTGTAGGCCTGCTCCATTCCTTGGATGGTGTCAATTCCCATCTAACTGGTAGTTAACATATTTGCAGGGGTTTAAAATTGGGGGCTCCGCAGTGAATTACTGGACGTAATTGTGTGGTATGAATTAAGCTATGGGCACTTGCATGCCCAGTTTCCAGAATAGTCTAAGCAAAGCACTCAGTGTTTGGAGAATGCGTAAGTGATACTGAGGGCAACAACGGGAAGCACCACCTGGTTCCTGAAGATCGTTATTGAATCCTGCACATCATACAGTCAGTCCGCCACACAGGATGAGTAGTTATAAAGTGATCTCATTTAATTGACTAAGTGCCAAGCTTAAATCATACTGTAAAGCTGAACACTGTTCTGAAATCACATCAGTTAATTCTGGCCAACTGATCAAATCCTCTGCTACTTAATAAACTTTATAATTCAGTGCTTACCAATTTGAATTAAACATGATTTAAAAAATCTTCAGACTTACAAAACTGGCCAATTAGAGGTTATTTGACTCAAAAGGTATTCTTCGACTTTACAGAAAAAGATCCATTAGAAGTATCCACAAGTTCCAATCTCCCCATGGGTGTCAAAAATTCGTTGAAGCTGGGCGTATTGGCTCACACCTGTAATCCCAGCGGCTTGGAAGGCTGAGGCAGAAAGTTTGCGAGTTCAAAGCCAGCCTCAGCAAAAGCGAGGTGCTGAGCAACTCCGTGAGACCCTATCTCTAAATAAAATACAAAATAGGGCTGGAGATGGGGCTCAGTGGTTGAGTGCCCCTGAGCTCAATCCCCAGCACCAAAAAATTTTTTAAAAAAATCATTCTACCAAAATGCATTGTTTCAGGAATATATATTTTACAAATAAATCAAGCTATAGCACTGCTATTTAAGTCTAAGAACAAATGCTAATAATGAGTGCACAGAATATGCAAAAGACTAAAACACAGGAAGGCATAGAGGTGATTGATAGGACAGAGAAAGACGACTGAACAGGAAAGAAAAGGCAAGAAAAAGTCAGGCAGCCCCAAGTCATCAAGACCCATGGGACACACTAAGGACAACAGAAAGTGTCTGTGGTTTTCATCCCATGAGCATGCAACATTAGCAGGCAGTGGAGAGAAAGAGGCTTCTCAGTTCTTCTTCTGTGGGAAACAAGGCCAGCCCCACCGGGCGGGACCTCACCGTGAGAGGCAGAGCACACCAGCCAACTGGCCCACCTCGGTGCTTGGCTTTTCTTCCAGGTCTTGTCTGGTGCATTGGCTCCACCCATGATTCCGTATGCTCCAACCTTTGACTTTCACTTTTCAACTTAATGCTCTGGCCACTTCGTTACCTGGGTACCTGGGCTCACCTGACTCCAGGTCTCTGAGGCAGCAGGCACCTTCTTTAATCTGCAACCCCTAGCTCAGTTCTTAACCCTCACCCTCCTTTCCTGCTTCAATGGAGCTAACAGCTGGCAGACAGGCATGCTGGAGCTGTGGGGTGTCTGGATCTTGATCCCAGCAGAACACTTGCTCAGGCTTCTTGTCTAAATCCCAGTGGAGCAGATTGGAAAGTCAGCGTGGCCTGCCAATAACTTCAGAGCAGCAATACCCAAGGGTCTTCGGGACCCCACGGGACAGTCCCCTCACACCTACACTGCTGTATGGAGTATTACACCTTCTGAACAATTCCCTGGGCATAATAATAAAGGCTCTCGAATTTTTTTTTTAAGTAAATCTCATCACTAGCAAACTTCCCCTGCCCCCAGACAGTCTGAGGTACCCTGCACCTGGACTGATTCACAGATGATTTAAAAACGGTTCTCAAAGACTGCTGTTCAGGGTGAACTTGCAGAGATGTTGCTAGTTCTACCTGGATCCAAAGTCCCTGTATTTGACCCTGGCCAGTCCAGTTTATTTTCCATCACCAACTGGAGTGAGGTATAGAATCTGTGCCTACCAATTGATGGGAGGAAGCTTATTTGTATAATGGAAGGCATAATCAAGATGGAAACAATCTGAACAACAATTGCTCGCTGCTCCCTGCTGATCTGAATTGTGCGCTGCCCAGCCTTTGTGTTTCAAAGGTTAATTGCACAAGAGCATACAGAAAGAGCTGATCTGGCAGTGGTCCATGAATGGCCTATAAGGACAACGCGAGCCAACCCAGGGATGCTAATGTCACCCACAGCCACGTTAGTTGAAGCTTATTATCCAGGCCATTTTCAGAGGCACCTGAATCTGAACCATGTACAGAAAAGGTTGGACAGGATAAATGCTACCATCGTATGAATACTGTTTGGAGGAATTAAATATGCTTAGCTAGAATAACAGGAAATTCTGGGAGGACAGTATATTGATTTGTCTCCAGCAAACAAACTATGTGAATGTTGTATAAGACTTGATCTTGACCTTGACCTATGTGTTCAAAGTCTTGATGGTGGCCCAAAGCACAGAAGTCAAATTTCCTTTCTGTATAAGGGCTTTTCTATATTGTATATGATCCCAACCACAAAATAAGTCATACTCATAAGTAGTATGCACCCCATCACGGAAAACAGTCAACCAGATGCTGAATTCCCAAGTGTCAGAGCTGAAGAAGAAGGGATGACATCAAAGGACACTAAGACTTGCCCTGGTTGCATAAGTACTTAACTCCCATGCAGCCTCCTCATTTGGGATCATTTTGTGTGTCCTCTCCACCTGTCACAGAACCTTCCCCCAGGCCCAACTCTCTACAGACTCTGCCTTCAGTATTTGGTCCAAAGAGAAAGACGGCACCTGCTAGAGAGGAAGCCCCAGGAACTGCAGCCAGCAAGGCCCCTGCGCTGCCTGGTGCACCTGCTTTTCCTGAGGGCTGTGTCCATCTCGTGCTTTCACGTCACAAGAGACCTTGACACCTCTACAACAAATTCCTCCTTTTGTAGCCTGACTCAGTTTTCATCACTGATAAATCGGACAATTTCCTACTTGCTGCAGTCCGGCTGCAGCAAAATAACCGGGGGGGGTGACGAGCAACTTGTGTATGTTGATACAGCAGGAGTGGGAGCCGTTTATTGTAGGACAGGAGGGGTATTTATACATTCCACACAGCTTATCTTAATTAGCATAAACTAGATACAGCAGTCAACCAATCAGGAATCTCCACACTTAATGGCTCACTGGCGTTACTTCACAAACCACTCCCTCTGGCATTTTGCCAGGCGCCATCCAGACTTGTTTACAGACTCTTAACACCTACTTCAGTCTAGTGCTTTTAAAACAATGATATCACAAGATAGTTCAAGTTCACTTAAGCAGGAATTTGGGGCATAACTTTAGAATAGACTTTGTTCCCACCCTTATACCCCGAGTGTGGAACAAACAGAGGACATTCAGATTGGCCTCGTGGTAACTCACACGGAGTGCGCAGGATATCTGGAAGAACTGAAAGAAGGATGTTGGGAATAGATCTATTTACATTTTGATTTTAAAACGTCACGTCCTGCCATGCACATGGGATTCCTAAGGCAGCCCTTTATTATGCAAGTACCAATTTCTCTCTGAAATGCCTCCCCATCAGTTAAGTCTTATACCTGTTGTTTCTGGCCTAGAACCAAGAAAATGGGCACAGCCACTAAAAGTTCACTTGTTACACAGCTGGCCTGACAGTTAATTAATGGGCTTTATTGCGTTGGAGGGCAGGAGGCCTTCCTCAGCCAAGTTTAGGACCCAGTTGGGTCTCCAGGGATGAGTGCCTCTATGGAAGCTCAGACGTCATGCTGTGAACTCCCCAAGCTCTTGGCCAAGCACAGCTTCCTGTTTGGAAAGCTATGGCCTCATGTCTTTCCCGAACAAGCCCTGATAGAGATCAAAGCAATCCTTCAGAGCCCCACTTTGATGAGTTAAAGGAAAATGAACAGCAACACGAGGATTAAGTGTCCCTTAAAATTCCCTTTGGGGTGTAAATACTAAGAAGAATGCACTGGGCCAAACTATCTCTGGGGTTTTGTCACACTGCAACCACATGGGGAGTACAGAGCAAGGCTTCTGACAAACTGAGAAACGCCTCCAGGTCCACCTTGACCTAATTGGTCACAGTAGGGTCCTGACAGGGGTGGTAGTGGAAAGGACACCTGTGCTGTCCTATAATCTTCTCAAATGGACTGTAGCCATCTAAAATTTGGGTTGCTATTTTTGCTTTGAATTACTCATTGCATGAAGCGATTCCGCACAGTTGCAGATATCTCATAGGGCTCTGGATTTATAAGAAAAACTGATTTGGCTGGTGTGTTAATTTCTTACTAAAAACATCTCTCTCTCTCTCTCTCTCAAAGGGGTTTGCATAACATATAGAACATCAAAGGTGGATGCTCATTCAATCTGTCTCATCAATGTGCAATGAATAGCCCTGCATGGAAACCCATAAAGGGTTTTGCTTGCTTGCTTCTTTGTTTTTATTGAGGTGAAATTCACATGCTGTTGGAGTCTGTAAACAAGTCTGGATGGCGCCTGGCAAAATGCCAGAGGGAGTGGTTTGTGAATTAATGCCAGCGAGCCCTTAAGTGTGGAGATTCCTTATTGGTTGACTGCTGTATCTATTTTATGCTAATTAAGATAAGCTGTGTGGAATGTATAAATATCGCTCCGGTCCTACAATAAACGGCGTCTACTCCTGCTGTATTAATCTACACAAGTAGTTCGTCACCCTCCGGCTATTTTGCCCATCCAGCCCGACTGCGACAACATGCCATAGATTGACCACACTTAAATGAACAATTCAGTGATATTGAGTACATTCAGCATGAGGTGCCACCACCACCTCTGTCTATTCGCAAGTCATTTCCACCGATGCCCACCCTGCTGCACCCCAGTCCTTTTCCCCAGGTCCTGACCACCACCTACCCACTTCCTGTCTCTATGGATTCACCTGTTCTGAACACATCACACACATGGAGTTTTAGAGTATGTCACTTTTTCATAGTGATTTAGGTCTTTTAAAAAAATAGCTATTTCCCCTGGTGTTACCATGTTCTTCACAGTGAGACTGCACCCCAGATAGCCAGGAGCCAGGGCTCCAGCCCCACAGCGTTGACACACCTGTCATTCACAGGCTGAGCCCTAGGATGCCACTGTTGTGTTTTTGCTATAATAAACTTTTACATAAACTTAGGAGAATGAACAATAAATAAAAGGGAATTCTAATTTTGATAAACAGACACATGGCAGCTATGTAAGTTTTAGGATTCAAACCTTCTCTTACTCCTTATTTATGACTACTTTTAAAAATCCCTTTAAATCAGATTTTGGTGGTGCATGCCTATGATCCCAGTGGCTCCAGAGGCTGAGGCAGGAGGAATTCTGAGTTCAAAGCCAGCCTCAGCAACTTAGTAAGGCCCCAAGCAACTCAGTAACACCTTGTCTCTAAATAAAATACAAAAAAGGGCTGGGGATGTGGTTCAGTGGTAAAGCATCTCTGGGTTCAATCCCTGGTACCAAAAAAAAAAAAATCAGATTTTGAACACCACATATGGAAGCTATATGAATCTTTTATTAATTACATGCCAATATCAAGACAAAATAAAATATTTGTTTTAAATGTGAGAATGCAAAATGAGAAATTATATCCCATCTATGTATGATACATCAAAGTATAAATTGCATTCTACTGTCATACATAACTAATTAAAACAAATGATTAAAAAAATAAGAGAAGAAAAAGAAAAATTATGTAATCTATTCAAACTGGAAACAATTTCAATGTATGAGAAGAACACTAAGTAAATCTTCCTATGTCCATGAAGCAGAATACTCTGCAAGCACTGGGAATTATATTTTATAAGAGTACTTAATGAAAGTAAAGTGTTTCTGATAAATTTTTAAATTTAGAGAGATATGCTATGAAAAAGAAAAGTTGTAAAATGAAATTGTTAAATATTGTGTCAATGATAAATAATGTAAAATGTGTTATATAAGTGGAAAATAAATAAATAAATAAATAAATAAATAAATAAATAAATGTGAGCATGCACACTCAGGACAAAGCCCTCTAAGCTGAACAAATTCTCATGAGGCTTCTGTACCCACCAGTAGGCCAAGTGCTATGTTTATAGCCCGGTGAGATGTGATACAGGGCTTGCTAAAATTGACAAACAGCATATTCACTAGTACTTAAACCACTCTAAAATCATTTGTTTTTTAATGGAGACAGTGTATTTGTGAAATCAAAGTCAAGACTTATCCAAAGGTACTCAATTTGCATTTCTGACCCCTCAGACCCCTAGCAAGTAATTAAAGGTTTATAAATTGACAGTTATAGATTTTTCAGCCCTGCTATTAAGACAAACATTGCTTTTGTGTGATGAATAAATTAAATAGAAAGGCATTCTCAAACTAGAATACACTGCATTAAAAAGAGTCCATATTGAATAATGCCTGAGATATGCATATAGGAATAAATAAATGTGTGCATATAGAAAATAAATAAACTGTAGGTTCTCAAAGAGGCTGTAGTCAATTAGGGGAACATGACAATATGAAAAAGAAAACAACTTGAGTAGGAATATGAAGTGCCAAAACACTGAAGAGTGCTCAGTCCCAAGGAGAAGAGTTCTAGAGGGCGGGGGCAGATAGGAGGGCTTTGGAGGAGGCAGAGCGTGTGACCCACAGGCCCAGCTTCACCTCCCTGCAGTTTTACCTGGCTCTGCTTCACCCAGCCAGGCTGATGGCTTTCCTCTGCTGACTCTGTCTCCGACTCCTGCAGATTTCCATAGCTTTTTGAACACGTGCTTAGTTGTAACCCTCAGAAATTGCTTTTTCTCGTTCATTTCCTTATTCAAGAAATTCCCAGCACAGAGAACGAGACATACTTAGCCCATCCTTGGCTCTTCTGGTTCACTAAATGCATTGCAATCAATGTGCAAACTTGTCTCTGTGTTCTATAGGACTGGGAGCTACCCACTGTTCCCAGAATGCAGGGCTGGGCACACTGTGAACCAATGCTACAAAAATGAATGGGTGCTGCATGGGTCAGAGGCAGGAAGGCCAGAAGCCAAGAGGTGTTGGGATTGAGAATTGACAGAGTGGTGATGTGAGAGAAGGGACTGTAAGTGAGATGAATGGTCAAGAGAACCTGACATTCCTACAAAAATTCAGGAAGTCAAACCCAGTTCCAAGGATGCCTTCATGGAGTGGCTTTGCTTCCCTCACTAATCCTTGAGCTGTGGCCTGGGTGTTTATCTCCCTCTCGGTTCCTATGCTGAAATTCTAACCCCCGAGTGATGGCATTAGGAGATGGGCCCTTTGGGAGATAACTAGGGTGGAGCTAATGCCACTAGTGCCCTTATGAAAGAGCAGAGAGCACCCCGCTCCTCATACCCTGTGAGGACACACCAAGAAGGCATCGTCCATGAGCCAGAAGGGGTCCCTCACCAGACTCCCAACTGCCTTGGCTTGGACTTCCCAGACTCCCGACCTGTCATTTAAGATCTACCCACCTATGATATTTTGTCATAGCAAACCAAACTGGCTGGCACCCTTTTTATGTTACAGATCTAACCACGTGTCAGCGCAAGTACTGTGAAACAACAAGTTCACCCGGTCTGCAGCAGGGTGATCTGCAATGAAGGACAGGCTCATTGAAAGATCAGTGTGGTTGGCGTGCCTGGCCTGCTTTATGTTGTGCATTCTGCAAGGAGACAGGTCACTGTCAGCCTATGAGTCACAGTGCCTCTCTTCCAACTCTTCATGTACACCCTGGGCCACAGGTCACAGTTCATCTGGAGTGGCGGCCACTCTTAGCGAGTCAGTGTGAGTCACAGAGTGCGACACTGCAAAGGCATGGGCTCTGTGGGTACAAGGTAATGAATTTGTAAACTTGACTAAAATAGCCCGAGCATCAACTCGGGATATTGGTTGCCTAAGCAACAGAGAGGTTAAAGCAGCAATAAATCATGGGCAGTCTTATCAAAACAGAGCGGTTACTGTTTTACAACAGGGATTAGCACCCTCGCTGTCGGCTGCCAAACACAAGTCGGCATGGAAAAATTATCAAGTCCATATCAGAGGCAACAGAAAGCCACACCAAGCTCCAAGGTCCAAGAAGACCGAGGTCCAAATCTCAGACAGTTTGGAAAACACGAGACCTACATCCCAACCTCTGCTCACAGTCTCTCTGACCCTGGGAGAGACTTCCCCCTGAACACAGGGGAAAGCAGAGGCTCCAAGACTCTGAAACACAAAGACACTTGGCAAAAAAAAAAAAAAAAAAAAACAAACAAAAAAACGCAGGAGGTGGGGGCCTTCGAGCTCTAAAAGACGAAAACCAAAAAATTCATTAAGAACAATAAAGCTTTAAAATTTTAATAATAAATACCTGTCAGCTACTTAGATGAGTGAAAACACCTGAATAAAGAAACCACATCTATAACAACCTTTTAAAAATCTTTTTTTTTAGCACTCATAGTGACCTTCAGGGATGCTGATGTTCAAAGTAGATTGGACATGTTGGCCAAATGTTGGTCTTAGGGGAAGATTCACAGGACCATGGTCATTTCCCTCAGTCTCATTCTAGTGTTTGATTAATTTATTTAGCCTATGTCTTAAGCCTGTGTCTAAATGCCTGTCACTCATTTGGTGACTTGCCCCACTCATGTGATTTCTGACCTCTCTCTCCCTCCCTCTGTTTCTCTCTCTCTGCCTCTGGTCCCTCATTCTCCTCTCCAGTCACACTGATTTCTCTGTCCCATATGCAGTTCATCTTGTTCTTTTCTCCTTGAGGACCCAGGTCAGAACATTAGTGACCTGGTGACACCTGCCCTGTATATGCGGCACTTACCAAAGGTTTGTGTTGCTCCCGTGCTCTTTGTGCACAAGTTAGGCCTCAGTTAGACCATCAGCTGGTGGGAAAGGCCCAGCAGGGACCTTGCTCTTGGATGTTTACACCATGTGACCCGGGACTCCACCTGCCCAGGTGAGGACTCACTGTCAGAAGGATAAACAAGGTGCAGAGCCTGTGAGCTCCTGTTTCTTGGACACGCCCCCTGGGGCTAGCACAGTGCTAAGCCATGAACGCCTCAGGGGAGAGAGAGCTGTCTGTCACCTGGAGGGACTTAACAAACAAACACCGATGGGGCCTTTCCCAGTGAGAGGACCCAGTGAGCCCATACAGATCCCATGAGACTTGAGGAGAAAAGCTGGTGCTGCTACATGCTCCTCCCTTCTGCAGCCTGACAGATGCGGAGTCAGAGACAGGTGTGGAGAAGACCCAGATCTACAGGGGTGTAGCCCACCCACAGAAAGACACAGAGGCTCAGAGGAAGACATGCCAACTGAGTCGCTGGTTTTATTCCTCTTACCATCCCAAATGCAATGAGGATTCTGGATCCCTGCACTCCCCTGCAAGTCGATGCTCAGCGAGTCTCTGTGCAGGGCTTTCAGACAGGAGGACAGTAGTTTTTTTGTCCTGCCTGAATTTTGCCTTATTGAGCAAATATGAATGCATATTCATCTCTACCTCCCAGGACACCAACTGAGACAAGTCACATCCATACTAATACAGATTTGGTTGAATATTCTCATCTGCCAACCTTTTATATCTATTCAGGTATAATCAAAACATTCAAATGCACAAGTCTTAAATGTTCAGTCTGATGAGTTTTGACAATTATATAACCTGTGTAATCACACTTCAATCAAAATATAGAACATTCCATCACTCTGGGAAGTTTCCTTCCAGGCAATCCCACCCTCACCCCCAGAGACATCTGATTTATAATATACATAATGAGGTTTTGCCTATTTTTGCATTTCATAGAAAAGAAGCCAAATATTTGGCATTCTTTGGGTGCTGACTTTTTTAGCTCAACACAATGTTCACCTATGTTGCATGAATCAGTAGTTTGTTCATTTTGAGTAGAATTCCATCATATGAATTTCTTTATCTAACCTCCTGTTGATAAACCCTTGAGTTGTTTCTATTTTTTGTCTATTATTATTAAAAAAAAAAAAAGCTGCTGTTGCAATCATGGACAAATCCTCCTGTGCACATCTTATATGCAACACATACCTCAGGTTGTATATATGTTTAACGCTCTAAGAAACTGTCAACTGTTGTGCTGTTTTACGTTCTAACCAGCAACAAATAAGAGCTCCAATTGTACTACATTTCCCCCTTAATTTGGTGCTGTTGTTTTTTAGGGCGTTGTTTTGTTGGTTGTTTCAAGTCAGTCTGGAAGGTACGAGAAGGGATCTCTGTGGTTTTGATTTGCTTGATGACTGATAACAAGGGATGACTGTCCCCTGGCTTTGGTGACTTGACAGTCCTTACTGTTCCTTGGCTCATAGGTGCATCGCTCCAGACTGACCTCCTTCCCCACGTGCCACTCTCCCCTCTGTGTCTTCACACCCTCAAATCTGGTGACGACGCTGACATATCCCTGACATAGTTCATCAACAACGCACCAAAAGAGCACCTGTTCACACCAAGCACTCACATTCAATGATGAGGCCTCATCCCAGTCCCAAGGGAGTGAATTCAGCCCTTTCTCCTGCAGCAAGTCCCACAGTGGACTGCAGAGAAGGACAGGGCCTGGAACGAGCCAGAAAGAAAGAGCCCTCCAAAACCAGCTTGTTTCCTTCCTCTTCAAGCCCATTTCAAAATAGTAAGAGAACTCTTCATTGTTTTCAGATGGGTACAAGTCTTGGTAGCCAAGGCCCTGCCAAGCATCCAGCACTCTGGTCTTTTCGTTGCCCAATCTTAACCTGACTTCTTCCTGTCTCCGCCAACATGACCAGTTCTTATTTCAGACTGAAAGATACAAACAAGGCCCAGCAGCTCATTTGTCATAAAGTTACTGTGCTCAGTCCCATCTCCAAGGAGGGTAAATTCTTCTCTGGCACCTAAAGTTGCTTGTCTGGTTCTTTAGAATTTTATTAAATTCATTTCCAAGTGTGAATGAGGGCTCAGGGTCTCCTTATCTCTTCAGCTAGGAACCAAAGTGAGAATCCAGCCCAGGTAAGTGTATTACAATATCCTCTGTTCTATAAGAAAAGTGCAGCCTGTTTTCTCTCTCCCTTGTAATGCCTACCAGTTTCCATTTATATAATGCATGATTTGGCCGAACCACTTTCAAGGACGTTTTGGACATTATGACCCTAAATTCTACAGCATCTTCCTCAAAGGACATCCACCCAACCCACCATTATCACACCTTACAAAATCAACATTCAGGGCTGGGGTTGTGGCTCAGCGGGAGAGCGCCCATCTAGCATGTAGGAGGCCCTGGGTTTGATTCTCAGCATCACATTAAAAAAATAAATAAGTAAAATAAAGGTATGCGACCAACTACAACTAAAAAAAATATTAAAAAAAAGAAAATCAACATTCATTTAATAATTTTTAATATATGATCCATATTCAAATTTCCCTAAACCTTCAAAGTGTCTTCAATAGCTTTAGAAAAAGTTAACATGCAATTGAGGTTCATATATTAGTGTTTCAATTTAGACTGATGCCCTGACCATTTGGTTTGGCGTGGCCCATCTGTGTTGTATTTTGGGGGTTTTCTTTTTTTTTCAGTCTACACAATTGTCCTATAGAATCTCCCACACCTGGATTGGCCTGATTGTTCTCTTATGATCAGACTCAGGTTAGATATTTTGCAGGAAATGCCTTCCAGGTGATGGTGTATACAGAGAGAGACTCTGTCAGAACAGGGGAAGAGAGATGTCCAGATGCTAAGTTTGATCACATGGTACTCAACTCCATTTTTTTTTAAATAAAACAAACTACACCTGAACAAATGTGAATTTTCTAATTGCCTCTGTGTGACAAGAGCCTAGTGTGTCTTTCAATACATTTCCCATAAGCAGCAATTTTCATGATTTTTAAATTCAGCCAAAAAGCCTCTTTGAAACCAAACAGTACCTTGCAAACAGAAAAAGCCAATCTTCACAAACTCTGAGTTTACACACTGAATTCCAAACTGAGACAGGTTGCTGAGGACAAGAGGCAATGGGGTCACAAATCTGGCCTTTGTCATTGTTCAGAGGTCATTGGTCACTGGCCGAGGCACACATCCCCCAACCTACTGCAGGCCTAGTCCAAGCAGGAGTCCTGGGGCTGAGCTGCCGCTCCTATTCTGGAAATCCCAGGAACAACCTGTGGACAGCAGCTACCTTAGTGTGTAACCCAGGTGTCATCAGAAGGAGCCTCTCTGGCTGCATCGGGGTGGCTGAACTGTCATCCATATGTTAGGAAGAACTGGGGGTAGAGGGGGAGATTTAGTAAATATACTTTAAAATGGTTAGAATTCTTTCCGTGTTGAAATTCCCAGCTTGAAAAATGGTTTTCAGGAAGAGGAATAATTTGAAGAAATCTGAGTGTGCACATCTCATGATTGTGAATTTGATCTGACTTTATTGTGTAGATGAGATCTCTTCTGTTGGGCAGCCATTTCCCATTCTGTTGGTCAGCTCTTCCTAAGCGTGACCTATTTCTCCCCAGGGGTAGTCAAGGCATGGGGCTTCTTATCACCTCCTCTCATTTTGGGAGATGTGCTGCTGATTTTAAAAGGGGCTGAACATTCAATCAATAATAGTTGCATAAATAGAACTGCTTTTAAGTGAATTCTTTCCAGCTTCTAGCAGCAGTAGCTTGAGAAAATGTTCTTTGGGAAAAAATACTCCAATAAATATTAAATTGGGGGAAAAAATCATGAACTTCAGATATGGTATGAAGTCACTGAAGATTGACCTTATTGAAAACCTGTTTTCAGCTGCCACTTCTGTCTCCAAATTAATGAACTGTCCTACTAATTGAACTTGAGGTTCCCCTTTTGATTTTGTATCACATTGCAGAACCAAAGGACAGGCAGGTAAATGTGAAACGATGGGTCGTTGTGTTGAAAGTAAGACATGCTTTGTTCCATCATTTGTGAACACAAGAGCTTCACATTCTTTGTAAATCCTCCCAGCAGTGTCCAGGAACATGCTGTTCCCAAGGCATCTCGGGGTTGTGCCTAGGAAGGGAGAAGGAGTGGCGGAGGGGTCTCCTTATAAATGCTATAAAGCATTTCCCCTTGTTTTTGAACTACATGAAAATACGGTTGTCCTGTGACAGAATGAGTTGTAGAGAAGGCCTGTGTTTATTTTCTTCGGCTTTGACTCGGGGAAGCCGAACCAAGTGGTGGTAAAGGACTATGCAATTGAAATCACCCTGTGTAGTACGACCCCAGGAATGGCCGGTTTTGTGGAGATTTATTGAAACAGATTACGCTCCAGTGTGTAAATCACTTTGTAAAAGTAAATCAGGCAGTTTTCCATGCTTCCTTTAGGCCTCTAGGGAACAATTTAATACACTAAAACAATAATTTACAATTAAGTGGGACCCTTGAGGTGGTTTTTGCTTAAGGAACCATCTCCTCATTGAAAGACTCTGATTCATTATACTACAATAAAGATGCCTCCCTATTCCTGCCTGCTCTGGTCATCCTCTGTTTATTTGTCCAGAAGGAACATCCAGGTTCCAGGTTTGGAAGGTTGAAGGTCAATTCTGTGTCTCTGGCACAGAGAAGGCCTAACCTGTTCTCAGGAATGACCAGGCAATGCCACCTGGGGGATGCGGGTCTGTCTTAGGATTGGACCTAGCAGGACCATCCTGCTTCAACAGTCCAGGCTGCATTTGGCAGTTTGAAGAAAGGCCGGCTTAGGACCCTGGCCTCAGCTTCCATATGAAGTCGTGAATTTCAAACATTGTTTCTTGAAGACATTCAGCTTGCACTTTGTTTGAATTGAGATACGGCAATATTTTAAATGTTCTCACATTTCTGGTTTGCAAAAATAATAATGATCCATCAGCCACTCAATCTTCAATGGCTAAGATGAGAAAGCAGAACTCGAGGGGATAATGGTTAAATATTTATAAAATCACGTGTTGAAATTAAGAAAACCCATTTAAGAATTGGTGGCTGAAGTCGATTGAAAATGTAATTACTTTTAGCCTTTGTAGTTTCGTTCCTCTTTTCTGGACGAAGACAAGAATTCCACAAACAATGCCATTCAGTGGAACTTAATGTTCAAGAGAGGATTTGGGTGGTTCAAGATGAAATTAAATCACATGCTTGGGTAGGCTGCATTACTAGTGACCTCTGAACTACATTCTTGGATTTCATCGTTTCTCATTTCTTCTACAGCTTGGTGACCCTCCTCTCCATTGGTAGCCAGTGGCTGCATTACTACTCTGTCCGCCAGTCCCCTACCCACTTTGTAATCCTCTTTCCAAACCTACACTTTCTATTCCATCACTAAGTGAATTGGATTGACACAACCTTACTTTTGTGCCTCTTTGTCTCTGCTCTACCATTTTACTTCTGAATTTAATTTCTTCTTTTCTGGCAGTTTCCCATCAGGTAATTCACAGAGTGAGGGGCAAGCAAAGAGGCCATGCGTATTTTGCACTCAGTTCTGCAAGAGATCAGGATTCATATTCTTGTTGAACAGGCCCAGGCAATGCTTCCCTGAGCCGCAGCTGTGCAATAAGTTGGTAAGAGCTGTTAATTGTGTTGCTTTAGAAAACTGGGCTGGATTACAGCAGAAGCAGAGAAAGCTCCAGCAAGTGATGGCAAGACCATGTGTAAATCAAGGTCTGATTTGTAAATTCGTCAAAATATTATCTCTGCCTAGTAATAACATGGAAACCCTGTGCCATCCCATCCCCTTTATTTTTCAAAAATGGGAATATATTACGTGTACTGCTGATAGCTGACTTCTTCTTACTTAACTCTATATTATTTCTATAAAATTTCTATCAAATTAAATGCTTGATGACATCTTTATGGTTACACATTTTTTCTAAGGTGTGGGTGGCCCATCATTGTTTAGATTGCCAGTGTTTTCAGTTTTTCCTTTGTTGAACCATACCATGAGGCATGGGCTTCTGCACCCTGCACTGTGCTTCCTGGCTTTCAGATTTCTTTTTGCATATTTTGCATATTGAGGCACTTCCGTGCCGTGGATGTTGCTTGGATGTACTGACAATGTGGTTTCCCTCACCAATAAATGACAGGCTCAGAAGTGATCTCAGGAATCCTCAAGTATTGAGGTGGCTTATTTGGCAGATGAAATCAAGACTTAGAGAGACTGGGGAATTTTCAAAAAGTCTCATAGATAAGGAGGTGAAAGCACACACTGGAATTCAGTGCCTGGACCCGATCCAGTTCTCTTCCCATCCTACCCAATCACCTCCCAAAGTGCCCTTAAAAAGAAACTTCCAGAATCACACAAGGGCAAAACACATGCATGTGTGTGAGTGTGTGTGTGCACATGTGCACACACTCATAAGTACATTTCTAATTAAGGAAGAACTAAATGTGATTTGCAATTACATTGTTAGCTACTTAAGGAAACTCACCACAACATTACATAGATCTCACTAAAATATTATAATGTGACATAATTCCAGGCTTACCATTCATGTTCCTGAAAAGTTTGCAAAAGAGTTAGAGGTACAGACCACAAAACACTTGTCAATGCCAAAACCCCATGTCTCCAGGTGCAAGGAGTCGGCTGGTGTGAAATGCAGTGCTGGGGCCTGGAGCCTGGTGTCAAAGAACCCATGTGAACTTCCTCCCACCCTCGCATCATTTCTTGGAAGACACAAGAAGACACTACAAGTTTGTCCAAAGCCAGTGAAGCGAGGAAACCACCAAATTTTGATGTCTTTTCACAAGTATCGGTGTCTTCAATATTGTTGTCCCAGGCTCACAATCAACCACAAAAAAAAAAAAAAATGCTTTGAAGCCTAAAATGACAATCACATAATTGAGATGCTGCTGTTTTTAAGAGGTGCAGATGTTTAAGAACCAGAAAGGTACCAACACCCCTCAGAAGGTCTTTGGCATCAAGTACTGAATAAGCTCCCCATGGCTGTGGTTCTCTGGGGACATCTGCAGCCCTGTGACTTACTCGGAACAGCCATAGTTCCATGCTGGAGGGTTTTCTAAATAGTCCCAGAAGTGACTTCAGCTCTCATTCATTGCAGTGTAACCAGCACCGGCACGACTTCAGTAGGATGGACACACCTGATGGCATCACTCTGTTGTTTACCAGGGACTTGGTGGTTTTGCTGCTTCCGGAAAATAAAAACGTACGTACTGTCTTGATCTGCTCGAGTCTGACTCACTTTAGATCTTTGCAAACAGTTATTGCAAGCCTGGCATATTTCAAATATCTAATAATTCAGTCTCATTTTACAGAGTGGCCTTCCTTAACAATTGTAGAAAACTATAAATAGTCCTCCTGGTATGTGCAGAACTCGGGTTCCAGGTGACCCAAGGTGAAGGGACTGGAGCTCTCATTCCCTCCTACTACAGAGGCTCTGAGACAGGGAAACTTGACAAGTACTTTCTACTCTGTTTCCTCCTACAGATTCCCACCATTCTATCCTCCACAATAGTGCTCAGGACAGCTCCGGGTCCCTTTGCTGTGGGAATCCAGGCACCACAGCAACTCCGGGCCTTTCTGCTCCCTCCAAAATAAATCTCAGGGAAAACCCTCCTTGGAAAAATGCCTGATCTTTGCCCCCAGACACGTGTTTCATGTGCCCTTTGCTTCCTCATGTGTGTTTTTAAGACTGTTGGAGGGGGATGAGTGAAGGCTTCCTGGTGCAAGTTTCCTGGGTTTGCTTTTCTTGATTACTGTGTTTCATGCCTAGTTACAAAACCACTGATGCATGAATCCAGGAAAATAAAAATAAAAATCTCCACTATTTGGTTAGGACCCCGACCAATAATTATTTTGGATTTTTTTTTTTTAAGGTTGAGCTAAAATTTGCAGTTCTGTTTCAGTAGACCCATTGTCTACCAGAACTGGAGCCATATTTTAAATTACTCTGGCCTGGACCTGCACCCCTCAACGTGCTCCAAGTCTCATTTTCAAAGGAACCATGGACCCGATTCTTCCCAGTCCTAGTCTTGTGTTGAAGAGGGAACAGGACCAGAGTAAGGGTAAAGGAAGGAACTAGAACCTTCTGGGCCTCATCCACACAGCTCCGAAATGGACAGAAGGATTGCTCTGCCAACCTCTAGGTGGGGTTAGGAGTCAGGTACATCAGTATCAGGCAAGATGCCCAAGGAAGTGGGGCTTTGGGAGTATATTTCCATTAATCCAACTCTGAGTACCTCTCCCCAGAAGTCTTTGGGTCCCTCCCAGCCTCCAGAGCTGGGTTATTCACCAAGCAGGTGAATTTCCAGATGGGCGACTTCCTTGGGAATCCTTTCTGATGCTGACCTGCCTGGGCTTGGACCAGGTCTGCTTTACCATAGCCCTTTCATACTCTCTCTTCTCCCTCATTACAAAAGGGTGCCCCAGAATGTGAAAATTAGAGCGCCATACCCAGAGTTTAACCAGAGTTTAACCAAAGTTTAACCAGAGTTTAACCAAAGTTTAACCAGAGTTTAACCAAAACATCAGAAACTCACTGTCACATATTTCTATGAAAGGAAAGCACTGCCTTGGGGTAGGGAAGGATTTGGTTCAAATCAGGTGTTGGGGCTATTCTAAAGATCTCTCTGGTTACCCAACTTTGAGTCTTCACCTCCAGAGGAAAGGCCAATGAGGCGAGAACCCGTGGCCCCCAGGCGCAGAGGTTCAAGGCTGTGTGCTTGGCATCCTCCCAGAGACAGCTGAACCAGGCATTTGAGCTGAGGAAGGCAGGCGGATTCTTTCCCACACAAAGCCAAAGTCTAATTCAGTTGATTGCTTGGACAATGAGAACTGACTTTGTTGATTTGTTTATATTCCAGATACTTTCCATAAATTAAATGAGCTAAATCAGTAGCTCCAATGTCTTAAAGAAAATAAACGTAAAGCCCTTGATGTGGCAAAAGCACTTCATTAAAAATATTCCATTAGCAAAGGCATCCTGAAGTTAACCATATTTACATTTTCCTAATCCTTCCTGGGAACAGGGTGAAATAAAATACCATAGTGAAAAGCAAATAGGTGTGATTAATCATCATTCTCTAAGTCTTAGCATAGCCTTCCTCATTATATTCTCCCAAAATTGAGAAACCAAATGACTCCCAGTGACTGAGTAACAAATCTTTTGAATCTTTTGCCAATCAGATGGTTTCCTTTTTTAGGAGGGTGGGGAGGCTTTTAATAAAATTGACGGAGGACCTGAGTCATCAGCTAATAGATTACTAAAAATAATTTTGGATGATGGATTATTAAGTGATTCTTAGAATAACCCTTGAAGGGAGTTGGAAAACGAAGACCATTGCTATTTAAAAAAAAAAAAAATCTGCTATTTACTTATGGATACAGAGATTTTTAGAACTTACATATGTGAAAATGAAAACTAAGAAGAGAACTGACACCAAACCCTGTCTCAGCAATAACTCATAGTCACCTATGCACGAATCTGTCTCTTTGAGAGAGGCATTTCCAACAGAAATCACTTTCACGTGTGCTAATTACATATCAATATTTGGAATATATTCATGTTGTTTTGATCAATCATGGACTCATAATAGTTATACTGATAAATCGATTCAGTTAAAATCAGTGCTGAGCACCTATGGTCACTGGAAATTTTGTCAGTCTTCAATTCTAATTTGTATGCATGTTTCTGTGGCAGAGAAGTGCAGCAGCATGGTCAGAGAACACCTTGAAGCATGCAGATATTACAATGGGATAGCGCTCTGCGGGAGAAAAACTGTGGGAAAAGGGAGAGAGAAAGAAACAGTACAGAAGTTCTGGGAGTTGAGTAAGAATGAATCAACCCTTGACATATGCCTGATAGTGGTCTTAAACTCTTGTAGTATTTAGACTTCATTATTTATAATTAAGAGTTGCCCCAGTTATCCCACTCCTCAGCATATACCCAAATAACTTAGAATCAGCATGCTATAGTGACGCAGCCACATCGCTGTTTACAGCAGTTCAATTCACAATAGCTGAGTTATGGAACCAACTTAGGTGCCCTTCAACAGATGAATGGATAAAGAAATGTGGTACATATACACAACTAAACATTACTCAGCCATAAAGAATTAAATTATGGCATTTGCCGATAAATGTATGGATCTGGAGACTATCATGCTAAGTAAAATAAGCCAGTCCCCCAACTAAAAGCCGAATATTCTCTCTGATATGTGGATGCTAACACACAACAAGGGAGGGTAGGGAGTGAAAGATTAGAAATTCATGGCATTAGACAAAGGAGAAGTAAGGGAATGGAGGAGAGATGGGAATAGGAAAGACAGTAGAATGACCAGAGTAACTCCACATCATGTGCAACCACAAGAATGGGACCCTAATTACGATAAGGTATACTCCATGTATGTGTAATATGTCAATATGTATATCTAAAAAGAATAAATTTTAAGAAAAGAAAACAGCAAGAAGAGCAGCAGAATAGAGGATGAGTATTGGGGAGGAAGGAAGAGACGGAAGTATCAGATATGGGGCAATAAATTTGACTAAATTATGTTCTGTGCAGGGACATAGCATACTATTATGCATAATCATAATTCACCAATAAAAAAAATTTATAGAGCCACTCCCTAAAAAAAAGCATTGAATAACAGTATGCTTTTAAAATGTCAATATTAGCTGGGCGCAGTGTTTCATGCCCGTGATCCCAGCGGCTCAGGAGGCTGAGGCAACAGGATCGTGAGTTCAAAGCTAGCCTCAGCAATTTAGCAAGGCCCTAAGCAACTCAGTGAGACACTCTCTCTAAATAAAATACAAAAAAGGGCTGGGGGTGTGGCTCAGTGGTTAAGTGTCCCTGGGTTCAATTCCCAGGACAAATAAATAAATTGAATTAAAAGTCAATATTTACAACACACTGGAAAGTATTTTTTGCAACTATTTTAACTAATGATGAAAAATTTAAATATCAAATGCAAAATGTGGGGGGGGATAGTTTTATTTTGCTTTAATTGATTAACAGCTCCAAGGGAAAATCCTGGAGTTTGTGGCTGCAGGAGAGTAAGGTCCCCTGGTGCTAGATAGCATGTCTTCTCTCTGTCCCCTGAGTGTCTCTGGACAGGGGACCTGCCCAGGGTGTGGCTGTGTGCTCCCTCCCTGTTGCCTGCAGATGTGCCTTAGCTCACACACCACGTGGGTGTTTTGAAAGCATCTTGTGGGCTCCCCTTATTGGTTTAAATTGTTTTAAATGTGACTGTAAAATATAAAACTTCATATTTAACCCTTTGTATTCTTTGGCTTTATTCATTAATTTATCAAAACAAATTGGCAACTCAAAAATAGATTAGGAAACCTGCTTCTTTCTGTGGAAATTGGCACCAACTACCTGGGCAACTGTTTTTCTTTTGTGTGTCATTTTAATTTGACTTATATTCCAAGTAGGGGCATGTATAATGACTCAATAGTGTTCCTGCCTTGTTAAAATACTCTGGAACCTTGTGGACAGCTGGCACCAGTGCTGTCCTGGGCTTCAGACATGGAGCCCTCCTTTACCAGATCCCAGGGTGCTCTCTCGATTGCCCAGGATACTTGTATTCTCCTTGGTGACAAAAAGATTGCAGGTGCGAAGGCAGGTGCCCCACTCCTGGAGTGGGAAAGTTCTAAAGTGGTCTGCAAATGACCCTGAACTCACTTCCATTACAATTTTTTTAAAGTTAGCATTTAAAAAAATACATAGACATGGAGAACTTGTGGTTCCCTATCACATCTTCAAACCCTCAGAGTTCCATGGGTGTCAGCTGCAGTCCCCGCCCCCACGATCTCAGCTATTGCCTACAACCCGGTGGGTGCAGAGCTTACCAGTTCAAGCAAGTCCAAGAAGACCCAGGAGAGAGAAGGCTGCGCATGGGATTTTCCATCTAGGCCACTCGACACATCTTGGAACTGCTCACGGTGTCTGGCGAGGTGCCTGGTATTTGCAGTAAGCACTTAACAATTTTTTTGTTAAAATGATTTGAATAAAGGATCCAAGTTATTACATCACTCAAGATGAGCCTCAGACAATTGGTTTTGCTTCCAAATGGCCCAAGAATACTTTTCCTGGGCTTAGAGGCTAAGCGTCTGTATGGATCTCAGCTGGATGCTCTGGAACCAGACTGCTGTAATTCCCAAGGGCTCCATGTTTATATGAAATATAACAATATGTTCATACTTTCATTTTATATATGAAATAATATAAAAATATATGATATATTCCTAAGCTCCTCCCATCCATATATTTGTATAATATGATAAATAATATACAACATGTAAAATAGTGAAAATTTTATATATTGTACATGAGTATAAATATAATTATATAATGCAATATAACATGTAAAATCATTCATTTTCTATGATTAACATCTTCCTAGGTCCCTCTAGAACACAGCAGGGAGCCACGCACATGTGTCTACTTAGTCTCCTGAAGTCAGAGCTGGGCTTGCTGGACAGCTGCTCATTCATAAAGAGCATACTTTTTGGTGTCTGCTGTATACTTGAGAAAAAAGGGATTTACAAATCACTCAAAATAAAACCTAAGATTCTTTGGGGCTCAAGTGCTACCCTGCTGTCCCTTGCTCATTAGGCCTAGACTTCTCTAATGTGAAAAACCTTGAATTCTTTCATGCTTGACTAGTTCCCTTTTCATTTTTAAATTACAGAATTTCACTTTTAAATTAAAGAAATGCCAAAAGATTCTGAATTAGAATCATTGAGCCCAAACAGGACAACCTGGGTGGAGCTGTCTTGCAGGAAGGAGCATGGGACAGTCTGGGACCCAACTTCCAAGTCCCCTCAGACTGGCTGTGCAATCCTGAGTAACTCAGTGCCCTTCTCTGGGCTGCTGTTTCCTCTTCTATCAAACAGGAGGGCGGGCTATATGAACTCCAAGTTCTAAATTGCCATCATTGTAAAAATAACAGGTAAAGTCTCCTTACAACTCCCAAAATAAAGTATTTAAGATGTTTATAGGGCTCTGTGGTTTACAGACACTCTCATTGGGTTCCCATAACAGCCCTATGAGTTGTCATTATTCCCATTTTGCAGATGACACTTTGGCAATAATGAGAAATTAAGTGCAGCTACTGAGCTCAGGAGCTCTGGGAGCCTTCTGTGTAGGACGCTGGCTTTCTAAATTTTCTGTAAACCTATTGCCATTCGATTTGAGAAAAAATAATTACACTTCAAACCCACAACATCCCCTTATCTCCATGGCTACTTGTCTCTCCGTATGGCCATAGATTTTATGATGTTGGTCACTCCTTCACCGGGATTCACGGGCCTGGGACAACAGTATTTGAAGGGAACCCCCATGAGGGTCCGTGAGCCTGAGCTGTCCACAGGCAGCTGGGGAAATGGCGTCTTCCTGTGGTGGGCTTCTCCGTGTGGGTGTGGGGATCCTTGGTGGCCCTGCTTCAGGCCATACTCCAGGCCTGCTCTCTGCAGGAGTCCCCCCACCTACAGCAGTGCCTGCTGCATGGCAGATGAGTGAACAAGGAACAGGTGTTGATGGTGCCACATAATCACCATCAAAACTCTTTCAGGAAGGCTTCCCTCCAACTCACCCCCAACTCCCAGCTTCTCCCCTCCCCTCCAGCCATGGCTCCAACCACAAGGCGGATGGATGCTTTCTTTTGCATTTTTATCAAAGCCATACCCACAGAGAGTTAAAAATCAAATGGTACTGGAAGGCTGGTGATAAACCACAGGGATCCTTTCCCCTCCTCACCCGTCCCACCCTGATTCTCATGGCTTGGGGCACCCACTTTGAACTCTCTGAGCAGTTGCCTCTGGGAATGACCTTCCATTACTGCATACACTCTGATGTGGCTAGTTCTTGATGTATCCCTTGAAGATAATATCTATCATCTGCTAAGATGGATCACTATGTTAAAGGGTATTATAATAACTATAAGAATATTACTTCTTCTGTTCCACCAATTCTGCCATCTGTGTTTTGTCTTGCCATAGTGATACGGCACCTCAGATGGGTAGGGACTCCCCCTTTTCTCCAGGGCCCTCTCTCCCTAATCCCTGCCCCTGCACCAGGTGGGCCCGGTGCTCCTGCTGTCCCTGCAGGTTCCCTTCTTGCTCTCAGGTTGCATCCACTCTTTATCAACCCCAGGGCTTGTCTTCCTTGGTCTACTCCTTGAACTTCCCAGAGCATGAAGTCCGTTCCCCTCCATGACAGATGAAAGGGAAGTCAAGATGGGGGCCCAGCTAAAGTGCAAGAAACAAAATCAAGAATCCATCCATGGGGTGGACTCAAAACTAAAAAGCTTCTTCTCAGCAAAAGAAACAATCAGAAAAATGAACTGAGAGCCTAGAAATGGGAGCAAATTTTTACCACACAACATCAGATAGAGAGCACTAATCTCCAGGATGTATAAAGAACTCAAAAAACTTAACACCAAAAGTACAAACGACCCAATCAATAAATTGGCCAATAAATGGGCCAAGGAACTGAACAGACACTTCTCAGAATAAAACATAAAACCGATCAACAAATATATAAAAAAATGTTCAACATCTCTATAATTAGAGAAATGCAGATCAAAACTACTCTAAAATTTCATCTCACTCCAGCCAGAATGGCAGTTATCAAGCAACAATAAGTGTTGGTGAGGATGTGGGGGGAAGGCACACTCATTCATTGCTGGTGGGACTGCAAATTGGTGCAGCCAGTGTACCTGAAAATCTCTTTAGCCTCACATTTGAGTGAGCTCAGCAGAGTGGAGGTTCCAGGCCAAGCTCATTTTCCTAGGATTTGGAGGAAATTGCTCCTTCATCTTCTGTAGCCCAGGTGGACAAGCCTGATGCCAAGCTAGTGTTTTTCTCCTTGAAAAGCTTTTAGGAACATTCCTTTTTCTCGCTGTCCACAGCATTGTGCCTGGATGGGATTCTTTCCTTTGCCTGCTGATTACTTGAGCAGCTGTTCCAATAAAGAGAGTTGTGTTTCAGTTCTAGAAAATGCTCCGTGTCTTTCTTTCTGTCCATTTTCTCTGTTGTCTGGTTCTGACACTCCTATTATTAAATGTTGGACCTTCAGACACGATCTTCCATGTCCCTCATCTTTTCTCTCATATTTTCTTTTTATTATCTGTATTAACTTATCTAACTTTACTAATCACCATATTGAATGTTTTCACTTTGGCTACCATATTTGTTTTAAATTTCCAAAGGGCTTATTCTTAACCCCTAATTGTTATCATTTTACAGATTTTTGTCTTCTTTTTGAAACTAGTCTATTCTTGGTTCTAAGAAGAGTATTTGGTTTTTTTTGTTTGTTTGTTTTCTTTTTTCTAATTTTTCTCTCTTCCATGCATGAGTTCCCCTTCACAAAGGTTTTCCTTGGGCTTCTTCAGGTTGGGGCTTCTCCTCTTGCATTTGAGAATTCTTGATGGTCCGATATTTAGGGACATAAAAGGCTGGAAGCTCTGAACTCTTGGATGGACTTTATTGATGCTTCCCTGAGAGACCTCCAAATGTCAAGCTGTGAGTTATTTTCTCTGGCTCGACTCAGGGTCTCCAAAGGGGAAAAGTCCTCCATCCCCTGAAAGCAGTAGTCCCAGGAAAGGTACTAGGCTCGTCACGACCTGCCCTTAGTCAGGGACAGAGTTTTGAGTACTCTCCCTTCCATCCAGGCCAGGCACCTCCCCTCTATCTTCACTCCTGGGATGGCAGATGGCATGAACCTCAGCACCTCCTATCAGTTCTTTCATAAAATAAATCTCCACACCCCAGGGAAGAAGCAAATGGCTGGCAGTTAGCCCTGTGTCGCCATAGCTGATGAGGGTCAAGTGCCTTCAGTTTCCACCCCATGCCTCTGCCTTCAACTGAGTCCCTCAGCTGCTCTCTGCCACTCTTACCCTGACCCTCAGGGTTCTTCAGGACCTCCTCCTTTGAGATCTCAATCTCTGCGTGTACTTTGGGTGCTGGTGTACTTAGTCCTGCTAAGTCAGATAACAGCTGTCCATCTAATTGTTGTTCTGCAAAATGTCACTGAACTCCTTCCTCTGCTGACATCCTTTCCTCTGTATTCTTTGTCCTCCAGGTGTGCCGTGTTAAACTTCTCCACTGTCATTTTGTCAAAAGTGTGAAATGTGTGTGTGGGGGGGTGCTCACTGCACTAGCTTTGCTTTCACTATGGCTTCTCCTGCTCTTGTTTGTGACTTTGCCCCTCTTTTCTCTTTGAACAAACCTTTTCTGGTTGCTATCTGGTGTTTAGTTTGGGAAGCTTGATATCTCCCAGTTATTGGCTGTGTTGCTTTTTTTTTTTTCTTTTTTAATCATCTTGGCTTTGCTCACTGGTACTCTAAATTTTGTGTGCACACTCTTCTTCTCGGGCCTTCCCCCATTTACTCCTCTTGTTATAGTTTAGATATGAGGTGTCCCCCACAAAAGCTCGTGTGTGAGGCAATGCAAGAAGGCTTAGATTTAAAATGATTGGGTTTTAACCTCGTCAGTGCATTAATCCTCCTGAATGGACTAAGAGGAGGTGGGTTCCTGGGAGTGTGCCTTTGGGGTATCTATTTTGTACCTGGTGAGCAGAAAACTCTCTCTCTCTCTCTCTCTCTCTCTCCCTCTCTCCCTCTCTCCCTCTCTCCCCCTTATTGTCTTGCCCAGAGCAGCTTTCCTCTGCCACACCTTCTGCCACAATGTTCTGCCTCATCCTGGGCCCAGAGCAATGGAGTTGGCCATCTATGGACTGAGACCTCTGAAACCACAAACACCAAACAAACCCTTCCTCCTCTAAAATCGTTCTGGTCAGTTATTTTGGTCACAGCAGTGAAAAAAAAAAAAAAAAAACTGATGAAAGCACCTCCCTATCTGGAAGTTTCCGAGTGTTCCAACACACACACACACACACACACACACACACACACGCACACACGAGCACAGACCAGACCCAGGACTCCCACCCAGTATGGCTGGGGTTGTCTTCTAGGGAATGCATCCCGTTTCCTGTGTGAGAGGAGCGTGGAGCTCATGTCTACAGCCTGCCCCCTCCTTCCACCCAGGCCAGCTGCGTGTTCTTAGCACCATTCTCCTGCCAGGTAATGGGGCTTTCCCCGATCCGTCCACAGCCAGAGAATGGGCATGGCTTGGGTTTCTGGCAGAGGAGGCACCTGGCTTTGAACTCTCGCTGTCTAAGGAGACTGACTATTCACTTCCCCTCACCCCTACGGGGGCTTGACTTTCCAGACCACCATTTGCTCCAAGTCTGCCCCCCCACAAAGCTTCAGCCCCTGCTCACCACAGGGGTTGTCTGTCCTATTTCTGGCCCACAGAGATTCGTATCTGTTTTGTTCAATTTCCCTGATTCCATGGAAAGCAGTTCCCCACCTACCCTGCAGCATACCCAGTCCTTTATCACAAAGGTCTCTGCCGAGGTTCCATGATTAAGGAGGAAGGTGCCTAAAAACTGGTCTCTGAGCACTTCCTCGGTGCTTGGTGTGTTAGAACCGTGTTATAACTTGCTTGCCCTGTGCTCCTGATTGAGATGGTTAATATTTGCCAGGTCATACATATAAGTGCATAATACTTTTCCCCCTCTAGCCATGGGCTTAAGTATTATAAATGACAACCCTCATTACCATTAGAAATTGTAAATTAAAAAAAAAAATCTCATTTGGTGTACTCATACAAAATGACATAATTTCTCCTTGACTTACGCAAAGGGAGTTTGAAGTTGAAGTTCATGCTTTCGAAGGCTTTATGTATGAGACTGTTTTTTCTCCCACGCTGCGCATCAAACTGACTTTTTATTCAACTGCTAATGATGTTGGGATAATTAAGATAAGCCTCTGAAACACAGTGTGAAGACAAATAGAAATTCCACTTACATAGTTAAAAGGAGAAGATTGTCAGTGTTTATTGTCAATGAATGCGTTTTGCAATTGCACAGCATTCTAAGTCAACTCTCAGCATGTGCTGTGTCTATATACAGTTTTCACTTCACTCATTTCCCATAATGTAGAGTAAATTGGCTCATCTAAACAGAACAAAACAAAACAAACAAAGAAAAAGACAAAAGAAAAAGAAAGGGGCTTAATTGTAGGTGTCCTGTTCTAGGAGTGACATCCTTTTAGTAAAAGCTTGTCCTAAAACCAGAGGGTGCTGGGTTTATTTTATACTGTTTTCTTTCTGCTTCTTAAAGGTTATTTAAGGTTCTGACTCTGACAAATCTTGACTCTATCTGGTGGTGGGGGAAGGAACTTGGAAACTTGGGAGTGAGTGGTGAAAAAAGGCAGCACAGAACACAGGACAGATCTACCTATAAAGATAGTCTCCATGCATAGGATGAGGACACCCAAAGGCCTTGCCATGCACACAGGGACCCTCAGCACCTACAGCATGTCGGGGAGACGTCTTGTTAGAAATGCAGGTTCTCAGGTCCCATTCTGACCAATGGAGTCAGAATCTGCATTTTAACGAAACCTCCATTAAATGTGAAAAGCACTGCATTAAGAGATATTTGAGGTCATATACAGCACAACTTTTCATATCTCTGGTTGTATATAAAGTATGTTGACACCAATTTATGTCTTCATACATGTATTGGGTAATGATGTCCACCACATTCCTCCATCCTTGCTAACTCCCTGCCCCCTCCCTTCCCTTCCCACCCCTCTGCCCTATCCTCCCATGCTCCCCCTCCCTACCCCACTATGAGTCAGTCACCTTATATATCAGAGAAAATATTCGCCATTTGGCTTTTTGGAATTGGCTAACTTTATTTAGCATTATCTTCTCCAATGCCATCCATTTACCTGAAAATGCCATGATTTTATTCTTTTTTATTGTTGAGTAAAATTCCATTGTGTATATAGGCCACATCTTTTTATCCATTCATCTACTGAAGGGCATCTAGGTTGGCTCCATAGTTTAGCTATTGTGAATTGTGCTGCTATAAACATTGATGTGGCTGTGTCCCTGTAGTATACTATTTTTAAGTCTTTTGGGTATAGACTGAGAAGAGAGAGAGCAAGGTCAAATGGTGGTTCCATTCCCAGATTTCCAAGGAATATCCCTACTGCTTTCCATATTGGCTGCACCAATTTGCAGTCCCACCAGCAATGTATGAGTGTGCCTTTTCCCCCACATCCTCGCCAACACTTATTGTTGTTTATATTCATAATAGCTGCCATTCTGACTGAAGTGAGATGATATCTTAGAGTAGTTTTGATTTGCATTCTAATTGCTAGAGATGATGAACATTTTTTCATATTTAATTCAAACATTTTACACAGGAGAGAATGGACTTATCCCAAGTTACTAACTGGCAATAGGACCAGTCAATGTTGTTGATAATAACCTTTATCTGTTTAACCTCTGTACCACCTATAATTACAATTAACCTGTAGTTAAATTCCTATTTTTTGTCCTATTTTTGTTTATTTCCATTTGTTTTCTTTCTCTTCTTGGTTAATATTACTAGATGTTTATTCAGGTTTATTTTCTCTGAAAACAAAACACAGACACAATTTTGACTTTGTTGATCTTCTCTAACATATAAAATTTCATATTTCATTAATGTCTACTTTTGTCTTGATTTTTTTCTTTCTGTGGGCTTATTCTGCTATTTTTTCAAATTCTTCAGTTGGCTTATAGACTTATTAAGTCTTAGATTTTTTTTTCTTCATGGATATACACATCTAAGGCTACAAATTGTTCTCTACATAGAACAATTAGTTGCACCTGACAAATGTTGACACAGAATTTTCAGTTATTGTTTAGTTCTAAATATTTTCTAATTTTCCTTTTAATTTTTTTCTACATTAACAGGTTTCAGGTGTTTTACAATAAGCTTCCAGATGTATGAGATTTTATAGTTATCCATTTTAATTCTAATTTAGTTGAACTATGATTAAAGATTAGTGGTCTACCAAAATAGATATGTTAAAATTTTCCACAGAGATGGTGAATTTGGTAGTTTTTCTTACAGAGCTGTTAATTTCTATTTTATGTATACTTGAGATTGCTATTAGTTCCATTCAAATTTAAAACTGCTGTATATTTCTGGAAAATTGTTTTTTTCTGTCATTCATTATGTTATGACCTTTAGCTCTAGTAATGCTTTTTTTGCCTAAAAAGTTTATTTAGTCTGATGTTAATTCTATTACTTGATTTCTCTTTTGGTTGGTATTTCCTTCGCAGACAATTTTTTTTCCCATATTTTGACTTTTAGTTCTCCTGTACTTTAATATATAAGAAGCATCTCTTTTAAACAGCATATACCTGGTATTTTAAAATCTGATCTGATAAACTTTGTCTTTTCATTGAAGAGTTTAGTTCTTTCACATTTATAGTGATAACTGATATATTTGGATTTTTATCCAACATTCTACTACGTGGCTTCTATTTGTTCTACTATTTTGTTCTCTCTTTAAAATGTTCTCTTCAGCCAGCTCAGTGGGACACACTTATAATCCCAGCCACTTTTTCGGGATGAAGTTTCAGAAGCTCTATGCAATCACTTATCGGTTAGAGGTTTGAGAGGGAATGTGTGTGGGCACCGTGTACCTTCAGATTGACTCTACCCAAGCAAGCTGAATGTACTGGGCCAATTCTGTCACCATGAAACCCAAATCTCTGCTTTCCAATTAAGATTTAGTTTTTAACCCAATGCACAATGTATTTTCTGAGCATAGCTCAGGTTTCGATTTTATGTACTTTTTAATCAAAACCATTTCAAATCTTTATTCCTTATTTGGGCAGGTGCATCCCTCCCCGCTTTTGCAACCAATTTTGTCTGTCATTTGTTTGGACCTCAATAACTTCTTGACTGTCTGATTAGAAACTGTGCTATTGTTTGGTTGTTTGTGATTTGGTTCTCAGCCACAGTTCTGCTCCCATTATATTCACAAAGGTGGACACTTCAGGGGTCCAAAGTGAGTCAGGAAATATTTACAGGAGGAAATGCTATCAAAGCCAAGATCTGAAGGGAAAGATTCATCCATCTGTATTGATACATGTATATATCGAGCAACTATCATATGCAAATACAGAGGTGGTATTTTTTAGCAGTTAGAAAACAGACTACTTGCTGCCTCCTGAAGCTTGAATTTTACTAGAGGGAGATAGACAACAAATGTACAAGGAACTAATACAGAGTGTAAGTGGACAGATAACACCTAAGTGATACCTGAGTGTCATCATCAGAGGATTATGAAGCCACAAAAGATGACCAAAGAGGTCACTGGGAGGAGGGCACGGATGAGTTGTTTTCAGTCCTCTCAGGCTCAACAGCCCCTTTTTATAGTAATAAATATTTCATAATACTCGCTTTGGTATTCTAAAATTAAACCATAATACATCTACGCAAGGTCATAATTTTTAAAAAGGATATATAATGGCCTCATTATAACATAAACAAATCAAATCAAATTGTAAGCATTTTTTATCCATTCATGTCCAGTCAGGAAAGCAACCCACTCCAGGAATCTCAAACAGAGGCGCCTTAATGTAGGGAACTGGTTATAAAGGTTTCAGAAAGCCTGGAAGAGCCATTAGAGAAAGATAGGGGAAGGAAGGTAGGGCTAGAGGAAGGCAGGGCTCTCCAGAATTAGAGACATCAGGAAATCACTACCTGCTAGAATGGGAAGAAGCAAGAGGGAAATGGTGTTACTGCAAGACCCCAAGGGCCAGGAACAGCTGCGGCTCCCACTGTCACACCACACAATCCAGGAAGAACCCACAAGCTAGGAAAAATGGTGTCTCCTTTTTCCCCTTCCAACCACCCCCAACTCCTTGAAGATCCCCCCTCCCCACCCCTTCATGGGAAGCCAGAAGGAATCTGGAAGCTAGAACTTGGGGTTTCCAGGCCCAAATGTGGAGGGCAGTGTATAAAAGGGTGCAGAGTCAAGAGATGATTGTTAAAATTTGCAACTTTTAGGCACTACAATATTTGAAGTTATAATGATTTTTGATTCTGCTTTTCAATAAGTTGGGACTTAAGAGCAGGGACACAATGTTCCACTAAATGTTATAAATACTTTATATGACATTTGGAAATAAAAGTCTAGATAAGTCTATCCGCCGCGGGTCCTTATAATCTCCATGAATCCAACAACTTCTGAACAAGTGCGGCAGTACTGACTGGATGTTGTCACCCATGGCCCTTGCTGCTGAGACCTTCCAAAGGGGTGGGTCAACATTTCACAGGAAAAGAATGAATCAACTCAGTTGCATTATTAGAAAATCCAGTGTTTATTATAACCATGCCCCAAAGCTTCGTGTTCATGTGGGACTTGAAGTTAGGTTTGGACTTAAATCGTTATAAACCAGTTTTGGTTTATCTTTTTCTTTTCTTTTTTATTTTTTTACTTGCATGAATGTCCACTAGGACATCTAACTTTTTTCCCCTTGCCTTCTAAATGCCACTTGCACATCTCCCACCCCCCACCTCCATCCCTATTATTAAGACAACAAAAAAATTTCTCCCAAGGGACAATACGACTCCTGTTAAGACCACTGAAGTTGTTGTATATTTTGAAATGGAAAATTATTATGATCTGTTAGGTGAAAAATGGGCTACAGAATGGCACTCTAGAATGATTCCCTTTCATTACTTTAAATAAGTATTTAAGTATACATATGAGAAAAAGGGTTAGCAACTGTCTCAGTCTGTTCAGGCTGCTATAACACAATACCAGAGACCAGGTGGCTTTCAAGCAACAGAAACCAATTTCTCACCGCTCAGAGATTGAGAAGTCCCAGAGGAAGGCGCTGACCAATGTGGTGCCTCCTGAGGGCCCTCTTCCTGTTCAGAGATGGCCTCCTCCCCTGCTGCCTCACTTGGTAAAGGGCAAAGCAGCTCCCAGGGTCTCTTTTAAGGCACTAATCCCAAACCTGAGGCTCCTCCCGGTGACCTAGTCACCTCCACAGGCACACCTCCCATTACCGTCACATTGAGGGTTTAGGGTATCTACTCAAGAAGTTGAGAGGGACTTGATCTTTTAGTCCATTTCAACACTATATAAGCCAAAGTGTTGACAGTAGCCATCTCTGTTTTTTCCTTTTGTATTATTTGTGTTTTTAAAATCCCCTATTAAGAAAATTATACGTTTATTCAAGGGAATAAAAATAACAAAAAGACAATATAAGGACAATAGGCCCAGCTGAGCAAATACCTCAGTGAGGATCCTGGTCCTTGGGATCTCAGCCCTGGTTCACAGGGTCCGGCACACAACCATGGGGCTGGGTTGCTGGACAGAAGCTCCCAAGTCAAGTGTATTCTCCAAGTCTCCCAGAAAAGCCACCCTCCTTCGTATACAGGAATCCCTTTTGGTGCTTGCCCTCCCTAAGGGATGGTGAATAGAATATTCCCTTCCTTAGGCTGCTGGTCTAAACTAGGCCACACAGATTTTTGTCTTTGCATCCCGTAGTTTCCCTTAAGATTAGGAGGCCCCCTAAACTCAGTGCTCTTTGATGCAGAAATAGTTCACCCTCATGCCTGTCCATAAATCTCAGCTATGAACCCCAAACTGGGGGACCCAGTCCCAGGCTAAGATAACCATTTCTCATTCATGGGCCAAGGCCAGGCGGGGGCGTCAGTGAGACGCAGCCAGATAAGGTGGGCTGCCAGCTGGATGCTGGTGACAGGCTTGGCACTTTGAATCTTGCCCAGGAAAACCTAGGAAGGTTGCTAGGATAGGAACACGATGTGCTGTTGGCCCAGGATCCTAGCATTTTCCAAATGACTGCCTCTTAGGATTTAACCCAACACAGTCCCCAAGCCAGCCCCGAGACCTCTGCCCTGCCCTGGCCATTGTCTCTGGATCAGTAGGCAGGGTGGGGTTGTACCTGAAATGCACGTTCCCTAAGCTGAACCAAGCCTGGGCCAAGACCAGGGATCGTTTCCAGATGTGGGCTTCACATCTGGCCCAGCCATCAGGAGGCTGCATATTTGAACAAAAGAGCCCCAAGGTCCAGAGCAGGCTGCCAAGACCTGGCGAACAGATGAGTACAGAACAGACCCGCATGTGCGGTTCCAGGGGAGAAGGCGAGCTGCTCTCCGGGGCCCATGTGATGTGCGGGAAGTGAGTGTTCCCCTCTCCCAGGACGGCCACTGCTTCTCCACCACTGAGAGGGAGAGGCCTGGAGTTCAGCATGAGCCGACTTCCGTGCTCTGGAGGGCGCTGGTGTGCAGAGCCCCGACTTCTTACCTCCCACCCCCCTCCTGTCCACATCATCTCTGAATTGGCATTTTCTGATCTATTTTAAAAATACAGAATTTTACAACTTTAGGGTTTGCTGGGTCCTGCCAGACCATACCTTCACTCCTATTAAACCTGTGACTTGAGAATTTTCCCACAAGATGGGGAAAAGCCAATGAACAGGCCCCTTCGCAGTCGTCTCTGGAAGAAGTGGAGGTGATGGCAACTTGTGAGCAGAATCTCACACCCAGGAAAGGGGAAACTGCTCCCTTGCTGAGTCGTAACAGGCTGAATTGTGTCCTCCTGCCCCCAAATAGGGATGTGTACCTGCTACTTATTCCTGGAGACTCAATGAGACTGCATTTGGGGATTGGGTCTCAATAGAGGTACTCCAGGTGAAATGAGACCCTTCGGGTGGCCCTCATCTAACAGGACTATGTCCTTATGGAAAGAGATTAGGATACGAGTCACACAGAGGGAAGACGACGGCCACCTGCCATCCCAGGGGAGGGCCCTGGGAAGAATCCTGCCCTGCCATCCCCTTGGCCTTGGATTTCCAGCCTCCAAGAAAACTATGAGAAAATAGGTTCTGTCTGTGGAAGCTTCCCGTCGGTGGGGCTCTGTTAGGCACCAGAGCTGACGGTGCTGGCACCTGCAGAAGGAGGGGGGAGCTGCTTGCCTAGAGGGGAACCAGGGACCGGGCCATGCGAGACGGGGATGGCTACAGGAGGAACCCTGGGAATGGTCTGAGTCCAGGGGTGTCTGTGACTTATTTTCTGTTTTGTGTTCTTATTGTCCTCGAACTGCCAGTAAAGTTCCACCGACTGTCACACTCTGGCCCCTGTCCCACTCTGAGCAATGCGGTGGCACCTCACTGAAGATGGTGTTCATCCATCTGAGGGAGAACCACATGCCTCCCTCCCAGTGCAGAGGTGGACAGCCACGCCACAGGGCCGGGACCTCTGAGGACAGGCCCAGGACAGGCGGAGGAGCCCACTCATCGCAGGGCAGCATTCTTGGGGTTCACAGAGCCGCTGGTGGGAAGTTTGAGGAGATCTGGCTCCTTGCACAGGCTTGCTGCAGTAGGGCTTGGGTTACACACAGAGTAGAAGTGTGTCCAGTTGTGTCACCTTAGGGAACTTACTGAAACTCTCTGGTCCTGGATTTTAGCTATAAAGTAAGGATTAGTATCCCTCATAAATTGTGAGGATTAAATGAGACGAAGGAAAGGGCTTAGTACTCCTTCATTCACCAAATATTCTTTGAACACCTACTATGTCCCAGGTACTGTTGTATGCTGTGAGGCGATAATGGAAAAACGAGAGAAAATGTCCCTGCCCTCACAGAGCCAGGTTGTAGAGAGGGAGAGATGCCCAAGAAAACAAAGTGGGAAGTGACTGTAGAAGGAAAAGGTGGCCCAGGCGCCAAAGACTCGCAGAGTCGCAATAAGGAGAGGAGACCCACTCTGCATTCACTCCTGAGGCCGGGCTTTGGGCTAAGGTGCAACTGCAGCTCAGCCCTTGACAAATGACCCTGGAAAGGCAGACACAGCAGGGAGAGGAGCCTGGAAAAATCCTGCTCACTGGCCCAGGAAAATCAGGAACACTGAGTATGCCCAGGATCCTGAGTGAGGAAAACACCTCCAGCTTAAGAAGAGAGTTTGGCAGTTCCTCAAAGTTAAACACAGAATTACCAGGGGATCCAGCCATTCCACTCCAAGGCAGATGCTTCAAAGAATCGAACGCGGGACTCAAGCAGATACTTGTACACCAGCTCACAGCGGCGCCATTCACAACAGCCAAAGGCAGAAGCAACCCCATGTCCACTGGCAGTTGACTGGATACCATGTGGTATGAACCACAATGGAAGACTGTAGAACCTTAACAAGGAATGGAATTCGCCTGGCACAGTGGCACATGCCTGTAATCCCAGCAGCTCAGGAGGCTGAGGAAGGAGGATTACAAGTTCAAGGCCAACCTCAGCAACCTAGTGAGGGCCCCAAGAAACGTGGTGAGAGCCAGTCTCAAAATAAAAAATAAAAAGGACTGGGGATGTGGCTCAGCGGTTAAGCACCCCTGGATTCAAGCCCTGGTACCAATAAATAAATAAATAAATAATATAAATTTTAAAAATAAGAAAAGGAATAGAATAGGATTTTGATGCACACCAAGCAGGGACAGACCTTGAGAACATTGTTAAATGAAATAAGTCAGATCCAAAGTGACAAATATTTATATGATTCCACCAATATAAGGTACCTAGAAAAGTCAGACGTAGTGAGAGGGAAGGTAAAATGGTGTTTACTGGGTCTGGGAAGGTGAGGATGAGTAACTGTCTAACAGTGACCTACTTGCTGTTTGGAGTGATGAAAACGTTCTGAAAATGGATAATAGATATTATTTCCTTAAAAATGGAGGAAATGTGGCAAATTGCACATCATAAATATTTTGCCACAGGCAAAAAAAAAAAAAAAAGAGGAAGGAAGGAAGGAGGGGAGGGAGGGGAGAAGAAAGCAAAGAAAATAAAGATAAATGAAGTGATCTGGGGAGGCAGAGGGCGAGGGCCGTGGCAGTGCCGACGCAGAACCCCCGGTCGCCGTCCCCTGTTGCGGGTCCAAGTTTCTCCACGTGTTTCTTTCTAACAGTTTCCCCCTTCCCCGTCCCTCCTGCTTCCTCTTCTTGGGTCTTTGTAGTGCTGAATCGAGACAACACGGTAGGGTTAGGAGCACGTGCCCTGGATTCAAATCCCGCCCCTGCCACTTCCTAGGTGCCGTCTGGGGCATGTTTCTGAAACTCCCCGACTCAGTTTCCCACCGGGGACTGGGAAGAGGCAGTCAGTGCCTCCGCGGGTGGTGCCAGGGTAAAATGAGGCCTCTGACCCTCTCAAGACAGTGCGTGGGGCCTGCTGCACGCTTACCACGCTGGCCCTGAGGGCTGAGAGCTGCCCCAGGGAGAGGCTCTACCGCTGCCTTCCAAGCTTGCCGAGCTCCTGCAGTCCGTCTGCAAGGTTCTTACAGGGCCAGGACCCCTCTAGAAGGTCCCATGGCTGGGGAGGACAAAAGGGTAGAGTGGGACACATTGTCCCGGGCAGCTGTCCTTTCTCAGAGATGTTGAATGGATCGGTTTCTGTCAGACATGTATTATGAGGGACTGGGCTGTGACCTGTGTCATCTAAAACCACACAAAGCTGCTCCAGAATTCTACCACAGACCCAAGTGCCTGGCCTTGTACCCGGCCGTGCTGCCCCTCCAGGGGACAGAGAGGAGGCTGAGGCCCAGGGCTGATTCGAAAGCCCACTCTATTCTGCCCCCTCTATTCTCCCCAAGGTGGATTTGTGCAATGCTTACAGCGCCCCTGTTCCATGAAATGAGGCTGAACTTTAAATCAAAAAGACACAGGGAGCTGCTGTGTGCATCTGTGACCTCCCCAGGCTGCGTGGTCAGGACTCTGTGGTCAGGACAATTGGCTGCACCTTTCTGATCTCACAGGCAAACCGTCTTCTAGAGGCCCAGGGCAGACTATCTCCTGAAGAACATCCGTTTTGAACAGTGACTTAAAACCCTGAGACATACAAGAAAGGACTGGAATGTTTAGCTACGTTTTTAAGCCTTTTGTGTGGAAAGGAAAAAATGACTATCATATGCTAAATGTCTTAAATGATAAATAGAAAAAGTGTATTTGCAATTCTTATGACAAATAAGGCCTGATTTCCTAATGTATAAAGAGCTTCTAGAAAAGAAGGAAGGAAAGAAGGAATCCAATAGAAAATGTGGGCACCATTCACAGAAAGCAATACTGAAATACGCTTTTCACCCACCCAAATTGGCAAAAATCCTAATGTTTAATGCTACCCCCTGTTGGCCGTTCTCTGGAAAGACAGGAACTCCAAAGTGACTACCATGGAAAGATAGATTAGTATGGCCATCATTGGCACGGGATTTGGCTATACTTATCAAAACTTCACAAATACAACATTACACCCCGGTGTCTTTCTTTTCCTGCACATTTAATGCTCAGAATCCTCCTGGACATCTGGAAGACTTGATCTTAATTCCCACTTCATTAGAAAAGTGGACAAGGTCATTGATAATCCTCAATAAAAATTCACAGAAGGAAAGGCTAAACAACAACATCAAAAAAGAATCCCTAGGAAATACAAGGTTGATTGCCATTATGTTGAATCATGATAAAATCCTTAGGAATTCACTTTCACTCTCCCAAGAAATACGCTTACTACTAGATAGAGAAAGATTCACAAATATTTCTAGAAAAATTATTTCCACTTAAATAAAAAGAAGAAAATAAAACATTATCCCCCCCTTTCTGTATTTTCAAAAATGTTATTAAAGGATAAACTTGAAGATGAGATCATTTTACTTTTGTATTTTAATCCTTAGTTCAGTATTTAGCCCAGAGGTACTCAATAAATTCTGAATACTTGTGATAAATAGATGGATGATTTTTTTTTTTAGGATGGACGGATGGGTAAATGTATGAATGATTAAGAGGCATGAACTGAAAGAGGGGAGAAAAGAGAGAAAGAAAGGAAGAAAGGGAGGGAGGAATGAATGAAGGAGGAAAGGAAGGAGGATAGTTAGGGTTGGGTCAGTTAGGTGGATGGATGGAAGGATGGACGGGATGGAAGAACGGATGGCTGGATGGCTGGGTAGTTTGCGGGAGGTAACGGAAAGATGGGTGGCGGATGAGGGATGGATTGATAGATGAATGTAATGGAGGGAGGGATGAAGCTGAAATTCACATTAAAGTATAACAAGACTTTTAAGTATCGCGAACTGTTTAGGGACAGAGGTGTCATTGACACTGTTCTCATCTAGGAAGGGTGAAGTTACCACAGCTTTTTTTTTTTTTTTTTTTTTTTTTTTTTTAACTAGTCTCATTAGCGCCTACCAAGGCAGATGCAGGGATCTCGGCAGCCCTTCCTCTTGAGTAAAAGGGAGCAGAGTGTAGCGTGCACTTTATTGTCCAGCTGCGGCAACTAACTGAAACCTCCTTGAGAAGAGCGAGGGTCCAAGCTAATAGAGACCTTATAAAATAACATGCAGTTAAAGTAAAAATTGCAGACCACAGAAACGAACAAAAGAAGAGAAATAACAGGGTCATTAAAGTCAATCCATGGGATGGGACAGGTCACCACACTGGTTACGGCCAGGGCTAAATTACAGCGGGGCCATGCCATCTGCCCCCACATTGTTCTTGTCCCTCCCAAAGCCTTTCTATTTTAGGAGTGCCAAAGGTGTGTTTCTAATTCTGTTCCTCCCTACTTCTTTTTATAGTACTCAAATCTGGGTAAATATCAGTAATATAAAAGTGTGTCCTCTGCTGTGTTTTATCAGCAATAAGTTGAAGTGTCCTGAATTTCCCACTGCTTTGGAGTTTGTCACCTGCTGTTTTCAATGCCAGCTGCACCTGCTCGGTTTTCAGAATACACGCTACCTGCTGGAACACCTCCCAGTGCACAGATGGCACCCTTAGGTGTTTTTAGATTCTGTCACTTTAATGATAGTGAATAGCTCCTGGTGGCCGGCAGCCCTCTGCCATGTTTGCCAGAGAACTGGGAGCTGGGACTAGAAAATGCAGCCAGCAACTGGAAGTCCCGAAGTACCCTTCATCTATGAGGGTATTTCCTGAGGTTGTTAGGGTCTCTCTGCTTCACCTGTAAAAGGTGCATTCTCCTAAAGGAGTTAAATTCAGGGGTACAATGGATGTTGCTGGAGCCCCGCCATATTCCCTTGCCCTTCCCCTTCAGTGCTGGCCAACTCCGGCGCCAACCGTCAGCATCCCATTTCTCGGTGTCAGGACTTTTTCTTGCCACCTGTGCAGCTGGGAGTCCATGCCCTGGGAGTGGTCTTCCACCAACGATGGACAGGACTTGGGGTCATCTCACTCTGAGGGGTGATTTCTTTGGCCTCTGCTCTTCTGGCTGCCTTCTCTTCCACATCTCGCTTCCCCATTTCTCTGTGGCAACTCTGGGGTTATCTCCAAATAACACAATCCGCCATCTTGGTAATTCAGAGGGAGCCCAAATAAAGATAGCCATCCTCCTCTACCAGTGGGATATTGTCGGGGAGATGGGGGCACAGTTACTAGACTTCTGGCAGATCCCCTCGCAAAGTCAGAAAGTGTGATCTCTTCTACAGCCAGACCTACATGCATGGTTGTGTTCCATCTGGATGCCACGGACATCTTTGGCCCCAGAGTCATGACTGATATGGAACCCCAGCTGGGTGTGTTCAGAGCACAGTAGGCATAAGTGCATGGGGGTTAGTGGATGTGGGACAGTGGTCTAACAGAAGGGCCCATTCTACTTCCTGCTGTCCCCATCTGGTGTGCATCCTCCTTGGGAGTCCTTCCTAATTGTGAGTTAGGAGGTGAAGAGGGAAGAGTGACAGGGAAACAGAGTTCTCCCTGTGTCCTACTCATTCCTTTTAGAGTCAGCTTATTGTTTCTTCTCTAAAGTATATTTTTAGTGTTCCTTTCAAGGAGAGTCTGCTAGGAGTAAACTTAATTTTTATATAATTGAGATTTCTTTATTTTGTCCATACTCTTGAAATATATTTTAGCCAAGTTTTGAAGTCTATGCTGTAGTCTGCACTATATTGTCAGCTTGTGCACTGTCTTAAGTCTTCTGTTACGCTAAGAAGGCTGTTGGTCATCTAGCTGTCAATAATCTCCCTTCTCCTCCTCCTCCCCCCCTCCCCTCGCTCCTCCTCCTCCTTCTCATCCTCCTCCTTTTCTCTCTTTTCTTAATCCAGAGAGATTTAAATTCTTTTTTTTTTCCATTTCTAGTATCTGCAGTTTTATTCTCATGTGTCTAGGTGGGTCTTTATTTTTAATTTTAAAATTCCCATTTCTTGAATATGAGAAATCATATATTTTATTAATTCTAAAAAAGAAAAAAATCTTGGCCATGATGTCTTAGAGAATTGCCACTCTGTTTCTTTCTATTCCCTCTTGAAATTTCCACTAGGGATATGACAGTTCTTGTCATTCTATCCTCGATGTCTCTTAAGTTTTCCTTATTATTTCCTATCTCCTTCCTGGCTCCATTTTCCAATTTAAAACTCTTTCTTTAGCTGTGTCTAAGTAGCTGCTTAATCTCAGTCAGTGTGTGATTTAAATGATCCTATCTTTCATTTCTAGAAGTTTTATTTGTTCTTCAAATTCATATGGCCCTATTTATCATCATTAGTCTCTACTGGGTTTTTATTTCAAATATGTGTATATAAGCCTCAGCATTCAGTGTGGATGTTTATTTTTCACTCATGTTGAAATGTATCCTTTTGGGTTTAGTAGGTAACTTTTGGTACTGTAAGCATGTGTTCCATAGGGAGATCTTGTTTTGTTCTGTTTTGTTTTCTGTGGGACTCCCTGAAGCTTGGACCACAAAAGTGTCCCTCCACTGGGGTTTCAGGTTTGCTATTGTCAGATACATGAGGATAGTTAAGATATATTAACCAGCTTTCATTGCTATAACCAAAAGACCTGACAAAAACAATTTAGAGGAGGAAAATTTTATTTTGGTTCCCTTTCAGAGGTTCAGTCCCCAGTCAGCCAACGTAATAGCATCAGGCCTGAGGTGAAGCAGAGCATCATAGTGGAAGGCTGTGGCAGAGGAAAGCAGCTCAGGACATGACCACCAAGAAGCAGAGACAACTCCACTCACCAGAGACAAAATATAAACCCCAAAGTCACTCTCAGTGACCTACTTTCTCTAGCAATTCCCTACCCACCTACAGTTACCACCCAGTTAACCCATATCAGTGGATTAGCCTTTGGATAGGTTACACTTCAAATAATATGACCAGTTCACCTCAAATGTTTGTGTTGTCTCATGCATGAGCTTTGGGGGGACACCTCATATCTAAACCATGACCCAAGACAACTAAACCTCACCACCTCTGCACCTCCACGTCCCCTTTCCATCAGCCGAGCTTTGGAACCTTTGCTCTCTTCTACGCACAGCCGTGTGCACATCTGTATGGCACCTTGCACCACGTTCCATTTTGAAGCTCATGTGTCTGTTCCCTTGATTGACCTCTGGGCCCCTTAACATCCCTCAGGTTTAGCACAGAGCTCATAAATAGTATTGAATTAATGAACTTGGAGAAATAAATCCTCAGCTTCTTGGAGTGGAATGCTGCCTTTCATCCTCACCCCTTAGGATTTGGGGGAGTTCATAGACTCTCAGGGTCAAAAGGTGCTTTGATTCAATCCCCAAGACGCCCACAGCAAACGCTTACTTCCCTGAGAAGGGTAACGGATGACAAGGCCCTCACAGGCTGGAGGCTCCAGCAGACGTAAGTGACTGGCGTTTTCACGCGGCTGGCAGCTCTTTGCCATGACATGCTGTCTTCCTCCGCGCTCTGTGAGCCAGGAATGGTTCCAGTGGGAAAGATCCATGATATAGCAACAATTTCAAAGTTGTCTGCAGCCAGAACAAAGCTGCACCTGAGGCTGGTTCCCTTGGGCACACATTGGACTTATGACCCTTCAAAATCAAATGGCCCCACCAGGAGAGCATGTCAAGCTTCACAGTCTATTGTCCACTCCTCAGTTTCCAGCTCAACCCAACACTCACGGGGACAGTGACAGTAACACAGGTATATCGACACCTTCCTATGGTCAAGAGGAAGCACAGTGCCAAGGAGTAGGCTTGAATGGAACTCGTTGAATTTCAAGTTACAGGTGGAGTTACATTTGATCCTCATTATTCTAAATTAGTAAAACATAAGGTACCTTAGAATACTAGAAATGTTTTCATTCATAAAACCATTTTGGGTTTGAGCTATAATCTTTTTCTTTTTTGCTCAAGCCCTTTTTGGTGGAAAGAAAAAAAAGCTATGACTTTTAGTGTCTCCAAATAGCTTGCTTTCCCTGCCCCCTAGTGGCTTCAGGACAAATTGTAAGAACTCTCACGTTCTCGATTTTCCTCATTTCCCCTCCTCGGATCTTTCTCCTTGTTTTCCTATTGCTTGTGTAAAAGACGTTCTTAATTTTATACAACTCAGAGTTACCTATGATAGAAGTAAAATGAGTTTAAGTGGTTTTGTTTGTTTGTTTAGAAAATATGTGTGCAGTCAGAGTTACCTGTATAGAAATTCAGGAAGAGGATATAGGATTTGATTAAATAGGACTTAGGAAGTAGTGCCCTCTAGTGCCCTTCTCCAAGTCCATTTCTCTGGGATGTAAAACCTCCCCAGACTGGGTCGCCACTCTGGGAACCCTTGTTCCATAATGCCATCTGTTCCAACAGGAAATGCCTTCCCCAGCTGCATTCTAGAACCTGGGACCTCCCAAATTAGACCCAGCCTGTCTTTGCACCGTGCGTGGTCCCCATCATCCACAGGCTAAGAGCAGTCCCTTATCCTCAGGTGCTTTGGCTCCTGGTCCCACCTGCTGCCAGAGCTGTTTGCACAGGCACTAATGGGCTAGAAGCCCTACAGACCTGGATCCTGGATCCTGGATCCCAGTGCTTGTCCACAGTGTAGCCTGATTTGGTGAAGCCCAGACCATGTGACCCACGTCTTCATTTGTGCCAATTTTGTCTGAATTTGTTCCTTTATCAAACACAGACTCCACCTGGCTCCTTTTGGGTCTCCTGCTGCCTGACACTACCAGACCACCTATCTGTGTGCCACTGCCAAGCCGAGCCTCTCCTGTTCTGTCCTTGTGACATTAGTGTCTTTCTTATTTTTAAATAGCACCATGGGAACTTTATTCTCATCGTCGTTGTTTGCCAGCAGCCTAGGCATAATCAGACCCGTAAGAGAAACTCCAACCTGATGAACTTCAGCATGGACTAGAGAACTGTTCCTGTGGTCCAAGTCCAGGGATGCATTTGTCTCTCATGACCCATCACTAAGGAGAGCCCACGGTATGTGATTCCACTTTTATGAAGTTTTTATAGTAGTCACATTTACCAAAATAGGAAAATGGGATGGTGGCTGCTAAAGGCTTGGGAGAAGAGGAATGGTATAGGACAGGGTTTCACTTTGGGAAGAATAATTTCTAGAGATGAATGTGGGTGATAACTGCACACTAATGTCAATGTGCCTAATGCCACCGAACCATCCACTGAACAGTGACTAGGATGGGAACTTTTATATTATGTGCAAAATAGCATCATGGACTTGTTATGAAGTCACAGCAATTAATACAGTGAGATAAAAGCAAAAGAATAAATGGACCGGGCTGGAGTTGTATCTCAGCAGTAGAGCGCTCGCCTAGCAAGTGCAAGGCCCTGGGTTTGATCCTCAGCACCACATAAAATAAATAAATAAAATAAAGGTATTATGCCCAGCTATAATTGAAAAATAATTATTTTTTTAAAAAAAAGAATAAATGGACCAATGAAACAGCACAGAAAGCATGGCCCGCTCATACACATGGTCACCTGACTGATGACAGTGGTGACAATAAGTGCAATAGGAAAAGACTGGTCTTTTTAACAAATGATGTTGAGCAACCTGATGAGAAAAAAATGAGCCTTGACGTCCAATTCACACCACATGCCGAGACCAATTCCAGATATAAATGCAAAAGACAAATATTAAATCACTCAGAAGAAAACAGGAGAATATCTAAAGAGCACTAACTCTAAGGAACGAAATGGTAAATGAAACTTAATTGAAATTAAGAACACTTGTTTATCAAAAAATTACATTAAGAAGATAAAAGAGCAAGCCTTGGAGTAATGTAAAAAATGTCCTACAAAGAAAAATACAACCTGACAGGAACATGGACTTGAAAAAAGACTTGAAGAGGCACTTCACAAAGAATGTACCCAGGAGACCCATAAACATATCAAAAGGTGCTCAGCACCAAAATAAAACTATAATAAGATATGACAATTGTTGGGAGTCGCCCCAGCTCCAAAGACTAACCTCCCCATCCCCCGAGAAGAGCCGTCCATTGGTGAGTCCTGCTGACTCACATGATCCTTACCCACCAATCAGAACTTCCCCATCGCTGTCCAATGGTGAGTCCTGCTGACTCACATGATCCTTACCCACCAATTAGAAAGCACCCCATGCCAGCTGCCAAAACCGTTAAACTGTTAAACTGTTTCAACCATCAGACCATCCCGGCTCTATAAATATGCAGAGCTGCCTCAATAAACAGGCATTTTCTCCAACGGCAAGCCTTGATGGTTCTTTCAACAATAAAACAGACAATATCATGGGTTGATGAAATTTTGGAAAACGTAAAACTCAGGCAGCATGACTTGAAAAAATAGTCCAGAAAATCTTTTCAGTGCTGAGGATTAAACTAAAGGCCTTAGCTAAATATATGCAGTTGCCCTCCTATGTACCAGCCACAAATAACTGGAATTTGAAATTAAAAACACACCATTTATAGTAGTATCTCAGAATTATAAACTTGGATATATAAACTAGTAACCAAGTATAATAATCATTATAATAATCATTTTAAATATACAGCTATAAGAGGAAACTATAAAACTATGATGATAGAAATCAAAGATCTAAATAAATGATGAGGTATCCAATGTTCATGGACATAGAAAGACTCACTATTATTAAGATGCCAGTTCTTCCCAAATTCATCTATAGATTCAGTACCAACCAAAATCCAGGCAAGTCATTTATTAGCTATTGACAAACTGATTGTAAAATTTCTATGGAAAGAGAAAGACCAAAATATCCAATGTAATATTAAAGAAGAAAGTGTCAGAGGACCAATACCACTCAGCTTCAAGGTTTACTACAAAGTGCAAAAGTCAGTACAATGGAATCCTGATAAAAGAATAGACAAACCAGTCAATGGAAAATAACAGCTGAGAAATAGGCCAACCCAAGTAGAGCAATCCACCTTTGATGAAGAAGAAAGAGCAATTGACTGGAAAAAGAATAAGGCTTTTCAATCAGTGGTGCTAGAAAAATTGGACATTTACACACAAACAAATGAATGTAAACACTGACTTTATATATTTCACAAAAATTAATTTTAAATGAATCATAAGCCTAAATATAAAATACAAAACTGCTAAACTTCTTGGAGATAAAATAGGAGAAAACCTAGGTGACTTTAGGTTTGAACATTTCACCTTCGACACCAAAAGCACAAACTATGAGAGCAAAATTTGATAAGTTAGATTTAAGTATAATTAAAAAATTATTCTCTGTGAAAGACACTGTTAAGAGAGTGAGAAGATAATCACAGACTGGGAGAAAGTATTTGAAAACACATATCTGATAAAGAACCATACTCAAACCATACCAAAACACACACACACACACACACACACCCCTACCATTTAAAGTGTGATGATAACAAAAATGGTAGTCAACAAGATGTGCACAGATACTGCACCAAAAAAGATATATAATGGTAAATAAACATGAAAATAAGTTTAACATAAATAATTAGGCAATTGCAAATTAAAACAAAGAGGTAACACTGAACTGCAATAGAATAGCTACAAATCAAAACACTGATGACATGAAACACTGACCAAGGTGCTGGAGAGGATGAAAAATGGCACAGACACTTTGGAAGACAATTTCAATTTCTCACAAAACTAAACATTCTCTAGTTGCTTTATCCAGCAATCATACTCCCTGGAATTTACCCGAATGTGTTGGAAACTTATGTTAACCAAAATTTGTGAAAGTATGAGGGGCTGTCTTCAGATTGGCTTCTTTCTGGCGGATGTTGAATGAATGTTTTAGGGGCTCTATTTACAACTTCCAGAACATGAAAACAACTAATGTGTCTGTCAGTAGGTGCACAGATAAAAATACGCCTACTGTTCTGCAGAACATCCATATAATGAAATGTTATTCAGCAATAAAATCATAGACTATCAAGCTATGTGATTTTAGGTTGGAGGAACCTTCAATGTATATTGCTAAGAGAAAGAAGCCAGTCTGAAATGGCTACACACAAGGGTTTTCTATCTGAAATCCAGGAAAAATAAAACTATAGAACCAGTAAAAATATCAGTAGTTGCCAGAGGTTTGGAGAAAGGGAGGGACAGATGAATAAGTGGATCACGGGATTTTTAGGACAGTGAAACTATTCTGTATCATAATGTAAAGTTGCACCCATGGCATTCATCTGTCAAAACCCATAGAAATGAACATGATAAAGAGTGAGTCCTATTTGAATCAAATGTATGATATGTCAAGATCATTGTATTGTCTTGAGCAACCAATAAAAAAAAAAAAGAGTGAGTCCTAACATAACCATGGACTTTAGTTAATTAAATGCTGTGTTGATAGTGGCTCAGGTTCATCAATTGTGGCACATCTACACACTAATGCAAGATGCTAGTAATAAGGGAACTGGAAGGGGAGGGGACATATGGGGACTGACTCTACAGTTCCCACACAATTTTTTTTATAAACCTTAAATTACTCATAAAAATCAAGCCTATTAATTAAAAATAGCAGTATGAGCAAAGTCAAAAGCCTGGGAAAAAATACATGTAATTTTTATCACAAAGGACTCGTTTCCTGGATGAATAAAGAAATGAAAAATCAAGAAGAAAGGAACCAACAACTTAGACGGAAAAAAAAACTGGCAAAAGGTGCAACAGATAATTCACATAAAAAAATGAAAATGACCCTTAAAGACATAAAAAGATATAAGGCACCCCTCATAATAGGAGAGGTGAAAATTGCAATTCTATTGCAATGCTATTCCTTTCCACCCAGATTGGCAAATACTTATAAATGCAACAAGCACTCGGTGGTAAGGCTGCAGGGAGCAGACACTTTACCCCACTGCTATTGAGAATGCAAAACGACACAATGTTTATGAAAGGGAGTTTGGCAACATTGACTCAAATTGCCTTTGCATTTACCATTTGAATCATCACACCACATCTTAGTGTTTATCCTCAACAGATACTGCAGAAAAGCAAAGTGACTTGTGAGAGGGATTGACGTGATGTGTGATAACAAAACAGAAAAAAGCCCAAATGGCCGTCAACAGACAGAAGAAAGCTCGGGACATACACTCCAGGAAGGATTCTGCACGCCACTGTGCAAAGCACTGATGGGGCGAGAGCTCGGGATGTATTGTTAGGTGGGGAGGACAGCAACAGGGACAAAGGGTACAGAAGAGCTTTTCAAAAAGAAACAATGATAAAGAAAACTAGTAAAAACAGAGGTTAGCTACAAGATAGGGGGCGATCAGGTAGAGATGACAAGAACAGAAGCTAGACTCCTTGAGATAGTGTAGTTTATAGTTTTAACTTCGGGGCACGTAACTGTATATGTAAGTGAAAAACAAAGTTCTTAACAGGCAGCCCTTCTTCCTGGCTCCAGGTCACTCTGCACAAAGCTGCAATAAACACCTATGCATCGGCCCTTCGGATCTTTCATTCCTATGGGATGGAATCCTAAGAAGAATTACTGGAGAAGTTATGCACTTTTAAACTTTATATTACAAAATCACCAAGCATATAGAAATAGAAATATGTAACAAACACAATGTGTATTAAGTAGCAAGTGGAACCTCACAGAAAAAAGAATGACTTGGTATCTTTTAAGTGTGGTATTTTGACTGCACAGACATGGTGGAATATGCTGTAAGGACAAGAAAGAACTGCAGAATAATGTGACATTGGCAACAGGAGCCCAAACTCTATAGGGTCACAACCCATCTAAGTTGGAACAATTTGAGCATTTAAAAGAATAATGAATGCAATGCATTGACAATGCATATAAAACCCATGAATTGACAATTATACTAAAAAAAAAATCATTGGTCACCCCTGGAGAATATTAGGGTATCCATCCATTGTTCTGAAAATTAGTAAATAAAGGGAAAAAAAAAACAACTTTTATTGTGCCTTTCCTGAACAAACCATACCTTAGGGCAACCAAACAGTTCATGAGGAAATCTTTTTTTTCTAAAAGAACTGCAGGTAATCGGTCCAAAAGGAAGTAAGTATCTAGAAAATAACGCTTACTAACATCTAAGGAAAGAATAGATGTAGTCTGCATTATCTGTAGATGCTGGGACCACTCAGTGAAAGGTGATGGGGAATTTTATCTTGGGTGAATCAGACTGACATCCTCTGAACATGCAGATCAACAGTGTCGCATGTCCAGTCTGTGTCCGTAAGAATGTACAGGCACATGGGAGCAGATAGATATTGGAGGGTGTGGGAAAGGCCAACCTGAGTTGACGTGGCTACCTGAGTGGGGAGCGTGGATGGTAGAGTATAATCAGCTTCGTAGGGATACATGTGCTCCGCGTGCACAAGAGAGGCAAGAACACAGGGTCCCCAAGCACTGATGGTGGTCGTTGCTTGGACAGTTCCACCCCTAAGAAACCTCCCGTTTCCACAGAATTCACACGCCTGGCCGCAGCTGTACAGCCCATGCGCTAAAGCACAAGCTGGCGTGACCGTGGGAGGACAGAAGGCCAATACCAAGGGGTGCAGCCTGGTTCACCACAAGTACCACACAGGCCCCGCAGAGAAGGAAATTCCAGACAGCTGGACCCCAGAGAAGCCAGAGTGGGGCGGGGATAGGATGCAGCTGGGTCAGCTGAGCCCAGGACAACTCAAACACCTCCATAGAGCCTCCTGGGAATCACCCACATGTCCAGGGAGCTGTGATAGGAGGGCAAATTCTTAGCACACTGTGTTCAGAAGTTATGGGCACCAAGTCCCTCAAGTTAAGATGAGATGAAAAACTCCAAATATCCCAATGAAGCATCAGTGGTTCAAGTTTCAGCTCGGATTATATCTTATCTCCAGAATTGAATGATTTGGTGAAAAGATACATAGGTACAGGCTTCAGAAACTGTAGGGTACCATGCAGATATTGTCAGCTTGAAGATAAGATGCTTTTAATGTGGTGAATAAGAGCCCTGGTGCTTTCCCCATGTCAGTCTCTAAATTCAAACCAATTGTGTCACTGGACGCGCCAGCTCTGAAAGTTGATGTAAGTGAATAGGAAATTATGCCCGAAGGAAGAAGAGTGCGGAGAGGAGACAGCCAGGGAGGGCAGAGAGACCTTGGGCTCAGTGCTTCTCCTCAGAGGCGCTGAAATGATTAACCTCTGGAAAGCCAGGGAGAGGCTTGGGATTTCCAGACTGAGGCTGGGAGGTTACTAACTCTGCCGCACGTGGAAGAGCTGGGTCCAAGATGCAGACGCTCTGGCTGGTCACCCGTCACTCCCACATCTCTAGCAGATGGCAAGAGCAGAACTCACCCTGGGGCCTGCCCTCCTCCCCAGGTCAGCCCCACAAGGCTGAAGAGTGTGTCCTGCAGAGGCACCTCTGGGCCCTGTCCCAGGACCTACCACCTGTCTGTCTGGTGACCTCCTTCTGTGCCCCTCTGGGGCTGGTGTTATTTTCTGCCTGCTGTCTTCTCCGACCCAGAAATTCTGAGAGGAGGTGTTTGTTCACCAGCGATGGGGCCCACCCTGCGCTAGCCGGGCCCCGCCTGTCTGCTGCCCCAGATCTCTCCTCTCTGCTCCTAAGGCTGCAGAGGTGAATGAGCTTGTCAGAACTTGTTCTTCTATGAATAACCAGTGTCCTGGTTCTCAGTTTAGTGTTAAATGGGGTCCTGGAGTCCTTTTCTCACCCGGAATTGAGAAAAGAACCATCAATTTCCCCCTCTCGTGCTTCAACAGCTGTGATTTCCCGTGCTGGACACACAGGAGGCAGCAGAGGGCTTTGGAGACACACAGTGGGCCCCACCCCAGCCAGCGGAATCACAGTCTCCCCAGGTGAAACCCTGGTGTCAGGATTTTTTGTTTAATTTGTTTGTGTGGGGGCACTCTATGACTGACCTACATCCCCAGCCCCTTGGTATTTAATCCTATTTTGAGACAGGGTCTCATTTAGTTGCCGACACTGGCCTCGAACTTGCCAACTTCCTGCCTCCGCCTCCTGAGTTGCTGGGACTCCAGGCCAGCACTGGCACGTCCAGGCCTCGGAGCTTTAGTCCCTCAGACACAGGTCCCACCTCAGCTGCCCTGCAGGGCTGTCCAGGACTCGCCACATGGTCCTTTCTCTCCCAGGGTTGCTGCTCCAACACTGTGGCTTGCTCCGGCCCCTTATTTGCACAGACCTGGCCCTGTCCCACTGAGGAAAGTGCTCCAGCCGGGGCCCCAGCCACACTGCGCCCTGGGTCTGGAGCCTCAGCAAATCTCTGCAGGGCTCGTGGCCAAGCTGTCCCAAGCAGTGCTTTGGGCTCTTCCCTCTGCAGCACCCTCCTGGCAGGGGGTCCCAACGTGAGCCTGGAAACACAGACTTTTTCCCTATTCTCCAACTGTTTGGACCTATCCAGCCCCCAAATGTCCCCAGTGGTGCTAAGCAGCGTTTGAGGAACACAAAGACCTGTGGGCCTCATTCCCTTTCGCTGGTTAGTTCCCACCACCCCCAGCCCTCCAGGAGGATGCAGGGCTTTTCCTGCACCCTGGGGGCCTGAGATGCCTTCTCCTCTGGCCTCCTCTCCTGTGTCTGGAGGCTGCAAGAGCTCTGGCCACATCAGGGCTTCCTGAAGGAAAGGACAGTGCGTGCGAGGGTCAAGCCTCTCCCTGGGGTCACCGAGGGCCTTGTCAGCAACCTCCCGCAGAATGCGCCCTAGTCCTCCAGGCTTTCTATGGATCGGATGGTGTCTCCCCCCAATCCCTAGGTGAAGTCCTATCCCCAAGGCCTCCAAGTGTGACTTCCTTTGGAAGCAGGCTTGTTGCTGATTAAACACTCGAGGTGACGCTGGAGCAGGCTGGCGGCTGATCCAGGACGAGTGGATGATCACACAGAGAGATCGCCATGCAGAGACGAAGGCCAAGACCGGAGATATGCTTCAGCAAACCCAGGGACACCAGAGATCGCCAACCGCCAGCAGACGCCAGGGAAGAGAGCTGGCACAGAGGCATCTCACAGCCCTCAGGAGGGCTTCTGCCCAATGGCCAAGTGCCCAAGCTTGGACTTTTACCTCCACCATGAGACAGGAAATGAGTGCTAGGTAGGCCGCTTACCTTGTGGGTTTCTGCCATAGACGCCCTGGCAAATTAATACAGCTGCAGCACTATCTGTCCCCTGTGCCCACTCCCCCTCCATTCCTCTGGTCACACAGTCTCATGAGACCCGCGCTCACCTGGGCATACTGTCCTCCTCTGCCACCAGAACGTATGCTTTGGCTCTAGCCATCTATAACTCCCACCCAGGGAGAACCAAGCTCCCAGTACCATGACTCACTCAGCACTCAGGAAAGAAGCCTGACCCAGAGAGCAACTTCAAGGACTGGCTCTCCTCTCAAAGCAGCGGCTGAAGACATCCCTCCTGGCAGCACCTGCCCACCCCATTTGTCAGGGACAGCATCTCTTGTGGTCAATGTCCACGCTCTTTGGAATTCAGTCCAACCCCATGAAACCCATAAAGAGGACAGGCTTTCCCTCACAGGACCTACCTGTCATCTTCAGGAGTGTGCTGTCCCCTGCATTCCAGAGATCTCGTATCAGACATGACACGACATGACAGCCCACCTTTCCCCTCTCCTGGAGCCGGAGTTCCTATGTGTCAAATGATACAAAGTAGGACAGTAGCCCCATCAGTTTGAGATAAAGGACTGGGTTGAATAGTGTCCCCCAAAACTCATGTCCAACCAGATATGTAAAAGTGACCTTATGTGGGAATGAGTTTCATACAGATGTAGTTAAATTTCAGGGTGGTCCCGCTGGATTAGAATGGGCTCTGAAGCAATATGACTGCCGTCCTTAGAAGAGGGAAATTTGGACACAGAGACACAGACACACAAGGAAGGTCACATCAGTGGCAAAGACGAGCTTGGAGGAAGGCATTCACGAGCAAGTTGAGGAAGCCAGGGATGGCTGCACCCACCAGGAGCTGGGGAGGCAGGGAAGGGTTGTTCTGGAGCCCAGAGGGCGGTGTTGCTGAGGCTTGGTTCTGGACTGTCAACCCCAGGACCTTGGAGAATGAGCTCCTGCGGTTTGAAGCCTCTTGTCGTGTGGTGCTTCACGGTAGCTCTGGGAGACCCAGGGGAGGAGAGCCCACGGCTACCCCTTCCACTAGTGCCCTCCTTGGTGCACCTGGGGGCCAGGAGGCCATCACAGCCCCATAACCAAGCCCACTTTGATGGAGAAACAAAGGGCCTATATTCTATACTGCATAAAAATATATGTACGCGAGCAGATGATCAGATGGACATATGTCACCAGAAATGAGGGTGGGGCGGAGAGTGCAAGAGTGGTTGCCTGGGGGGACTTCATAGGATCAGAGGACTTTCCTTCCAGTCTCTGAGCATGCTCTCAGCTCACTCCATGGCTCTCCTACAGCAAAGTGGTTCTCACTTAGGTACTGGAAGTGGATTTTGTACTGGGATCAGCCCCCAAATTATGTTCAAGTTTATGCTCTTGAGACAAAAACTCTTCTGGCAGTTTTTAGAATCCAGTATATTCCACCGATGTTTTAAAACCCTTAGAGTTGAGTTTGAACAAGGACAACTAGAGAATATGAGTGTGTGTGTGTGTGTGTGTGTGTGTGTGTGTGAGAGAGAGAGAGAGAGAGAGAGAGAGAGAGAGAATTTAATTAGCCTTTGGTAAGATAACTGGGAATCTTGCCTTCGAATAGTAATTATCTAATTCCTTTTCCAAATTTTTTCTTCAGCATTGTCCCCAAGATCTACCCAGAGGATGAGCTGTGGAAATGGAGCATCCCCCAACATCAGCTTACCCCAGAGCCATAAAAATGGCAAATTCTCACAAGTCCCAAGACTGGATGGCCCAGCCTTGGCTATGTGTGGACGCTCCTGCAGTGAGAACCCTGGACTCCTGCCTAAGTCTCCTCCATCCCCGGGGGACAAAAGCCACAAAGTATCCTGAATTCTTATCTCACATCCACTGGGCATGTGTCATGCTCATCAGCACACGCTTTTGTAAGCTGGGAGTGTGCTGTGTTGAGCAGCTGCATGTCTATAGGAAATAATAACATGATTCATTTTTATGTTGCAAACTTCAATATTTGACATAAATTCTGTCAGTGTTGCTTTCCCCTCAGCTCCTGCCTCTAAGATTTAATTGGAATGTATTGCAGTTGCAACAAGCCAAATCCACTGAGATTGAAAAATGAGATGTAAAAAAAAAAACAAAGTAGGAAAACATGTCCTTTGTGGTTAATATTAATCTTGCAAAGGATTTTATTTCCACAAGGAAGCCTGCCAAGAGTAAGAGCAGAGGAGACAATGAGGATAAGAGGGACTCACTGAATCAGCGGCCTCAGAGAGGTCAGAGGGAGACAGAACTGGCCTTGGCATTTGGCAAAGAGATGAGTCCAGAGATTGGGTTGGAGGCTGTCAGAGCCACATCACATTAGACTCAGGGAGAAGGAAGTAGGTCAGGTGGTGGGGCTGGGCCTGCCGCCCTGGGGGAGCGCCCATCCTCCAACCTTGCTTCCTGCACCAGAAGTAACACCCAGGCCCCCTTCAGTCACCTCTGCAAGGTCAGACTGGGTTCACTTGCACTTCTGCTTAGGTGTCCCGGAAGTGACCCCTTTGCCACAGCCAAGAAGGCCGTGTGGAACCTGCTCAAGTCAGAAGACTGGGTCTGGGGGTCCCTCACCTGGGACTCCCAGCACTGAGTTCATCAGGTTAAAATGGCTGAGGCAAAAATAAGCCACCCAAACCAAACACCCACCCCATTCCCTGCCCTGGAGACTTTCTCAAAAATCATCTAACAAACAGGAGCTCATTCTGGAAAATGGGTCCTGAGGTGAATTTGTGGTGTGAACACCATAGAACACACTCAGGGAAACCGAGATGGTTACAATCAATGTCACAAGGTGATACCCTCCCACATGCTCCATGTCATTTTTGTGGTGTGTGGACGGCATTGTGTCCTGCAATTAATTATCCTAAGCATTTTGTGGTACCCTCATGATCCCACTACCAAACCTTCCAGCAGTTTCAAGAAAGGAGAAGGAAGTTATTAATGTACCCACTCTGCATTTGTTGTTTGTCACTGTTTGTGGCTTTAGGGATAATTCAGGCAGACAAGATGCACATGAAGCTTATAACCAAATGCAGACAGAGGGCAAAGAGATCATCCCGACCACTTCTGATACCGGTGGGGTCTGAAGAGATTGCAAGACAGGGTGATTGGAAGGGGCGCCTTAGCTGGGGTGGCCAAAGAGGACCCCTCTGAGGAGGTAACACCTGGGCAGGGGTCAGGACGGAGGAGCAGCTGCCAGGAGTCCCTGGGGGAAAGAGCATCAGGCAGGCGGGCACAACCACAGGGGTCTGATTGGGAAGGAAGCTTGGCCTGCTCAACAGCAAGGAAGCCAGCAGGACTGGACACACAGTGGGCAGCCAGGGTGACTTGCCACCCCCCCCAGGGGACATTTGGTGACTTCTCCAGACACTCATTTTTGTTGTCCCAAGTTGGGGGGAGATGCTGCTTCAGCTAGTGGGGAGGGTCTAGAGATGGTGCCAACATCTTCAAATGCACGGGACAGTACCTCACAACGGAGGACGATCTGAACCAAAATGTTTCTGGTGCTGCAGTTAAGAACCCTGGCAGAGGGTGTGAGTGAGGGGAGAGTGCGAGCAGGTCACACTCCATGGGAGGTTGGCAGGTCCTAGCCCTGATGAGGAGTTTGGGTTTCATTCTAAAATGATGGACCCCTGGAGACTTCTCCTCAGGAACCCAGCATGGTCTTTTGCATTTTAAAATGATAGTCCTGGTGAAAAATAGATGGGGGTGGGCTGCACAAAGGGACCTCTTACAGAAGCCCACAGGAGAGAATGCAGTAGAGATAGAAAGAAGTGGGTGGTTGGGATGTGGCTCAAAGATTGATCAGGATCCACTGGCAGAGCAACTGCGTGGCATGGTGAGGAAAAGTGGAATCACAGATGATTCTTACCATTTGAGCTGGAGCAAACCGGTAGGCAACAGTAACATTTTTGTCATGAGAAGGCAGTATGGGACAGAAATCCAGAGGCTCTGTTTTGGATGGGATGAACTTGAGATGCCCACTGGTTACGCAGAGACACAGAGGACAGAGGATGGCCACCATGTGTGTGCTAGGAAAAGTAGATAGGACACATTGGAGACACCAACAGTGTCCCAGTTAATGCCAGACTAGTTAAACAATACCAAACTCAACATCAAAGTAAAATAGAAGGCATTTTCCTCTTGCTGTTGGCCTAGAAAACATTGGGTAAGCTCGAATCCTCCATGACTCTTGGAAGGATAATTATTCTTACAGTCAGGGCAATGCTCCCTCTTTCTCATGTGTGATCTAAGAAGATGTCAGTCAATGCAGAATGATCAGCTGAAGTGGGCAAGAATCAGACCTTGAACTTCTTGCTGGCATCCAGACTCCCCAGGCCCTAAGCAACAGCTCCCCTCGTGGGCATGCCACTTCTCCATGGGCCACTTCCCCAACATTCTCTAAGACCTGCAGAGAGCGCCCCTCCGTGTAGCCCTCTCTGTTCCTGACCTGGGTGGCTGCTCTTTTCTGTGCCTAAGAGACACTTTGAAATTAAGCCCTCCCCAAGAGTCAGTGACATAACGCCTCATCTCATTGAATCCAACCCCTGTTAAGAATCCCAGTTTTGGGGCTGGGATTGTGGCTCAGTGGCAGAGTGCTCGCCTAGCATGCATGAGGCACTGGGTTTGATCCTCAGCACCACATAAATGTCAAATAAAGATATGTGTCCACCTAAAACTAAGAAATAAATATTTAAAAAAAGAATCCCAGTTTACAGTTATTAAAGCACTGAGTGGTGAAATTGCTAAGATCACCATCTTAGTCTATTCAGGACGCTATAGCAAAATACCATAGCCTGGGAGGGGGTGGTTCATGAACAACAAAAGTTTGCTTCTCACAGCTGTGGAGGCTGGAAGTTCAAGATGAAGGTGCAGGCAGTATCAGAGGGCTCACTTCCTGGTTCATCGATGGCAGCTTCTTGCCATAGTGGAAGGAGCAAGGCTGATCTCTGGAGCCTCCTTTTTTTTTTTTTTTTTTTTAAAGAGCCCTTGTGGCCTAATCACCTCCAAATAACATCACATCAACGATCAGGTTCCAACACAGGACTTTTGGGGAGATGTGAACATTCAGACCACAGGCAGTCACCTCGCTGTCAGGTGCAGAGCCAGGATTTGAACTGAGGGCTGTCTGCTTCAGAACTCCTGCTCCTACTATTTCCTTAAATGACTTTTCCTCTACCACCCTGTGAAGTCTTTGAGAAACAAAAATACCATATGCCAAGTTGGGCTCAAGGTGAACACCAGTGTCCTAGGTTTACAAACTATTCCCCCTTCGGAACCCGGTTTGACATTTAAAATCCTACCGTGAAATTGCAGCTGTGAGATTTCCATCTTTAGGAGTTCATAAGTCATGCCACTGAAATCTGCTCACTGCCACCACCTCTAAAAGAACATTTTGCAGAGATGAAAAATAAACTCTTGATTTTGCTTCTCAAAGCTGAGATGTTTAACCCATTAAAAACCAGTCCAAGCCTATATCAGATTTTTTCTTCTTACTAAACTTTCTTTTTCTACCAGGGAAAATTTTTTAAAAAATTATACTTCCCTGTGGGGCAGTGCCTTGACCTCACCACTCTCCTCCCTCAGATACCACTGCCCCAGTCCTGCTCACCCTTCCATGTAGCTGAGCTGCAGCTAGGCTGGCCTCTGGAAGCCAAGGCCACACACTTCTGCACTGCAGACTGAACAGACTTAGCTTCCCACCCCTAGCTCCAATTGCTCATAAACTCTGGTCAGGATAATAGAAAGATGTCCAATGCAATGTTATTTACAATAGCAAAAAGATGACAACTTCCCAGACAGCCAACATTATCGATATGTTTGAACTAATCATGGTACTGTACCTGACTAATATTATGCAGTTTAAGAGTGTTTACTAATATTTTTTTTAAAAAAAGGGAAGAGATTCAAAAGATTTTGTAAAGTATATTGAGTACAGTAAAATCACAATTACTATTTAAAAGTGGGGCTTAGCAAAAAAAAAAAAAAGTAGGAAGAAAATAAAAGGATGTTGATGAGTTGCTGTCTGGATTGTGAGGTCAAGGGCCATCTTTTCTCATTAATGTTCCTATTTGTTTCAATTTTTGTACATGCATTCATGTTAGTCAGGAAGAGTATTATTGGTTGTATTTTAAGATAGGTCCATAGCTTCTGGGACAAGAACAGGCTTTGATCTTTTTCCAGCACTGTTGCACAGACAGTTAGTCACATCTAGTGATAAAAATAAGGGTACCAACTAAAACCCCCAGGGGTCACGGTGCTTGTAAAGCTGGTACCTTCTTTTATACATAAAATGGTCGTGAGCTGGGAATGCAGCTCAGTGGCAGAAGTGCTTGCCTAGCATGCATGAGGCCATGGGTTCCATTCCCCAGCACTGCCAAAAAACAAAAACCAAAAAACTAATTAACTTATTAAAATAAAATAATAAAATAAAAATGTTAGAAAGTTACCATGTGCCAAATACAGTGGGAGCCCCTGAAACAAATATTAGAAAGGCAATATGAAGTTTGTAATATGTGCCCAATTAGAATCTCGGAAAGAGAAGAGGATGTTTAACAGGCCGGACTAAAATCCTTACAGAAGATAAATGTTTTCCTATTGTTTCCATTAATAAAAAACTTTCTAGAGATTTAAATGAATAACCATAATCAATCTTTGTTTAACTTGTCGACTACCTCCTGGAGGGCTGAATGTGACCTCCTTTCTTCCTGAACAAAGAGCCACAGAGTGTAGTAAAAGATACCATGACCTTCCCAAATAGGATTTGTACTTAAGACTTAAAGCTCTATTTCCTCCTTCTATAAAAAAGCAACTTCCTATCCATAAATTGCATTCTGTTGGACAGAGTGTTCCTTCCCTAGTAATGAACCGGAGACCTCACCAAGCATGCTCAGTACTCTGGTTTTGTGACACCCAGAATTCTTCCCAAGTACAGACCAACCCCTTCCCCCTTATCCCCTGGGGAGACTCTTTTCCTGGATGTCACCAGGGCAGTGACAACACAGATCTATCACTGGTAATAGATCCAGAGAATTTAAAAAAAAAATCTCATCCATCCAGAATGCAAAGGTTCCAACCACTCCAAGGCAAAAGCCCTCCAGAGAAACAGTTAATTAAGTGTCACAGCAGACAGCTGCACTCCCCTCAGACTCAAGTTCAGAGGACTATGGAAACCTGTCCCTGAAGCTCTGCCCTGGGCAATGGTGCTGTCCTGGGAGTCAGCCATAAATGACAGCTGGAAATGACCCAAGGTCAATGTGCCCAAAACTTTCCTTCACAAACTAAGGTCCACAGAGCTCAAGGGACTTGTCCAAATTCCCCACGGGGGTCAGAGTGACAAATACTCTGTCCTTTGACCAGACTTGAGTCTGCCTCCTCTGAGTCCTCTTTCTGACTAGGCCCTGACCCTGGGCTCTGCCTTGGTCCATTTCTTCCAGTATTAGCAAGAATTCTGCTGCATCCTGGAGTAGAAAACTCTCCAGTCGTGGTTTGACCACCTTCACTGTTTGGTCCAGCTCCTCTCCCCACCTCAGTGTCTCTGCACTTCAGCAAGAAGCCTGTCAAGTCAGTCTGGCCAGAATCCCCGACCTGTTCTTGCTGGATTCAGAATGCTAACATTCTAATATTTCCTGGCCTTGTCCTCCCTCTCAGGCCCATCTTACCCTCTCCTCCCAGATGGCTGCGCTCCAAACACATGGCCTCTGAGTCCTCTGAATCACCCAGCTTGCAGCAGGACCTTCTATTCTAACAGCTGTAGCCCTGCCGGCCAGTGACCCTCAGCCCCTGTACCAGCAAAGAACATGATCAGAGTGCACAACACGCTCCACTGTGATCCTATTTACATAATTACAGCCATATAAACACTAAGTATTGATCTAACAAAATAATGATTTAACAACCCCAGGAGACTGGGAGAAAAGGGTGTGTGTACATGGCACAAGGAGGGAGGAGGGGCTGAGAGAGAGCAAAACTCTCATTTTCCCTAGAAGGAAGTTAATAAGCGCAAAAACGAAAAATCAAGAGCTGGCAATTAACGCCTTCTGTGGTTGAGGAGGAAAGCTGCCAAGGCCAGCTGAGAGCCGCTGCCTCTGAGGACAGGGAGCCCAGGTGGGGGAGGAGGGAGGGGGAAGGCAGGGAGGCACGGGGACCAATGCTTCTGCTGGCTCTGCTCACCTATGACTTTGGAGTTCCCTGTGCACCTTGGATACAAGTAAAAGTGAAAAGCTCTGGGAAAGGAGTGAAATAGCAGTGAAGCAAGGGGCTGGTCCACGTGGGAACTGCACGTGTCTGGGACAGTTGGAACAGGTGGGGAGGTGAGCCTGAGCTTAAGAGCTAAAACCAGGAAAGTCCTGGACAAACTGGGATGAGTGGGTGCCCTTGGGGTGCAGGGTGCAGCCGTGGTAAGGTGGGCAGGGGCCTTTCATGCTCTGCTGAAGGTTTGCATTTTTATCTGGATGTAAGAATAAGAAACTCCAAAGATTTAGGTGAGGGGAAGGGTGGCCGGGGTCAACCCGCACTTTAAGGGAGATTTTCTGGGCAGTTGAGTGGAGGAGAGAACTGAAGTGAAAAGCAACCAAAGTGAATGTGACCAGGAAGGAGATCCCCCCAAATCAGTGACAATAAAATCGGCAGCAAACGGGATCAATGCAGAAGAAGGACTGGGGGGCGGGGGTTGTGCAGGAATAGAGTTGACAGGACTTAGTAACAGATGAGAGGATGTGGGGCTGGTCCCCAGCATTGGGTTTGCAGGAGAGGAGGGGTTTTGGACCGACTGGGTTGGTGGTGCCTGAGGCCAAGGGGAGGGCGGGGATAAGGCCTCCAGGAGTGTGGGTGACCCTTGTGCAAGCCTGCTTGGGAGGGAAGGAGAGACCAAGGGAAGGGGTTGGGCCACCACCCTTGATCAGGTGACAGCACTTGGAAGCCAGATCAAAGGCATAATAGGAGGAATGGCACTCAGACAGAGCTTGAAAAGGGAAGGGTGATTGGGGCCCATGCCACCAACCTCAGAAACAGGCCACAGGGACCTGTGGGGAGAGCAGAGTGGGGCCAAGAGCTGAGGCAGGAGAGGGACAGGGGCCAGAGGGAGCCTGCCTTGAGAAGGAGGCAAGGGAGAGCTGGGAGAGCCGGACTGGGCCCAGGGCCCAGAGAAGAATGTTTGGTTTGAAATGGGAGGGTCCCTGCACATACGGACAAGAAGTACTGGGAAGGAGACCAGAGACAGAACAGTGGGGTGGTTCCAGGAGCAGGGAGGAGGTTGGAAGAGGATACTCTTCCTCCTGGAGCAGGAGGGCAGGAGGGAGGGAAGCAGGAGGAGGAGCCAGGTTAGTGCAGGTGAGTTACCTTGTGGAATTTTCCTTGTGGACAGCAGATCAATTGCTGCGGGACAGGCTGAGGCCCAAAGCAAGGTTCAAACTGTGAGGAATGGGAGAAAGTGCCCTGGAGCAAGTGAAGAGGTGGCCTCGCTGAGCACATGGTGGGACTCCAGGCTGGACGTCTTGTCCATGGTAGACTGCAGCAGAGGAGACAGAAGTGTAGCTTATCTCAAGGACAAGCAGCTGGAGATTTCAAGGCCACTTCTAGCAGGAGTGGGGCTGAAGGGACACATCAGCAGTCTTCACTGCACTAAGGGGCTCGCAGGGATGGGTGGATGGCAGACCCTCAAAGGGGTTTGCTCAACTCCTGCTTCCTTCCGTGCTCACCCCAAGAGGCCCAGGGGAGACTGGCCAAGGCTGAGAACATCTGAGTAAGCGGAGGGGTTTAGGGTCTGTGGGAGCATGATGATTCTGGGTTATTGCTCCTGGGGAAGTACTGCTCCCTATGCTGCGATGTCGAATGTGACACTCATTTAAATAAGCTATTTTTTCCTCCTGAGGTGCTCTAGTAGTTTGTTGAAGGCGTTATAGGTTGTAAGGCAGAGAAAAGGTGTAGATTTCATGTGTTTGACTAATTCCTGGCTCACAGGGCAATTTCTATCAAGAGGAAATTGGTTTAAGAACCTCCGTATATTAGCTGGATAGGGTGGCACACACTGTTCTCACTCCGAGAGGCCCAGGGGAGAGTGGCCAAGGTGACCCCAGCAACCCCAGAGGCTGAGACAGGAGGATCACAAGTTCAAGGCCAGCCTCAGTTTAGTGAAAACTTCAGCAACTCAATTTCAATGAGATGCCGTCTCTAAATAAAATATTTAAAAGGGCTGGGGATGTGGCTCAGTGACTGCATTAAATCTCTGGTTTAAAACAAACAAAAAACTCCAAATATTAATTGGGGACCACTTTTCTTAAAGACTCCGAAAACCGAAGTGACTGTTGATGAGTTCAGGTCAAGGTCTGGAGGTGTGACACTTGAGGAAACCATCTCAGTTGCCATTGTGACTTCCTCTCAAGCAGGGGAAAGTACAAGTTTGTGGGAATAAGACTGGAAAAAAAAATGATTTCAATATGGAGCCAGCCTTACTTCCACTCCTTAGAAAGGGAGAACAAGAGCCATTCTAGTCATAAGCAGGTGGAGGGCGACCCTCCAAGTGTTTTGTTGGTTGCCCCTTCAGTGCAGAGCAGTGTGTTCTGATTTAGAATGAAACAAAGGGACTGATGAACCCTAGTCAAATGCAGCACATGTTCACAGGTCCTTTGATCCTGGGCAGGGGACATTGAGGTTGCACTTTCCCCTAGCCTTGGGGACCATTTACCCATTTCCTTCTGACAAGTGTTCAGGGATGGAGTCTTCTAGGATGGAGGGGACAATCTGCAGAGCTCGATCTGGCTTCCAACAGTGTGTGGCTGGCTCAGACCCTCAAGACCTCTGGAGATCAGCACAGTGACCTCACACCTAAGCCAGGCATTGCAGACCCAATGCTGGTGACCAGAGCTGAGATCCAGAGCTTCTTGACACTGCAGGACAAGCATCAGGTGAATTAGGCAAGTGCTCTACCGCTGAGCCACAATCCCAGCCCTGCGTCAGGTGAATTAGAAGAGTAGTGAGCTGCGGAGTCTGCTTCCTACCACTAGCCCAGAGCTTTGCTTACCAAATGTAGTTCCTGCTTCTACTTATTGATCAGGGCAATGTTTTTGACAAACTTGGTTTGAACTTTGTTCTGATTTTGGTATTGGATGTCACAGGGATTAGGGAGGAAAAAAAAAGAGGGAAAGCACTATCTTTCAAATACACGGTAATAACAACCAGCTCATGACAGATGACAATAATGAAAACAAATTTTGCCTATGCTCATTTGCACAATATGTGAATTAGGGAGATGAATGCAAAGAAATGTTGAAATTCAATGGCAAGAAATGAGAAAAGTCTACCTTCTCTACCATACGTAATCTTTTCCTCTGAGAACTATTTCTGAGAGTTTTTCATTTAAACAAGTGCTTTCGCTGTGCTCCCAATTGTTTTCTGACCACTCTCGGGTTTTTGTTTATAACAATGACAATAATATTTACACTGAATAAACCTTTACTATTTATAAATTACTTCAAATACATCACCTAACTTGACTGCTGGGGAGGTATATAGAGCAGATATTGCAACCTTCACACTTTAAATATAGAGATTCTGCCTTCTGATGTGTGTCAGGGATGACTTCAGAAGACTGATGAGTGTTCACATGAAAGGCAACCTAATCAAATGTGAATGATTCCTTTTCTCCCAAGGGCAATGGCAGCAGTGGTGTTATCAGACGTCATTCCATAAAGTCTGTAGCATAGTACAGATGTTTTTGTTTTGTCTTTTAACCAGAGGTTGTGGGGCAGAGGAGAGAAATTAGGAACTGGATGGTGTTGGAGATACTATGACTCTGGTTGCACCTCTTGATATTTCTGCATGTTAATTTCCCATGGAAAACAGTGTCCATGGCAGGAATCAGTTGTCATTAATCATAGCACTTTACAAAGCAGAAACTGCCATAAGTGCAATGAACAATGACTTAAGCTTCTTTTGCACATTTAATGGTGGTCAGATTCCTTCCTATCACGTGTCTAGGAAAACAGCAAGAAATATCAACTTGGTTTCTCATGGGAGAGTAGAGGTAGAGCTCAGTCCAGCCCATTTCCACCCAAAGCTATATCCACCAGCAGGTGGCGCTATGACAAAAGCAATCAGGAGAAACCAGGTTGGATGGGTTGGGTCTCTGGGCCCAAAGACTGAACCTGGGACAGTGCCAATACTCCAGGGGTGGCTGAGGGCAGGAGGTTTGGTGGCACGTGGCAAATCCAACACCAACTTCCAGGGCCGTCAACCTGGGGCTTTTTACCAGCAAAGTTGTAAGCCTCATTTGAGCTGTTACATTTCTGCCCTGACCTCTTCCTCCTCTCCACTCCCCTTTAAACCTTTCCCAATCATCTGCAGGAAGCAGAGAATACAGCAGGCAGGGAGGCCCTTCTCCCTAAGACCCACCCCATAGATACCATGGCTCCAGAGACTCTCAAATATGAAGCACTTTAACATTCAAAAAACCCACTTCAGTTTTTAAGCAGCTCTACACATACTACTAGATGATCTGTGTGAACAGAAACGAAAAATTTTCAGAAAATGATTGGGGACCATGTAGAAGTAGGCATAAACGACCATCTATGCCTCTGGTCATTCCACATGTACTCAATGAAATGACCTTCTCATCTCCCTGTCCTGTGAACCCCAAGTTCCCACAGGGCGAAATCCTAGCCTTCCTCTTCACAGTACCTTCTACGCACTATGTGCACAAGGTGGCTTAATGATGAACTTGACATAGAGGCAAGTGCTGAAGGAACTGGGATGAGGGGTGGGGGGACTCATGAAAATACCAACTCTGATTCTCCTGTCCCTTCTTCCATATCGGCTACTCAAGTTGGAAATAAGTCCTCGAAATTTACTGGTCCTGGTGGCCACCCTGGGGCATAGTAGTGGCTGGTGGACCCATTATGGAATTCTGAAGTACTTGTTGGTGCAGTTGGCCTTACTCAGCAGGTTCTGACCCCTCCAGAAGCGGACAGCAGTGCAGGAGAGTCATGCTGTTGGCCTGGGTCTGCACCACTGAGAGGAGAGGTGAAGCTGAGCTGTTGGTGTGTGTCCGTCATCCCAGCTACCATCAAGAGGCAGGATTGTGAGCTGAGGCCAGCCTGGGCAACTTAGCCAGACTCTAGTAACAACAAAAAAGGTGACAGTTACATCCTTCCCAGAGGGGGATCTAAGTACTGAGGAAGTCAGACAGCCAGTTCAGACGTCCCATGGGGAATAAGGCACTGGTGGGAAAACCTGAAGCCTTCCACATCTGCTCTGATACATGAAGTGGATGAGAACTGAGAAAGGGAGTGGAGCTGGGGCAGGATCCTGAGGGGGCTCTGCTATTGGCTCAGGCAGAGGTCTACTTATATTTGGGAAATCAACTCCCTGGGTGACTGAGTCTCACCAGGCTGCGATGGGCCAACTCTTCTTCTGTGGCCTTAGTGGTTCCCAACAGACGTTGGGTAGTCCAAAACAGAAATGAAGTCATTAGCAAGACAAGGCCAACCCACTGGCCACTGAGTGAGAGGTCGAAAGGCCAGCATTGAGTCCACAAATGAAGAAATACTAACTGCCCGATCACTCAACTAGCCAGGTACCATTTGGAGAAGATCTGAGACAGACATGGGAAGTTGGTCCACATGAAACACAGAAGGCAGGAGTCAATGCAGAGTAGGGACAGAAAGAGTATGCAGTGGGGTAGGAAACCCACAGTCTGCCAGTGTGCCTGATGAGAGTCAGGTAGGAACATGGGAGTCCCTGAGGACACCTGATGTGCCCACATTATTTCTGTAGTGGTGGAGAGTGAGCCAACCTGCTGTTTATCTTCAATCTGTTCATATGGCTAGGAGCCTTTAGGAGTAGTAAAAAAAAAAAAAAAAAAAAAAAAAAACTGGCTTTGTGGGAGAACTGTTCCAGGTCTCTTCTCTATGCAACCTCGACCTATCCCCCTTTAACATCTACCCTACATAACATGAAGAAATAGAAACTTGAGACCAGCTATTTACACTTCTAGCCTAAAGTCAATTTCATTTCCTCATTGACTGTCATTGAGCTGGTTGGGTGTATTTCCATTAAAAAAAAAAAAATCCAAATCAGTAATATCCAACATTTCATCTATTTGTTCCAAACCCAAGCAGTTATGATCATCTGCAAGACACATCTGGCTGCTGAGACAAAGGCAGATGGGTCCAAACTTGTAAATTTTGTATTTATTATAACAAAAATTATGACATGTCATTTGCGCATTCTGCTTTAATATAACTCTGGTATGTAAATGGTCTAGTGGAACTCTATACAGTCATGCTGATTGTGGCAGCAGTAAGGAACACAATTAAAAAGTGTCTGCAAAAGTCAAGGGATTGGGAGAGGAGGGAAGCAGGTTCAGGGTCCCTTAGTGCAGGCTCCTCCAGGGGCCTCAAAGTCACTTATCTGAGCAGCAGCACCTGGCCTCTGCACTGCACTGCAGGTGTGTGGGGGTGGGGGACTGAGCAGGGAGGGTTGATCAGAGGGGGAGATGTCGGTTATTCAGGTTGTGTCCTTATGCCAAGACTACAAAACATTTTAAGCATCACTATATAACACTGAGCTATTTACAATAGAAATTTCTCAATCAACTGTTCTCTCAGAGAAAATTAGTGAATCCCAGTGACTTAAGTCACCTGACAGAGTAAAGCAACTCCTAGGAGTTAGTCTCCATATTCTACAAATGTCTATCATTTTTCAAGACAAAAAAAAAAAGCCTCCCCCCCACAGAGAAATACAGAATTACAATATTATTAAATCATTTAGCAATGGCAACTTCCCTGCCTTCCAAACAAAAAGCCATTTTTTAAAAATATTACATTATCATTAACTGTTTCTCTGTAATATATTAAACCTTTTGTTCTTTGTCTTTACACATCTGATATGTTAGGGAAAGAAGTTAACAAATTTAAATCATATTGGTAAAGCATCACTAGAAGAAAAGTAATCATTAAAAAATAACCAACAGGAAAAGAATCTACAGATTAGCTGCAAAGACAGGTTGGGAGAAGTGTCTGGGAGAAGGACATGGAGTAAAACCCCTGGTTTAATGTGAGCCTGGGAGACTCTTACAACTGTCTTTCCTGGTTAGTTTATTTTTAAAACAGTATTCAGACGGGGTCATAATGGCGTGTCATAACAGTCTGGCAGCTGGTCCATCTGAAACTGCCGCTGTGGCGGCTGCTGCTGTTCCTGGTGATGTTTCATGATTTCTTTGACCTCCTCTTCCAGCTCTGGGGGTATGATAAACTGATCATCAGGATCTGGCTGAGCTGGGGCAGCAAAATAGCCTCCAGGCTTTCGGAGAGGTGCGTCTGTAGCAACCTCTATCACATTGTGGCTTCTTTCTTGGGGCGCTACAGAACCATTGGCCCTTCGGCGCCCAATGGTCCCCACAGCAGAAAAGTCTGCCTTCCTGGGCAGACCTGGCTCATCTTCATTGGCACTGATGACAATGCCCTCGTCGCTGGCCTCGGCTGGTACCTGCAGCAGGTGCTGCTGTTTCTCCTTTTCCTTGGCCCGGGTGCAGTGGATGTCCACTTCCACCTCCACCCGGCTGCCATTGGTGAAAACACCCTCAATTGGTTCTTCATCATCACTGTCAAGGCCGTTGTCAGAGAAGGCGCTAGAGAAAGTGGCGCTGGACAGCTGGCGCTGGAAGGAATTGGACAGACAGACTGGGTGGAGCATGCAGCGCTGCTCGCTGGGGTAGGCAGGGCTGCTCTCATTCAGGGCTCCAGATGGGGGCTCATCAGAGGCGGTAGAGCCCACCTCGCTGCTCATCTCAGAAGTGGAGAGCTCACTGCTGATCTCAGACGCCATGCCACTGCTGGAAGACGGCACTCCAAGCCCATCAGAGGGCCGGTCCTTGATCACCATGTTGACAGAAGGAGGGAAGATGCCTGGGCTGGGTGGTGGCACGCTCCCTCCACCACTGAGCTCGCAGCAGCAGAAGCTGTCCTCTGTGACGCTGAGCTGCACCACCACAGCACTGATGCTGTCGTGGCAGCCATAGCTCTGGGCGAGTGTGCACAGCTTCTTGGCAGCTGCCAGGGCATCGGGCACATTGCGCACGGCCTCCACGGCCTCCTCAATGGACAGGCTGTCCCACAACCCTTTGCTTCCCAGGATGAAGAACTCGTCCTGGGGGGTGAGGAGAACGGACTGCACGTGGGGGCGAGGCACCACACTGGGATGGAGGAAGGTGTAGCCCAGGATGCGCGTAGACTCAGTCACTCCGTTCACCTTGCCGTCCTGGAAGAAGAAGGGTTCCAGAGTGAACACAGAACACCCATGGCAACTGTGCAGTGTCCCCCTGGGTCCCCTGACTGGAGCACCACAGGGAGAGTGCAGGCCTGACAGGGAAAGCGCAGAATACCTCAGCTCTTCTCTTTACTGGGACCACATTCACACTAGGAGGCAAGACTGTCTTACCTCCAAGGCAAGCGTGCTGGCCAGCTCCCCTGAGAGGAGGAGCCTCTGTGAGGTAAGCCAGTCCTGAGAAAGACACCTGAGCCAGGTACCATTCAACCTTCTATTCCTCTCCACTAGTACATGAACCGCAAGTGGGGGAGGTGCTGGAAGGCCCAGGAGAGGAGACAAACACTGGGAGCTCTTAACTGGTGGAGAAAATCTTGTATGACTAGCTGGGTCAGAATGCTTATGTTTTGAGAGGCAGATGCCAAAGGAGAAGTGCCAATTCTTATTATTTCCTTGAACTTGACTTCCTGTTGGCAAATGGGGTAGGCAAAGAGTCTCTCCCAGATTTAGTTCAGCTGAGCTCATGCCATTTAAATCAGCAGCCAAAGTTCCAAACCATCTGCCAGCAAAAAGACCTTTACATTGGTTTTTACCACGTGTCTGCTCAGTTCTTTCAGGTTCTCAGGTCCATGACGTGTCTCCTAATGCCCCTGGTTTTAATACCTCTTTCCAGAGAAGGCTCCATGATGTCAAATGCAATTTTTTAGTGTGTGTCTTCCAGAAGGGCCTCTTCCTTTCCACCCCTATCACCTGCCTTGACTTGGGCTTTGCAAGGTGCTTGCCTATTCTTAGGGTGCTGTCCCCAACTCCTCACACAACCTCGCCATGCCACCCTTTTAAGAAGGTAGCATTCTTAGAAGTAAAATTAGTCAAACAGAGCTTTAAGCATGATTTTGAATTCACTTGACTCTAGTGATGGAATCTGTCCCTAGAGTGTAGATTTGACAAGAACCACCCTTGCTCTTCTGCCCACACTTAAGAATTCTCCCCATCAAAACCAATGGTTCTGTGTATTTGTGTGTGTGTTGAGAGCACACTTCAAGTACAGAAGTGAAAAATGAGACCCAAACCCCTCATCGTTGAGCACTCAGCAATGCAGACCAAAGCGATAAGAGGAAAGGCATAGAAAACAAGAGAAAAGGGCTGACCCACACACTGCCTGCTGATTCACACAGCAGAAATCCTTCCCTTCTGATCACACTGGGCCTATTGCTGAGCACTGAATTCAATACATTCTGTACAGTATTAACTGTCTTTGCTCCTAACATAGTGTCTACTATTGATTTTAATCCTCCTTGCTCCTAGGATAGACACAGAACTAAATTCACACTCCAACTCATTTCTACGGAATTCCACAGTATTTCTACAGGCCATTACAATGTCTATCAGAAGTCAGACTTTTTACTATGGAACTAGCCTAGGTGTCCATCAACAGATGAATGGATAAAGAAAATCTGGTATATGTATACACGGAAGTTCTTTTACTTAGACATAAAAAAGAATGAAATTATATTATTTGCAGGAAAATGGATGGAACTTGAGACCACTCTGTTAAGCAAAATAAGCCAAACTCAGAAGGTCAAGGGTTGTTATGTTTTCTCTCATATGTGGAAGCTGGAGAGGAAAAAAGGACAAGAAAGGTGGGAGGGGATCTCATGAAAATCCAAGGGAGGTTAGTAGAGGAAAAGGACTGGGGGTGGAAGGAGGGAAAGGACACGGAAGTGCTGGGGAGTGATGGTGACCAAATTATATTGTTATACTGCAAATCCTACCATTACGTTCAACTAGAATGCACCAACAAAAAAATGTGGGAGGGGAGAAGGGGGGAAAACACAGCTTTTCTCTACTGGACCACAAGCTTCACTAGCCTGCCTTGAACAACACATGGTTCTGTGAGTCTTACTGACAATGTAAGACTAGAAATTTCTTATGGGCAGATTTGTATCTGTCGGGATCACTGCTGTACTGCCTATCATTTTCCAGGCAAATGAGAGGTAACTGACACTGCAGGGTGAATTAGTAAATGGAGCAGAAAGAACTACTGGAGCCCATTTTGGAAGTTTCACTAGTAATGACCTTGATATGCTATAGATTTCCTCCAGTGTTTCTCAACAAAAGCACTATTGCCATTTGGGGGCCAAATAAGTCTTTGTTGTGGGAACTGTTCTGTGCATTATAAGATGTCTAGCAGCATCCCTAGCCCCTAGACATAATGGGCCAATGGCACTCTGCCCAGTTGTGATCAAAAATGTCTCTAGATATTACCTGGTTTTCGGTGAGGGGCAAAACTGCCACTGTGTGAGGCCTGAACCAAAATAACAAGTAGTGAACATGTACACAGACGTGTTAAGATAGGACAGATACACTAAAATTCCCACTGTACAGATGAGGAAATTAAGGCTAAGAAAAGTTTAAAGGTCAGAGCTTGCAAATAGCAGAGCTGAGATGTGAAACCAGCAGTGTGATTTTAGGAGAACCCTTGATCACTCAGTCAGCACCTCTGAAGACGGGCTGTGAGGACCAAATGAGATCATGGCCATCAAGCATGATGGCAACTGGCATTTCATTATTCTATCCCTTATTCCTTATGTTGATATGTGTAATGTACATTAGTCCTTGGGGGGTATATACATTCCTTGTATGGTATGTATAGATACCATAAGATATTTATTTTGTGAAACTATAGACTTAGAACACTAAATTTTAACTTAGAATCATAATTTTAAGCCAACTTCAAAAATGTCCATTGAAGGCAAAAGCTCCCTTACTGGTTTCTGCCACGACCTGCTGGTCACTCCTCCCACCATTATGAGGGAGATCCCTCTCTCCTCACCTCAGTGATAATGGCCTTGTGCTGCTTTATTCTCTTTAGCTCTTCTTCACAGCTCATGACATAAGACCTGGACAGAGGCAATGGCTTTCCATTTCGACAAAGAACTGTTTGGCACTTGCCCACATTAGCAGAGGTCAAGGTGAAGGATCCTCCTGGGTCCACAGGGTCATGCTTGATATGACAAAGGACAGCAGCACCTCCAAGTTTCTGCCCAGCAGTTCCAAGTTTCCTAGAATCCAAAAACAGGGGGTGAAAATTCAAACAACCCATCACATTTCAGTTTTACTAATTCAATGGGAAGACTGTACCACTGGACAGGGCCAGGAGGGAGAAGGAAACTGGAAATTTGACTCAGCTTCTTTCATCAAAGCACAAACCGGTGAACTTCTCAGAGGAAAAGAGACCTTGGAACCTGACATCACACACACTCACATCAAGAGGCATCTGCTCAAAACTAGGGAGGAAAGTGTTACTTTTTCATTAGAAGCCTTAGGAGTTAGTCTGGAATGAAGGAGTCCTGAGACCACTGTGAGTCAGCTAACCCCATGTCAAGCACACAGCCCCTCCAGCACATACACTTCAAAAACAGCATGAAATTAACAGTTCCTTACTGTTCCCAGGAGGGGAAAACTGAAGGGATCACTTAGAGACAACATGAACTCAAGATGCCACACACAGTTGCCCTTCAGAATAACCTGGCCACCCTCTCCCTTCTGAAGGATCCTGGCTGGTATGAGCCTAAATATCCAACTGCTCCTGTTTTTGCCCTATATAGCCAAGACTTTCTGGACCAGAATTATCTATATTAGAAAGTGTACAGAAAGGCCATCTGGTAATCAAACACCAAGTGCTTATGATCTACTCTTTTACTTATGACCACTAACTCATAGATTAATAAATACATGAAGCCCTTGCAAATTTTGACACTCAAAAGGAGCAAAGAACTCCAATTATAAGCCCTGCAAATGGTAATTCCTCCCAGGTCTCTGCTATTTCCAAATGGTACAGAAGCAAAAGAGTTAAGAAAAACACTACCCTGTTTCAGCAAGGCAGACCCTCAGGTACTGTCAACTCCTATCAAACATCTAAGTGAAGCAATTGGTAATAGTGGCTGTGAAAACTAGGGCTGCCTACTCACATGTATTAGTAGATCAAGCACAAAAGAACATACAGTTCCCCTAAGGACTGAAAAGCTCATCACAATCTTGTACCCTGTTAACAAATAAAGAAAACAAGAGGCACACAAAAAGCCCTGGAGATGGGCCGACAATTTGGGTCACTACATTCCAATTTCCCAACATCCACAACCAGATTTGGCTTTAAGGCTCTTCCAAAGCAGTTCTACTTTCTTCCTTTTAAAGGCAGACAGATTTGTGAAAAGTGGAGCTACTAATCAGAGTTTGGGGTCCTCGATTCTTATATTTTATTCAGTGCTTGAGTTATAAAGAGCAGACCTATTGGGAGGTTACAAAGGATGTATATGTATGCACGTGCATGTGAAAATACATGTGATACATCTCAGTTTTTTTCCTAGAACAAGTGTAGCTAGCACAACAGAAGAAATGACAAAGAAGTAGTTCAGGATGTACATAATTAAAATGTTCTGTGAATTAAAGGATGACGTAACAGAGCAAATACAGGCAGCAAAAGATCATTTCAATAAACAGCTACATAAGCAAATACAGAAAGCAAAAGATTACTTCAATAAGGAGACAGAGGTTCTGAAAAACAAAAATCCTTGAAATGAAAGAAACAATAAACCAAATTAAAAGCTCAATAGAAAACATCACTAATAGATTGGACCACTTGGAAGACAGGACCTCAGATAATAAAGACAATATATAATCTTGAAAAGAATGTAGATCACACAATAAAGATGGTAAGAAACCATGAGCAGAACATTCAAGAAATATGGGATAATATATAAAGAACAAACTTAAGAGTCACTGGGATAGAGGAAGGCATAGAGTTCCTAACCAAAGAAATGAACAATCTATTCAATGAAATAATAGCAGAAAATTTTCCAAACATGAAGAATGAACTGGAAAACCAAATACAAGAGGCTTATAGAATGCCAAATGTACAAAATCACAACGATCCACACCAAGGCACATTATAATGAAAATGTCTAGCATACAGAATAAGAAGAGAATTTTAAAAGCCACAAGAGAAAGGAATCAGATTATATATAGGGGGAAACCAATTTGAATGTCTGCAGAATTTTCAACCCAGACCCTGAAACCTAGAAGATCCTAGAACAACAAATACCAAGCTCTGAAAGAAAATGGATGCCAATCAAGAATCGTATATCCAGCAAAATTAAGCTTAAGATTTGATGAAGAAATAAAACCTTCCACAATAAACAAAAGTTAAAAGAATTTACAGCTACAAAGCCTGCACTACAGAACATCCTCAAAAAAAATATACCATGAGGAGTAAATGAAAAACAACAGTGAAAATCCAGAGGGAGGTATTACCACTAAAGGAAAAACTAATCAAAGGAAAAACCAAGTCAAGTTAAATACCCAAAATAAACAAAAATGGCTGGTAATACAAATCATGTCTCAATAATAACCCTAAATATTAATGGCATAAACTCACCAATCAAAAGGCATAGACTGGTAGACTGGATTTAAAAAAGGCAATATGCTGCCTTCAAGAGACTCATCTCATAGGAAAAGATATCTATAGACTGAAGGTGAAAGGATGGGAAAAAACATACTACTCGCATGGACTATGGAAACAAGCAGGGGTCTCCATCCTTATATCAAATTAAGTAGACTTCAAGCCTAAGTTAATCAAAAGGGATAAAGAAAGACATATACTGCTCAAGGGAACCATATATCAACAAGACATAACAATTATAAAGATATATTCCTCAAACAATGGAGCATCTACATTCATCAAACAAACTCTTCTCAAGTTCAAGAGTCAAAGACACCACAACACAATAATTCTGGATGACTTTAACACACCTCTTTCACCCCTGGACAGATCTTCCAAACAAAAGCTAAACAAAGAAACTACAGAACTTAATAATATAATCAATAACTTAGATTTAACAGACATATATAGAATACTTCATCCACCAACAAGCAAATACACTTCTTTTCAGCAGCACATGGATCCTTCTCTAAAACAGACTATATGTTATGCCACAAAGCAACTCTTAGCAAATACAAAAAAGTAGAGGTACTACCCAGCATTCTATCAGATCATAATGGAATGAAATTAGAAATCAATGATAAAATAAAAAATAAAAGCTACTCCAACACATGGAGACTAGATAATATGCTATTGAATGAACAACGGGTTGCAAAAGACATCAAAGAGGAGATTAAAAATTCTTAGAGGTAAATGAGAACACAGATACAACATATCAAAATCTCTGGGACACTATGAAGGCAGTACTAAGAGGAAAGTTCATTTCATGCAGTTCATTCCTTAAAAGAAGAAAGACTTCTTCTTTTAAATGACCTAACATTACATCTCAAAGCCCTAGAAAAAGAAGAATAAATCAATACCAAAAGCAGTAAAAGACAGAAAATGATTAAAATCAGAGCTGAAATCAATGAAACTGAAACAAAAGAAATAACTGAAAAAATAGACATAAGAAAATGTTGGTTCTTTGAAAAAATAAATAAAATTGGTAAACCCTTAGCCATGCTAATGAAGAAGAGAGAGAAAACTCAAATTATTAATATCCATGATAAAAAGGAAATATCATAGTACAGAAATACAGAGGATAATTAGAAACTATTTTGAAAATGTGTACTCCAATAAAATAGAAAATATTGAAGGCATTGACAAATTTCTAGAGTCATATGATTTGCCAAAGCTGAATAAGGATGATATACACAAGTTAAACAGATCAATTTCAAGCGACAAAACAGAAGATGCCATCAAAAACCTACAACCAAGAAAAGCCCAGGACCGGATGGATACACAGCAGAGTTCTACAAGAACTTTAAAGAAGAACTAATAGCAATACTCTTTAAATTATTTTGTGAAATAGAAAAAGAGGGAGCACTTCCAAACTCATTCTATGAGGCCAATATCACCTTGATTCAAAAAACAGAGGAAGACACATCAAAGAAAGAAAACTTCAGACCAATATCTCTAACGAACATAGATGCAAAAATTCCCATAAAATTCTGGAAAATCAAATACAAAAACATATCAAAAAGATCAAGTGGGGTTCATCCCAGGGATGCAAGTTTGGTTCAACATACAGAAATTAATAAATGTAATTCATCACATCAGTAGACTTAAAGATAAGAATCATATGATCATCAATAGAGGCATAATAAAAAGCATTCAACAAAATACAGCATCCCTTCATGTTATGTTCAAAACAGTAGAAAAACTAGGAATAACAGAAACATATCTCAACATTGTAAAAGCCATCTATGCTAAGCCCCAGACCAACATCATTCTAAATGGAGAAAAACTGAAAGCATTCCCTCTAAAAATTGGAACAAGGCAGGGATGTCCTTTTTCACCACTTCTATTTAACATAGCTCTTGAAACACTGGCCACAGACTTAGACAGATAAAAGAAATTAGAGGGATACGAATAGGAAAAGAAGAATTCAAATTAGCACTATTTGCCAACGATATGATTCTTTACCTAGAAGATCCCAAAACTTCTAGAACTAGTAAATGAATTCAGCAAAGTAGCAGGATATAAAATCAACACCTATAAATCAAAGGTAGAAAGTATATCCATGGCAAATCCTCTGAAAGAGAAATGAGGAAAACTATCCCATTTACAATAGCCTAAAAAAAAAAAAAAATACTTGGGAATCAACTTAATGAAAGAGGTAAAAGATCTATATAATGAAGATTACAAAACCCTAAACAAAGAAATCAAAGAAGATCTTAGAAGATGGAAAGATCTCCCTTGTTCTTGGATAGGCAGAATTAATATTGTCAAAATGACCATACTACCAAAAGCATTATAGAGATTTAATGCAATTCCAATCAGAATCCCAATGACATTCCTCATAGAAACAGAAAAAGCAGTCATGAAATTGATCTGGAAAAATAAGAGACCCAGAATAGCTAAAGCAAACCTTAGCAAGAAGAGTGAAATAGGTAGCATCACTATATCAGACTTTAAACTATGCTACAGAGCAATAGTAACAACAACAGTATGGTATTGGCACCAAAATAGACTTGTAGACCAATGGAACAGAATAGAGGACACAGAGACAAACCCTCATAATTATAGTTATCTTGTATTAGACAAAGCATAAAAAACATATATTGGAGAAAAGATAGCCTCTCCAACAAATGGCGCTGAGAAAACTGAAAATACATATGCAACAAAATGTAATTAAGCTCCTATCTCTCACCATGCAAAAAAACTCAACTCAAAGTGGATTAAGGACCTAGGAATTAAACCAGAAACCCTGTGCCTAATAGAAGAAAAAGTAGGCCCAAATCTCCATCATGTCAGAGTAGGCCCCAACTTCCTTAATAAGACTCCTACAGTGCAAGAATCAAAATCAAGAATCAACAAATGTGAAGGATTCAAACTAAAAGCTTCTCAGCAAAAGAAACAATCAGTGAGGTGAAGAGAGAGCCACAGAATGGGAGCAAATTTTTACTACATGCACATCAGATAGAGCACTAATCTCTAGGATATATAAAGAACTAAAAAATCTTTACACCAAAAAACCAAATAATCCAATCAATAAATGAACCAAGGAACTGAACAGACGCTTCTTGGAAGATGATATACAATTAATCAACAAATACATGAAAAAATATTCAACATCTCTAGCAATTAGAGAAATGCAAATCAAAACTCCTCTGAGATTTTATCTCACTCCAGTCAGAATGGCAACTATTAAGAATACAAAACAAAAATTGTTGGCGAGGATGTGGGGAAAAAGGCACACTCATACATTGCTGGTTGGACTGCAAATTAATGTAGCCAATATGGAAAGCAGTGTGGAGATTCCTAGGAAAACTGGGAATGGAACCATCATTTGACCCACTCCTTGGTTTATACCCAAAGGACTTAAAAACAGCATACTACATGGACACAGCCACATGATTCATTGTTTATAGCAGCACAATTCACAATAGCTAAATTGTGGAACCAACCTAGATGCCTTCAGTAGACGAATGGATAAAGAAAATGTGGTATACATACACAATGGAATATTACTTAGCATTAAAACAGAATAAAATCATGGCATTTGCAGGTAAATTGATGCAGATGGAGAATATAATGCTAAATGAAGTAAGCCAATCCCCCCAAAAAACAAATGCCCAATGTTTTCTCTGATATAAAGATGCTGATTCATAATGGAGATGCGGGTGGGGAGCATGAGAGGAATAGATGAACTTTAGATAGGGCAAAGGGGAGAGGGAAGGGAAGGGAGAGAGCATGGGGGTAGGAAGAATGGTCCAATGAGATGGACATCAGTATGAAGACAAGAATGATGTGACTCTACTTTGTGCAAAACCAAAGACATGAAAAATTGTGCTCTATATGTGTAATATGAATTGAATTACATTCTGCTGTCACATATAACAAATTAGAATAAATAATTTTTTTTTTAAAAAAAAAGCATGACTGGTAGTTAGAACACCCTCTGGAGTGTTACCGCTTGAGCCCCAATCCAGGCTGTATAACCAACCAGCTCTTAGGGCATTTTGCTTCACCTCTCTGTACCTCAGTTTCTCATCAGTAAAATAAGAATGGTAACAATACCTATCTTACTTGAAAAAATTTATCACATGTACACTATTTGGAACAATGACTCTACATATGAAGGGCTTGCTAAGTATTAGCTCTTACCATTGTTCAACTGCTAATTGTTCATGCCCACTGGGAATCTGACACACAAGGTGATTCTGGCAGCAGAGACCCTTTCCAGAACCCCTGCATGAGTCTCTGCAAGAAGAACCATTCACAACTCAGACACAACTCTGAAAGTTACTGGGAACAGCCTCTGCAGCAGACACTAATACCCTCGTTACAAAGCCACTTCCTCTGGTAGATGATCCGAGGAGAGGAAAAGCAGCAAACGAGAGGTTATCTCTGTTACCATGAACTTTGGAGCACTAGGACACTCTTCACTTGAAGTCCCAAAGGAGCAAGGGTCTGTGGTCCAGTATTTACAGACCAGCAATTCCTGTACAACCTACAAATCCCTTAAGATGACTAAATGAGCAATTCCTTGAATGAGGGAGACTAGATTTCAGTCCTAAGGATCCAAACAACAATCCACAACTCCTGGAGCTGTGTGGTAGGTGGAAGTGCCAGGCAACACTGAGGACTCTGTTAGCAATGCTATCTTAAACATCAAGAAAGGGGGCAAAATAACAAAGAATGCTTTAACTCCTGGTCAAAATTCCACAAAGGAAACCATAAAGGTCAACAAACTGGGATAGAAATGGTACATTTCAATAAGAAGTCCAACACTAGTCCATTCCAGCCTGTGGAGCTCATGTGATTGTGGGGGGGGGGGTGGGTGTTGCAAACACTGAAAATCTAGAAACAAAACAGGCCTGTAAGATCCAATTCTCTGAGAAACTACATTCCTGCCATGGACTCAGCCTCCTACAAAGCTACCTGAATACCAGTATGTCTCAAACCCAAGCACAGGTCCTCCTTGACCACTGAGGCAGCACCTTGAGCATGCACAGTCTAAAACAGTGCCCCGAGATTATTGGGCACTCACTTTGCTAACCAGAAGGCAAACACTTAAAGAACAAGAGTACACAGAGCAGAAAGTGTTTTACCTTTGCATAACAATGAACGTATTGACCATGTATTCTTCTTCATTTTTTGTTTTCTGCAGTTCTTCAGCCAAAATGTCACTCATGGTACACTGGAGAAGGTACGGCACCTCCACATTGCGGTCTCCATCAAATACACCATACAGGGCCTCTCGGTTGTCACAGAAGTTATTCACAGACAGAGCTGCGACACACAACCTGCAAAGCAAGAACACTTGTGCTGAGTCTGCTCATTTTCCCTTCTCTCTGCCCAACTCAATTCTTATTTTTTTTTCTTTCAGATTTGCCTATTCCAGTTTGGTAGCTCTTCATGACTGCAGACATATTAAGAATAGGTAATTTACCACAGCTAATTTGTATCAGCCACTTTCTACATATAGAGAAGAATAATTAACACATATTATGCCTCACACATGCCTTCCCCATCTTTCTTGTCTGATTTTATTTTACTTTATTTTATTAATTTTCTTTAGTTGTGGATGGACCTTTATTTTATTTATTTATATGTGGTGCTGAGAATCAAACCCGGTGCCTCAGATTTGCTAGGCAAGCACTCTACCACTGAGCTACAATCCCAGTCCCTGATTTTATTTTTAATGACAGTGAAAGAACAGGAAAAGGAGGCATGAGAAATAATATAAGATTGTGAATTCCTATCTACATATTCATTCAATGAACAACTGTTAAGGAGAACATCTATACCTGACCAAAATAAGGTGACAACTAAAACACTAGAATAAAATAGGCAACATGAAAAGCATGTGAAAATATACAAAAGGCCTCAAAAACCACTTTTCCAAGGGTTGAGAAAAAACTGAAACAACTGTGTTCTGGCACGGGACAAAACTGGCTCTGCTTACTCCTGGGGAAATCTGCAACAGGAGGAGCGACCCTGGGTAGAGGCTTGTGGCCTCCCTGTGTTGAGTGGTCAAGCTGGGAGTGCAGAGAGGCCCAGGAGGTTAGAATTCCCAGGCAGAGAGCACTGGTGGGAGAAGAGCTTGTCCAGCAAGTGAGCTGCTGAAAATCAGAGATGCCCCACTCAAGCTCAGAGAAATTAAACTGTTTCCAAGTAATTTGTGTCTCAGAAATTATCCAAAATTAAACAGAAAAAATAAATGGGATGGAGGACCCAGATACAAGAAGCTCAACAAACTGCCAGCAAGAGAAACATGAAGAAACTTAACTAACGCACATCAAAATCAAACTGCTAAAAACCAGGAACCAACGCACAGGGGTGCAAAACTGTGAATGAAATAGCACTGAAGACTGTGGGGCATCATCTTTAAACTACTGATTAAACAAACAAACAAACAACCCAAATCACTAGAAGAAAGGCCAGATTTCTAGCCAGTGAAAATGTCTTTTGTAAAGTTAAATTGAAATGAAAACATTTTCAGATGCACAAATCAAAAGAATTTGACAGCAGAAGGTCAGCCCTATAAGAAATGTAAAAAGAAAACCTTGAGGTGGAAGAAAATGATACCTGATGGGAATCTGGATCTACACACAAGAATGAAATACCCTATAAATGACAAATAGATGGAGACAATTTTACTGCCACAATGGGGGTGAGGTGGGGATCATACTACTGGTGAGTAGAGACCCAGGGATATTGCTAACATACTACAAGGCACATGATAGCCTTCTCCCCCACCCAATAACAAAAAAGAATTACCTGGCTCAAATGTCAAAGGCATGAAAGTTAAACATTGCTTTAGAAAATAACATACTAAACTAAAAACACTAATGACATACACTAAGAGATGTAGAAATACAACATCTTATAACAGCAGCATAAAGACAGGGATGGGAGGAATAAAGTACACATTTGCAAGGTTCTTATATGTGAAATAATACAGTATTACTTGAAAGTAAACTAATAAGTTAAAGATTATACTATAAACTCTAAACAAATTGCATATGCATGGGCACACACCCATCCACACACTATAGAATAAGAATAAAGAAAAAAGACAAAATGTAATCATAAAAATACTCTAAAAGAATTAGAAATAGAGAAAAATTAAATACAAAACAAATGAGACAAAAAACTATAGTAAGTTGAAAAATAAAATGAAGAGTATTACATGAAGAAAGACAGTCATTCATAATAATAAAGGGGTCAGTTCCCAAGAGGCCTCAACCTTCTAAATGTTAAGTCATTTAATAACAGAGCTTCAAAATGCATAGAGCAAAAACTAGCAGAGCTACAAGAAACAGACAGATCCATTAATTATGGTCCATCACTCATCAATAGAAAGTCAGTACAGTATTTGATGTGAACAATTTTATCAACCAGCCGGACCTGACACTCTACCCAACAGCAACTCCAAATGCACTTTATAACCAAGGCAGATCATATTCCGGCCCAAAAAACAAGTTTCAGTAAATTTAAAGAATTCTAGTCAAAGTATATTCTTCACTATGTTGGAGAAATTGCTTAGAAGGAATTTTAAAACTCTACAGGTTTATATTATAAAAATTAGAGAAGACTCAAATCAATGATCTAAGAGTCCACCTTATGAAACTAAAAAAATAAGAGCTAAACAAACCCAATAAATGCAGAAAAGAAACATAAAAATAAGAAAAGTGAGTGAAACAAAAAGCAGAAAAATGATAGAGAAAAAAAATTAATCAGGAAAAAACAAATTACCAATATCAAGAATGAGAGAGTGGGAGGGACATCACTACAGATTCTATAGATATTTAAAGGCTAGTAACAATACTAAGAACAATTTGAAAATTAGATGAAATAGACTCTTTGAAAGACACAAATTACTGAAGTTCATATAAGAGAAAATCCTATACTAAGTGACTGTATTTTTGATTAATAATTAAAGAAAATTCTAGGTTCAATGGCTTTACTGGTGAGTTCTTCCAAATATTTAAGGAACATGTACTATCAATTCTATATAAATTCTTCCAGAGAGCGCAAGAAGAGGACACAGTCATTTCTATGAAGCCAGCTTTACCTTGATACCAAGAGCAGACAAAGATGTTACAAGAACACTACAGATGGCTATTCATCATGGAATACAGACATCCGTAACATACTACCAGCAAGCTGAATTCAGAGCATATAAAAATAATAATATATCATAGCCCTGTGGAATTTATACTGAAAATGGGAGGCTAATTCAATATATAAAAGCCAGTCACTGGCCAGGTGCGGTGACGCACACCTGTAATCCCAGTGTCTCGGGAAGCTGAGGCCCTATGCAACTCAGCAAGACCCTTTCTCTAAATAAAAATATATTTAAAAAGGGCTGGGGATGTGGCTCAGTGGTTAAGTGTCCCTGGGTTAATCTTAATCTTCAGTACAAAAAAACAAAACAAAAAACCCCAATCACTGTTAACTCACCATATTACAGACTAAAGAAGAAAAATTGCTAGAGATGATGAGCATTTTTTTCATATATTTGTCGACTGATTGTATATCCTCTTCTGAGAAGTGTCTGTTCAGGTCCCTGGCCCATTTGTTGATTGGGTTATTTGTTTTTTTGGTGCTTAGCTTTTTGAGTCCTTTATATAGCCTAGAGATTAGTGCTCTATCTGATGTGTGAGGGGTAAAAATTTGCTCCCAGGATGTAGGCCCCCTCTTCACCTCACAGATTGTTTCTTTTGCTGAGAAGAAACTTTTTAGTTTGATTCCATCCAATTTATTGATTCTTGGTTTTAATTCTTGCACTATAGGAGTCTTATTAAGGAAGTTGGGTCCTAATCCCACATGATGAAGATAGGGAGGGGGAGCATGGGAGGAATAGATGAATTCTAGATAGGGCAGAGGGGTGGGAGGGAATGGGAGGGGGCAGGGGATTCGAAAGGATGGTGGAGTATGATAAACATCATTATCCAAAGTACATGTATGAAGACACGAATTGGTGTCAACATATTTTATATATAACCAAAGATATGAAAAATTGTGTTGTGTATGTGTAATAAGAATTGTAACGCATTCTGCTATCATTTTAAAAAAATGAATAAAAAAGAAAAAAAACTAGATGATCATCTCTATGATGCAGAAAAAAGCCTATGACAAAAACTGATATCCATTTATCATTAAAAACTTTTAGCAAACTAGAGAACTTTCTTAACTCAGTAAAAGGTACCTATAAAAATACCTTTAGCTAATATTACGCTTAATTGTGGAGGAATAAATTTTCACCGAAGAAGATATATAGATGGTAAATAAGCACATGAAAGGATGTTCAGCATCATTAACACCGGGAAATGAAAATCAAAACCACAGTGAAATATTACTATTAATGAGAAAGGCCAAAACAACTTCACCTCACAATAAAAAATTCTGGCAAGGATTTGGGAGATACTAGAATTCTCAATACATTGCTGCTGGCTACAAAACAGTACAGTCACTTTCAACCTAGTTTGGTAGTTTCTTATGAAAGTAAATATATACCTTACTATATAACCCAGCAATCCCATCCCTAGGCATTTACCCATGAGAAATGAAAACACAGACAAACCCACTCAGATACAGTTATCTGATCCTTGACAAAGGTACCAAAAACATACCAGAGAAAAAAGTCTTTTTAAAAAATGGTGCTGGGAAAACTGGTTCTCCACATGTGGAAGAATGAGACCAGCTCCTTATGTCTCACCCTGCACAAAAATAACTAGAAATGGACTGGGCATGGTGGCACATGCCTGTAATCCCAGGGTTTGGAAGGCTGAGACAGGAGAATCAATCGCAAGTTCAAAGCCAGCCTCAGTAATGGCAAGGTGCTAAGCAACTCAGTGAGACCCTGTCACAAAATAGGGCTGTGGATGTACCTCAGTGGTCAAGTGCCCCTGTATTCAATCCCTGGTACCAAAACAAACCAAAACCAAAAAAAAAAAAAAAAAAAAACCTCAAAATGGACAAAGACCTAAGAATTAGACAAGAAACTATGTAACTCCTACAAGAAAACATAGGGTCTACTTTCCAGCTTTTAGGCACAGGCAACAACTTTCTCAATAGAACCCCTAAGGCTCAGGAAATAATGCCAGGAGTTAATAAATGTATGGCCTCAAATTAAAAAGCTTCTGCACAACAAAGGAAACTAGTAAGAATGTAAAGAAAGAACTTACAGGATGGGAGAAACTACTCTTCTGACAGATGATTAATAGACAAAATATATAAAGAACTCAAAAAACAACACCAAAAAAACAAAAAAACCACCAAATAACCTATTTTAAATGGGAATAAATTTTGTTCCTACAGAGCAAACAAAACCAAATAACCCAATTAATAAATGAACAAATGAACTGAACAGACAGTTCTTAAAAGAAGAAATACAAATGGCCAACAAATACATAAAAAAATGTTTAACATCATTAGCAATTAGGGAAATGGAAATCAAAACAACCATAAGATTTCATCTCACTCTAATCAGAAAGGCAGCCATTAAGAAACATATGAACAATAATAAATGCTGGAAAGGATGTGGAGAAAAAGGAACAGTTTTACACTGTTGGAGGGACTGTAAATTAGTACAACCACTGTGGAATTGAGTATGAAGGTCCTTCAACAAACATAAAACCACCATATGAGCCAGCTATACCACTCCTCAGTATTTATTCTAAAGAGTTAAATTCAGCATACTATACTGATACATATATACCCATGTTTATAACAGCACAATTCACAATATTCAAACTATGGAACCAGCCTAGGTGCCATCAACAGATGAATTAATAAAGAAAATGTGGTATATCTACACAATGGAGTTTTAGTCAATCATAAAGAAGAATGAAATTATGTTATAAAAATGGATGAAACTTGAGATCATTATGTTAAGCAAAATAAGCCAAGCTGAGGTCAGGGGTCATATATTTCTCATATGTGGAAGTTAGAGAGGAAAAAGGGAAAGAAAGGTTAGAGAAGATTATATAATTTAGCTGGACATGGTGGCACATGCCTATAACCCTAGTGGCTTATAACCCTATAACCTTTACTGATCTCTCTTCGATTTATGAAAATCGAAGAGAGATCAGTAAAGTAGAAGAAAGGGACCAGGGTGAGAGAAGGGGAGACAAAGGGAAAATACTGGGGAATGATACTGGCCAAACTATGTTGTTACATTATATATATATATATGAATATGTAACAACAAATCCCACCATTATGTACAAATAAATATATGCCCCAATTTAAAAATATGGGGAAAACTCCCTGTGTACAACTGTTAATAGCATTTTATTCATAAGTGCTAAAAACTTGAAACAATCTAAATATCCTCCAAATAATAAATGGATAAAATAAATCATGATACATCCATCCATGCAAAGGAATCACATTCAACAACAGAAAGGAATGAACTACTGATACACTGAACAACACAAATGAATCTCAAATTCATTATGCAGCAAAAGAAGACAGAGAAGTCTACATAGTAATTCCCCTTATATGATATTCTGGAAAAGACAAAACTAATGGGACAACAACAGATCAGGAGTTGCCAAGGACTGGTGTAGGGGTGAAGAATTAACTAAAAAGGGGTGTGGGTAAATTTGGGGGGGGAGTGATGAAACGGCTCTATAACTTGATTATGGTAGAGGTTACAAGATGATATTCTTTCATCAAAATTTGTAGAACTATTCACTAAAAAAGGTGAATTTTTCTGAATATCTAATATTCCTTCTTAGTATAAGCTAATAGGGGGGAAACCTCAATTAAACACTCGTTATAACGTGTGTGTGTGTGTGTGTGTGTGTGTGTGTGTGTGTGTGTATTTAAAAAAAAAAAAGCCTGCCCTCAGGAGTTGAGGGATAGAGAATAACCATTACCACTATTAATAATAATAGCTAACACTTCAATGGGATTTATTGTGCGTCACAAGCTATTCTGAGTACATCACACATAATGCCTCATGTGATCCTTACAACCACCCCATCAAGATTTCCCTTCATTACACAAATGAGGAAATTAAGCTAAAGAACTGAGTAACTGCCCTTGATCTCACAGCAAGTAAGTATAGAGCCCAGATTCTAAGCTGAGCAGTCTGGGTCTTATCTCAGTACTTTGAAATTCTTGCTTCCATTCATTAAGAAAATTAAGTTATCCTAAATTATATGGTAATTTGTGACAAAGTTAAATTTTATAATCGTCTTGGGGGGGTACTAGGGATTAAACCCTGGGGTGCTTCACCAGTGAATTATATCCCCAGCCCCTTTTATATATATATAAAAAATATATGAGATAGGGCCTTGCTAAGAGCTGGTCTTGAACTTGTAATCCTCTTGCTTCAGCCTCCTGAGCCACTAGGGTTATAGGCATGTGCCACCATGTCCAGCTAAATTATATAATCATTTTATATTCGGTCTTCCTTTTGTAAACTCCCCTTGCTAGTCATAAGGCGTTGTATAAACTAGATTTTGGAGGAAAGGAAATGTTTTTTTTTTTTTATTTTCCTTTTTAAAACTATAGTTTGGGCCTGGGGGTATAACTCAGTGATGGAGTGCTTGCCTAGCAACCCTGGGTTCAATCCCCAGCACTGCAAAAACAAAACAACCTTCAAAGAACCAATGACCACTCTTAGGATTTCTTTTCCCTGTGTGTTTTTGGTTTGAGGAAGAGCCTAAATTATCCAATTGTAGTTCCCTGCTTCAGTTTCCCCATAGGATCTGAAATGACCTGACAGGGAAGCAACACCTCACCCCAGGGAGATGGAGGGGGAGAGAAGAGACATTGAGATCTGGAGGCAGGGACATCACAGTTCTCCCTTTCCTACAAGGTAGAAAGCAGCAAACTTCTTGTGGAAGTGACTACTTTATCTACAATGCCAAAAAAAAGAAAAAAGAAAAACCAAAAACGAACATGCTTGAAAAACTTCTGCTGGCAAAATCAAAGGGTTAAAAAAGCTAGAAGATATAAAGCAAGGGCAACGGTGGGCTAGGACTTCTGAGGGCTGCTCATCCTCCATCTCTTGATCCAGGTGGTGGTCTGCAAGCAAGTTCACTCCAGGACAATTCACAGAGCTATATGCCTATGTATGCACGTTTTTGAACCCATGTTATACTTCAACATAACAAAAGTTAAAAAAAGTTGTGGAAGGGGGAATTATGCCAGAAAAAAACAGACCTAAGTGGCTAATTGTTAATTCATACACGAGTAGATATTAAGTTTTAATGTCCAGAAATACTTAAAACATAATCTCAGATTTCACATCAGTGTTCTAGAATTAGAAAGCATCTTCACACAAATCCTTTAGTCTGAAAAGTGATTACCTCCAGAAAGGAAATTTGAGTAACCTAAAGAATATACTAATCCCCAGTATTAAGATGACATAGAGTGCTAAGTACCAGAAATACAGCAATAGCTAGGGCCCAGGAAGGACTGAGACAGGCCTGCTCTGTTTATTCTGCCTTTGTTGAGCAAATGGAACAGGGAATCAAGATAGGAACTACTTCTTCTCTGGTCAACACAGACCAAATTACCCTTTAGGAAAAGAGGAAGAGATCATTTGTCAGATCCAGAACTGAAGTTGATGCTGTTTTCTGTCCCAAAGAAGAGCAGTTAGAAAGGCAGCAAAAATCCCACGTTTTACTCTCCATGAAGGATATTTGGCTAGTCAGTAGTCAGTGGTCCTCAATCCTGGACACACTTCAGAGCCACCTGGAAAGATCTTAAGATATTCTGATTCCATGGGTCTAGGCTGAGGAATTTATTATTATTATTATTTTAAAGTTTCTCACCTGACTAATGCACCCAGGGTTGAATACTAATATGAGTTATTATTAGATCTTCCTCCACTTTAGTTCTTCCTCTACTCTCAATACTTTGTGTTCTTACACTTTGGCTATTGAAATTATGACTATAATTTATAGAACTCTTTATTTTTCTATAACTAATTCTTAGCATCTCCTCAAAAAAAAAAAAAAGAAAGCCTGAGAAGCTTGATTCCCTTTCTCAGGAAAATCAACACTTGTATTTATGAGACGAAAGATTAGTGGAAATAAGAAAGAAAAAGAAATTAGGTTGGACCACTCCTGGTGGGAGACAAGCAGATGATATTACAGGGAATCGACATCAAGCTCCTGCCAAGCTAATTTAGACTGTAAAAAATAGCTCCATAGTCAACGTAAGTGATCTTGAATATGGACAATCAAAGCTACTTCTCCCTTAATACTATCCCTGTTTTTGCTTGGTAAACAGGCTCCAGAGAAAGATAAAGGGGCTTTTCAAAGGGGAAGGGATGCATTTCAATGCTTAGGCCTTTTCCAAACACTGGAGTCTTACATAGATATAATGTGTCAGTTACACTGTATCCTAGCAACATCTCTCACAAAAGGAGAGTATGTGATGCCAAGCAGGACCTTAGCTTGGTGTTCAAACATAAGTCACAAGGGAGCCCAACACACTCAAAGAAATTTGACATGAGAAAAGTGTGTGCCACAGCACTGGATTTCTTTCTACTCCACTAAAGGGGGGGCAGGCAAGATGCAGTTCTTGCTCTAAAGTTTCATAGAACTTACTTGTTTTTAACTCCTGAAGCTTCAGTGTAACCATGACTCCATACAGCTGGGGCTCCAGATGCATCTCCTGCTGAAGGCTGATCAATCTTGAAGCAGCGGATATTACTAACAAGAGAAACAGGGAAAACAGGAATTCATTGACACCAAATGTGTGAATTGTTACCTTTATCTAAGAATTGAAAAACACCTGCTAATCACTCTGGACTTCCCAGTTTTTACTGTATACTGTGTCTGAAATATTTATTAGCAACAAGAACCAGTTACTCATCATAATGAAAACCGAAGGGCATATATACATGCCATGAGAATTAGTTTTCAGGAGCATTATAAAGCAGCTATTAGAGATTGTGATACACTCTACATTCGATGGCTGTTCACTCCTGGGAATGAAAAAGAGAGCTCTCAGCCTTGTCATGAGAAAAAAAAAAAAAAAAAGATATTAGGTTGAGGGTATTCTTATACCACCACCATCTAAACCTGAGATGAACAAATTACACTGAGGTTAGGGTATGTGAGAGAAATCTGCAATATTCATCTCCAAATCCAATTCCTGCCCATAGCATCCCTTCAAATATTTAACAAATAACATCGAGAACCAGTCCCTGGACCTGTGAATGCTGCAAAAATAAAATGTACTTGTACAAAGTAAATGAGGGATATTTTAATAAAGTCAACTACATGCATTTACTAAGAGATTTCAATTCTTATTTTACCTCAGCTTTCAAATTGGTCCAATAGGACCCACATACAAAAACTAAAAACAAACCAAAAAAACAAACCCAAACAAACCAAAAAACTCTCAAATGGAGTTTTTAAAAAATCAGTCTACTAGAAAGCATTTGGTGCCCTCAAACAGGAAGTCATAGCATATGTGAAGTATGTCTGTAGAAAGACTAAATACCATATGGTCAAATAAATACTGCTTGTTTCTTATAAATTGCTACTGGATTTCCCCCCATATTATCTGAACAAGAGAAAAAGTTTATGTGTCGTCTCTTGACAATACCTAAATTCTTTTTTCATGATCCCCAAAACTTTACCTTTCGGCATTCATTAAGTCCTAAATCTAACAAATACTGAATACTCTTCCTAAGAATCAGTTAAAACTCTTAAGATGTAAACTGATATTTAGTGAATAAATAAATATTAACTTTGATTATAGTACTAGCTGGTGGTAACATCTTTGAAATTTAAAAACATTTGGTTAAAGAAAGTTCTATTCTCAGTTACTAGCGAATATTCACCTTCCTCCTTATCCTAAAAAGCTGTAAAACATGGTACCAACAGGAAATCCCCAAACCAAATTAACACTTCATTTTATGGTAGGGCTATATATCTTTTCTTCCAAGTTTTCAATCCTACCACTAAAAAAAAAAAAAAAAAAAAAGAAGATAATCTGCCATTATTTGCTCTCTCTATAACCTGGCACTAAATTTTATCCATCTAAAATGGTAAGCAATGGGAGGGTTTCTTAAAGCAAATTTTAAGGCTCTCATTAAATCATCTTCCTACCTTCCTGAATTCTAGGGAAAAGTAAAGGATCATGTCTAAAGACACGAATAATTTTTATAGAACAGAGTCTTCAAAAAATGATTCCATTTCCCAGCCTGATCATTAAAAGAAAAATTAATCCTTAACATCCCTGCCCCACTTAATAATCCCTTCTAGTGAAGCACCAACTAATTTCTTCTCTGCCTACCTGAATTTAGAATGGCTGAGCAGTTATCAGAAGGAATCTGCATGTTCACTCTTGAACACTTTCAAATGATTTTGAGAGTAAGAGCAGGAGTTTAGTCCCACAGGAGAGTGCCTTGGCTCATGTAGAACTAATCGAGTGCCCTGGCTCAGGTAGAACTAAAAAGCCAACCCTTTAAAAGCATAAGCAATTTATTAGGACCCACACCCTTCCAAATGTTAAAACATAAGGTAACATTTTTAGGATTATAATTCATTGTCTGTTATTAATATTTTTAAGATCTGAGAGCACAATGCCTTCTTCACAGTAGTTCAGCTACCCTAGAAACTTTAACAAATAGATTTTTGTTTATGCATATATAATGGATAGGGTCATCCCCCAAATGGTTTTGCATCTTTTTTTCTAATAATGTTCTGCATATTTTCAAGTTGTTTTATATTCATTCTAAATGTAATTAGAAATATTTTGATGACTATCCCTGTGCTTAAAATGAACACTATACTTCTGATTATTTTTTAAGACAAAATTTTGTTAGAGAGAACCTTGGTCTAAGTATGTGAATATTTTCAAAAGCTTGAAATAGTAGACCAGCTGCTTTTAAGCAAAGCTATACCAGTTTGTGCTCCACTAGCAAGACCAACTTGAGGAGGAAAGTGTTAAGTACTTTAGTATTTTAACTAAATTATTTTTTAAAATCTTTTCATGTAACCATTTGCACTTCTTCCATTGGCACATATTCCATTCAAATGAGTACTTATAAGAGCATTTTCTATTAAGAATATTAATGCTTTTTTTGGCCAATGTTTCTTTCTAGCTTGTCATTTGCCTTTTAAACTTACTCTTGATAATTTAAAAACTTTCATGTGTAAAATTTATGTAAAAACATATACTACATAAACATCAAAGTCTCTCTCTATGTATACATATATATATTGATTTCTGGAGACTTTCTACCTATCCACCCTTTTTTAACCTAAAAAGTCCTTTCTAGTTGGTGAATATATTCATATAATTTCTTTTTACTTTAAAAATAATTTCTTTTTATAGATTTAACTCTTTTAATTCAGCTGGAAATAAATTTGGTTTATTTTGGTATGAGATAAAAAACAATTTATCTGCAAATAGCTAGTTTCATTTAATAACAAACCTTGATAAATTCTTTTTCAATGCAAAAATTGCATATCATTTGTAAAAAAATACTCAAGAAGATGAAAATATATTGATAATCGATGTACCTTTAGTCTTTTAAATTTCCTTAGAGATCATGCAGGCCATATTTCTCATCTTATAGATGAGGTCTGGACAAACTGAAAGAATTAGGCCAAGGTCTCATATACCTGATCAACAGTAGTAAGAACCCAAGGAGGGGCTGGGGCTGGGGCTCAGAGGTAAAGTGTTCACCTAGCACATGTGAGGCACTGGATTCGATCTTCAGCACCACATAATAAAAATAAAGTAAAGGTAGTGTGTCCACCTACAACTAAAAAAAAAAAAAAAAAAAAAAAAAAAAGGCAAAACCCCATGTATTCCCTAGGACACTCTGTTGGGGAGTGTTCTTCAGTTATACACACAAATCAATTTGGTACTTAAAATGTCAATAAATAGGCATTAACTAAGCCAATTCTATTCAGTAATCCCTGTAAGTACTCTTTAAAGTTTTGGTTCACACAAAACTGAAGTTAGTTTTAAGGGACCGTTCACCATAATTCTATTGTTCTTGTCAGTTTTTTTTTTCATAATGACTTTCAGCAATGAATATTCCAACACTATATAAGCATATATGACAGATACAATGACTAACATGGGTCAGTGTTCAAGGCTGCCACTTTAAGATACAAAACAAAAACTGGGCTGGAGTTGTGGCTCAGTGGTAGAGGGCTTGCCTCGCACATGTGAGGCACTGGGTTTGATCCACAGCACCACATAAAAACAAATAAAACAAAATAAAGGTATTGTGTCCATCTACAACTAAAAAAACTCTAAAACTCTAGAAAAGTTTAAAGAAGAAAATAAAGACTACCCACAATACAGAGAAAGACACTATTTAAGGTTTTTTTTTTTTTTTTTACATATTCTTTCAGAAAGCTTTTTTTTTTTTTTTTTTTGGCTGTATTCATGCACACTTACCCAAGGTACACACATTTATTTTGTAAAAAATAGGCTTATACTGTACAAATTTCTTTGTAAACTTTTTCATTTAATATACTGTAGAGATTTTTCCTATTAGAATGTAGGTCAGCATGATTTTAATGACAGTATAATATTCAATTGTAGAGTAGAATTATTTAATTCTACCAAGATGTTTAGAGTTCTGTGATGAGCATTCACATAAAGACATCTTTTCTACTTTAGCAATCTTCAACCTGTAATTCTTTATCAACATGCAGAATAAAGTAGTGACAATGAACTGTTTCCAAATACAAAGGGAACTTCAGCAGGATCTAGTTGCTAAAATCCACATTCCCAGTTTTGCTTAAATAATCTGAATTTTAGCTTCAAATTGTCAATTACTCCCATATCATCCATCTCTTTCAAAATCCTTCCTTAATTTGCATTAAGTGTCACAGCCATGTTATGAGGGACTGCTGAGACTTATGTTGACATCTTGGCTGTTCTTTGCTCTCCCTGGGTCTTCCATATCCTGGGTCTTCTACATCTGCTATGTGTGCAGATATAGCTACGGAGTCTATAGCAACTTCCCACTTTGTTTTGTGTTTTCACCATGTTATAAATCCCACTGCCAGTGGACAATGGTGGGGCCACAATGCCTAACAAAATACTTACTTCAGCAGTTCCAAGGTTTTATGATCCAGGGCAAGGCGGGGGTTTCCAGTCAGGTCTAGTTCTTGCAGTTTGGGTGGCAGGTTTTCTGGCAAGGTGACTTCACTTAGCTCATTGCAGCTCAGGTCCACGCACTGAGGAACAAATGGAAACAAGGAGATGGTCTGGAGAAATCCTTTGGTTCTATATTCCTACCCTCTGCAGATGAATCAGCTCAACCATTTACTGTAATATAACCAGTCAAATGCAGAAAAAGTAGCTCATCAGCCACTCTGCCATACATATTTAAAACAGATTTTGCTAAATAATAATGTTTTACTTTTTTTGAAGAATACAAAAAATGCACAATCATTTCCATTTAAATTTATCTCTACATTTAAATTAAGCACTAATTGAAAAATCCTAATATAGGAGTTTTTCTTATAGTTTACAAAATCTCTGTGCCTATTGTGGACATGAGGACTACAATTGCAACTTTAAAATAAACTTTGAAGGACCTTCTTAAAACAAACAAAAATGCAAAACAAGGAAAAGGCAGACTCAAAATGAGAAGAGCCTTTAAAAAAAAAAAAAAAAAAAGCTAAATAAGAAATCGGCTAAAATATAGACTAACAGGGGAACCTGCCTGTTGTACAAAGAAAGGAAGACTTGCTGGGTCTAGTAAGGATCATGTCTCCAAGGCATCTAACACATATCTGGACTCTCAACAGGTCCTGCATAATCTAATTTACAAGGCAAGCACAAAATGGATCATCATGTTGCACAGAACAAAAATTAGGTGTTACTTGTGATGGGAACAAGGAAGGAAAAAAAAACCCTCTTCAGGTAAATTCTAAAAAGAGTTACCACCCTTCTGTTCTGAGAAGGACCCATGCACAGGAGAAAAGAGTGACTATGAGTGCTCTGGATTCAAGAAAATGGAGCACACTGTTCAACAGGAGAGCTTTCAATGATCTGGCTTGAGAGTTAGCACCCTAGTATAATTTTTAAAAAAACAAAAAAACTTTAAAAGCCTATTTAAAATCTCAAGATGGCTGAAAAGGAAATTGTATCCAAGAATTTCAGTATCATCAAAGTGGACATCTTCCTTTTACTTAAATTCTTAAAGAATTTAAATCTATTATGGATTGGGCGAGTGTAGAGATTGGATAAAATGAAAACCTACAGTTTTGGAGAACTATATTCTCAACAGACTATGTAATTCAATGCTTCCAAACAAAATATTTCATCATACTGTGGCTTCCACATAATAACAATGATATAAAATGATATTACTATTTGAAGTTACATTTTATTATAAGAGCATTAGAGACACATTTTTAAAAGTTCAGAAAATGGGCTGAGGTTGTAGTTTAGTTGTAGAGCACTTGCCTGGCACGTGGAAGCCACTGGGTTTGATCCTCAGCACCACATAAAATTAATAAAAATAAAGCAAAGGCATTTTGTACATCTACAACTAAAATAAAATTTTAAAAAAGTTCAGAAAACAGAGAAGCTCAGAAGACTTACCTCCAAATCTATTACCCAACACAAACCTTGTTAGCATTCTGGGTTCTCCCCCTTTATTTGCCTTACTATTGATATTTTTTAAAAACTCTTAAAATGTAGGTATAATTTCATTATATTTCATTTACTCTTTTATTATTCCATTGTAACCATTTTTCCTATCTTCATTTCCATCTTCTACGTTATGAATGTTAGTATCCCTCCAAATTTATACATTGAAATCTAATCTCAAATGTGACAGTGTGGAGAGGTGTGGCCTTTAGGAAGTCAGCAGGTCATGAGGACTCTGCCCTCGTGACCCACATAGTGCCCTTATAAAAGAGGCCTGAGGAAGTCTGTTCACCCCTCATGCTGTGTGAGGACACTATATCACCATTTATGAGGAAAGGACCTTGTTACCTGGTGACACCTTGATCTTATACTTCCCAGCCTCTGGAACTGTTAAGTTTATGTTGTTTATAAGTTACCCAGCCTAAGGTATTTTGTTATAGTAGTTTGAATAGCCTAAGATACTATCATTTAAAAACCCTATACTCTCAGTATATGTTATTAATTCACTTAACCTAAATATTAATAAAAGGAAAATAGTTATTCCCTTTTACTATTATAAATAATGCTGTATGAACAGTTAGCCAGATTTTAATGAAAACTGATAATACTGTTTAATAATGGGCTCTGTTGCCAGCACAGCCAGTACACATCAGCACAGTGAAACAACAAATGGGGGGTAACTGTAATCAACCTACTGACGTTGACAGAATGTGAGTTAAAGGACTAACAGGTGTGGGTAGTTCAGGAGGTAGTGGCTGTCAAACTCAGGAATCAGAGAATGTCTTTTTTTTTTTTTTTTTTTTTTTTAAATTAATTTTTATTGTAGGTTGTTCAAAACATTACATAGTTCTTGATATATCATATTTCACACTTTGATTCAAGTGGGATATGCGCTCCCATTTTTACCCCATATACAGATTGCATAATCACATCATTTGCACAACAATTGATTTACATATTGCCATTCTGGTGTCTGTTGTATTCTGCTGCCTTTCCTATCCTCTACTATCCCCCCTCCCCCCTCCCCTCCCCTCTTCTCTCTCTACCCCCTCTACTGTAATTCATTTCTCCCCCTTATATTTTTCCTCCTTTCCCCTCACTTCCTCTTGTATGTAATTTTGTATACCCCTGAGGGTCTCCTTCCATTTACATGCAATTTCCCTTCTCTCTCCCTTTCCCTCCCACCTCTCATCCCTGTTTAATGTTAATCTTCTTCTCATGCTCTTTGTCCCTACTCTGTTCTTAGCTACTCTCCTTATATCAAAGAAGACATTTGGCATTTGTTTTTAAGGGATTGGCTGGCTTCACTTAGCATAATCTGCTCTAATGCCATCCATTTCCCTCCAAATTCTATGATTTTGTCATTTCTTAATGCAGAGTAATACTCCATTGTGTATAAATGCCACATTTTTTTTATCCATTCGTCTATTGAAGGGCATCTAGGTTGGTTCCACAGTCTTGCTATTGTGAATTGTGCTGCTATGAACATGGATGTAGCAGTGTCCCTATAGTGTGCTCTTTTTAGGTCTTTAGGGAATAGACCGAGTAGGGGAATAGCTGGATCAAATGGTGGTTCCATTCCGAGCTTTCCAAGAAATCTCCATACTGCTTTCCAAATTGGCCGCACCAATTTGCAGTCCCACCAGCAATGTACAAGAGTACCCTTTTCCCCACATCCTCGCCAGCACTTGTTGCTGTTTGACTTCCTAATGGCTGCCAATCTTACTGGAGTGAGATGGTATCTTAGGGTGGTTTTGATTTGCATTTCTCTGACTGCTAGAGATGGTGAGCATTTTTTCATATACTTGTTGATTGATTGTATGTCCTCCTCTGAGAAATTTCTGTTCAGGTCCTTGGCCCATTTGTTGATTGGGTTATTCGTTATCTCATTGTCTAATTTTTTTAGTTCTTTGTATATTCTGGATATTAGGGCTCTGTCTGAAGTGTGAGGAGTAAAGATTTGTTCCCAGGACGTAGGCTCCCTATTTACCTCTCTTATTGTTTCTTTTGCTGAGAAAAAACTTTTTAGTTTGAGTAAGTCCCATTTGTTGATTCTAGTTATTAACTGTTGTGCTATGGGTGTCCTATTGAGGAATTTGGAGCCCGACCCCACAGTATGTAGATCATAGCCAACTTTTTCTTCTATCAGACGCCATGTCTCTGATTTGATATCAAGTTCCTTGATCCACTTTGAGTTAACTTTTGTGCATGGCGAGAGAAAGGGATTCAGTTTCATTTTGTTGCATATGGATTTCCAGTTTTCCCAACACCATTTGTTGAAGATGCTATCCTTCTTCCATTGCATGCTTTTAGCCCCTTTATCAAATATAAGATAGTTGTAGTTTTGTGGATTGGTTTCTGTGTCCTCTATTCTGTACCATTGGTCCACCCGCCTGTTTTGGTACCAGTACCATGCTGTTTTTGTTACTATTGCTCTGTAGTATAGTTTGAAGTCTGGTATAGCTATACCGCCTGATTCACACTTCCTGCTTAGCATTGTTTTTGCTATTCTGGGTCTTTTATTTTTCCATATGAATTTCATGATTGCTTTCTCTATTTCTACAAGAAATGCCGTTGGGATTTTGATTGGCATTGCATTAAACCTATAGAGAACTTTTGGTAATATCGCCATTTTGATGATGTTACTTCTACCTATCCATGAACAGGGTATATTTTTCCATCTTCTAAGATCTTCTTCTATTTCTCTCTTTAGGGTTCTGTAGTTTTCATTGTATAAGTCTTTCACCTCTTTTGTTAGGTTGATTCCCAAGTATTTTATTTTTTTTGAGGATATTGTGAATGGGGTGGTTGTCCTCATTTCCATTTCAGAGGATTTGTCGCTGATATACAGGAATGCCTTTGATTTATGCGTGTTGATTTTATAGCCTGCCACTTTGCTGAATTCATTTATTAGCTCTAATAGTTTCTTTGTAGACCCTTTTGGGTCTGCTAGGTATAGAATCATGTCATCTGCAAATAGTGATAATTTGAGTTCTTCTTTTCCTATTTTTATGCCTTTAATTTCTTTCGTCTGTCTAATTGCTCTGGCCAGTGATTCGAGAACTATGTTGAACAGAAGTGGTGAGAGAGGGCATCCCTGTCTTGTTCCAGATTTTAGAGGGAATGCCTTCAGTTTTTCTCCATTCAGAATGATGCTAGCCTGAGGCTTGGCATAGATTGCTTTTACAATATTGAGGTATGTTCCTGTTATCCCTATTTTTTCTAGAGTTTTGAACATAAAGGGATGCTGTACTTTGTCGAATGCTTTTTCCGCATCTATCGAGATGATCATATGGTTCTTATTTTTAAGCCTATTGATGTGGTGAATAACATTTATTGATTTCCGTATATTGAACCAGCCTTGCATCCCAGGGATAAATCCTACCTGATCATGGTGCACAATTTTTTTGATATGTTTTTGTATCCGGTTCGCCAGAAGTTTATTGAGGATTTTTGCATCTAGGTTCATTAGAGATATTGGTCTGTAGTTTTCTTTCTTTGTAGTGTCTTTGTCTGGTTTAGGAATCAGGGTGATGTTGGCCTCATAGAATGAATTTGGTAGTTCTCCCTCTTTTTCTATTTCCTGAAATAGCTTGAAAAGTATTGGTATTAGTTCCTCTTTAAAGGTTTTGTAAAACTCTGCTGTATACCCATCCGGTCCTGGGCTTTTCTTAGTTGGTAGTCTTTTGATGGTATCTTCTATTTCCTCAATTGATATTGGTCTGTTTAGGTTGTCAATATCCTCCTGACTCAATCTGGGCAAATCATATGACTTAAGAAATTTATCGATGCCTTCACTATCTTCTATTTTATTGGAGTATAAGTATTCAAAATAGTTTCTGATAATCTTCTGTATTTCTGAAGTGTCTGTTGTGATATTGCCTTTTTCATCCCGTATGCTGGTAATTTGAGTTCTCTCTCTTCTTCTCTTCGTTAGCGTGGCTAAGGGTCTGTCAATTTTATTTATTTTTTCAAAGAACCAACTTTTAGTTTTGTCAATTTTTTCAATTGTTTCTTTCGTTTCGATTTCATTAATTTCAGCTCTGATTTTAATTATTTCTTGTCTTCTACTTCTTTTGCTGTTGTTTTGCTCTTCTTTTTCTAGGATTCTGAGTTGAAGTATTAGATCATTTATTTGTTGGTTTTTTCTTTTTCTAAGGAATGAACTCCAAGCAATAAATTTTCCCCTTAGAACTGCTTTCAATGTGTCCCATAGATTCCGATATGTTGTGTCTGTGTTTTCATTTATCTCTAAGAATTTTTTAATTTCCTCCTTGATGTCTTCTATAACCCATTGATCATTCAGTAACCTATTGTTCATTCTCCAGGTGATGCATGATTTTTCCTTACTTCTTTTATCGTTAATTTTCAATTTCATTCCATTATGGTCAGATAAGATGCATGGTATTATCTCTACTCCTTTATATTGTCTAAGAGTTGCCCTGTGACATAATATATGATCTATTTTTGAGAAGGATCCATGTGCTGCTGAGAAAAAAGTGTAACTGCTTGATGTTGGGTGGTATATTCTATATATGTCAATTAAGTCTAGGTTATTGATTGTGTTATTGAGCTCTACAGTTTCCTTATTCAACTTTTGTTTGGAAGATCTGTCCAGTGGTGAGAGAGGTGTGTTGAAGTCTCCCATGATTATTGTATGGTGGTCTATTAGACTCTTGAACTTGAGAAGAGTTTGTTTGATGAACATAGCTGCACCATTGTTTGGGGCATATATATTTATGATTGTTATGTCTTGTTGGTGTATGGTTCCCTTAAGAAGTATGTAGTGTCCCTCTTCATCCCTTTTGATTAACTTTGGCTTGAAATCTATTTTATTTGATATGAGTATGGACACTCCTGCTTGTTTCCGAAGTCCATATGAGTGATATGATTTTTCCCAACCTTTCACCTTCAGTCTATGTATGTCTTTTCCTATCAAATGCGTCTCCTGAAGGCAGCATATTGTTGGGTCTTGTTTTGTGATCCATTCTACTAGCCTGTGTCTCTTAATTGGTGAGTTTAAGCCATTAACATTTAGGGTTATTATTGAGATATGGGTTGTTCTTCCAGCCATATTTGTTTATTTATGTTACTAAACATGGTTTGTTTTCCTCTTTGATTATTCCCCCCCCCTTTACTGTACTACCTCCCGCTGTTGGTTTTCATTGATATTTTCCATTTCCTCTTCCTGTAATATTTTGCCAAGGATGTTTTGAAGAGATGGTTTTCTAGCTGCAAATTCTTTTAACTTTTGTTTATCATGGAAGGTTTTAATTTCATCTTCCATCCTGAAGCTTAATTTCGCGGGATACACAATTCTTGGTTGGAACCCCTTTTCTTTCAGTGTTTGAAATATGTTATTCCAGGATCTTCTAGCTTTGAGAGTCTGTGTTGAAAGATCAGCTGTTATCCTGATTGGTTTACCCCTAAATGTAATCTGCTTCCTTTCTCTTGTAGCTTTTAAAATTCTCTCCTTATTCTGTATGTTGGGCATCTTCATTATAATGTGTCTAGGTGTGGATCTCTTATGATTTTGCACATTCGGCGTCCTGTAGGCTTCTAGGATTTGGGATTCTGTCTCATTCTTCAAGTCTGGGAAGTTTTCTCGTATTATTTCGTTGAATAGATTGCTCATTCCTTTGGTATGGACCTCAGTACCTTCCTGTATCCCAATGACTCTTAAGTTTGGTCTCTTTATGTTATCCCATATTTCTTGAATGTTCTGCTCATGGTTTCTTAACAGCTTTGCTGAGCTGTCTATGTTCTTCTCCAGTTGAAATACTTTGTCTTCATTGTCTGATGTTCTATCTTCTAAGTGTTCTACTCTGCTGGTAGTATTCTCAATTGAGTTTTTAAGTTGGTTTATTGTTTCCTGCATTTCCAGGATTTCTGTTTGTTTGTTTTTTATAACCTCTATCTCCCTGTATAATTGATCTTTTACTTCTTGGATTTGTTTATGTAATTGATTGTCAAAGTGGTCGAAGTGGTCTTTCATTGACTGATTTTGCTGTCTAATGTCTTCCTTGAGACTCCAGATCATCTGAAGCATGTATATCCTGAATTCTTTATCTGACATTCCATCTGCTGCAGAAATTACCTCTTCTAAAGTTGAGTTGACCTGCATTGCTTGTGGTCCTTTCTTTCCTTGTCTTTTCATATTGATCGCGTTTCTTTCTGCTTGGTGAAACTGTTGTGTTATTGATTTTTCCCCCTATATATTTATATTGCTCTTGTATAGCTGCAAAGTCTCCCTCGCAGGCTTTGGCGGTGGTTCTTCCCCTCCTCCAATTGAGGCAATGTGCCTACCACGCCGGGAGGCCGCTGTGCCTGTACTTTCGATGGGCCTGTTCTTTCGGTGGTCACAGGTCCGTCTACCTTGCAGGCGTGAGCAGTGGCTTTGCCCCTCCGCTGGCCACTAGGCCCGTTCTGTCTGTTGGTTGCAGGTCTGTCTACCTAAAAGGCGCTGGTGGCGGCTCTGCCCCTCCCCCAACTGGGGCGATGTATCTGGCGGGCCACTGGGCCTGTTTTGTCAGTGGTCACGGTTCCGCCTACCTTGCACGTGCGTGGAGCAGCTGTGTCCCTCCGAGAGTTGCTGGGCCTAACCTGCCAATGGGTGTCAAGTGCACCTACCTTGCAGGCCCGGGGGTAGCTCTGCCGCTCCGCGGGTTGCTGGGCCTGATATGCTGGTGAGACGCAGGTTTGCCTACCTTGCAGGCGCCTGGCGGCTCTGCCCCTCCCCCAACCGGGGCGGGGCGATGTGTCTGGCCGTCCTCTGAGCCTGTTCTGTTGGTGGTCAGGGTACTGCCTACCTAGCAGGCTCGTGGGGCAGCTGTGCCCCTCCGCAGTTTGTTGGGCCTGACCTGCTGGTGTGTGGCAAGTGCGCCTTCCTTGCAGGCCCGGGGGTGGCTCTGCCGCTCCGCGGTTGCTGGGCCTGATCTGTTGGTGAGTCGCAGGTCTGTGTAACTTGCAGGTGCCCGGCGGCTCTGCCCCTCCCCCAACTGGGGCGGGGCGATGTGTCTGGCCGGCCTCTGGGCCTGTTCTGTTGGTAGTCAGGGTTCTGCCTACCTAGCAGGCTCGTGGGGCAGCTGTGCCCCTCCACAATTTGTTGGGCCTGACCTGCCAGTGGGTGGCAAGTGCCCCTACCTTGCAGGCCCGGGGTGGCTCTGCCGCTCCGCGGTTGCTGGGTCTGATCAGCTGGTGATTCGCAGGTCTGCGTAACTTGCAGGCGCCTGGCGGCTCTGCCCCTCCCCCAATCTGAGCGATGTGTCTGGCAGTCCACTGGACCTGTTTTGTCGGTGGTCACAGTTCTGCCTACCTTGCACACACGTGGAGCAGCTGTTTCATTAGTGCCTGGGCACACTCTCCTTGTTTGCCTCCCTCAGGCCCTTAGTTTGTAGAGCTTGGGGCTGAGCACCCCCAGCAAACTTGCTTACCTTCTGGTAGCCACGCCCCCGTATCTGATGCAAGAGACCTCAGTTGTCAGCACCGGTGGGAGCTGTAGCCGTGAGTCCCATGCCAAGGCGAGTCGGTGCAAGAGACCTCAGTTGTCAGCACTGGTGGGAGCGGTAGCTGGGAGTCCCGCGCTGCGCGGTTCCCGCCGGCTCCTGTGCCAGCACCGCCGTGGCTCCCACCGGCTCCCGCGCCGCTGCTGCGGCTCCCGCCGGTTCCGGCCGGCTCCCGTGCCGCTGCCCCGGCTGCCGCCGGCTCCCTCGCCGCAGCCCCAGCTCCCGCCGGCTCCCTCGCCGCAGCCGCCGCTGCCGCTGTCTCCCTCGCCGCAGCCGCCGGCTCCCTCGCCGAAGCCACGTCTCCCGCCGGCTCCGTGCCGCCCTCGGTCTGGCTATTGCGCTCACAGGAGAGCTGGGAGGGGCCCTTAAGTTTTCCCCGCTGATCTATAGCTGAAAGAGCTGTGATCAGTCAAAAAAAAAAAAAAAAAAAAAACAAAAAACAGAGATGATGACGTCAGCTCTCCAAGATGGTGGCCGCTGGCTTCCTCTGTGGTCTGACCGATGTGGAGAACCGAATTGGATGGCTTCCTTCCCCGTCTCAAGCCCAGAATTCAGCTCTGAGTACAGTATTTGCACAGCTGGCGGGAGCCTGCAGAATCCGTAGCACTGTATCTTTGCATTGTTATCTTACCGTCGTTTCCCAGCGAGCGCCGCAGACTCTGGCCGCAGGGCGATTTGCTGCATACGCAGTGTGACCCTCCGTGCGGACAAATCTCTCGCGTTTGAGCTCCAGTAGCAGGTCCTTATGCAATGGAAATCCTTCCTCTAGGTTTCGGAGCACTCCAATTTTGCTGGAAATTCCTAACAAGCTAGCTTTTATCCATTCTACCTTGTCTTTTTCCTGCTCAGTGACGCAGTACACGGGAGTGCTGCACTCCTTTCGCAGCCATCTTCTTCCTCCTCGAGAATGTCTTATAGTATTAAAAACGAAAGACACTCCAGAGCAACACAGAATTTTGTGCAACTGCTAAAAGCAATTTTTAATGTCACCTGAAGATTTAAATTTTCAGAGTTCTGCAGATAGATGAGCTCAGAAGGGTGATTGTTTATAAAGATAATATTGGTGCGTGTAATCTTAACAGACCCATCTGCTTCCCATGCTTCTCTGAGTAATTCACTGCAGCTAGCACCCATCTGTCCATCCAGTTCTCCTACCCAGGTTCTGACCCACACCACATTTCCCCTCACGGAATGTAACTGCATTTTAACTACACTTTCAGTCTTGCCTCCCTCTGATCCACTCCTCACACTGCTGTCAAGGATGTCTCCCTCCCTCTCTCATTCCACACTCCCCAGTACTGGGTCTTGAACCCCAGGAGTGATTTCTCTGATGTGGTTTATTCCAGACAGTCACACCGGAGTTTTAGTCTCTCAGTTGCTCCCAACTGCTCTTCCACCCACCCACTAAACTCCTATGAAGGTCTTTTGCCCTCACCTTTTATCAAAACCAGTTTGTCAATTTTGAAAGGTAGTGAGACTATACAGTCTTGGGTTTCCTACTAGACTGTTCCTTGTGAAGCAGGAAGCAAGAAGCAGAAAGCAAAGTGGCTTCCATGGCCACCTCCTGATAGACACTGCTTGCTCCCTCTTTCCTGAGCCCTCATACGGAACCCTGTCCCAAACAGGAATTGACAAAAGACTCCCTTGACTGCTAAAAGAGTTCCTGAATGACTATTACATAATCTGAATCCAGGACCAGGGTGACTATTCCTGGTTTCAATTTGGGGAGTAACTGTGAGTCTACTAGGTCAACTACTCCACCCAGTTGACACCTAATTGGGGTCTCTGATCTGTCTTCATTTCCCAAAAATTTAGTCCTTTTTCTTCTGTCCATTCCAACACCCAGCCATCTCCCCTCATTCTTTTGCATTTTTATGTCCAAGCTAATGGTCTCTCTTTTGTTGCACTTTACAGACAAGAACAACAAACAGAGCTTGCCTGAATTCAACCATGCCAAGTCTGGCCCACATGGTGAGTATGGGATTGCTCTCCTCTCTAGCTGACTGAGAGCTGCTCAGTGCCCAAAGTGAGGGCTGTTTATTTTTTCAGCTTCCAATATCCACTGCCCTCAAGAATACAGCATATTAAAAATACTCATGCCCAGTTAAAGTAAAACAGATTCTAGAGATGAGCTCACTCAACATATCTTAGTTTATTACTGCAAACCAAACTACAAACATGAAATAATCTCCTTAAGAAAAGGTATAACATTGTAAAAGATGGTGACCCAGTAATTTAAGTCAAAAAGTCACAAGAACATAGAAATTTGATACAAAGAAGTTACTTTTTAAATCCCACATCACAAATTTTATTCACCATATTTCCATTGCTTAAAACATACTTCATTTGCTTACAATACACTTCAAAAGGGTTATAATAAGTCACTAACTAGAAATTACTAAACTAAAAGCTTGGGTTTGGGGGCAAGATTATTACATTATCAATCTGGCCATTATGCAGTTCAATGGAGGACCCCAAGGAAGGAGAACAAGTACCTTATCCTCTTGGCATTTCCGGGGTTTGTCAGCCACTAGTAACCTTGGCATGAGTCAGGTCCAGGTCCAATCAAGCCAAGTTTGGCTTAAGTGGTCATTTGGATCATGTTTTCTCATTAGTTGACTGAGAGCTAACTGGTATCCAGATGGAGATCTATTTCATTTGCTGTTGTTATTTTTTTGAAGTGCTAAAGATTGAACCCCTACACATGTCAGGCGAGTACCCTGACACTGAGCTATACCTTAAGCCTAAGTTTTTATAACTGAAATGAACTTAATACTTTTATGAGATACTTTAAAATTAATAACTATTGTACTTTATTTTATAGAAGGAATATGAATAAAATTTAGGGATATTAACTCAATAATAATATTGTAATACAGACAGGACTATTAGAAATAATATATCTTTTTCCATTAAAAATATACTCTAGGGCTCATTTTGCGGTGAAGACTTCATAGGCATATTTACCATTTGAAATATACTAACTACTTTTACCAGAAATTTTCTTTTTTGGAAAGTTTAAATGTATATAAATACTTATACTACCACTTAAAATATTTTCATATGAAAGAACACTAAAATATCAACTCAGACTTCTAGAATAAGATAACTATCACTTTTTCAAATAATATTTTTAAAATTTTATTGGTTCCTTTTAGTTATACATGACAGTAGAGTCCCTTTTGATATAATTATACAAGCATGGAATATATCTTATTCTAATTCTGATTGGCTATTATGGTGGTGTATGATATTTAATTTAGGTGAGCAAGCAGTGGGCAGTGTGGTACTATTAATTTTTTCAAACTGTTCTCACAACTGACTCATCTTTTGAGTCACATAAGCAACCTGAAAATAAGTGACACAAGTACTACTGGACAGACAGGGGAAGGAGAATTGAGTGGCTAGTGGATAGCCTCGTGTCATTCCAATGGTTAGGAGAATTGAGTGGCTAGTGGATAGCCTCGCGTCATTCCAATGGTTAGGGACAAAGCCCAAGAATACAAATTACCTGAACATCCAGTCCAGTGTTTTGTTTTGAATGGAGGGAGGGGCTGCTGTGAGTCTTCATTGTGAGTCAAATTCAGCAAAGGTGCCAACATTTTGAATTGATGAATTAGGAAAGCCAACTTTCTTTGCTGACCTGAAACCTAGAGTTTATGAAATCAACCCACATACCTTGATTTCTGGGAGCTGCATAACTTCAGGGAAAACTTCAATACAATTGGAGTGAGCAATCACAGTGTGCATGCGCCTGCAATTCATGATAGTTGTTGGAATGGCTTTCAGTTTATTCCCACTGATGTCAATTTCTTCAAGTTCCTCCAGTTTTGCCATTTTACTGAAAAACAGAAAATCCATCGGGGAAGGAGTTATAAAATAATTATAGGGCAATTTAAATACACACATATGCACATAATGAGAAACAAAAGAACAATTTACTATGACTTTAAAGACTCACTTTTAATAGTCATTTTCAAAAACAATTTTTTCATCATTGTTTTTGGTTATGAAGTATTTTGTCATTTCCTTTCCTATTATAGAACAAAAACTTAACTTCAACTCTTCAAACTTGGCAACAAAAAAGAAAGTGGATGTTCTTTCGTTTTTGTTTTTTTGGTACTGGGGATTAAACTCATGGGCACTCAACCACTGAGCAACATCCCAAGCCCTGATTTGTGTGTTATTTAGAGACAGGGTCTCACTGAGTTGCTTAGCACCTCACCGTTTCGGAGGCTGGCTTTGAACTTGCAATCCTTCTGTCTCAGCCTCTCAAACTGCTGGGATTACAGGCATGTGCCACTGTGCCCTACAGTGATATTCTTTATCTCCTAAAAATCTGTGTGTAAATTAAATTTCCCTGGCAACAATCAGTTTGCTAGGTAGCTTAATCTGAATTCCAAAGAAAATTCTACTTAAATGGGTAAAAAGTCAGCATTAATCTACATAACTGCTTTTAAGAAAGCTTAGTTTGAGTGTATGATTTCTTCCTATAGGCAGTGAAAACCCAAAGTGATGTGGGAACAGAGCAATAGTTCCTATTAAGGTATGGTTTCCCCCAGGCACAGTGGCGCATGCCTATAATCCCAGCAGCTCAGAAGGATGAAATAGAAGGATCGCAGGTTCAAAGCCAGACTCAGCAAAAAGTGAGGTGCTAAGCAGCTCAGTGAGACCTTGTCTCTAAGTACAATATAAAATAGGGCTGGGGATGTGGCTCAGTGATCTAGTGTCCCTGAGTTCAATCCCCAGTACCAAAAAGAAAAAAAAAAAAAAAAAAAAAAGATATGGCTTCCTCCTCAAACCCCACATCCAGAGTTTCTCTGACACTGTTCAGGATCACAAGGTGGTGGTGAGGAGCAGGGGTATGTTCAAAGTCATTCTGATAATTTGTCAGGGCCTGAATTCAAACTGGATTCAAACTGGGCCCAAAAGAAATTTCTTTCAACTCTTGCTACACATCCACAAAGAAGGAATCTCTCTAACCTTACCTTAGTAACATTTTATAATGTAATTTAATACTTTGATTCAATAATTTTTTATCATTCAAACATCATCTATAATCTTAATTAATGAAATAACTAAATAAAGAAAAATATGAGAATTAGGGTCTTGTGCCTTCTCTACAAGTTTGGAGGACAAAACAATAGCTCCAACTCTGTAAACATCATCTATTCTTCAGAGCCACTTTCTACCCCTTGTGATGGGGGACTCCAAAAATCACAGGATTCCTCAGTTATATAAATCAATTTGCAACTGGAGTCATAGTTGACAGTCATCAGTATCTTTTCTACTTGTTATGGTTACATTTGTCACAACACACTTTTTTTGCTAAAATTTTTATTTTAGCAAAAGCACTATATTTCTCTGTAACTACTCAAATATTAAAGGTCACCTTATTTGCTTATCTTGAAAACAAATATATGCCTAAGATGTAATAGGAACTAAGTTTTTACCTTATAAAATCAAGTCTTTTTATGTAAGCACTGAACAGCCTATCAGGACACATTATAAACATCATTAACACACAGACTGTGAAGTAATCCATCTATGACAGCCTGAATTCATAAGAATATTATTTGAATATGTTGTCGTTATATTTTGAAAGAAATACAGAGAAACCACTGGTTAATGGAGTGTGAAAAAAATGACAGAAGGAAGAAAAATCAGGCTCAAAGAAGTTTCCATTTCTCAACATAGAAAGAATGTGGTCAAACAATGACTACCATGGGGTAGTGATTTTGCTAAATGTAACAAATTTGCTAAATGTCATTTACTATAGGACAGAGATCACATATGACATGAAGTGGAAGGAAAAGAGAGTCACAGCCCTGGCTCTTGAGCTCAGGTCTTCTAGGGGAGCTACTGCACCAAATCACATCCCCCCAGAGAAATTAGAGTAAGATAAATTTTTCAAAGTGCATAAAAAAACTTCTCTGCACTTAGGGTGGGTAATTATACCTGGCAGGGAGCACTGGATGGGGGACATGATATGCTTAAGAATTAGATGTAATGCTCACTTCTCTGGCAGGATTTACGTATTTGCCACCTGAAATAGGATGATTAACTCTTTCAGATAGATATGTTATTGTTATATGTAACAAAGCCTCATTGCAATAAAACTCATTGATATGATACCATTTTTCTCCAAAAATATTATCTTTGCATTCCACAGTAAAGTATACATAACTAATAGAGTTTAATCATCAACATCAAATGAGGGGGAAATATACTGAAACAAAGAAATACCTGAAGTCACCACATATTTGGGCCTTCCTCCTCTCGCAAAGTCTTGAATAGATTGGTAGCCCTAGTGGCAGCAGAAGGAGGCTGTGCTGGTAGTTTTATTTGGTCCCTAATGCTGAGATGCAATTACTAGCAAAATACCAGAAGGGTTAGTGTTTGCTTCTTGATGTGTGGGTATGTGTTCCAAGTCCTAACTTGTTAGATGGATAAACGTCAATGAAATGAAGTGGAGTAAGTCCTCATGGCAGGCTCAGTGTGTAGATTCACTCAAAGCCAGACACTGCCACTACTCCCCCAAAATTAGAAATTAAAAAGAAGACAATAAAAAAATGGAATATTCTGAGAGCTATGATTTGTAATGTCACAGTTTCTATATTTGTTTAGGCTACCCACCACTTTTTTTTTGTGTGTGTGTGTGTGTTTTTTTTTTTTTTTTTTTTTTTTTTTTTTTTTTTTTTTTGTGGTAGTGGTTCTGGGGATAAAACCCAGGGCCTTGAGCATGCTAGGCAAGTACCCTGCCACTGAACTACATTCCTAGGTCCCTCACTGCTTTTTATATCATGAACATGAATACAAAAGCTAGTACCTAGTGAAGAATTTTCAGGTCCTAGTTTACATTCTGATTTTCACACATTACCTACTAAACAACACACCTTATTTCAAAATCTTAACAGCATTATAATCATTGAGTTTTGGACACATTCATGTTAGAAAAACTAACACATTTCTGTTTAGGGAAGGCTCATCACAGCTTGTATAAAAGAACTACGAATGAGGGAGAAACAAGCTTTATATTACCTGTGAAATAGTTCAGCTTGTATCTTTCCCCCTCCTATGAATTCATTTGTAGAAATGCAACCAAGAACACCACTTTACAACCAACCCTCCGTTACCTTGCTGGAAAACTCTGAAGTCGGTTATAAGCCATGTGAAGGATCTTCAGACGGGGGTGTCCTGTTAATAAGGGCACACACTTATCTGTAAGGTTGTTGTTTGTCAAATACAATTCCTGTAAGATACTGTTTGTCTCTTCAGAAAGTGTGGCTGGAGGAAGGGTTTCCAGTTTGTTTGCAGACGCATTCAGAAATCTCAGGCTACAATGACAAAATGCAATAAAACCCCATTGATAAGTCAGAGCTCTAGTTAAAAAGCCTCAGCAAACGAAGCTCCTTGCCTGATACCAGGTGTACTGGATTTAGAAACATAATGAAAAGACAGATACTGGCTTTAAAGAATTCAATTTAGTAGATGTGACTCCCTGACCCATTGTCTATGATGAACACAATAGTTACTAACAATTTGTAAAAAGAAACAAATTGGCCCAATGTGGTGACAAAGACCCATAATCCCAGAGACTACAGAAGTTGAAGCAGGAGGACCACAAGTTTGAACTGAAATTGATTTCTATGCATGTATGAGTTTGTTGGGATGGACCCAACTACTATGTATAACCATAAAGCTTTAATCAATAAAGAGGGTAAAAAGGGGGCTAGGGCTGTAACTAAGTGGTAGAGTGCCTCTGGGTTCAATCCCCAGTACCAAACAAATAAATAGAGAGAGAGAGAGAGAGAGAGAGAGAGAGAGAGAGAATTTTTTTTTTAATGGAAGCACAAAGAAGAGGAAGTGATTATTTTTATAGCTTGTGGGGAGTAGAAAGAAAAGCAATAAGATAAAGTTAATAATCTGATTTAAGGAAGAGAAAAACAATTATCTATTTTTAAAATAAAGGGGTTTTTCAAGTAATAAAACAATTTGTATTAGATCACAATACAACTAAACCACATAGTGAATAAGTCCTTTTCAGCTTAATGTCTAAACCACATGGTACTGCCATGCATTCATAACTGCATGAGGTAATGTGCTCTGGAGTAAAATAATGGAATATACACAGCAGTGAGAAAGAAGAACTACAACCGCAGCATTAACATGATGAATCTCTTAAATGAAAGGCTGAGCTTCTGAGAGAAGCCAGACACAATGGGATATACTGCATAGTTCTATTACTATAAAGTCCAAAGTCAGGCAAAATGAATCTCCTGAGACACAAGTCAGGGTGGGGTGACTCAGGTGGAGGGAGGCAGCTTCCGGGAGGGGTTCCTTAATGTTTCTACCATATGGGTCTGGGTGTGTGTCACTCTGAGGAAAGTCATCATCTGCTACACTTAAGATTTGGTTACTTTTCTATATTTATATTATACTTCAATAAAGTGTGTACTAATGCAAACAAGCAAGATAATATATGTTCTGCCACAGTTTCCAGATGATGAAATGAACAGTGGATAAAACACAAAGAACAGTTTTACTCCTAAGATAACTAAAACTGTCAAAATCCTTCCAGTTATTATAAAACATAGAAATTCACAACGATATCTGGGAATTGGACGAGAATCCTTGAGGTCAGGTTCTAAATCATTCCAAAGGGTCAGGAAGGCCATGGTTTGGGAGTCAGAGGTGGCCCTCCCACCTTGAAGGGTGTCCAACTGTACAGCTGCAGCAACAGGAAAGGATGAGTGCTCGGTGCATAGGCTCACTGTGACACCAGGCCACGCCTGCCTTGCCTTCCACACCATTCTCAGTTCAAAATCATTTGGGTTTAAACTTTCAGCAAAGATTTAGGATTGTTCTGCCGCATGTTAAGAAAAAAAAAATAAAATAAAATCTTCCTTTAAAAGGATGGATAAGGAAACACCAAGTAGTTATTTTAATCTCAGATTAAAAGAAGGCTTTATATTAGGAGTCTTCTTCAGGACTCATCCCAAGCTCTCAATCTACTAAGTTAACACTCTATAATTTTGCACACTCCCCACGCTTACACACACATACCAACTCCACCACTTATCTGAGGAAAAGCTACTTCCCCAAAATAGAACATTTTCCATTAAAGAAACACGTATTCCATTGACATTTAAAAAAAAAAAAAGGGAAGTTGGAGAAGGGCTGTACAGACCATAAATAGTCATGGGAAATTATAGTCATGTGTGCTACAGAAGAAAATAAAGGTCATTCATACAATTTCTGAAATGGTTTAGCATTAGGAAGGAAACCAGTTTCATCACCTCAGTTCTTTTAGTATTTTTATGAACCTGTGTCTTCAGGCTCCATTTAACCACCTGACTTGAATATCCTGTTAAAAATTTCTTCAATGTAGAATTAGAATAAATTAAAACATAAGAAATACATTTTTATTGCCCTGAAATATCTTGGACTAGGGGTTGCTGGGAAATCATCTGGCAACCTCATAAAAATACTATTCTCTGGGAAATAGGTAAAGACATAAAACAAGAGAAGAATAATTTTAAGCCAGAAAAAAACCCAAAATATTGTCTTTAAAATATTGACAAATCAATGCTCACCTCTAAAGCTGTCTAAGGACTTTGAAAACCCCTTGTAACATCTAAAGAAGGGAAGAAAATAAGTTTCCAAAATGATTTCTCACCCTCTCCTCTTTCTGAAATTTGCTTATACTTAAGGAACTACATATTCTTAATGGTAAATTAAAAGGAAAAAAAATCCTGCATTGTACTTCTCCAGGAAATGAAACTAAGTTAACTGAAACTACATGGATGCCATCTGATCTGCATGCAGTCTGACCGAGTCACCATGTTTAACAGTCCAAGAGCAAACAATTGGACTAACAAGATTTTTCAATTCTGATGAACTCAAGAAAGTTAAATTGAATACCCATCCTTTAAAACAGTCTTTCCTCTATGTTACAATGCTTCAGGAAGAGACAAAGTAAACCATTTAGTGGATTAGGTGTCATCCTTCCACCAGGATCAATGACTACTTAAGATGTACAAATTTTTTACAGATGGATAACAGTTTACTCAATAGATAGGCTCCATAATCCCACTCCCTGTCTTCAACCCTGGAAGAAAGCAACATTCCTAAAGCACTGGGTTTGGTCACAAGTCACTGATGCAATAACCATCCTCAAGCTTCTCCCTTACAGATTTTTTTCTTTTCTTTTCTTTTTTTTTTTTTTTGTAATGACTGTATAAAAAGGCTGTTTAATATGCCAACAAATGTTTCAACCATATAATCCTCACTAAGCAACACTCTTCTTATTAGAGGAAAAAGCAGTAAAATGGCAATGCTTCTTTCATTTGTGAGGTACTTTGTTGAAACCACAGCTTTTCCCTATTTTCTATCTGATCTGATTCTCTCATTTTTCCAGAGGTAATCCCTCATATTTTAAAGAAGACATTAAATTGAAGCTGAGAAAGTCAAATTGCTTGGCAATGGTTGAAGAGTAACTAGTGGCAAAGCCAGAAATAAATTCCAAATTCCATCAACTGCAACAGTCTATTATTCTCTAACACATCTCTCCGAAACTCAAATGTTTAAAAAACATATAAATAAAAATAAAAACCTTTTCATGAAGACATTTTCATAGGCCCCTTCTCCAAAACAGCTGGAGGGTACCTGCTGGGGAACTTGAAGATCATATGTACACAGCTCTTCAAATTCAATTCTTACAATAAGTTAATCAACAGCATGGTGTTCAAAACCTTTTCTTAGCAGGAAGTACAAAAGTCAGGAAAAAAAAGAGATACAGTTCCTGTCCAAGAGTACTTGGGGATGTCACCCACATGAGCAATGAGACAAATCCACTTCCTGCTCTGGAGCAACTGCTGTGTCCCTTGTTTTGGCACACCACACCATGTTCATCTGGCTCATCTGGGTTACTTTGTTTTGTCCTGTTTGTTTTTCAGAAATTTCCATACAGCCTTAGAATTTTACAGCCTGAATTCTGTCCCTGAAAAGGAGCACAGGCTTTGGTACCATAATAGATTTATAATTTTATTGAAATAATTTTCCTGGAGATCAGTGCTAGCATTTGTATTCCATTAAAAAATCCAAATGGTTAAGGCCATCCAAACCAAGCAGAACTCTACTTTAGACAATTCCCTTGAGCCAAGCACAATGGCACATGCCTATAATCTCAGTGACTCAGGAGGCTGAGGCAAGACCCTCAGTAACTTAGTGAGGCCCCATCTCAAAACAAAAAATAAAAACTACTAAAAGTGTACCTCAGTGGTAAAGTATACCTGGGTTCAATCCCCAATAACAATAATAAGAACAAAACAACACCACAAACAAGTAAACAAACAATTCCATGATTTCTGTCCTCAAAACATTCCAGAAGTATCAAACAAAGCTATCATAATTTCTTATTGTTGCTTTTATAACACAGCACTTTTGATAATTTCATCTACCTTCACAAGGCTGATAGTTAAGGCAGGGGCTTTCCAACTTTTTATGATAGTAACTAAAAGTACAAAATGCATTTTGTATAACCAGCCATACTACACACTACACATGATATATATATCTGGAACAAAAATTTCATGAAACTTAACTAAGGTTACTGATTCACACTGATATTTTCTATACTACTTCTTTCTTTCTTTTTTTTTTTCAGTACTGTACATGTGAACCCTTAAGCCTCATAAATGATAGGCAAGCACTCCACCTACATCCCCAGCCCTATTTTAATTTATTTTATTGTGAGACAGGGTCTCACTAAATTACCTAGGTTGGGCTCAAACTTTGGATCCTCCTGCCTCAGCTTCTCAAATAGCTGGGGTTATAGGCATATACCACAGCAACCAGCTACTATTTGGGGGTGGAGGACTGGGGATTAACCTGGGGTGCTTTACCACTGAGCTACATCCCCAGCCCACGTCTTGTGTATCTGAAGGCTTCTGCATATACATCTCGATAACTTACTGTGATGTTTTCTTTTTTGCACTTCAGCACTGAGGTTTCACTATTAAGAACAGGCTTCAGAATCATGGTGTGTAAGGAAGTCGCCCTCAATACCTTTTTCTCTTTTAATTAACAGTTTTATTAAGATCTAATTCATAATTCACATACACCACATTTTGTTCACTCATTTATCAGGTAATGAACATGGACTATTTCCACTTTTGAGGGGAGTTAAGTTCAATCATATATATTGATATATCTGATGTTTGGTATCAACTGTCTTACTATTTCACAATTATATATATTTGCTATTTCTCTCTCTATAGAATGTACATTTTTCTTCTTTAATACTTTTTTTTGTACTTAGGGAGTTTGTTCTAGTAGTTACCTTGCATTTATCATCTAGCTTATCACCTTTTTTCTAAACTTTGAAATCTTGTGTTTACTGCTACAGGAATTTAATGGACTACAGTTTTAAATATTAGTTCTCTTCCATTGTTGTATCTTTAGTCTTCAAAGGACTTATATACACATTTTATTCCTTTGTGGTCAGTTTTGCATTTTCATTCTTTTATTTTCAAATTCTTTATCTCATTTTCATCTAGATTTCTAAAAATTCATATCTTAAAGGATACTTAGCTTGATATAAATATCTGGGATCATACTTTAATCAAATTTTTAAAAATGTTGCTCAACTATTACCTTGTTTTGTATGTTTCTGATAAAACTGATGACAGTCTACATATTTGCATTTTGATCTTTTTTGTTGATATACATCTTCTGAATCTAATAGTTTCACCAAAGTAAGTCTTGAAATAAAACCAGAATTGAGCATTCTGTTTTTTCTAGGTATTCAATCAACAGTCCCTTTAAAATGTACTTTAAGATACTTTGTTTATTAAAGATAGAAAAATTTCTTGGATTACCATTCTGAATGTTAGTTGTGCTCCACTGTTTTGCCTTTGCTCTTCAAGGGCTCACTAAAAAAACTGCTATTCCTATTTGGTCTATCTTGCATTTCTACTATTTTATCTCTTACCTTTTTATTTCTTCTTTGCCTCATTTTCATTCCTTTCATTTTCAGCCTTTCTTTAATGTCCCTTATTAATTTTTTACTTGAGTCTATTCTCCCTTGGGCACCTTCTGATGTATATTACTCATTTTTGAGATAATCACTACCCTCCTTCATTTTATGAATTCAAACACTTGTCTTTCCATTCTTTCCTGTTTGCCATTTGTATTCTTAGTTTCTCAATTTTCTTTTTTCATATCCCAACAAGCTCATTTGAGTATATTTAATTCTGTTTTGAATGTTGTCTTACAGTTCCTTCAGCTTCACAATAGTTTGAGGGAGACTATTCCACAGACGATGTATGTTGTTTTTTGTTTTCTCATTTTAGGGGTTAATAATATAGATGTTCCTCCAATCCCTATTCCTTTTTATGGTATCAGGCTGTTTCACAAGATGCTTAGATCAATGGTGTCATTTGCTGTCAGCACGGCAAAGACAAGACACACTAAGAGACTTCTGTTTGAGTTGAGTAGGGAAGGACTGTGTGTCCTCTTCTGGTTCACTTTTATTTTGAACTTCCGTTTTCCCTTTTTGCTTCTCTTCCCTTTTACCAAACCAACTGTCAATTTTCTCTAAGTAGCTGTACTTTTTCTGCATGCTACCCCTTCAAATTACATACTTCTACCTAAGCTTTTGATGGTAGTTGTAGGCTACCTTGGCCCTGTTGCCAGCTCCTTCTTATCTTTCCCATTTTCTTCTTATTCTGCGTCTACTGGGCACACAGCCTCGTAATGAAGCAGGGACAGTGAAATGTGTGACCGCTTGCTATCTGGTACTTATTTCTCTTTGTATTTGCACTTTATCCTCTCCTGCTAAAGGAGCAACAGTTCTCACAGAAGATGCCCTAGGCTGGCAGCTCAGAATCTGGCTGCACCTCAGAATCATCTAGGGAGTTTTCATCAGAGCATATTCTTCTCTTCAACCCTCATGGTAAGCAGGTCAGGGTGAGGCCTCAAAAATCTATCTAAAAGACTCTCACCAAGTTGAGAATTATTTCAGGACAACCCCCTCCCCCCCCTCCCCGTTCTAATGTACCCTAGTGATTTCCTGAGGACAGATGGAGAACCCACTAGTGGAGCAAACTTGCCCATCTCATCTACTTTGGGAGCATCAGGGAAGTGTCAGTAAGGATTACCAAGCAGCCTCTGGGCACTGGCAGCACTCTTCTGATAATCTATGCCTGCTCTCTTCTCAGGTTCTACGTTCACTGCTGAACTCGGGAGTGCTCGGGACCTCTGGCTAAACCCTTTTGGTTTGTTCTGGTTAACAACACATGGAGTTTGTCACTAGACTCTAACCCTGCCCTGATGAGATCACATAATTGTCTGTTCTCCCAAGCTCCACCCTTCTGAAGGGATTGTGGGGCTGAGGAGTGGATGGAAATTATCTTCTTCATAGTGTTCTGAACCCCACTGAGTGATTCTCTAGTTTTGAAAAACTGGCAGTTGATTTTGAGGTAACAATGCTAACAACCACTACTTTAATATATTTGAGAAACACACAATAAAAGGAAGTGATGAGATATATTTGATATCCAGAAATAGACTCACAATTTTTCTATTAATACTCTTCTTTTATATAAATCTGCTTTTTGGCAATAGCACCTGTTGTCACATTTAGCTTTCATTATGTACAGTGGATCCTCTTGACTGAACCCAGAACAGGGGAGCCTTGTAAACATGGTGATTCCCAGTCTATCCTCCTAAGTCTAAGTAAGTAAAACTTAGATTAGAGCCAGGAATATTCATGTTCAGGAAATTTCTATAAGGGATTCTGAAAATATTCCTTAAATTCTCTAAGGGATTCTGAATACATGCTTTAAAAAATACTCTTTTTCTACCATGGCTCTAAAACATCAGAATGTCACAAAGCAACTCTCTTCATTAAAAAAAAAAAAAAAAGTGTAGGCATCTTAGCTCTTCAAAATGCCAGAAATATCTGTCTTTGCCAAAAGGCACCAGTTGTCATGCTCAATCAATCACAATTCTTCTAAATTTTCTGTTCCCTTTTAGTCCCTTTGATATTTACACATGTTCTGAGTCACTAAAACTTATGGTCTATAGTGTGACTAATGCTCTGGGGATATTTAATAAATACAAATGAGCAACTACCATGAACCATATTTGCATATACACTACCCCCAACTCCTGCCCCTGAGAATACCTTGCACTACTCCAAGTAGGGATAAAAACAGACCTGGATGCCCACTCACAACATGGAGCTATAACTCTCCTTTAAGAGCATCCATTTTGGCTTTGTTAATCAGGGTGATTCCATTGGGAGAAGCTGTCTGGCTATATCAAATTCGTGCAGATGCTGAATGGACACGGAGTCTCTGCCAAGATTTCAGAAAGAAACAGAAGGATGGCAGTACCTCTAGCAGTGCCTTATCCACTCTGGTGAGCCACAGAGAATTACCTACCCCTCCTTTGCCCATCTGTTGATCACAACCAATTATCTCAAACTCTTCTGGGGTTTCCATTAAGAAAATCCTCAACTAAAAGCAGAAATAAGTATGATGAAAAATCCAAGCCAATAAAGTCTAGATTAGAATATTTGCCAGTTTATCCAACAGAACTAAATTCTCTCTTGACTGTAAGAAACAAAAACCAAAGACAACCTCTCAATAATATATGATCCATGTATAATTTTTGAGCTGCAAAGTTTTTTATTACTTACTTTTATTCTTAAAAAATTTATTTTTAATTGTCACATAATAATTATACATATTTATGGAGCATAAGATCATATTTTAATACATGCATACAGTGTAAACTGCCAGGTTTGAAAACCACGTCAAAATAAACAAAACTCAGAGATGAATATGCACAGGAAACTTGTAAACTAAGATTGCTGATTCAAGTCATAAGAATTTTAATACAATGGGTCTCAAGTTTTCAGAAAAATATGATTTTACTAAAAGCCATCTAATTTATAAAGTAGATCCATCTCTCTTATCTGGTTACCAAATACTTTCCTGCCACCAGGAAAAGCTGATTAATACACACTATCCTAAAGTTGACAGTATCATGTACTTAAAACTATGAGATTGATTTCAGTAGACAAGATTCAGAGCAAAGGAATACTCCCAAGAAAAACAGTCAAAAGGTCTTCTACTCTCTGTCTAATAATACGTGTTTTTCTGATAGTTCTCTTGAGGCTTCCAAGTACTTATTTTATTGACAGCATGAACCAAACCATTTTAATTTATGAAGGCTTGTATTCAGGCACTTTCCTCAGTTACATAACCCAACACAGAACTGATAACACTAATTTACTGTCAGAAAAAAAATATTAAAAAAGGAGCAACTACATATTTTTATGATTTGTATTATGGAATAAACTGAATGAAAGAAATATTAAGCAAAGTTTCATTAATGGCTGAAGCTATTTGCCAAACATGAATAGCAAATTTGTTCTGTCTTACACAAATGGGTTCTTCCTCATACCATGAGGCTAAATTATGCCATTCACCTTATCATTTTCTGTTTCTTCTACCCAATTATTAAGCTTCCTTGAGCAGCTACTTTAAGCTGCAGTAGAGGGTAAGCTTTGGGAGGGTCACACCTATGCTGACTCACTTCTCATTGCCCCACAGCATCCCACACAGTGGCTTAAACCCACTGCGTCAGTAGGATGTTTGCTGTGCCGAACCGTAAAATAAAACAAAGCACAGCTGAAACCGCCCGCAAGAAACCTGTCTCACATACTCTTTCTTAAAAAGTCAACTTTAGTGTTAAAACATCATGTTTTCTGGGCTGACCTGCTTCAATTACTGTCAATACTAGTTTACATCCTTCCCCAAACTCATCAAACGAAATACTCCAAAGTTACCATTTTCCTGATAAAAATTATGCCAAAATAAGGACTATTATTAATATCAACTTTCTAAAAATCAGTGGCTTGGTAAAAATAGTTAGAAAATGTTCTGGGGTAGGTTATGTAGCTCAGTGGTAGAGAAGTCCTGGGTTCAATACCAGTATACCAGTATCTCCAAAAAGAAAGAGCTAATCAATCTTACCCTGCCTGCTTCAAAAGCCTGTATGCCTAAGATAATGAGCTCTTTTAAAGTATTCTTTCTAAAAAGAAGAGAGATCCGTTGTTACCACGCTAGAAAGGTAACTGCTATACTGGTTGGAAAACAAAGGCTGCAGAATATGCCTTTTTATAAAAGTTTCTTATTTCTGGAGCTGGGGATGTGGCTCGGTGGTAGAACACTCGCCTAACATGTGTGAGGCACTGGGTTTGACTCTCAGAACCACATATAAATATATAAATAAAGGTCCATCGACAACTAAAAAAATATTTTTTAAAAAAGTTTCTTATTTCTGTAGATTCATCTCTCTTATTTGGTTAACAAATACCTTCCTGCCTTCTGGAAAAGCAGATTAATACACACTATTCTAAAGTTGACAGTATCATTACACACACACACACACACACACACACACACACACATATTTAGAGGAGGGAATTGGAGATTGAACCCAGGGATACTTTACCACTCAGCTACATTCCCAGCCTCATCATCCCCCTTTTTTAAAATTTTGAGAAAGGTTCTTGCTAAGTTGCTGAGACTGGCCTCGAACTTTGGGTCCCCCTGCTTCAGTCTCCCTAGTGCTGGAATAAAAGGTGTGCACCACTGCACACAGTTGACAACCATATTTTCTTAAATTCCATTAATTTTTTATAATTAGTTCAGTTGTAATTCATTGTAACTTACATAAGCACACTAGGAATTTTTTTTTTTTTTGAGGAAAATAACTAAAGGAAGAGGAAAGGAGTACTAGAAATTTTTTATACCTTGATCTAGGTAATAGTTAAAGGTGTGTGTGATAAATTTTCTTGAGAAATATGCCAAAGGGTTTTTACACTTTAGTGAATATAGTTGTATCTGGATAATTTAAAAGAAAAAGAGACAAAAAAATATGAAACTGGGAGTGAGGATGGATAATATTTAAAATTCCTTAAGTTCTTTTTTACTCATTGAATAAAAATTTATTGAGCACCTTCCTTAATTCCAGATACAATACAGGATGCTGGGGATAAAACTGTAATTGCAAAGCAGGCACTGGTTTCATAGAGTCAACACTCTAAGGGTGGGGAGGAGAAAGTGGGCAGGAATCGCAACACAGTGCACAATGAGTCAATGAAGGGCTGGACACAGGCCTTGGGAGACAGTGAGGTAACAAATTCAGTTTGGGAGAGCCACAGTTCTTCCCTGGCTATTTCACCCACACAGCATCACACATGCTGAAAGATCTAAAATTTCTTTTTAAGTTAAAATATTCATTTCCTTTTTTGCACTTGTAGAAGCACAAAATTAAATTATCTTTTAAAAATTTTCATCACAAGGATACACTCATAGTTAGATCCTTCCTGTTGTCTCTAAAGTAATGGTCACTTCCTAAAAAAAAACTTTAGCAGAGGTCAAAGTGATTTAGGCACCAGCCTATGGAGCATTTTAGTATATGTATAAGGACTCTGAAGCAAACAAGATGTTTCAAAGTAAGTTAACACTCACTGTTATTTACTGCTTTCTTTAAAGTTTTCTATGTTGTAGCTCTTCATAGAAAACAGAATTTCACATAGTGGATAAATTAATCCCCTCATCAAAACAACTTCTTCAAAGGCTTACTAATACAAGTTATTTAGAAAAATTCTGTTTGTTCAAAAGAAAATGTTACTTAAATGTGAGGGGAAAGATTGGTAAAGAAGGACCGATTAAAAAAAAGAAATAAGCAAACTCTGGGAAAACCCATCTCTGTAACGAAAGTCACAAATATGGAAAGCAGGACCAGTGAATGATAAGCTAATTAAGCTAAGCCTGGAGCAGCTGGTGCAAGTTCTGGCCAGGTGGCAATGTGGGCAAGTGCACTTCTCATCCTTGTTTGACACCGGCATCCCCACCACATATTACATACAACATAATCTACCTCTCTCTCCAGAGAGCAGCAAAGTTAATAAAGAATCTATAGGATATCCCTGGCTCCACCCCCTACAAAATGGTCAGAGATGTGGGTGGCAAAACAATTCTCTTCATAAATCCAAGCTGAACAATCAGAAAACTCTCACACATGGTCTCACTTCAGAGAAGACAAAAAGGCCAGCGAGGGGTACCATACAGATACAGGTGAACACACAAGACAGACAAAGCACTTTACCTGTCAGCCTTCATGAGGAGGTTAGGCGGTAGCTCAATGAGCTGGTTATGCTGCACATCCAAGACCTCCACAGAGGTTCTTTCTAGCCGCTCAGGCAGCCTTGCCAACCGGTTGTGTCCTGCCAGCAGTTTCCGGAGACTACTGTTACAAAATAAGCTGTACAAAAAGGGACAGAAGACAAAATCCAACTTACTTTAAGCTAACTTGGGATAAAGATTAGAAAATGAGTAAGAGCAGAATACTTTAAAATCCTCCAAAAATCTCACATTCATTCAAAGCAACTGCAAGTTCATATAAACTTGGAGATTTAAATTTCAATACTTTCCAGACTTTTAAAAAAAGAGGGCAAGGAAAATTATGAAAAGAGATATTGAGCTAAGAAGCTCTTCTTAGAGAAAAACAAGTTTCATAGAGGTAAACACTAAAGAGGTCAATCCAATTTTGTTAGTTTCACAGGGTGGGCTTTGAAAGGTTGTATGATTCTCCAAGGTAAGGCTTGTGTCTTATATGGCCCTACACTGCTGGGTGTTCTATCCACAGAGCTACTAAATAAACACAGCACAGCAATCGATCTTTACCTAAAGGATCAACATCAAATAAAGGCTTCTTCTAGCCAACTTAAATTTTACAAATGCATCTGAGAAACTGTTACATTTTCTTTCAGTTTTAAAATCATAATCATCTATCCTTTCTTATGCTTCATGTCAATATATTTTTGCTTTCTCTTTGGTTTAATCTTATACCAAGGAAGAGACTCCCTCCTAAAGAGAGCAGAATACCTTTTACCTACTATTTTCTTGTGAGCCTTAAAGAACTGTTTGAAAGATTGGCTGCATTTCTTCTCAGGGTTACTGGAACAAAATCAATAATGAATACCTGTTAATCTAATGTAAGTGTGCATTATGACCACTTCAGACTTTTCCAACAGTAATAGAGAATAAACAGGTGCTGGGTTTAAACACAAACATCTGGGAGCTTTGGAAAACGCCAGGTTATAATTTGCATCATGATCACTATAGAGTAAGAATTCATTTATGCTGCAGTGAAAATGAGGCTTCCTCATCCACCTGTTTTCTACCATTCTGATCTTACTGGTAACCCTAATTTTTAAAATTAACTTATTTTTATTTGGTAAGAAAATTGTATATATTTATGGTCTATAACATGATGTTTGATATTATGTATACATTATAAAATGGCTAAATCAAGCTGATTAACAGGCATTACCTCACATTACCTCACATACCTATCATTTTTTTGTGGTGAGAACCTTTACCTTCAGTAATTTTCAATATAATACATTATTATTAACTATAGTCACATTTTACACAAAGGTCTCTTAAAATTATTTCCCCTTCCTAACTGAAATTTTGTATTCTTTGATTCACAACTGTTAAAAATCACTCTATATTATGGCATACCTTTATTCACTTTAAATATCAAAATTATATTCTTTCCTACAAAGATGTTAGCAACCTGCCTCAACCCTTCACATTATAGGTCACCACTAAAGATATCTGATTTTACAGGTTTAGACATCAGTGTGACAGGACAGACTATCCAGGCCAGTGTGCAGTCGCTATTGTCACAGGGCAATCTCTAGAATAGTGATTCCAACCCAACAATTCAGGATTTGGAGATAAGTATTATTTTTTCCTTTTATTCTTAACACATGGAAAACTGAAAGACAGGAGTGAAAAACTCTTTATCTTGATTTTTCCAAACAAAACAGTAGATTTGATCAACTACAGCATATTAAATGTTATTAGATTCAGTTCAACTGCTTTTTATGCTAAGCATTATAATACTTTCTTTTCCTTTAATGCATTTCCACTTCTAAATAATATTTTTTGTTAAACCTTTCACATACCTTACTTAGAGAAATAAAATTTAAGTATAAATCACTGTCTTGTCTGAATAAAACATTAACAATAGAGCCCTTAGAAAATTTGCAGCTAAATACCACAAGAGAAAACAATACATATTGTTTTGTCCCACATTAAACACACACACACACACACACACACACACAAATACACAAACACACACACACATAGTTTAAATGCTTTGACAATAGAGCATTTGGTATCTGCTTTGAATAAACTTTTAGATTCCCCCCAAAGCCTGAACTGATACACATCCAATCTTAAGATTAATGAACTTTAGGAAGATTGGGTAAAGTATGAGATATCTTGTAATTGTTTTGAGTGTGTGTGTAAATATAAAAAATTCTCTTTGGTAGCAAAATAGAGGCCTCAATCACTTATGTGCTGTCTGTTGGATCAAGGGTCAGCAAGGGTAACAGAAGAGAGAAAACAGGAGGAAAGATAATGATTAAAAAAAATTGCAATAAATTAATTTCCCCCACTAATAGTAGCCGGGTTTTGTTTTCAATCTTCCTCTTCTAAAAGGGCAAGACATAGACACTCAAACACACACATATCTACACATATCTATCTTTTGATAATGGTGATGGGCTACACAGGGTCACATAAATACTCAATTTAACACTCCTGGGCTGAGAGTGATTTCAAATGGATCAAATTTATAAGTATGATGTACAGCTGAAGAACAAACAGAAACTACTTGAGCTTTTCAACAACTGAAAACGTAACTTAGATTTCTTTTATGAAAGATTTCTTTTTAGGATTAAACCAAAGAAAAACCAAAAAATACATTGACAAGAGGAGGAAAGGGAGAGGTGATTATGATAATAAAATACAACTGAAGAACATGTAACATTTTCTTAATTGCATTTGTAAAAGCTTAAATGGACAACAGAATCTTTTCTTTAATGATTTTATTCTATCACAGTATTATCTAACAGAAATATAACACAAACTAAGTAATCTTAAACTCCAGTAGTTACATTAAAACAAAGTATAAAAAAATGATTCTTATATTGTATTTTATTTGACCCAACATATCTAAAATATTTTATAATGCAATTAATATACAATGTTGTTAATATTTTGCATGTTATATATATATATATATATATATTTCACACTTAGAGAACTTCTAAATTAGAACATGTCACACTTCTCAATTAAAACTCAGTAGCCATCTGGCTCAATGATGAGTAAACCCCCCCCCCATCATTAGACAGCAACTCTAAAACATTTACTAGGCTTGTCAAGTGTGTGTGTGTGTGTGTGTGTGTGTGTGTGTGTGTGTATATATATATATATATATATATATATATATATATATATATATCTCATTATTCTTGTTCTTTGTGAATACAAATCATATATCTAAAGATCATGTGAAAGTAATCTAAAGTAAAAACTACTCCAAAATGGTGACATGCATTTTACAGTATTTTCACTGATATTCTGGACTATGCATTGGTAGAAACAATTGACTTTCTCTATTCAGTGATTGGCTAAAAATGTCTGAAATAACTAACCTTAATTGTTGTAGCTACTAGCTACAAGTGATTACTTAAAATTAAATTATTAAAATAGGATAAGATAAAAAATTCAGTTCCTTAATCACACCAGCCACATTTCAAGTGTTCAACAGCTACATGTGGCTGGACATACCTTACTGGACAGCACAGAAATAGAGCACTTCAGTCCTCACAGGAAGTGTGACAGGACAGTCCTGGGAGAAATTACTCTTTCAGTTATTAATTGCAAGGCTAGTCTAAACAGTCCAATTTTGTTCCACAATTAGTCAACTTGAAAACATTTATCTATATCTATGGATACTAGATATCATAATATGGCTATTTTGAAATTCTTAACATTGAAATGAAAATTATGAAATAAAAATAATAACAAATGTTATGAGAAAAAAGGAAAGAGAATTTCTTGGACCTTCTACTCCAAATTTCATATCAAGAAAAAAAAAAAAGAGAGAGAGAGAATTGAGTTCGCCCTTCAAGCTTTAATGATCTAACAATACCCCCACCAAAGTTATAGTATAAGGAGAAAAATTATTTACAGGAAAGGTAGATATGTTAAGTCAACAGACAAAAGTAGAAGATCCTGAAAAAATTAATATCCTAGAGGTGAACCATTCATTTGTTTGTTGAGCCTTTGAACATTTCTTTTGGTTTATTTAAAAATTTCCACCAAGCACCATCATTTGGCATATTTGAAAGGCCTGCCTGAGAGTCAAAACCTCAGTCTATTCTTTACTCCATGAAGACACAGATGGGGTAAAGGCACCAAATAAGGTTTTAAAATAAACTCTTTTCTAGGTTCATAAAAACAAGTTAAACACTAAAATCAGCATTTCTATTCATTGCTCATCTATTTTAAGATTCTCTCACTTGATCCACAATGCTTACCGGGCAGGAAGTTCACATATTTGATTATGGCCAATATCCAAAACTTCTAGTTTTCGGCTTTCACATACCCACTCAGGCACATTTTCTAAGTGGTTTCTAAATATAAAAACACATAGTTATTTTTAAAATTAAATTTGGCCTCAAGTGTGATTCTAAATTCAAAATAATTACAAAGAATAAATAAAACTTTAATGGAATACCAAAACACAATGAGATAAACCAAAAGGATATGTTTGTTCACTTTATTCTAGAAGATGAATTGTGAAAGTAAGAAGAAATACAGAACAAGAAAGAACACTGTAAAACCCATGCATCCTCTCTAAAATCCAAATAAAATTAAAATTTAAAAAATCCTAGTTGCCAGAGTACTCTCCTAAAAAATATATAAATACAAGTTAAGGGACAGAATATCTTATACTGAGAAAAAATACATGAACACTTCTGGTTAAGTCAAAGAGTCAAATGACATTAGTTTTATTTTCAAATTTGCATTTTTACCCTTTAACATTAAAATACTTCCCAATTCCAGCTGGTATCATGAAAACATATCCATGAATAAAGAGAAAGAGTGAGAAGTGACTTTAAAATGGGACCACTGGGCATTAGATGGTAATTATAATTACTAGAAATAAGTGAACTGAACTAATGAAATTGACCATTAGGCAAACACAGGCCCTCAAATATGCTAGGTAAGCATTCTCTACCAGTGAGCTATACCCCAGTCCCAACTATAATTCTTTACAAACAGATGATCAATTCTGTGAAAATGATGCTTGGGCCAAGGACTGTAAGACATTACAGCAAAAGTGAATATAGTTATGATGTTAGAGTGGTGGGAATTACACATGATTTAAAAATCATGTTCCAAAATTTTGCTACTATATCATTTTCCAATTAAAATATAAAAACAGAAGGCATTATTTTTTTTCTGTCTAGTTTAGATACACACTGTTCTGGTAAAGATTGACACAATAGGAGAGTGAAAGTATAATCTCAACATACAGAAATGAAAACTCTTATAAATGATTAAAATAACTCAAGAACTTTGTCCTAAGGAACTCAAAGGAACTAGTAAACAGCGTGACAAGATGACAGCTTGGGAGGTGGAGCAATTCCAGTGAGTGTTACAAAAGGAAGGTGAATGACATCTAAGTGGCAGAATTCAGAAACAAGCGTGACACAAAGTGTTGCCAATTCAGGCTGACTTCAGGATTTCAGTGGGTACACTTATCAATTATATTCTACAAATAAGAGAAAACTTTTCACTCTATAGCCAGCTCTTTAAAACAAATCTGTTCAAGATATTTATATGCACCAATGTATGCAAACCCCACTCCTGCAATATTCTTATTTAAACGGTGAAAATAACATCCAGAGCTGGGGACAGAAAGGAACTTAATCATGTAGTGTCTAACTTCGACTTCATTAAACACAACTGTTTGATGTGTATTTTTGTGGGGAATGCATGAAGCACTCTTCAAAGAATTTTATCATTTTATAATTATAAATATATAATTATAATTGTAATAATTCTTCCAACAGCTAAATACCAACACATTCATACATAACTATGTCTACATTATTAAAATAGCTAAGTATGTGTACTTTCATGATAAAAGGCAAATTCTGTGTATCATGAATCACACTACAGTTGGGATTACAAACTATGGTGACTTTTAAAAAAACATGAGAATTTACACATTGAAATGACTTAACAGTCATCACCTTGAAAGAGCCACAGACTCCCAGGAGTCCAGAAATCTGTGGTATTTCTTTTGGAATTTCCTTTAATGTAAATTTCAATCAGTGTATTAAAATTATTAAAGTTTAATTTGTGTAAGTACATGCTGTAGACAGACTCATACCTTTGTGTCATCAGGAAAAAGTGTATTATAATACTTGTGGGTCCTGGAATAGATATGATATAAGCTGCAGAATCAAATTTTCATAAAAGGTAAGATGGTCAACCTATTGGAAAATGTATTCAGAAACCTAAGCTGGCTTAATGGCTATTTTCTAAGAGTACTTGGCAAGAAAATATATGTACAAAATAACAAAGAGGAGGAATCAAAAGAAATATAGTACTCTAAAAATAAAGAATTAGTATTATTTCAGGGAAAGAAGACATGATTGATATAATTAAAAGCTACTGGACCTTCAAGTCATGACCCTCAACTCAAAATCTTTCAAGCCTAAACATGATGTTCAAATTGAAGTCCGAAATGACATTTTCTTGTATGAGCTACATTACAGTGTACAGATGTATTTTAATGGAGAAACAATCGCATTTTTTGGAGAAGACCATTAAAATCAATTTTTCATTATTTACCTTCAAGACCTAAAAAAAGTGTTTATCTTATGAACAGACATAATTATAATTATCTAAACAACTTTAAAGTAGACTCAAGAGTTCTCTGAGACTTGTTTTCTTACCTTGAAACATCCATGTAGGACAGATGATTTGGAACTGGATAAACATCAAGTTGAACTAGTTCTTGAAGAGAAAAAAAAAAAACAAAAACATAAAAACATTACTATCCAAATGACACAAAGACTCTTTATGTATGCAGAATATCATTTTTTTTTGTGCTTTATCCTCCACTGTTTGTTTAGTTTAGGAACTACAATACATCCAATTGTTCAATATTTAAAGCACCGGAAAGTAAGGAGAACTTCTTTAACTTAATTAGAAGATTTTTATTCAGGGATTGAAATAAGTCATTCATTCTATCTTCCTACCTCTCTCCTATTCATTTGCTGTGGCTTTTCTCTTGTTATGTATGCTAAGCTGTATCTAATAGATTAACCAAATGAGTATTGTCTTTTTAACATCCAGGGTTCCTTTCCTAAAGCCAAATACCATCTGGCTTTTGCCTTCCTCAACATATGAATAGCACTCTCTGGAGGGTCACAAATGAATTCCTCTTCTCCAATCTGAAAACTCTTCTTCAAACTTTATGAAATGTGACACCACTGTCCACCTAGGGCTTTGTGGCTTGGACAGAGTCCTTTCTAAATGTCCTGCTGTGTTAAATGCTTGCCAAGTAATTCACAGGTTCAGCTCCTATCTGGTTGCCCACTCGGCCCCAGTCAACTGTGAGGAGCTGATAGGTTAACTTTTCATTCCAGCTTTTTTATTTCTTCTAGTTATCATACTTTCAGGCACTAACCTCTGAGAAGATAAGTCTAAAATCCATATCTGTAGTTCTGGCAGCAAACTCCCAATAGCTCACACAAAGTTCATCTCATAACCTGGATTAGCAGAAGAGTGAATCCCTCACTCTCTCCCTTTAATGTACCTATCCACTGCTTTCACTTTAACAGCCTGAAAGCATTATTTCCAACACAATCTCCTCCACTTAAGAATCTCCCCTGGTTCTCTACAGCTTACTATACTAGGTTCAAAGTTTCACTATCTGACTTCAAGCTGTGTATCCCACAATAACTGCTATGGAGTTCAGAATTCTGTTTTCTCCTAATTGCTGGAGAAGCCACATTCAGATTCTTCCCTCCCGTTTCATACGCCTTCACTATCCAAATCCTGTATCTTTTCAGTGCTCAGCCAAACTGATAGTACTAGAACCTGAACCTATTTGAAATTTGGCTCATTTTTCCAGTGAGATGACAGAAGACATATTTTTTTAAAAAAACGTCCTTATCTTATAGAATCTATGAGCTATGGTTATAATATGCATAAAGCAAGTGCTTGATAAATATTTTTACCATGCAGTAGTAAATATAAGCTTTTATTCAGTTTGCTGATTACAGGGGACTGAGATCTTCACCTCAGCAAATGTATGCCCATATGATCTTTTCATTTATGGATTGCCATAATTTTCAAATTCTAAAAAAAATTTTATTAAATGACTGACTCTTACTTTATGGCGTCCCTTTGGATATATCATTCAGATTTATCTTATGCTGAGTTGCTTGTTAGTGGAACATGAAACTGCCTGGATTCCACAATGGGCTTTCTTTCACTCTCTAATATTACATCAAAGTCCCTGTAGTTTCACAATTTTTATAAGGTAGCCCAAGAAATTATTCATATTTCCCCCTTCCTACTTTCAACAGAAGAAACAAACCAACCATAATATTTATCACAATATGAGAAAAACAAATTAGAAACAATAAAATCTTCCTTTTCTGTCCCTTTAAATATAAAACCAGCTTTCTTCTTTTATGACTTTTATCTTGGTAATATATTTGACATTTATTTTACTAAATGAGGAAAAGGAAATCAATGAGGCAGAGATGATGGCACTGGGTAAATTCTTAAAAACAGTCCAGCTTTGATATGATCTATGTTACATACCATTATAAGAGGCATAGAGTGCTTTCAGGAAATAGCCACAAATGTTTAATGTCACCAATTGATTCCTTTCACAGTGTAGAACTTCAATGTTGTTGAAGATCATAGCATCTAGATCACCAAGTTTATTATCTCGCAAATCAAGCTGAGTGATATGCTGCAGAAAGTCTACTTCATCTGCTACAAGCTTCCTAATTATGTTCAGTCTTCAGGGGAAAGATACAAACAGAGACTATAATTAACTACAGTGCTATAAACAAATGGCCACACCCTAATACACAAGGGTAATAAGAAAGGATTCAAGCTTCATGGTGTTATAGTTCTCCATGACTTCTTTAATCTCAGCACTGGCTGTGCTTAACTGGTCAGATTCATTGGCCATTTCAGGTACAATTTCAAGAGGCATTAGCCTTCTGTGACACTTGAATGTGACAAATTCCGTGACACAATTTGGGCCACAAAGTCTGGAAGAGGAGCAAGTAACATGAGAGAAAGGTGTACTGGTCAAGAGTTATCAAGGACTGCCCCTACCAAGTGCTAACATGGAGAGAGTGCTCAAGGATAAATAAGAGCAGTACATAATCACCACAATCTATGGTGAAGGGCCTATTTTACAAACTTTCTAATTCATCACAGACTAGTATATAGTCCTGCTACATATGACTAGCACATAATTCACACCACATGTGACTAGTTTTAGTCAGATATTATGTCCCTGTGACTAAAATACAAAACAAGAAAAACTTAAAGGAGGGAGAGTTTATTTGGGGCTCAAGGTTTCAGAGGTCTCAGTCTCTAGATGGCCGACTCCGCTACTCTGAGCCCAAGATGAGGCAGTATATCATGGGTGAAGGACATGAAAAAGGCAAGCCACACAGCTCATAGTGGGATTGTGAAGCAAAGAGTGAACATGGGGAAAAGGACCTCAAAGATGAACCCTTCTAGGACAGGCCCCCATTGACCCAACTCCTCCAACTATGCCCCACCTGCCCATAGTTACCATCCAGACAATCCATTCAAACTAGGATGGATTGACTAAGTTATAGCTCTCATGATATACTCATTTCACCTCTGAACATTCTTGCATTAACAGGCGCTTTGGGGGACACCTCACATCCAAACTGTATCACAACTTAACAGGTAAGTTTGACAACACTTAAACTAGCTGACTCCCTGCAAAATGAAATAAGTCCATTGCAAAATACTTGCATGTAAAATCACTATACATTTCTAAAATATGAGTCTCAATTTTGAGACATCTCTCATTGTGGAAAAGTAGCAAATAATTTGGTTTAGTAGCCCACATTAGAGGACAATTTGAGCAGCTCAGACACAGCCTCACTCTCAGGGGGGTTGTATGCTAGCAGAAGGAAACCAGAGATGAGAGCTGGCGTACCCTGAACCAGAGAATAAATGGCTCTGAGCAAGATCGTACTTGATTGAGAGGATGTGTAATGGAAGCAAATGGCTCAGGAAACAGCAGCAGCAGGGAAGGAAAAGGAAGGGATGAGAGACAGAAACTGGTATGAAAGAAGAAGTGATCAAATCTAGTGAAAAACTCGAGTCAAATGATTTGTGTCTGGCTAGCTATCAAGGTGCTACTGCTATTAGCAAAAAGTGAAATCAAGGGGAAAGACCCAATTGAGTAAAGAAAGAAACTGAACTCTGTTCCACATGTATTTCATTAAATATGTCAACAGAGAAACTAAAGAGAAATTATTCAGCGGTCAGCTAAAGTGAAATTGATCCCAAGAAGAGAAAGAAGAGTCAGGAAAGTTTGGGGAAGAGAAATACTGAGGAGAGAGAATCAGGTAACAGGCAGATGAGGATGAGTATTAATGATGCCACAGAATAAGCAGCATTAGACTAAAAACATCAGTTTAAAGCAACAGAATAAGATTAAAAGAAAAATGACTGCTATTAATATAATGCAACATTTCCATTTGAAGGAAACTCAATAAAAATCAGTCCATTGTTTAGTGAAATTCCCCTTAAATTATTCTACTAGCTTCAATTTAAAGTATTAAGGAAGAATTACAAGGGGCTGGGGATGTGGCTCAAGCGGTAGCGCGCTCGCCTGGCATGCGTGCGGCCCAGGTTCGATTCTCAGCACCACATACAAACAAAGATGTTGCGTCCGCCGATAAATAAAAAATAAAAAAATAAAAAAATAAAAAAAAGAATTACAAGAAAGTATAAGCAGATGTTTCCCTCCTCAGTTCAGGACCTGGAGAGAAGCAGTTATCCACTCACAGTCATTCAGCATTTATAGAATGTCCAATGTATATTCTGCTATTTAAATATCTTAATATCTGATATCATTGAAAGACTCGGGCTAGAGCTAGAAATCTGAAGAATTCACAAAGCTTTTAATGAGAATTGTTACTTCTAGACATCAGATTGATCTTATTTATAAGCTAATTCAGATCAAGAAAAATGCTATCTTCTTATGAGTACCAAGTATCCTAGAAATCATCTCAGGCTATCACCTAAGGTCAGTGAAACCCATCACCTCTTGCTCTACAAAATTTATATCACCAGTGTATGTGTTGAAAAAGGCCTAAATTCGACAAAAGGAGGGTTTTCTGAATCCAAGTCACTCAGGGGCAAATAACATTCACAATTTGGAAAGAAAGTTAACAAGATAAAGTGTTTAGTTCCCTATCCTGTCCCATTCCAAAAAAAAAAAATTCAGAATCAAATAAATTAGAACTATTTGTAGTCCCCAAATTAAAAATTCTAGATCTGCAAATTACTAACACTACCCTAGGTGGTACAGGCTTGATCGCTTCAGTCTGAGAAAAGTTGAAGTAAAGTAGTTCTTGTAGAACCGGAATATGTGAGTTTAACAGGCCAAACCACATGAAGGGAGAAAAGAGGGGAGGCACATGATGCTACTTCAATATGATGAGACTGACAGGCCTGAGTTAAGGCTTGAGGTTGGCAACAGAGAGGAAAGTGGGAGTGAAGCAAGGACAGACCCATCTTTGACAAACAGTATAAAATGCCAAGAATGACAGTTGAGCAGGTTCCACAAGCAGGGAAGCGTCCTTGGGTAATAATAACAGAACACAATGTTTGCTGAGAATGCTAGGCAATTTAACTCAATTCTCTCCACAACTCTATGAACTAGTTTTGTGTGTGTGTGTGTGTGTGTGTGTGTGTGTGTATGTATGTGTATGTGGTACTGGGGATTGAATCCAGGGCCTTGTGCATGCAAGGCAAGCACCCTACCAACTGGGTTATATCCCCAGCCCTTGAACTAGGTTTTATTAACTGTAATTTATAAAGGAGAACATATCTGCTCAAGATTCAACATGCATGGTATGCAGTCACCTCTGGTTAATAGGGGAATTAGTCTGGTTAGAAAAGTATCCCACTGGACAAGTTAGCATTAAGGACCAACTCCTTCCTATATGTTGCTCTGTAAGTCCCCACTTTTCCTTAAAAAGAGAAATTTTAAAAAGCTTCCTTCTTGTATACTAGTTCTCTGTGCACTAGAAAAAAAAAAAAAAAAGTAAATCTTTTGCTGAGCATCTATCATATAGCAGGGAGATTGTTCTGGTGGTTTCCAGTTGGGATTTAGTGTGATCAGATTCAAAATGCAGGTTTCTTTCTCTTGCGAGGGGCCAGAGTGAAGGCTATACTCAAACTTCAGTATGATGGATAACAGGTTTTATATATGTGTGCGTGTGTGTGTGTGTGTGTGCGTGCACACACGCTAGGCAAGTGCTCTACTGCTGAGCCACAACCCGAGCCCAGGTTTTATATTTTTTAAAGAATGGAAAACTAAGGTTGGAGCCACTAGGATGAAGAGATAGGAAATTTTAAAAAGTATAATAAATAAGTTTAACTTAATGAACAAATTATATTAAGGATGCCAAGAAAAAAAAATTTAAGAAAGGGAGAGATGCTCAATGATGTCAAATGCCTCAGATAAGTCACAGATAAGAAGGAGCAAGAGAAAACAATTTTCCCACTTGTTCTCAATGAAACCATTTTCACTTACTTTAACTAGCTTTCTGATTCAGTGGTCCTATCTATTCACCCAAATTAAAATTGGATTTAAGCCAGGTGCAGTGGCATATGCCTGTATTCCCAGAGGCTCGGGGGGGGGGGGGGGGCTGAGGCAGGAGGATAACAAGTTCAAAGCCAGCCCCAGGAAAAAAGCAAGGCACTAAGAAACTCAGTGAGACCCCTCTGTCTCTAAATAAAATACAAAAAAGGGTTGGGGATATGGTCCAGTGGTAGAATTCCCCTGAGTTCAACTCCCAGTAAACCACCCAGCTACCTGCCAAAAAAAAAAAAAAAAAAAAAAAAAAAACTGGGTTTGATTTCACATAACAAAGTTAAGACCTTCAAGCCTTACAGTCATTCATCAATGAGAATATTTATAAACATATTTCAGGTAAGAGCAAACCCTATTATTAATCATTACTCTTCCCTTTTGGCAGAAATAGAAAAATAGGCCCTAACTCAACTAACCAGCCTAGTTGTTTAGCTAATCTCACCAAAAGAGCTATAACGAACCCCTACAAATACAAGCCAATCACTCTGATAGCATGTTTTTCATAAACAGTTACCTGAGATCCACATGTTTAATGTGAGGCATTCTTCTCAGAGCCTGAAGCCTAAGAGTCTCCATACAGTTTCCAGACATACAAAGTTTATCCACAGCAGTCAGTTTCTCCAGTACCTCTGGAATGTCAGTGAATTCATTGAATGAAAGACCAAGATAACTGAGCTGGTGCATGTTCTCCAACTCAGCAGGAAGAGACTGGAGAAAATTTCCATCCAACAAAAATGTCTGCAAGCTATTAAAGAAAACATAAAGAATCACAAAGAAAATTATACATTTCATATTGTTATTATCAATATGCATAAAGAACATATTACTAAAAATGTACTACTCTTTGAAAATGCATAAGGACAGGGCTTGAGGCAATAATGGATGAGGGGCAAAAAGAAATCAGAAATAAGCAAATTAACATTTTATTATTGGAACTTGTGATCAATTTTCTCAATTTGGATAGACATCTATGGGAACAATGTGAGTTAACTGTGGTATGAACCAGTCCAAATACCCATCTTTCCTTGTTATTTCTTAAAATTAATTTATTCCCCCCCATGTTTAGACACACCTACTCATCAGTTCAAAACAAGAATATCTTACTTTTTACAAGATTCTAAAGAATAAACTCCTTATCAAAATTTCTACATAGATCACGCAATGTATGATCTCTACTTTTGGGGTAATGACTTACATGACAAACATAACAAGTTAGCTAATCTCATGTGCCACAACCCAGTGCAGCTTCCCTGAGGTTTCTGAGGGATTCCACCACATACTTGTGCATAGCTCCAACGGCTGCTGGGACTGCACGAAGGGCATTGCAGGACACGTTCAGCTCTGCCAGGGTTGGAATACTGCAGACTGCTAATGGGAAGTCGCCTAGATGATTATTGGAAAGGTTAAGACTCTTCAACTTGGTGAACCTATTACAATAAATAAAACAAAAGGAAAGAAAAATATCATAGATGTATAACATCACATGATTTTAACATAGCCTAGCCTCACTCCCAAATTCAACTGAGGTGGAAACGAAGACATCAGAGGTAAAGGAAGCAGCAGAGCCAGAACACACATCTGATTCTAAGGCTAGTGTCTTTCTTCAACTGTTAACATGATATTTAGAAACAAACGTGTCGTTCTGAAATAAAGTTGAATGTTGGAGGAGGTGCTTCCACTGGAGTAAGATTTTCAGCTGTTTCTCAGTTTGCATAATGAACACCTGGGTAAATGATCCCTGTGAGGGAAGACAAGAGAGCAGGCAGAGCTGGGAAGCTGGCTATTTTGGATTCTGTCATCTCAAAGAAATCAAAAACTTCTGCCTCTGTTCTCTTAAATATAAATGGAAATTTATCAAAACAACACTCTCTAAAGGTAGCCAAGACTTTGTAGTTCTAAATTTAAGAACCAATTACCATTCGTCTATCTCAACACAGCACTGGATCCAGCGGCCCACACGCCTTTCTTGAAAAGCTCTACTCGGTTCACCTTAGCAACACTTCCCTCACACGGCCTCTTCCAAACCCTTCTCCGTTCTTCTTCATTGTCTCCTCTTCCCATCCCAGACTAAAATACTCCTTGCAGATACATTCTTTGCCAGTTTTGTATTTGCACTACACTGTCTTCCTAGGACATCTTCTCACTGAAATGTGAACAATTCTCTGTCTTATCACATGCAGTCTTCCCTCCTGAGCACCCTGCATGTCCAGTCCCAGACTGAATTTACCATCTTTATCCCATCTCAGCACTTCCTTCCTCCTGGTCTATTTTTATTAATGGCTCTTTCACTTTCTCAGTTGCCCAAGCAACTAAAGCAATTGCAGAAGCTATCTTTAATTTTTACTTCTCTGTGTACTCTTACATTTGGACCACTGCCATTTTTATATGAGATGAGAATCAGATAACTTTTAAATCTTTAAAAAACTGTACAAGTCTAATATTACACCTAAAACAGACACACATCCTAAATCCAATTCAACCCAATCTGCATTTTTAAGAATTTATCATGTGACCTATTTACTGCATTCTATAAAGAAACACTAAACTTTATTCTAAAAAGATAAATAAAAGTTTATTTTACACAGAAAGTTGACAAGCACCCAACAGTTTGCAAGTGTTGACCTGATTTTTTTCTAATAGCTGTTTTCTTCAATGGGTGACTGTATACATAGTAGTAATTCAAATTTTTTAAAAATTAGGAAAGCATTACTGCTAAACCTGAAAATCACTTTTAAGTTGTTTTCCATTTTATATTTTGATTCATTAGACCTTCTGAAAACAAAGAATGCATGTCTTATTCTGATTTTCTATGTCCTATAAAATATAAGCTAAAATTATAGGGACTCTTTATTCCTATTCTAATGTTTCTCAAAGCATGCATGGTAGACCCCAGAAGAGATGCCTAAGACCCTTTCCAAAAATTCCCAAGGTCAAAACTATTAACAATACTAAGATTTCATTTGCTTTTTGCCACTCTCTCTTTCTGTCAAATGTTCAGTGGAGCTCCCAGAAGGTATATGTCCTTATGATAGTACACCACACCACACTGAACACAGAATGAGAATCCAGCCAGATCTTTTGTAAAAGATTTGCAAAAATATACAACAATGATGCTCTTCTCACCATTTGTTTTTGTTTTGTACAACAGTTAGCTTTTCATTTAAAATATTAAACTGTAACTTGTTAACACTGTCTAAATGAATTAAAATATGTTTTAACTTCTAATTCAGTAATATATCAACATATAGTAGATATAAATAAAAGCTGCTTAGAACACTCAATTTTTTAAAGAAGCCACTAATCTACATTATTATTATTATTATTATTATTATTAGTTGTAGATGAACACAATACCTTTATTTTATTTGTTTATTTTTATGTGGTGCCAGGGATCAAACCCAGTGCCTCATGTGTGCTAGGCAAGTGCTCTACTACTGAGCCACAACCCCGGCCCCAGAATCCTTAATTTTTGAGAAGTAAGGAAGTCATGAAATAGGAAGACAAAATAAAATACAGAACATGCAGCTGAGTTTAAATTTTAGATATATTGTATTTTTTCTTCCTTTACATGAGTATGTTCCAATATTGCATGGGGCAAACACCAAAAAAAATTATTCATTATCCAAAACTCAAATTTAACTGGAATTTACTTCATTAACACCTCTCACCCCAACTCCTAGCCCAAACAAATGTGGCAACTCTCCCTGAAATAAAATACCTGCCTTAGTCATCACAGACAAAATAGCTGTTCTTGTCCAAACAAAAATAGTATCCCATTTTCTAGGAACTTTTTCTCATTTGACAGAACAAGCCATGATTTAAAATTTTGTACACTATTATTAAATGGAACAGTTTGTTTGTTTTTTTTAAAGACCCTCTAGGAAGGAAAACAATCCCCTATACATTATCCAACGCAATAAAATAAACACTTTACAGAAAGTGGGGGACAGGATTTTGTTCAAGATAGTAGAATAGAGAATATTGCTTTCCTGGCTTTTTGGTGTTGTGAAACCAAGAAAGGAGTCAGGCAGCTTCTCAGCAAGGTGAGTGACAAAACAAACCAAGATACTTCAACAACAGAATCCATCAACAACACAGTGGAAGAAATGTCAAAGAAGGAGTTTAGAATTACATAGGCACATTATTATAAAAATGCCTAACATATAGAATAATAGAATTTTTAAAGATTACCATAGAAAAATGACAGGTTACAGTTATAGAGAAACCAATCTGGATCTCAGATGATTTATCAGCCCAGACTCTCAAAGCTAGGTGGTTTGGGAATAATATATATCAAGCTCTGAAAGAAATGGATGCCACAGCTAAGCCATGGAACCAAACTAGGTGCCCTTCAACAGATGAATGGATAAAGAAAATGTGGTATATGCACACATGGGGTTATTACTGAGCCATAAAGAAGAATGAAAATATCACATTTGCCAATAAATGAATGGAACTGGAGACTATCATGCTAAATGAAATAAGCCAATCCCAAGAAACCAAAGGCTAAATGTTCTCTCTGATATGTGAATACTAACACACAATAAGGGGTGGGGGAGGGAAGAATAGAAGTTCACTGGATTAGACAAAGGGAAATGAAGGGAAGGGAGATGGAAATACAAAAGAGTAGAAAAAATCAGACATAACTTTCCTATGTTCATATATGAATACAAAACCAGGATAACTCCACATCATGTTCAACCACAAGAATAGGATCCTAATTAGAGTAAGTTATACTCCATCTATGTATAATATGTCAAAATACGCTCTATCATCACGTGTATCTAAAACAACAAATAAAAGAAAACAAAGTGGGGGAGAGGAGAATTTCAAAGCCAATAATTACTCAAGATGGGGAATAGAAGCATTAGTTTTTGGAGAAGGATAGGTCAATAACAGGTTATAATTTATTTGTGCAAACAAATTTACTAGAATCCTATCACTGCTGAAACAAAGAAGCAGAAGTGAGCTGAAAGAGCACAACACAGTTGACAGGTTTACATGGAAGCAAGAGAAAAAAACCTCTGAAGAAGTGTCTCCATTCATTTTATGTATCTGAATTTTATTTTTTAAAATAGCTACCAGTTCAAAGAGAAAGAGGCATGGTTATTCTCTGCATCAAGTCAATAACAAAACACTTAGAGGAAGAAGATGGTCTTCAATCCCAGAGGACAATAACCTCCTGTACTGGTAAACCTTCAGTCTTAGTTGTGATGCCTCACCCTACCCCAAGTACTGGGGATTGAACCCAGAGCCTCATGTATGCTAGGCAAGCACTCTGCCACTGAGCTATATTCCCAGCTTTAGCACCACATAGGCTCCCTTCCCCTACAGCCACAAGGTCCAATATGGTACCACTAGCCCCAGTGACTACTGAGCACTTGAAATGGGGATAGTCCAAATTGATATATTCTCCAAGTTTAAAATGTATACAGACTGAATATCTTTTATCCAAATGCTTGGAATCAGAAGTGTTTCAGATATTGAAGTTTTTCAGATTTAGGATCTGAAAGTATAGACAGGTTAAGCATCCCTAATCCAAAATTTCAAAATCCAAAACTTTTGAGCATCATGTCAGCACAAAAGTTTTGTATCTCAGAACATTTCAGATTTTGGGTTTTTAGATTAGGGATATCCAACCTGTACTAGATTTCAAAAACAGTACAAAAAAATAAAAGAATATAAACTACCTCATTAATTTTTTATAACTGATAATTTTGACATATTGTCTTAAATGAAATACATTAGTAAAACTAATTTAATCTATTTAACTCTTTCTAAAGTAGATGGCAGAAAACTTATTTATGAGGCCTGCATTATATTTCATTAGGGAAATGCTTTCTACATATTAAGAGTAAGCAAGACCCTGGAGTTTTCTACCAAATGACATCAACCCTCTTTGCAGAGTTTGCATGAATTCTTCCTGGACTCCATCCACCCACCTGTGTTTGTGGACCCATAAGCCGTAGGGTACACAGCAGTGTCCACATCCCTACAAGTGGGGAAGGGCACTGGAGATGAAAAGAGAGGAGATACAGACAGCTGGCTCTACATTGTACATGTACACTGTACACTGTACATGCCCCAAGGAATTTGAGGATGTAAATTTTATTACAGAACATAATGAAAATACACTTGTTACAACATATTTGATAGTTTGTTAGCCTGACTATAATTTATGTATTCAAAAATATGACATGTGGCTCTCCATTTACACTTTTATCCTAGACCTGAAAATTTTAACAGCTAATTCTGATTTGCGAGTACCCTTGATTTTTTGTACCCTCTCACCACATTCCCCATATACCCTCACATTCTTCCCTGTACAGCCAATGCCCCAAACTCATCTCAGAGAAAAACAGAAACTTGTTTACCAAATAAAGCATGGGTTATTTCTGAGAACCAAGTGATTTTGTACCAGGGATTGTACCCAGAGGTACTTAACCACTAAGCCATATCCCTGGTCCTTTTTATTTTTTACTGGGAGACAGGGCTTTGCTAGTTGTTTAGGGCCTCACTAAGTTGCTGAGACTAGTTTTAAGCTTATTCTCTTGCCTCAGCCTCCCAAGCCACTGGGAATAGTGGTGTGTCCCACTATGCCTGGCTGAACCCAAGTTCGTGATCACAACACATCAACCAACGTTAAAATTTACTTGTTTTTGGAAACTAACCCCTACTTTTCTTGGAATTCCACTTTTTCTACTTGTAGACGTAGAAGACAGATTACCAGCACTTGCATATTCAAAAATCCTTTTAGAAAAAAAGGAGGGAAGATCCTCATAAATTCATTTCTCCCTGGTACTTAAAATGGGTGAAACAGACACCTAAAGGCAATATGCAAGTTCTTAGAGAAAGAAGATCAAAATCCTGAGTGGATGACCTTTCTTCATATTACCATCAATTAAAAAAAAAAAAAAAGAATAAAGAGGAAAGAGAAAGGTGCCAGTACACTAGTATAGAAGACCAGAAGCCTCTATTTCTCTGTAAAAAAATACAGTATAAAATTTTTAGCTCTGCCATGCCAATAGGTAAGCCAGATAAATGATCATAGCAGCACAGAGCCAAATTCTAAATAAAACTGGTTGGTCTGAGAAAAAAATATATACATACACATTTAGTGAGATACTTTAAATATAGCTATTTTAAACAAATATTTCAGTTCTGTGAATATATTTACTCAGGTACAGATATTTCCTCTAAGTGTTCAATCTAGGTAAGATGAATCATAGCATCATAGAATTACAAGATTAGTAAAAAGTATTTTATATATGATGACAATGATAGTGGTTAGTTTAGTAATAAACTATTTGATAGTTTAGAAGCTAAAAGGACAAAAAAAAACTTTTCTGGGTTTTACTTAAATATCTCATTATAGTACATACATACACACAAGTGTCAAGGCTAAAGGAAATTAAAGCATATGCTGTGATGTGAATGTTTGTGGACCCCCCACTACCACCAATTCATATATTGAAACTTCACACCCAAATGTGCCAATATTGAGAGTTGGGTCCTTTAGTAGGGAATTAGGTCATGAGGGCTTCATTCTCCTGAATGGGACCAGTGCCCTTAAAAAGAATGCCGAAGAGAGCTATATAAGGACACAGAGAGAAGGCACTATCTCTGAAGCAGAGAGTAACTCCTCAGTCACTCACACTGAATCTGCTGGTGCCTTGATCTTAGGCTACCCAGTCTCTAGAACTGTAAATAATAACTTTATGATACTTATAAATTACCAACTATGTATAAATTACTTTGTTAAGAGAAATCCAAATGGACTAAAACAGTGCATATCTTCCTTATTTCTCAGAGGTTATCAAAAATGGAGAGTAGGAGCCATGCATGGTGGTGCACATCTGTTAATTTCGGCAGAGGCTGAGGCAGGAGGATCACAAGTTCAAAGCCAGCCTCAGCAACTTAGCAAAGCCCCAAGCAACTTAGTGAGACCCTGTCTCAAAATAAAAAGGGCTGGGCATGTGGGTCATTGGTTGAGCACCCGTGGGCTCAATTCTCAATACTAAAGAAGAAAAAAACAAATAGAGTAGAAGGAGGCCTTTCAAGTAATTTTCTTTTATTTCCCAAGCTCACAGAAAAACTGAAGTTATGTGACTATTACACACAACCTCAATCTACTGCCTTTCACCATTATTAATACTTTTCATCTCTCCCCTTTCTCTTTTATTATACCTCATTAAAGAGTTTAATCTAAACTGATACCTACTGCACATGATTTTAAGCCACAGGTCAAAGCTAGCCACTCAGTGATGTATGGAAAGTGTTGCCTTTTCACTCTTCTTTCCCCATCAAGGGTGACATTATCAGCAATAGAGGACAATGAATGTTTTAAAGGGAAAACAAGTCAAGTTTACATTTATGCAGTGCCTAATAAAGGGTAATCTTAATCATAAAAATGAAGTTACAAGACACAGTACTACATTATTCCAATTAGTAAACAGCTTTTTAAAACTGGCAAAGCAAAGCAAGTATACAGTTGATAACTTACAGAGGTAGGAACTATAACTCCAGGTTATTTAGAAGCAAATTCCAAAGTCCCTTTCAAGCTAGATATGCTAAGTTTCATATAACAAAGTATATAATTGTTTGCCAGAGTGGGAGCTTGAGATGATAATCGTCAAAAGTGGGGGCAGGGAACAGATGGGAGCAGGGAGCTAATAATATTACCTACTCTGCCAGGTTATTGACATTTCTTTAATTTGCATTACCTACTCTATTTACCTCATAAAACAGAGATATAGTGACAGCAGCACTATATCTAGTCAGGAAACATGCTGCAGTATCTAAGGGTGTGAACTATTATTGTTCTCACCTGTTCCTTTCTGCAACTTCACAGCCATCTCTAATTAACTGCAAAGCAGGAGCAGCACCCCTTAAAACTGCTATTGAGGAAACAGGCAATCATGGGTTTTGAGTCTTTGTCTACTTCTCTGACTACTAGCTGCCTGTAGTTCTATTTTTTTTCATAGCTTTATTGAAGTAAAGTTGAAGTATAATAAGAGGCACAATTTGAAGTATGCAATTTGATCAGTCATGACATGTATGTGACCAATACAACCAATATACAAAGCATTTCCATTACATTTTTTAAATTTTCAAATCATGAAGACTGTTTTTTCCTGCATGATTTATTACATTAGAAATCAATCACCTAAGATATATAGAATCCCATCCCCACCTATCAACTATTTCAAAAGTAGATGCCACACTTATAAATATCTCAGAGGTCAAAGAAGAAAAGCACAAGAAAAGTAAATAAAAAGTGCTCTGAACTAAGTGATAATAAAGCTTAAAGTATCAAGATCTCTGGGATGAAACAGTACTCAGATGAACATTTACAACTTAAAGTATTTGTATCAGAAAGAAGCTAAAATAACAAACTATTTGAAATTATGTAGTAGGAAAGTAAAGATAAGAGTAGGAACAGATATATATAAAATAAAGAAGAAATAATACAGCTAAAATTTGATAAAAGTCAAATGAGTCTAATCAAGAAAAAAGCAAAAACACAAAAATTAATATCAATGGAAAGGGAGCTATCAAAATAATCCTACAGATGCTAAAATATATTAAGGTAATATTACAATTGTATAACAACATATGTGATAGCTTACATAACATGGTCTACGTTAGCAAAGGATCCATATGCTGCTGACAAGAAAGTATATTAAGCCATTAACAGATGAAATAGTCTAGATATGTCTGTTAAGTCTAAATTATCAATTGTATTTTTTACTTCTATGCCTTCTTTATTTAGTTTTTGTTTAGAGGATCTCTCCAGTGGTGACAGAGGCTTGTTAAAGTTACCCAGTACATTGTATTGTGGTCTATCTGGTTCTTGAAAAGTGAGAAAAATCTGTTTGATAAACGTAGATACTCCATTGTTTGGTATACAGATATTTACAATTGTTATGTCTTGTTGATGTATAATTCCCTTAAGCAGTATGAAATGTCCTTCTTTGTCCTTTATGATTAACTTTAGCTTAAAGTTCACTTTATGTGATATGATAGAAACCTGTTTGTTTACTGTATGAGCCATGTGATGTTTTTTTTTTCCCATTCTTTGACCTTTAGTCTGTGGGTGTCTTTGCCTTAAGTCTCTTGGAGACAGTATATTGTTGGGTCTTTTTTTTTTAATCCTATCTGCCAGTCTGTGTCTTTTGATTGTTGAGTTTAGGCCATTAATGTTTATAGTTATTACTGAGATATGGATTGTATTCCCAGTCATTTGGGTTTATTTCTACTTTTTAATTTGAATTAGTGTCTCCTTTTGATTGACTATTCCTTTAGTAATCCCTTTGCTGGTTTTCACGTTTTTCCCCATTTCATCTTCATGGAATATTTTGTTGAGAATGTTCTGTGTGTGCATGCTTTCTAGTTGTAAATTCTTTTAACTTTTGTTTATCATGGAAGGTTTTTATTTCATCTTCAAATCTGAAGCTTAATTTTGCTGGATATAAGATTTTTGGAAAACATCCATTTTCTTTCAGAGTTTGGTATCTGCTATTCCAGGACCTCCTAGCTTTGAGGGTTGGTGTTGAGAAATCAGCTGGGATCCGAGTGGGTGTTCCCCTAATCTGATATTTTTCTCTCATAGCTGTTAAAATTCTATCCATATTCTTTCATCATAATGTGCCTTGGTGTGGATCTCTTGTAATTTTGTATATTTGGGGTCCTGTAAGCCTCTTGTATTTGATTTTCCATTTCATTCTTAAGGTTTGGGAAATTTTCTATTATTTCATTGAAAAACTTTTGAATTCCTTTGGTTTCTATCTCCACGCCTTCATCTACCCCAATAAATCTGAAATTTGTTTTTTTCATGTTATCCCATATTTCTTGGAAGTTCTGTTCAGGGTTTCTTAACATCTTTTCTCCATGGTCAACTCTATTTTCAAGATTATATACTTTTTATTCATTGCCTGAGGTTCTGTCTTCCAAGCTGTCTAGTCTATCAGCGATGCTTTCTATTGAATTTTTAATTTGATTTACTGTTCCTCTCATTTCATGGATTCCTTCTTGTGCCCCCCCGCCCAACCACCAAATCTCTGCCTCTTTATTGAGTGGATCCCTCACTTTCTGTATTTCCTCTCTAGTTTCACTCCTGACATTGTCCTTTACTTCGCAGATCAGTTTATGTATATTTTGAAATCAATGTATTCTGTTATTGGAGTATCTTGGCTTTCAGGGGGCACTTTGTTCCCTGTTATTTTCATGTTGTTTGTGTGTCTACTAATCTAACAGAATGGCCTGAGGCAGGAGAATTTCTACCCTGTGGACATATAGTGTCCCCTGAAGGTTGCCAGTACCTCACTATTCAGGGGGAGACAAATAACAACAACAACCAATGCAAACAACACATACAGCATTAAACCAAATAGTTCCTACTATGATGTCTATAATGTTAATTAACACAATAAACAGAAATGATATGATTAGTTATTGCCTACAATAAAAACAACAAGTTTGTAAAAGGGTTTACATTTTCAAATGGTGGACAGGGAGAGAACAGAAGTGATATAAGATGTAATGATTATGAGGGAAGAGGAGATTAGAAGTAAAAAAAGGAAGAGTGAAAGAGAGAACAATAGAGATTGGCTGTTAGCAGAAAAAAACAGAGAATCAAGGGAAACAAGAGACAAAAAATACATATGAAGTAAAAATTCTTACAAAATTAAAGATGAAAATAAAAGAATACAAAACTAAAATATACTAATCAAACATCCTAGTTCACACAAAAACTAATTCATGAAAAATAACGGGCTTCAAAATTGCTAGGAATGAGAAAAAACAAATATCAATATGTATAAATAAATGTCTGTGTACTGTTAAGGTCACAATTAAACAGAGAAAAAGAATTTTTTTAAAAAAATCTTGATGAAAAGTTACAGAATTCTTTCCATTGGAGTTCAAAAGATTCTCAGTTTCTCTTCTCTGCAGTTTTAGGTAGGGTCTTCTGGAGCATGATGCTCCACCCTCGGAATTGCTGGAGTGAGAAAGGTAATCCTATAGGTGGAATTCCTGGAGGCAGGATTTAGGCTTAGATGGGCTTCAGGCTCTTCACTGAATGCTAATGGAGATTTTAAATCAGCCCACTTCCAGTACTTACTGGTCTACACTGGAAGACTGTACCCCAGGGATCTCCCCTGGGTTCCACTCATATGGTAGGGAACCCAAGTCTTAGTCCTCTATGTCACCTTCAGACCCCACATTTTCTAGTCTTGGGTTCAGTCTCCAAACAATCTCTCCCATCCCTGCCCTTCCAAGTTCCTGTCCAGATGCATCTCTCCCAGCCAGTCCTGCAAGCAGTTGGATTGGAGGGAGTGAGGTACAGCCAGGTGGGTTTCCACGACCGCTTGTCCACATGTGTAACCTCTCTCCACATTTGATTTTCTCCTGGTCCCTTAAGCACACTCTATGTCATGCAGTGTGTATTTACTGGGCCTGTATTTCAGGCCAAAGTTGGGTTTGCTGGGAATCAGCCCCCTCAATTGCTGGCCCCAGGCAACAGCTCCAGGATGGTTTCTTCCTTTGTCCTCTGCACACTGCCTGGAGAGATGATGACTTTTTTCCCCTGCACACAGATATTGTTTAGCACGTCTTTCAGGTTTGCAGGACAATGTCCTTGGTATCTAAATGCTCTGTATCCAAACACACCTCAGTCCTTCCAAAAATGAAGGTTCGTTTAATTTCCTTATTTCTCCACTATGTTCACAGAGGGGCCACTCTGGCTGGTGCTTCTGGCCTGGCTGCAGCAGTGGCTGTGCCACTGGGAATTTCTTCCTTGTTTTATTATATCCAACCTCTGGAATCTCCGATCTGCTTTGAATGTCCAGTTTCAATTTCCAGTAAAGTCCTCCTGTTCCCCCCACCCCCTCACCTACCTTGCTGAGAAGTTGCCTGTCTTCTTTCTTGGTTTCACTCCACAGAGCAGCTAGGAAAGCAACCTCCTCTATTCTGCCATCTTGAAAACCTTCTAGTAGTTCAATTTTTAAACATATTCCAAATGTGCTCAAAATGAGGGTCACAAACAACACCAAAGAAGAAATCATACTTGTTTTACTCAATGAGTTCAATGAAGAAAAATCAATATTATTTTCTTGAATTATTATCCACCACACATTGGTCAATTAAAAAAATTTTCCCTAGGTGAAAGGACTTTCATTTCATACTAATAGCCCCTGTTTAACTTGTGCTTTCCCTGTGGGAGAATATGCTAATACACTTTTGGAAATTACTGGGCTACAGTATTAAGTAATGAAAGAGCTGCTTGAATGCTGGGATTAAGTCTAGCTCTGGGCTTAGTCCCCAGCTTTGCATTAATTCTGAAAAGCAGCATCCTTAATGGCTTAAAGTAGCTCTACCTTAGTGGAGAGTTTCCAGACTGCTCAATAACACTTAGTATATTTGCTTTAAATAAATAATATTTATTTTTATTTGATAACCAAACAATACATGCTTATTTTGACAAGTCAAAGTAGAGAAGCATATAAAGTTAACAGTCTCTCCTACTTCCTTCTACATCCTCCTGGCATAACTATTATCAATAACTTGGTAGACATCCTTCCAAAACTTCCCCTTCTTATAAAATACACACCCATATAAACAGGAGACAATGCCTCTTTCTGCTCCCTATTTTTCTGAATGGGATCATACCACACATACTTTTCTTCCACTTATTTTCTCATCCAATGCAAACAAATAATCTATCAGTACATAAAAATCTAATTCAATCTTTTTGACAGCTGCAGAACACACAGAATACAAAATACCATAATTTATTACATTCTTCTGTTGACTGACAATAGTGTTCCCAGTTTTTTGTTTGTTGTTGTCATAATTCTTCAAGCAACATCCCAGTCACTTTTACGTTGATTTTTCATTTTGCAAGCACCTGAGTATCTGATGTTTCATCTATAATTCTGAAATTGAAAATTTCCTATTTTGCTTTGACTCATGTGGTGCAAGAGCTGATCTGAACTGATGTGCATGTTCATACCTCCAGAGATATGAATGCACTTGCCAATGAGGTACTGTCACAAACCCTACTGGAAGTGTTCTATAATATACAGCACATACACTATATTAATTTTATATAACTTAAAAATCTTTGAAGTCTGAAACACAGAGTTCTGGATAATGGATTGTAAACCTGTATTTCTAAAAGTAAAATTGATGAATTTAAGAATATATATAATTTAAATTTTAATATGAACTTCAAAATTTTTTAAAAAATGTTATATAAATTAATATTCTCAATCATCCATGTGGAGAGGGCCCTGTTCCCCAGATTACTTTCACTAGAATTTAGTGTTAGCATCCTTTCAATTGTTGCTAATCTGATAGGCAAAAAATATGGTATCAAGTCACTTCAAGTTATATTTTTCAGTGAAAATGAGCTTCTTCTTGCATGTGTGTGGGGGTGGTATTTGCAAATCTTCTTTGAAATACAAATTCATATCCTTTGCCTATTTTCTACTGGGCTGTTCATCTTCCACTTATCAGTTTGTAGGTTCTCCCTGAATAATAACTGCCATATATTGTTACATGTTGCAAATGTTCCCTCCTAGTCCAATGCTTAGGTTTCTCTGCTTTGGTAGTGGCTAACTTTTGCAATACATTCATTTTTAAGTTTATTTGCTCAAATTTAGCAATCTTTTTCTTTATGGAGTCCATTTCTTACCTTGCCTAAAAAAGGTTCTCTTACTCCAAAGTGGAAAAACCACATACTCTTTTGTATTTCTTTCTAATACTTATATTTTTAGTAATTTATGTCTTGATTTTAATTCCTTCTGAATTTTTTTTTCATATAATGTTAGGTCCAACTTCTGGTAGGTAATTATGTTATTAGCAACTTTTACTAACTTAATAGATCATCATTTTTTTATACCCATTCAAATTTTTAAAATTTATATACCAGGAGAATGGAGAACAGCAAAATTTTAGTGTTGTTCAAATAAAAGGACAAAGAGAAACACCTGAATAAAAGACAAATTATAGGGCTGGGTTGTCACTCAGTGACAACCTAGAGAGCACTTGCCTAGCATGTATGAACCACTGGGTTCAATCCTCAGCACCATATAATAAATAAATTAATTAAAGGTTTAATTTTTAAAAATTGTATTTACATTGTTTCTCTTTTCTCCAACAGAATTTATAAAACTAAGTGCATGCTATTCCTCCTAAGAGCCCATCCCTTGAGGTTTGAAACTGGAAAAGTGCTTCAATGGGCCATCAGTTTCATAAAGAAATGTATTTCTTTTACTGTTAGAAGGACCAATCTTGGGAAGAGTATTAAAGGAATTTTTATAACATACATTAAATACACTTGCTTTTAAGAAACAATGGTTGAGTGAATGAAAGACCATGAATCATCAACTTCCTTTTCTTCCATGTATTTTTCAACTATGACTCCCTTAGAGTGATGCTTTATTGGTTTGTGAACTTAAGGTCTACAACAATGTTTTAATATTTTTGTCCCCTTTCAGTTATGACAAAGAGCAATTTGCACATGTTATAATAGTTTTATAAGGAAGGATGCAGAAAGAAAGAAAAAATACCTTTGGCTGTGTGGCACTGGCACGAGAAACACTTGCCTGGACCTGCCTCAGCACTCCTAGGAACACTTAACCTTCAGAAGGCATGACTCAACTCCTCTTAGCTCCTGTGCTGTTCTCTATACCCCCAAATTCTATTGCCCCATAAATGAAATCTCATCTCTTCTCAGTTTCTTGGTGCAGTGCTTTTCCTGCCATTTCCTTAAGACTTCTGAAATGAATCCACATGAATTTATGTATGCCCTTCTGTTCCAAGGGCTGAGCAATTTACCAGCTTCACTCCCAGGGGGTACCTGCCATCATCTTCTGGGAGGCTCAGCAGTAAACAAATGTATGAGACCAGCTTCTCAATACTGGAGCCAAAATAAACAGAAACCACCCGATCTGAATCCTCATCAACATGAATGACTGTTGGAAGGGAAATAAGCATGAAACCTTCCCATATGACTAGAAAACAAAAATAAGTGCATACATAATTTCCTTGGATAAAAGTTAAAATTTATAGCAACAAAAGGATTCAATCAAAATTTGAACAAAAGAATCACTGCAGATGTATGCCAATACCAAAGCTAAAATTTCCAAGTGTCGGGAGAATAGGAAAGTGGTAGCAAAGTGAATGCTTTGCAAGTTCTGGACCTTGCATTCTATTCCCAGCACCAAAAATTTCACAAATATGATTTTTCCAAAGTAACATCTAAAGAAACAGAAAACATTCAGTATTGGCAATAATGACAATGAACATATTGATGTAATGGCAAATTAAAGCATTCCCTAAAGACAGAAATTTAGATTTTAATTAATCTTTTAAAATACTCAGAGGCACTTTCTGGTTACTTTCTATATGTGAGAAAATAGACTAGGTAAGCCTTATGGATACAATGATGAACACAACAGAGCTACTGCCCAAAAGACAGGGGAAGCAGGTGTACAGAGGCAGGTTCCCAGGAACCCAGTAAGTATATAGTAAGTATACAGAAAACCACTCCAAATCGTAGACAGACCGTATGTGGAAACAGCAGTTACTATATCTATGATAACCCTGCACTAACTTAATTCCTGAAAATAGAAGGTCTCATGCAGCACAAATTTGACATTTTCTGATTTTTTTATGAATTGGCAACACGAGAATCAAAAGACAAGAAATATGCTAACATGTTACACTTAAACATCCCTCTTATGAGATGATTGCTTATTTATCCATGACTACATTTTTTTCATTATCTCATTAACAGATCTGCCCATCATTAGATTTAATTGACAATACAATTTAATTGCCAATACTATTCAAGAGATGTTTAATTATTAACCACTACCTAGTAGGAAAAATAACATAAAAAAAGATTTCTGTAAAAGGCAGAAAATGGATCACTATTTCTACTTCTCAAAGCAAAGAAGCAAAGATCCACACACAGTATACTTGGATAAAATCCCAGTCAAGTCATTTGAGGATATATAAAAATGAAAACCAGCAGAGAGCTTCTATATCAAGGCTATCACATTACCAAAAAAATGAGAAAGTGAGCATAAGCAAAAGCCAGAGAGAATAACGATGTCATGAAAGCATGCTTAGACATGAGTAGTTAAGCTCCCCATCACAACAGAGCCAGGCATATCTCACAGTGAAACAAAAAAATCCAACATCCACAAGTTTACTCTGTATAATGAGATTCTGGTGCTGGGATCGAACCATTCATTCACTGAACATTTACTGAGTTCTTACAAAGGAGTCTGAAGTGTACCAAAGTGAACTACTGAGAAAAACACAGAAGATAAAAACTTAGCATGAGAAAAGAATATCTCTGTTTACAGGATAGAAAACTCATTTTTAGTGGAAGAGACAAGGACAAGAAGAATTCAACAGGCAACTCAAAGAAGGAACATTTTAAAGAGAATAGTGTGTTTTGACTGTCCTTAAAGCCCAATCACAGAGCACCTCAAAATGAAACACTGGTATTAACCTGAAAAAAAATTCTGAACTAAGTGGAATGATCCATCCCAGCACACATAGTTTGTATATCATGTAAATAACACCTCCCCTCCTCTGTTGTAACATATCCATATAGTATGTTGAAAGTATGCATTCTGATAGAAAGTTTAAAATTGGGGGGAAATTTTATTATTTGTAAAGTTAGACTTTCCCTAAAGACTTCTTCTTAATTATTAAATCCAGAAAACACCAGAAAGGGAGAGTTGGGTGTGCCCTGCTTTCAGAGGCCATTTTCAATATCTTGCCAGCTCTAGTGTCATCATCCTAACCCACCCATAGGAAATAACACCAGACATGTGACTCCTCCCATTCAAAGCTCCATTACTTGGAACTTGGTGAGTGACTTTAAAATTATATTTACTGAGGGAAAAATAGAAACTTTCATGGGTCTTTAGTTTATACAAATTACATTGTGTGTGTTATCCGAATGAGCTCAAGTTTGACACAAGACAGAAGAGAGTGAGACAAAGAAGAATGTTACTGGTCCAGCAGTGTTCTCACAGTGGTTCCCAAAAAATTATTTCAGAAGCCATCAGTAATGATGTTAATCATGCTTGGAGTCCCAAGTTATGATGATACCGTAATACTGACAACCACAAAATAAGCATCTGTAGGCCTCTTACATCATGCTCATCACTGTCCTTAGGAGCTATGCAGAGTGAAAAGATGATTACCACTCAGAAGAGCAAATATCTACAAATGCTGTGCTTAGCTTTACACTCTTAAAGAGTTAGGCTAAAGCTAGAGACCATGGCAAAGAGCTCAACTAAATCCAAAAATGAATGGAACTAGGGCAACACAATAACCAAAGTAGAATCAAGCCAAGGCTTTTAAAAAAGACACCATCTTCCCCTCTTATTTTTTTTAGTGGGAAAAAAAGATCATCTTAAATGATTTCAAGAAGTCAATAGGGCAAAGTGTAATTTAATTCAGCTTGGCTGATAGATACATCTTTTATTTCCCCTTGAGCTCCTCTTCAAAATGTGCTGTACGAGGGAAGAAGAAAATAGGTCATTATTGCCAAAAATGAGGTCGGCAGCATTAGCTGAGGAGAAGACCAAGGCTACATGATCTCGGAGCCCCAGAACCATGTGAGGCTTTCCTTTGATCAAATGCTCAGGGAAGGAAAGTGGGAATCCTGTGAAATGGAAAGCTTCCCAAGAGGATCAAAATCCCATCTGAAAAGCAGTAATAGGACTTGCAGTAATAGGAATAGTTAACTGAAAAAAGAAAATTCCATACATTCTATGAAATTCTTTAAACATTTGGCAAGTCTCACCAAAGCCCAATAGTATAAATTCCTTCTCCAGGTCCTTTCTGAGTAGCACTTGTGCTAAGTATTTTTTGTTTCTTTTACATGAACTATTTAGCTTTTTATTTCAGCAGTGAGCATCTCACACACTTTTAATTTTTAAAAGAAAATTTTTGTTGGTTTATTTGTTTGAAAGTATTTTAAAAGAAGCTGAAATTATTCTAAGTATTATAGTCTATATCTGGCAAATAACCTAAAAGATATTTTAGCATGCCTCTCCTTACTCCACTATGCTACTGAATTTTTACTATTTCCAGTAAATAGTTCTCAGAAACTACTGATAAAAACAACAACTAAAATCTCTCTTTCCACATAAATCTGAAAATGTGAACTTTTGGTAAGGATATATAATTAACATTAATAACTTTCTATCTCTGGAATGCCAAGATCCCCCAAAAAAACAGAATAGGAAATAGGTCATTTGTTTTTCCGCTCTACAGGGACTAAAATGTAGGAATTTGAGCCTTCTAAGAAGAAAGGTACTTGATAAATGCCAGGCATAATTATGAGTTTCTCATTGCTCATTTCTCCATAACTTTCATTCGATTACACCCACATTCTTGCACACCCAAACTCAATTTCATTCCATCTCTCCCACTGTTCTCCAGTTTGAAAAAGTTCACCTCTCCATCTCTCCTACTCTTTTCAGCTAAAACTAATTTGACATCTAGTCAGAGCTGAAAGCACTTCTTTCCTTAAAATCTTTAATTCACATCCTCCTTGACCCAAGGTAATCTCTTATTTTAAAAGTGACATCGTATTCATTTATACTGCAGACTCTAAGACACAATTTACACACTCCTAACTTCATTGAAATTGAACTCTAAATGCCAGATATTGTTATGTGATTGATCAACAATCATCCTAAATGACCACTGTCGCCTTAAAATAGTCACTGGAATACTTCATATATACCTTCCATTGCTCAAGGTATTTTGGAAATTTTCTTTTGATAGTTTTGTGAACACATTCCTTCAATTATCCTTGATGATGGGAAAAATCAACCCAAACACACACACACACACACACACACACACACACACACACACACACACCTGCATCCCTGGGCTAATTGTGGAGTGGGAAGAGGGAATATAAGCATAAGAAATTTCATCCTACTCTCAAGAAATGTATCAATAAACAGCAATTTTAGAAATTTTCAGATATTTATCATAAAAGACAAAACCAAAAAGTGATTAAGTATAAAGAATGCTAGGGCTGGGGTTGTGGCTCAGAGCGTTCACCTAGCATGTGCGAGATGCTGGGTTCGATCCTCAGCACCACATAAAAATAAACAAATTAAATAAAGGTATTGTGCTCAACTATAACTAAAAAAAGAAAGCTAACAGTCCAGAAGAGGAAAGGTCACAAGGAATAGGGAGACAACCAAAGTTTCAAGATGTTTCTTGCCAATATGCTTTGAAGGGCAGGTAGGACTCAGTGGGTTGGGCCTGTGTTTGGCAAATGGTTAGGAGTACGCAATGGCACATTCTTGTAAGAGGAGTGGCAAGAGAATGGTGAGCAGACCCAAAGATTTTTTTCTTGAGAAAGTCCAATATCATGCTGTCCATTTAAAACCTAATATCTCCTTTTCTAACTTGTCATCTTTTATCACAAATCTTTTCCATGTAATATTTTCTCAATCGTCTTATTGTGCACATTGTCTTCTCATTATAACTTCAACCAAAGAGAAAAATAATGATAAGTGGTCAGTCTCACTTCTTCCTACAAGTTGGTACAAATACCTCTTGCAAAGAAGGGGATTATACTTAACACATAATTGAATGAATAATTAATGACAGTCCCCACCACCATTCACTCATCTGTTCATTCATACATGGCATATACATTTAATGGTCTACCTAGCAATAGTATTGACTTCCAAAGGAAACCAGATTCCTGCCCTCATGGAGTTCAAACCAAAGAAAACAGGATAAACAGATAAAACAGCTAACTAAGAAAAGCAATAGAGTCAACTCTTATGTTGTCTAAACTGAAAGTCACTAAGGCAAAAATCAAATGTAAGATCAAATGTTTAAAAGTTAAAGCAATATTGCTATTCCTATGCATTCTAATCTCTGTACAACAAGGGCTCTTTTTAAATTATTGCATAGAATTCTGTAAAACTGTTACAGGACATTACTAATAAACAATAACAAATTCAGTATTCAAAGGAGAAAGTTTTAAAATGCTGATGATACCTCTGTCGCTTTGGCGGGGGAGGGGGTTCAGTATCATTTATAGTAAACAATCACATTAATAATTCAAACATGATTTTCTGAGCCATTCAAAATACCAACTTCTGGGCTGGGGTTTTGGCTCAGCAGTATAGCACTTGCCTAGCACATGCAAGGTTCTGGGTTCCATCCTCAGCACCACATAAAAATAAACACCTACAGGATACAGGTAAAGTTTTCCTTCCCCAGCACTCACAAATGCTAGCTCCTACAAATGATCCAACCTATAAAACATTAATAAATTATTTAGAAACTGAAAACTTAAAAGTAAAATTTATAGTGTGATAAAAAGTTTGAACACTAGTAAAATTTAGTACAAGTAAATAAATAAATGATCAAAAGCAATAAATGTGAAAGAGCTAAAGACAGGTCTCAAAATTAAAAAAAAAGGTTTGGGATATAGCTCAGTGGTAGATTGCTTGTCTAGGATGCCCAAAGCCTTAGGTTTTATCCCCAGTATCCACCTTGTCAAAAAAAGCTAAAACTTTTCAATACGGTAAAATGTTTAAGCATCAATATAAAATGCAGCACAAATAAGTTGAAGTCCTTAAATTCAAACCAGCAAAAAAAATTGTCCACTTGATTGACTCTATCCAAATATATGTCATTAAACTTAAAAACAATCTTGTATTAAGACCATCTGGATCATTTAAAAGGAGATATAGTTGCCATATAAGTACTATTTACTAATAAAACAGATGTAAATAATACATTACAGTTATTAGTGATATATATAATCAGGAAAAGAGCCATTAAAACCACCAAAAATTACTCTGATGTTTGCCTCTCTCTATATTTTGAACACTGACTTGAAGAGTTCCAATGCCAATAAAGGAAAAACAAATAGTGGTAGTTCCAAGAACAACATTTTCCCTCTAAAACTGCTGACCCGTGTGTGTCCATCAGCATGCCATCTTTCCAGATTTAGAATGCTCGTGCAAATACTGAGTTGAAAGTTCTGTCAAAATAGATCACTTGTTTGAGGTGAAAATTTGCAGTAAGAAGGAAAATTAAGGGACTATGTGCTTAAGATAAAAAGTTTCAGAACTCCTATCTTTCATAACTGCATTGTACTTAGCATTTCTCTCTGGAAATCTACTCTCTGATACTAATTCTTCTCTCTGATACTAATTTAAAAATTCATTCCTTGAGACTTAGGTGAAAACATAAAATTAAATTACACTTTGGTAGCTGAAACACACACTAGGGATTTATTAGCCTAAGTTCCCTACTCATATATATATAAATAAGCAATTAAACATATGGCATATCTCAAAATCACCACACTAACTGTATGAAAATTAAAAAAGGTACATTAATGATTTTTCAAGTATAAGTTCCTTAAACATATATTGTAATTTTAATTCCTAGCATTAAATATATGCATTGTATGTACATGTATGTAGTATGTGTCATATACTTAATACTTTGAAAATATCAACAAAAATATCAATAAAATCTTTCTTAAACAATGGGAATGAAAGACAAGCACCTTATAGAAATATGTGGTGAAAAAGAAGTTAATCTAAAAGCCTAGTTTTTATTTTTATTTTTCCTGAAAGGCTACACAATAGCAGCTTTACCAGTTCTTTAGACCCTATATACCAAGCCCTCTAAGCCAACCTCCCTCTGCTTAAAACAATAGAAAGGACAAAACAAGACACTCTTGTTGCAGTGTAACACTTAAAAACCTTTCTACCTGTAACAAATTAAAGTCGTGCTTTATATAACACACTATCTAGTACAAGCAGACAGTACATTGATTACAATGATGGTTTGCTTTTTAAAAAGCAATGAAATATACAAGCACATATTGTGTGATCCATTTATACCAAGTCAGAAGCTGGAAGAGTGAACACCTTGGGATACAGGCACAAGGAAGGTTTCTGGGGTGCTGGTAATACTTTTGGTTGTGGACTGGTCACATGGAGGTGTGCATGTGTTAGAAATCTGCCAAGCTGTATACTCCTTTCCAAGAGACAACCACTAACCTGAATTTGCCATTTAACATCCCTTCCTAATAAAGCCTCATCCCTGAAAAGGGAACATTAGTTTGGATGAATTCTAATGCCCCTTTCTGCTTTAAGACAACAGGACCCTGTGGTATGATGAAAAGTTCCTAATGTTCTGTAATAGAAAGTGGCAAAGTCCACACTTCTGAGAAATATACAAAACTACCTCAAAATAATTTTAAACTTTAAAATTGACTGAGTAATGATGCACCCCCTTCAGCAAGAAAATTATTAACTTTATTGTAGAAGTGCCAGTACCAATATTAATATCAATATATAAGACATACAAAAATCTAAGATAAAGAATTCTGTTACAGTTTGATTTCATAGTCCCCATCGGCTACAGAAACAATAAGGAATTGCTTGAGCACAATATCCTTACTGGAGTCTTTACTGCCTATGTAATTAATTCACTGCAGTAACAAACGGCCCCAGGTGTCAGTGTATTCAACATGACAGACAATCACTGTAAAAAAATTCCTTTAAAATTTTTGTAATGCCACTTTTACTTAAGAATGTTCTTGAAAATGCAGGGAAGTTATTTTTATCACATCTTAATTTTCAAGTATATCTTTTTAATTTTCTGGGTCATAAAATTATTAGTATTTGTAAAGCATTTCTGGTAAATACCAAGGAAAACACCTATGTGATAAGTTGGGAGCCAAACTAGTAACCACCTTCATGGAATACTGTTTCTACTTGAAAGAATAACTGGCAAACCATCATTATTAATACTTGGATATTTGGCAGATATTTTCTCAAAAGTGAAGTGAGACAACTCCTTCAGAAAAAAAATACCGACAGTGTTTGTTGTCAATGATAGCCTTCAAGCCTTCAATTTAAAATTCTGGAAAAGATGTTTTTGCAGGAAGTTTGACAAATTCCCAATACTTATATAGACTTTTCTGATCAGATCAGTCATGATATTTTTTAAAAAGTGGCTTCTTGAAATTGCATAATTAAATGCGTTAACATTTGGAACATCTGTATTATACAATACCTGCACATTGAGAGGATAAGGAAAGGAGAAGTTTGTGCATAGGACAGAGAGGGTATGACACAATGTAAAAGAACTAATCTTTATCTTCTTAGTAACAAGTGAACATACAATGTCCAACTAAAAACAAAACATAGCAACATTTTCCAAATGACTAATACTTAATGCAAGGAAATGATGCATAAGTAAAAATTCAATCAAAATGCAAGACACCCCAGTGGATCTTAAAGAATTGAAAAAATTGATGGAATTTTAGATTCTATATTGGACCTAGCAGTTAAGAAATGAACATCAGTCAAATTTTGGTATAGAATCAAATAAGAATACAATTACCTGAAAAGATAATTAAAATACTATATTTTCCAAATTTATACAAAGTTCTATAATAAACAATTATTAGATCACTTTTTCTGGATGTTAGAAACCATAGACACAGCGCAATGGCTAATTACCATAGTTTAATCTCTAATCGTATCACTTAAAAACAAATGAACTATCCATTATTTATTTAAAAGACTTGTATTCTTTTGCAGCTATAGTCTCAGCTATTTGCAACAAACATGTAAGTATTAGGGTTTAATTTATCATAGAATCAATATTGACCACTGCTCCAAAAAGAAAAGGAAATGAATATGTTAAGTTCTTAGATCTGTTTTAGAGTCGTGCAAATAAATCCTTTCTCTCTAGTTATAAAGGAGCAGATTCTATTTATTTAACATGTGTGACTCTTGAAATCTATACACTAATATCTAGAAGATAGGAAGTTTATGCACTATAGATTTTTAGTCAGAATATTCAACAGAAAACCACCAGCAGCTCTTCCCTAGCCCAGATCTGTGAAGACTCACCTTTGCAGTTCACTGAGTCCCCTAGCAGCTGGGAGGCTGGGGTTTTGCCTTAGGAAGTTTTGTTTTAAATTGAGATGAGTGAGGTCTTGGCTGTAGAAGAGGTTAGTCGGCAGATGTTCCAGACTACAACAAGAGAGGTCTACTGAGCTGATGCGCTGGGATGCAACCTAGAAGAAGATAAAATATAATTTAATATCAATACTATCCATTTATCCTGTGACTACTTCTAAGGACATAAATAGATGACCCTACATGCAGAGAACCACTGCACAAGTAACACTATTAGTTCAATAATCCAAAGCAATAGTATTCATTTAGCATGGAAGTGAACCAAGTTCTATAAAAGCAGAAAACAGTGTATTTGCTGGAAGGTGCTTACAGTAACCTATCACAGGCATAGCTAGCATAGGCACAGGTTTCAAGGAGCACAGATTACCCTATTAGGCTTAGTAATTCCATTATCTCCTCCAAAATAGGAATATTGTTCCTGAAAATATCCACAATAAAGATAATTCAGAGCAAACAGATACAAAAGTTTATAAATATGGAGTTGGGTGACAGACACTAATAAATCTGAACTTTAGAAAGCCCTTACATACACTGATTTAAAACAGTACAATTTTTTTAAAAAAAGCAGTATCAATGGTTTTGTATGCATCTTAATAATAATATATTGTATCACATATAATTAGATTCCATCACCTACCTGCTACTAAATTCTCAGGTTTTTGTGCTACAAAGTCAGTGTGATGCTTATAAGTTCATTGTGCTTTGCTTCATGTAGGTATTCTATGTAAAACTTATTGTATGTCTAAATGTTTATACCTTCCTAGTTAATGACTCCTACCATAGCCAGGATGCCAAGATTATTATAGACCAACTTGCATGCTATAGACAGAAAGTGCACTGGGTAACCTACATTTCTTAAATGTTTTCTCAAATGTTCTGAGTAATACAATCCCAGGTTTCATTAAAACACATTATTTCAACCCATTTCCACACATCATGGCCCTTTCTCTCTTCACAAGCCATGAGAATATAGCCTTTATTTGACTGTCCCTCTTTATCTCTGGCAAAAATTTAATTCAGAAATTTCACTCCTTATCTGTGATCAAGTCAGTGTCCTTTTCTGTTACCAAATTCTAGGTTTCTTTTTCCTAATCACAGAGGAAGTAGAACATAGTCCTGAGGTGTGTGGCTCTGGGCTTAGAGTGTGTGGATTCACATCCCAGCACCATCCGTGAGCTGAGCTAAGGTGAGCAGATCACTGATCTCTCTGAACTCCAGTTTTCTTGTCTATATAACATGGATAAAGATGGTTCCTAGTTCTACTTGCCTGTCACAGAAAAGCATTCAATATATTACTACTACTACTATTAAAAATAGAATCATTCCCATTTTATATCCATTAGAATTCAGGTTTTCCAGCTACTAAAAATGCTTTCAGATGTAAATTTACATAAAATATACTCTGCTGATGATTTGAGGCCAAAAAGAAATTATTGTGAACACATGAAAGCTAAAGGATACGCTGAACAGGCCTGTGCAGGGCTTATCTCAAATGATTTTAGAAAGATGGTCTGAATTTGTATTTTAGCAATTTATTTCCTTTTTTCTTGAATTTTCACCATTAAATAAGAAATTCCAAACAGATCAAATCACTCACATAAACCAAAAGATGTGAAAAGAACCAGAATTTTAATGGACCTAAAAGGCAGATGCAAAAGCACCAGAGCCAGAGAGAATTCCTGAGCAAGAAATGTACAGGGACCTGTGAATAGGAAATGGGACTGAAAGTTCTAATCGGTGGAGTCATTCATTCAAAAATACATGGTGAGCATCTAAAGGTGTGCCAGTTCTTGTATTTCCTGAGGTACATTACAAAAACAAGACAATCTTTACCCTGAACGATTACACATCAAGAAGAGAGGGCAATTAAGATATCACATGGTAACTCTCAAAATAATAGAAACTGCAGGAGCACAGAATATAATCTGAGAATCCAGGTAGCTTCCCTGAGCATATCATGTCCAAGCCTACCTTGAAGTTCAGGTACAAAACTGAGTTTTTGTATGCCCCAAATCCTTTCTCTGCTTTTTCCTCTAATGATGCACACAAATGAGATCCTGGGGGGAGCTGCAAGTATCTTGACCTTCTGGTTATAGGGAAGGCGCTGAGATTGAGTAACTCCACTGCCCCATCTGCTGAAGCCACTGACTAATCAAATAGGTGTTGACAAGGGACTCAAGCCAGGCTAGTGAGAGGTCTTCGCTGGGATTTATATATTCTGAAGCCAGAACATATAAATCTACTACATAGAGCCACAGTAGAATGAATGGACTGAATCTGTGTGCATTAATCTGAATTGATTTTTAAAAAGACATGAATTAACAAAAGAACAAGTTACAACATGCTACATATACTGTAATACCATTTCTGAAAAACATTTTAATACATGGGGCTGGGGATATAGCTCAATTGGTAGTGTGCTTGCCTTGCACGCACAAGGCCCTGGATACAAAAAAAAGAAAAAAGATGGAGAAAACATTTTAATACACAACTCCATATATTATTCAAGAATAGCGAAAATATGAAATCATAGATTGGTCATATACCAAATAAATGACAGCTTCTAAGAAGACAGGCAGAGGAAAATGGAAAACAGGAGATTTCAAGTTTACCTCTAGTGCTTACTTCCTTATCAGAGGGGCAAAAGAAGATGCGAAGCAAGCAACTACACTGAGATACTAACAACTTGGGAGGGTAGCACATGGAAACTATAATATCATCTTTTGTACTCTTCTGTATGAGTATTTAATTTCGGGGTGAGGGGATGAGATCAGTCTTCTGACTTTCCTTCCCCTATGTTTCAGTTTCTACTGTGTGGCACACCTGGAAATTTCTTCCTTCTAATAACCAAAGCACCCCTTAGCCTTTTGTAGTAGGCACATGATGGCCCCCAAAATATATATCCACATTCTAATCCCTGGAAACTGAATATTATCTTACATGCAAAAGAGTAAATTTACCTCATATGCCAAAATATGTGATTAAGTGAAGGATCTTGAGAGGATGGTGATTAACCGATTAACCAGGTGAGCCCTAAATACAAATCCATGTGTCCTCAAATACCAGAGAGGAGAGGGGTTTGAGATAGAAGAGAAAAAGGTGACGTGACCATAAAAGCAGAAATGTGAATGATGTGGCTAGAAACCAGGACACTTGGAGCCACTAGAAGCTGAAAAAAGATTCCCTGTGAGCTTTTAGAGGGAGCAAGGCCCTAAGACATCTTAATTTTGAACTTCTGGCCTCTAGACCTATAAGAGAATAAATTTTCGTTCTTTTATGTCAGCAGGATTTTGTTAACTTGTTTAAGCAGTTACAGGAAACTAATACAATCCTTCTTTAATTTTCAATGGCAATTTTCATTTCCATGTACTCATGTTTACTGAATACCTATCATGTACCAATTATCATTGTAGGTAGGCACTTAACACAGTTCAGTAAACAAAATGAAGGTCCCTATCCCCATTAAACTCACTTCACAAACAAATATGTTAAAAACTGGTAAGTACTGGGGGTGGGGGGTGGGTGATAGCACAGAAAAGGAGATCAGGGTTGTTGGGAGAATGGTAGACTATCATTTAAATAGGCTGGTCAGGGTGATCCCTACTGAAAGGGCCACTTTTCAGACAGGAGGAGGTAGTTGAAAAATTTATTTAGAATAATATTCCAGGAAGAGGAAGAAGCCAGAATAAGGATCTTAAAATAGGAGTGGGTCTCGCATATTCAAAGAATGTGAGCAATGACTGACAATGAGGTCTGACAAGTAAAGGGGAGAGGCCAACAGCAAATCTCGTGGTGCCCTTTAGGCCACTGTTATGATTCTTATAATGTGAGCAAAAGAGGAAACAGGGAAAGGTTCCGAAAGTGTGACATGATCACCACCGTACTATGCAACTTCCTTATTTTTTCATCTGTGTCTACACCACACACTCCCTAAGGGCAAGGTTTTTCTGTTTTGTTCACTGAGAAAAGCCCAAGCTTAGTCCTTGGTGAGACCCTCAGGATGCACTGCTGGAAAAAGAGCCAGTGGACTACTTCACAATAACTCCTTCCTTTCTTACCAGTTTTCCTCTGACTTATCTACAACACTCTTTCACCAGGAGACTATTCTGAAGATAACTTCTATTTCAGCTGAAGCATCCCTAAATACGCCCTTTGGATACCTAAGAGAAAATGATTAAAAGTCAAGTTGTATTTGCTCCTTTCCTCATTCTATATTGTAAGCTGTTTCTGCTGGAACAGGGGGCAGAAGCTCCATCAATAAGGCTACAACCACCTAGAGTGATCTTGTGGGAACCACAGAAGAAGTAGTAAAATCTAAAACATAAATAATAACATAAATTCAATTTATCATGATAGTTCTGGGGCAGAGCTGCCAAGGTGACCACGGAGGGTACCACAAGCTGTGATTCTGCCAGCCCCATTCTCTAAAGCCAGGGCAGGAGATGTAAATGCTTCTACCTAGACCAACCTGGGTACATCAGGTCTCTACTATAAAGAAAGGAAAGCACTCTTGCTGGAAGGTTTGCTCCATTCCCAAATGAAAAAAACTACCAGCTGGGTTTGCCAAAGAAGCTGTGGCCCTCCTATACCACAGCTATCCACACCACAGTTATTAAAACTAAGATCATTCTCAAAATAAGGCAGACTTACATAAATAATAAATATTAGTAAGAAAGCCACCTGGATACACCTCATCAGAGCCAGCAGCCTTTATCAACCTAGCTTTTTTTTTTTTTTTCCAAGTAGTAGTAACAGCAGTAACATTTCAACATTCAGAAAGTGCTTCCCTTGTGACAGGCTTTCTTCCAAGAGCTAAAGACCTATTTCACTTAATTTTCATAACTGTTCAGCATAATGAGAACTTTTCCTATCTCAGAGATGAAGGTTAAACTGAGTCAGAGTGAGTGAGCCTAAGGCCATGTGGCTAAAGTGGCAGCAGAACTAGAGTGTGAACAAGAGCTTGAACTGTCAACTCCACACCATCAGGTCAGGGCCTAGAATGCAACTTAGATCTCACCGGAAAGGGGGATCCTCTAACTCTCATACACAATAATATGACTAGAGCAAGGAAAAGCAAACCCTAGGAGAAGCTTAAGCCTTAGGAATAAAGACAAAGTAGTGACAATGAATCCTCCTAGAGAGAAGCAAAAGGGACCATCTGCTGACCAAACACAATTTCCCAAAAATGTAAAGGCTCATTGGGGCCATCATTCCTTGAGATCATGGACTTACTTGTCCAATTGGGCCACAGCAATGCCCTCAATCAGTGAACACCTAACCAAACTTTGAAAGATTTAAAGTGCAAAGAGCTACAAAACTTTGGAAATAAAGTTAAAGAATCTGACGAATGTGAGAATGCCTCAAATCTCTGTTGAGGAAAAGGACTTTTAAAGGACCTCACAACCAGAATATAAAATCTTTTTTGGTGGGTTAGGGATATAGCTCTGTTATACATTGCTTGCTTGCATGAGGTCCTGGGTTCAACCCCCAGCATTGTGGGTGGTGGGGGGATGCTTTGTCAAAAGCTATTGTATTTCTATTACATCCACAAACCTCAAGACAGTGGAAGACACAAAGTTGAGGCCTAAAGATGGACTTAACAAGTTGAAGGACGTGTAGAGACAGTTCTAGTACTTACTAGGTATGCAGCTTTGAATAAGTCACTTCATCGAGCTGTCCTTCAGTTTCCTCATCTCTTAAGTGGAATAAAGAATACATGCCTGGTCAGCTCAACACTACACTAAAAATAACTTTTCCCATTTTAAGAAATAAGGAGGGGCAGGGGTTGTGGCTCAGTGGTAGAGCACTTGCCTAGCACGAGGCACTGGGTTCGATCCTCAACACCACATAAATGTAAAATAAAGATATTGTGTCCACCTAAAACTAAAAAATAAATATTTTTTAAAAAAAGAAATAAGGAGAAGCTTGTAAACCAAGTATCCCTAAACTAATATCTACAACTACAAAGAATACAAATCTGTAACAACAAGGGCTGGAGATATAGCTCAGATGGTAGAGTGCTTGCCTCACATGCACAAAGCCCTGGGTTCAATCCCCAGCACCACAAAAAATAAATAAACAAACAAATCTATAAGAAAAAAACAAAACAAAAATACTATAGCATACTGTCCACTGTTATTGCTATCTTGAGCAGTTAACACAGATAAAGCACAATCAAAGACCATCATAAACTATACATGAATATATTCAAGTGTTAGATCAGTTCAAGGTAACTATGACTTGGGAAATTAGTTCTAGTCTATATTAACAATAACAATAAAAAATTTAAAGCCAATAATTTAGTCAATTAAATGGGATTTTCCCTTCATGAACCTACATATTTTAGGAGATATATCAACATGAACATGAATCCAAAAATCTGCTTAGGTTGTCTTCTTTTCCAAATGACTTGGAAACATATATGGGGGGGAAGTTCATTCAGACTCAAAATATTTTCCCCAAAGAACACTAAAAAATATGAACAGTAAGTTTCAGACTGCTTCATGGGCTTTTTTTTTTTTTTAACACATTTCCTTAACATGCGACTCTGCTTGAAACTTTCCTAATTTTTTGCTCTCACTTAGGTCACTTAAGCCCCAAATTTTATGCTGAGTTGAGCTGAGGTACATTTCTAAACCTACATATCTGTCCTCTCCCTAACATATGTCCCCATTGCTTTCAAAACTGTCACCTTTCCCTGCAAAAGCACTTGCACTCTGCATTACTCACATTATACTTGATGGCTCCCTTAGGGGACAACAGGCTTTCTTAGACAAGGGAAAGTTCACCATAATATTCATGTGATATTTGGTCCCCTCTGTACTCTAGTAAAGTTGTATTTATCCTTTTTATGTGCACAGAATGCTTAAAGTTAAGAAAAATGACTATGAAAGCCTTGGTCAAAGCAGCTGAAATAGCACAAATAATTCTGCTTGTATAAAGTAAAAGACTGTGTGAACTGGCATTATGAGTCATTAATTGCTCTGGTCCAACCTTCAGTGGCTTGGGAAATTATGCCCCTGGCTGAAAGGACAATCTCTGGGGAATTCACTAGACTTCTGTAAACAGTTCTTAACCTCAACTGACCTAGTTTTAATTCTCATTCTCCCCACCCTACAAATGCTTTGAGAAAGCACAAAGGGAGAGAATATAATTTTGAAATATAGTTTATTACTCTTTATCAGCTGAGAATTCTAACAACTTATTTTCAACTTTATCCTTATCCACCCAAAATCTTCAATTTTAATAAAAATTTTAATTACCATTGCTCCACAATATGCAATCATTTAAAAAAAAAATCTATAGAAACACCTTATTTGACCATAGACCTTTTCACAATGACATCTCATTTATCTTAGCACTGCTTTTTTCTTAATAGGTAAAATGATGGAGGGGAAATTTTAAAATAGCAAACATGCAAATTTATACAACATTCTAAATTATCAGAAGTAATGAAATGGCAAATCAATGAAGACAACAGGAAATCTGGAGAGGCTATCGATACTAAAAAATTAGAGACAGGATTCTATAAAGGCAAGTGCATTTGGAGGAAGGTATGATTTTAAGATGAAGAGCCATTGGGCTGGGGTGATAGAGCATTTGCCTAGCATGGATGTGGCCCTGGGTTCAATTCTCATCACCACATATAAATAAACAAAATAAACACACACACACACACACACACACACACACACACACACAAGGGGAGGGGGAGATGAAAAGCCATAAGGTATCAATTGAAATACAGCTGCAACCTAGAGAAGAAACAACACATTTGGGCCATTGTTCAAGAATCCAGCTAGAAAAATCAATAAAGAGAAATAAAGACTGAGTCCTATTAGGCATTCCTACCTCTCTCTGCCAAGGCATGAACAAGAAGGTGGATGAGAGGTCAACATCCTCAAGCTATCAAGCTACAATGAGCAAATTGCTCAATGCATGTCTCCATCTTTGTTCTTTATGAACCACGACTGTACTTGGTACTGAGGCAGAATTGTTACTTGAGATGCAGTTTTTATCTTCAAAGGCTTAGCCCCTTGACATGGACATCTAAACTACAATTCAATAATGTCTGTGCAAGGGCACAATGAAGACACACATGTCAAGGAACACAGACCTCAGAACTCCCTTTCCACAGTACCAACTACCAACAAGGAGTCAGTCCCCCACATAAAAAATGGGCCATGAATTCAAAGACACTTCTGGTGTGTTTGTCCAGAGCTCGCTGTGTAGCCAAAGATGAAAATGAGACCTGGCACCTCACTCTTTATAAGTTAGAGACAACTGAGTAGGGTCAGTGGAAATGGCACCAACAGCCTTCCAAAATCATCAGTAATGTCCTAACAGTTATCTCCACTCCACACACATAAACCCCATTGTGCTTCTCAGTAACAATTAAAAAAAAAAAAAAAATAGAGCTTGGCTTGGGTGGAGATAAAATCTGAACCCAGAGTTCCTTCCTCCTTCCTTATTGACAAAATATGTGTAAACAAATGTCTTGAGAATGTTACTACCTGAGAATGTTCTGAAAGTCATGGCAGCATTCCTCCATTATGTGGCACCTACTTGACAAGGAGCAGCAAACCCTGAAACACTTACATTCTAACTTTCAACTTTAATGCATACAAATATACAACTACATTACAAATGTATTTGAAATAAAAACAAAGTTGACGTTTAAGTTCCAAGTCTTACACCCAAGGTCCAGTGTGTGTAATATAGAGAGTTCATGGATTCTTTTTAATTATTCCATTTTCCCTATTTTATAATACTCTAGGTTAAAAATACTCTGGACTCCCAAGATAATTAAGCATATAGAGAAACTAAACTTTCAAGGATTTTCTAACCTTAAAGCCCTCAGGTTAAAGGTATTCAACTTCAAAATATAATATGTCCATATACAGAACATGGTTAATCATATATTAAGTTTCTGATATATGAATGTATTTTTTTATTAGTTACACATGACAGTACAATGATCTTGACATTTCATACATTTGAATCAAATGGGGTATAATTTCTCATTTTTCTAATTGTATAGGTTGCAGAATCACATTGACCAGTTTTCAAAGAAACAGACAACAATAGTTCCCTCCACACTGAAGCCAATTTAATCTAACTTGGATGACTCCGAAGGCATCTCAGATTCCTTAAATACAATCTGTTTATCATTTATGATGATTAATAACTGCAATATTTAGAGGCTATCAGTGTTCATCATTTTAGATGATCAATAACGGCAATATTTAGAGACTATCAGATGGAAGGGAGAATAGAAGTATTTTGTGTTATTTCAGAGAGCAAAACAGGTTCACTGAAGCTATAGAAATAAAGACTTCAGATGACTTATAAGAAAGAACTGTTATCTAAAGACACTGTAGACATCTGAAACACTACAGACATGGAGGCGGGGGGACGTGAGCATCTGGGAGTCTACAAGGTCTTTTTTAAATTCTAAATTTTAGTGAACTAACAGCCATTTGATGATGACTAGAACTCAAGGTTAAAGAACATTTACAAGTGGCTGGGGTTGTGGCTCAGTGGTAGAGCACTCACCTAGCATCTGAGTGCTAGGTGTAAATCCATATCACTTAGACCCTTAGTTCCACTGTCGATACTACCATACTAAAGGTTTCCACATAAAGAGAAATAAATAAAATAAAGGTAGTGTGTCCAATTAAAACTAAAAAAAATAAATACTTTTTTTTAAAAAAAAAAAGAATACTTACAAAAGAAATGCCAAACTATCATTAGGGCAATTATTTCAGACAACTATAATTAATATCACCTTCTTAGCAAACCTTACAAGGGCCCTTCCCATTCTTAAAACAATGTTATTGTAACTTTAAAGTAGAGTTTTAAGTGCCTAGCTTGAAACCTATAATGTACTTTATTAAAGATAACATAGCCAAAATCCATGTGTATTTTAAAGTACTAGTTATAGTAATTCAAATTCCAACCAACCTTCCTTAATAATTTTTTTGGGAAAATATTTCCAGAGTTCTACCAGGAATATGAGGAACATATTTCCATTTGCTGAGATCCCGAGAATCCAAGAGGACCCTAGACTAGTGCCTGGCACAAAGAGAAAAGTGTGTTCTCTCTCTTTCCTCTCTCTCTCTCCATCTCCTGATGAGCAGGGATAGCAACAGCTCTGCTAATTTCAACACAGCTAGAGAGGAAAGCAGGAAGGGTTAAAAAGACAGGAAGAAGGAAGACACAGGAACAAGGGGTGAGTTTAAAATGGTAACAGCTAAATACACAAACAGTTGCTGCTCCATAAATGCATGATTCTTTGTCATGGGATGGTAAGCTAATGAGGTATCTTCATTATTTATAAAAAACTGAATTACAAAACTTTGGAGGAAACAAGATAATTAAGTTTTAAACTGAAATAACTTAGAACTAAAGGAATATATTAACGAGGATTTCAGAATCAACAGTCATCATAAAAAGAACATAGGGATGAGCAGTGTGGAAATGGGACAGGAGGAAATGAAGCTTATTTTAACAATAAGAGAGACTGCTCTACTCTTTCTCCTAACAGCCACAGTTTTATGTTTAACAAAACTAAGATTCAATGCAACCCAATATATTTCATCTTTAGCCTAAATTCAAAGCAGAATTTCTAAGTTCCACAAATTCTTATTATATCTGTAATAAGGAATGACTCCACAGTATAAATTCTTATATAACAAGGTCAATTGGCAAGTTAATTGTAATATTTGGTAATTTAGTCGAATTTCCACAAGAAAATGAAATGGAACTAGCAGGAAACAATCTATACTGATCAGTACTCTTTCAATTTATCTGGCCTCTTCTTTTATCTCTTTTTCACACTGCTCAGACATCTGTGACACAATCATGGCTTCACATTTTACACATATTTTTGCCTTTGCACATATTTTACCTCACCTTGAAATGAAATTTCCTCTTGTACTCACAGTGAACTCTTATTGAACCTTTAAAACTCAGCTTGCTCCTTTCCACCTTGATTTTCCTATACCCAAATATCCCCTATACTAAATTTCCACTCTTCTATCACAATGTCACTACAAACTTGGAACAAGAGCAATCTTCTCAAGATGGAGGTCACATTTTATAAGTGTAAATCCATATCACTTAGACCCTTTGTTCCACTGTCGATACTACCATATACTTGGTAGATTGTCCTTGGTCAAAAAGCCTTTATTCTTGGGGCTGGGGATGTGGCTCAAGCGGTAGCACGCTCGCCTGGCATGCGTGCGGCCCAGGTTCAATCCTCCGCACCACATACAAACAAAGATGTTGTGTCCGCCAAAAACTAAAAAATAAATATTGAAATTCTCTCTCTTTCTCCCTCTCTCTCACTCTCTCTTAAAAAAGAAAGGGAAAAAAAAAGCCTTTATTCTTTACTTAACAAATGGGTATAAAATATTAAGTAAAGGTTTCCAGAAAAGCCCTGGATGCCTTAGTAGAATGGGTATTAAGAACAAAGCCTATTACTCTTACAGACCCAATGTAACAAACTACGACACAATTCCTAAGGGACAAATGACAGGCCATTTTGACAAAAAGTAGCAGACTCTCTAACTACACTTCAAGTTAAGAGGCAAAATACATATGTAAAAGATGACAGAGTCATACTAATGGTTTCCTGGCAACTACCTTTAATGACATGAATCTATTTCAGTTCTATTACACTAGAATCACTTGACTCAGAGGTCAGTAACATGTTCTATGAGTTCAATCTGGATAATAAAATACTATTTTTAAGCACATGAAACCAAAAGTTCAATTTTATATCTTACTTTTATTTAAAGGGTAATGTTTACTCATCATTTCACATAATCTTTAATTCAGTATAAAATGAGGCTCTTTTTCAAGTCCCTGGCCTAGAATTAAAATATTACAGTGGACACTACGAGTTACATAGCACAAGAGATAACAGTGATAATCACAGTCACCTACTATTCAACGTAAGGAGACACACAGACAAGCAAAACAGCCCTGATGAGACCTGACTTGATAACACTGACCTGATCCTCACATGTTATAACTCAAAATGGCCTGGTTTAAGGTTCTTGGAAGAGGTCATGTCACATCTTTTCCTTTTCTCTATAAAAGAGAACTAGGACAATGGGAAGAGGGGGTACCTATCAGAAATAGTACACGTTGAGCATCTCCAATCTGAAAATCTAAAATCCAAAATGCTCCTAAATCCAAAAATTTTTGAGTGCCAATATAATGCACAAGTGCAAAATTATACGCCTGTCTTTATGTGATAGGTAAGAACCAAAAATGCAAGCACACTAAATGTTACATAAAATTGCCTTCAAGATATATATTATAGGTTTATGAAACCTATGAAAAGTTTAGACTTGGGTCCCATCCCCAATGTGTATATGCAAATATTCCAAAATCAAAAAAAACTAGAACACTTCTGGTCCTCAACATTTTGGATAAGGGAGACTCTATATTCCTCGTTTTCAATTCAGTCGTTTTACTACCTAAATTCAAAATACCAAACTTTGCATTGTGCCAAGTAGTAAATTGTTTTCATTTTCATTTAGCTAATCAATACTTGAGAACAGTCTGTCTGATAAAACGTTAAAAAATCATTTCATGCCCTTTTCTTCCGCTCTTTGATATCACATCCTACAACATTATTTCAAGAATAGGACACCTGAATCACCTCTCTAATCTTTGTATCCTGAATAGAAGATTTGTAAAAATAATCATAATTATGTTAAATGTTTATTCTTTAAAACACACAAACACAAAAATACTTGCGGGTATAATAATAGATATATGGAGTTTGCTGTGTCGTAGAGACATAGAGAGAACAGGGAGTATACAGATAAAACATACTGGCCATGAGTTAATAGCTGGCAGGCGGGGTCACAAGTATGTCAGGGTTAAAACACTATGATCTTGGAGCTGGGGTTGTGGATCAGTGGTAAAGGGCATGCCTAGTGCACATGAGGCACTGAGTTCAATCCTCAGCACCACATAAAAATAAACAAATAAAATAAAGATATTGTGCCCACCTAAAACTAAAAAATATATTAAAAAAAACACTATGGTCTCTACTTCTGAATATTTGACATTTTCCATAATAAAAAGTTAAAAACACATACATACAACAATAAATCAGTGATCTGAATTCACTTTTAATCTTCTATGAAATAAAGAGACGGATTTTAAAATGGCATTAATATAGTGTCACAGAAGTGACTAAAATTCCTAATTTAAAATAAGACAGGCTAGAGATTCACATGAAAGACTAACTTAGAAAAGAATTCACAGAATCAATCAACATGTCTAAAGCAAACACACTCTAAAAAGAGGACCACAAGGATGAACAGCTAGGTCAACATTTCCTTAGTGGTACCCTTATATTTGATAGGGGCTCTTCCACAATTCCAGATGACCTCTCAGCTACTACCTATATCACTGTCCCTCCAATCACTTTGAAAATATGATGGACATGTGCCTACTGAGCAAAGAAAGCCCTTTTTTACACTGCATACCATGCATGTTTACTCAATTTTTAAAGTACACTGTGCTTCGATATTTAAGGGATGACTTTAAAACCAATACTGTAATCATCCCAAAGGAGCTCCTCCTTAGTGTCCACTGCTAATACACACCCAAATGGGACCGCCATGTGTATTATTTTGTCAAGCAATATTAAGTGCTAAGATTATGCTTAAAAAAAAGTCAATTTTGGTAGAACATAACTAATAAGCTTCTAAAATTTCCCCAAACCAAATAAAGAACAGTAATACTTCTCTTTTAGCTAAAATCCGAAGAATATACTAAAAATAAAGAATTTTCCTTTTAAATTACTTATCTATTTCATTTTGACTTAAAATAACTGGAATTTGGTTCTTTGTGTCCTCCTACCATTAGCGGGGTGCAACAGTCATTAAAAATCAGAAACTCATGGGCTGGGGCTGTAGCTCAGTGGCAGAGCAATTGCCTAGCATGTGTGAGGCACTGGGTTCGATCCTCAGCAACACATAAGAATAAACAAATAAAATAAGGGCACTCTGTCCTTCTACAACTACAAAAAAAAAATCTTTTTTGAATCAGAAACTCAAATTTTCCTCTCAGTTGTTTATTTTTTCTTTCAGATTCTTATCATAATGAATCCTCACTTAAAAATAAGGATGCTATATCTATGCCAAATTCTCCATAAGCACATATTCCCAAACATAGTGAGATTCTCTCTCTGTTCTACTCTCCCAAGATGTTGAGTTAAGGTCCAAGATAAGACCATAATATTATCCTCAATATAGTAGGTTTAAAGAGAGGTATGTCTGGGCACCATGGTGCATGCCTGTAATCCCAGCTGTAACCCCAGCAGCTTGGAAGGCTAAGACAGGAGGATCGAAAGTTCAAAGCCAGCCTCAGCGATGGCAAGGTGCTAAGAAACTCGGTGAGACCCTGTCTCTAAATTAAAATACAAAATAGGGCTGGGATGCAGCTCAGTGGTTGAGTGCCCCTAAATTCAATCCCCAGTATCAAAAAATTTCAAAAAGAGGGGTGTGACCATATTTTATGTGGGATTCCTAACCAAATGAGGAGCTTCTTCACTCATTTATTCTACAATATCTAACATCTTTAATCCGTTCCTTACAGCTCATTTTCTATTTAATTACAATATGTATATGCACTGCACTTCAGCACCTAGATTTCGAACACTTTTTAATGGAGATACAATAATCACTGAAAAGGGAAACTACCTGAAACACCCTCTCCCCCATCCTTCCACCAACCCTTCTCCAGGACCACAATAGTTCCACCATCCTCCACCATCTCCTTCTGAAGAAGTCTGGTATCTGAATCTGCTCATAATTCAAATAATCAGAGTGAGTATTGTTATGACACACTACACTACTAGACCACAGAGATGGCAAATTAGGAATTAGGAAATTAAAATTAGGAAAGAATACTAGCCAAGCTAACATCTAACATTCATGATTACCAGCAATGAGGCAGAAATCAATACTTTCACACCCTATGACAGACAGTTCATCAACCACCTCTTGTGTTTTTGCCTCTCTGCCCGCTTTTGGAAGAGAAGCTCTCTGGAGTCCGAAACTACACTTTGCCATAGTTTTAAAGGTATAAATATATCAAGTCTAAGTAGAGCTATGGTTTCTTTTCTTTTTTTTTTTTTTTCTTTTTTTTTTAGCTATGGGTTTCTTACTGAAGTAACTATCTACCCAGCAATCAAAATAAGAGTCTGGAAAGCAATCTTTATTTCTTCCTTTTCCCACGTCGTATATGTAATTTATCAATAACACTGTTACTCCATCTCCAAAACACATCTATTCATGTCTCTCTACTTCCACTGCAAAGCTATCCTCACCTCCAACCTAAACTAACAGGAGACTTGAGGGTCAGGCCTACCTACTTCTGCTCTTGCCCTCTACAGTCTAGTTACCACTAATGTCAGATCATACCAGTTTATGCAAGAAAGCTCTTTAGTGGTTTGCCATTTCATTAATAATAAAATCCAAACTCTTTACTATTCTAAAGACCCCTACTAACCTTGAATTCTCATCCTGTAACAGTCCCTCATTACAATCTTAGGGACTTCACACTATCTTTACCCTCTTCCTATAAGCTTCATCTGACCAAATCTTCAAATAATGACATTTTTTCACTAAAGTTGCATTTTAAATGTTCCTCCCCCAAAAGTTCTCCTTCCCCTACCATTCTTTGTCACATCATCTTGTATTATACATTATGATTACTTGCAATTTTCTTTCTTGCCTATTTACTTATCATCTGTCTCCCCTCCCCCATAAGATTTACCAATAAAGAGAAACTGGACTTGTTTTCTGCTATATCCCTAGTGCATAAAACACAGTCTGACTAAAAGACGGTGGTTAGCAAATGCTTGCTGAATTTAGAACAGTAACTTACCAATTGTGTGTATATTTAACATACAAGACTATTAATATTTTTGTTACTACAGTTTCAATCAAAATAATCTGATACAACATGCTTGATATTTATGATTTTTTTGGAGGGGAGGAGGGTACTGGCGATTGAACTCAGGGGCACTTGACTACTGAGTCACATCCCCAGCCTATTTTTTGTATTTTATTTAGAGACAGGGTCTCACTGAGTTGCTTAGCGCTTTGCTTTTGCTGAGGCTGGCTTTTTATGATTTATATTTTTATTCATGTTTAAGAATTTATACCACCAACTTGTTTCAAAAAGAATATGAAGGGCTAAAGTCATCGCTCAGTGGTAGAGCACTTGCCTCACATGTGTGAGGCACTGGGTTGGATTCTCAGCACCACATATAAATAAATGAATAAAATAAAGGTCCAGCAACAACTACAAAAAAATTTAAAAAAAAAAAAAAAGAATGTAAGGCACCAGATGTCTGATCTAAAATGCCATCAAAGAATGGTATTCCCTTGATAATTCAAACTTGGCCAATACTATAAAAAAAAACTTACTAAACATTATCTTCAAATTTTCTGTAACAATTTCACAAAATTATTCTCTTACTCATCCACTTCACAAATAATTACAACACAAAGCATTTTTACTCTGCACTTGGCCTAAAAGATCAAAACATCTCCTTATGGAAAGTATAGTATTACATTGTGTGCATGTAAGAATATTTAAGAACAAATTCCACTAGTGTGTCTAATTATAATGTACCAATAAAAAGAAAAAGATGAAAAGATAAAGATGTTTAAAGAATAAATAAAACAAATAGACAAATGCACCTATCTCCTCTAATATCACTAATTCTATTTGCAAATCTGAAGGAAAAGTGTTGCCTTTCCCTTATTCACCTGTAGGGAAGCTGCCCTATACATTCAGAACTTCCATTTGCCTGTTAGGTTGGGAGAATCTTCTAAGTGCTATCAAACAAAACCAGGCCACTGCTTCTTCTGTAGGAGGAGAAAGAAACAAATGCTCCTCAATGACATCACATCTTCAAAGAATAGCATCCCTTGATACTTGGCTAGTATTGTAAAAAGACTTTCTAAACATTATTTTCTAATTTTCTGTAACAATTTCACAAAATTATTCTCTTACTCATCTACTTCACAAATAATTACAGCATGAAGCAGTGTAAATCATGCTCAACTTGGCTAACAAATTGGATTTTAAATTTTAAATTCTGAAAGCAAATTCTGTTGCAATGCTCCTGAACCCTAGGGAAGTCTCATCATTTCAAAAACAAAGCAGTAAAGACTACAATCCACTCCCTCATTTCACACATAATAATAAACAAGATGTAAAAACAGCTTTTCACATAGCACCTGAAAAATCAGCATTCATTCATCCTTTTTATAACATTATTCTAGTTTCCATTACACATACACAAAGGTGCATTATGGGACATAATGATCTTATGAAATTAGGGAAATACAAAATGATCAAAAGAAAATGAAAAAATTATACTACTAAGAAGGCAGAATAAAGGTGAAAGGGAGATGGCACAGAATTAGACTGCTTATATGAAAACAGAGTCAGAGAAAGAGGGGAAATTTGTAACAATTCTTGAGCATTCTGTTGTTTTATAATTGTCCTACCCTGGGATAATCCTTGAAATACTTTCAATGTCATGTTTTGTTTTGTTTTGTTTTGTTTTTATCTCTAACACTAGTAAGATAATCAGGCCAGTCTACCCAATAAATTTTTTTTAGAGTACAAACATAACCTGACAAAAAAATAAATAAATAAATAAAAACAATTTTTAATGAACTACTTTTCAGCCACAATTGGCATTTTAGAAACTAAAAATTGCTAACCACTGGCAATATCCAGGGGAAAAAATCTGTATGTTACTATATTTTGAAACTGACAGAAATTTTGCAGAAAGCAAAAAATTGAACTGATTCTTGGGTAGGTGCTTGCTTACCTTAGAGACTTGTCGCAGCCACCTTAGGTATTCTGTGAAAGTATCAAAGCAAATGTAGTAAGTCTGGCTTTGCGGTCCAGAGGAGCTAAATGCTAAACAGTGCTGGTGCTTTTTGACTTCTTCTACCTATAAAAACAAGCAGAGAGGCAAAAATAAATTAAGACAGCAGAACTAAAGACATTTCACTAACTACCCCTTGGATCAGGGGGTCTACACAGACTTACATCTTTCTCCTTGTATGTTCCTTTTATTGTTTAAAACAACTAAGTTCCTGCATCTGACAACTAATTTGAATCACAAGGAAACCAAAAATGGAAGTTGAATCTTTATTAGCAGCCATGCACACATCTAGAATCCCAGCAACCAGGGAAGCTGAAGCTTAAGGGTACAAGTTTGAGGCAGTCTCAGCAACTTAAAGATCTTATCTCAAAAAAATAAAAATAAAGGCTGGGGATGTAGCTAATTCGTAAAGCACCTCTGGGTTGAATCCCTAGTAAACCACACCCCCAACAAAAATTTTATTAGATTTCCCCACCATGGTGAAATTTTCTTCTTCTTGTTTAAAAGTAGTACAAGTCTCCCTGATTCTTCTATATCCTCACAATAAGGGATTGGGGTTCTTATTTCCTCTTAGGAGAATTTTTCCTTAGGGACTTTGGCATTATTACTCTGAACTAAAACGTTTTATAAAGAGGTCCTCAAACATGTTAAGGAAGTTCTTAAAAATTTAATGTGAAACTGAGATTAACCTGATAGAAAAATTCCATGAAAGAACTTTCAAGTCCTAATAATGCAGTAACATAGTCAAAAGAACCAAATCCAAACAATAAAGTCACATGATATTACATTACAAACTCCTATGTTTTGTTTACAAAAAGGACCATAAGCCAACTCACACAGAATATGTAGAAAGATTTCAAAAAGGCCATTATCACACAAATTATTTTCTCAAACCAAAATAAAATTAAATTAGAAATCAATAATAAAAAAAACATTTAAAATCCAAGTATGTTTAGAAAATTGACTTCATGCTTCTACATAACACACTTTTAAGCTATAAACTTAACCTAAGCATTCTTAGAACTAGACAACTATAAAAATATTACTTATCAAAATCTATGGAATGTAATAGAAGTTGCTATGTGGAGGGAAATTTATATTTCAAAATACTCATGTTGTTAAAGAGGGCAGAAAATTAATTTGCTTAGCACAGATCGGAAGAACCTGGAGGGTGGAAATCAAAGCCAAAAACTTGGAAAACTCAAACTAGAATGAAGGTGTTGATAAAATACAGAAACTGGTGAAATGAAAAACAAATGTACAACTGAGACCAATGAATAAAACACTGATTCTCTGAAAAGACTAATAAAATTGATAAATCCTCTGACAAGTTCTATCAAGAAAAAAAAGAGAAGAGTCATAAAAATATTAATATCAAAAGGGAGGACATGGCTACATTCATCAGAGATTAAAAAGAGATTATAAATAATTTGTGGCAAATTCTTAGAAAACAATACACTTTACCAATACTAAATTGGGGGGGGGGGGAGGGCTAAACAGTTCATTTAAGAAACTGAATATTTTTACAAATTTTTTTCCTCAAAAAAAAAAAAAAAATCAGGCCTAAATGGTTTACAGATGAGTTTTACCAAAATTTCAAGAAACATCATTCCAAGTTTGTACAAACACCCACCAAACAAAAAATGAAGGCCAACACCCACTCTATGAGGTCAGGATAACCACAACCAGATCAGAACAGTCACAGAAAGGAAAATTAATGGCAACCTCTGTCATGAAGACTTATCTTAAACAAATGGTTGCATCAGAATTCAGTAACAGAAAAATATACCAAGAACATGTTGAATTAACCTCAGATAAGGAAAGAAAACTTAACTTTACTAGCACTCTAAAACCATTAATCACATTTACATACTGAAAAAATCATATTATCATCCCTCTGATGGCAAAAAAAAGCAGTTGATAAAATTCACCACCTGTTCACCATTCATTTTAAGAACTTCCAATAAACTGAGAACGTAGATGACTCATTTAAACTAACCTAAATAGTTATCAAAATCCCAGGTAAACATCAGTGTTAATGAATGAGATATCCCTCTTTGGCCAGAGATCATGGTGCATACCTATAATCCCAGCAGCACAGGCTTAGGAAGGAGGATCCTAAATTCAAAACCAGCCTCTGCAATTTAAGGAGGCCCTAAGCAATTCAGTGAGACCCTGTCTCTAAATAAAATATAAAAAAAGGACTGGGGATGTGGCTCAGTGGTAAAGTACCCCTGGGTTCAATAACTGGTACCAAAAAACAAACAAACAAACACACACACACACACACACACACAAAAAGGTAAGGGTGGACATTACTCTTTAAAATCATCAATAAAACAAATATCTACCGTTTCTATTCGACATTCTATAAGACAGGACAAAAAAAGAAAATAATTAAAATTGCATTATTTGAATATGTAAGTAAACTCAAAGTAAACTCAAAAGAATTTATGAACATTCATTAAAAAAACAAAAATGTATCAAGATGGCTGGATATAAGATCAATATTCAAATATTAACTATATCTCAAGAAAACATTCTTTCAATACCACTTAAACTAATCTATAGTGACATGAATCAGGCAAGTGGCATCTTGGGAATGGAAAGTAGTAGGAAGAAGTAGAAGGAAGGGGATATACAGAGACACAAGGAAATATTGGAGAGATGAAGGATATTTTCACTATACCTTGATTGTGGTAATGGTTAAGGGGATATGCATACCTATCAAATTGTACTCACGGGAGTTTACAGGTATCAAATTATCATCAAAATGTGCAGTTTATCGTTGTCATTAATACCTCAGTAAAGTATTGGTGAATATGAGGAAAAACAAGAGCACCTGTACATAATGTAAAGGTAAAAGTATACAATAACCTTGGAAAACAATTGGGTATCATCTTGTAAAAGTAAATATGCACATGCTCTACAGCCCAGGAACTACATTCCTAAGTATCTACCCCAAAAAAGTATTTCTCAAGGAGGTCATTATAGAATTTCTCGATTGAATAGTTCTTCACTGTGCCTTATATAGGACTGTCTAACATCTGCATGGCATTTTAATCTCTAATGCCCTGCCCTTTAAGTGCTTAGAATATCGATTGCTGCAAAGATATTGGTACTCATGGGGCACTCTACCCACTTTTCCACATTTCCCAGAGCCCTGGCAATAAAGGTGGAATCATGTAACTAGTTCTGGTTGACAGAAATGACATTTGTCACTTTTGCATTCAAATATACAGGAGTCAATGAATAATACCTCAGTCACCTCTTTCTCAGCGTGTGCTCACAAATGTTAAATTACAAAAGAACAGAACTTCTATCAAGTCTGGTCCCTGCATAAGTGTATGAAAAGGGAAATCTCCACTTCCCAACTCTACCAATTTGCAATGGATATATAATGTGAATGAGAAGTAAATGTTAAAAATCACCAAGATAAAAGGAAGTAGGCGAGTCCATGGCATAACCTAGTCCCATATTAACTGATATTTTTATGTTCAATCTTTTGACCATCAAAAACACTCCCACATATTACCAAATGTCCCTTGGGCACAGTAATTCTGATGCAAACAACTGCCTTAAAAAAAAAAAGTACTTGCATACCAGGAGGCATATTACCAAAAGATTATGTCAATGGCACTGTTGATAACAAAAACCTGGAAGCAACCATCAGCAGGAAAATTACTTAAGAAACTAGGGGATGTTTACAGAGTGGAATTATGTAGAAATGAAAACCACATCAATAACATGAAATCTTACTTATGAAATATCATATTGAATGGAGAAATTCAATCACTGAAGACCAAAGTATGATAACAATTTTATTTTATTTTTATTATTGGTACCAGGGATTGAACCCAAGTACTTAACCACTGAACCACATCCCCAACACTTTTTATTTTTTATTTTGAGACAGGATCTTGCTAAGTTACTAGGGCTAGACTTTAAAGTTGTGATTCTCCTGCCTCAGCCTCCAGAGCCACTGGGATTACAGGTATGCAACACCAAGCCCAGCATATAAAATTTCTATACAATTCAAAACAAGAAAAATATAGTAGAATGATAAATTTATGTATGACCACACATTCTAGGACAATAGGTACTTCTGGAGTTAGGGGAAGCAATGGGACAAATGTAAAGAGAACACAAGTAAAAAAAAAAAAAAAAAAATTGGTATTCAGACTACTATAATTTCTAAATTGAGAGACAGATTAACAGTTACTCCATTTGTTATGCTTCATAATTTAACAAATATTAAAGTATTAATTAAAATACATTTTCTAAAAATCTATTTTAAATTCTCAAGGACAAATTAAACATACCATAAATGCACAATGAATAAAAATATATCTTTATTAAACAAATGTTTTTCAACAACTAAATTTTGAAAGCTTTATTTATTTAACAAAAACTATTTGTTGTTTGAAAATGCAAATTAATGAGCATGCTTTAGTATGTATAAATGTGATACCACAGCAATTACAGCTGGACTATAACCATCTATATCACACCTTATTTCTAGTTCTCCTATGTTCAAATTTTTTTAAAAAAGCTCTTCCATTTACCTTCAACTTTTCCTAACAATGAAACAGAATGAAAAAAAGGAACAAACATTAATGAAAGTGCAGATTAAAAAAGTGAATTACTTTTTCCCAACTCAGTCAACAGTTTTCAAAGACTCAATTTTAACATACTCAATTATTTTTGAAGGCATAGCATAAAACAGATTTTACCAGGTTTACATGTGAAAAGAGGAAGCTATTAACTTTCAATTCATTCGATAGTAAAAGTCCATCCAATAACAAGCCTGGGAAAGAGAACAAGTCTCCAGCTCTGAATGAAAATGCTAATTATAACTGGATCTTCTGACCTTATCTGAACATCCCACATGCTTTCCTGCCTCTGCCCCTCTTAAGCATAATAATCTTTCTCACCATCTCTCTCCTTTATATGTCAAAAGATTTTTTCACCCTTCAAATTCCATCGTTTATTGTTACCTCTTTCAATACAAAATTCCTTATTCCTCATGACAAAATCAGTCTTTCCTTCTACTAATCTCCCACAGTGCTTTTCTATTTTCTGCACTACTCTTACACAAGATATTATTGTGTCCATTCTTCATCTTCTGATATGAAATTATAAGCTATCCAAAGGCAGCAATGATGACTGACCCCCTCTTGATATTTCTGGGGTACCAAGCACAGTGCCTTCCACACAGAGGATATTAATAAATAATGCTAATAGTTTTGCCTATGTAAATCCCCAGCATCACAGAGAAGAAACAGCTGTATAGAATTAAACATTAAATATGCATTTTAAAATATTGACCTGCAGTGGTAATGTTATGACTAAGTTTTCAGTAATCTATCTAAAGTAAAAAAGTCTTAGTAACAAGTTTTAGTCACTAACTTTTCAATGCTCAGACAAAAGCTAAGGAGGAATGGTTTCAAAACAAAAGACTGACTATATTCTAAATATATTTTCAGGCCAAAACCTTGTTTTGAAAATGAACATTTTAGTGTTTTTAGGAATAAAATGTAGAACAGTAGAGGGAAGAAACAGCTGACATAGACAACTCATAAGGAAAGACTAAATGCTAAAAAACTTATGAATGATGAGCAGGTTGCTACACAGCAAAACAACAAAAACATTTATTATTATACACATTTAGTCTTACCATCTTCATTCCCCTGGAACAGATCAGATACTTGTCAATTTTAGAAAGGTCAACACTTTAACAGTTGTCTTATTATTTTTCCTCTTTACATTCTGTATCACCTGCCTCTTTTCCCATGCCAATTCGGGGGAGGGGAATATGTGTCCCCAAATTTTAATGTATTTTCTCATCCAAAGCTTCCCTCCTACTTATTAGCAGATTATGTCGTTTAAAAATCAAGAAACACTGACATATGTAATTATGGTGATGGTACCCCCCTACCAAAACTTGGGAGTTTATAATAGTTAACATGGCCCTCCCCACAAAAAAAGCAACCAGTAATGTCAGAAAATATGTCAGGTATATCTGAAACAAGTTAACATTTCAGGTCTAAAATGTGTGACCAGCCATAGCAATAAACTAAAAATGATAATGCCACTGGTCACTGAACAAACAGAAGTAAGGGAAAGTACAATCCTAAGCATTAGAACACTTTAACCTTCACAGGGTATGCTTTCTATTCCTAGGATCAGACCCAGGGATCATTTTACCTGCTAGAAAATATATGCTCAAATATCAATGTCTACTCAAAAAACTATGACTTTATAATCTATAAACCATATCATTGAAATCTATCTATTTTCTGTCCAGTAGATAAAATGCACTTACTAATGAAGCTAACATTACATGGCCTTACATGAGCCAACGGCTCCGCTATTTTCCACAACTCCCATGACCAACAAGGCCCACCAGCGGAGCACAACAGAAACAGAGGAAGTTCTCAACTGAATAACACCTCTACTCTTATCACAGAAACAGCTCCAAGTAAGGTCCTTACTGATGCTGGGAAATCTTTTTAGTATTTTGTTTGCTTTAAACTTACTTTTCCACCAATTAATGGCAGAACATGCATCTTTCCGGTTAAGCTGTCTTTCACAGATGACACTATCAAGCAGGTCCCACACAGGATAACTTGGCGTCTTGTCCATCGGTTCACTGGCAACTGCATTTTGCCTTTGCGGACATTATACATTCCTGAGAGCTGAATTCGTTCTGAGCTGCTGGTGCTGTGAGGTTTTCCTAAAACAAACACAAGCAAACATGTTATTTTTTTTTTAATGAGCTTTGTTTCCTCCTCATCCACATACCAGAAATTAAGTGGAAACCATCTTATAACTGAAACAATATGATAGCTGCAGTCATAGAATTTGGGAAGAACTACTACATCTACTCTACAGGTGCATGTCAGTAGCAGATTAAGAGCCTCTTCCTCAAAAACCGAGGAGAGACCACTCTAATGCCTCGGTTTTAACCCAAATTTTATTTTTGTGTATATTCTTACAGTTAATTTTATATTTAAAAAGAGATGAACTCATGAATGATAGATGGCTGGAGTTGATTTAAGTACACCAAGAAGAAAATATCATAATACAAGATAGGAAAACAATAATACCTAGCTATTCTATGACCAAAGGAGCAAAAAACCATAGAGCAACCCATGAAGAATGGGTACCAGGATGCTCATGATTCATGGAGAAGAAAACAAAGACTTGGAGATACAGAGAGAGCTGAGAAAGATCTGAAGAGACTTCATTTCCCAAGGGGAACTAAATTTGGCAGAACAATATTCAGGCAGGTCCTATCAACTTAATGGGAGAACTACTGTGATTAACATAACATAGTGAAGGAACTGAACACATAACATTAGAAGTAAATACAGTAGTTCTAGCTACTGAATATGTAATATCAAAGAGTATTAAAGCTCCGAAATTAATAAGGGTTACAAGTCCTTTAGGAGGACCCAAGTCAGTAATGTATTTGCCTGGAAGTCTGACTAGGTGCTGAGAATCAGGAGAAAAAATGAACTCAAGAGGAAGTATATTTTATACTAACATTAAAAAAAAGTTAATTTTTGTCAACTTGGTTTTAATAGATGTCTAATGCCCATAGGAGAGGGAATAAGAAAAGCAACAGCACCAAATATAGATCTCAACAAGATTCAGGGATGACTAAACCCACCTAATCCATTCCTTTGGCTGAGATTTAGAAAATAACAAAACCAATAGATTTGATTTTTTTTACTTGTTTCTATTAGTACATCAACATACTTTATAAATAATTTTGCGAAGGCTGGACCAGAATGAAGTATAATAGTGGTAGACCTATTTGAACCAGTAGCTCAGCAAACAACTACAATGCTAGAACTCTCACTAGAAAGTGCTATGATGTTGTCCACCAAATATTAATTTCCCCCACAAATAAGTAGGAAGCCAGGAGACTGCCAAAGGCTGCCAGTGATGGATCAGATAGTCATTCCATAACCCATTCTGCACAGGCTCATTTATACCCAGAAAGGGTGATGCCTAGGCTTCCCATCTTACAGCTCCTTCATACATGATAGACTCTTTCTGAAGAGAAAAACTAAGAAAAAAAAAAAACTCAGAGGAAAAAATGAAAAGTGAGGGACTAAAAGCAATGTACCACCCATTGGGTTTACAAAATCCAATTTCCCTGACTGTAAAATAAATAACATTCTCTAACAAAGGATCTGATATCTCTATGTCCCTCTTTCGCCCCCTTCTGCCGTCCCCCCTCTCTTACACACACACACACACACACACACACACACACACACAGAGACACACACACACACACGAATACAAAGAAGCAGGCATTTTATTTTAGCCACAGAGAATGGCTTCAAGGGCACTTCTTAACCTGTCACATTTATGCACATCAATGAATAACTAGAGCCTGAAGAAAAAGAGCACTCAATACATATGGGACAGCCTTTTGATTGTCCAACTCCATATACATCCTAGACAAAGCCCAAGAGCAAATCACCAAACTGACTCAACCTAAGTCAAAAGGCTCTTTAAGAATGTGAATACATCAGAGAGAGACTGGTACTTTATTCCCTCGTCAGAAAAATTCCTAAGAGTTCCAGATAGTCCCAGAACCCAATGGTAAGATCAGTCTGTCCTTGAAAAACCCTAAACACCCCAGTCTGAATCAAATCCCTCATCTTGCACTCAGTGACTTTCAATATCTTTGTTGTCTGTTCTCTCCTTGGGTGTTCCACACACCCTCAGACTCGGCTGTGTACCAGCTGGACTCCGGTGAATATGGAGATGAATGAGGTAATATATACCTGGGCAACTGCCCAGAAGCACACTCCTTTGTGTCAGGCTTCCTTATTCTATGACATTATCTTAGCTCTTGATGCCAATGCTCAGTTCAGAATAATTCCCACTGTCCAGTATGCTAATAAATGCTGTTAACACCAGTGTAACCAATTCCTGCCAGTTTAAGGGCTGGGTCAATTGGTATAAATTTTACTTAAAATTTTTACTTTAAAAATGTTACTCTAATTCCCTACAAGTTGAAGGCATTTATCAGGAGGACAGTTAGCAAAGCAACACTGCAAACTGAGACAAGAGAAAGAACTATAAACAGAGACAGATTTTAAAATGTACTCATATAGTTTTTCTCCTTTATTAACTCACTTGGCACATGAAAGACATTTACATTAGTCTATTTTTTAAAAAGATACTCGCTGCCAGGTGTGGTGGAGCACACCTGTAATCCCAGAGGCTCGGGAGGCTGAGGCAGAGGATCGTGAGTTCAAAGCCAGTCTCAGCCACTTTGTGAGGCCCTAAGTAACTCAACAAGGCCTTAAGCAACTTAACAAGACCCTGTCTCAAATTAAAATATAAAAACAGCTTGGGATACAGCTCAGTGGTTGGGCGACCCTTGATTCAATTCTTGGCACACACACACAAAAAAACCCAGCCCACTTGTAGACAATGACAACATGAGGCTAGGGGATCACACTAGGCCTCTGGGTCTTAATTACTCATTCAAACTCTCTCCCACACCAAAGTAAAACTTCTTACTTATTTCATGTTGTATAATTATTGTTTAGGTGGTGATAAAGGTATGTAATGTCCACAATAAGCCAGGCCTATGCCAAATGTAGACATTCAAGAACAGCAAAATTGATTAGATTAAGTTTAGAAGTGTATGCAAATATAACAAAATGAAGCCCACCGTTCTATGTTAATAATATGCACCAATTAAAAAACATTTTAAGTGTCAGGCATGGTGATACACACCTGTAATCCCAGTGACTGAGGAGGAGGAAAGTAAGTTGAAGGCCAGCCTCAGCAACTCAGTGAGGCCCCAAAGAATTTAGGAAGCCCATTTCAAAAAAAAAAAAAAAAAAAAAAATAGAAAGGGCAGGGGATATGGCTCAGTGTTTAAGCATCCCTGGGTTCAATCCCAGGTACCAAAAATAAATAAATAAATGGATTAATTAATTGAAGTCTTTAAAAAAGAAAATGTTATGGCTAGAGATGTAGCTCAATGGTAGAGTGGCTGCCTTGTATGCATGAGGACCTGGGTTCCATCTCCAGTACTGCAAAAAGAAGTAGGTGGGGGGGGAGATGTTCTGCGCACCAAACTGCTTAGGGAAGTGTTTCTAAGACCACATTTAACAGAATCACTTGGATTTCTGTCTACTACAGCAGCCCTTCAGATTTGAAACCTTGGTAGCCAAGGTCTGAGAGCTGCTTTTGGTAATCACCATCAAAACTGATATGTTTTGTGGCCGTAAATCTAGAGTGATCTGCAAGTTAGTCCCCAAAGTCAGCTCCTAACAGATGTTTTCCTCACACTCATGAGAATTCAGGATTTCAATTCTGTCTTCCTCTTAGGTCAGATGCTTCAACGTTTTTGTGTCATCTAAAGCCATCTGAAAAATATGATGAAAGCTATGGTCTCTAGGAGAAGAAACATAGAAATAAGCACAGACATCCAATTTGGCAGATAAATTGACAGAAAATAAAAGATGGTAAAATTACTCAAAGCGAGGGTCTATTCCTATTTCTACAGCTCACATTCCATTCGTTTTACTATGAATAGTAAATTATATAATTTTTTAAATTAATCTTTTATACTTATTATTTTCAGTGCTCTTCATTTCTTTATATAGATCTAGTTGATCTGGTATTATTTTCCTTCTGCCTCAATGACTTTTAGGATTTTCTATGATGCAGGTCTTCTAGTGATAAAGTCTGTCAGGTTTTGTATATCCAAAAGTCTTCCTTTCCTTTGTTATTAAATTATTTTTTCACTGGGTACAGAATTCAAGTTTAGCAGCTTTTTCTTTCAGAATTCTAAAGATGCTCTACAATGTCTTCTAGCAAGCACTGATGCTGATTAAGTCTGTTGCCATTCTTTGATCCTTTATGAAGAGAACATTCCCTGCCTGCCTTACTGTCTTTTTTTAAGATTTTCCTTTCACAAGTTTTAAACAATTTGATGTTTTTAGCATACTTTTCTTCATGTTCTTATAATTGAGGTTTGTGAAATTTCCGATTTTTACAATCAAAGTTTTAAAAATTGTCAGCTACTACTTTTCAATACTTTTTCTTATTTCATGAGCCTTTTCAGGGACTCCAATTGTATATATGTGAGGCTACCTGAAGTTATCTCACAGCTCACTGTTCTGTTCTATTCCCTCCCCCCACCCATTTCATTATTGGTACTGTCAATTAGTGTTTACTAATCTTTTTTAAAAAATTTTTTTAGTTGCTGATGGACACGATACCTTTATTTATTTATTTTTATGGGATGCCAAGGATCGAACCCAGTGCCTCACACATATGAGGCAAGCGCTCTGCCACTGAGCCACAACCCAGCCTCTAACCTTTTCTTTTGCAGTGTTCTTCCTACTGTAAAATCTATCTAGTACATGGTTCATCTCTACAAGTTCAACTTGGGAATATGCCTCTCCTCCCCACGTCTACATATTTTTGTATTTCTCTTTAACACGCTAATGTTTTCTTTTATCTTCAAAATATATAGAACTATAATATATAATAGCTGCTTAAATGTCCTTGTCAACTAATTTATCATTTGTATCAGTTTAATTTCACTGAGTTCTCTCATTATGGGTAATATTTTTCACACAACTGATAAGATTTGTTTAGATGGCTTATTCACTATGAGTTTTACCTTACTGAGCGCTTGATATATTTGTGTTTCTATAAATATTACAAAGCTCTGTTCTAGGAAATACTTATTTGAAACTGTTTTGGTTCTTATGAGGCTTGCTTCTAAGATTTGCTATGTAGGACCGAGGCAATCTTAAGATTAATAATAATATTAGCAGGCAATATCCCACTGAGTGCGCTACCGCACACCCTGTAATCATAAAGTTTTCCACTCTGGCTAGAAGGAACATAAACTATTGATAGCCCTGTATGAGCTTCAAGTTTTGTGTCGTCCCACGCCTTGCATATTTTCCTCACATATGTACACTGATGAGCACTTCTCTTTGCCCATTTTCAAAATTCTACCTCCCTGAGCAGTTCTTTCTTCTCCAGCACCTCATCCCTAGAACTCAAGATGCTTATCCTTAAGGACTTCCAGCTGTTTAAATCAGAAGACCACTAAAAACACAGAAGTAAGTACAACTATGTTGCCATTCAATATCTTTGCTAAATACTTCCTAGAACCCATCTTCTGGGTAATTTAAAAATATATCCATAAATTCTTTTAAATTCTTCCCTTCAAAAAGTGGTCATTTCAACCCCTTCATGTATGGACTGCACTCAGTGGCTTGCTTCTAACAGAATGTGGTAGAAGTAACAGTGGCAACTTGTGACTTCTGAAACTTGATCAGAAAAGGCAACGAGCTTCCTCCTGGCTGGCTCTCTCTAGCATCACTCTCTTGAAAGTCAGCTGTCATGTCAATGGGACACTCACACAACCCTATGAAAAATGGCCAACAAAGTGAGCAACTGAAACTTCCTTCTCACAGTCAACAAGGAACTGAGGCTTCCTATCAACTATTATGTAAAGGATATAGAAGTGGATTCTCAAGCCACTGCACAGTCCAAAAACAACCTGCAAAAATATTGCAAACCTCATGACAGACCGTGCGCCAGAGCATTCAGCTAAGCCATTTCTGAATTCCTAAGTCAAAGAAACTATGAGATTAAATAAATGTTTGGTTGGGCTGGGGATGTGGCTCAAGCGGTAGTGCGCTCGCCTGGCATGCGTGCAGCCCCGGTTCGATCCTCAGCACCACATACAAACAAAGATGTTGTATCCGCCGATAACTAAAAAATAAATATTAAAAATTCTCTCTCTCTCTCCTCTCTCACTCTCTCTTTAAAAAAAAAAAAATGTTTGGTGATTTGAGCCACTAAGATTTGGAGCAATAACTACTACAACTTTTCTATATTGGTTTCACTTAGTTTCTATTTACTGAACATAGTAAAATTTTAATTCTTCATTTCCCTAAAAAAAGTCTAAAAAGTTGTTTCTACTTACTCTGTATAATAAACTAGTAGAAAGGGTCTATTGTAACTAGAAAGAGTCAAAAGCAAAAGTAAGAATGATACATTAAGCAATTCCAATAATTTCCCCAATGTTGGAGAATGTAAGACTATATGTTAATACCCCACCAAAGACTAAAAATGTTTGATCACTACATAGAATTAATGGAAGAAAATAGAGTTGAAAATGGTCTGGAAAGAGTAAAAACACTCAACTCTTAGCTCACCATCTCTATCTTTCAAGCTTAGACTGAAAAAACTCTAAAGCTTGTTTCTTATTGCATATAAATCCTTAAATCCTTTTTGACTACTTTCAGTGTCAGAAAGAATGAATTAAATTACTTACCTGGGGTCATTTCAAGAGCTAGCAAGAAGGACTGAAATGACTCCAAAAAGAGGTCTACAAACCTGAGCACTAACTGTACCTGGGAATTTTGTCTCAGAGCTGAGAGGCTAAAGCTCTCAGCCAGAAGTGCTGGCAGGAGCTCTGAAACAAATTTAAGACTAGTTGCTCTTTAGCTAATACATATGACAACCAGCTATTAATACACTGGGGGAGGGTTAATTTATGTATCAGATCAAAATGTATAAAGTCAACCACCCAGGAAATCATGCTTTTTTTCTGACACGCTACTCAATTTGATTAGGTTTATTTATATCTCTCAAATTACTTTAGACCCTTATCCTTGATAAATGTCATGCTTCGAACCTTTCTCTAACTCCTAAATTCTTGAATACTACTAGAGATTATAATTTCCTTTATAATATTCTTTAAACAGTACTTGAAAAATGTTAAGTTATCCTTCAGTACTTTTAACAACTTAGTAAACACAGAGCTAAAGTAACTTAAGGGGGGGTACCCCCACCAAAACACACTTTCACATAAACTATAGCAAAATTAGTTATGAACTTTTAAAATATGCAAAATCAAAGTAATGAACATTATTATAATTATAACTGTACATTTGTGTAATATACAGCAAAAATATTAAAAGGAAATGTCCAATGAAGACAGTTAGAGCAGAAGGCCTCCAACTATAGCACACACCAAAATCACCTGAAAGACTGGCTAAAACACAGACTGCAAGGCTCTGCCCGCCCACCCCCATCCCCCAGAGTTTCTTATTCAATAGTTCTATATGGGGACTGAGATTCTGCTGATACTGCAGATTTGGGGACCATAATTTGAGACCCACCGAGTTACAGTACTACCTGGGTAGAGAGAAATGAGAAAGGCAAAGGGACTGGAGAACAGGTACTGCATTTCCCACTCTCCCTTTTTCCCCCACACTGGTTTTTCATAAGGAACTAGCTTTGGTTCTTGGGCATTTTTAAAGTTCTCTCCATTCTATCATTCTATGGACAGCTGAAAATTACTCTTTAATTTTCCTTAATACTTGATGCTCACATTTCTTCTTAGGAAGTATTTTGTTTAAAGAAGGTATCTTCCTCAAATATGGGTTTCATTACAATTTTGCATTCACAGAAATATAACCCATCCTTCCTTCTCCATGAGTTTCTTTAGTTCAACTCCAAGAGTAATATGTGGGGAGCTAATATGGCCTCCTGGTATTTACTTCATATCTGGCAAAGAAAACAAATTTGAAATTTTCAAATTAACCTTCATATGTCAGTCCAATGTCACCATCTGTTACTTTCTAGAAATGATAGTTTCACATTCCCTGTTCATAACTTCACACAATACCTTAAGAGCCTTTTCAGTGTTCTCTCAATCCAAAACACTTTTTCAACAAATGAAAAAAAGGAAAAGAAAGATTACTCTACCACATGTCACTACCTGATGTGACTTCAAAGAACAGAAACACACTTAGCAATAGATTTAAAAAAAAAAAAAAAATTCTCAAACTACAATGGAAAGAAAATACATGCTATTGGCTATCATGGTTTTTGCTGTATTTGCTACCATAAAAGCATAATGGTATATATGATTCAAGGTCATACTTTTCAATTCTAAATTATAAAGCAATAATTCTAAATTATCTATTATAATTTTTATAGGGCAATGAATTTTTTAAAATGTCCTTATTCAAAATAATGAAGGGAGCTTGACTGACTTAGAACACACCTAGAAATTGAAATTCCACATCCAATAATAATACAACAAAAAATATATATTTAAATTATTTTTATATGAGAACACCAAATAACAATATGCTGTCTTGGTAGAGACTGGCTAGATGTTTTACAATTTCATTATATCTTCCTGGATACACATAAGAACTACATTTATTTATCTCACTTAGAAATCAGGAGGAGCCGAACTACTGGTTTTAGCCAACAAAATACAGGCAGCAATATATATGCCACTTCCAGATATGCCTATTAAATGGTCCACACTGTCTTCCATATGCCCTTCATCCATTGACTAGCCAGATGAAGTTGGTCCAGAAGATTCTGAGAAGGGGGTGAATGTGCCATAAGATGACTAGCTACCTGAGTCAACTGGAATAGAGGTGTCTGACCAGAAACATTAGCAATGAATTGGTCATGAGAATAAAAGAAACTTGTATTATATTAAACTATTAGATTTGTATAGTTGGTTGTTATAGTAGCTATTCCTTAAGGCAGTGACATTTAATTTAAAATTTCACCCTCACTGAAACTAAAATAAAGTGCTAATATATCCTATGAATCAAATTCTAGAATTAGGAACATCAATATTCACAAATAAGGTGCCAGGCTTCCATTCTTCTGATATATAAACAAAAAGGGCTATGGACATGCTACTCTCCCAAAGGAGGGACGGGAGGACACAATACTAGCACACTTCTTGTAGGCAGCATAATGGACAGCCAACTCTCAAGTGAACAGCAACTCTGAGCAGCAGCTGAAAAATAGGTAGAATGTTCCTGAAGGTAGCCAATGACCTTTCATTGGAAATTAGTCTAGAAACCCTAAGCTATTTTTATACATATTAGTTGCTTATAACGGTTGAAAACCACAAACTGAGTGGTTTAAAAAAAATTTTTGATTTCTCACAGTTATGGAATCTAAAAGTCAAAAATAAAGTGTTGATGAGATTCATTCCTTTTGCTGCACACTAAAGAAGTTCTTCCATTCCTCTCTCTTGGCTTGTGGTAGATATACACAACCCTCTACACTGTGTAGCTTGTGGCAGCAAATTCCAATCCTTCCCTTTGTCTTCACATCAACACCTTCTTGTGTATCTTTACATATTCTAGCCTCTTCTTGGAAGGACATCAGTCAATGGATTCAAGGCCTACTCTCATCCAGATTGATCTCATCTTAATTAATTACATCTGCAAAGATCCTAAGGTCACACTCTAAGGTTCTGGGTAGACAAGAATTTTGGGACAACAATCCATTACACTACTAACCTCTGATCTAAACAAGTCTAATTTTCTTTGGTTTTTATGTTCAATTCAATATTCAAATATTATGCTCCCACAATCCACCTTTGCTCAGTATTGCCATATGTATTTTCAATATAATGCAGTGAGAGTATTTAGCTTATACTAAAATTCAATCACTAAATATAAGCTAATATCAATCAATCCTTACTTACAGAGCTCTAAATAGATTGCTAGGACACAAATTTGTTTTTGACTTTTAAAAATTAAAGGCAAATGCTTCAAAAGACAAAGTATCATGCTGCTAGGGACCATTCCTGGAAATTCAAGCTACTGAAGATACATGAAATATCCAGTGCATTTTTTTTGTCCCTAGAAGGGCAGTATCTTGGCTGAAGTCCAACAATCCTTGATTAGTAGACTGTGATGGTGTTAATGATTTGGTTCTCTGTAAGGTAAACAAACCTTATTGTTTAAGTATCTTCAATTAGTTCCTTTGTTTCAACTATTGGCACTTGAAAAGAACATAAAAACCACAAAGATTAACCTTGCAAAGTATCACAATCTAACATATTCAACAATTTTACTCTCAACTAACTAGATGATGAACTAAATGTCAACACATGTACAGAAGATCTCCCTTTTACCTGTAAAACACTGAACAGAGCATAATTACTGAGCATACACATTCATGTAGTCAACATACAGGATTTTAAAAGGGGATTAAAAGGAACAGTCCCAAAACACTGAATTAGTTATGTCCTGAGAAATGACAATCATTTTATTTTTAGTTACTTAAATGTACTCAAGGTCATCCCTATGGAATTAGCAACTATATATCCATAAAAGTAGAAAAGCTCATCCATAATCTCCTCCTGTCTCACACTACCTAAACAAATCTTGTCAACTCTATCCCCAAATATACTTCAAATCTAAAAGCTGCTATCTATTGCCTCTAGAATAACAACCTCCCAATTAGTTCCCTCGCTTCCACTCTTTAGAGTCACTGTGGCAGCTATCCATACCCACTATTGTCAGTTGAACTGTATCCCCCCAAAAGATATGTGGCACCTATGAAAATGACTACATGCAAAATGGCTCTTTTTGGATATAATTAAATTAAAATGAAGTCATACTGGATTAGAGCAGGCCCTAATCCAATGACAGTTATCCTTGTTATAAGAGAGGCATTTAGGCTAAGAAAAAGGCTAGTGAAAATAGAGGTGGAGACAGAGCGATGCACTAGAAAACCAAGGAACACCAAGGATTACCAGCAACCCCAAACTGGAGAAGACAAGGAAGGCTCCTCCCCTGGAGTCTAGAGCAGGACCTCTTCTACATCCAGTAGTACAAGAACATAAATTTTTGTTGTTTCTAGACATCCATTGTTGGGTATTTGTTACGGCAATCCAAGGGAAAAGGTTTCAGCAGGGCCACACTCCCTCCAGAGACCTGGGGAGAGAATTCCCTCTTTGCCTCTTCTACCTTCTAGAGGATATTGGCATTTCTTGGCTTGTAGCTACTTTATTCCAACCTCTGTCTGTCTTTACATCTTCCCCATGTCTGCATATATGTGTCGAATCTCTCTCTGGTCTCTAGTTGAATTTAGCGCCCCTCTAGAAAACCCAGGATAATAATCTCCTCATCTCCAAACCCTGAGTTTAATCACATCTGCAAAGAACTTTTTCAAAGCAAAGTCACATTCATAAATTCTAGGGATCAGAATGCAGACATAATCTTTTGGAGTCATTCTTAGCCTACCATATTATACATAGGCCTGGGAAATCCATGAATGTGTCCAGCAAGTAAATACAATCACTGTTTAGAAAGGAGTTAGGAAAGAGAGAGGAAAAGAGGACTTAAGAAATTAAGGAAAGGTGAGAAGGGAAGGAAAACACATTATGAACCAATTCTCCAGTGGCATTATCTTCTCTACCAGGTGAGATGCTACCTATCTTCAAGGCCCAATTCAAATGATAGCTCTTATACAAAGCCTTTCCAATTCCTGACTTCCAAAGGCAGAAGTGTTCCTTGTCCCATATCACTATATTCATGTTTACCTTAACCTCTCCCACCTAAATCCTCCTCGCTCCCTCATTTCTTGAGGCTCTAAATAGGTATCTATTTGCACATAATTGAAGTGATGATTACAAGATTATATGAATGGATGAAATCCACCAAAGTATAGATTCGTTACATCAAACTTTCAACTTTCCAAATCTGTATCTCTAGAACAATCCTAGTTTACTGTCCAACAATCTTAACACATACCTCCAAATTAAATGGCTCCTCCTACTATTCTAAAGTAGTCTATCTTCAGAAAAGGAAATTACATTATTTCTTATCTTGTGTCAAAACCCAAGGCATCTTCCTTGACTCCTCTCTCTCTCACACCTCAGATCCAATCCAAGCTCCACCTTTGACATATCTTTAAAATATATCCAGAATCCAACCACTTTTTCAAGCACTCACCATCATCTACATTGCTAAATATACCATCTTCACCTCTCTCCAGAATTCCTTCCATAGCCTCTTATCTGGTTGTCTTCCTTTTGCTCTTTCCCTTTCGATATAGTTTATTCTCAACACAATACCCAGATACTCGTAAAAGACAGATAAGATCATGTTCACTCCTCTGCCCCCAAACCTTCAATGACTTTCTGATTGTCGGTAACAGCCTGGCAGGATCTCCTGATCTGGCCCTCCACTAACTTTCTGTCCTACTGTCCTATCACACTTGCCCTTGCCCACCTTCTCCCAGGTAAACACGGCTCCCTGTCTCAAGGTGTTTGAACCAGTTGTACCAAATCATTCTGACCTCCAAATATAATCATAGATTATTTCTGATCAAGTTTACCCCCTCTTCCCCAAATCATTAACATCTCAGACTAAATAATGCCTAAAAACTTACTATATGGAGACTGGGTTTTCACATTTGGAATCTGGAGACTTATATTAGCAATTATAAGCAGTTTTAAATGATACATACATGCTTAGTTGTAGATACTTAATACCAGCAGAATTAATTCACTAGTAATTAATTGGCTAATGGGTACAAATAAAAATTAGATCATACAATAAAATTAATCTACATTGTATTCATCAGCTTAGATAAAACCTGACAGTTATTAAAAAGGGAAAAAATCAACAAAATAGTAAGTAAACACACATATACACACAAAAGCCTATACTTGCAACCAAAAATCTGAAAATTAAATTTATTTTCATAAGAAGCACATGCCTTAAAATTATGGCATAAGTATGGCCCACAACTATAACTGTTATTTTAAAAACTTCAATTCTGGTCAAATCCCTTTTATGGGAACCTTACGAAAATTATTAAAACTTTTTGTTTAATAGAATATTTTTAAGTTTTAAAAGATTACTGACAGGAATTTGGAAATCTGACGGAAGACTTTTTTCAGATTGGTTATAGTAATGAAACTCAGCCTTCTTCTTCTAATAAAACAATTTTCTCTTAAAAGTCTATATTTATTGTAGTTCAGTAGTTGAGCACTTGACTCACATGCATGAGGCACTGGGTTCAATCCTCAGCACCACATAAAAAATAAATAAAGTGGGGATATTGTGTACATCTACAACTTAAAAAAAAAAAGTCTACATTTAAACCAGAAAAGCAATTCTTGCCTATCCTACAAGACCCAGCTCAAATATTTCATTACATGTGCCTCTTTTTGCCTATCAAGTTAGTTTCTCCTATTTTGGTCTTCCCAAAACACTTTGTACTTCCATGTGCTTAGTACTTAAGGCATGATTCATATAATGCTCAAATGAACAATTAGCCTTTCTGTCTTCAATGAGCTTCAGGAATAGAATTATGCCATTCACTTTTGTTTTCTCAGAGGACCAACACTAAGGACAAATACACAGTGCTATTCAACAAAAGTTTGATCAAAATAACTGGAGGTAAAAAATAAACTACACTTCTAATGACCAACTGCATATAAAAGAAAATGTCTCAACTACCGAAGACATAAAGGCAATATAATCTATAAAAAAAATAAACAATTTAGCTAATATACTGTTCAGAAAGAAGCCTATACTTGCAACCAAGTAAGCTTATTATATAACTTGTACCTCAATTTAAACTCATCATATTTTTAGGAAGAAAAACTACTTGCTAATTATTAATAACAGTGATCAACAATGAGCATAAAAATTCCTGAGAATGATTATTAAAAATTCATCTATTGGGGTTGGGGCTGTGGCTCAGTGGCAGAGTGCTAGCCTTGCATGTGTGAGACCCTGGGTTCAATCCTCAGCACCACATAAAAATAAGTAAATAAAATAAAGGTATTGTGTCCAACTACAACAAAAAAATAAATATTTTTTTAAAAATCCATTTCTTATGCTAAAAAGTAAAAAAAAAAAAATACTCTCACTTTTCACATTTACCATTGTTAACTGTGACAAAATTCCTTTAAGGGAACATTATAAAGTTTTAATCATGATTAGCTTTTTTATCACAAAGTTGGGGGAATGGATGCTTTCATTAGCTACTATTTATTAGCCTCCGTTTATCTGCACCTTCAGTTTTACTTTAGCCCTTCAGTGTACAGGTTATAATGGAGAAGAAATGTCTCCAATCCCAATATGAGGACAAATGTTGTCCATCTCTGAATGCATTCTGGAGCTGTCCTGGTATATACTACTACTGGGCTCTGTCCTTACCACACTGGACTTATCTTCCTCTGCCTCCTACACAGCAGAAGCAGAATACTGGGATGCATCACTGCATCAACTGTCTCTAACTGTTCACCTCAGAATAATACATATGTAAAAACACCTTAATCCTATTGTGGTTTATAAACTATATGAATATCAGAATGATCTTTATACTTCTGCAGAAATCATAAGCCTCAGAACAAATGCTCAGTACATACAAATGGAATTTGTTAAAAACTTTAGAGTATTCCCCAAATTTTATGTCTTTGAGTTTTCGAATAAATACAATGAACAGAAAATATAGCTTGCTGGATAAACTAAGACTGATTATGATAAGGATGCTTCACTATCACCAGCTCTTATATTTTGCCAATAACTATGTAATAAAGAAGACAGAATTTCCTTTTCATATAACAAAGAAAATTATCTTGTGATTACACACTGCAATAATTCCTAAAGACTATTAACTAGAAAAAAGAAAACCCCACTTAATATATTAATTTTACACAAAACCAGAAAGATTCATTGTGAAAGACAGTAAGAGAAATTTTGTTCGTTCAAAAAAAGGTATATGAAAAGCTGACAACTTTGGAGTAAATAACTAATTATGATAAACTAAAAATTCATTTCAAAGTTCTTCTTTCTTGGAATTTCCTCAAATGTTTCTGATCCTATTTTATCTTCTATGGACAACACTTCAACTCACAAAATCCCAAACAAATTTATAGGGAAAACAAAATGGTATTTAACAGCTTAAGAGTTGAAGAATATAATCTCATACTAAGACCTGAGAACAAAGTTCTTCTTAGATAAATAGAAAATTATGCATTCCAAAACAGATATCAAGCTAATCCCCAAAGATATAACTTCAATAATGCAAACAACATTTAGATATACCAACAATAGGAAGCACTGTACCCACAATACACCACAAAATCTTTATCATCTTACCAAAAGTTCTCTATAGGTTTAATGCAATGCCAATCAAAATCCCAACGGCATTTCTTATAGAAATAGATAAAGCAATCATGAAATTCATATGGAAAAATAAAAGACCCAGAATAGCAAAAGCAATTCTAAGCAGGAAGTGTGAATCAGGAGGTGTAGCGATACCAGATTTCAAACTGTACTACAAAGCAATAGTAACAAAAACAGCATGGTACTGGTACCAAAACAGGCGGGTGGACCAATGGTATAGAATAGAGGACACAGAAACCAATCCACAAAATTACAACTATCTTATATTCAATAAAGGGGCTAAAAGCATGCAATGGAGGAAGGATAGCATCTTCAACAAATGGTGCTGGGAAAACTGGAAATCCATATGCAACAAAATGAAACTGAATCCCCTCCTCTCGCCATGCACAAAAGTTAACTCAAAATGGATCAAGGACCTTGATATCAAATCAGAGACTATGCGTCTGATAGATGAAAAGGTTGGCTCCGATCTACATATTGTGGGGTCGGGCTCCAAATTCCTTAATAGGACACCCATAGCACAAGAGTTAATAACAAGAATCAACAAATGGGACTTACTTAAACTAAAAAGTTTTTTCTCAGCAAGAGAAACAATAAGAGAGGTAAATAGGGAGCCTACATCATGGGAACAAATTTTTACTCCTCACACTTCAGATAGAGCCCTAATATCCAGAGTATACAAAGAACTCAAAAAATTAAACAATAAGAAAACAAATAACCCAATCAACAAATGGGCCAAAGACCTGAGCAGACACTTCTCAGAGGAGGACATACAATCAATCAACAAGTACATGAAAAAATGCTCACCATCTCTAGCAGTCAGAGAAATGCAAATCAAAACCACCCTAAGATACCATCTCACTCCAGTAAGATTGGCAGCCATTATGAAGTCAAACAATAAAATATTTGTCTTGTAAGTTTTATCTATCTTTCAGAAGAAAAAGGTTTTATCAAAATCTTAGGACCAATAACAATAGCTAAAACAACAAAAAAGAATCAACTAACCAAACCACAAGCTTCCCTTAAAGTCTAAGACTTATCTATCACCTCCACAGCTACAGTCACTTCTATGCTTTATGCCTTTGAAGAAAAATGGGAAAATCCAGAGGAAAATATAAAGAATAAATACTAGGAAAATAATAACATAAGGTTTCCTTTCTTTCCAAATCTGTAAATAAATTCTTTTTGGAATCACTATTAAAAAACCAGTTAAAGAAGGAAGAAATAGAAGTAAGGTAATATAAATTTTGACAGACTTGAGTAAATTTTTACCTATCAATTCTCCATTCTTCTATATATGTATAATCACACCCAATGACCTCACAGGGACAGGGTATTTCTTGTATTCCACATAAAGACAGGACTCCTCAGAGCAAAGACACTATATAAAAATCCCTCTTTCAGTTTTTAGTTTGTTTTTTTCTTTTCTCTATAGATTAAGAGAAGCAGCCCATAGGAAGGCAGGAAAAAGTTTATATGCAATCTAGAATACTGTAATAGAAACAGAACAACCATCACTTCTACTAAAAGACAGCATATTTTAAGTCATTTAAAAGTATTTGTACCCTATACAACAAGGGGGGAAAAGTATTTGCAGAGGAGACTGAATTAGATAAAAATATATTTGAAATATGTTATATACTATGATTTGAAACTATTTTTTTAAAAACCCACTGGCGGGGCTGACGCTGTAGCTCAGTGGCAGAGTGCTTGCCTAGCATGTGTCAGGCACTGGGTTCGATCCTTAGCATTGCATAAAAATAAACAAATAAAATCAAGGCATGCCATCCATACACCACTACCCCTACCCCTCCCCCCCCCAAAAAAACCCCACTGGCTATCCAAGTGGGGAGGGAGTAGATCTTAACCTCAAACCATATCCAAACATCATGACAGGGGAATATTTTCATGATCTTAACACAGGCAACAAACCCTTAAATGTGACACAAAAAGCAAGAACCCTTAAGGAAAAGAGTCACATTAGAATACATTAAAACTAAGACTGTCTGCCATCAAAAGATACCACTAGGTGAGTGGAGGAAAGCAAGCCATAGAACAAACAAAAATCTGCAAAATATAAAACTAGCAAAGGACTAAAATCCAGAATATATAAAAAGGACCCCTACAAATTACTTTTCTTAAAAAAAAAAAAAAAAAAAAAAAAGCGATACAGTACCCAGGCACAGTGGCATATGCCTATAATCCCAGTGGCTCAGGAGGCTGAGACAGGAGGATCATGAGTTCAAAGCCAGTCTCACCTACAGTGAGGCGCTAAGCATCTCAGTGAGACTCTGTCTCTAAATAAAACACAAAATAGGGCTGGGGATGTGGCTCAGTGGTTGAGTGCTCCTGAGGTCAATCCCCTGTACCAAAACAAACAAACAAAAAGAGGCAATCCAGAAAAAAAATAGACAAAGTGCTGTCCCCCTGTGACCCCCACAGAGTTATCAATAGAGCCGATAAAAAGTGTTATGGGGAAATAAGACTTAAGATCATAGTGAGCTCACTCTATACATACCATCTAGAATGGGTGAATTTAAGACCAACAATACCAGACTCATCCATTCATTCCTAGAGATTTACCTAACAAAAATAAATTATATATATATATATATATATATGAATGGGCACTAAATGATATACAAGAATGTCTGTGGTCACCAACACATAAAGAGTAGTAGTATAAACTGTGGAATAATTATTCAATATCACATAGCAATGAACTCATACATGCAAAAAAGGATTAATTTCAGACCTTAAAATAGAGGTGTTAAATGAAAAAAAAAAATACATATGATACAGTTCTGTTTATATAAAGCTCCAAACAAGCAGAACTAATCTACAGTAGTAGAATCAGGAGAGTGGTTACTCCAGAGGATGACGGTGAGTGTGATGCCAAGGAGAGACACCTGAGGATGCGAGATGCTGATAATATTCTACCTCTTGCGCTCTATGATAGTCATTCATGGCTATGGCTTATACACCTTTCTGAATGTATGTTATATTCTAATAAGACGATATTTTTTTAAAACGTAACCTAATTTTAAAAACTAATGATGGGTCAATTTTTAATTAAAATTTTCTTTATATAAAGTGTTAAGACTAATATGAACCCTTAACATATATGTCTTCTGGTGACAACAGACTTCTAAAACTAAAAGTTTTGAGATTACTTCTAAATCTGTTTTACTTGAGAGACTTGGCGTAAAGTAAATGAAAACAAAAACCATAAGATGATTAAATCACAGTAGCACTCTCCATTCTCTAGCCTAGTCTTAAAATTCATCTTCAGCCACTCAATTTAATATGCAACCCTGACTTGGCTTCTTCCCAGTCCTAACTTGTTCATCTTTTCCCATATTTACCCTGTCTTTTTCAATCCTACTATTCACCTGCCTGAAATATCTTTTCTGAACTCCAATTGAGTTTTTCATTTGAATTCTGACAAACTGGACTCCCCAACCCAGAAGTCTTAATTAGAAGGTTCCAACCTTGTTTATATGCCTTGAAAGACTTTACAAGTTGTTATTTTCTGCACAACTAAATTTCAGGTTCCTGCAAAGGGTTTTTTATTATCCATTTAGCCATTATCTGTGCCTGGCACACAGTAGAAAGTGAATAAAAACATGTATCTATGCATTTATTGAGCAATGGTTATAGAATGAGACCGAATTACTTCCAATTCAACCTATTAGTATTTATTTTTACCCTAAGATATTTAGCCCTAGTTAGGAGATCAGAAATAAAGTTACTGTTGATTCAGCTGCGTTTTGTAGTCCAGACCCAGCAAGCTCTCTATATATACTATTGTTAGCCATATGATGTTCTGGAGCCACAAATACTACAAAGGTGATACTAGAACAATTTCAGTCATCAAATTTATTCCATACAGGAATGGGTTAATCCCATTGTGCTCAGGCTCCACTTTGCTCTTTCCCTGCCATGAAATAAAATTTGCCCCCTTCCCCAATCTTCCCCCATTCCAAGAACATTTGGAGTCCTCTCTTTAAAAAAAAAAAAAAAAAAAAAAAATTAAATATTTTTTTAGTTGTAGTTGGACACAATATCTTTATTTATTTACTTTTATGTGGCGCTGAGGATCAAACCCAGGACTTCACACGTGCTAGGCGAGCGCTCTACCACTGAGCTACAATCCCAGCCCCTGGGGTCCTCTCTTTTACTCCCTGAGTTGCTCCCCTGTCCTCTTGCTGCTCAGACTACAGTTCCAGCAAACTTGCTGCTCCCCAGCTCTGGGCACACAGTATTTTCTCTAACCACTGGTGAGTTAACCTTTCTTTTTTCCTCCGAACCTCTCTTCCCATTAAAAGTGGTTATGGTTTGGATACTAAATATCCCCCAAAAGCCATGTGTTAAAGACTTGGTCCCCTACTAATGGTGCTTTTGAGAGGCAGCATAAACATTAGGAAGTGGGGAGAAAGAAGGTCACTGGGGGCAGGCCTTTAACAGGTTTATTCTGTCCCTAGTGCATGTGTCTGTCTCTCTGTCTCTCTCTCTCTCCCCTCTCTCTTCTTCCTGGCCGTAATGATGTGAGCAGCTTTTCTCCACCAAGCCCCTTCACATTTCATGTTTCTGCCTCACCACAGGCACAAAAGCAATGGAACCAGCTGACCATGGACTGGAATCATGAGCCAAAATAAACCTTTAAGTTGGTTTTCTGAAGTGTTTTGTCACAGTGACAGAAAGCTGACCTACAGGATAGAAGGGGTAACCCAGCCCTTCTCTAGATGCTAGCATACACACACTGACCAACTAAAGGAAGGTCATCGAAAGAATGAGGGGGAAAAGTTGACAAGAAAAAGAAGAAAGGTAAAAAGGGAAGGAGGAAAGATAAAGTAAAAATATAAATGGAACTGGACATAAAGCAACAAAAAGCCAATCATGTTCCTGGATACCAGGAGTGATACTCTCAGATACAAACATGGCATAAAAGGTTAAGTGTGAAAAATGGGTTATAAGAGAAAAACAAGAAAATAGGTGAGAAATGTTAAAATGCTGAAGAGACAGAGGGTAAATACCAAAGATTTAGTAAGAAGAATGGGACGTTATAGAGATAGGAATAAATGGAAGTGTGAAGAGCATGAGCTTTGGAGTCATACTGTCCAAATCCCCAGCCCTGTCTTGCCAGAGGTTGGGCAATTTGGGGTAAGTTCCTTAAAAACTCTAAAGACAAATACTCTTAACAGTAGAATTGCTTTATTTGTTTTAATGTTTTTATCAATGCCACAACACCTAAAACAATGTCTTATGCACAGTATAAACTCAATAGTTACTGAATAAACTAATGAACACACTGAACTTCTCTGTGACTCAACTTCTTTAGCTATAAAATAAAGATTATATCAAACCTGAAGGCTGTTGTGAAGATTACATGAAACACAGGTAAAGCATATAATACAATGTCAGACACTGCAGAAAGCACTCAATAAAGTATCCTTTTTATTATAATTAAAGAAATCTGAGCAAGCCCACAGAAGTACTTTGACAATCAATATGTTTATAATAAGCAAAGTTAGCAATAATTTACTTTAAAAGGTATAGTGTTGACAACTTCTAAAATCTGGATATAAAATTTACATGAATATTTTGGAATTTACCAAACTGTTAGACTTGGTAAATATGATCACCACTGACACAAATTCTAGTACCTTATTTTACTAATCATTTGAGGAAAATGAACTCAAAAATAATCCTTGAGGCTTAAAATCACCAAGTTTACAACAAAGACTGAACAAGGCAGCTGACTCTGAACACCTGGGACAGCATTTTTTAACAATAAACACTGGCACACTTGGCCAAGTAGCTGCTCCCAACTAAACTATCCAAGTATTTTATAATTACTTTTTGGCAAATTTGTCTAATATGTCTAAATGAATTAATAATTTTGGTAGAGAAACTGTATATTACATAAAAACAATGTCCATGTAATGCATTTTTTTAGCTCCAAACCTACCATGTAAAACATGTCATCCTCAGTAAAATTACAGTTAAGAATTCATTGCTCTGTATAATTATGTAAGAAATGAATTCAACTCAACTTAATTTGCACAAATATCAATAAGAGAAATTTCTGATTAAATACTTTCATTTAACAAAAAAAGGACTTTGTAAAATTAAATTTCAGCTGATTTTTCTTCTACTTCTGTGCTTCTACTATCAGCAGCAACAAAACATCCTGACTCATTAGCTCTTTTGAGTTCAGAGTTTACAAAAACCTACTACTGAATCATGCAAAGAATTCAGGTAGCTAGCTAGAGAAGCCAATTCAGTATCCAATGTCTACAAGGCATTCCAGAAAATAAGGCTCTATCTCGGTTATTATTAGGATCATAATCAGATTAGAGAAACTCCTTAAATACCAAACCAAGTAATTAAAACCAAGTTAAGGACCAAAGTGAGAGCCTTTTACAATAAGGTCCCTTTCTCCTTTTTTACATGCTCCCCTGAGGAAAATGTCTCATTCTTCAGCCACCTTCACCTTCACTTCCCCCTTGAGAATAATTTTAACTGCATATAGTCAAAGAAGTTAGGGCTCAATTTGTACGCACTACACATGATTACTCTAGAGGTAGTTGAGAGCACCACTGTACATTATACCACTGTACAATGCTACTAATATTAATAAACCTTGAATGAGTTTTAAACATGACTGAAGACTACACTTGCTATAAAATTATCAAACTACTAAAACCATATGGAGTTGGCCCATATAAACTTATTTGCTCTGATTATGGCAGCAAAGGGTGAAAAATGGGCACTTTAAAATTTCAAAATGTATGTTTTGAAAGAGCTCATGCAAATATGATGAATGAATGAATACAATATTCAATAAGAGACGGGATACTTACTTTTTTAAAAATACTCTCCACAAAATACTTAATAATTACAAAGAAGAAAAAGTAACTTTACAAGAAGCTGGGTAGGGGGCTGGGTTGTGACTCAGCAGTAGAGCACTTGCCAAGCACAGGTGAGGACCTGGGTTTGATTCTCAGCACCACAAAAAAATAAATAAGTAAAATAAAGGTTTGTGTCCAACTACAACTAAAAAATAAATATTAAAAAAATAAGCTGGGTAGACATCACCTTAATCAAGTTATCAAAGTGAACATCATTACTAATTATATAAATAGACGTTGTACAATAGGATCCAATGAAAAAACTAACAGCACTGCTTCTGTGATATTCCTGTATAAGATGCATAACCTGAATTTAATCTTGAGGAGACATCAGACCATCCCAAATTATGGGAAATTCTATGAAATAATTGGCCAGGAATATAAAGAAAAGCCTAAGGACTTTTTATTGTTGTTGTTATGTTGTTGAACACAATGTCTTTATTTTTATGTGGTGCTGAGGATTGAACCCAGAGCTTCAAACATGCTAGGCAAGCACTCAACCACTAAGCCACAACTCCAGACCCCCAGGGACTTTTTTTTTAAATGGGTTAAATGAGACTTCAGAGGCATGGCAATTAACTCCCACATATGATTCCAGGCTACAAAATTATTGGGACAACTGGTAAAAAGTAAAGTGGACCTGAGGACAGAAAGATAATTTTCTGATTTCAATGATTATCAGATAGTTATATAGGAGGATTTCCTTACTTGTAGGAAAGTATTTGGAGATGATAGGGGCATCATGTAGCAAAGTACTCTTAAATAGTTCAAGAAAATAAATTATTTGCATTGTACTTAACTTTGAAATTGTTTCACTGTTTTTTAAAATGAAAAAATTAATACAACAAAATAAGGTTTCCTCAGCATCTTTCAACGTCAAGCAACTTAATGCTATTTGAAATATTACAAATAAATTCTAAACCTCACAGGGCTCAAAACATATTACATCATTATACAACAAAGGCATATTTTGTACTTAGGTAAATATCTTATTAAAGTGAATGCTATAAAATAAGCAACAGATATATACAATGACAAAGATTATTACAAAAATAAAACCAGTACCGTTATCTGATAATAAAATCCAAATGCATCTAAGATTATGTATACAACACATTTGATGACTTAGGAGAAATCCATGACAACTGGAAATGTGTAGATACTGTGAGCTCAATTTTGATTATTAATACTATACTCATGCAAGTGAATAGAATGGAAAGAAGTTTTATTATTTTGTACAACACTAACACACATCACACTCTAAGAAGCAGCTCTGAGCAAATTTTCCTAAACTTCTCTACTTAAGCACCATACCCTTCTGACAAAAGTATTCATAAGATCACAAGAACTCAAACACTAATTCTAAGCAGGGTTTGTCAAGTAGACTGTACCAAGAGTGCTCAGAAATTTCCATTAGAGTCCTGAGAATCAGGAACTCCATAGACAGCTGGAACAGAGAAGGGTTTCACAGAACACGCATTTGGGGGGCTGGGTGTTCTAAATACTGAAAGCTTCATTTATGGTCTAAAGTTGCCCACCTGCCCTTTTCGAGAACAACTATTCCACAACTGAAATTAAACAAAAACATTCTGATAGCCCTTGCTGTCTGAACTCTTCCCCACCCTCTCTGCCCAATACGTAAAGGCCTTCCAATGTGTTCTCCTCCCAGTGAATTTATTCACTGGTGGAGGAGAGGGAAAAGAAGGTATCTATTTCCTGACATGCTCCTCAGAAGGCAGCCTCCCACTGCCTTTGTCACTGGGTCTGAAGATCTCTCAAAATGCAAAAGAAAATTCTCAATAAAGGCTCTTTTTCTTTAGGTTGTATAAACCTACACCTCTCCCTCCACTCATCGATTTAGGCTTTGCGGTAAAAACAGCTGTCCAATGCTAACCTCAGATGCTTAACACTATACTAAACCTTTCAGTTCCTCTACACCCTACCCATATTCTCCTCAAATTCTCCTGATTCAAGTGTAGTTTCTATTTTCTGTTGGGACCCTAACTGCTATGTTTGTCCATAAAGGGGAAAATGTTTCAATGAGTAAAAGATATGTTCTGTTAATAAACAGTGAGATAAAAATAATGATGAAATTCTCAGCAGTATTTTCAATATAAATAAAGATGAGATAGGGCCAATGAATGATGGTTCTTTTGTATGGCTGTAGAACACACAAAATATAAAATAAATGGGTTAAGAGTTAAATAGACAGACCAGTGACTGGCAGAGGGATAGAGCAGGAAGACCACTTACCATGAGACTACCATTCCATCTATTATAGACAGCCATTAACAAGCTGTGCATCTTGCCCACATCCTCCAAATCTATTTACCAATGTAAAGCTAATACCGCACTATATACAGCTTGAAATTATTCTAAACAGGTTGAGATGGAAAGTTAAAGAGAATGGATGGAGTTTTCTTTCTTTTTTTTTTTTAATATTCTTTAAGTTGTAGATGAACACAATATGTTTATTTCACTTGTTTATTTTTATGTGATGCCAGGAATTGAACCCAGTGCCTCACGCATGCTAGGCAAGCGCTCTACCACTGAGCCACAACATCAGCCCTGAATGGAGTTTTCTACAGGGAATAATACCACAGCATCTTGGTAGCTTTTTGTAATCATGTCTGGATCTGGAGGTTTCCAGCCAGCAGACTATAAGTTCTCAAAGTTTCCCTCCCAGTCATAGCTGCTTGTTAGTAAATGAAAGCAAAACCAAATGACATACATTAAATGTTATTTTTAGGCTCCTTACCATATCCATTTCATACATAGCCTATTTATCACTTCCCTGGATTTGTTTTTTCTCCTAAAGGGTGACTATCAAAAACTACTACTGTTTTTCTTTCTTTCCTTAAAATCTCCCTCACTGTCTATGAACTCCATTCAACAGAGTATTTCAAGACCAGAGAACTGATGGGAAATTCAAAGAGGTCAATTTAGCTAATTAATAATTCAATCAAAATATTTTGGCTTGGGAAGGATGTTAACCTTAACTCTAATTGCTTGACTAAAATTTGCCAATTCTCTGAGTTCTGTTTTGTTTTTTAAATATCAATATGTCTTTAAACAGATATCAAGTAAATGCACAGGGAAATCTATGATCATCTGTTTTCCTACCACTAGGTCTCATGACTAACTTTTCTGGCTCTTATCAGGGGTGACTTAATCAATGAATCAATTACACACAGTAACCACCCAAAGAGCTCGGTCACCGAGTTCAAAGCAGACTCTAAGGAACAAATGAGCAATTAAAAAAAAAAGAGCAAAGGATTTATTTTTGCATATAATTTTTTATGGAGTTGTCAAAGCAAGTCTGTAAACTCTCATAATAATGTCAACTCTTCAGCAACATAAATCTAAAATATTTCTGAAGACTCTTCAAAGGGTCATTCCTTTTCTTACCAATTTAATATTATCTACTTTAACAAATAGAGGGCAATAAATCCTGTGGAGACTTCTGTGAGTCAAAAAATGCTTATGAGCTATCTCAATGTTTAAATTTTGCTACATAAAATATAACAGTGAAGACTAGAAATTCAGTGAAGCAAGATGATGTATTTTGCTTAGATATTATCTAAGAAAAACAGAATAGGAGAAAATGGACTAGCAGAATCATGAAGACCTACATTCAAAGTCTTGGGCAAGTTAATTCCCATTGTGAATAATCTGGAAAATATGCTGCCAATTTCTATGGTATGTAGTGAGGTTTTAATCCTGGACCCAGTTTATCAGGATCACCTGAGAACTTCTTAGAAACACCCATTCATGGGCCTTACCCCTAAACTACTGAAAAATAAACTCAGGCTGGATGTGGTCCAGCCATCTGTGTTTCAACAAGCCTTTCAGGTATTCTGATGTATGCTCAAGTTTAAGAAACACTGGAGAAAGGAAGAAATTAAGTCATTTGTTAGGGAAAAGCATCGAGTATTTTTCAAAAGACTTATCAAGACATGTACTAAGTAACAGGACATAATTAGACTTGAGGGGTCTTACATGACTTCCCACTGGTCAGGCTAACACCAAATAATGAATTAGTGTTCGGTCCAATAGTCTCAGGTTTTATGAATTATATTCCATTGCATCATATTTATACTCCATCTCAGGTAACATTAATCTTAAGATTCTTCATAATTTTTCCCTACCAAGAGAAAACTATATAATGAAGGGAAGACTGAGATACTTAGAAATATATGAAAGTCTTATAAACAGGGCCTCAAACTAAGTTCCACCCACCACAAGCTAAAGAATACTTATGAGAGAGGTGACAGGTGACAAGCTTTAGAGTTAATTAGCTTCTTGGCTTACTGCCTCATTTCCTTCAAGACTGCTCAAATACCAAGAATGCCTGCCCTGACCACCCGTTCTAATGCTATAACCTGCTCCTCCACCATTCCTTGGTACCTCCTTATCCTGCCCTACACTTTCTTTTTTCCACAACTATCAATATATATGTTACAGATGTATTGTTTATTGTTTGTTATCTCTTCCTAGTACTAGAATATAAGCTTCATGAGGACACAGAGCTTTGTTTTATTTATAGATGTATCCTGAGCATCTACAACAGTGTTTGGGACAAAGAAGTCATTCAACATCTGACACAGTACCCTCAATAAAAAGTTGTGAAGTGAATGGCTGGGTAATATTTAAGGTATGTTTTACTATAGTAAAAAGTATTTTCAATGCAAAAGAATAATTTATTCTTACCCAAACAGGTTGAGAAGTATGAATTTTATGAGGTTTACTTACCTTAAGTATCCAAAAATTTAGTTGAAACAAATGAGATCAAAGTTAATTATTGTTTAATAAGATCAGACATCTGTATCTCACTAGGTCAGCGTTCACAGATAGCCTGCCTATTTACAGAATTCCAAGAAACAGCAATTTGGGCTTGGACTGCAAATGAACTGGAAAATAGAATTTCTCTTCCCAAGCAATTAACAATCCAGATGACAATATGCAATCCATAAACAAAGTGCTAATCAACAATTTTCTAAAACAAGTGTAAATACTTAACAAGTTTACTTTTATCTTACAGCAGATGGCTGACCAAAACAGTGCTTTGTTCATGTTTTTAACAAGTCTTCTGCAAGGAATAATCATGCTCAAATGCTTTCTCTTGTCTTTGCCTATGGATAGAGTCCCTGACACATACTATCTAAAGGCACCTACCTGATTGGGTTCCAGGAAAGAAACTGAACTTTTTCTACTCTGATAACCTTCAACTCTTCCCTATTTCAAATGTTCAAATACTTCCATCTGCAAAGTTCAGCCAAGTTCACAAACTATCTGCCAAAACAACAAAATACCAACAGACCTGGGACCTTGGCAACGAAAGGGATGAAGGTTAAAGCTATGTTTGAATGATTCCTTCCTCTCCTTCACTAGGTTCAAAGTCTTTCTTTAACCTATCAATTCATTATGGAAGCAATACAACCCAGTAGTTCAAAAACATGGATTTTGAAGCCTGACAGCCTATTCTACCATTTACTTCCTCTATTCACCTCTAAAGTTTCCTCCCTGTAAAATGGTAATAAACAACAGCACCTTCCTCATTCGTTTGAAGATTAAACAGGTCAATGTGTCTGTAAAGCACAGCAACTGATACTTGATATTTGCCATTAAATACTAAAATCTCTGAATATTATCTTTAAGTCTTACAAGTTAAAATTTACTTTTAACAATGTACTTCCACAAAATCCATTGTGACTAACAAATTTTAGATTTGTCAAGGAATCAATCGCAAGCTATAACCTGCTTGATAAATTGAGGGCTCACAAAGGAAACTAATAAGAAAAATGTTCCGTATATGAGAAGTAAAACAACAAGTGTCAATGTCAAACAAGAATTTAGAAAGCAATTAATACTCCTTGAGTAAAAGGATGACAAATGAAACTGTAGCCTTGGAATGTTCCTTTTATAGGACAATTTAAACAAGAGCTTGGAAGCAAAAACTAGTAAGAAACTTGCACAGCAGCAACTGGGCAATAATCCAGGTCAGAGAGCAATAAAGGTATAGATTAGAGGACAAAATGACACAGGAATGAGTAGGTAGGCCACCAAGTCTGAGAGTAAGAGGAGGTGGAAAGGGACTTCTATTCTTTCTGGAGGATCAGACAGAAGATTTTAAATTTGTTGGGGAAAAAAAAAAAAATAAGAATATGCAGCAAAGACCTCTGTGACCTCTGCTTGAATCCTATCTCTACCTCTCCCTAACTGTGTGAACTTGGAAAAAGTCTAAAACATTTATTATTAATCCCTTTAAATTAAAAGTCTGCCAACCCTTATTCTAAAGCCCTATCAAAGCAGATTTCAACATGAGCTGGATGGATAATGAAGAGGCTAACAACTATACAGTGAAGGTCCACACAATTATACTCTATTCCTTACTCTGTTGCTTTAAGAAAGAAGTGTTGCTCCCTTCCTTAATCTTTAATGTGGTTGTTAGAAAAAGTATTGACACTCTTTTTAAATTATTATTATTTTTTAGTCGTTGATAGACCTTTATTAATATGTGGTGCTGAGAATCAAACCCAGTGCCTCACACATGCCAGGCAAGTGCCTATTGCCGAGCAACAGCTCAGCCCCAAGAATTGACACTCTTTAAAAACTAATCCTTCTCAGCACTGCAAACACTAGACCTAGAGTCTGCTTTGAGCATTTAAATAACAAGGGCAGATCTTATGAGTCCTTTATCCTTTTTGTCAATAACAAACCTACAAATAGGATCAAAGTAGTTTGAATTTAAAAAAATAAAAGATTTGAATTTTTAAAAAAAGAAATTAGTTCTTTAAATGTTAAAACAGTAATAAACACTCTACCACAAAAATACTTATAGAATGAAAACTCATTCTCTCATTCTCCAAAATCCCAGACTAGTATACTACAATCTAGGAAAGAAAGATTTAGCATTTGGGGGGTGGGAGTGGGAGGGGCTTAAATACACGGTTTTGTGTGTGTGTGTGTGTGTGTGTTTGTGTGTATACAGGTGTGTATATGTGTAAGTATATGTATGCATATGCATAATATGCATTTAACACTTTAAAACATTAAGATTTTAGTGTAGGCTTATCACAATCGTAGAGTCCTGTAACCCCCATGTAAAAAATGCTTTTTTTCTCTTTTTCAAAACTGGGGATTGAACTCGGAGCCTTGTACAACCATGCTAGGCAAGTGCTCTACCACTGACTTACATCCCTAGCTCTGATTTAGTTTTTTTAACCAAACTTAGTTTTCAAGAAAGCAAATTAATAAGTTATGACAAAGGTCAATATGTCAATAGCAACAACAAAGAAGACTCTTGAATATCAAGAAACCATATTTACAAGACATAGGCTTAATGTAGTATTGGGCATGAAGAAAATTATGACCCAAATAGTAAGCCAATAGACCCTAGTCTGAGAAATATTCAAACAGCAAGTAGAACAGAGAACTACCAACATAATGTGGGAGTTAAGAATGTAGAATTCGGGGGCTGGGGATGTGGCTCTAGCGGTAGCGCGCTCGCCTGGCATGCGTGCGGCCCGGGTTCGATCCTCAGCACCACATACAAACAAAGATGTTGTGCCTGCCGATAACTAAAAAATAAAAAAATATTAAAATTCTCTCTCTCTCTCTCTCTCTCTCTCTCTCTCTCTCTACCTCTCTCTCTCTTAAAAAAAAATATATATATATATATAAAAAAAAATGTAGAATTCGGAATTGGAAAAACCTGTGCTTGAATACTGACTCTACTCTCCCTGTGAACTTGGGCTCTTCTGTAATACTCTTCTGTAAAATAGGTAACACTACCATCTAAATTCTATATCTGTAGCAGTCAGCATAGTGTCTAATACATAGACAAGCATTCAATAACTTGTAATTAATGCTGTCATGAATAGAAAGCTTCATGTTCAGTAAATACAGGTTATGGTTATTATGGACAATCAGAAGAACAGTTATAGGAGACTGTGTAGACAAGGACTGATCAGTATCAGGAGGGAATGACCAACACCAAATCTTCAACAGATCAAGCTCTATTACCAAGTAAATCTGAGAGTTAGAATGAGATGGTCCAAACAAGTAGGCAAGCTGACATAAAGTTAATCAGCAGCAGATGGTAAAGAAGCAGCTCTTAAGATTTATTCATTAGAGTTAAAAAGAACCAGAACCAGAATAATTTTTAAGAACTGATTTTTCTATGCAAACATCTAGGTAACTTGCCAATCATGATAAAGCACCTTTGCAACCACATTCCTCAACAAGACTTTACTTTTTCTAATGGAACTATGTTCTCATATGAAACCGTGTTTCATACCATATATTTTATTCATAATTGCAAAGTATTATCTTTGCCACTTACAAAACAAATATAAGGAAAATCCCCCCTCCTTTTTTTTTTGTTAGTAGGCATTGAACCCCGGGCTGTTTTACAACTGAGCTATACCCCCAATTCATTCTTTCATTTTTTTTCTTTCTTTCTTTTTGTTTGTTTTGTTTTTGTTTTTGAGACAGGGTCTCATTAAACTGCCCAATCTGGCCTCAAATTTGTAATTCTCCTGCTTTAATCTCCCAAATTGCTGGGATTACAAATGTGTACCACAGCACCAGATCCCTATATCAAAAAGAAGAAGAAAGAGAAGGAGAAGGAGAAGAAAACTGGGATTATTGAATTATTTTTAAATTTTTCAATTCAAACTCAGAGTTTGATAGTAAATGAGAAGCAATTGTTTTGATTATCAATGGGTGTTCCTATCAGGTTTAAGGGACCAAATATTTCAAAAAATCACAATAGAGTCATTAGAGCTGAGGAATGGATTAGAAGAAAGCAAAAAGAGAACACAAGTGGCAATGTAGTCAGAAAAGGGTAGCAAAATCAGAATTTATTTTCCCCAGAAAAAAAGTGACAAAATTTATTTTTTTAAAAAATCATCCTAAAAAGATATTAGCAAAATCAATCATTTCACATCAGTGTCCACAGAGCATAAACATGATAACAAATTACAATTTTACTGTGACTCTGAAAAATAAACATTAGAAATTCAGTAAGTGTGCTTGAGAAAACACTCTTTTCTTAAAATGCCTTTAGTTCCAGCATTTTGGAAGATGGGAAGCTATCCAACACTAGAAATAAAGTTTAGTATCATATACTCCCCTGGAGTTTAGTCTCCTATTTCTGTAACATTCACATGGAAATGATAGTTTGTAGCAGAAAGGGGAGTATGATTCAATTTCTGACTAGAAAAACATATGCTTAAATTTACAATAACTACCAAAATCTCCTTGGTTATAGGAATCCAAGTTGACTATATCCAGACTGGAAAAAGAGAAGTTATTTTTATAATTTCTTTATTCAGAAAAAGAAAAGGTCTCAGTCCAGGAAATAGTAGTGTGCTCATTAATTACCTGGGGTAATGATTAGAGTTATAAAACAGAAAAATGTACTGATCCAAATCAATTAAAGTTGTCTTCCCTCAAATCCATCTATTAACCACAAAGATGATTAACCCTTCAATGACAGTATCTGCCATAAAAAATTAGCCATTTTGACAAAGTGTCATTTTCAGCTGGGTGTAGTGGCACATGCCTGTAATCCTGACACCTCGAGAGCTGAGACAGTAAGATTGCAAGTTCAAGGCCAGCCTGGGCAACCTATCCAGACCCTGTCCCAAATTTTTTTTTTTTTTTTTAAGAGTGAGAGAGAGAGAGAGAGAGAGAGAGAGAGAGAGAGAGAGAGAGAGAATTTTTTAATATTTATTTTTTAGTTTTCGGTGGACACATCTTTGTTTGTATGTGGTGCTGAGGATCGAACCTGGGCCGCACGCATGCCAGGCGAGCGCGCTACCGCTTGAGCCACATCCCCAGCCCCTGTCCCAAAATTTTTAAAAATAAAAATATTTAAAAGTGAGCGAGGCTGAGGATGAAGCTTAGTGATGAAACATTTGCCTAGCATGAGCAAGGTACTTGATTCAATCCCCAGAACAAGAGGGAAATATTTTCTATAAAGACAGATGTTTTTAGTGACTTCAGAAGCTCCCTACTCCTCTATTAGAAATCCATTGTGGGGGAAGGGGGATGGACACAGACAACAACAGCATAAAGCTGTACTATCTTGCTTTCCTAACAGCATTTCATAATGCTCAGCTAATAAATTTGGAATATTTATCTAAAGATCATGGAAATAACAGAAGAACAGTCAATGATATAGCAAAAGAGCTTTCATATTGAAAGCAGGAAATTGCATTTCCCTTTACAGCTAACACAAAGTCAAGAGCAAAGCTGAACCACAAGAGAAACACGTTAGAAACTTTGCATTTGGAGTTTATTGTAATGATTAATATTTTATTTTTTAATTACATTCAAGTAAGCTTTAGGAATTAGAAATGAAATTTTAAAACATTTCAAGGGACAGCATGTGGGTTCAGTGATGGCAAACTAACAGACCTGCCTCTGCTCCCACCCCCATTCCAATCCCTCCAAGTACACAGCCTCATTACTGACTTTACTTGTAAGATAAAAACTGGGTATCTGAAACTGTTTGTGTTCAAGCAAATCCAATCGTTCCCAAAATTCAAAAGAACTATAAATCAACAATAATTATTAAGCGCTTACCAGAGCAACAATGGAAGTATGTCTATCTTTGCTTGCCTTAGAAACTGCTGAAAAGAACCTCTCAGAGCTTCAGGCCCATAAGTCCAAGCTCCCGCCAGATCTCTTGCCAGCTCCTCAACTTAGCACCCCCAAAACAAAGTCAGTTTTCCTCCTTGCAAAACCCACTGCCTGTCCCATTTCTAAATTAATAAACAACATTCTCCCAGACCCAAAAGCTGCAAAACCTGGGTCACTTTGAAACAGTTCCTTTTGCCACATATATCCAATTAATCACTTCACCCTGCAGAATCTTCCCAACATGTCTTATATCCATTCTTTCCTCTGTGGTTTGGATATGATGTGTCCCTCAAAAGCTCCTGGGTTAATCTAAGAGGTAAACAGCTCATGAGAGCTGTAACTTAACCAGTCCACCTAGTTTAAATAGGGAGGTGGGCATGACGAGGGGAGGTGGGTCACTAGAGAAATAACCTGAAATAGGACATCTTAACTGTGGCCCCTTCCCCACTCCTCCCTGACTGCCATAAGCAGAGCAGCTCTCTTACACCATGCCCTTCCTCCATAATATTCTGCCACAGTTGGGCCCCGGAGCAAAGGAGTCAGCCAACAATGGACTGAACCTCTGAAACCGTGAGCCAAAATAAACTTTTCCTCCTCTACATTATTCTTGTCAGGTATTTTGGTCACTGTGATGAAAAACATAGGAACTTGTACCAAAAGTGGGGTCATTGATGTAACTAATCTGACCATGTGGTTAAGAAGCCTTTGCAACTGGTATGCAGGAGGAGTTTGAAGTGTAGGAAAAATCTTTGAATGTTCTAAGCAGAGCTAATGGGTGATTCTGGTGGAAGCTCAGAAGAGCTGAATACATATAAGACTTCAGAGAATAAAGACTGTGCTCATGAGGTTTCTGAGGGGAATGGGGACACTACTGGAAACTGAAATAGAGGTCATTTGTGTTATATTCTGGCAAAGAATTTATCCACATTTTTCCTAGGTCCTGAGGCTTTCTGTGAAGCTGATTTAAGGGTGATGAACTAATTAATCTGGCTGAAGAAATTTCAAGGCAGCACAGCATTCAGGCAGTGGCATGTATATTACCATAGGCTTTTAGTCAGGTTTACTGTGAGAATCAGGAGCAGAAAGCAGGGCAGAAGAATTTTTAAAACTTGCAGTTTGACCAATAAAGTACACATAAAACTGAGGCCAAGGAAGGTGCAGTTTTGAACACATTACCACCACTAAAGAGAAATTAAGTACCTTGCACAGACAATAAAAAATAATGCCTTGAAGACATCTCAGGAATTAGCAAGACTATACCCATTATAAACTCAAACCTGCTCACAAAGGGGAGCCTAGAAAGTTGTTTCAGCATGCTCAGCTACCCAGGTACTCAGAAGTCACTACATTCTTGGTGCTAGGAGGCCCAGCTACTGTTCAAACTGGTGTGGACCTTGACATCCCTATGGTGCTGGTTCTGAGCAATGTAGGAATGAAGAATCAGAAGTTCACAGAGGTTTCCACTGAGATTTTAAAGGAAGGCCTGGGAAGGCCAGGCAGAGTATAGCAGAGTTGGAATCCCTGTAGCTGCCCCTGAAAGAGGGATGTGTAAAGCTATAAAGGTGAAGCCAACACTGCAGTGAAAACCCCCAAGATGACAGTAATGTGGACTATCTGCTGAGGAAAGCTGCTGGTTGCAGTGAAAGCCAGGCTAAGACAGAAGCCACAGCACTTCAACCAGCAAGGTCAAAGAGGGAAGCAACAGCCCAAGCCTTTCAGAGACCACATCTCACCATCCCACAATGCCAGATATGGAGCTACAGGACTTGGGTTTTGGTCTTGTTGTGGTCCCATCCCTTCTTTCTATGCACCTATTCCTCCCTTCTGTGCCACTGTATATTGAAAATATTTATATTACAGGGGTTCCCAGTCAAGAATTTGCTTTAAGTCTAAAAGGAGACTTTGAACTTGGGACTTTGGGGCAATTGCTGGAACTGATAAAACTATGGGCTTCTTTTTGAGATGGACTACATGAATTTTGCAATGTGATACTGACATGAGCTATTGTGGGCCAGGGGTGGAAGGATATGGTTAGATATGAGGTGCCCCCCTGCCAAAAGTTCTTTGCTAATGCAAGAGGTAAAATGATTGGATCATGTCCCTTCCACTCCCTTTTTTCTGCTTCCTGATCACCATGAGCCCAGTACTTCCTCCACCATGCCCTTCTATAATGATGTTTAATCTCAACTCAGGTCTAAATCTATGGAACCATCCAACCATGAACTGAACCTCTGAAACCATGAGCCAAAATAAACCTTTTCTTCTCTGCTCCCATGTATCCAGGCTCAGGTTCTTGATCTTAGCTCCCCATGTCCTACTCAACTACTGCAACAGTCACCTAACTACTTTTGCTATGTCTGATTTTTCCCCCACTACAGACATTACTGTGTGTACCTTTCCTTATCCCACTTAAGTCTGTAACTTATTCTTTTGGAAATAAGTCTTATTTCAACATACTTTTTTTTTGGGGGGGGGGAGTTTACTGGTGATTGAACCCAGGGTGCTTAACCACTGAGCACCATCTTCAGCCCTTTGTGTTTTTATGTTTATATACATATATGTATGTGTGTGTGTGTTTATATACATATATGTATGTGTATGTGTTTATATACATATATGTATGTGTGTGTGTGTGTGTGTTGTTGTTTGTTTATTTTTTTATGTGGTGATGGGGATTGAACCCAGGGCCTCATGCAAGCTAAGCAAGTGCTTTACCACTGAGCTATCTCCCCAGCCCTGTTAGTTTAGTTTTGTTTGTTCCAAAACAGGGTCTTGCTAAGCTGCTAAGGCTGACTTTGAACTCACAATCCTCCTGCCTCAGCCTTATGAGTTGCTTGGATTACAGGTGTATATCACTGCGCCTGGCTCAATTTACTTCTAGATATTCCATAATTTGTTCTGCCATGACAAGAATCAAATAAACATAAATACTTGTTTTTAATGACCTTGGGTCATCACTAGTACAAGAGTATCAGAAGCATAATAAATAATATTCATAAAAATTTCCACAGACATTACTGAGTTCCCAGGCTGGCTGGATCTCAACTTTATCATTCCTACTTCTGACATACATGAAGCGTTTATATTTAATTTCTACAGTTTCTGTTTGGGCTACTTAAGAGGCTTTTTTTTTTTTTTTTTTTTTTGCTGTTCTCCTGGATTAAGGTTGTGTTTTACAGTTGATAATGCTGCCTGACAACTAAATATCAAACATATGAGAGAGATTTAACTTTCTTATTTATAAAGTCTTCCCATTCCAAATTTATTCAAAATTAATGGAAGGCAGGGACTTTCTTTTATGCAATTTATGTTTCCTGTTACTCATAGCTACTGTTTCGTTATAATTCATGAAATCACTATCTTCACATAGAACTTATATTTTTTTAAAAATTCATTTGTAAGTGTACTTACAAATAGGAATTCAACCTCAATAAATTACATATCAAGTTCATTAAAGTTGTTGCTATAAAAAGCATCAAAGGTTTTTATGTTTAGTTTTTCCTATGTTTATGTATATATCTGTGCATATGCATGCACGTATGTGTATATATAAAACTGGACTCAAGTGCAGCCTTGAACTATGTATATTCATCAGCCAGACTTCGCAGCCACTGAACTAAACAGCTATACTCCAAAAGGTGCCAGGGATTTGCAGCATAAAGAAACAAGTGCCAGACAGTGCAGGATCTTTGTACCTACAGCTAGAAGTCAGAAATTCAGAGTATTTTTATGCTGTATGAGAAGATTGAAGAAGAACGAAGGGTGCAGTCCCCATCCTCTGCTGGGTTCTTTTATTGTGCGTGTGCCATCATGATTCAAGCAAGATTAGTAGTTCACCTCTGCAATAAAATCTTTTTTAAAACAGCCTAGAAAATTCTGGTAAAGAATCAATTATTTTACAAAATCTGAGATTTTTCTGTTTGGTTTTTCAAAAGAAAAGGTATTATTTTTACTTTCATTCAAAAACAACCATATCAGGTCGGGCGAAGGAGCACACGCCTATAATCTCAGCAGTTTAGGAGGCTGAGGCAGGAGGATTCCAAGTTCAAAGCCAGCCTCAGCAACTTAGAGAGATCCTACAGCAACTTGGTGAGACCCTGTCTCTAAATAAAATATAAAAAAGAAAAAAGGGCTGGGGATGTGGCTTATTGATTAAACATCATTGGGTTCAATCCCTGGTACCAATAAAACAAAAGCAAAAACAACTATATCATTTGATCAATACACACACACACACAGACAGACACACCTGAGATTTTTCAAGCAATGCCTCTCAGGACAACATCTTATATGCCGCCTACTTATATGAAAGTATTTATTTGTTTCCATGAAAACAAACCAACATAGTCTTACATACTAATGTTTAGTGGGGAAAAAAAATATACAGAGTAGTTCAGACTTTTAGCTCATCTTGTTCTATTCCCCCATATGTGTTCTTATGACATGGTTACCAGTGCTTCTCTCCCTGTCTGGTTCATTGCTTTGATAACAAAGCCTTTGTTTAATTAAGCTTTGTGGGCTTCCCTACCACGATATCAACATTGTCAATGACGGGAAATAAAGCAAGCCACCTCAGTGGCAAATAAAAGCCTTTTTTTTTTCCCCCCACTCTTCTATTATTTGCTAAAAACCATGATGGAAGGGCCTAGGAGAACTGGTTCTCTTCCCAAAAAATAAATAAACATAAAATTACAAATACACTATGTGTATGATATACACTATGTATTATGATATAAGAAATTTCTGCATACAGTTTAACATGCTAACAGGAAGAAAGACAACCATATGAAATTTCAGACATTCTAAAATAATTTTTCTCAGGGGTCAGGGGACAGTACTAAGGATTGAAACCAAGAGTGCAGAACCACTGAGGTACATCCCCAACCCTTTTAATTTTTTTCAGACAGAGTCTCACTAAGTTGCCCAGGCTGGCCTTGAACCTTCAATCCTCTTGACTCAGGCTCCTGAGTTCCTGGGATTACAAGCATGGCCATAATGCCCAGCTAAAAAATGATTTCTTTAATGCTTTGTAATTTTTCTCATATTTAGACCAGTTCATGAACATATATAGTATCTAAGGACAAAAAGAGAAGAGATACAAGGCAAATAGTGATGGCAGTAACCAAGATATTCTGGAAGTTTCTATTTGCCTAGGTTCCATATACAGATAACTGGGGTAAACCACATTTCAAATTTTGAGTGCAATTTACTAGGGAGGAAAAGGGGCATCCTTTGGAATCCAGAAGGTTTATCCATCCAGTCAGTATCACAAACCAAACTGCCTTACCAAGGACTTGGTATGGTTATTTTAAGCTCAAGACTGATGTTTTTAAACATACAAGATGTAACCAGTTTTAATTACAATTTAACACATATCACTAGAATGAAGAATAGCCCCTAGGTTTAGATTTTAAAAATTAAAAAAAAAAACAAAACCACTCTATCCATTTTGAAAGCACACTTGAATCACATAAAATGATGCTCTGTTATGAATACCATACAAAGGGAAAGGACTTATGCCTTTTGCCAGAAGGCACAATTCCAATGTAAATTGAGAAGAAGAGGGACTGATTTCATGTTAGACTTGCCTAGTCTAATTACTGTGGGATTACAGTTGCACTGCAGGTCCTGCTTGGTCCTGGCTGTCCCTGACAGCAGTCAACCCTCCTGTTTTCACTATCTCTGTTCCTGTTTCACTACCTTGGCTTCCTGCACTTTTAGTATCCAGCTCATGTAGAAAAATACAAGTATGCCAAACTACACAACACCTGGGCAATGTAAGAAAACCTTCTCTCAGAAATACAGTCTAGTGTTCTCTATAACAACCAATTCAAAGGAAGGAATTTAAAGAAAAAAACATGAAAAAGGACTCTGCCGAGATTCAGGAGACCAAAGCTTTAGACAGAATATACTATTGGTGTAACTTCACAGACATTATTATTGAAAACAATCAAATAACATAAAGCAAGCATGAAATGTACTAGATAAGTACTATGCCATTGAGGTTTGATAAAGCTAACCATATTCTCCTAAAGGCAGAAAACTTCCAAAGACTCAACAGAGAAAACACTTTTAACTAACCTCCACTTAACCTACAAGGCTAACCACACATCTCCATCCTTGGATAAAAGATACCAGGGGAATTCATGGGATTGTGGGATCTCCACTGGTATGCACAGCATATTTCTTTCTCCTGATAAATGGTGGGTTCAAATCAAACATGTAATGCTAATTGTAATTATTGATATATGAAGGCAAAAAATGTATTCTATGAGAATCAGTTAAACTGAGTACTTTGAAGAAAATCAACAAAGTGAATCAATCAAATATTAAAACAGATTTGGCAAGAAATTGAAATAAGGTGGGGAGGCTGAAAACAATCTATAGTTTTGTCTGAAGTAAGAACTAAAATAACAGTTCCATTCCAGATTTCACTAACCTCAGAATGTTGAACCAAGGGCCTTATGCATGCTAGGCACTGAGCTACATTCCCAATACCACAACTGCAAATTTATACGTTAGCAATATTACTTCAGGGAGAGGAAAACGGCAATATTATAGATTAAAATTGTGTATGGAAAAAAATGGTGAGGAAAAAAAGTTTCCTAATACACAGCAAGAATCTAACTTAAATGAATTTTCTGAATGCCAAAGGCCTTTTCCATCTGCTGTCCACTGGGCTGTTTTTGCCCAGATTTTGGCACGTTTTTCCTGGATCATAAGCCTTCATGTTAGATTTGAGACCCAAATAAAAAAGGAAGATCCTACCTGACAGTTTTCTTTTGGAGATGAGGAAATCATGCCAGCATTTGGTAATAGCAGAAGTGAATCCTGCAGGAGATGAGTAAAATTGTTGCATGTTACTCCTCTCCATTTCTTTAAAATGACAATTTGGAGATATCCTACCTCCTTTGTTCTATAACAATGTCTGGGAGGAGGAAAGTAAAAAAAATTATGTTAAACACTTTATGTTGTGTCTTAACCAGCTTTTTTTATTTACTGAATTCTAGTCTTTAGATATGAGGTCTTACACTAAATAAACTTAGCATAAACCATTCAAAGGCAAAGAGACAAATGTCATCATTTGTTTGACACAACTGACACCTTTCAAAAAAGAAGCTGTTCAGTAGGGAAAAGTCGGAGAAAATAGAATGAAAGGGCCATCAGTGCCCTTTTTCCAAATTCATCTCCACAAGTATAGTTACTATTAAAGGCAATATTTTCTGACAGTCTTTAAAATGAAGTTACAGGCAAAGATAATGATTATTTATTCATTTGCTTTGGAAATAACATTCTTAAATTACAGATAAAGGTATTTCTCCTTAATACTGATCAGGAGAACTAAATATTTAAATAAAAAATTTGTTGAAAAAAAAGAAGAAAACAGTAAATCTCAAAGGCCAATGAGGCAGAAAATGAGGCAGACAGATAAATAACTAACCCACTAAGTTCACAAAGCTAGAAAATAATATAGTCAAGACAGTCTGTAGCCCAGTGGCAGAGTGCTTATCTAACACGTGTGTGAGGCACTGGTTTCAATCCTTAACACCACATAAAAAAATAAACAAATAAAATAAAGGCATGCTGCCCAACAACAACAAAAAAAAGACAGTCTGGTTACAGACTCTCAACCAAAAATAAATGATAGTAAGAATCACAATTTTCAAATGAATAGTAATCATGGCAAATAATAACAATAAACTTGATGATTCCGTTCACAAAGTTCAAAAATGAGATGCATTATATTCATCAGCCTACTTGGAGAAATAGAACAAAAATACTGAAAAACGGGTTATCTTTTAAACATGTCACTCTTTCGATAGTGAGGATCACTTTGAAAAATTACTTCACAATTAACAACAGCTACAGAAGCCTAAATTAAGAAATAGGATGCTTCTCTTACAGGGAGATGGGCTCTGGCATCAGCCTACAAAATGGGCAAGAAACTGGGGGCCACAATGGAAGCTACTGGTGACTAGTTAAGTTTACTCTGTAACAAGAAATTAATGATGCCCTGAGCTAAGGAAGGCAGGGGCAAAAAGTCAAAGAGGATGACTAGAAACTCATTTAGAAAGTAGTTACCTCCCTGTGATTTACCTATTGTTATTACCTACAAGTTATTATTATTAATGATTACGCACTTACTGTGGATCATGTACTCAGCCATAACAGAAAATACTGAAATATAATTCAGTAGCCAGCCTAATTTACATAGTCCCCCAGACTTGGTGTTTCTCAATCATCTTCTATAGGATTCACTTCTGCTATTACCAAATGCTGGCATGATTTCCTCATCTCCAAAAGAAAACTATCAGGTAGGATCTTACTTTTTTTTAAAAAAAAAAAAAAAAGAGAGAGTGAGAGAGAGAGAGAGAGAGAGAATTTTTAATATTTATTTTTTAATTTTTCGGCGGACACAACATCTTTGTTTTTATGTGGTACTGAGGTTCGAACCCGGGCCGCACGCATGCCAGGCGAGCGCGCTACCGCCCGAGCCACATCCCCAGCCCCAGGATCTTCCTTTTTTATTTGGGTCCCAAATCCAACATGAAGGCTTATGATCCAGGAAAAACATGTGCCAAAATCTGGGCAAAAACAGCCCAGTGGACAGCAGATGGAAAAGGCCTTTGGCATTCAGAAAATTCATTTAAGTCAGACTATTGCTGTGTATAAGGAAACTTTTTTCCTCACCATTTTTTTCCATACACAATTTTAATCTATAGTATTGCCACTTTCCTCTTCCTGAAGGGATATTGCTAATGTATACACAGTATTAAAATTTGCAATTGAGGTACTGGGAATGTAGCTCAGTACCTAGTATGCACAAGGCCCTGGTTCCATCCCCAGCACCACCAAAAAAACAAAAACCTTACAACTAAATAGGTCAATCCTGCCCAATACCATCATACCAAGTGGCTATGTGCACGAAGCCACAGTATGGAACCCATTAAAAAAAAAATAGCATTATTATTTCTATTTTAGTCCCAATGTACTGTTATTCCTACTCCAATAACCAGGAAGTACTTCTCCTTGTGTAAACAGTATTTTTTTTTCTTTTCCCTGATGTTTAATAAAATTTGCAAATTATAAATAATTAAATGTTGAGAGCATTATCATTTAAAGTCACAGAACAGAGGAACAGAATGGGAATCTTAATGTTGCTTCAGATTTTGAAAATTCTCTCTGTTCTCTAATGATGACTATAAAGAGTCTTAAATGGCTCTTTATCTGCTGACTGTGACATCACCATTGGCAGTGGCTGCTTTGTAATTGTTTTGGGGAGAAACACTGCTCATCTCTAAGCTGCTATCACATGCATTCTCACTCAACTCCCTCCCTATTATCCAAACACTGTATTTAGCAAACAATATAAACAATACATCAATTAGAGCCCTTTAAAACTGAGAGTCAAACAAAAAAACATACCAATTATCTGGTTTTCTGTTTTACAACTACATAATTTTAGAGCTAGATTTATTTGCCTTAAAAGTTATAATGAGCTTTCAAATCATTCTTTCTTTCTCTACATTTATATTAATCTTTTTCCCACAAATATCTATATTTTGACTTCATGACTCATTATGCCCTGAACAGATAGTGCTTCAAAGCACTAACTTCATCAAAAAAGAAACCACAATTACAAAATTCAAAATAAAGATTTCTATAATCGTTGATTTGAGTGTCAGTGAAAATATATTTGTGCTTTGTTGCAATTCCTCTCATAAAGTCCAATTAGTACTGAATGAAATAACAGGATAAATCAGGTCCAAAGATGTTAACACATGTGGAAGAGTATATACAATTTTGCCAACAAATGAGGTTTTATTGGTGATAATAAAATTCTTTTATTTCATCAATACAGAGACAAATTTACAGTTTCAGTAATTTCCAAACTCGTACCACTCACTTAAAGCAAGTTGGTCTGCACTGAAACTAACATAACCCCTAAACTTCTCTTTATTCTAAAGATAAGGATTGTGGATAAGGCCACAAAACCTGACTAGAATTATAAGAGTGCACCAACTTCATTATAAAGCAGTACTAAAAAAAGAATTTTGTTCCTGCTTTTTTTCCCTAGAACTTTCCCCTTCATGGTGACAACATTATACTAGAAACTTTTGCATTCCTTTGTTCTCATCTTCAAGGATAATAATGCTGTAATACCAGATTTTCCAATCTTGGCATGAAAAATTTAGGGACATATCATTCTTTTTTGAGAGGCTATCCTGTGGATTGTAAGATGTATCACTGTCCAGTGACAACAGAAGCCAGGAGCAATCCTCCTAGTTTCTGACAACCAAAAATGTCTCCACATGTCCTCTGGGAGGCAAAAATCACCCTAGCCGAGAACTACTGCTTTAGAAATCCTATTGTTTGCCTCTCTGTGAAGCCTAGGAGGAGGAAAGTAAGGTTCAAAGAATGAGAGTAACTTCAAAATTCTTCCCATGTCTCCAGTGTTGATAATGAACAACCTGGTCTTGGAGCCATAGAACACTAGGCTCTAACCCAGCTGCTTCAGCTCTGATTGGCAAACATATGCCCCTCTCCTTGCTGTATTTTTTTTTTTTTTTTTTAATTCTCATGCCTTTGAATGAGAAATGGGGCCAAAATTTGAGAGTTTGAGTCTCCTAAAAGACAATTATAAAAAGTATTTTTTATTTCCACTTTGCCTTTAGTCATTCATTTCACTTTTCATGAATGATGGTTCAGACTAAAACATGAGTTATTGGGTTGTATTCTAAACATAAATTGGTAAATGCTTTAAGAGAAAAACAAGCCATGAAAAAGAAAGGACAAAGAAAAGCTTTTCTTTAAGGCTTGAAGTCCCCTTGATAATGGTGCTATTCACAGATCAGAAAAGATACTGATTTCATGAGTATAGTACAATAGCTTCTTGTTACAATAACCATTATAATATACTATTTATCTAAAGACTGGTGGGGAGTAAAATCAAAATCTAGTAATTACAGGTGACTCACCTTTGTTTTTTTTAATAACTCTAAAAAAATATTGTTGATTCAGCAAGGTTTAGCATGAGTATCACTAAGAGTTACCACTTCCATGTTTTGCAAGAATGTTTTATTAATCCCTGTTACAGTCTGGATATAAGGTTTCCCCCAAAAGCTCTTGTATTAATGCAGGAATGTTCAGAGGTAAAAATGGTTAGATTATAATAAGAGTTGTGACCTGATCCGTCCATACTAGTTTGAGTGTACTGACAGGATGGTAACTGTGTACAGGTGGGGCTTGGCTGGAGGAGGTGAGTCATGGGGGGGTGGGGGGGAGTTGTGGCCTGGAAGAATTGTCTTTCAAGGGTTGTCCCTCTCTCTCACTGCTTCCTTGCTGCCAGGAGGGGAGCAGCTTCCCTCTACCTCCCGGCTCCCCGATGGTGTTCTGCCTCATCTTGGACCCAGAGCAATGGAGGTAGCCATCTATGGACTGAGACCTCTGAAACTGTGAGCTCCAAATAAACTTTCCCTACATAAGTTATTCTTGTTGGATATTTTGGTCATAGCAATACAAAAGTTAGTGACTAAAACAATCGCTAAAGTATTTAAAGATTCTCATAAATTTCATCAAAGCTATTTATTTACTTATGAGAGCTGGAATCAACCTAAACTATGATTAAGTGTTAAAAACATTATGAAAGTAAATAAATTCATTTTATTCCAGCACAAACAAATGTCAAAAAAAATAGCTCTTTACTACAAAATCATCTGATCTTAATCAGTCAAAAACTACCAGTAGAGGGCTGGAGATGTAACTCAATAGTAGAGGCCCTATGTTTAATCACCAGAGTCACCAAAAAAAAAAAAAAAAAAAAAAAAAAAAACACCAATACATTGTTCTTTGCCATGCCATCTTTAATGACACTGAAAGTCATAAGTCTCTGTTACTTCTACCTTCAAAGAATTTATAGGGAAGTTGTATCTTATTCAGGGATAGCTATATTTAAGTCAGTGAACAGTATAAAATCACATTGTTAAAATTATTCTTGTAATGTCTTTCATACATACAACATTTATACTTAATACAAAAGATAAAGTACATATAGTTAAATTCATATAAATTAAATTTGATTATGACACATTCAAGCAAGAGTATACATGGCAGGGAGAGCTCCAGTGTTATAGTCAATCTTCTGTATTCATGGGTTCTATATCCAAAGATTCAAAACAACTGTGATTGAAATTATTGGGGATGGGGGAGGATGATAAATTACATTTGCACTAAAAGTGCACACACGTCTTTTTCTGGTCATTATTTCCTAAACCATACAGTATAACAACTACAACATAGTATTTACATTGTATGAGGTCTTGTAAGTAATCTTAAAATGATTTAAAGTACGTGGGAGGATATGCACAGGCTTTATGCAAATATAAATCATTTTATATACAGAACTTGAGCATCCCTGGAAAGACAGTGGGGAGGATTCCCATCCCAATACCTTGCAGATACCAAAGGACAACTATATTCAGTCCTTTGTAAGAAGTCACATATTTTTAGGCAATAATACTGTGCTCAACCTGGAATTATTCTACCAGATTTAAATATTGAAATTCAGCCAAGTGAAACTGTTATACCTATTCCTTACATCTATCACATACTCCATGTGTAACTATTCTTCTGTATCTGAGGCTTCTGTTTTCTTTCCGTGAGTGTCACTTGGTCCAGCACACAAAGCTTGCTACATGCTCATAATGCAAACAAAAATCATGACTTGGAGCCAACTGCTCGTTCAGACTCATATATTTGCTGAGACCCTCCAACTGAACAGGTGAGTACTGTGAAATGAAATGGAAATAGGGAGCAAATTGTTTAAATATGTAACACAGACAAATTGCTCTGAAAAGCATGCATCTGAAAAGCTTGAAATCATGACTGAAAATATATCATTACAATAGGCCTTAAGACAACAGAGACTAATGGCCATGGCCCCCCCACAAAAAAAAAAAAAAAAAAAAAAAGAATGTAAAATAACAATGATAGGTCATCAAATTTCCAAGACTGCCACCAAGCGTGATCTGTGATGGGAACAACTGGCACAGTTTCTTAGGAATTTCCATTTTCTTAGGATTCTCAGTTTCTTAGGAATCTCCATGCCAATGAACAAAATTCTCTACTGAAGATTCCCCAAATGTATTTCAAACTAACTAAAATATGGTGTTTTTAGGTACTTTAAGAGAACACAGTAAATCAAAGTTTTCTTCATTGGACTATCTTTCTAATGAATATACAAGCCTTAAAACTGAGCTTATAATGCAGAAAAGTTAGTCTTTTAATCTAATAAAATTTAAATTGAAGGTAGTTTGAAAACATACTGAATTTAAAAATTAAAATTGTTAATTCTGTGACCAAAAAAAACACTCTGTCCCAGGTGGGAGGGTACCATGCCTCTACCATAACTCTAACTATACTGGTTTTCCCGTGGAGCCAGAAAGAACACACAAAATCATACCAGAACACAGTGAAAATTAGAGTCAGAGAAACAGGCTACAACAGGTCATCAGAGCAGGAAGGGTCTAATGCAGAACCAGGAACAAAGCTAATGCCCAGGGATACAGTGCCAGGTTAGGCAAGAACAACAAGACATAGCATTTCTAAACAAGCAAGGAGAAGCAGGATCTGTGGGAACACAGCACAAGCCCAACTGCCCACTACCCACAGGTAAGCCCATGAAGCAGGTTAGAAGAGCAAGACATGAACAGTGAGAGAATAACACAAAAACCACACTGAGGTTATAACCATTTAGACTAAAGAAGCTTTTCTAAAACCATCAATTATTGAGTACTTATAAAGTACTTTATATACCTTATCTAATTTAGTTCTCACAAAAATACTATGAGGCAAATATTAACACATAAGAAACAGTTCTAGAAAGGTTACATAGCTTTCCCAACCTCATACAGTCAGTTAAATGGTAGCTCTAATGTCCAAGCTGAAAAGCTTTCTGGTTCCAAAGTCAGGGTTCTCCAACTGACAAGAAAAACCTGCCTATCACTTTCTTTTTTCTTGAAAAAGAAAAACAAAACAGTCCAAAAGGTTAAAAAGTTTAAAGCTACTGGCAGTACCCTATTGTTAAGGACTCTATTTGCACTTAAAAGTCTGTCATGTGTCACTCTATCAGGTGTCTGAAAAAGGGGTATAATAAAATATGAAGAAATCCAACCATCACAAGGTAAAGGGAGGGGGCAGAATTGTATGCAACATGGAAGAAGCTAGGCTGCTCAGGATCAAAATGCTGCCTGCACATACAAATAAAAAATCTGACAAACTCAGTGTCAGGTATACTTTTAAGGTTAGGGTTAGCACTCGAATTAAGACTATGGTTAGATCTAGGTGTAGTGTTAGGGTTTGGTTTAAGTTAGGTTTAGGGTTAGGGCTAATGCTCAGTTTTGTTTTACTGCTAGTGGTAGGGTTAGGGCTAGTTTTATGATTAGCGTTAGGATTAGGTTTAGTGTTAGTATGAGGCTTAGGCTTAGGCTTAGGGCTAGGACTAAGGATTGGGCAAGGGTTAGGACTAGAGTTAGGGTTATGGTAAGGGCTAGGATTAGAACTAGTGATAGGGCTAGTGTGAGAATTATTGTTAGTCTTAGGGCTAAGGTTAGGGTTAGGGTTAGGGATAGGGCTAAATTAGGGCTAGGATTAGGTTTATGGTTAGTGTTCAGCTTAAGCATAGAATTAGGGTTAGATTTAGAATTTAGTTTATGGTAAGGGATGGTGTTATAGCTAGTTTTAGAGGTAAGGTGATGTTTAGAATAAGGGTTAGGATTAGGGTTAGGATTAAGGCTAGGTTTAGGGCTAGGATGAGGGATAGGGTTTGTTTTAGGGTTAGGGCTAGGATTAGGAGTATGACTAATTTCAAGTCTAGAATTATATTTAAAGATAGTTTTAGGGTTAGGATTATGGGAACGTCTAGTGTAAGGTTTAGGTTAGGGTTAGGGTCAGGTTTAGGGCTAGGGGTATTATTAAGGTGAAAGTCTAGGTTAGGGTTTAGAATAGGTTAAGGCTTAAAGTTAGGGATTGAATTAGCATTAGGGTAAGGGTTTGGGTAATGATAGGCTTAGAATTAGGGTTCATGTTAGGTTTAGGGAAATGGATAGGGATAGGATTAGAGATAGGGTTAGGTTTAGGCCTAGGGTTAGCATTAGGGTTAGAGTTATTTTTATGGTAATGTATAGGGTTAGGGTTAGGGTTATGGTTATGATTAGGGCTAGGGTTAGGGTTATGGTTAGGGTTAAAGCTCAGGTTAGGGCTCAGATTAGGGCTAGGATTTGGGTTAAATTAGTGCTAGGGTTAGGATTATGGCTAATGTAAGTACAAGGGTTATGATTAGGGCTAATTTTAGGGTTAAGATTAGGGCTAGGTTTAGTGTTAGGGTTAGTGTTAGGATTAGGGTGATGTTTAGAGCTAGGATTAGTGTTAGTGTCAGAGTCAGTGTAAGGGTTAGTTTTAGGGTTCGGCATAAAACTTGAATAAGGGCTAGGGTTAGGGGTAGGTGTATGATTAGGGTTGGTTTATAGTTTAAGGGTTAGGGATAGAGCTAAAATAATAATAATAATAATAATCTGACAAACTAACAGCAGTGGAGGTCAAAACATGGCACTCATACCAGGAACATCAATATAACCAAGGAACTTGTTAAAGAATCAAGCTCTCAGATCTGTAGAATAGACAAACCAGAGTAGGGCCTAACAATCTGTGTTTTAACAAATCCTAGAGGTGATTCTGATGACCATGCTCAAATCTAAGAACCATGTAACTATAGAATATAGAATAAAATATAGCATTCTGTAATGTTCGTAAAAGCAATACATAACTAATGTCAATGAAGAATTACATAAACCTTGAGTAAAACTGGTATGCTAATATAAGGCAAATTAGGCTAAATTCATTACAAAAATTATAAAACAATTTCCAAAGAAAAAGGTTAAGATCCTTGAATTTGTATTGATCAAAATTGGTATTCCCAAAGACAAACTTTCATTATCCACTTAAATAATACTGTCTATTTTTAAATCAATACTGCCAATAAATCATATATAGTATTTCTTACTGCAGTCATTACCAAAATCAAAACAATAAAGTAAGATAAAAGAAAACACTTCTTAATCCTTCAGGTATTTTAATGCTCAGCCACATGAAAAAAAAATTAAACTTTTCACTCTTTCAAAGGCTGTGAAAACTGGATAACTGTCATATACACTACATATCCACACAACCCATTTAATTCCCAAAAGTGCAAAAATGACTGGTTTATACCAGAATTACATAATTACACACTGTTAAAAGCAGACAGAAATCTGAGATAGTTTCATGCAACCCTATTATTTTATAAATTAGGGAACTGAGAGCCAAAAGACTCATGTGAAGAGTTGGCTACTGTCAGATCTAAAACCAGAGTCTGAGCTTCTTGACCTCCAGTTCAGAGCATTCTCAACCCACACCACTCTGCATCAGTCATCACTTAACTTAATACAAAAGAACACATGAATTAATGTCATTTTAGGAAGTTCCAAATGCCTCTAGAATTAATATAAACTTTAAAAATATGCTATTCAGCTGTATTAAAGAAATAAAAGGAAAAGATATCATGACCTGACAAACTTCATACAAAATAAGACCTTATATGTGCATACCACCTGGCCACAAGACAGTATCTGCTTCTGAATTCTGTACTATGAAAAGATAAACCAATTAGTAAGTAAACAGGCAATCGTATAAATTAGTACTCATTTAATCACAAATTGTTTTTGACTATCACTTTATTTCTACAAGTATAATCACAAGTATGACACTCATCTCTCTGAACAATTACGAAGCACCCACTGTGAGTTTCCACACACAGAGGATATTAACAGTGAGTGGACCAACGACTAGGTAAAGATTCTCCTGAGAAGTATTGACTAATAAGAGAGTGTGGTGACATGCTTTATGGAAACAAACAGTGTAATGGAAAAGGTGACTAGAGAGATGGGGGGAATGGTAAAGACCTTTCTGAGTATGTGACAATGATGTAAGACCTGAAATAAACATACTAGTTCTGGAGGAAGAAGATCAGAGACAAAGGTGACTGCAAGTATGAAGCCTAAGGCAGGAATGAACTTGCCTATTTAGAGGCAGAGCTGCTAAAGCAAGGTTACCAAGGGGGAAAAGGGGCGGAGCTAAAACTGAGAGCAGGCAGGAGCAGGTAGGGTGTTTGGATTTCATTCCAGGTGCAATAGGAAACTTTTGGAAGGTTTTACATAGGAGCATAACAGGATCTAATTACATATGAATACAACAAAATCATTACAAATTCTAAACAGTGCTTGAATTTCTCACCAGCAGCCATCATTCCCTAAATTAAAGATGTACAAATCCATGGCTAACCTCAAGGGACCACAGAAGTGAGAAGATTTAATTTAACATATCTTCAAAGGATAGCATGAGCAAAATGCTATGGAATGCCTCTAAATCTATACCATATCATCAAGCTATAAACATTTAAAAAATAAACTAAGTTATTCCACATGTTAAATTATTCTATCTCCAGATACTTGCCTGTGTACTATCCAGAATAGCAGCAATAAAACAAGTTTTGTAAGGTGCCTTTAAAAACTCTCCAAAGAGCAAACTTAATTTGGCATGCTTCTATATTTTAAATTAAAACATGTAATCTTACTTAGAAATCTGTATCTCAAAGCAAAACAACAGCAAGGTCCTAACATAATAACCACAGTATACAATAATGTCAGAGAAAAGAGAAATTTCAAAATTATGAATCAGTAATACCTTTATCATTCTCAACACATCCTTCACTTTCAGTTCAACAAAAGCTATTTCTAATTAAAGTGAAAGCTGTATTTCCTTTTAATTAGGAACTCTAAATATAAAATTATATGATTTTTAAAAAAATAACAGAGCATCCAAAAACTGGCTGCCTAGCATGCTTGTCAAGTCAATGATTTTCAAAAAAAAAATAATAATAATAATAATTCCTGAAGGTTTCCCAATTATTTCTTCAGAAAAATAGATTAACTAAAGTCTATGTCATGATGGTCTGTTAGGTGTCAGGAAGAACATCAAAAGCACTATATGAAATATTCAGGCTGATAAACAATATTAATTATAACAATAGAATGTGATAAATACAATAAAATAAGATATGCCCAAGTCCTCCAAGTTTGGGTTTATTCCTGTACAACGAAAACAAACTGATTCACTTTGTCTCCCCTTCCATATCCCAGAATACGGAAATTCCATTAGGGGACATCAACTAGACTTAGGCAATTCCTGGAAGATGGTATTTTGTGAGGATTTTTCAGCAAAAGAGTAACACTAACAGATTGGGCTTTAGAATAACTGTGGCATTATAGAAATAGAATGGAAAAGGAAGACACACATACATAGGATATTTTAATGTGAAGGCCAAATACAATGAACACTTGAACAAGAACTAGAGTCGAAAAGAGACACCTTCACCCAGGAAAACAAGAGTTTCAAGAATAAAAAATCTGAAACAAATGAAGTTTAGTCGTGGGGAATGTGGAAAAGGGCAACATCAAAAATGAATCATAACTAATTAAAACAAATTTTAAAAAAAGGAAGGACAGCAGAATGAAATAGACATTATTATTGCTATGGGTATATACGTGACTGCATGACCAATGTAATTCTGCAATCTGTACACTCAGAAAAATGAGAAATTATAACCCATCTGATTCAAATGTATGATATGTCAAGATCATTGTACTGTCATGTGTAACTAAAACAAATTTTTTTAAAAATGAATCAAATACTATGATGACAAAGGTAATACTACATCTCCAAGAAAACTTAAGAGAAAAATCTTGTGACTTTGGGGCAGGCAAGAAAATATCTGAGAAATTAAACCTCATAAAAATTTTAACTTTCACTCTTCAAATGACACCATTAAGAAATTAAAAGGGGGGGCTGGGGATGTGGTTCAAGAGGTAGCTCGCTCGCCTGGCATGCGTGCGGCCCTGGTTCGATCCTCAGCACCACATACAAAGATGTCCACCGAATACTAAAAAATAAATGTTGAAGTTCTCTCTCTCCCCCTCTCTCTCACTCTCTCTTAAAAAAAAAAAAAAAAGAAAAAGAAATTAAAAGGGAACCAAAGAACAGGATAAAATATTTTCAACACATACATATATATGTATGTATATATCTAACAAAGATTTATATCCAGCATATATTTAAAAAACACAACTTAGTAACAACCCAATAGGGGAAAAAACAGGAAAAAGATCTATACACACAAATGTATCATAAATGAAAATACTTGAATGACAAATAGGTATATAAGATGCTCTAAGTCACTCACTGAAGAAATGTACATTCAAACCACAGTACCCTTGTGACTAAAATTTAAAAGATTAACTCCAAATATTGGAGAGAATGTAGACCAACTGCAATTTTCATACTCTGCTAGTGAAAATGCAAAACTGTATAGTCACTTTATAAAAAAACTACCAAAATATTACTGTGTTGCTAAGTATATACCCACAAGAAATAAAAATACACTCACAGAAAGTTAGATTTTTGGTTTTTTGTTTTGTTTTGTTTTGTTTTTTAGTACCAAGATTAAACCAAGGGCACTTAACCACTCAGCCACATCCCCAAGTCCTTTTTCTTTTTTTTTTTTTTAATTATATATGACAGCAGAATGCATTACAATTCTTATTACACATATACAGCACAATTTTTCATATCTCTGGTTGTATACAAAGTATATTCACACCAGTTTGTGTCTTCATACATGTTCTTTGGATAATAATGACCATCACATTCCACCATCATTTCTAACCCCATGCCCCCTCCCCTTCCCCTCCAACCCTCTGCCCTATCTAGAGTTCCTCCATTCCTCCCAAGCTCCCCCTCCCTACCCCATTATGAATCAGCCTCCTTATATCAGTTCTTTTTATAGTTTATTTTGAGACAGGATTTCAATAAGTTGCTTAGAGCCTCCCTAAATTGCTGAGGCTGACTTTGAACTTGCAGCCCTCTTGCCTCAGCCTCCTGAGCCACTCTGATTACAGGGGTGCACAGCCAATCCCTGCCATTCACAGAACATTTTAAACACCAATGTTCATAAAGTATTATTCTTCTTAGCAATAAAAAAGGAATGAGCTACTTAACACAGTGTAGATGAATCTTATAGTCATTATACTGAGTAAAAGCAATTCAAAAAGAGTACATAGTATATGCGATGGTTAAATTTTGAAGGTTGACTTTGCTATGCTGTGGTACCTAACTATTTAGTCAAATATTGGTCTATTTTATGTAATTAACATCTATGTTGGGTTGACTTTAAGTAGACATCCCTGGATAATGTAGGTGGGCCTCATCCAGCCAATTATAGGTCATAGAACAAAAACTGGTTGTTTCTTAAGGAAAAAAGAATTCTACCTCAAGACTGAGGTAGAAATCCTACCTCAATTTCCAGTCTGCTACAGACTTTGTACTCAAGACTCCAACATCAATTCCTACCTGGACTTCCAGCCTGCCAGTCTGTCCTACAAACTTGAGACTGCAACATGGGAGGCATATAGCAAAGGTTCCAGCCTGTCAGTTTGCCCTAATTTTTTTTAGATTTGCCAGTCCTCACAAGTGAGCCAATTCCTTAAAATAAATTCCTCTATTTATATATTTATATATTTATACATTGTTTCAAAAAACAAATCTCTACACATCTGTCTAGGATATCACATTGATTCTCCTTCTCTGGAGAATCCTGACTCACAGAGCAGATTATATAAAATCAAAATTTGTATAATTACATAAATAATTTACATAACATTTATATAAAACTGTAGAAAAATGCAAACCAATCTATGACTGAAATCAATCACTGGTTCCACAGGGCCCAAGGTAGAGAAAGGATGAACTGAAGAAAGCATGAGAAAAATTTCAGTGGTAATAAAAATACTTTACATCTTGGCTATGGTGGTAATTTCATAGGTATCTATGTGGAAAAAGTGGTCTAATTATATACTTTAAATGGGTACAAGTCCACTGTACAATAAATCATACCTCAATAAATTTTAACTAAACTGGGCAACTAGGTAAATGGTATTCCACCAGGAGACATTAAAACAAAGGAAGAATGTATAGTTAAGTGGCTTTAGCTGGTTTTTTATTGGGGGGGAGGGGTGGTATGTGTGCCAGGGATTGAACTCAGGGGCACTCAACCACTGAGCCACATCCCCAGCCCAATTTGTATTTTATTTAGAGACAAGATCTCACTGAGTTGCTTAGCACCTTGTCACTGCTGAGCCTGGCTTTGAACTTGGGATCCTTTTGGAAGCCTGAGCAGCTGGGATTCCGTGTGTGCCATGGCCCCTCCCCACCCCAAAGCTTTTGCTTTAATGATGTTAAACTATGGTTCCTTGGGGATGTCTTATGGTAATGCCAAGAAAGCAAACAAGTCAGGATTGGTGGTACACATCCATAACCCCAGAGGATGAGGCAAGAGCATCATAAATTGGAAGCCAGCCTCAGCAACTTAATAAGACCCTGTCTCAAAATTTAAAACAACAAAAATAAATAAATAAATAAAAATTTTTTAAAGACTGGTGGTGTAGTTTAGTGACAAAATGCTTCTCAGTTCAATCTGAAAGGAGAGAAAGGAGAGAAGGAAAGCCAATGAAAGGTGAATCTAGGTCTCCAGAGACAAATCTGAGCTGAATGAAGCTTTTGAAATTGTTTGCATGAAAGCCTTATGAATGGCAAGAGGCAGATTTGATAAAAACAGGATAAGTGAAGAAAAAGAACACCTGACCATTTCTCAGAATCTGCTACTTGTGGCCATAAGGAGCAGTTTTCATAGAGTTGTAGGACTAAACTAAAGAGAGTCAGTTTTAGGAAAGGAAATTTTTAAATATGACAATAGTGATTATGGGTTATGTTTAAAGATGCTACCTATAAAGAGAAAAAGAGGTTGGAATGAAAACCAAGATAGGTTTTGGTTTTTCTGAGGAGGTATTTTTGCTTACTTGAATTCTGTTCTATTCATTTTATCTGACATATTATGTTTTGTTTGTACACTGAAAACTTTCATGCTTTTATAGGCTGAGAAAATCATCCCAAAATATAAACAGGTTGATAAGGGCAGTTTTCTAAATGGTAAATCAAGAACACAGGTGGAATCGATGTTACCTTAAATAGTCATCCTTAAATAGTCATTTCAATGTCCACACAAATTCCCAAGACAATTTTCAAATTTGCTCCAACTATGTGTGTGTTTGTGCATGTAAAATGTCTCTTTAAAAGGAGGGGTGGGGTCATTATTTTGGCTCAGTCAAGGCCCAGGGAATAGTGAATTCTCTGTCAAAGTCTTCATATTCATCATCACATTTAAACAGCATGAATTTCCAATCCGTTTGCAGATAAAGAATCATAGGCTCAGAGAAGTCAAGAAACAAACCTTTCCAAGGTCAAAAACCCAATGGTAACACAGTAAGGGTCAAAATAAAGTTCCTGACTCCAATTCCCTTGTATTTCCCCACATCATTCTGTAACTAACAATATGGAAGGTTCCTAGAGAACAAAAAGGGTTTAATTTAGCTGCAGTGAACAACTCATAAAAGGAAGAGGGGGAGAAAAAAATCACCAAATGTTTGCCTACAAACTTGACTGGTCCGCAGAATATCATTAGGGTACTCAATTTCAGTATTTTGAGTTTCTCTTTTGAATCTAACTATTTGTGACCATATTCAAAACTTTTATTTTTTTCTTAGAGGCCTCCTAAAGAACAAAGAAAAAATCTAATTATTTTTAATCTTTCAACTGCCTGATAGACTTATCAAATGGTACAATGTAACCTAAGAAACACTATGGAATCTGATTGATTTTATTTTCCCTGATTATCTTAAAATACTTTGCTATTCATCTTCCTAAAAACCATTTCATTATTACTAACCAATTATTTCCAACTATGCTTTTAAAGTAGGGAGGAAAAAGATTAAAACAAGAATAGAACCACAGAATCACCTATGAAAGAACAATAATTAAATAAATTATTACTATTGTATCATCCTTCAGTTTTCTAACTGCATTACCCAAAGTATTACACAATCTTTCAAGAGAATTTCAGATTAAAGACAACTAACTTCATAATCTACTTTTAGCTTCCATTGAACATTCAAAAATTCAGCACTTTTCATTTTCTACTTATAATGGAAAAGAGAAAAAAACAACAACAAAAGAAACATGTCACGATGAAATGAGAAAAGAATGGAAATAGACGGATGACAACACTCTAGAGTCTGATGATGATGATAAAATTGATAAGCAAAATCCAGCCTATTAGTCTTCAAATGAAGATATTCTACATAGATTTTCTAATATTCAAAAACTGATGTGTGACTAGTATATTTCTAAGTACACAAAGAAACTATAGTGTTCTCATCCAAAAAGTCATTCAACATGAAGAACTATATCATATGATATGATATTTTCCAACAAGAACTTTTGCCTTCCCCTTTGCAAAAGAAAAAAAAAAATTGACAGTATTCAGCCATCTATTATGATGTTGATATATCAAGATTTACTTCATATGACTTGCTTATGGACCACAAGTTGACATATACTGAAATGAAAAGGAAATATAGGATATGGGAATGAAAAATGTTCATCAGATTGGCCATACTAATTGGTTTTTGCAAACCTAAAATTAAAAATGTATTGCAATTATGGAGCAAAGATGTCTCTCTCCTCTTCAATAAAATGAGTTGTCCAAGATTTCTAAATGGCATTCAATGAATCCAAGTACAAGAACAAGAAGCAATAATAGGAATGTTTGATACCTCAAATCAATTTTAACAAAACAGATATGTTCTAGATTCATGAATAACTGCTGATGAGCAAAACCTGGTAAATACAGAGTAAGAATATGAGTTTGCTAAATTCTTTTTTTTTTTTTTTTTTTTTTTTGAGAGAGAGAGAGAATTTTATTATTTATTTTTTAGTTTTCGGCGGACACAACATCTTTGTTTGTATGTGGTGCTGAGGATCGAACCCGGGCCGCATGCATGCCAGGGGAGCGAGCTACCATATGAGCCACATCCCCAGCCCCAAGTTTGCTAAATTCTTACTTAAAAATTATAATAAAGTTGTTTTCACTATTTATTGTTCTATAAATTATTTGTAAGCTTAAAAAATTCAAAGAAAAAGAGTCAGATAGTAAATGGTAAATGAACTATTTTTCCTGGTTTATAGAAAGTAAAGCAGTTTTGAGATGCTTCTGTAAATGTTTAAAATATGCATATTGAGTTTAAAACTCAATAATTTGTTTAAAATTATTGTTTATCTTCCCTCCCCAGAGCAATCACATCTATATAATTCTATTATTTCAAAGTTAGAAATCATGTTTCAATTGTGTTCAACAATTTTTCCTCTAAAATGACATGCTTCAAAACTCTGTAAGATGCCAGGCATAGTGGCACACATCTATCTCTCACTAAGCTGCTCAGGGCCTAAACTGCAGAGGCTGGCCTTGAACTTGCAATCCTCCTGTCTCAGCCTCCCAAGCCACCGGACAGTCTTAGAGACTTATTTAAGGCCTCAATTTATCATCATCATTATTATTAGAAATCATTTTATACATGAGGTATTAAACGTTCAGAAGTTTATTTCCCACCCAACTGATGATCAATAAAAGTAACAAGTCATCACTTTAAAAAGGCCATTTCTATCACCCAGAGAACACAACATTTAAACCATTTTCTTTTTTTTTTAAAATATTTATTTTTTAGTTGTAGGTGGACACAATATCTTTATTTTTTTTTTTTAATGTGGTGCTGAGAATCAAACCCATTGCCTCACGCATGCCAGGTGAGCGCGCTACCAGTTGAGCCACATCCCCAGCCCTTAAACCATTTTCTTAATGTCTATAAAATAACTGTAATTCTAATATGTAAAGGCTTACTAAGTTATACATTGTTTGCTTTTATCCTAATGGAACCCAGTTTCTGAGACTTTAAGCCCTGGTATTTGCTTTCAATGTTTTTTTCTGCCTCTTTTCTGACTGCCAGATAATCATATAATTTCTCATCCCCACCCACATACTTGCTTGACTCTGTCATTGAACACCTATAACAGCAGCCGATTTCCTAGCTGCATACTTGTAATATCACTGCGTAGCTAAACTTAGCAGAATTATTCTTAAAGATAATAAAATCTGGTCTAGGTAAGTTTTAGTGCCATCAATTTAGGATATTCAGAGACTCTTCAGCCTACTTCTTATTTTTGCCTATATTCCAGATAAGTACAGTTGTTTCAGAGCCTTTTGTTGTATTATTCCTGTTGTTTACAGAGTAATGTAATCATTAAATTCTTCCTTCCTTCTTTCCTTCTTTCCTTCCTTCCTTCCTTCCTTTCTTATTTTTATAGTTGTGTATGGACAGCATGCCTTGATTTTATTTAATTTTTTTTTTTTAAACTCATTGCTAAGGATCGAACCCAGTGCCTTACACATGCTAGGCAAGCACTCTGCCACTGAGCTATATAGCCCCAGCCCCGGGGACTTGATTCTTAAGGCTTTTTTTGCTTTGTTTTTCTTTAAACATAGTAGGTAAAATGTTTCATCCAAGCTGTGACTTCTTTACTACACGGCAGCTTTCAAACTTTTAGGTTTCTTCGGTTAATTTCTAAGACAAATTAAACAGTGTCAATGAAAACAAACTTATGAAACAAGGATTCCTGGCAACATCCCCTTTTCCCAGATACAGAGGTGCTAATGGATTCTTGTCCTTCTCCAAGGAGCCCTAAAATCTATGTGGCTAACTAGATTCAGCCAAGTACTACATATTAGTATCTTCATTCCAAACCACTCTGTGGCTATAAAGAGGGCAGAATTTAAATGGGCCACTCCTGAACTGATTCGTTTTTGCTATGGAACTTTATTAAACCAAGAAAAAGAGAAAATGAGAGCATAATGAATTTGTCTAATGCAAAAAGCAATACACTCTTATCTTCTACCCATGCCTCCAAACACATGCTGCTGCTGTACTCAAACAGCTGTTACCTATTTATGCAATTAAAGACAAATAAATATTTTTCAGAGCCAATTCAATCCCTGCAACCTAAAATTTCATGGCAGCAGTAATTCTCATGAGTCATTATCATTACCTAGGATTTCATGCCTATGCCACAGGTGAGTCATGCTTCAAGCTATTAAATCATTTCATTTAAAGCTCTTAAAAACTGAATTGGGTTTTGCCTTGTATGGGCTGTATCTTTTCACAAGAAATTACCAAATCCAACAAAAAACTGGAAATGAGCTTCCTTCTCTCTATACATAGTAATGGATGTATTCTTTCAAAGTTCTAGGGCTTTTGCAAGTGAATAGCAGGAATTGTAGGGTTGGGCTTTCTTAATCTAATAAGACCACATTTTTTTTTATTTTAACTTTCCCATTCCTGATGGAAAATTAATTTTATTGATCTGATTTTCCTTGTTTCCATAGTTTGTGATATTATAATACTATGATTTTGAACCTGATATCTAGTTTACATCAAAAGTGAGTTGTTGTGTGTGTAGTTTTTTGTTTGTTTTTTATTTGTTTGTTCATTTTTTGTGATGCTAGGGATCAAACCTAGACATAATAGGCAAGCCCTCTACAGCTAAGCTACATCCCCAGTCATGAGGTATTTTTCATTTGCTTTATCTATGTTCACCCACTCCCCTTTCTATAATCCAAGGGGTGACTGCAGAAATTAGAACTTAATCTGCAGATGGCATTTAATTATAAAACTTAGAGGTCCCAGCTACCTTCTAGCCTCATAAACATCTATAAATCTATAACCCATAAGAAAGTTTGTTTTCAAAATCCTTTTATCTTATATTCTTTACCCTTGATTCTGTGATTAGTAGCTTCATTTCAGAGACTAAGGCTTTTGTGTTGAAGTGAGATTCAGTACTTAACATCCCTAGTTTTCCCACACAAGTTCATAAACAGTGAGAGAAAGACAGTAAAGCCAGACAGAGATAAAAATATCAGCTTTATTATTAATAAAGCCTAGGTTAGAAAAGGTAGCTTCAGTCAGTTAGTCAAATGGTCTTGGCTAATATATATCCCCAGAATTTGGTTAACTAATCTACCCAGCCACAGGTATAGAACACCTGCCTCTATAAAATTTACAGCTTGAAACTAGCAGGGCAGAGTGCAGCCTTTGCAGGAAATGATGAGCTCAACTAGACAGGCCCACTTCCTTTCTCCAAATTCCTGGAAGATAAGTCACTTCTCCCCTGGTGAAGAGTGAGGCTTCCTAGAGAGGATGGGAGAATTACCCAGAGTATATGCCCATCTCAAGCAAGCAAGCAGAAAGCCAGAGGAAAGACGTTCTAAGTCATTTTGAGAATATTTCCTTATTAAAAACTAACTGCTATACTCTGGAAATCCTCTTAAGCAGACACATATAAATCTTAATAGACTGCAATACACTGAGAAGCAATAAATGACAGAGGGCTATTAATTCATCTTTCACTCCTCCCTTGGGCTATTTCAAGATATATGACCGAGCTATTATGACTTATAGAGCCAATGACATTACTAATGTCAATGTACACATCAAATGAGTAAAGCTTAATTTAACTATAAATACAAATTTTACTATTTTCTTCCACATCCAAATGCATCTATTGGCATACATATATGATGTAAGCACCCGTCTTTGGAGATCACAACCACTTCATGCAGTGGGGAGTAACATCAGAACTAAACTTTAAGAAAGAAAACTCTGGCAGCAAGGAGGAAAGAAAAAGATAAATAACCAGATATCTAAAATGAAACCGTAGCAATGAACATGACAAGACCATACATGCAATGGTATAATTGACAACATTTGGGAAAAGGTGTTTTAAAAAAGGAAGTGAGGGATAAGGTAGAATTTTGGATGGTTTCAAAATTATAATCCTGAGCAAATAGGAAACATAATAGTACCAAAAATGAAAATGCACAATACAACAGTATAATGGAAGGACATTTATTTTTTATTATAATTATTAATACATACTAACTGTACCAATTTATGGGTTTCACTGACTTTCCCATATCTGCATACACTATGCTTTAGTCACATCTACACTCCCCTTCAACACTTTCTTGTGCTCCCTTCATCCCTCTTCCCTCTCCCTAATAGTCCCCCTTCTACTTTTAGAGCACCTTTTCTTTCTTTTCTCTTTTTTTTAAAGTTAGGGGAAAGAGAGTTGGATGAAACATCCTTGATAAATATTTACATTTAAAGGACAAGTAGAAAAAGTGGAATATAAACTAGTGGAGAAGAAAATGGACAATGACCTGGAAAAGAATAAGGGCAATGAAGTAACAAAGTAGCCAAGGAAAGAGAAAAGTGTTTTAAAGTAGATAAAATGCCCATTTATGTCAATCATTAAAGGAGACAAGGGACAGAGTGGATGTGGGAAACATCTGTTTAGAATGACAGCTAGCATCTACTGAGTGCTTACCACATGCCAGGCACACTGTTTCAAGAGTTTTATGAGTACGATGAACTCACTTAATCCCTCTGAAGAAACCCAGAAGGTAAATGCAGCCATCCCCAATTTGCTGATCATCAATGAAATTATATCCATATAAAGTAAAGACAAAACCAAAATTGGGTGGGAATATGAATAAACGACCTTAACAAGACTCCTAAAGTACAAGAAATAAAATCAAGAATCAATAAATTAGATAGATTCAAACTAAAAAGCTTCTTAGCAAAAGAAACAATCAATGAGGTGAAGAGAGAGCCTACAGAATGGGAGCAAATTTTTACCATACAGACATCAGATAGAGCACTAATCTCCAGGATATATAAAGAACTTAACTTAAAAAACTTAACACCAAAAATACCAAATAACCCAATCAACAAATAGGCTAAAGAAATAAGCAGACACTTCATTGAAGAAGATATACAATCGATCAACAAAAACATGAAAAAAATGTTCAATATCTCTAGTAATTAGAGAAATGAAAACCAAAACTACTCTAAGATTTCATCTCACTTCAGTCAGAATGGCAGTTATCAAGAATACAAACAATAATAAGTGTTGGTGAGGATGTGGGGTGAAAGGCACACTCATACATTGCTTGTGGAACTGCAAATTGGTGCAGCCAATATGGAAAGTAGTATGGAGATTCCTTAGAAAACTTGGAATGGAACCACTATTTGACCCAGCTATCCCACTCCTTAGTCTATACCCAAAGGACTTAAAAACAGCAAACTATAGTGACACAGTCACATCAATGTTTACAGCAACACTATTCACAATAACTAAACTGTGGAACCAACCTAGATGCCCTTCAATAGATGAATGAATAAAGAAACTGTGGCACATATACCCAATGGAATATTATTCAGCATTAAAAGAGAATAAAATTATGGCACTTGCAGGTAAATGCATGGAGTTGCTAAGTAAGTCTATCCCAAACAACCAAAGGCCAAATGTTTTCTCTGATAAGTGGATGCTAATCCATAATGGGGCAGCAGGGATAGAATGAGAGGAGGAACTGGATTGGGCGAGGGAGGGAGGGGTATGAGGAGTAGGAAAGATGGTAAAATTAGATGGGCATCATAACAATAGGTACATGAATGATTGCACAAATTGTGTGGCCCTACTTCATGTACAATTAGCAAAGTGAAAAACTGTGTTCCTTTTGTGCACAATGAATCGGAGAGCATTCTGTTGTTACACATAACTGATTAGAACAAATTTTTTAAAAAGAAAAAATGAGAAGGAAGGAAAGGAATAAAAGGTAGAACATTGGGTGGAGGTAAGAATGGTCTTGTTTGTAAAAGATGGAAACTATTTGAACATTCTGAAGTGTTAACTGATATGACTAAATCTAGAAAGGACACACAGCAGAGAATAACACAGTGCTACCAAAGAACAGTGTCACTGAGCCACAGACTGGCTGACTGAAAAGTGAGAAACTAAATAGGAAGGATTAACCAAGAGTAATACCTAAGAGGAGATCCCCAAGAAATGGCAGTTGCACAGCAGCCTCAGGCTCCCTTCTGCCCCAACACCTGTGTGGGATGGACAATGGTGGTTTCAAAATAGTCAAATGCGGAACCCAAGAGGCAAACAGGCTGAGGTCCAAGAACAGCTGGAAGACAACAAAATCAGATGAACTGCTGTATCTGTGTGGCCTAAGCTGAAATTAGTGATTAGCTATGTGTTTCATTCTTAGTTTTTTTTAATTTTTAATTTCCCAAAATTAAAGAAAAAGCAAGAAGGAATATGGGAAAGATGATACAGTAATGATTTTAATACCCAAACAATACTGAATCAAGCCACCAGTTACAAAAACTCACCAATTCTGAACAAGATTAACCTGGGTAAGTGTAAAATTAATCATCTGTGTTAATCCTTGATTTTAGATGACAAAGCATAAACAAAGAAAAGCTAAGTATATCCGTGTGATTACATTTCAAACCAGATCTTGAAATTCAGATAAATATTTCATATCTTCAAGAGATTCTGACAAAAATTAGTTAAGCTTAAGATTAGTTAAGTCAATCAGAACAGACCCACTACAGCTAACTCTTACCTAATCTTTCCATGAATTCTGTCACGTTTTCAAGGAAATATGTTTACAACTAAATTCAAAACATCTTAGCTGCAAACACAACAGAATTTCTCATAGTGATAAGTGACCTAAGACTGAAGTGAGTGGCAATATTTTTAAATTTTCAAAGAAAATATTTTCCAAACTTTCTATTCAAGGCCTCAAGACAAGTCCTTTTTTTTTTTTTTTTTTTTTTTTTTTTTGGTGTTGGTGCTGGGGATGAATCCATGGCCTTGTGCTTGGGGGTCAAGTACTCTACCAACTAAGCTATATCCCCAACCCTACCAAGACAATTCTTTTTACTTATGCTCTTTCTGTAGCAATCATCTCAGCAAATGGTATGGCCATTTGATACCCTTGAAGTGGATTCCATCATATCACTTCATATTCATATTTAAGGGATATTATTTAAATGTACCTGTAATTTATCTTAAGGTCTATTCTCCCCATCCTCTCTATATTCCCCACAAAGTAGACTCATAAATTCAACAAATTCCGTATGAATCTTGTTTTTGATTCACAAACATCACAGTCAGTTATATAAATATTACAGAGGAATCAAACACAAATTTTTCCTTTTTGTTAGTTCAGAAAAACTTGAACTCAACAAGAATCTCTATTCTGTACAAGTATTTGACCTCACAATCCTCCTCTCACTGAAATCACCATGTGAAAGAAGTTAATTTGCATCTGGTTCATTATCTTTAAAAGGGAAGAATTTTCAAAGAGGTAGGAGGAAGAGTTTTGTTTTAGTTTTTTTAACTGTTAAAGAACTAATTCACACCAGTAACAGGTTTTCCACAGGTGGTCATTAGCTGAAATTTCTTTTCTGAAACAAGTTTACTAGGGAAAGTTAACCTAACAACAAAATGTCTCCGCTCAGCCTCAAACCAATTCACTAAGTAGTACCAAGAAAATTAAGATGCCAAAGGCTCTTTAGACTAAGGAGGCAAAAAAAAAAAAAAAAAAAAAATATATATATATATATATATATATATATATATATGTTCAATAATTCTGGATTTTCTCTGACCTCTCAGAAATGTACTGAGCAATAAAGGTTTTGTTGTTGTTTTGCCTTCAAAAAAAAAAAAATCTTATGGTCACTAAAAGAATAAAAATACTGAAGAGGGCTGGGGCTACAGCTCATGGCAGAGTGCTTGCAGAGTGCTTGCCTAGCATGCGTGGGGCACTGGGTTCAGTCCTCAGCAACACATAAAAATAAACAAATAAAATAAAGACATTCTGTCTATCTACAATTACAAAAAACTTTTTTTAAATACTGAAGAAATGATACTTCCAGCTTCCTTTCATTTATGAACTATATCAAAAGAACAAAGATGAAAACGTAGCTGCAGCAGCAGAGGAGAAAGAAAAGCTAAATGAATGGAGTAAAAAGAGAATACTCTCATATAGCATCTGTTGAGTATAAAAGGATGCCCACTTACTAGCTGAATAATCTTGATCAAGTTACTTAGCCTCCATATGCCCATTTCTTCATCTTGGAAATGTCAGTTTACTGGCCCTAATTTGAAGGGTTTAATTTTATCTTTAAAAAAAAAAACTGTGCTATTAATTCAGAATGCCACGCATATAATTTATTTTGGTAAACGTATCCAAAAAGACTGAAAAAAAAAATAAACTTTACATTGGTATTTTTTTAAGTATTTGGAGGAAAAGAACATTTTATACATACAGAAATTCAGTTCATGGAATCAAAGCTCCCACTATCTCTACACCACACTATGCCCTGTGAGGTTTTATTTTAAAGTGTCCATAATAACCTGGAATTTTCCACAATGAGACTAATTGAACAAACTTCTTTCCAACTGTTATTGGTGGTTCTGATACCAGCGGGGGGAGTAAGAGGCTGGGCTACAAGGCTAGCTGCTCCAGAAATACTTGGAGTCAAATTGGTAGGAAACAGGTTTTATTCAGAGTCAGCTTTGAAGGAAGATAGAAGAAAATTATTTCAAAAGTGCCAACTTCAATATCTCTGAAGGTGAGCAGAGCTTTGAAAGGAGAAAAAGGCAGGAAATGTACATATGCAGATCTCATTAGCCTGGGCCATACAGGTCTGAGGAAGGGCAGTCTCCACTCTGGGCTTCCTTGGCTTTCAGTCAGGGTGGGGGATTGCAGTCCTTCAGCTTCCACTCTCAGCATGAGGAAGTAGTTTTTAATTCAGAGGGGAGTCCCCAAACTGGTTCAAAACCCCAAACACAAATTAAAAAGGCCTTGCTCATAAAAACTAATACCTTAGGACTCAGAGCCAAATGGACAAGATGAAAAGTATTTTGCACAAATATACAAAGTTAAAGAGCAAGCCACAATGAAAGTTGAAAGCTAAAACACAAAACCAGAAAACAGTAATGGGTAAGGAACACCAAGGCAAACAGGTATTCTCTGCCAGCTGGGAATCCCAAGAGTCCTGTTAGTTAAAATTTTAGACAAGAAAAACAAAGCTGTAAATAGAGTACACCTCCACTTTCATATTGCCAGTTTTAGGGATCAGCATCCTTTCCAGGCACCTCAGATGCTAGACATAATAAGAGTGAAGTTTAATCCCCAAGGATTTCAGCAGTTAAAATGGGGCCACCCCATACAAATGGGTCTAGAAATATCACCATGGCCTCTACTGGAGAGATAAGGGAGAATTTAGAACATCTCTTTTTCAAAACCTCAAAGAAATCCCAAACCTTGTTTGAAACACAGAAGGACAAACCATTGCAACACCACTAATACAGTTCTAATAACAGGAAATGAGATAAACTAACTAAATTCTCCCTTGAGTTTTATCTCACCCAAAAAAGAACTATTTCAGAGATACTAGATGTAGGTTTCTGTTCTTTTCAGCAGTTCAATAAACTAATTACAGATTACATAAATTTGGACCTTGTCTTTCATAAAATGCATAACTTAATATCTACTGCAGTGTTTTGCATAACATATTCACTTTTGTACAAATGATCATATATGATTACTTGCTGTAGATGTTAACCCTATCTGAAAACGAGTTTGTTTAAAAGTCAAGGTTATTCATGTCCATTCAGGTCTCCCTTTTATATACTATTTTACACCAATCAGAAAATTAGCATCTCTTATCACTCCTACAGACAAAAGCTTCCATCCAATGCACTCCCACTGCAATGAACATGGCAGACACTGCTGGTAACTCATTCTACATTCCCCTTCTGGATTAAGCCCCACTTTTTACAAATCCACCTCCTCTGTATACAATCATGTATTTCAAGAAAAGTCAACACTATCCCGGGCTCCAACAAATAGATTCTGATTTCCAAACCAACATGGTAACTGGTTTAGAACGGCTATGATAATTTTTCCCAGTAAAACATGAGAAATCTAACTGAGGACTTCTGGGAAATATTTCCTAAGAAAAAAAAAAAACATTAGTGTCTTTCTGTACCCCGCCCCCTTCTCTAAAAACTATCATTTCTGGAAATGTTATCTGCAATTGCTGAAGCAGCTCATGACCAAGAGAGAAGGCTGCCTGAGAGTAACACTCCAAGTCAGGGATCACAGAGTAAGGGAAAACTCAAGTTCTTACTGATATCACTGAGTTCCTGATCACACTGCACACTGCCTGGATTCAACCAATTTCTGGATTCTCAGCTCTGTGAAATAATAAATCTCAGTATAGCTGGTTTGATTCAGGCTGTCATTACTTGCAGCCAAAGATATACTAAATGACCCACACTCTGATATTGGTCTCCTCTCCCACTGGACACATGGCAGGATTAACCATCCTGAATCCTCTGCGGATAGGTGAAAACCATGGCACTTCTGCTCTGTGAATTAAAGCCTTTTAGAAGTCTCTTCCCTCTGGCAAGTACCAACGTTCCAGACAGTGTTTACTCCCACCAGCCTGGCTCCCTGGATAATAGTGGTATGAACAGTTCTCTACTCCCCTCATGATGATTATGTACAAAAGGAACAGGAAATAAACCTTTGTTATTTTAAGCCACTAAAATCATTTAACACTTACCAACAAAATTTTATTTCTCACAGTTCTGGAAGCCAAGACAAGCTCTGGTGTCTGGTGAGGCCCTGCTTACTTACAGTTCATAGATGGTACCTTCTCACTATGTCCTCCCATGGTGGAAGAGGTGAGGGATTCTCCCCGTCCTCTTTTATAAAAACACTAATCCCATTCTGAACTTAATCACCTCCCCAAAAGCCTACCTTTAATACCACTACCTTAGGAGTTAGAATTTCAACACATAAAATTGGGAGGAAGGAGCCACAATACTCAGATCACAGCACTATCTAAACATTTCCCTCTCTATTCCCCATGCAAATCTTACAAATACAAAGTAGTATTGGTAAGAACCTTGAAAAAAAGGGAAAAGAGTTAGCTCATTAGCTGACAGAGCTAAAAGATCAAGTTTTGGATGTTCTGATTACTTATGGAAGTGCTTTTCAAATATATACATTTCTACACGGAATAATCGTCTATCCAGGGGACAACAAAGAAAGAAATATAAAATGTCTAAACTTCTATATCCTACCAAAAAAATCAGCTCAATTGACTGTATCAATCATTTCAAACTGCTGTTATCCAGCGGGCTACCTCAAAGATAAAAATCTGTCAACTGTCAATTTCAAGAAACCTACAATAGTAGAACCAGGGTTATGGCTCAGTGGTAGAGTATTCGCCTCGCACATGCAAGGCCCTGGGTTCAATCCTCAACACTACATAAAAATAAATAAATAAATAAATATTAAAGTTATTGTGTCCAACTACAAAAAATAAATATTTTTTTTTAAAAAAGAAAAAGAAAAGAAACGTACTATAATCCTGGAGGCACAGATCATGTAACCTAAGAAGACTAAAGCAATCTGATGCTTTCTTTCACACATCACAAAAATTACAACCTCATCACAAATTCCTTCTGTTGATTTGTTATATTGCAGGTGTTATTGTTACCCAAACTGCAAATTAGAAAGGGGAAAAGATGGCTTTTATTACCCTTTGATACAATAACTGAGTAGTCCTGTCTTCTGATACTTCTCAGGGAGGCCCTACATTTCATACTGTGAGTTCAAAGTAGGCTAAGCTTTCTCAAACACCTTTTAGTCCATTCAGTCATACTTCTTATAGCACCATATGTCTCTTTCCCAGCATAGCTACAAAATATAATATACTTGTCCTCCTACCAGGAAGTCTTCTGTGACAGCCAAACACATTTTATGATGGTGATAGGTGACTCTGATACTAAGGAAGGGGGAAAAAAAAGGCAGCTCATAAAATTAAAGTGTGATGGTGTAAAAGCAGCAACTTCCACACCTCTATGAGAATGGCCAGTTTGCAGACAGGACCCCTGCACACATTCCTGCATTCCTATACATACACAGACACACATTGTCACCCAACCACCACTACATGGCCCTGACTCCAAGCACAGTCAGTATACCAGAGTGACAAGACAGGTGATGGGGAATGCCTATCACACAAGGATGAAAGGAATTCCACAGCAAAGAACAGCTGAGCAAGAACTCAGCACAACTGAACAGCCAGAATCTAAGACAGCACAGTGGGCACCTCTCCCCACTGGGAAGAAGGGAAGGTGGTACAGCAGTTCAGAAGAACAGCTGCAGTGTTCAAGACAAGAAGGCCAGGAGTGCAGGCTGAATGACTTGTCAGATGGCTGTAACAAAATGCTTTTATCACAGTCCTTACTGGGAATAAGAAATAGATGAAAGCCCAAGGTGGGGGGGGTCAACCCCACCCCAAAAGAAAAAGAATTATCTTCAAGAAAAACCAATCACCTCAAATCCACAATCAAAAGTTGCTTTTTTTTTTAAATATCTTTGTTTTTATGTGGTGCTGATGATCAAACCCAGGACCTCACATGTTGTGAGGCAAGCACTCTACCACTGAGCTTCAACCCCAACCCCAAAAGTTGATCTTTCTCTGTAATAAATCCTAAAAATCATTTTCTTAAATTTGAAGAGAAAAAAGTTATAACCTTGAGAAAATATACTTAGTTAGTCCTTGGTTATTTTCTTCTAATCAAACTGTATATACAATACTGCAAAAGTCTTCTTATATGATTTGGGGACTCAAATGCTTAATAATCAGAAAAAAATCCAATTTTTAAATGATGAAATATTTAGAATAACATAAATACCTTAAACTACATTTTAAAATAAAATATAAATGCTTATTGACCTGTCAATTTTCTGGGCTATGAGTCAAGTATAAACTCACGGTTCTTACATAAACCACACTTATAATTTATTCTCCAAAATGTTTATTTCTGTCTTTTTACAAGTGGGATTCATTCATTTGCTCTACAAATGCTGATAACACACTACAAGCCAAGCACTGTTCTAGGAATTAGCAAAAACTTTGGCTTTTACTCTAAGACAGAAACCACTAGAGGGTTTAGGGATCACTGAGTGATATGATCTGACTTCAGTTTTTATCAAGATCATTTTGGTTGGGAGGGTAGAAGGACAGACACAGAAAGTAAAGAGGCTATTAAAATAAATCCAGGTGCAAGATGATGAGGTCAGACAACTCTTTGTTGAAAGGCGCTGTTTTGTACATTATGGAATGTTTAACAGCATCGCTGGCCTCTACCCACTACATGTGAATATCCCTCCACCACCATCAGCTGTGAAAACCAGTATGTCTCCAGAATACTGCCACATGTTCTGTAGGACACAAAGAGTCCCTGGTTAAGAACTACTAATCCAAACAATATACCTGAAAATGACAAAATATTTCCATTTTAATTTGAAATAAAAAGCTTTAATTCATTGTGATGAAAAATAGAACTTCAATGAGATGAAATAAATAGAAATCTTGGCATTGATATAAAAACATTCCACTCAAAACAGTAGAAACCCATTTTCTTTTTCACTTCTACTTCCCAAATGCCTGGTACACAGGAGGTCAATAATTTGGATTTAATTACAGACATCTTGAGAAGCAACCGTCCCAGGAAATATCTGTTCACAACTTCAGTTTTTTTTTTTAATTATTCCTATTTAAGTCTTAGTTTAATTCCACTAAATTTAAAGCCAAGAGTGAATGAAAATGAGTATGTGAACAAAATCAGCACTCCTATATATGGGAGGGAGCCTCAACTCAACTAGAGGCAATGGGACTGCAGCAGTGGATAAAACATGCCGAGTTTCTTGGTCCCCATAGCAATTTCACCTCCACTGCTAGACTAGAAAGCCAGAAGATAGCAGGAGTAGTACAGTGCCTACTCTCTGAGGTTACATCTAACGCCTGCCATCTGTATAAGTATATACCCTAGAAGAAAAACAATCATACTATAAATAGCTGTAAACTAGACATATAATAGGTGAGATCCTTTACCACCAGTTATATTTATTAGCAAATATGACTAATGATAAAGAACAAGATAATATAAAACAGAAAGATGGGAAAAGTAATTTAAACACAAGGGCTTAACTAATAAATTATTTTTTCAAGATACAGAAACATAACTTCTTGAGAATATCATATGAGAATATGAGCTGTTTTCTCTTCCATAACTTATTCTAATACCTATTTCATTAGTATGCTAGAAAACCCCTGGTAAAACATGTACTTCAAATTTAACTAGAAACATTCTCATATTAGAAAAGATGACTTTACTTAATTGTGTGCTTAAACTAATAAAGTACTGAAACATATTATCAGTACCAATGACAGGAAACAGACATTCCTGAGCAGTGGGAATGTGAGGTTAAGGGGAAAAGTCTATAAACTGGGCCCAGTGTGCTGACCCCACATGATCTCTTTTTTGAAAAGCAAATTTACCTGTGGCTGTGACTGGGATGTGTTACATTCCTCACCAAACAATATGTTATCTGCAGGAGAAATGCAGGCCTCTCAAAACAATAAAAAGAATACACTACTCTGGGGGATTTTTGTGATCCTTACACAGACCAAATCCCAGAACTTAGGAAAATCAGGACAATTCTCCCTAACCATAAAATCTGTAAGAACAGGTTCCAATGAGAACAGGCAAAGAACCTACAGTGTCATGCACAGTGGGGACTTGAAAATCTGATGTCATTCTGCTGTCAGTCAAAAGTCAAGAGGTCAGCAACCTCATATCAAAGAAAACATTCGGCCTTTGGTTTTCTGGGATTGGCTTACTTCACTTAGCATTATATTCTCCAACTCCTAGATAGGGCAAAGGAGAGGGAGGGGAAGGTGGGGAGCAAGGAGGTAGGAATGATGGTGGAATAAGTTAGACATCATTACCCTAAGTATATGTTCAAAGACATGAATGGTGTGAAAATACTTTGTATACAAATCGGTGACTTGAAAAATTGTGTTTTATATGTGTAATATGAAATGAATTGCATTCGGCCATCATGTATAACAAATTAAAATAAATAATTTTTTAAAAAATAAAATAAATTTTAAAAATGTCAAGAGGTGGACCGGACTGCACTCTCTGGAAACTTCCTTGTGACCCCCAATAAAAGTGAAGAGTAGGAGAAACATGCCATCCTTCACCTCTCTGGAAAGACCCATTTTCTCCCCTGAGAATGTCCCCTTTTCCTCTTCTCTATCCCTTCTAATAAACTCATGCTTGTTACTCCAAGCAACATGCCTGAAATCTTTCTGGCATGACTGCAAGAATCAGGGTTTAAAGTCGGGGTACCTATGACTGCCTCAGATTTGTAGCAGGTCTCTGCCTTATAATACTACCTCACCCGAAAACAAAAAGACAAAAATTCTGCCTATTTCACAATGAAAACTATTGAATATGCAGTCCATCTTTATTCCACTCTATTACTTGGTTTCTTATATATCCAGTCCAGGGTTCCACATATCAGGAATCTTACTGTCATAGGCTATTTTTCTATTAATTTTTTTAAAAAATTCATTTCATAGGAGGACACATTGTATAACATGCAACTTGTTTGTCACTTTCATTTAGTCTTCATGCAATTATTTACTCTTCTACTAAAGATTTCATATAGATTTTGGTTGATTTGTTTTTTTAATTACATGATCATTTTTAAGAAGGATCTAAAACAGGAAGAGATCAAACACTTGAAATGAGACATATCCCATATTTTTGAAAAAGGCACTAAATATGTAACAAAAGTATAATCTAACTTTGACCACCCCCTGATAACTTCTCCATTCCACTTTTCAAGATTTTACAGCAAACAATATTCGATATAGTCAAACTTTCCTTGGGTTACAGAGCCATCCTTCATCAAGGCAACATACTACCAACTCAAAACTTGTGCACTACTTATTTACTCTCAGGAGTGCACCTACACACCACCAGCAGTCTCTCAGAGCAAAAGAGCACAAATCTATCTTTCCTCCTTATAATATGCATACATGTTTAAAAAACTAAAAAACATAATCAACAATTCTACATCCATTGGTAAAAGATTACAGTCTAAAATAATACTCATTTTTTAAAACCCTATGAAAGGAGAAAGAAAACTGCATTCTTTGGCGTCTCCTTCCCATTTGGATTTTAAGGAGGTCTATGTAACCTCTGTTTCTGTGTCAATTCCCAACTTCACTGCTAATACAATCTCAAGACAATCTCAAGAACCATTCTATATTCAAAAAGAAAAAGTCCTCTAAATGCATTCAGTTGAAGGAAATAAATCCTTTGGAGCACATTACCATCTATTCTTCCAATGCCCTCCTACCCTCATCTGACCTGAAATGCTTCTTCTGGGTGTTTTGTAAACAGATGCTAGAAGTAGACACATTTTTCTTATATTTACCAAGAGTTATCAATCCATTGAGTCACTTGAGAATCTCCTTTATAGCTATCTTCCTGAGTTTGCTTTTTGTTTTGGGGTTTGGTTTTTATTTTGAAGGGGCAGAGCAGGAAACAGAGGGGGAAAAAGAGATCCACACAGCACCCCCCTCCTGTCCCCTCCCCCTCCTGAGAACTTCCTGCAGTGAGAACACTATGAATAGAGCCTGGCATGCAGACAGGAAAGATAGTGTAGGACTAGCAATGCTCTGAATAAAGCTTCTATGCAGCCACGAAATTAAAAGGATTCAGGAGCAACACAAAGGGCCTGGCTATTTAATGGATTCAGTCTTTTATTTTACAGTATAATTAGGCGGCATACAAATGAAAGCCTTTTTCCAAGAAGCTGGACTGGACTAACAAGGCCAGATGAGTCTCCTCTACATGCTAGCCACTCTCCCCCTTGAGTTGATGTTGTTCTTACTCTTAGACAAACATTTCGGGAAGAAGTTGACCAGATAAAATAATTTAATCCACCCTTCTTAAGAAGAACAAATTATCTCATACCTAGAGGTCAAATTCAAGCTTTCCTCCTTTAGAGGTTCCCTTACACAATTTACCTACCTTTCTCCTAATAAACATTCTATTTGCTTTATTTTTTTTTAAATAATAACACAAATGTTTCCAGACCAATTCTACCTACTAGGCTTATAAATAAGAAAATCGATAATACTCCTCAGATGTGCAGTTGTTTTAAGCATTAGAAGAATCAAACCAAGGTTCAATTTGGATCATTGACATCTAAGCTGCAGTACACAAAAATCAAAGGCCAGTTAGTACTGTATGTATTTTTTTTATTTTTTTTAAAACATTTATGTTTTAGTTGAAGTTGGGCACAATATCTTTATTTTATTTATTTATTTTTATGTGGTGCTGTGCCTCACACGTGCTAGGCAAGCGCTCTATCGCTAAGCCACAACCCCAGCCCAGGTATGTATTTGTTTTAAATGCAACTCTCACTCTGGGTACCTGAGGAATCAGCGGTACCTAAGAAACAGCAGTAAAAGTGAAGACATATAGTCTTCTTTGATATAATGAGAGCAACCAAGAACAGAGCAGGGAGGAAGAGCAGGAGGAAAAGATTAACATTATAAATAGAGTCATGAGGTGGGAGGGAAAGGGAGAGAAAAGGGAAATTGCATGGAAATGGAAGGAGACCCTCATTGATATACAAAATTACATGTAAGAGAATTTGAGGGGGAAGGGAAAAAAAATAAGGAGAGAAATGAATTACAGTAGATGGGGTAGAGAGAGAAGATGGGAGGGGAGGGGAGGGGGGATAGTAGAGGATAGGAAAGGTAGCAGAATACAACAGTTACTATTATGGCATTATGTAAAAATGTGGATGTGTAACCGATGTGATTCTGCAATCTTTGTAATGTTTTGAATAACCAATAAAAAAAAAAAGTGAAGACATATAAATAAATCAACTCTACAAACTTCTGTTTTCCCCCCTCTCTCGGGGTACTTGAACTCCTACTTTCTCTTTATTTTTATTATTCTGCCCAGGTCTTTCATCCATAAAGGGTGATCTGATATCTAAAACTTAAAACGGGGGCAGGTTTGGGGTTTTTTGTTTTGTTTTGTTGTTTTTGAGATGCAGAAGAAAATGTATTAATAAATTACAGGAAAAAATTGGGAACTAAGTAGCTTCGTAAAACCTCCCTACATTAAAACTAGAATACAATCTTTCCATAGCAGTAGCAAGTCAACAAGTAACTAGAAACATACAAAAAAAAAAAGAGCAATAAATGCAAAAGACAAAAGTCCAATAGTCAGAAATATAGAGACAAGTTAAATATGAGCAGAGCTCTTTTAAAAAACAAAAAGAGCCAGGGTGGTAGTGCACACTTATATTTCTCAGGGTCTCCTGCTTCTTGGGAGGCTGAAGGAGGAGGATGGGAAGCTCAAAGTCAGCCTAAGCAACTTAGTGAAACTTTAAAAAAAAAAAAAAATTAAAGGGCTAGGATATATAGTTCAGTGGTACATTCCCTAGTACCATCAAAAAATAATTAGTACCAGGTTTTCAAGACTGTAAAGGCTTTTTTTCCTTTTCCACTCTGTATATAAAATGGAGTGGTTATTAACAACCACAAAGCAACAAATACAATATCATTCCATGCATGCCTGGTGTGTATGTCTCTGTGTGTGTGTGTGTGTGTGTGTGTGTGTGTGTGTGTACGGACAGGGAGAAAGGGAAGTGGAGAGAGAGAGACAGAGAGACAAATTATCACTGGATCTGTCTAGACTGTAACCCTCATGAGGTCAGGAACAATGTCTGTGTCATTCACTTTTATGTTCCCAATGAGGACACATCTACACATAGGTACAATCAATACCTCTGCATGAAAAAAAGCGGGGTGGGGGGGGGTGTGAATTGTGTCCCCTAACTGGAAAAACCCTAACCACTAATTAGTACCTCAGAATATGATGGTATTTGAAGATAGAGGGAAACTGGGAAGGAAAGCGTGAAACTGAGGAAAAAGTTAAAGTCAACCAAAATGCTTAGTGTTATCTCTAAGTTTCAAAAATTTATACTTCTCCTATATGCCTTTTCCATACTGCAACAATTATTTTTACAAGCATGTATGTTTTTTATAATGCTGAGAAGAGGCTTTTCTTTCCTTTTTCCCACCCTCAGGAGGTTGGGAATTTGATAAAGTAATAAATGAGACACTAAAAACTTGAATTCTCAAAAAACACTTCTCCTTATATATTTATGTACTTATGAGTATGAATAAACCTATGGGTCCCTCTAATTATGTGCCAACTAAACAATAATGTAATCTAATTTCAGAGGTAAAGTATGAAAAATTTTAAAAAGTCAATAATAATACCTATGAATGAATAAGAGTTATCAGAGCTAAAGTATTCTAGGGTCTCTTTTTGTTTCATGGGATTTTTGTTTTTAAGAAGATACTGAAGAAAATGGTAGTTATAGACTCTTCGGGTCACATATTCAAGTTAAATACTTAAAGATAACCACCAAAATAATAAAACAAATTATAAAACTTTCAGGGGTGTGAAAAAGGAAAATGAGAACTAAAGAAAACTCTATCAAGAAAAGAAAATCAAAACCTGTATTAAAATATACAGGGGGAAGGAAAACACAAAGTTAAAAGTTAACGAATAAATCCAAATGTATATAAACAGACTAAATTTATAAAATCTCAAGATTAAATTTTAAGCCTATTTTTTTGCTGTTAAGCTCAACTATAACAATATAGAGTGAAATGTAAAAGAACACAAAACATGTATACAAAGTAAACATTATAACCACAGAAAGCTAGCATAATCATATTAATATTCAACAAAATGCCAACTAAGGCAAAAGTCACTGCTTGAAATAAAAAGTTATCAAGAATGAAAAAAAAATGAGACAAAAATTCAATCAACAAGATAATTCTGAATTTTTATGAAACTACCAACAGAGCCTCAAAATACATAACTGAATTAAAAGGAAAATCATGATCACAAAAGATATTAAAATATTATTCGTAATGGCTGAGAAGTCAAAAGTGACATAATTAACAAGGGTGATTTGATGAACACATTAGATCTAAGATATACTCGACAATTAGAATGCACCTTCTTTTCAAGCACATATGGAACAATTATAAAAAGAAAATACCAAGGACAAAGTTAACCTCAACTAATACAAATACTCATCATACAGGCATACTTTCTTTGACAATTATGCCATAAAAATTCTTAATAAAGGGCTGGGGATGTGGCTCAAGCGGTAGCCCGCTCGCCTGGCATTCGTGCGGCCCAGGTTCGATCCTCAGCACTACATACAAACAAAGATGTTGTGTACACCAAAAACTAAAAAATAAATATTAAAAAATTCTCTCTCTCTCTCTCTCTCTCTCTCTCTCTTTTAAAAAAAATTCTTAATAATAAAAATTGAACTGAAAATTTCTGATATATTTGCAAATACTAAAATGCCCTTCAATTCACACAATAAAGAAAAAAGTCATAACATTATAAAACATTTAGAACTGAAATGCAAATCAAATAAAAATTAAAGTGCCTGGCTGGGGATGTGGCTCAAGCGGTAGCGCGCTCGCCTGGCATGCGTGCGGCCCAGGTTCGATCCTCAGCACCACATACAGACAAAGATGTTGTGTCCGCCGATAACTAAAAAATAAATATTAAAAAATTCTCTCTCTCTCTCTTTCTCCCTCCCCCACTCTCTCTCTCTCTCTCTCCCACTCTCTCTTAAAAAAAAAATTAAAGTGCCTCGTAAAACTGGTACCACTGAAGTGATAATAAAGAGCTATTGTTCTTAGTCGTAAAAAAAAAAAAAGAAAGAAAGGCTAGAAGTTTAGAAGTTAATATGATAAACAACTTGCTCTATTTAGGAATAGGAATAAAATGAAAGAACTCCTAAGAAATTGGTTTGATGTAATTAAAACACAGAGCATAGATTATTAAATATGGAGGTGCAGGACAACAAAAGTTTCAACAAAACCTATTGCTGATTTTTCCAAAACACTAATAAAAGTTACAAATTCAGGGAACACTTATTCTATTTTACGGAATGAAATATTGCCCAATTCTACAATCCAAAATAAAGCCATGATATTTAAGACAAATCATTTTAATATTGTCCCTTGACAATATCCATGGATCCATCTATATTCATAAAAATTACACTCTGATTCTAACACTTCTCCTTATATATTTATGAAGAGATTATATGATTGAAGAGAAATGAACATCACTCACTCACTACACTACTGCAGTGATATTCTCTCCACTTCCCAAACACCCTTGGGATAGGAAAAGGGAGAAGGGTGCTTAGCCCCTCCTCCAGTCAATGAAGAACACTTTCAGAGAACAACTCTGGGGAAGGACAAAAGACACCTGACTCAGACCTGAATTCTCCAGGTTATGGTGACCTGATTTACTGACACTGGAGCTAAAGAAAGGGACTATGCTGGGAATTCCAGTAGAGGATGCATGAGTTAAACAAGAGCCAGGTGTGGACTCAGGTAAGGGATCTGGATTTAGCCCAAGGGATCACTTAGAAGGGTGTGGTGACTCTGGCAGAAAGGTAGGTCACTAGAACCTCATGAAAAGGAGGGGCCAAAGGAACATCCCACATGTCAGTACTCCCCTCAAAATACCCTTCTCCTAATAACAATGAGAAATGCAACCTTGAAACCTTGGGAGAGAGTATAGAGTAGAAAATAAGAAAGGAAATGACTATGCCCCTTCCCCCCTCCCCAGAGTCTTTAAAACCTGAAACAGATTTGAGTTTGCAGGAGGCACACCATAAATGTGAGATCTTAGAGCTGAGATTATTCAACTGAACTGCCTTTTTATTGTCTGGAAGTGATAGTAAAAATACAAAAAGAAAAAAATTTCAAATCCATGGTAGACCAACATTAAAGAGAAGGAACATCCTTGAAATCTAGTAGACCTCAACAATGTTGAAAACAAGACTCTTGTGGAGTATTTTCTACAAAAACATTATCTTCTCACATCTGACTCTATAAGAATTAGAAAACCTGAATAGATAGGTATTACCTATAAACTGAATCAGTAGTTTAAAAGCTATCAAGTTCAGAAAGTTCAAGCAAGTTCTACCAAACATTTAAGGAACAAATAGGTAACTCTCAACTTACAAAAACTGTTCTAATGCTGGGCAAAATGGCACATGTCTGTAATCCCCGCAGCTCAAAAGGCTGAGGCAAGAGGATCACAAGTTCAAAGCCAGCCTCATCAACTTAGCCAGGACCTAAACAACTTAACAAGATGGTTTTGAAATTTTTAAAAATGCTTAAAAGGGTGTGGGAGCAGAGATGTGATTTAGTGTTTAAGCACCCCTGGGTTCAATCCCCAATACTAGGAAAAAAAAAGTGTTCTACAATAACAAAGAAGGTATGCTTCTCCTCAATTCACATTTTGAAGCAAATATAACATTGAAATAAAAATCAAGAAAGAGGGGCTGGGGATGTGGCTCAAGCGGTAGCACGCTCGCCTGGCATGCGTGCGGCCCGGGTTTGATCCTCAGCACCACATACAAAACAAAGATGTTGTGTCCGCCAATAACTAAAAAAATAAATATTAAAATTCTCTCTCTCTCTCTCCCCCTCACTCTCTCTTAAAAAAAAAAAAAAATCAAGGAAGAGATTTTTCAGGAAAGGAGGTTTAAGCTGTTTCACTTTTGTGACATTAATAAAAATATTAAATTAAATATTAGCTAACTAATTAAATTTAGCAAGATAAATTTTAAATCTCAAGAATGCATGATGAGAGGCTGGGGATGTGGCTCAAGTGGTAGCGCGCTTGCCTGACATGCGTGGGGCGCTGGGTTCAATCCTCAACACCACATAAAAGTAAAATAAAGATGTTGTGTCCACAGAAAAATAAAAAATAAATTTAAAAAAAAAAATGCATGATGAATCAACATTAGAAAAGCCTAACTATATAATTCATCACATCCCAGAGACTAAATGGGGGAAAAAAACATCGCCATATAACATCAAGAGGTACCAAAAAGTAATCCACAAAAATCAATGATTTTTTAAAATATTTATTTATTTTTTAGTTGTAGTTGGACACGTACCTTTATTTATTTATTTTTATGTGGTGCTGAGGATCAAACCCAGGTCCTCGAATGAGCGAGGCGAGTGCTCTACCGCTGAGCCACAACCCCAGCCCCAGAATCAATGATTTTTAAAAACAAAATTTTCACAACATTTTTATCTATTCAAAGTTTAATTACCAGAAACTAAAATTAAGTGGCAAAATATATTATCATTAAAGTAAGGAAGAAAAATTTCATTTCCTACCAATACTTTGTTTCAACACTAAATTGGAAAGCCTAGCCAGTATGACAAAAAAAAAAAAAAAAGAATTACATTTATAATACTTGAAAGAATACCACCATTTTCAAGGCATGTGGTTGTCTAAACAAAATAATTCAAATAAATACATATGCAAATTATAAGACCTAACAAAAGTTCAGCAAGATTGCTAGAATGAAGATCAAAATGTAGAAAATAAATCACACTGCTATGCATCACCAAGTTTTTTAAATTTTAATTGATCATTTCTAATAGACAAAAAAAGAAAGAAAGAAAACAAGAGATATACAGGAATCTTATAAAGCATAGTTCCTGAGATCATCAGATATACCCAAGTATACAACTTTTAAAAATCACATCTGAAGCAAACAGACAAAATATTAGACTCAACAAAGCTGGGGGATAGTTCCACAGGTGATCTCTATATTACTCTTTGTTGTCAGGTTTGAAATCGCCTATAAAAAAATTTTAAGTAGAAAATATTGTAATGTTAAATTAATTTGGGCAAAATCAAACTACAATAATTGCTATTTAAGTACATATCACTAAAATGTAGCATTCATCTTACAATTTTCAAAGACTATTATAGGCAACACACAGAAAAGAAGAAAATCAAATTGCAAAAATAAACCCAGACTATTTAACAACAACAGGAAAGTGCTAAACATTTGAGGAAACATCACTATAAAAAATTACCTGAGCTTTCCTTCCAATTATTTTCCTGCACCAATTAACATATACAGCAATCTGTAAAGCATGCATTTTAGTCCTCCTCTTGGGAGCTCAGGAAATAAAAAAAAAAAAAAAAAAACCAGCTATCTATATTTAATACCTCTGACTCATTCTTTTTTTGAAACTAGTACAGTATTTTCAGTTTAAATAACAATTTTCCTCCAAATGTAAAGACTCATCATAGATTTATATGTAGAAAGAAATATTGCTAATATTTACTATCAGTAACTAAAAAAGAAATTTTTTGCCAGACTAGGGATTGAACCCAGGGTCTTGCACATACTAGGCAAGCACTCTCTCTAGTTTTGAACTACATTATATCTCCAGCCACTTTTTTTTTTTTAAAGACAGGGTTTTGCTAAACTGCCCAGACTGGCTTCAAGTTTTCTATACTCCTGCCTCAGTCTTCTAAATAGCTGGGTCTAAAGGTATGTGCCACTGTGCCCAGCCCAGTAACTTAACTTTTTAAACACAATCACAAGGGGTGGAAATGCACCTCAGTGGTACACATTTGCTTAGTATGCACAAAGCCTTGGGTTCAATCCCCAGACCACAAATGTTTTGTGTGTGCATATATATATTTACATAATATACACAATCATATATATTATAATTATATATGTAATAAATATATATTATATATAATACATAAATATATATATATAATCACAAAAAGGGACAACTGTGACATTACCAAATTTTCTTTTAATCAGGAATTTCTCATGGATTTGGTCCAGTAATGATCATTTCATATTGAAAGTTTTTGAAAAAAGTAAAATATTTTGTGAAGTGCTGATATTAAGATCCTTTAAAAAAAAAAAAAAAACTTCTATTCTAATTTCTTTCAACATTACAGCTATTCCTCGTGGTACTCCACACCTCACTATGTGAAAACACCACATGCTGTCAATAAGAATTCATCATTTTTCACTACCCACAAATGCCAATGAACAACTCTGCTTAAATATGCATTAGTATAATACAAATAGGATAGTTAAACCCTAAAATGAGATAACAAGTTTTAAATAATTACTGTTCTCCAAACTATGAATATATTGAAAGCTCTTATTAAGCAATCTATCACCAATTTACATGTAATAGGTATGTGAGTTAAATATTTACATAAATGTATAAAAATTATTTCTAATATTGTACATTATTTTACTAATACCACACCATGATTACAATCACTTTTTTTTCTGCGATGCTGGGTATCACACCCAGGGCCTTGTACATGATAGGCAAGCCCTGGTTCTACACTGAGCTAGACCCCCAGTCCCTAATTAACTTTCAATTATACATACCAATGGAAGAAATACACATAATAACATCACTGAATTTTCAAACATGGATGTGCATTACATGAGGTTTTTCTCTTCCTATGTTTGCTTTAACTGATAGTTTGTTTACTGTTTTCTTTCCTCCTTCACTCATTCAACAAGAATTTGAATACCTAAATGTAAGCTAAGCATTCTGTTAAGTACTGAAAGTATAAACACTAATTTCCATAGTTCAAATGGAGAGTGACATGAGAATAAATTCGTACAACGCCCTAAGTCTTATGACAGACATACAAAGCACAAGAGGAAAATCAGCTGGCACTCCCGACCACTAAATAAACTCAATTCTTAACACAGTAAAAACACAATCTTTAAGGGAAACATATAACAAAAAATAAGATGTAAAACTATTGTGCATGGAATTGAAGATACACCACATAAATATAATGATTTCTATTTCTCTAAGTATTCACAAACCCATAAGCCCATTTGGGACAAGACCAAAAACAACAAAAAACTAGGTGAAGCACTGTAGATGGCGTAGAAAGGCAGGTTCCTTCTGAAGGGAGATGCTACCACAGACATTGTCAACATAAGCATAGTATGCTATGCCCACATCTTCTGATTTAAAAAAAAAAAAAAAAATCTTGATCCTTAGGGGAAACTTTACAATGTTTGAATAATGGCAATTAATTTTAAAATATTTCAAACTGTGTCTACCAAACAAAAGAGGTCTGTGAGCCACATACGACCCCTGGGTACCAGTTTTCAACTTTGGTTCTAAGTCCTCCCCAAAAAGATCAATTTAACTCTCTTTTATCAAGATAATAAAAGTTAAACTTGGGGGAAAAAAATCACCAAAGTACATGCTCAAACTTTTTCAATAGTCTCCTGTTAAACAGCACCTCAAAGATTTAATCACAAAATAAGGACAAATAACCAGGTTTTGCAACAAATAAAATAAATGCAAGAAAAAGAGGGATGGGGAGGAACTAAATATAAAAGAAATTTAAATCCAGGCATGGTGGTACAGGGATGCAATCCCAGCCTGTAGGGATGCTGAGGCAGGAGAATCTCAAGTTCAAGGCCAGTCTCAGCAATTTAGCAAGACGCTGTTTCAAAAATAAAATAAGGAGGTGGGCGATATAGTTCAAAGGTAGAGCCTCCCTGGGAGGGAGGGAGGCAGAAATTAATTCAAAAGACAGAAATGAATCACAAAGTATGGATCACACTTAGATCTTAGTTCAAACTAAAAATTTAAAATAACTGAAAACTTGTAACACTAACGAGATAGTTGGAAAACAGGAATTAAGCCTAATTTTTTTAGCAAAATAACATCTTTTTTTAAAAAAGAGTACTTATCTTTGGAGGTACTTAAGTTTTTAATGAATGAATCAATATGAGGTCTGGGGTTTGCTTTAAAACCACGTCGGCAGTAGAAAGGGGATCTAGACAAAGCAAGGTAGGTCTTCAGTTGGTAATTGTTGATGCAGGGCAGTGATGACATAGAGTTCATTATATTATATTACCCACTTTTGTAATTATTTTATAATTTTCCACAATAAAAAAACTAAAAAATGTTGTATTTTTCGCATTCACTATTACTTTATCTCTTCAAAAGTGGTGAAATGATTCAAAAGATTACCAAAAAAGGGAAAAAGAAGAGAATAAAAGCTTCAATAATAACTATAAAGAAACTAATTAGCCCACCCCTTAATTTAAAAACAATTAACTTTGTACATAAATGACCCTGGGACTTTTCTTATCTATGGATTAAAAAGTTAGGGAAAAAATCCTAAGAAGGTACAATATCATTTAATGCCCCCCTATTAGGACATAAAAATTGTAATGTTGTGTTCCAACTTCATTAAAATGGAAGTTGGTTGCTAATGTGCCAAGAGAACACACTGAATTGGTGTTTTTTAATTTCCTCGATCAAACATGCTTGCTGTTGAGCACAGCTTAATATTGCTGGGGTGAGCTAGGGGAAGCTGGAGTGCACAACAGGGAATGACTGCATACTCATTCAATGAGAGGCACAGATTTTTCTTTCCAAAGAAAGGGAAAAATGCGAGTTTTGAGATGGGGCAGAAACAGTGTAAAATAGAGTATCCTGTAATAATTAACATGAAACCAGTAAAATGCCTTTCTGCTCAGATCATGGCCCCTTGAAATTTGGGAGTATGATTTAAATCTCAATAAAGAGTCGGTTTAATCAAATAAGGAATTAGGTAGCTAGGGACCCCTACGAAAAAAGTCATATGCACAGAAGGAGAAAAGTGGCTGTCCTTATTGTCTACTGAATTTAGCAAATGTAGAAAAGACATGGTTATTTTTATCCTCCCTTTATTCCTCCTACTGATAAAAGTAAGTTATAAAATGATAGTCATGGCACCTGCCCTTGAATAAGACAAACCTAAAGAATTCAAAAACACAATGGAATGGTTTCTTATTATTCTTAAAATCAATTCCAAAGCTGTGGTCTCTAAGGCCTTTGAAGTTAGACACAACAGAGAATGCCTATCTACCAATTTTGCATTTGATTTAAGCTATGATGAACAAAATACTCTGAAAGTGTGCCCCAGATCACACACCCATGCTGTGGACTTAGGATTTCTTGATACTTTCAGTCTCCCGCACTGCACTACACTACATTCTCACTGGTCCTTCCACTTGGGGGTTCCCCTACCTCAAGGCCCTCACACATACTCTTTGTTCCACTATCTGGAGCATTTCCATTTAGCCAAAATAGCAAGCCTCTTCAAACCTCAGCTTACACAAGGATTCTCACACGTACACTATATTTTCCCTTATTGGCACACATCACAATTACAATTAAATGATTATGTATGTATCTACTAAGTTTCCCCCTTACTGTGAAGTCATAAGAGCAGGGACCATTATCTATCTGATGAAAGACTGGCACATAGTAGGCACAAAGTCAAGAAAGTTTTGTTAAGAAAAGAAAGAGGGAGACTTCTCATTGTATTTGCTCTGTTTTATGATATTTGTGTCCTTGTACAATTTGGCTTAATCTTCTGAAAAAGCAGAGGACATGGCTGACTCATCTTTTCCCTCAACCTTCAAAGCACCTTGTACCACCTTGGGAGGTAAGCAATCCACAACTGTTTAAACAGACTGAGTAGATTAGGGAAAAAAGACAGTACTTCATACCCAAAAAAAAAAAAAGTTTGTTTACCACTGATCAGTGACTTTTGAACACAAACAAAACTTTGTGCCAATAATTGCTAGCCTAGAAAACATAAAGTTCTAATCAAATAAACAACAAAACTCTCCAGCCATCCCACTAAGACCTGGTGGAATACTCAAGGGCCTCCCATCCCACCCCACTCCCCCACCTCCCACCTCCATGCCATTATTTCTGTTTTGGGAATTCATCATGTTTCATATGAAGAGTTAGCAATTATTGTTCTTTCCGAAAAGAGTTTCCACCCCAGTCCTCAAATCTTTATTAAGAATGTACAGAAACCTACTTTGCAATTAGAATATAAAATAGATGATCCAGGGATTTCAGTAAATATTTGAGCAATGACATTCTTAAAAACAACAAAATAACACTGGTTTTTATTTGTTTCAATAACCACAATTTGAAACCTCAGTATCTAGAGTAGTAATGAACACTAAACAGAAATTCAATACTTACTACAATTAACAAGAGGGAAAATGGTAGATTTAGCATGGTTTCATAACAGTTATTTGCTATTTACAATAATTGTCCTCTTTACTATTTGGTTTATATCTATTTAAATTTAAATTTTACCATGTCTATGAACAGATTTAAGCTCTAAGTCATTTTGATAATCTAGAAATGGAAAATGTTCTCTTTAGAACCAGTTCTTATCTCTGCAAATATAATCAACAAATCATTTAAAAAAATCAGATCTCAGAAGTTATCCACAAGTGACTTTATCTACAGAAAGAAAATAGAATATGATAGCAGGCACAGTGCCAGCTTTGTCATTTAAAACTAGCTGCAACTTCCCTGAAGGCTTTTGACTATCCTGTCTCCCCCATTTACCCCTCCTGACCCATACATCCTTAAAGATTAGAATGAGAGAACCACAAAAACAAACCTGCCCAACGCCGGCACTGCAGAACATTTAGAAACGTTTGGCAATCAGTTATCCCAACTCTGCAGTGAAATAGGGTGTATTAGAATCGCCTAAGAAAGGACTGTCCTCAAGAAAATTCAGCATGGGTTGAAATCTGAATTAAGAATTCCCAACAGATAGGTACAAGGCAAGGCTGAGACAGTTGACTAGCTCAAGAAAAAGCATAGTACAATGAATATCCTTACCTTCTAATTCACTAAGAAAACTAAAGACAACTGAGGCTCAACTCTCTGAACTCTTAAAAGAATCTTTATCTTTACTCCTCTTTCCAAAACAGCCTCAGAGAAACAGATGGCCCTCTCCACTGAGTTCTAACTCCATGGATATACATGAAATTTGATTTCTTTCAAGACTTTGATTATTTTTCCTTCCCATTCTCCATCATCTTTAACCCTCAGGATAGAAAATATATTCCATTTTTTTCCTTTAGGACCCTTCCCTTCTTGCACTGAGGTACACCTTAGATGAATACAAAGAACAATATTACAACCTGATAGCTCCTCATGCCCTTTCCCTCGAATGCCACTCTGAAAGGTAACCAACATTACGATCTACCATCAAAAATTAGTTTTCCCTGTTAACTGATCTTCATATAAACATAATCATAGAATATGTAGGTCTCTTTTGCATCTGAATGCTTTCACTGATCATAATCTACCACCACTTTTAAAATGAAGGTATCCCAGCCAGGTGCAAGGGCACATGCCTGTAATCCCAGCAACTTGAGAGACCAAGGCAGGAAAATCACAAGTTCAAGGCCAGCCTGTCTCAAAACAAAAAATAAAAAGGACTGGGAATGTAGCTCAGTAGTAGAGCACCACTGGGTTCAACCCCTAGTACCACAAAAAAATTTAAAAGTAAAATCATTCCTCAGAGTTGCTTCCCCAGGCTTATGCTCACTCTACCTTGCAATTTAATTCAATCCTAAAGCTTCAAATTACTACCTGAATATAGACATCCCCCAGCTCTTCAGATATATCTAGATGTCCTTTAGATACCTGAAACTTAACACATTCAAATTCTAACTCAACATCTCTCCCTCGCACCTTAAAGCCAATTACTGTGCCTGTATTCTATGCATTGATTAATGGAATTTCAGCCACACACACTAGAAACCACCAAATTATCCTGACGGACAAAACCCGATCAGACTTGTTCACACTGTATCTCTGGTTCTCAACATGGAAGACATACTCAAATCAGTTCTGGAATAAATTTTTTAATCCTAAACTATTTATACACACACACACATACACAAAGTAATCCACTAAGACCTGACAATTCTCCTATGTCCATGGTGCTTCATCTGCACTGACCTCATGCAGACATTCCTCATGGAACTCCTAGATAGCCCTAGTGTCCTCCCAAGGTTGTCCTATCTCATCCTCTCCTATTCATGGTTTTTCTTTCTAATCTCCCAGATCATCTCTGACATACCCTCAACAGCAGCAGAAGTGATTATTTCCCAACAATTGCACAATACATACCTCAAAAGTAGCACACTGTGTAGCCATTCTTCCTTCTCCCCTACTATGCTGAACTCCTTGAGGCAAGGGCAGCATACCTTCTTTTCACTGGATCTCCAGCTCCTAATAGAAAACTTTGGCACAAAGGAATCTAATAGACATTATTTAAAGGCCCTGCTAAGGCAGCCTCCACCTCTCTAGTAACTTCCTCTCCAAACCATCTTGCAAGTGGCTGCCAATGAATACCCTAGAACACAAATCTAATCATGTCACTCCCCACTTTACTGCCTATGAATTCCTTACTTAGCATGTGAGGCCTTTTATCATGTGACCCCCAACCTCCCTTAGTCTCAGGTGATGACATTAAAAGTGGAAAGAGCTAACACTTTACCACTACAAGCTACTCACCATTCCTTATCCACTTCATGCCCTTTCATTCATATTTTAGTGCCTGACATGCCTACTTCATGCATGCTAGTGGCCCATTTACTCAGGGAATCCTTCCAAGGAAACAATCCAGGGCATTTCCACTTACATGGGGTTTATTTGTCTACCTTCTGGGTTACCTTGGAACTATGTAAATATCCATTTAGGTATTTCAGGTTTATTATAATGGTTTATGTAAATCTTTTCACCACTAGGTAGAAAAGCATCAACATTCAAAAGACATACATCCTGAGAACATTATGAATTAAACATTCTTTAGACCTCTTCACTTCTGCTCCATAGTCAGCACTAGCATTTATTTTGTATATGAAACAAATGGCTCTTATAAGAAAATTAAGTTAATCAATAATGTTTACATCACCTTCCAGAAAGTTACCACACATACAGTAACCAGTATACAGCTCACAAAGCTTCAGTGAGATTTGGAAGCCATGTGGTGAGTGTCATCATTTACCAGCTAAACCAATGGCTGCAGTCAGCTCAACCTGTGTTACCATTTCAAACTCATATCTCAGCAAATTTGTCTTCCAGGTTAAATCTGTAAACAGCAAGAGCAGGAGACAAACCTTTACTCACTATGACACCAACTCCTAATTGTGTAGTACTTGTACTCAAGGTTTACTGAATTAATTAGTGATATCCCCTGCACATTTTTTGCTTCCTACTATAATAATTAAACTGACTTACAATCCTTCCATTACGCAAACCACAAACTTTCATCTTTTAGCTTCTATCACCAAAACAGCCAATTAGCTACCAAGTATCAGGATAATATCAGTCTCCTTTTCTCCCTCCCACTGCTCTCTTAGGCCTTCAGAGTCTCCCCTGAACCACATAAATTTCCCTTCTCCAATTGAAAATCTCTCCCACTCCCAATTGATTCAGCACAAGCACTTCTGAAACTGTATAGTGCTGAGTGAAACACCTAGGGATCTTGTTAAAACTGACATTCAAGTAAGTCTTAGGTGGGACCTGAGATTCTGCATTTCTAAGAGGCTCCCAAGAGAAGCCAAGGATGCAAGTCCATATATCACTTATCAAGGAGCAAGGCTCACACAATGCTGTCCTGGAATAAAAGTGCCTCACAAGAAGCAACAAACAAGGCCAGATAACCATCACCAGGAACTTACTAAGCACAGGTTTCCATGCTAGGAAAGATGCCCTTTGGTCCCTTCTGGTGCTAAAATTCTAAGCCCTCTCTGTGATACCCATAGGTTATCACCCATTTCACACCAAAGGGATGTAGCTCAGTGGTGGAGCACTTGACTAGCATGTGTGAGGCCCTGGGTTCAATCTCCAGCATGTGTGTGTGTGTATGTGCGTGCGCGCACATACACACACACACACACACACACACACACATACACACCACGAACTCCTCGTAAAGCTATACTCCAGCACAATATGCTTCAACTACTGGCATTCATCAGATTCTGACTTAGTAACTATCTACAGATAATTCTAGTTTAGTCTATTCCAATTATATAAGCATTTCTAACAAATAATGGAGGCATATCTGAGATAGAAGTATAAATGTGCTTATAAATGTAATTCAAATGACCACTACTATTACCCTTTATGCATCAGTGTTATCTAGATGTGGGTGCCAGCCAGGTTAATGGGTCTGTTTCTTAGAAACAAGATGACTGCCAACCATTTTGTTCTGTGTTTTAATTGGAGAAGAGGTATTATACACGTCAACAGAAGAAGCAATGACAACTCCCAATTCTCCATTAGCAACTATAAGCTGATTCAGGATCTAAAACAAGCATTCTGACTACACTAACTACAAGACAATCCCTACTCTCAGAAATGGTCTTTTGTGTAGTATCTTTAGAATGACCTTATCCACTTCAGCAGTTCCAAGATACATGTTTACAGAATGTTTGTCATCATGTCTTTAGACTTTTAGTAAACACTAAGTCCATCCTGGTTACAGAACAAGGTATGATCTTCTGCTTAATAGTCACAAGGGCCAGTAACTATTTTCCTTAAGATTACATTGCTGCTAACACTTGCGTGAATATCCCCCATGAAAATCAGCTTGTCAGATACTGATATTGCTCTAATGAGTTAACTGAAGTCTCTCTAAAAATATACACAGAGGGCAAAAAGGTACTAAGGATGGTGGAAAATACACACTGGCAGGTAATTAGCCTGAATGTTGATTAGTTTAAATTAGAAATATGACTTCTTTCATTCAGAGAGGACCTGATTATTTTGTTATTTGCCATAATTTAAAAACTAAGATAAAAAGCTAAATGAAGCTCTTTTCCAGGGTTGTCATGCATGTTATTACATAAGCCAATAGTTCACAGAGCCATTTGCCATCTACCTTAGACAAAAATAATTCATAATAACTCATTAGTAAAGACGTAACTTGCTATGTGTGTAGCACAGGTTTTATAGCCATGGATAAAAGAGCTAATAAATTGTTTTCTGCTTACACAAACACTTAAAGAGTTGTTTTTCTTCCTAGACAACACAAGAGATTAAAAAAAAAAAAAAACAAAAAAAACCTACATTCATGATAGTTCAAAATCTAGACAGATGTTCAGGATTTTTTTAAAAATACCCCCAGGTCATAAGCAAAATTCATCATCTTTCAAATTTTACATCAATATGGTCTATATATGACACTAAACTAAAGAACCTGCCTTCAGTAGGGTGCAGTGGCACATGCCTCTAAGCCCAGCAGTTGAAGAGGCTGAGGTAGGAGGATCACAAGTTCAAAAGCCAGCCTCAGCAAAAGGGAGGTGCTAAGCAATTCAGTGAGACCCTGTCTCTAAATGCAATACAAAACACGGCTGGGAATATGGCTCAGTGGTCGAGTGCCCCTGAGTTCAATCTCTGGTACTCGCCCCCACAAAAAAAGAACCTGCCTTCAGAAGATAAACACAGTATTTCCCATAAATTCACAGAAAAACAAATGCCACAGGCTTTATTTTAAAAGGAAACAAGTGAATGTCTTTCAGTATACTACAGGCCCACTTTCAGGATTCAGTGCAACTTCAACATGTGTATGTGTGCATTTTCTTTACAAAAAAGCAAAATAAATACTTAACCCAGAACTCAGATACTCACAAACTATGATACCAAATGGAGCCCAAAATGATTCAAAAGCAGATAAAAAGAACTAGATACCTAAGTGTACTTTGTAAATTTCAAAAATTAAACTAGAATGGATTAGCCTAAACTCAGTCTGACTGGACCTTGAACCAAAACTCCAGTTTCTCCAAAAACAATTTAGGATCCCAGAATTAAGGCAATAGTCCATCTGGGGATGCACCCAGTGGAGTTTGCAGTCTTTCTCCTTTTCTGCCATTACAGGAACCTGTGAATACTGCACCTCCATTAGAACATTTTTACACTTTCCTGTAAATGTTAGCTTGTTTGTTTCCAAAAATAAGCCCTCAAATCTACAAATATTTCAAAGGAGTCTAGACCATTCATAGTAGTTACCTTTGAATCAAAAGCACAGTTGACAGAGTAGATACAGATAGGAATGAATGAATGAATGAATGAGCAGTCTTCCACATTACTGAGCATCAGTGCTCAACCAAAGTGTATCCCATCTTCCTTAAGGAGCCCTAATTAACTCTAATTACATCTGTGGCCATTTACTATTGCTAAAAATAATAAAACCATATTAAATTTATGTAACATCTCAGAGTTTACAAAGCACTTTCACATATATCATCAAATCTGAACCTCAAAGTTCTTTCAGATAGTCCAAGTAAAGAAACCCACAGTCAAACATAGATCTCCAGTTTCTTGATTAGTGCTTTTTACTCTAAGAAAAAGTGACACCATTCATCCCAAAGTGACCAGGACTTGGTCTATAATTGTTACTGTGGTCCTAGGTACCTTCACTCCATTATCTCATTTGATCCTCTCAACACCCTGTGCAGCAGGAAGGAATTACGTCTGTCTATAAAATCAAGTCAGAATCCTAATAAATACAAAGTCTATACTTCCCAAATGGTAATGGGACCACAGAAGTGTATTTGGGGTAAATTTTCTATATTATTCAAATCAGAGGAGGACACTCATCAGTTAACTCTGGCATCAGATAACTGACTTAAATTCTGCTTCCACCTTGCTCACTGTGCAAATCCAGACAAGTTACCAAAATGCTCGGACGCTGGGGAGATAAGATCTATTTCATGAGATTATACTGGGGATTAAATTAGTCAATATTTATAAAGCACTTAAGTGTTTAGCACATAGGGTTCATAAATAACAAAATACTACACAATTTCTTAAACATTATATAGTAGGATACAACTATGCAGTTTAATTCTTTTGCACTTGTTGAAATTAGGAGGAAAAAAAAACATGGCCTCTGGTTAGTCATTGTGGAAGAAAGAAGTGTTACAAACACCTAAATAAGTTTAGCAACCATAGTTTTATTTCATTTAGTATCTTACAGGAATGGGTCAAGAGATTTTCCCTTTAAGTATTAATATATTAAATCTAAATTCTAATCAAAGATGATTTGGAACCTCAGCAATACAACTAAAAGCCCGGTTTGCCACCAAATTGAACCTTACAAGCCACAAAATCCATAATACAATTTGTGTCTTGGTCACTTTATAACCAAGATTCGGTCACTAAACCACAAAAAGCTGCTTTACCAAAGGTGGCAGAAATTGCAATTTCAATTTTCTATATCTGATATCCCCTAAATTGACTTTACCCTTTACTCACCTGCACTAAAAACGACTTCATCTTTACTGGGAGTTTATGTCTTAACAGCACCATAGGTAATATTAGAACAGTGGTCCCAGGGAGGTGGGGGTGTAGTTCAGTGGTAGAACACTTGCCTAGTATGTACGAGGCCCTGGGTTCAATCCCAGGACCTGGAGTGGGGGTGGGGAGGAGGGACAGTAGTCCCAGTATCACAATGTTCTACTGGCTCAAATCAGTTAGTTCAAATTATATTCTTGTAATCAAGAATTATCAGTAAGGCTCAATGGTACACACCTAAAATCCTATAATCCCAGTTACTTGGAAGGCTGAGACAAAAGGATAGCAAATTCAAGGCCAGTCTGGACAATTCAGCCATAACCTTGTCTACAAACAATACTTAAAAAGGGCTAGGATGTAGTTAAGTTGTAGAGTGCTTGCCTAGCATGCTTAAGGCCCTGGGTTCCATCCCCCAAACTACCAAAAAAAAAAAAAAAATCATCATTTCATGATTTACTGAACCTCCTTTCCCAGATCAATCAAAGAAAGCCTCAATGCACCACTAGTAAAGTCTGCAGATTTCAATGAGTATGTCATCCAGCTTTTCTTCTTCTAAATTGAAAAGATAAACAATATATGTTTCATAGTGACATTCAGGGCAGTCCCAGAATCTCTCCAGAAGGGGAAAAAAAGGAAGTTCTTCAGTATAAATAAGCAGCTAAGATTGCTGCCTAATGAAAAATTAATTATTCAGAGTTCAAAATTTGGAAAATGGGAATCATGCTTTTTAAAAATACACTTCTAGAGCGAGGGTTGTGGCTCAGTGGTAGACCACTTGCCTAGCATGCAGGAGGCACTATATTCGATCCTCAGTACCAAATAAAAATAAATATATTGTATCCATATTTTAAAAAATCTTTAAAAAATTAAATAAATAAAGGTATGTGTCCATCTACAGTTTAAAAAAAAAAAATACACTTGTAACTGCAAGTTCAAAGCCAGCCTCAGCAACTTAGTGAGACCCTGTCTCAAAATTTAAAAAAATAAATAAAAAGGGCTAGGGATGTGGCTCAGTGGTTAAGAGCCCCTGGGTACCACCCTTCCCCCACTGCCAAAAAAAAAACAAAAACAAAACACTTCTAATATGTGAAGTAAGAAAACGATGGGAGGGGAGGGGAGGGGATAGGGGGAAAGGAAGGACAGCAAAATAAAACAGACATTATTATTGCTGTGTGTATATACATGACTGCATACCCAATGTGATTTTGTAATCTGTACACTCAGAAAAATGAAAAATTATATCCCATCTGATTCAAATGTATGATATGTCAAGGTCATTGTACTGTCATGTGTAACTAATTAAAACGAATAAAAAATTTTAAAAAAAAGAAAACTTTATTTAAGCAGTAGTTTATATATATTCCAGCTGCATCTTAGTCACTTTGAAATGATAAAGAATCCACAAGAAAAGAGTATCATAATAAATTCATGAGTTGCCAGCCCAAAAGTCATGGCAACTCTGGAAAAATTATGTCATAGGAAATTGGAGAGTAAAAAGAAATACAGAGTTGGGTGTAGTGATCTACAACCATAATCCCAACTACTCAGAAAGCTGGGGCAGAAGAATTGCCAAGTTCAAGGCCAGCCTGGGCAATTTAGTAAGACACTTTATCAAAACAAAATTTTAAATAAAAGACTGGGGATGTAACTCAGCAAGGCCCTGGGTTCAATCTTTTGTATTGTAAAAAAGAAAAATGTAGTGGTAAATCAGCTAAGGGTCTTCTCTCTCATTTTTCCTCAACAAATGCAAAAGAGCTACTAAACCTATACTATTTCATATCATAGTAATCATATTAAACAACAGAATTTTATTCCTCTATCAATTAAAAATATATATAGAAATTCTGAGGAAAAGTAGCATTTTAAATCAGTGAAAAAAAGAACACAATTACCCAATAAAAAAAAATGTCAGGACAATTTAATTTACTACTTCCCATCTTACTCAAAACTGACTAAAATTTAAAGCATATAAGATAAACCTACAAAATACCCCAATAAAATACTGTATAATTTATTTAAATCTTCAGGAAAAGAAGGCCTTAGTAAAGAGACTCTGAAAACCTAAAGGCAAAGGCTGATGTAAAAATGAACACATAAAGAAAACATTAAGGACTTAGAAAACCAAACTAATTTCCCTAATGTGCCTCTAAAGAGATCTATAAATCAGGGAGAAAAAAGAAAAAAAAAATGGTGGGCAAGGGATATGTGAACAGGCCATTCTCAGTATGTTAAATTACCAATAAATGCATGAGAAAAAGTTGAACAAAATTAAGAAACACAAATTTTTTGAGAGATTTTTTTTCCCAAGACCATTTCATTTATGCTACCAGTACTCTTCGTCCATAAATACAACTACCACCTCCTGTTACTGCCTACCTCAACTCCCAGTGGAGAACATGTGTGAACATACAAGTGTGTGTGCAAGGAAGTGAATGAGTCTGCCTATTATAACAGTGCTTATGCAGGAGAGTTCCCTGTTAACTTAAATGTCAGCTGTACACCAGGCACACCACCTCAGAGAGATAATCAAGATAAATTTCTCCTATGCTTCAGCATCTGGATTACATATTTTTCTATGCCAGATGCAATGTAATTTTACCCTTTTGTACTTCTGCACTTTAAAAGTTCCTTTCCTCAAATTAAAAATGAACAATAATCTCTGGGGAATTAGTTGACTAAGTAAATTAACTTCTATATAACAGGCTAAAACTTTTGCTTAAGGTACATGATTAAATTAAAATGGAAATAAATAGATGTTACAGGAAATTTAAGTATCTAGAAACTTGTTCCCAAGATTCACAAACTATCTTTCTGCTTATAGGAGCAAGACATTTCTTTTTATCTCTCTCTAAAAAGAGAATTCAAAGCAATGACAGATTTCATAATACAGACTTACAAAATCAGCACACAACAAAAGCCAAAAGAATACTGAACTGAGTTGTTTCGATTTTTTGTCACATGAAGGCAGTAATGTATATGTATATGTACTAGAATAATATGCTACATACAATTAGTTGTGAGATGACATCTCTTTAAAAAATATAATGTGTCTTTTTAATGCATGTATGTTTGGGATGGGAATTTGTTCTCAAAATCTATTCTTAAATTTTTCTCTCAATTAATTTTTTAAAATTTAATGATTCCTCTTTCCAATATTTCCATTCTTCTAACAATTTCAACTTCAAAGTACTGGATGAATCAACATTGATTTTCTAGCACTGTATCTCTTCTTGGCCAACCTTGTCTTAAAAAGTTTTATCATAAATCGCCCAAAGGGTAACATCACTGATGAAATCTAGTTTTCCTCTGTGCAATAAAAGTATCCAGATGTTCCATTAGAAGCTGTCCCCCAAAATCTGTCAAAGTAATACAAAATCTCTCACTGATTAGAAAGAAAAAAACTAGAAAACCTTGAAGTAATAAAGAAAACACCAAACTAAATAAATGCACAGAGCACAAGATTTTTCTAATTTTCATTTTGAATAATAAATATTTAAAACAATAAGTTTTCTAGTTCACAATGTGGAAAAAAAGAACACTAGACAGACTGAAAATCCGTATTCTTAATTCTGAGACTGATATGATGAATGATTCTGGACCACACTTAACCTCTACAGGTTTCTTCATCTATTTAAAAAAAAAAAAAAAAAAAAAGATATTGGACTAACTTGACTCTATGGAATTCTGTAATCTAATGAAAACAGTGCAAAAATTTCATTTTCTTTAAGTGTTTTATTCCCTACTGATTCCAGGCACAGCAAGAGGACCACTGCTTACCATGAATTAAAGCTAATTAAACCAGCAAATTCCACACATTTGGATCTCTCTAAAACAGTTGCTACGGTAAACTTTGTGCCCTGGATAAAAAAGATACCTTACTTTATAAGTCAATTTTAAGGATTTTATCTGAATTTAAAGCAAATTTTTTTTAATTTTTATTTATTTATTTGTTTATTTATTTTTGTAGTACTGGGATTGAACCTAGGGCCTTGCACATACTACTAGGTAAGACTCTGCCACTGAGCTACATCCACAGCCCCATTTGTATTTCTTTAAATTCATTTCTAGCATGTTGAATTGTACTTTGGGGAGTACGGCTGACAAGGATAGGGTGGACCAAACACTATTCCCTCTTTAGTCCCCAATCTCTATTAATAAGGAGGCATCCTTGGGTTGTGAATCTCAGGCTGTCTTGTATTAGGTCTGAACCTGTTCCCTTCCCATAAAATAAAAGACAAGAGAGGGACAAGTTCAGGTCTTACAGAATTTAAAATAGACTTTCAAAACCCTTCTAAACAACAGGCTCTCTAAATGTAGCCTCACAATGTTGAGAGTTGGAAGAGATTATTAGAGATTGGTTCTAATCAAATCCCATCATTTTTACAGATGAGGAAACAAAAGCCCAGGACAGGTTAAAAAGAATGTCCAAGGGGCTGGGGGTGTGGCTCTGTGGTAGAAAGCTTGCAAGTGTGAGACACTGGGTTCAATCCCCAGCACCACATAAAAATAAACAAATAAAAGTATTGTATCCATCTACAACTAAGCATGTATATGTATATATATAAGAAGAATGTCCACAGTCATCTCCCAATTCTCCAACCTGTTTTTGAGGAGTCTGGCAGGGGTTTTTTGTTTGGGTTTGATATGGAGAATTGAACGAAGGGGTGTTTAACTACTAAGCCACATCCCCAGCCCTTTTGTTTTTATTTTAAGACAGGGTCTCACTAAGCTACTTGGGGCCTCACTAAGTTGCTGAGGCTGATATTGAACTTGTGACTGTCTCCTGCCTCAGCCTCACAAGTGGCTGGGATTACAGGCATATGCCATAGCACTGGGCTTCCAATTAGTTTTTTAAAAATACAGTACATTTTCTTTCAATCAGACTGTGAGATAAAAGAGTACAAATTTTCCCCCAAAGTTCTGTTTTTTTAAAACAATAGTTACTTTCACTCAAAACACACACACACACACACACACAGAGCATCAGCCAAACTCAAGACCCACAAGATATAGCTTCAACATTAAGGTACCAACCTGACAAGCTCTCAAAGCACATGGATGGTAATAAAGAAAGAATTCCTTAGGAATACATTTCTCATAATCTAGTAAAGGTCAAAAACTGGTTCTGTGTATAAAATTTCAATCTTAGGACCATGTTTCAGGAATGAATTAAATGTAAAATACAGATAATTATTAATATTCATTGAAAACGAGTACAAATCATACTTTTTTTTGCTATATCTAAAAACATGCCTGGTATTTGAAAAGAAAGCCCAAATGTTCAAACATATTATTAACTGAGGCAGGTATACGAAAAGATTCATTCTCCAACAGCTCTTCATCAGATATATGAGTCATAAGAAATGATAGCAACAAATACAAATCCCTTCCTGCTTGAAAAGAATGCAGAAAAGAACTAAAGAAAAATATAATTTAAATTATCTCAAACTTCAGATTTCTAAATAGATTTGACTCATATTAAAATGGTCCAAGGGGCTGGGGATGTGGCTCAGGGGTAGAGCGCTTACCTAGCACACGTGAGGCACTGGGTTCAAACCTCAGCACCACATAAAAATGAAATAAAGATATTATGTCCACCTACAACTAAAAAATACATATTAAAAAGAGATGGTCCAAAACTAAATTATTTCAAATTTTATTCAATCTTCAGCTGAATGCTTTCACAAAACCAGAAATGAGACTAATTTACTCTTAGGCAAGCTTCACTTGGGAAAGTATATGCCAAAAATTCTCAACATTTCTTGTTTGTTTTTATTTACTATTTGCAAACTCATATGTACAACATACAAATAAAACATTTCACCCAGTTTCCAACATAACATCTAGATTACACATGCAGAGTCCACTAGATTGATACTTCAACAAGACACTTTATTCTATCATTAAGTGTATTTTATAACATATAAAAACAATCTCAAACATAAAAATACAATAGGGGGAAAAATAATTATAGCACGAATGTGGCATTATGGGATGGTTATGCTTTGTTTCATTTAACGTACTGAAAGGTATACCAGGCCAACTCATGATACAACAAAACCATTCCACCTCTAAAATTAAAGTATAATAATGCTTCACTAGTCAGTAACTGTTGTTATCTTTGATAAAAAGAACAATATCAGGGCTGGGGTTGTGGCTCAGCAATAGGGTGCTTCACCTAGCACGTGTGAGGCCCTGGGTTCAGTCCTCAGCACCACATAAAAATAAATAAATTAAATAAAGGTATTGTGTCCAACTACAATTGAAAAATAAATATTATTTTTAAAAAAGAACAATATCATACAATTTAAAAGAACTGTTATTTCACAGTTAACCAAATATCCTAATGTTCTTAACCAAAATATCATTAAAGACAATTCTTTCCAGATCCTTGAGTTTCAATTTAATGAAATTTTCTAAATCCTAGAACTTAAGTTTCACACAAATTCAAACACAGTAAGTCATACAGCCTATGTTATAAATACTTATTATGTCTAAAGATTCCACATGGCCAATTCTTTTTTTAAAAATTATACAATCGTTTAGAAGACCAAAGGTAAGTATAAAAAAGGGTTTGTCCTAGAAGCACGGTGACATTAGGCCAAGATTCAAAACCCCTCATTACCCCTACTCCACCAGATGCATGTGATTAAAGGGATGGAGTGGGTTTTAGAAGGTGGGATTTTAAAGGGGGAAAAAAAAGGCTTTATTTTCTCAGTCTGTTTCAGACATTTTGATAACATCTCTTTCTCCTTTTCAAAATGTCAGGTGTCTTTAAAGGAATAGTTTTTCTATTGAATAGGCTGCAGGATCTCTCAACTTTCACAGTACAATTAAACCCCTCTCCTGTCCAGCAGATTGAACCATGTTAAACCCTGGCACACAACAAAATCATTAAATCTAAGATGCCTCATTTGACAGATGTCTCATTAAATTCATCTCAAAGTTGAGGTAAGAGATGCCTTTGAAAGGGGGGGGGGGGCTATTAACTCTAAAAAAACTTTAAGAACTGCTCTCTCAAAGTCCAGAGTTCATTGGTGTGAAATAGAAGATATTAATAGAATGTGGCACATCTAAAATCTTCTGCCATAGGAGAAACATTTCTGTGTATATATGTTTAACACAACCCTGGGGACCAAACAGGATGCCAGACTGAAGAATCATACACTACCAGCTGCTTGAACAAAATTCCACAAATTCAACAAATGTTAAAAAAAAAAAAAAATGCCAAGTATCACCATAAGCCTGGATCATATACAATGTTAATAAATCAAAAGATAAATTCAGACTTCTGAAAATAAGAAACAAACACATATTCAACAAAACTCTGGAAAACCAATCACTGAAGGTTGCGGACCTGACAGTCTTATTCTTTTTTGTGTGCTGGGAATACAACTCAGGACTTCACACATGCTAAGTATGTGCTCTCCCACTGAGCTACATCCTAAGCCCCAAAGTGACAATCTTAGAGCAAGAAAAAGATACAACCCTCAACACTGAAATTTTATACAAACTCATTTACGCCTCTCTCCTCTCAAACTCATTTACACCTATTCTCCTCACTCTATGGTAATTTTAACAAGTACAAAAGACATACCATTTTAGGAATAACTATGAAGAAATTCAGGAAGAGCTAACTATATAATATTAATTATAAAAATGGTATAAGAGCATAGCAATACCAATAAAGCACTATTCATGACTAAAGTACAGATAATTCTATTTTAAAATAAAAGACAGTTAAAATTTTAAATGATGGACTATTTTCAGTACTTTAAAATCTGTTTTAAAGGAACTAAATTAATCACAATCCCCTCTCAAAAGTTATCCTCTCTTTAGGTAAAGTGCTAATTCCCTACTTCCTAATGGAGATTTACAATATTAACAAGTTAGACATATTTGAATAAGAGAATCAAGAATTATCATGTAAACTTTATGTCATTTTGACTTAAATGTAAGTATCACTATTTGCAAACAGAATGTTGAGAATACTTTAGTACTTTCTGTATTGTCTACTTTATTTGCCAGTCTTGGTTCTTCATGTTTTTAAAGGCAGAGTGACAAAAATAGAATTGTCCACATTTTACAATGAATATCATTCAGGACTAGAGAATTATATCACTTCATTACCAGCAAACACAGAATAGTTTCTAGATGCTTTTAACCAAGTGAAAAAATTCAAGTGCAAATGAAATTCCACTTCGATTCATGGAAAGTGATATGAATTGCAAAATAGAGTATCCTAGCTCTCTCTATTCTCAGCTCTGCCAAGGATTGAAAAACTACAAGCAAGAGTCAAATTTTATCTCTGTGCATCAGTTTCTCCATCTCAAGAGAGGACTGACACCAACTCCTCCCTAATAATGTTTTTAAAAGGGAAAATGAGACAATTTATGTGAAAGTCTTTTAAGATTTTTGAATAAAATCCAACGTATTACAGATAGTCTCAAACCAGTTACCAAGAAAAAGAGCATGTACTTTATATCAAAAACAACAAATGAAGTATAAATTTTAAAATATATTAAAAAAAAAAACCTTTTGCACTTAAAAGCACTGTTCAAGCACATACTGGTGTCACATGTTCAAACCACGATATTCAATACTGCTGTAATTATAGTAATAAGAACCTGCTTGTCAATATTACAGCCTCATGCTGAACTACACCTTCTTGGTTTCCATGTAGGAACCATGTTAAGGACTCCCTCTCCCAGAGAGAAAAAAGAGAAGAAATATGAGAGGGTAAGGAGATTGTCTTTCAAACAATCTCAAAGAATCACACACAAAAATATCTTTTTCACTAAGTACAATTTGTGTGCTCTTCTGTCAACATCCTCTCTCATTATTAAATTTGAAATGAAATAGCTATATTACTAGATCTAAAAGGTGGTAGAAAAAGAGTTAAAAAATATAATTTCATACACCCTTGCTCAATGACACAGACTCCACAGGGAGTCTAAAACACATTCTTGCTTAGGAGTACATAACTTATGTCAGACAACCTAAGTTTTTAATTGTTTTAATCTAAAATTACTCTTTCAAGTAAAATTTAAGTTGTCTGATTTTAAAAGGAGATTAAATTTGAGCATAATTAGCATATGAAAGTAAACTCAGATACAGCTATTCAAATTTGCTCATATTTAAAACAGATAAAAGAATGGCTATGTTATTGGCGCAATATCAATCTTCAAAATAACTTTTCATTATCAACTCCGTAATTAGATGGTACCTTTTATCTACCTTCAACTTCATTAAAGACTTTCATTTTACTCTACCCAAATACATATTTAAGTAGTTAAAGCAACCATAAGTGTCTTTCAAAATCTTTAAAAGAACAATCTGAATTGGGTTATAAATATTAAAATTTAAATGAAAGGTGACCCTCAGGAGAAACAAAGTTTTCTTCTAGACAAGAGCTTTTTAAAGTAACAGATTGGATAAACCAGATAGAGAGTAAACAATAAATTCAATTTACATATAAGAATATATATTCAGGGGCTTGGGCTGCAGCTCAGTGGCAAAGCACCTACCTAGCATGTATGAGGCACTGGGTTAATTCTCAGCACTACATAAAAATAAACAAATAAAATAAAGGCATTCTGTCCATCTACAAGTACAAAAAAATTTTTTTTAAAGAATATATTTAAAAGGCCTCAACGGCAACTTCCTAGCTAGTCTTAACTCCACCTATGCATAAACAAAAAGACATGCAGTAACTTATGAATAATTATATAAAGAATTATAAAAAACAAATAAGGTACAGAATTTTCCAACACTCTCTTAAAGGATGTCATCTAAAACAAACATGAATTTTCTTTTTTCTAAGAGAAAAAATTAACTACCAAAATGTAACATTCTCTTTCTGCAATGTCCTATATTCTACTGGAGTACAGAGATAATTTCTAGGAATCTCTTCATCTTGGTGCAAACCTTCACTATATGCTAAATCCTGACAATGTTCTGGTAAGAGATCAAGGCCCTTTTGTTTGTCAATAAACTTCCCTGCAAAAGTTCAAGTGAATTCACCATATACTAAGTTTTGTTCTTTAGCAAATGAGTATCAGCGCTGAGATGTTTGGTATATTCCCTTATGTTTAAAATAAGCAATCAGACATCTTTTTAACAATCAGGCATCTTCCTTCTAGAACACCTGTACACTAGTTTCATATTCAAAAGCAGCATACATACTATGTGTGGAATCTCCACTTTGTTAGTTATCATTATGAACACATACAAAGAGATATGTGTGTATTCATGCTGTGCAAATGAAGCAATAAGTTCAGGATAAAGTAGCAATTACAACTTTTCACAAAAATAAAACAAAACTAAAATAACCATGCCAGAAATTTAAGATTTAACTAGAAAGACTTGTCATTTTTACGTTGAGTTAGGAAAAAAAAAATTGCTTATCATCCACTTAGAATATTTTAGACACTCAATTGAAAAGAGAATCAAAATTTAAATTTTGTAACTGTGACACCCATAAATTTTCCCATAGACAACACATATGATCATAGTTTCTTCCATATAAAGATGTTCAAACATTGCTTATTTTAAATGCTTTACTTTATATCTACTTCTCTCATCATTTAATTTTAAGGACATTTATTGTTCTCATGTTAAAATATTGTCCTTTCAAGTGTGATTACTATTTAATGCTTTTGAAAAATAGTATTTTCCAAATTATATGAGCAATAGGAGAAAAAAAATATAGTCATTGCTCCCATATAATAAAACCTCGTATTTTTCTGGGCCAAAAACTTTAAAAGACATGTCATACTGCAAAAGCTACCAAGATCTGGTTTTCTTTATACAGCAAAGATTCATGAGAAATTCACTTAAGAATTTCAGAAAAACTTCAATGAAACTCACAAGAACATCTCATCAGAGACATGCTAATCAGTCACCCAGACTTCAATGTGGGAGTAAAGATTTCTTCATTCAAACTAGAAAAACTGCCACTAGGACACAAGTTGAACCAAAACACATTAAATTTGAAAAAATAACTACAGATTAACAGAGTTGATTGTATGATTACTTTTCCACCTTCACTTAAAACCGCAAGTTGGCAAAAAAAAATTAATTCCCCTGATTTAATTCTGCAATGTGAACTTTAAATAAAATTTCTTATGACTAAGAACTCAATTTTTCAAACCAGAGGAGAAAAATGATGCAAACAACTTATAAAAGTCAAATACAATAACCAGGATCTACAGCTTCCTAATTTAATACCAGTCAAGTCTTTAGCCAAAAAAGAAACACTACATTAGTTACTCTTTGTAAAGAATTTGATCTGGTACTGAAAAAAGACTGAGAAGGATTTCAGATCAGATGTGAAATTACAGTAACCATTTCAATTCTTATTGCAAGCCTTATTTCAAATTCTACTGCAATATATAAAGGCTGGAAGAAACAGGCAAAAATTTTTTTTATTTTTTTTTCCAGGAGTCAAACTTATAATGGAAATTGAAATAAAGCTTTAAAAAAACAAAAGTGCTGGGAGAAAATATCACTAAAAACGAGGATCACATCTGTCAAGTGGCCAGCAAGGACTCCACGGGGAAATAAGCGTGGCAGAGGGTGAAACACACAAGGGCATCAGTTGGCAAGGAATGAGCTCAAGGGGGCATGGGGCTGTACTTAACAGTCTATGAAAGGTAACAGGCGAACAGTCAAATGTAGGGAGGGTGCTCTGGAGCACTTCTGCTGGTCATTCCCCTCGGTTGGTGTAATGTCCACGTGAGAGTTGCCTGAAACCCAACAAGCCACAGGCCTGAAGTAAGCACTTAAGTGTTAAACGTGCGGCTGCCTCTTTCAGGAGTCTGTTTCCTGTAAACTTCCCGGGGACTGGGCCACCACCTCCAACTTGCTTTCCAATCTCAGCCCTTGAGATCTACTGAAACTCGTAGACTTAAAGATGGCCCAACTTAGAACTACACAGACTGCGTGAAAGCTATAAAGACACACCAGACAAAGGCGCACCAAGATGCGCGTTTACTCAGGGGTTGGGCAATCTGAATCATTTCTCGTCCCAGCCAGGGTGTGAGCCCACAGGTCCACACACAGGTGATCTCCTTACCTGCATAGAAGCGAATGAGACAGCCAACCTCCGAGTCCATGCCTTCCTCCTGCACCCTCCACAGCTCCCCAAATCCCAGTTGGAAGAGGTAGTCATTTTGAATCTGCAAAGGCTTCTCGTCCGCCTCCAGGCGCCGGGTGGTCTCTCCGTGGAGCTGCACGTACAGGGTGGGCGGCGAAGGCGCCTTCTCCGCGGTCACCCCACTTCTCCTGGGGGTCGCGGGGGGGCCGCTCGGGGCCGCGGCCGCCTCCTCCTGAGACCCCTCGCGGGCCGCCCCACCCAGGACGTCGACACCCCTCGGGGCTTTCTGCTGCGGCCGCGGCGGGGAGGCTGACGGGGAGGGCTGCCGGAGATGCGCGGGGCGGCCGGGACGGCGAGGCTGGCCAATGGCCACCGTCGGGGCCGGCGCGGGGTCGGCCTCCAGCTCCTCCGACGACGAGGAGCCGCCGCCGCTGCTGTATGGGTCCAGCCGGTCGGACACGCTCTCGGCGCTGGGGCTCAGGCTGAAGCTCTCCGTGTCGGAGGCCGGGCCCGCGGTCCCGCCGTCTAGACGCCGCGGGCCACACAGCTCTCCGGGGCTGGAGTCCGAAGGCGCAGGGCTGGCACGCGAGGGGCAGCGTATCCAGCCGCCCGGGCCGCCGGGGGGCAGCGGCAGATCGGCGGGAGGCGCGCGCTGAGGGCCCCCGACGGCACCCGGAGCGCTCCTCGCGGGCGGAGGCTCCTGGTCCCGCGGCTCAGGGGGCGCAAGCCGGGACCCGGCATCAAGAGGCGGCTCGGCGCGGGCCGGGGTGACTGCCGGTACCGGCCCCTGGCCCAACACCTTCACCACGCCGCCGCCTTTGTGGCCCAGCTGCAGCAGGCGGGCGGCCACCTCGCCGGCCGTGGTGTCCAGTGTGCAGAGCACCGGGCGCAGGTAAGTCGAGGCCATGTGGCGATCGAAGACGTGCACGCAGCCCCGCTGGAGCTGGTGCCTCACCCAGTCCCGATCCGACGGCTGCAGCTGCAGCATCTGCCGGTGTTTCAGGAGCAACGTCTTCCTGTCCAGGCTCCGGGTACACAGCGACGCCGAGGCCGAGCAGGAGGCGGGGAGGCCGGCGGCGCCGGGGGAGTGCGAGGCGGCAGCGGCCGAGGACGAAGACGACGAGGACGACGACGAGGACGAGGAGGCGGCGGCGGCCGCGGACAGATTCCTCTTCAGCCGCCCTCTCCTCAACAGTAGGGAGTTGGCGCCGCTGCCGGCACCGGGCCCCGGGGCAGCCCCACCAGCGGTGGGTTGGGGCGCCCCGCGCCGTCTCCTGCGTGCCGTGCCTCCCGCCCTACCGGGCAGCGGCCCCGACTGCGCCTCGCTGGGGGCCTCTTCCCGCGCGCCGCCGCCGCCGCCGATCCCGCTCGCAATCGCCGGGGTCAACACGGGCTCCGGGCTCCGGCCACCCCCGGCTGCCGCCGCCAGAGCCGCCGCCGCCGCCGCTGCTGCTGCCGCCGCCGCCGCTGCCGCTGCGGCGGCAGCCGCCGGAGCCGAAGCTCGGTCCTCCCTGCTAGTGTCGGGGAGTCGCTGCGCCGCGGCGGCGGGCTCCATTGCAGTGGGGCTTCGCGTTTCCCCCCCAGCTCCGGAGGCAGCGGACAGAAAGGGAGGAGGTGAGGCGAAGGTGGGAGACGGCGGCGGCGCGCCGACAAGGGAGAAGCCAATGGCGTTCGGCGCCGCCGTTCCAAGGGATTATGTGGCAATTCGGAGCATTCCGTCGGTGTCTCGGTGTTCCATCCCGCGCTCCCGCCTCGCCACCACCGCCCCCCCACACGCGCCCTCCCCGCCCGGGTCGCGGGCTCCCTAGCGCCTGGCCCCGCCCGCTCCCGCTCGAGCCAGCCGCGGAGCCCGGCTCATTGAATATTAATCAAGCACTGGGAGCGGGAAGGCTAGAGGCGGGAAGGGCGGGGGCTCCGCGCGGACCTCATGAATATGCATTGCTAGCATGACGGCATTCCTGGGAGCATCGGGATGGCGGGGAGGCGGGGCTTCAGGGTAAACAAACGTGAGGCGTGCGTGCGAGGGCGGGGCGGAGCTTTCCCGGGAGGTTCCTGGGCAGGCTCGGAGCGGACAGCGCTGAGGGGCGCGCGGTGCACCTCGGGAATTGTGTTCTCACTGGGGTCCTGCACGCGGGAGGGAAACTCGGCGAACTACAAGCCCCAGCGGTCCTTGGGCTCTGCCCCTCCTCGGGGCCCTCAGTCCGTCTTAGCCAGCGGGTATTGTGCCCTCTGCTGTTGAACTCTGTGCCAGGAACGTTCACTTGGATCTTACTGGCTCACTCCTGCTCGCCGAGTGACTTATTTTCCCCGCTCGTTAGTAGCGAGGACTTTCAGGGCCCCTAACCATACGAAAGCCATTGGTCCTCCCCTGGGCGGGTCGTAGGGTACGGATACCCACCCCCTGCTCCTGGGGACCGCAGGCCCGCAGGGTGTGCCCAGCCTACTACTTAAGCACTTTCTCAGTGCCGGGAAGACAGGGAGGGTCTGGAAGTTCTTAGACCGTTATTGAAGATGCTTGGTGGCAGTCGCTCAACCTTGAGCGTCTTCTTCTCTTTTTAGGGGAAAAATGGCAAAGGGATCTCGAAGTTTGGAATAACTTAGTGACACAGAAAACAGTGGAAAGTGGAAGGAACGTTGGAACAGAGACGTAGTTGGATTCCGGATGGTCTGTTCTTGTATGCTTTCTCGTAATTTCTTACCTGTTTTTTTTTTTTTCTTTCAGCATCCAAGGAGGGAAAATATTGTTTTCTACTGCTACAGTATTTATTTAGTTGTGGTCTGGGTGGGGAGTGTTTTTGTTATTGTTTGATCTATTGAAATGATATTGTCGGCTAGATTTGCTATTTAAAATAATTTAGTAAATCTTTTAAATTGAATTACCACTCTGCCTGAGAATACTGTATAAATCTGGATTTTCATATGTGAGACTTTTCAATAGTTATAACGACCTATATTATACAGGTCCTGCCTTAACTTCAATAAGATTATTAAACTTGAGGTTGAGGAGAGAAAGATATCAGCTGGAGCTGTAGCACGAAAAATTGTATTTAAATTATCCACACAAAGGAATGGAGAAAGCTGCAGGACAAAAAATAAACATTTTTCAATGATTCTTGAAATTCTCAAAAATGATTTCCTGTATTTTTCTTTGAAAGTCTTACCCCTTGGCCTCATGAAACTAATTTTTATTCCATGTAACTTACATCAACAATAACATTTTTTTTAATTAGGAAGATTACAGCTCCTACATGACAAATAATGTTAAAGTCAATTATTTTAACATAAAAATTTATTTAATAGAAATATGTTCCCATCACTGTTACAACAATTGAATAATTAAACATTGTCCGTGCCTTCATAGAGTTTGTAAATTAAAACAACATTCAATAAATGAGACAAAGTACATGGGGGAAAGTACGAAAGAAAGCACTTTGGAAAGAAATAAAACAGGGAAGTTAGAGAACATAGGCCTAACTTTGAATGAAATATAGTGAGATAAAAGAAAATGAGTACCTGTTGAAGTAAATCTCTAAAGAAAAGAGGTAATGCAGCATAAATTTAAACTGCACTAATTTATATGTAGGCCAGCCCCTAACACTATCAGTTGTAGAAGTGGAAAGAATGGTATTTTAATTTAGGCATCCTTTAATAGGTTAAAAACGAACCACATGTTAAACTTCAGTACTAAAATGGAATTTTTGCACCTCTTTATATTCAATAGTTCCTTAGTTGATCTCCTACAAAACCATTGTAAAATTTGCTGTATGCTTTTATATATATATATATAAAGAAATGTAGGTCTACGGTTGTAGCTCAGTGGTAGAGCACTTGCCTGGCATGTGTGAGGCTCTGGGTTGAATCCTCAGCACCACTTATAAACAAACAAAAAATCCATTGGCAACTAAAAAATATAAAAAGAAGTATATATTAACTCCCATATGTCTCTTTCTAAAGTTATATTTCTTCACCTAATGTAACAAGCCCTAGGTAAGTTTCTTCTAATCAAAAATTCAGTCACCATTGGCCCAATGTCCATTAGCATCCTCTCTAAGAAATTATAGTTGGTTATTTAATCTACTTCTGATTCCTGTCAGTTGGGTTTATACAGTCACCATGGCTCTGCCTTTTTAATCCCTTAAGAATTTTATTTATTCTTTCAAGGTATTTATAACCAAAACATATTCTCCAAAGGGGGTGGGGGATTAAAGAAAAGCATTGCTCCGAGAATTTAGTATCCAAAGTAGTGGAGTTGGGGAAAAGCTGGGGAGACATCTTATACTTGTGGCAGATAGGAACTTGGTGTCAGGATACCTCATACCAAATTGATGGTGAGTGAGTTAATAAACATTGTTAAAGTATCTCAGCACAAAGAAAAGTAAACACATTCCCACTTAAAAAAGGGAAGTTGAGCTGGGCATGTTGGCATGATTATAGGGCACACACCTGTAATCCCAGCAACTCCAGAGGCTACAGCAAGAAGATCTTGAGTTTAAAGCCAGCCTTAGCAAGAGCAAAGCCCTTAGCAACTCAGATGTGTGTCTAAATAAAATACAAAATAGGGCTGGGGGTGTCACTCAGTGATTAAGCACCCCTGGGTTCAATCCCTGGTACCAAAAAAAAAAAAGGTGGGGGGTAGTGAGGTTGTAGCTCAGTGGAAGAGCATTTGCCTAGCATGTGTTCAATTCTCAGCACCATATATGCACCATATATGAATAAATAAATTAAAGATCCATTGTCAACTAAAAAAAGTATTTAAAAAAGGCGGGGGTATTCAAAGAATACAGTTTTGCCAGATTTCATGCATAGAGTAATCAGAAAGATGGCATTCCATTTTACTCAGAATCATAAAAATCAGAGTAGAGGGCAGAGCAGAAGGGTCTATAGTGTGATCCTTCCATCCCCACACCTTCATGAAATTACTAAACTTGGAGGTGAGACAAAGAAAAAAAAGAGTTCCTAAAACAGAGACAGTCTTCTTAACACCAGATCAAAGAGAACCTTATAGTTGAAATAACAAATTGATAAAGGGCAAGAATACTTGCATTTAGAGCCTGCCTGTATTATGGAACTGAATCTACACCATCTGTGCCAACCCACACTATACAGTTTCTCTGAATAAAAAGTTTTGATAAAAGACAAATGTTTTCCAGATACCAATGAAATAGCAGCTTCTCCCACTTAAAAAGTAGAGTGGGGAGTATGCTTGTATTCCAAACCATGGAATGCTGTCCCCACTTTAAAGTGTTCCAAACATACACTCTAATATCACATTTCTAACTAGCCACTTTTCAAAGAATAACATATTAAAATGCTAAAAGATAATCCTGAAAGGAAACATTAGATGTAAAAGTTGTAAACCCTGATGCCAACTCGTTAAAATATTTTCACAGCTAAGTTGAGAGAAAGAGAACATAATTTTCAACTTACTGCCACAGTTTACTTTCTGCTTTGTGATTTATAACTGACTTGCTATGTTCTGCATCTAGGTTAATCCTGTTTGCATCCTTAGATCTGAGATAAAAGGAACTATCTTTGGTGTTTTTTTCTGATATAAGCAGTTGGAATTTTAATGGAAGCATGAGTTGATAGCTGGGATGGTTTCAATCTGAATTGTTAAGGGCTCAGCTGTGTCCAGAAATAAACTCAGAAAGATGTGATATACAATGTAATACATTTAGTTAGTACATTATGAATAAGGAATCTAATTATAGTTTCACATTTTTATATCCCTTGAGCTACTAGTGGTTTACCAAGCCTAAATTGCTCGCTATTTACTCATTCTTTTTTACTATGAGGAACCCATTTAGCAAATTACTGCTCTAGTGCACTAAATGGGTCCCAGGTGGCCAAACTGAATTAATATGTTCCCTGTTCATTGGCAGATGAGACCTTATGGTCTCTCTAAAGTCTTACCCCTCCCTTATAAAACTTACAACTTGAATTCTATAAAGAGTTTAGATTACCTCTCTCATCTCAGGTAGTCCACTTTATAGATATGACTTGATCACTTTTCAGATTTTAGTGCACCCTTTTCAATCTGATAATTCTTTATCTTTTTCTTGTTGTTCACATCCCATTTTACAGAAATAAACACTTGTTTTGTATGTCACAAAAATGAAGTTTTGGGACCAGGAATAAAGGCTATGTAGACCCACCCTCTCCTCTAACAATGTAAATTACCTGCGACACTCAGTAAGTATTTAGAGAACTTTTAAGTTCATCATTCACCCTCAGTAAAAAGCATAGGAAAAAATACCTGATTATTATGTATGGCATTGTCTGCTTTTTGTTTTTGTTTTTTCCAATCTTCAGTTAAAATCATAGTTGTTGTTTTACGAGAATGGGGAAAATCTAGATTTACAAATTATGTATGAATCTAAGTATCTCTTCCCAAAGTATTTATTTCCTGTATCAGTTAATTCATGGTGATTATTTTAAATAGTCCTATAATAATGATACATTTTAAATACATTAATTTGTAAAATTGATTTATACCCATATTTTTACAAACACATTTTGGTTCTAACCTATTCTAAGCACCTAATACTTCTCCCGTCAAGACTCACATCCATCAAGACTAACATCTAACAAATATCTTTCCTGCATCATCCCAAAATATTTCTTCTATTTCTTCCATGACTAAAAATGGGAAAGTATTCTCCTGATCATGATTCCCCATACTCACAGTCATCATTTATGCCCTGAAGGAGCAGTGACTGTTTATTCTGCTTTTTGACTCTTAGTAGAGAGATTATAAGAGATAACCATCAGTTCCTAGGAATTTAGTCCATTCCCCCTCTGCCTTCTGCCACATCTAGTGGTCTGCATTGGTTTTCCAGGGCTGCTATAACAAAGCACCATGAACTGAGTGGCTCAAAATAACAGAAATATGCTCCTTTCCAGTTCTGGAGATTAGAAGTCCCACATCAAGGAGTTGGCAGGGCCATGTTCTCTCAGAAGGCTCCCTGAAGTCAAGTCCTTCCTTGACTTCCGGGCTTCTGAAGGTCACCAGCATTGCTTGGCGTGTAGCTGCATCATTCCAATCTCTGCCTTCTGGTATCTGCCATCACACAGTCTTCTACCTGTGTCTATCTGTCCAAATTACCTCTTATAAGGACACCAATCACTGGATCAGGGCCCACCCTAATCCATCATGACCTCATCTTAATTACATCATCAAAGACCCTGTTTCTTGAGGTTCTAGATAGATGCAAATCTGGGGGGAACATTTCAGTACACTGAGTGTTTTGGATCACTCCTCAGGAGTACCAGTCTGAAAGTTACCAGACTTTTAGACTGCAGAGATTAGTAAAAATCTCCCTCCCCACCCCACACAATTGATAACCAAACTAGGTTTGCTAACATTTTACTGAGTCATTTAAATATTTGTTGGTTCTCTGTTATATGCCAAGCATTTTACATGGGACTGAGTATATGATTGTAAACAAAACAGTCACAATTATTGCCTTCCAAACGTTTTTTGGGGGGATTGGTACTAGGGATTTAACCCAGGGGAAATTTGCCACCGAGCTTCATCCCAGTCCTTTTTTTTGTTGTTGTTAAATATTTAACTCACCAAGTGGATTAGGGCCTTGCTAAGTTACTGAGGCTGGCCTCAAATTTGCAATCTTCCTGCCTCAGCCTCCCAATTGACTGGGATTACAGGCATGTTCCACCATGTGTGGTGCCCTTCAAAATACTTTTAAATATAAATACCATTAACATAACACTTTGAAAAGGACATTTCAACACACAAAAAGTTAGGAAATACAAATCTCAGCAACAATGATGGTCCTTTCAAATAGAACAAAGTTAACATTAAGGAAAAACTCCTTTAACTTATTCTTACAACAGAAATCCAGAAAAACACCATCTCAAACTAGAACCAGATCTCAGATTGGCCTTTGTGAATCACAGTGTTGGAGCTTCCAAAGAATGACTGTCTCTCATACCCTTCCATTCTATAGCCAGTAACAGATGGTTAGGGTAAATGTAGAGAGTGGCTTTCAAGAATTTAACAATTTACCACCATCTGTCCTTATATGCATCAAAATACTATGAGGGCTGGGGTTGTGGCTCAGAGGTAAAGTGTTCACGTAGCATATATGAGGCACTGGGTTCAATCCTCAGCATATAAAAACAGAATAAAGATATTGTGTCCACCTATAAATAAAAAATAAATATTTTTTTAAAAATACTATGAAACATGACCACTGCACCATTGCCACATCCTAAGTGTTATCTTGCCATATCTCTATGGTAAAAAAAAAAAAAAAAAAAGAGAGAGAGAGAGATGCTAAGAAATCAAGCAGAGGGTCTCATGCTCAAGTGGATGTATTAAAAACTGATACCAGAATGACATTCTCAGGCTCCTACACAAGCCATAGTTTGAAAGATAGTGCCATGCAATGGTTTTGGAAAATTTTATAGCAGTCAAGGTTAGAAATCAGAATTACTACTTCTATACTAACTAGCTAAGTATGACCTTGAGAAGACATTTGACCTGAGGGAGTCTTCCTTTACTGATTTATAAAATGAAAGGATTGAATGAAATGATGTCTCTAAAATCTCTTCTGGCTCAGAGAAATTTTTGATTCTGGCTTAGAAGCAAGATTGTCTAATTTGGAATATTGGCAAATGTTTCTGTGAGTCACAAAGCAGAGGCCTTCACATTTAGATGCTATTAATTTGAAATTAAAAGACTTCTAAGACACATTCTTGCCATTTAAAAGAATTTTTAATGGATGTAGAATGACAGCAGGTTTACTTGACATTTAAGAAAACTGATGGGTTTTCAGTCCTTTGAAATATGAATTTATCATGAATAGGAACCAATACATGATAACAAGATCTACAACTTCTGATCCCCAAACTCCAGGGGCTTTATTAGTTTTCCCTTATGGTCATGGATGGGTATAAATCTCATTAGCACAAAGCAAACTCAGCTCACAGAAGCTAAAGCCTCCACTCCACTGTGGAGGTGGGCACCAGGAGGTATGGACAAGGATGTTGAGAGCAGCAGTCATTCCTGATGCTAAAACTTGGAACTAACTCAAGTACCCAGCAATTGAAAAATGGACAAAGAAATGATGGCAGAGTCCTACCCTAAGATATTAAAATGACAACAAAACTAACAAAATTATCACAGTACCAAGCACTATCAATTAATATTAATAGTGTGTTGGGTAAAGAAGCCTGACAAAGGAATACAGACAGTCCCTGACTCAGGATGGTTCAACCTAAAATATTTTGATTTTACGATGATACGAAAGTGATAGGCATATTAAGTAGAAACTACACTTGAAATTTTGAACTTGGATCTTCTCCTAGGCTAGTGGTATGTGTATGACATTCTCTTGAGATACTGGGCAGTGGCAGCCCTTGCATCTCCCACACAGCCATGTGGTCCCCAGGCTGAACAGCCAACAAACACTCTGTAGTGTACTGTGTTGCTCAGCTGTGAAAATCAGGATAGGCATTTTCAGATTGGGATATTTTCAACTTATGATGGGTTTATTGGAACATAACCCCATCACGAGCCAAGAAGCATATGTACTTACCATATGATTCCATTTATATCACAGGAATAAGCCAAACTGATCTCTTTATTTTTAGGGTTTCAAGTTAGATGGTAAAATCAAAATGAAAGGAAAAGATGTAAATAATATAAACTAACTTGTGGGGGAAGAGAAAGAATTGTGACTAGGAAAGAGAACCTGGAGCTTGAATATAAAGGAAGGGAAGGAAGAAGGAAAAAATTAAAGAACATTTTTAAAAGCTTCAGAGATGCTGCCAGTGTCCCATCTTTTGACTTCAGTGGTTACCTATGTCTCTCCTTTTTAAAAATATGTTCAGGTGCACATTGTGTTTTGTATACTTGCCGGTTTGTGTTGTATTTCATGACAAAGGTATTTTTAAAGATCAACAGTATGGTTTTTTGTAATCTGAATTTCTGTTTTGTCCATTCTTAAGAATTTAAAGTTATAGTTCCTACAACTTGCTTAATTAAATTTTATTCATAATTCAAAACAACTGATAAATTATAAATTTAACATAAATTTTAGGAGAACTTTAAAAATTACTTAAATTGTAAGGATAATAATTTCATTATAGGTTTGTCTTTATACCTTCAGAAAGTATAAAGATGAAGGAATGAACAAAACTATCCAATGACATAGTTACTTTCACATATTTCCTCCTTGACTTTTTCTGTGCACTTTCATGTAGTAGTAGTAATCAGAATATAGTCATAATTTTCTACCCTCTTTTCTCACTTAAAACTAGGCTATCAACACTTTTCCATGTTATTAAAAACTCTCCATAAATAATCTTATTATTTATTTATTTTTATTTATTTATTTTGGTACCCAGGATTGAACTTAGGGACCCTCAACCACTGAGCCACGTCCCCAGCCCTGTTTTTTGTATTTTGAGGCAGGATCTAACTGAATTGCCAAGCACCTCGAAGTTGCTGAAGCTGGCTTTGAACTTTGAATCCTCCTGACTCAGCCTCTCAAGCCACTGGGATTACAGGCATGCTCCACTTTGCTCAGCCAGAACAATTTTATTTTTATTTGTTTATTCCTTTTTGTGGTACTGGAAATAAAACCCAGGGCCTCACACATGCCAGGCAAGAGTTCTCAACTATTTGAACTACACCTCCAGTCCTTAAATTTAAATTTCTAGATAAAAGTGCATTTGAGCAAAAATCATAATTTATTTAAGCACTTCATAAACGATTAATTAGAAATCAGACAGGACACTGGTTGTTAGTATTTTTGTACCATTCTTGTGGAATTCAGAATGTGATAATAGCTAATCTTGATAGATTTTTTTTTTTCTTTATCCCCCCATGCTTCAAATCACAACATGGCAACATTTAAATCAAACAGTGTCTCAAGCCTTTTTTAGGTGAGTTGTAAGTCAAAATGAGGAAACGTTTACCATGTGCCTATAACATGACAGGATAGGGTGGCCAGGTTTAGCAAATAAAAATACAAGACACCCAGTTTTTTAATATTTGGACATACTTATATGAAAAAAATTATTTGTCTGAGATTTGAATTTAACAGGATATCCTGTGTTTCACCTGGCATCCCTATGCCAGGGCACTGCCAGGGATGTTTTCTAATGTACTCCCTCCCTTTGGCACTTCTGACAGTTATATATGATTCCATTTTAAGGAAGAGCTTAGAAAGTGTCAGTAATTTTTCTAAGGTCACACAGCTAGAAAGGGGCAAAGCAAAGGTAGAAACCCAAGCTTTCTGCTACCAAGATTAGGATTTTAAATTTAGTGGCCTACCCTCAGTGCTTATGTAATATGAACCCAACTGTCCCTCAGAGATAAAGGATATTTGGGGTGTTCACTTGCTGTTATTGTTTTAGTTTTTTCCCCCCAACATTATTTATCGCTCTCTTGTACCGCTATGTCAAAAATGGGAACTGAAAAAAAAAAGTACTAGACCCAGGTGACAGGGAAAGCTACTGAATGTGACTGGAAAGAGGCCCAGAAAAAAAGGCTTTGGCTCTCACACTCCCTCTCACCCCGCTCTTTGGAGGCAAGGAGATTCACCAGCACCACTCTTTCTGCTGACAATCATATGAGAGAGTTTTATTTCAATCACTCCTAAGAATCCAAGTAAAGTAGATTTGGGGTTTGGTGGCCCTTTTTTTCCCCATATTGTTTTATGGGTGCTTAAAGTTGTACATAATGGTGGGATTTGTTACATATTCACACATGCACACAATATAACAATATAATTTAACCAACTTTTTAAATTTAAAATAAACAAGGTATATTTTCCAGAACAGGTTCCTCTGGAGAATGGGAAAAAACATGATCAAAACTATGGAAGGTGTCTGCACTTTCTCCATCGGGGCAGGTCCCCAGGCTCCCAGCCAGCCAGAATTGTCTACTTTGCTTCATCTCATTGATCCCTTTTTACCTTACTCCTTCCCTTGCCCACAGGAGCAGACTCTTACTAACCCAATTGATGGGGCAAATCTTCCAGAGTCATAACCTCTTTTGTTCAGGAAGTGAAATTTTCTGAGACCCCCCCAAGTGAGGAGGTGACAAAGATAGCAGTGTTTGAAGGCAGAAGTGCAGGGAACCAACTGGGGTGAAACAGGAAAGATGACAGAACCCCTAAGCCTCAGCTATACTCCTAAGATTTCCTTGTAGTTCTTGTGGTAAGCTCAGGTGAGGTCTGTGGTAGGACTTTGGAGCAAGGCACAGACTCCCACAGAGCCAACCATTAGGCCCCAGACCTCACCCCAGGGAAATGTATCTAGTCAATGGCTGAACAAAGTAGGGCCTGAATGTCTCTCTTCTGCACTGAGAGGAAGCAGGTGTCAAACTCACGCCCAGCATCTGGCAGCACTAGCAGCTGCACTTCACTTCCTAAATCCTGAGAACCTCAGGCTTGCATCCTGTCAGCCCTCAAAGCAGTGCAGGGCCCTGGCATTGGCCAAGATGGCTGTCTTGCAAAACTGCCTCCTATCCTAAAGATGAGAGTTAATTTTTCCTTTGGATAAAGTCAATTAACACAGACACATAACATTCTCAGTACTTTTCCACTTTTGAATCCCACCCACCTTTTCTTCAGCAGACTTGAGTTAACCTTGAATAAAGTCCTATTATACTTTGGTACAGTTTTTGCTTTGGAAGAGAAAATCTAGTTTCTGATTTGCCTCCAATTTTTAAACAGTTTATAATTTTTGCATATTGGCATCATGCTTAAAAATTTGAAGTACCCAAGAAAATAATTGGACATAGATTCAAAGCTGAAAAACTGGACACTTAAGAGATATGACTTAAGAAAAAGACTTCTTTCCCCAAAAACATCATCACAGCTTTTCCAAACTTGGAACCTAACTTGACTTAAAATAGCCAAATTCAGATAAATTAATAAATGTGAGGACCACAATCTTTGAGAGACAGAGCACCTCACTCAGGCTAAATTGAAATGCTCTGGGGCACCAAAAATTAAAGATGCTTTTTGTTTGTTTGTTTTTGAGACAGGGTCTCACTAAGCTGCTAAAGCTGGCCTTGAACTACTAGAGATTCTCCTGGTCTTGGCCTTCTAAGCTGCTGGGATTAAAGTGTTCCGCCACTCCCCACCCCCTCACATCCCCACCTTGAGATGGATTTTAGATTTGAATGTGAAAGATGAAATAACAAAACTTCCGAAAGTGACCTTGGGGTAGATAAAGTTCTTAAAACACAAAAAGCATTCCAACATAAAAGGAAGACAAATGATAAAAGTAGGCTTTTAAACAATAAGCACTTCTCCTCAAAAGATGTAAGAAAGGAATAAAAATGTCAGCCAAGACCACTTGGAGACAAAGGATTTATATTCAGAATGTATAAAGAACTACAAACCAGTAGGGGGAAAAAAATACTTTTAAAATAATGGGTGAGGGCTGGGGATGTGGCTCAAGCGGTAGCGCGCTGGCCTGGCATGCATGCAGCCCAGGTTTGATCCTCAGCACCACATACAAACAAAGATGTTGTGTCCGCCAAGAACTGAAAAATAAATATTAAAAAATTCTCTCTCTCTCTCTCTTTAAAAAAAAATAAAAATAAATAAATAAAATAATGGGTGAAACAAACACTTAAACAGGCAGTTCACAAAAGAAGAAAACATTAACAAGCCAACTGTCAAAGGTGCTCACCATCATTACTCATCAGGAAAAGCAAATTTAAACCACACCAGATACCTTTACACATTTTAAAAAGTTAGAATTGAGAATGGTGATATCAAATGATGGGAAGGTACAGAGCAACTAGAACTCTCACGCATTCCATTCTGGAAAACTGTCAGCCTACAACAGAGAAACATGCATCTACCTGATTTCTTTCCAGAAATTCCACTCTCAGGCATGATATTCAAGAGAAATGAGTGAATATGTCCATCAAAAGAGATAAACAAATGTAAATAGGCAGAGTAACTTTATTTATAAGTAACCAAAGATGAAAATCCCAAATGCTCATCAATTGGAGAATGGAAAAAGAAATTGTAGTTGCAAAATGAATACATTGGACTATGCACAGATAACTACTTTATTTATTAATATGTAGGGGATGTACTGAGGGTGTAGCTCAGTGGTAAGCACTTGGCTGTCATGCACAAGGGCCTGGGTTCCATTCCCAGTGCTACAAAAAATGAAAGTTAAAAAAAATTCAAGGATTAAAAACTAGGCAACAATGAAAACTCTTGAGAAATCAGCTTCTACCTCAGAGCAAAACCTGTCCAAGGAAGGGGGCATGACCCTTGTCTTTGGAAAGACCCACAGAGCATTCTTAGGCACATACCCACCCTTCTGAGTTGTTTATGTACAAATAACAGGAGAGATCTGCTGCGCCAGGTGTCCCTGACTCAGTCAGGCTAGGTGGGGACCCACAACCCCCTAGCAACCACCAATCAGCATGAGACAGGGAAAATACCTGGGATGCCAGGTGACCCTCCCAGTAGTTTATGGTGATTGATAACGTGTTGGGAAACCATGTAGTTCAGCACGTACACCCCTCAAGGCTTAAACCAATCAGTTCAAAGGAATCCCCCTCTTGTACTAACCAATCACCCCTACCTAAATTGTTCCTACCAGTGAATGTGCTAATCATGTTTTAGAGCTGTTTTATGATTTTCCCATGGTATGTGATGATTGCTAAGAGATGCTATGATGTATGAGAAGTCCCTGCCTTCCCCAAAGAGTGTATAAAACTGCTGCAAACCCTGGGCTCGGGGCCTCTCAGTGTCACCAGTTGCTGTGTGCGCGGAGGACCGAGCTAGCTCGCAATAAATACCTCTTTGCTGCTTACATCGATCTTGGTCTCTGGTGGTCTTTGGGGGTCCCGAATTCGAGCATAACACTCTTAAACCTGTTGGAGGAGAAATGGAAGAACAAAAAAAATGAACAAAACTCTAGTTGTTAACAGATAAGTAGATGACTTGGATTAAACTTATATCTAAAAATCAATTAAATTTTAGATTTTTTTCCAGACTAAATGTCATTTTATAGCCCATCAAACTTTTTTCCTCAGGATGGACAAATAATATAATATGTTGCAAAAAATAATCCCTTAATGTGTCAATAGCACATTCCTGTGGACAAAGTGTTTTCATGTAGATCATCTTAGTTGACTGTCCCAACAAGTCCAGGAAGTAGAAGAACAGTGCACAGTAGGGTGCTCCTACTCAGGGGACTGGAGGACAAGTCTTCTGCAGATAAAGAATTATTGAAAGTAGACATTGTAGAAATAGTCCTTACTAAGATTTAAGTATATTGTCACATAAGTTTGAAAACTTCCCAAGTTCAATCAAAATAATTACAGTGTATCCCGAATGGAGGGCACCTAAGGAAAGCTGTAGCCTTGCCAGCCATGGAGTGATATGACTATTGGAAAGAAGTTATAATAATAGGACTGCTACAGTTGAAGGGAGCCAAAAAATTAGAATTTATTCATTGTTTAGGGTAAAAGGATGTTCTTGTGAATGGTGGACAAGATCACAAATTGTCTTGGGGAGTCTGATAAAGATCCCTAGATCAACTTAGAAGGGAAGGGGCTGGAGGTGAAGGAAGCTCCCCAAAGACTACACCTGAGCCCAGTTTTGGAGTTTGGAAGTTAGGCATGTCAAGGGGAGGGGCTCCAGCTCCTAAGACTCACTCACTATACCGATTTATCTCCCTGGATTTCCCTCTCTCAGCTGTAAACACCTATGACCCCTTCGCTCCAGTCTTTTTCATGCTGGGTGATCAAGTACACCAATAAAATATCAGAAACTTTCCTACTTGAGTCCAAAATAAATTTTAGTCCCTTTGAGCCTCTCACCTAGCAAAAACCATAAAAGACGTTTCAATGTACCTTCACCTATTGGAGGGAAGAGTCTCTTTCCAATTTACTAAGTCAAAAGTCCAAGACAAGCCAGGCATGGTGGCGCATGCCCGTAATCCCAGTAGCTCGGGAGACTAAGGCAGGAGGATTGCAAGTTCAAAGCCAGCCTCAGCAATGGCAGGGTGCTGAGCAATGCAGTGAGACCCTGTCTCTAAATAAAATACAAAAAATAGGACTGGGGATGTGGTTCAGTGGTTGAGTGACCCGTATTTTGAATTTGCAAGAAAAATATGGCATCAGCACTGAATGTATGATCTAACATGCTTGGCATGATAAACAGCACAGCGTCTCCCAGTACAACTGTCAGGCAGGGATGAACCCCAGAGAGGGAGTCATCACTACAGAATGACAAGAAAAAATGGAAAAGGACAAATTAAAGGAAGAAACTATCAAGAAGAAAGTCAGAAAATCATTTTATATACAACTTGTATTTTAAAAAAAAAACTGCTAAATTGAGGTGCCTTTAGAAAAACACAAGAACAATTTCTGGCTAAAACAAGCAGACTAATGGCAGTGGACTTTTAAAGAATAAAGAAAAATTGCCAAGATATGGAAACAACCTAAATATCCATCAATGATACAATGGAAAGGGAAAATGGGTACACATGTACAGTGGAACATTATTCAGACCTAAAAAAGAAGGAAATTTGCACTGCCATTTGCACCAACATGGATGGACCTGGAGGACATTATGCTAAGTGAAATAAGCTAGGCATGAAACACTGTATGGTCTTACTTATATGAGGAACTAAAATAGTTAAACTCAGAGAAGCAAAGCATAGAACGGGGATTCCCAGGGACTAGGAGAGAGGGGGAAAGGGAAGTGATGGTCAAAGGGTATAAAATCTCAGTTTCTCAAGACAAATCAATTCTGAAAATGTACTGTACAGCAACACACAGAACTAACAACCGTGTACGGTATTCTTGAAATTTTCTAAGAGGGTAGATCTCACATTTAGTGTTTTTACCACAGAATAAATATATGCACACATATATACATACATAAATTGGGTAGGAGGAAACTTGGATGGATTTGTATTTGTGGTGATAGTTTCATAGATAGATAGACAGATAGATGATATATATAGATATGTGTGTGTGTGTGTGTGCGTGTGTGTGTATAATTTGTCTATATCTACATATGTGACAGTACCTGAAGAATGAGAGGTGACTGATTAGCAGGATGAGCTAACTGAATTCTAAGCCAGCAGAGGGGAAAGCTGAGACGCAACTACTTTGCAATGCAGAACCTCCTAAGGATACAGGACTGGTGGCAGCAGTCTGGATATATAAGAAAAGATGGGACTTAAAAAGAGAAGCCATTGCTCACTGTGGTGGCACATGCCTGTAATCCAGTGGCTAAGGAGCCTGAAGCAGGAGAATCAGGAGTTCAACGGCAGCCTCAGCGAAAGAGAGGTACTTGGCAAACTCAGTGAGACCTTGTCTCTAAATACAAAATAAGGCTGGGGATGTGGCTCAGTGGTCAAGTGCCCCTGAGTTCAATCCCCAGTAGCCCCCACTCCCTGCCCCCCCCAAAAAAATGAGACTGTAAATCTATTTAAGAGGCAATCATATTGCTAGCTCTCAAATGTTCTTGACCTCCTGGGAAACTGATTGTCCATCAGAGTTTCTTCTCTGAAAAATATGATAGCGTAGAGAGTTCTGGAATGGAGAATGCTCAACTCAGCTGAAGTTGGGATTGCTGTGCCAAAGACAGGTGGACTGAAATTTTACATGCTCTGCCTGCCCTCTTGCTCTGCCAGCTCCCAGACCCAAAGCCACCAAGTGAAGTTGAATGTGGGTAGCCTTGCTTGGGGCACCTGGCGTAAGGAGTGACTGGGGCTGAAGTCCAGCTCCTCTCTCCAGCCAAGTGCCCTGGTGCAGGGTGTGCCCTCATTCTCCAGAAGGCACCATCTGATGACCAACTGACTCCTGCAGAGAAGCCTCCCCCAGAGAAGGCGCCTTTTCCTAATCTTCATCAAAATCTGGCATGGATTTGCAGTGGCCCTTTCTGGGAGTCTGGCAACCGAATTTATAATCTTCATGAAAGATCCTTCTCAGGGGTATCCAATCAGCCTCTGGTAAAATAGCCAACAGCAGCCCAGCCAGGCCTCTCTGCAGCAAGGCCCACAGTTGGAAAGCTGCAAGACATGGCTTCACCCCAGCCATCAGTAGGCTCTGAGCACAAAAGCGCAGGGAAACTTCTTCAAGAAAACTGAAACAATCTGAAAAGGGCCACTTGAAAGGAGCTGAATTTTAAAAGCTACTCATCCATCTCCTCAGAAAAGAGGACTTGAAACAATAGCAAGAGGTATACAAAAGAAATGAAGTGGTGCAACCACTCTGGAAAGCAGAATGGAGATTCCTCAGAAAACTTGGAATGGAGCTACCACTTGACCCAGTTATCCCACTCCTCTACCTATACCTAAAGGACTTAAAATCAGGATACTAGAGTGACGAAGCCACACCAATACTTATAGCAGCTCAGTTCACAATAGCTAAACTATGGAACCAACCTAGCTGTCCTTCAACAAATGAACAGATAAAGAAAATGTGATATATGTACACAATGGAATATTACTCAGCCTTAAAGAAGAATGAAATGATGGCATTTGCTGGTAAATGGATAGAGCTGGAGAATATCACGCTAAGTGAAATAAATCAATCCCCAAAAAACCAAAGACTGAATGTTTTCTCTGACATGCTAATGCTAGTTCACAATAAGGGGAGGGACAGAGAAGAATAGTGTTACTTTGGATTAGAGAGGAGAGTGAAGGGAGGGAATGGGGCATGGGGGTAAAAAGGATAGTAGAATGAATGGGACATTATTACCCTATGTGCATGCATATATGACTACATGACCAGTGGACATCATGTACAACCAGAAGAATGAGAAGTTATACTCCATTTATGTATGATGTGTCAAAGTGCATTCTACTGTCATGTCTAACTAATTAGAACAAATAAAAAATAAAAAAGAAACAAATCAAGAAAGTGTTTTGAAATTAAAGTAGAATAGAAGAAATGAGAATTTCCATAGGAATCTTGGAAGAAAATTTGAAGAAATAGGAGAAAAATACAGAAGAAAATTAGGAAAAGTTAATCTCCAAATAATAGGAAACAAAGAAATGAAAGATAATTTTCTAGAATTAAAAGGTGTAAGTTTCTAGATTGTCAGTAGATGAAAGTATCAAGTACACAGACAGTAAATTTAAAAATAGATCTATATCAAGGCACCTCATCATGACATTTTAGAATATTAAGGACAAAGAAAACAAAGTCATAAAGCTTCTATAGAGGAAAAAAAATCAAGTTATATTCAACCTGAGAAACCAGAATTGCTTCAGAGTTTTCAAGACCCACAGACAATGGCATATGCCCTCACACTTTTGAGGGAAATAACTCCCAATACAATAGAATTCAATACCTGGTAAAAATTAATTATAAGTTAGGAAAGAAGTAACTTAAAACAGACACAAATGAGTTATGGTAGGATAAGGGTATTTTCTTGGATCCTCAAGGTCCCCCAAATTTTAACCATTATATTATGTTTCCAAGGGAAGCTGCTACAGAATTTATTCTCAAGAAATGAAGGTAGAGGGTCTAGGAAACACAAGCTTCTACTCAAGAACAGGGAAGGTCATCCCCAAGTGGATGGTGAAGGGAGATCCAGGAAATGGGAGCTGAGCCTGAGGGCAGCCAGGCTGGGAGGGAAGTTCAGAAGAGTCTCCCCAGAGAAGAAGATAAAATTCCCGGGGGATTCCACACCACAAGAAAATACCCTCTCTTTTCTTTTTCAGTCACAGACAGACACAATACCCGTATTTTATTTATTTGTTTTTATGTGGTGCTAAAGATGGAACCCAGTGCCTCACGCATGCAAGGTAAACACTCTACCAACTGAGCTACAGCCCCAGTCCAATATTCAATCTTCCAGGGAAGATTTTGGAGCTGACTTAACAAAAAGTATATAGACAACTGAATGAAAAACCAAGACAATTATTAGCTTCCAGAAAGACAAAGTTTTAGAAGAAAGGAAAAGTCATTAAAATACTATTTGCCTAAATGGAGTTACATAGTCATAATAATTGTTGAAAATTGAAATTGTTTTTGAAATTGTTTTTTTATTTGTTCTAATTAGTTATACATGACGGCAGGATGCTGTTCAACTCATTGTATGTGAATAGAGCACAACTTCTCTTTTCTCTGGCTGTGCAAGATAAAGAGTGACACCATTCGTGCAATCATACATACATAGGGTAATAATTCCATCTCATTCCACCATCCTTCCCACCCCCACACCCTCTCCCCTCCCCTCACTCCCCTCTACCCAATCCAAAGTTCCTCCATTCTTCCCTAGCCCGCCCCCATTATGAAATTATGACATAACTATTTGGGGAGGCTGGGCAGATTGGCAGCACACAAAGGCCATGGTAGGGAACTAGAGCATGCCTAGACTGCAAAGGAGTAGGAAGAATCAACGTTCAGAGGTTATTTTCTGCTCTGGAGGAAACACCAAAATAGCTAAAAGGATCCAAAGATTTTGCCTTTAGGAAGAAGGAGATAAGGGAGCAGAAACTGTTTAGGAAATAAAATTATTGAACTCATTAAAGAAAGTAGATGTGTAGTGTTGACCCCAAAAATTAAAATTTAAAAATCAGATGGACCATGTTTTGGGTTGAAAGGAGGGAAGAGGGGAAACAAGTTCACTTTGCAATCCAGTTTCATTTGCAGAAGCAAGATACTCAGGCGTTCAGATATAGGAGACCAGAGCTAAGGAGGCAAGCAAGGTGAGGTTTGGAAAAGAGATTTTGTAATTACTTAAATTGGAAGAGAATTAGCTCTATAGGAAAAATGGAGTTGAGAAATAAGAGGGCTCTGAGACATAAGCATCGTTTAGAGTGTCAGAAGAGATGAAGACTTCATTAAAAGAACAGACAAGAAGCCCAGGAAGATGGGAGTTTCAGTAAGGGGGCAGAGATGGTGATCAAGGTCAGGTATGTGGGGGGTACTCAAGGAGAATCAGATCATTAGAATAAACACTGAAAACATGTCTAAATGGAGAATTCTAATCAAAGGATTAGGTTCACATCCTTTAATGAGCCTTAACTTTCAAAAAGGTTTTGGGTTTGGGAATGATTGTGTGTTTTTCCAGGACACCACACAATAAGTATGCCCTGTTTTCAGTAAATACACAGTTGTCTTTGATGGGGCAGGAACACAAACCCTGCATTAATAAGAAAGTGAATCTTAGGGCAGATTGTCATTACCATCCCCACACAAAGCTCTGTCCCTGTTCTTTGTCCACACAAGGGGTGGCATTGTCTGTCAGAGATGAGCATTCAACTAAAGTTCATGGCTTGGCTGGGATCTTCCTTCTGGCTGGATTTCCCCAGGATCAGCTGCCTGTCATAGGCTGCGGCATATTGATACCCCAAACAAGACAGAAGCACAGGAAAACAAACAACCGAAGCTGCTTTTCCTTGCTGGAGAGTCAAAACTATATTCAAAATACCAAATGTTATCTTAAATTTCCTTTAAAGAGGAAAGCATACTTGAAAGACTCCTTATTTCGTTTTGCTAATTTGAATTCACAGCTTGGCTTGAGGACCAGAAGCGTAACTGGTAGCACATGCTGCCTCTCTACTCCACATACTTTTCTCCTTTTTCTGTTTCTACCCATTTTCACTTCTTCTGAACAGATACAAAATGAACAGAATGGTCTAGCTTTGTAGTTTTTTAAAAGTTCACCATAACACTTTGTGGCTGAATTTTCCCATTTGCCTTTGTAAGTTATTGCTGTCTTCCAGACATTTCCATCTCAGCCATGTCAGAGGCACACATAGTAGGAAGAATGGTACTAGAATTGATTGATTTAGTGTTCACACAATTCTGTTAACAACACCCCCGAGAACTTGGTTGGCCAACAGCTTTTGTGCCAGTATATTTAGCAATTTCCCTGAGGCAAGTATAAACCAAATGAATAGTATTCTGAGGACAGAGAGGTGGCCCTGAGTTCCCAGGTTAGAGCTGCTAGGGCACAGCAGGGGATAGCCCCACAACACCTGCTATCTGCCCATTTCCCCAGACCAATGCCAGGAGCTTCGACAAAGCAGCAAATGACTGAAATGTCATCCTAAAAAGCATATTTTGAAGACAAATGAGGAAGCAATGAAACTGACCCAGATTAATTAGAATTTATGAAGCTTGATAAACAGTTCGTGTGACAGAGTGAGGATTTATCTGTGGGGACTATATTATATATAACATACTCTTACACTTCTGTAATCCATTAAAATGCTATTCAAACAAACAGTACAATAATGAGATCTTAAATGACACAGGAATAGTTGAAGTGCATTGACAGATCAATAATGGATGGCTTTGGAAATAGAAGACAGAAGAGATTTTTCTAGAATCTAGTTATATTCTTCTTCAGAGTCTACTGAGAACCAACAGAGATGACCAGGAAGGAAGATGGAGCATTGAAGTGATTTACCTCCAACCCCAGCAGCTGCACAGATCACTTAGCCAGTGTTCTCCTTGCTAACACTTCCCTTGCTAGAGTTGATCTCATAGGAGTGATGCTTTGAAAATGGAAGGGAAATGAGAGTCAAGGAATTTTGACTGCCCTCTAGAAGCAGCTCTAGAAGCTGCAAAGGGCAATGAAATGCTTCTCCCCAAGAGTCTCAGGAAAAGAATGCAGCCCTGCCAACCCCGTGATTGTAGAACCTCTGACTTCCCAACTGTAGGATTATGAATTTGTGTTTCAAGCCACAAAGTTAGTGGTAGTTTATTGTAGCAGCAATAGGAGAGCAATACATGTCATCTACAATGTGTTCTTGGTTCCAGTTCTCATCCCTGTTGATTTTTCCCATAACCCAAGGTCAAGTAAGGGATCAATTATGTGTCCACAGAGACCCCTGACCTAAAGTTGCAAATAGGGTGTTAGTGATTTAGCAGTAAAGGAAAAGATTATAAATGCTAATGTTTCTGCCTTTATTTAAGAGCTGAATGCCAACGAATTTCCAAGGATAGAATTCAGTTTTCTCAATAACTCTTGAAAGTAGATATATTTTTTAAAAAGTAACTTAAAACCACAAATAAAGATCATGGAATGGAACGTTTTCTTCCTAACATAGACACTGCTTAATAATATCCTTACATGGGTAGCTTCTAAAAGCAGGGGAAGGGAGGGATCTGGAAGAGAAAAATTCAACATGATTGCCAAAAGAAACTGATAAAATATTAAAAAATGGGAGTCTGGTTTTCTATAGTGTTTTAAAAATTTTTCTAATGAGCCCCCATCAGCCCCACTCAGTTATTGAGGTGAGATAAAAGGAGTTTTGCAGGAAAATTTAATGACCAGGGGACTAGGATTCTTTTCTGAGTCTCCAGGTTCCAAGGCCAATGCTCTTCATAACACATCACTGCTGATTACAGAGGAAAAACAAGCTGATCAACACAACTTCCCCAGAGGCAGCCTTGGGCTGAGCAATTCAGCTCAGAGTCCAGTCCTTGGAACTGACACACCTAGGGGAGTTCTAGTACTTCCCCCTACCAGAATCGTGACCTTGAAAAAGGTCAGCATCCTCTTTTGAAACATGGCCACTCCAACACCTGCCTTAGAGACACCATAGGGAGTCAATGAAATACAGGTGCAGAACACAGCCTGAGGGCAAATACGTAAAAAATAATAACCCTCTCATCTTTCAATCGCTATTTGATCTAGTGCCCGAAAATCCACCATTAGAGAGGATTCATTTAGGTTACTGACTTAATCTGCTTTAAAACCAAAATACCCTAGCAAGGGTCAGGCACTAAGTGGCGATCAGCTGCTCACTACTGAGCAGGAATTCCTCTCTGAGGAGAAGAGGGAGCAGAGGGGAACCAAGGGCAGGGGCAGAGCAGGAGCCATCCAAGGAGCAGAGAAGTGACCTCAAGCGTGATCTTGCCAATTACTAGCTGGGTGATTCCTGAAACTAATGGAAACTTCCGGACCATGTTTTCCTCATTTAAGAATGTGTATGCAGCGGGCTGGGGTTGTGACTCAGGGGTGGAGTGCTCGCCTAGCGTGTGTTAAGCCCTGGGTTCGAACCTCAGCACCACATATAAATATAATAAAGATATTGTGTTCACCTATAACTAAATATATATATATATATATATATATATATATATATATATTAAAAATATTTTTTAAAAAGGAATGTGTATGTAAAATGGTTACCGAGTAAACCAAAGGAGATGGCATGTGAACATGCTTCGTAAACTATAAAGAACTGAGCCATAGCCTCAGCCCTTTATATTTTTTGATAGTGAGACAGGGTCTCACCAAATTCTTAGGGCCTCACTAAGTTGCTGAGGCTGGCCTTGAACTCACAATCCTCCCGTCTCAGACACATGAGCTATTGGGATTGCAGGCGTATGCCACCATGCCTGACAATGAGAGCTTTGGAAGTCTTGAGTAATAATACTTTGGGGTTTCACCTGATAACTGATAACTGATAGAGTCTAAGCTTTAAATTATTTTGTACTATTGTATAAAAACGGATAATATTTTACATCATTATATTAAATATTATAATTTTCTCTTATTAATATAATTCAGTTGAATTCTCATTTTTCTCCTTGGCAGTACGGCTCTGAACTCTCCTGAGGAAAAGGAGTTCTGTTAGAGTATAAAATGCAAAGTTTGTGAGGCAGAGAATAAGAAAAGCAGAGATGTGCTACACTCCCCTGTCAAATACCCTTCCCCCTTCCTCCGCTGCAGTGAGGAGCAGAATCCAGTCATGTATGATTATACAAATATATATGCTAGGCTATAAAGCAGTTTGCCAAGTTATTTCAGCATGTAATGTGGACTATATGTCTTATTTTATGGACAAGTTCAAGATTAAATTCATACACAGGCACATTTCTGTATTTAGATACATTGATTATTCAGAGAAACATTTAATTTTAGCATGAATTCAAAGAAAGCTGCTTAAAAAGGAATTAAGAGGATATACCTTGATTAGAGGCCTTTACCTACTATACTTCATTTTTTTTTTTTTTTTTTCCATTTTTCCATGAAATGAAGTCAAAAGCACAGTGACACACTGGAAGTTCTGGCATTTGGCTTTTTGGAGGCTGCGTATAAGAATTGTATGATAGTTTATCATCAAGCACATTAATAATGCCCCAGTAAATATAACACAAGGAGTCTGGATTCATCTTTACACAGCCTGCTTTGGAAATAAACTTGCTTGGGCACAGCAGCAAACCTTGTCCTTAAACAAGGAGATCACTTTACTTTCTTTCCTTTGGCTACAACTAATTTGAATAACAAACTCATTTTGAAAACTGGATTAAAGAAACACATTTCTGGGGCTGGGGATGTGGCTCAAGCAGTAGCGGGCTCGCCTGGCATGTGTGCGGCCCGGGTTCGATCCTCAGCACCACATACAAACAAAGATGTTGTGTCTGCCGAAAACTAAAAAAATAAAAATATTAAAATTCTCTCTCTCTCTCTTTAAAAAAAAAAAAAAAAAAAAAAACACATTTCTGAGGAAATCACAATCCCCTTCTACAGCCCCACTCCCAGGCCCAACCCAAAATCTCCGTTTGCACACTACAGCAGCTCCCGAATGCCCCCCATCAGCCCCACTCAGTTATTGAGGTGTGATAAAAGGAGTCTCGAGTCCCGAATGCATTTTGATTGCGGGTTTTGCATGGCTGAGTGACCAGCGGGGATGAGGACCTGCATGTGGCCTGACAGTTTGCCCAGTGTGATGCGTGTGAGTTCTCTCAGCCATAGAGGATCGTGCAACTACGGAACAGAACTTCAGCAGAGGAGCCTGCCAGCCAAGAGCTCACCTTCCTACAAGAGCCTCCACAACCAGGAAGACACAGTCTTATGGAAAGGATGGAAAGAAATTAGTGACTAAATACATTTGGGGTCTCTAAAGTATTCTGAGAAAAAAAGACTATTTTGAGTTTCCTTTGTTTTCTTTAGATGCCAACTACTGAATTATAGGAATCTCTTCTATGATGCCATTTTATTGGACTAAGAAAAAAAATCACCTTGTTTTCAATTTGCTCGATACCATCTGAACAGGTAAGAGAGAAAAGAGAAACTAAATAGTAACATAAGCCTCTGACACATGGCCAGTATTGTTAAAAGGAAGGAAAAACAGTGTAACATATTTACCTTTTTAACCAAAGTTAGTACAAATATATAAGTTCTCTCTACCACTACTCCAAATAACATTTATTAGTTTAATGACTCAATGTTTATGTATTTCCTTTCCCTGAAATAGTTTGCATAAGAGAATATCATCCAGTTTCCCCATAAGAGGGTAAGATAGACTAGAAAAACATGAAATCTCTGATCTCAAACATGACCATATAATAAAACTCTACACCTCTTATGGAAACTGGCTCACTGGTGGGGGGCAATGAGCTATTCGTGGTCCTCCAGAGCAAAGAGCAGATCTGGGAGGATCACTTATTTTTTTTTTTTTTTTTTTTTTTTAGAGAGAGAGAGAGAGAGAGAATTTTATTATTTATTTTTTAGTCATCGGCGGACACAACATCTTTGTTTGTATGTGGTGCTGAGGATCGAACCCGGGCCGCACGCATGCCAGGCAAGCGCGCTACTGCTTGAGCCACATCCCCAGCCCGGGAGGATCACTTATTAACTGACATTCTTACACATGGGGAGAAATCTACTATTTTCATTTTTTTGGAAAAATCTCCAGTGTTGAGCATATATTTTGGCTTGTGGTATACTGATATTCTGAAAAAAAACCATGTAATTATACATTTTTGAAGGAGTAATAGATACATGCAGCATCATACTCCAAAAGATATGAAAAGCTGGGCGTGGTGGTGCACACCTGTAATTATTAGCTGCTGGGAGGCTGAGGCAGGAGGAGCACAAGTTCAAAGCCAGCCTCAGCAAAAGCAAGGCGCTAAGCAACTCAGTGAGACCCTGTCTCTAAATAAAACACAAAAAATAGGCTGGGGATGTGGCTCAGTGGTCGAGTGGCCTGAAAATTTAATCCCTGGTACATCTCCCCGGCCAAAAAAAAAAAAGTACAAAAAGATTCATAGGGAAAAGTTCCCATCTCCTCTGTCTCTCCAGGGAAAGCCACTCTTGTCAGTTTGTTATGTTCCTTTCCAGAAAAGTTTCTATGTACATATCAGCAAATCCATACTGCTCCATCCCTGCTGGTATTCTTTTTACTTATTCCTTTGTCTTAGATGGTCTTCTACTCTTGTCCACGTGAATGGACTGTGTTCTGTTTAACGTACTGTTGTAGAATATCCTCTACCTGTGCAATGGATTGACTTTTACCTAATGACACAGTTACAAACACATACACACACACACACACACACACACACACACACACACCTTTATTGAGATATAATTTACAAACCATAAAATTCAGTTTTTTTTTCAGTCCTGGGGATTGAACCCACAGTGTCACACATGCTAGTCAAGTATTCTACCCCTGAGCTATATTCCCCTTGTTTTGAAACAGGGTCTTGCTAAGTTGCCCGTGCTGGTCTTGAACTTGTGGTTCTCCTGCCCTGGCCTCCTGAATAGCTGGGATTATAGGTGTGTGCCTGGCTAAAATTTGCCCATTTTGAACATACAAGTAATGACTTTTAGTAAATTTACTGACTTGTACAACCATCACTGTAATCCAGTTTTTGAACATTTCCATCATCCCAATAAAATCCTTCCTGCCTATTTACAGTTAATCCCCATTCCTATTCCCAGGCTAACACAACCACTAATCTACCTTCTGTCTCACAGGTATTGCACGCAACTATAATTGGCTCCTTCCACTTTGGATAATGTGTTTGGATACACATGGGGATAATGAGATTTATCCATGTCAGAGCATACATTTGTTCTTTTTATGGCTGAGTATTATTCCATTAACCACATTGTCCATTCTCAGATCACAGTTATTTGAATTGTTTCTAGTTTGGGGTCATTGAGAAGAATGCTGTTATGAACTTGTGTATGTGGGAGTTTTTGTGTGGATGTATGTTTTCATATTTCCTGAGCAGATACATAGGAATGGAATGGCTGGCCATATGGTAGGTATACATTTTCCTTTTTAAGGAACTGCCAGATTGTTTTCCAAAGTGTCTGAACCATTTTCCATCCTCTCTGGCAATGAATGAAGATGAGTCTTCAAGTTTACTACTCTAAGTAGGCTTTGCTTTAAACTGTAGATTGGCATTGAATCCTCTTGTGGGTTGAGATGTGACCCCCTTCAGAAAGATTTCAAGTCCTAACTTCTAGTATCTATTGTTAGGACCTTATTTGTAAGTAGAGTCTTTGTAGATGATTCCATGGAGATAAGGTCTTAACCAGTAGGACTGTGACCTTTTAAAAATAAACTCAATCTTGTCAATGCTTTGATGTTGGACTTCCAGCCTCCAGAACTATGAGACAATGAATTTCTGTTGGTTAACCCAGTTAGTGGTACGTTGTTAGGGCAGCTCTAATAAACTAAGTCATAGATCTTCAGTCTATGACCATAAAATAGGATATAGGGTATTTAAACAAATCCATTCTCATGACAGCGGTGAATTGATTGTATATTTTAAAAATAACTAGGAAAAATAATAGTGAAACTGTTCCCTAAAGACCAACTCATTTACCCATTAACTACAGAACAGTCTGATTTATGGCTAGCCTTATAATATGAATGGTCTCTTTCTAGACCTTGAAAAACAGTGGGGCTCAAAGTGTAATTATAGCAGAGGAGACTCTGGAGAAAAGCAAATTATGCAAAGACATGCTTTGATAAGCCTGCTTTTCGAGGGAGAAAGTCGAAATTTAAGTCATTTGAGTTTAAGATACTTTCATTTGGTTCCACCATGAAAACCAAAATGTCAACTATCACTTGTTTTCCCTTTTGATGTTATTTATATAACCGTGTTGAAGGAAAACTCTTTTCTCTTATAGCTCATCTGAGAATATACCAGCGCTAGGTGTATATCCCATTTTCCTCTTCAAATCTTTTGACTCCCTTATGCCCTTTCCTCTACACCTAGGACTGCATTATTGGGGCCTCTCCCCAATGCTTCTGTCTGGCCTCACTAGTAGGAGCACTGGAGGGGCACAGAGGATAGGGTGAGTGGGCTGCCAGGGCTTCTGTTCCCCAGTGCCCTCCCCTCAGGCTGCACCTTGGCTGTGCCAACCAAAGGCCACAGCTCCTTTGCCTGGGGTCTCAGAGGAATTTAATACTTATCTATTGCTGCATAATAAACTATCACAAATTTAATGACTTTTGGCAACACACACTTGTTATCTCATAGTTTCCGTGGGTCAGAAGTCTGGGCCTGGCTCAGCTAGGCCTGCTGCTCATGGTCTCCCAAGGTGGTAATTTAGGCATTGACCAGATTGCATTCCTTTCTAGAGCCTAGGATCCTGCTCCAAGTTCATGATATTATTGGCAGAATCCTACAAGAATTCTATTTATTGTGGTGATTGGACTGAGGTCCCTCCCCTTGCTCACTGTCAGCCGAGGGCTGTTCTCAACTTTTAGAACTCACCTACAGTCCCCTCCTACTGACTCTCTCACAGCATGGCAGCTCACTTCTTCAAGACCACAAGAAGAATCTCTCACTCTGTTATGAAAGATGATCTTCCATAATGTGACTTGATCACAGGAGTAGCATTCCCTCACCTCTGCTAAAATTCTGTGGCCAGAAACAAATCACAAGTTCCAGCCATATTTAAGGGCAGGGGATTGTATAAGGGTGTCATTTCTTGGAGGTCATCTTAAAATTCTGCCTACCATAGGGTAGAAAGCCTGTCCGTTGTTCAGCCTTAAACCACCCCCATGAGAGGGTTCCATCTGTTCCTGCCAGGATCCTTACAGATAAAAACCTTCTCTAAATGACCTGCTTCAGTCATGTAGTTTTCTGAGCCCTCTCTGAGCCTGTGCCAGCTAGTGGCTGAACTTGAGAGAAGGCAGGCTGAGCTGAACTGTTTAGCATCTCAAAGCAAAAGATGAGGATGGTTTCTACCTGGCTGCAGATGGCACAGTGAATGAAGAGAGAGCAAGACTCCACAGCTGCAAGCCAAGCAGAGGAAGGAGTAGATGACAAAGGAGGAATTTTGGGAGTGACACGTGGAATGGTATGCAACATAAACCCACTCACAGTCGATAAAATCGACATTGTTCACTCCTGCCTCAGGTTGGCAGATTTTCTCTGGAGAACAAAAGGAAGAATACGGTCCTATTTTGCAGTTGTTTTGGAGCATGAACAAGGTTCACTTCTGTATTTTTTAGAAATTTTGTTTATTAAAAAGTACCCATGATCCTAGACCACTGGTCACTATGCATATAGAAACCTTAGCTGGATCCAACTTGAAAACTTGTCCTATTAATCAGCATCTGCATTTGTGATTATTTCACTCACTGTAATGCACGATAATCCTATGATCTATCTTCAAAGGAGCCAGGGCCTAGAGAAAACTACTAAAAGAAAAATAAAAAAAAAAAAGAAAAGAAACAGTCTAAATACGGTGATTGTTGACATCTTGCATTGATTTACGTGTTGGAGAGACACGGAAGTATTGCCTTCAGTTCTATTTAATTGCATCCTGAAAAAAGCTATGTAAACTTCAATGATTAGAGATGGCATAGAACAGAAGTTCTCAGACTGTGGTCCCCAGGCCAGAAGCACAACCGTCACCTGTGGCACTTTATTCTTGTGCCTTCACTCAGACCCACGGAACCAGAAATTCGAGGTGGGACATGGTGATCTATGGCTTAACAATTCCTCCAAGTGATTCTTACACAGCCTTCAAGTTGAAAACCACCAGCTACAAAGTGAAGGATTAAGGATTTAGTGATTTTTACCTGTATGTTTAAGGGTAGTGTTCTTTTAAAACAAAAATGGAGAGGGAGGGAGAAGTGGAGATGGAAGAGAGAGGAAGAAAAGAGAAGAAGAGAGAGACAAGAGGGATAAAAAAGGGGAAACTACTCTCATTCCTCCAGGAACTGAGAGGCCTCCGTGTGCTGGTGACTGTGCTCTTCAGGATGTAGGGCCCAAATTCCTAGCGTTTTCCTGTTTCTGTGGTATAAATCCTGCCACCACAATCGACTCCAAGCTGCCAACACGAGGAAGATGGGATTGGGACCTTGGAAACCATCTCAGCAGGCTCCTGCTACCTTTTAAGAAAAGGAACTGTGGCCCTTTGTGACTTAGCTAAGCCTCCCTGGGCTTGTCTATCAGGTGTGACGAAGCCCTTAGGCCAGGGTCTCTGACACTTGGCCTTAGGGACACCTGGAATTAGATCTTCACCCTGTGGACTGAGGGATGTGTTCCCTGCTTCCCCGGCCAATATCCCCACAGGGGCAAAAATCATTCCTGATGAACAATCAGTGCCTTAGAGCGACTTTCCAGCCTTCTCAGTACTTTATAGCATTCTTTAGGTCTTTTTATTCACATCTGCCCTGTGGAATGATTTAGTTCCGACCCATGGTTCCCACTCTTGACAGAGCTTGCTTTCCTCTGCTAACTCTACCCAGATGACCTCTGTTCAGTGAGTCATTCTGCTTATTGTTATTATTTCTCTGCTCCATGGATAGGTCCTGGTTTTGACACTGGTACTTTACATGGGATGTTATTTGCATTTTAGTATTTCATTTCCAGCAACCATAAAGTCAATCTCTCTTTCTACCTATTTCTTTTTCTCTGTTCCTTTTAGTCATCTCTGGAGGATTAGACATCACTCTTCCTTCCTCTTTCTCCATTCTAAGGAATAAAATGGTTTATTTGTCTCACGGCTCCCTTTCCTTCTCCACCCCTGCTTTAGGAAAACAATAAACAGGGCTGGGGCTGTAGCTCAGAGGTAGAGCACTTGCCTAGGATGTATGAGGTACTGGCTTCCATCCTCAGCATCATATATAGATAAATAAAATAAAAGTTGTTGAGGGCCACAGCCGAGTCGGGATGACGCATGGCATTTTTGCCAGAAGTAGTGGCTGAGAGGTGATGCCAGTGAGCCGTTAAGATGGTGACTTTTGAGTTCTCACGGAGTTCCCTTTGAGTTCCAGTTGAGCTCTCTCGGGGATTCCTGAAGAGTTCGCATTGGTTGGGGAAGTCCCGGAGGAGGGATTTCCGGTTGGTGGTTCCTGGAGGAGCCTCGAGGCATTCGGGAGAGTTCCTGGGGGGCGTGTGTGGAGTATGCTGGTGGAGTTCAGAAATAAAGTTTGTTCCTTTTGAGTGGCTTGTGATTTGTGCTCAGCCAGACTCTGGCAAAAAGTATTGTGTTCAGGACTGGGGCTTTAACTCAGTGGTACAGCACTTGCTTAGCACATGTGAGGTACTGGGTTCAATCCTCAGCACTGCATAAAAAATAAAGAAATAAAATAAAGGCATTCTTGTCCATCTACAACTACAATTTTTTTTTTTAAAGTGTTGTGTCTAGGGCTGGGAATGTGGCTCAATGGTAGAGCGCTCGCTTAGCATGCATGAAGCACTGTGTTGGATTCTCAGCACCACATAAAAATAAAATAAAGATATTGTGTCCACCTAAAACTAAAAAAATATTTTTTTTTTAAATTGTTGTGTCTAGGAGCTGGGGTTATGGCTCAGTGGTAGAGTGCTCACCTGGCATGTGCAGGGCCCTGGGTTCGATCCTCAGCACCACATATAAACAAATAAAGTTATTGGGTCCAACTACAATTACAAAAAATAAATATATATTTTTTAAAAGTGTTGTGTCTATTTACAACTAAAAAAACAACTAAAAAAGAAAAAACAATAAACAAATTTTATATCCTTATAATGTAAAAATTCCTCCAATTTGTTGGCTGTTTAGTAGTAATTAACAAGAACATCTGCTCTGGGTAAACGGACCTATATCAACAAAATCAAGATGATTTTCCCCACCTCTAATAATTTAAAATCACTGTTAACCAATCTGTTAAATAGCATGGATGAAAAAGGCAAGAAAACTGCATGCCCTCCTGGTGACAGAGGTATCGGTACCTTAAAAAGTGAAGTTCCTTGCCCTGGCCCTGGGTGTCGGGCAGAGAAGCCTGCAGCAGCCTTTACCTGTAGGTTACTAGGCAACACCTATGCATCTAGGCACCAGACTCTTTTCGTTTGAACTTATTTTAGTATTCAGGTTAAGCAGTTTGGGTTTAGCAGATCCAGATATTGGAAGCCTCATTGTCCAGGGATGGTTTAGTATACCACATATGAAACTATTTTTGTTAAATTTCTCCTTTCTTTTCCTGGTGGTGGGGTGAGCTGATGGCTGAGGATTGAATTTCTGAAACTATTTTTTAAAGGCCTCTTTTACTAAAAGAACCATTTGTACACCAGGTAGAGTAGTGCTGGTTTATAATCCCAACAACTTGGGAGTCTGAGGCAGGAGAATTACAAGTTCAAAGTTAGCCTCAGCAACTTAGCTAGGCCCCAAGCAACTTACTGAGACCCTGTCTCTAAATTAAAAAAAAATAAAAAGGCTTAGGGATGTGGCTCAGTGGTTAAGCACCCCAGGGCCATCCCCTTGATATATATATAAAAAAATAACTATTTGTGTTTTTTTTTCTTTTACATTGTACTTGAGTTTGAAATAGATGACCTCTGATAATCCCTCCCAATTTAGAATTCCATAAAGTTCAAATGTTACTCTTTAAAATGCTTTAAATACCATGATTTTTAAGAAAATCTGATTAACCAGTAGTGTAATAATTCTCACAATCATTTCCAGTTCTTGCCTCTAACTTCTTTTTAGCTATGCCTTTCCCACAGGAAGATTATCACTGAGAAAATAACTTTAAAATCACAGGAAAGGGGGCTGGGGATGTGGCTCAAGCGGTAGTGTGCTTGCCTGGCTTGCGTGGAGCACTGGGTTCGATCCTCAGCCCCACATAAAAATAAAATAAAGATGTTGTATCCACCAAAAACTAAAAAATAAATATTAAAAAAATTATCTCTCTCTCTGTCTCTGTCTGTCTGTCTCTCTCTTTAAAAAAAAAAAAAAATCCCAGGAAAGGAAATGAGGAGTGAATCAAAATGGTAAACTGGAAAAAAATAAAATAAAAGTCAAACACAAAAGGCAGCAGCATTGAAGGAACAGAGAAACAACCAAAAACTATGATGTGTAGGAAACAAGTAGCACAATGGCAGAGGTAAAATCTCAGTCATACTTTTGATACGCAATAAATATTGCATATATCAACACAAATATAATGTGTTAAATAGTGTAAACTTAAATATAAATGGATCAAACCCACTGTTATTGTTTGGATGTGAAGTGTCTTCCAAAAGCTCATGTGAGAAAATGTAAGAAGTTTTAGAGGAGAAATGATTGGGTTATAAGAGCCTTAACCCAATCAATGGATTAACCCTCTGATAGGATTAACTGAGTGGTAACTGAAGGCAGGTAGGGTGTAGCTGGAGGAGGTGGGTCATTGGGGTATATATTTATATCTGGCAAGTGCAGTCTTCTCTTTCTCTCTCTGCTTTGTGGTCATATGAACTTCTTTCTTCCCCTATACTCTTTCACCATGATGTTCAGCTTCATCTTGACCCTAAGGAATGGAACTGGCTGTCTATGAATTGAGACCTCTGAAACTGTGAGCCCCCAAATAAACTTTTCATCCTCTACAATTGTTCTGGTCACATCTTTTAGCCACAGCAGCAAAGAAGCTGACTACAACACTCACTAATTAAAAAACAGACACTGGTAGTGAAGCCATTCCGTGTGATACTGTAATGGTAGACAGATCATTATTAATTCCTCAGACCCACAAGTGTGTACACACAGAGCGAACCTTAAGGTGCCAATAACAGCAGGAACTGTGCAGCAGGGTGGGAGAGGATGGCCAGGGCATAGGAATTCAGTGCTTTCCACTCAATTTTCTGTAAACCTAAAACTGCTCTAAGAAATAAAGTCTATTAATTTTTAAAAGACCCACTTTAGATCTAAAGACACAAGTAGGTTGACAATGAAAGGCTGCAGTGGTAACCAAAGAAAAACTGGGGCAGCTATATTAATTGAAGCAAAAGAGACTTTGTGGCAAAAATTGTTACCAGGCAAGGAGGTCTTTATATATTGATAATTCAAGAAAATATAAAATTGAAACATATACCCACCTAACAACCACCTAAACAGTGATAGAATAAAAGGGAGAAATAGGCAATTCTACAATAATAGCTCAAGACTTTAATCCCTAACGTTGAATGATGGGTAGGACATCTAGACAGACATTCCGTATGGAAATAGAAGACTTGAAGGATACTCCAAGCCAATTAGACCCAACAGACCTGTATAGAACATTCCACCAAATCTAACAGAATACACATTCTTTAAAAGCGTATAAGGAGGGGGCTGGAGCTGTGGCCAGGCAGTAGCGCACTTCCCTGGCATGTGTGAGGCACTGGGTTTGATTCTCAGAACCACATATAAATAAATAAAATAAATGTCTATCAACAAATAAAAAAATATTTTTAAAAAGCATACAAGGACAAGCTATAGACATTAGGCCACAAAACAGCTTCAATACACTTTAAAACAGTAAGTAATACAAAGTAGCTTCTTGAACCACAACAGAATATTGTTAAAATTATAACAGTATGGGGCTGGGGATGTGGCTCAAGTGGTAGTGCGTTTGCCTGGCATGAGTGCGGCCCGGGTTCGATCCTCAGCACCACATACCAACAAAGATGCTGTGTCTGCCGAAAACTGAAAAAATCAATATTAAAATTCTCGCTCTCTCTCTCTCTCAAAAATAAATAAATAAATAAAAATAAAATTATAACAGTAGGGTGTCTAGAAAAGTCAGGAATATCTGGAAATTAAACAATACACTTTTAAACAACAAAGGGCCAAAGAAGATATCACAAGGGAAATAAAAATTCTTTTAAATGAAAAAAAAAATCCAACATACCAATACTTATAGCTATAGATGTCTACATTTAAAAAGAAGGAAGATCTCAAATCAATAACCTGATTTTCACTTTAAGGAACTGGGAGGTAAAGGTGGGAAAGCAAACCAAACATGAAGCCAGCAGAAGGAAGTATATAAAAAGATTAGAGCACAGATCATTGAAATAGACAACAGGAAAACAACAGAGAGAACCAAGGAGCCCCAAAGTTATACCCACAAAAAAAATCAACAAAACTGCAAGGCATGGTGGTACACGCCTGTAATCCTAGTGCTCGGGAGGCTGAGGCAGGAGGATCTGAAGTTCAAAGCCAGGCTCAACAATGGTGAGGTGCTAAGCAACTCAGTGAGACCCTATCTCTAAATATAATATTCAATATAGGGCTGGGGATGTGGCTCAGTGGTTGAGTGTCCCTGAGTTCAATCTCTGGTACCCAAAAAGAAAAAAAAAAAAAAGAAAGAAAGAAAGGAAGAAAATCAACAAAAATGACAGACCTATACTACACTGACTGAAAAAGTAGAAAATGCAAGTCATAGAAATCAGAAATGAAAGTGGGGGTATCATTCCCAACCTACCAGGGGTGGTGACGTGGTTAACTAAAGAGGAGTTGAATGTCGTGGCATGAATGCAGAATGGTTTGGCCGCTACACCAAAAAAAGCCATGCTGGTGTTTCTTCAGTAAGTTGAAAAACAGACTTATCAGATGTCCCAGTACTTCTACTCCCAGGTATATGTCCAAAATAATTGAAGACAAATATTTAAATAATTATGTACACATACTCATAGTAACATTGTTCACAATAACCAAGAGGAAGAGGCACACAAAGTCTGTATTATCTAATTTAGCTATCGTTAACAGCCTAGTCGGATAGTGCCCTGCCTCTCTAGTGCATTTTATACATAGGGACTGACTTTGACAGGCTAAGAGACTAGTTTAAGGTCATACAAGAAGTCAGGGCCACAGCTGACTTCTGCAACCTAGCCAGGCATGGTGGTGTGTCTGTGGACCCAGATACTTGGGAAGCTGAGGCGGGAGGATCACCTGTCCCAAAAGTTCAAGACCAGCCTGGACAACTCATCTCAAACAAACAAACAAATAAATAATTTCTATGTCCTGGATTCATATCTGGTTCTCTCAAATGCTAGTCTTTCATACTTCTCCTTAGGCCAAAGGGCTGAACTGAGGGCTTTAGGAAACCCAAGACAGGTTGCAAGTGGTGGAAAATAATCAGAGAAGAAGCCAGTCAAGGCCAAGCGAAAGGAATGATGTTAAAGGCCCAGTGGGCGTCTGAGAACCCTTCTCAGCAAGGTGCTACCGTCTGCCTACCAAGGTGCACACAAAGCTGCCTGGCTGAGTGACGTTCCTCCAGCGGTGTTCAGTCTCCTGAGATTAGAAGAGGAAACATAGGACTTCTAACTTGGGCAGCAGCTGTACTGAGTGTATGTGGTGGAAGACAGGAGTATAAACAACCTCACAAGGGGCCAGGAGTGGGAGGCAGGGTTCAGGAGACTGGACTGAGTCCCCAGGAGGTTGACAGCCATGTATGGAGGGAACAAAGGCAGGAGAAGTCTGGAAAAGGAGACTAGATGGCCAGAAAGCAGGCTCTTTAGGCTAATGATTGGTTTTAGGCAGGGATATTTCCTGTTGAGGATAAGGCCAGGGCATTGTCCATAGAAACAAGTGGCTGAAGGACAATTGATGTGACCTCCTGAGCTTGAGAATACTAAGACTTGTGAAGTCAGCACATTGGGTTGGGCATCCCAAGCAACAGAGAAGCTGTCCAGAAGAGGGGCAGAACTTCAGGAGGAACCCAGATGTCACAGTCTCCAGTGATTGTCAGGGAGTGGCCAGTTATCAGTACAAGACAGAGATGAAGAGGGTGAAAAGTGAGAGAGCTAATGATATAAGCAAAAAATGAGCAGATTTTACTAAAATGATGGTGGTATAATGGCACTGGAGTCAAAAGTAATGCCAAGTAGCTGTCACCAACTTCTGACAGAATGTATGAAAAGCTGGTTGACTCTTCAGTTACTCTGAATTCTCACTCTGGCTCTAATAATAATGGTGGTGATGTTAACCACAGCAAATGTAACTTTTACTGTGTGCCACACACTCTTCTAAGTATTTTATCTGCATGATCTCATTTAACTACTTTAATGATCCTGTGAGGTAATAATTCTACTATCAGTTCCAAATTATAGATGAAGAAAATAAAACTTGGTGAGATTAAGAAACATCTCAGGTTACACAGTGACAGAGCCTGGATTCCAACCTATTTATATCTGAGCAATACTTTTAATGCCTCACTATTAAACATCAGGGAAGAATCTGGGTTTATTTTCTCAAACTGGAAAGCACTCAAGTTGAGTAATCCTTAATTAAGACCTTAGCGCATAGGGTGCTCTGCTCTGGTTTACAATTTTAATACCTTGAAGAAATTTAATTCAGGCTTTCTATATCACCCATATTACTTGGTCCACCTTATTTATGGGAATCTTCTTAAAGCATGAATTTACTAAATGTCTTTCCAATTTATTTTCAACAGAGCTGTAGGACACTTTGTCGTGCCTAACATCTTTCTCAAGAAATGACATCCTTATAATCCAGGGAAGACAAATGGTAAGTGAAATAGTTCCAAGACTCAGAAAAGTGCCACAGAATGACTTCTGTCAGAAAATAGACTAAAATTATTCAAATTTTCTGGTGTAGATAAAGAACACTGTGAAAGGGTCCAAGATTATAACCATGAAGGACAGAGAAATGTTCCATCCTGTCTATTCCCAGTAGTAGGCTAAATAGTGCCCTCCAAAAGCTGCCTGAGTCCCAAAGATGTAGCACCTATGCATGTGACCTAATTTGGGAATGGGTTTTGCGAATGTAATTATGCTAAGGATCTGGAGCTGAAATCATCCTGGCTCTAGAATGGCCCTCAATCCAATGACTGTGGTCCTTATAAGAGAGAAGAGACAGATTTTTGACACACAGAGACAGGGGAGAAGGCCATGTGATGCTGGAAGGATGCGTCTACAGATTCAGGGACATCACATCAAGGATTGGAGAAAGGATAGAATGTTTTTCCCTCAGAGCCTCCAGAAAGAACCAACTCTGTCTGTATACCTTGATTTCAGACTTCCGGCTTCTAGTACTTGGAGAGAAATTAATTTCTGTTTTGTTTGTTGGTTTGTTTTGTGCTAAGGATGGAACCCAGAGGCACTTTACTACATTCCCAGCCCTTTTTATTTCTTATTTTGAGACAGGGTCTCACCACGTTGCTTATGGTCTTGCTAATTTTCTGAGGCAGGCTTTGAACTTGCAATCCTCCTACCTCAGCCTCTCAAGTTGTTAGGATTACAGGCATGTGCTGCCATGCCCAGTAATTGCTGCTGTATGAAGCCACCCAGTTTTTGATCACCTTATCTGTGATTTTACTTTCTACAGTTTCGGTTATGTCAATTGCATGGTCAACCATAGTAGAATATTATTAAATGGAAAATTCCAGAAATCATAAGTTTTAGATTGTACCTTATTCTGAATAACATGATGAAAGCTCAAATCATTCCATTCCATACTGCCTAAGAAGTGAATCATTCTTTTGTTCAAGACTTCCAGGCTGTTAATGCTACCTGCCTGATATGCACTTGGTAGCCATTTCAGTTATGAGATTGATTGTACAGTATTTCAGGGCTCATATATAGGGTTCAGTACCATCCACCATTTCAGGATCCACAGGGGGTCTTGGAGCACATCCCCTGAGGATAAAGGGGGACTACTATAATTTGTTACAGCAATCTGAGAAACAAATGCATTCCTTAAAACCAGAATCCTCCTACCTAATGCTGAGGGTGAAACACAGGGGGTTTGTTTTCACAAGAGGGAGGTGCTGCAAACAGAACAGCTGCAAGAAATCCTTAAATTAATTCCTGAATTATTAGAAGGAAAAGAGGAGGATCATGATTGTACTTAATTTGCTAAGATCTTGCAAAAAAAAAAAAAAAAAAAAAAAAGAAAAAGAAAAAAAAAAGAAAAGGAAAAGAAAAATCCTTCCATGTTTTCATGCAAAATGTCCCTTAATGCCCAATCTGTATTGTCTTGGTAAGAGAAAATTCCCAATTACCAAAAATAAGTAAGTGCCCTTATTTCACATATTTATTAAAAAAGAATTTCATCCATTCATAAACTATACACTTTAATATTTCCATTCCACATTCAACGTTTTGTACAGTTTAGGCTATCAAAGTTAAACAATTTCTCAAGGGTAGCTTAATTCTGGAATATGTTAAGTCCTTTTATATTCTGAGTTATTTCCTGTGTTGCAAAGTCCTCTCTGTATCAGGGTTAGGGAACTTGAGGACAAACAATGGTGATGGTAGGGAACTTAGAGGAGTGGAGAAAAAGACTTTCCAACACAGAATCCTAATTTTAAAAATGACCGGAGGAGAGAAGATATGGAATAAATATTTGGACACACAAATACCATCATGGGCAACCTAAATAAAGTGGAGAAGTTTGGGGGGAAAGAATAATGGCCCTCACAGATGTCTACGTCCTTCTCCTGGAACTGTGATTATTTCACCTTATCTGGCAAGAGGAGCTTTGCAGGTGTGAAGGATTTTGAATGAGATTTTCCTGATAATTCAGGTACATAGTTTTAAACACAAGAGTCCTTAGAAAAGAAAGGAAAGCAGGAGTGTGGGAGGAGGTAAGGACGGCAGGCAGACATTGAATGATGAAGTCGCTGGCTCTGAGGTGGAAAGGGGCCATGAGCCAGGGAATGCAGGCTGCAGAAACTGCGAAAAGCAACACTTTCTTCCCGGGAGCCTCCAAAAGGAACACACTTTGCAGACACCTGATTTTAGCCCCCTAACACCTTGTTCATGACCTCCAGAATGGCAAGATAACAAACCTGTGTTGTTTTAAACCACTAAGTTCAGGGTAATCAGTTACAGCAGCAGCATAAACAAATCTGCACTCTAACCTGCTCTAATGAACATAGAAAGTGGGGAAGGGCCGCAGGAAGAATCCAGCCTTTGGCCTGAGAGACCCTCCATGGCCGTCTTCTGAGTGGTTAGTGGTTCAGACTCAGTTCATTTTCTGGGCAGCAGGCAGCAGGCCCCTCTGACCTAATAACCCTGCATCCCTCCCTCCTCCTTCCATCCCCAACAAGATTCCTGAGCAAGGCATGGATCCCAGGAATGTGGCTCCCTCTGGGCACTCACACAGCTGGGAGGTGTGCTGTGAGGACTGATGGATGTCGTGGGCCACAATAATGACTCATCCCTGAATAGCCTTACCTTCTGCCCTGGGGCAGATCCACAGGCCTCTGTTTAGCTCCTGTGCAAGAAGCAGAAAATGCAAATAGCAACTGTTTTCCTGCAGTTTTAAATTCGAATTAAGAAAAGTCCTCCAGTAGGTTTTGCTTTTTCAAAGCTGGTGGGAGGAGGTGTTACAGTCTCTGGGTGCTGCAGCTACAGGGTCCCAAGTCTGTGCTGAGCCTGAGGCCTCGGCCTAGTTTCTCATCAACTCATTAAGAAGCTTCTAGAATTTAAAATGGTAGCTCTTTTATCAGATTCTCTCCTAATAAAGGGGTCAGGGTGTGCTCTGTGGCCAGGGGGCAGGTTGGGTTATAAGATTTGTTTAGTTTCTCTCAGGAAAAAACTAACAAACAAAACAATTTCTGAGCACAAGAAAACCTAGCCCTGCATAGAATTTTTACTCTTCTACGATTGCAGAAGATCTAGAAAATCCATGGATTCAAAACCAAAAACCCAAACAAACCCACATTTGATCCCCTCACATAATTAGAATGAACAGAGATAAATGAATAGCTGAATGAGTGATTCATATGTTTATAATTATTGTAATTAATCAACTAAAAGAGGATATGCCCAGCTCTTAGTCTCGATCAAGTTGGCAAGTGCTTCATTCCAAAAAGATCCCAATTCTGGAAGCCTGTGAAACTCAGAAGACTTCATTAAAGATGACTGATTGCATTAGCTCAGCACATAAGACACTTGCAATGTCATCCTGGGACACAAGCAGCCTGGAACCATAGGAGGTCTGGAGGTTAACAGCTAAACTAGGGCCCTAGCGGCAGAATGAAAGGAAAAGAATTCTTTGGGGAAATCAGCCTTATTTGGACCTGGTGTTCCCTCTGCAAATAGCTCTCAGCTGGCCTCAGACCTGTCATTCGACTCCTTCCACTCTTGTTAAAGCGTTGGAACTAGGGGCCCCTGCCCATTAAATGTGCAACGTCTGTTATTCCAGGAAATCTCTCTAATTCAATGGCAAACTTTATTCTCTTGTATTTAAGTGGTCTGGATTGTGTACAGAGCCATAAGCACAAATTATGGCTACAGAGCCTACTTTTCCAACAGCCCCTCACAGAGACCCCTCCACGCCTTGTCCCCCTGTGAGATGCTATCACCATCCGACTCTCTGCTCCTTGCCCTAGCTCCTGTCCACCACCAGCCTTGGAGTGCTGCTGTTACTGTGGTAACAGTGAGTAACATTCTGGCAATTGAGGGCTAGCCTGTGCACCTACTCATCATGACTCAGGTTATTTCTTTGGAAAAATAGTTTGAGTTTTAAGTCAACCATTTACAATTTGCACTCAAGTATTTATGTTGCCTTTGTATCGTCTCTTCTTGGAATCCCATGAAAATGAATGTTCATAGTTACCAAAGTGAACCAGTGAAAGAAGCTTAGGGCTACAACGTACAATAAACCTGAAAATCAGTATAGCAGTGTATCACTCAGTAAAATAGGTAAACCACAGATCTGGGATGGATCATATGGACTTGACTTTCCTCAAGTCATGATGGAGCTTCAAGGATCAAATGCGATGGTGAGAAAATGCCTTAGAAGTGGTGGGAAGATGCAGACATTCAGGGTTGTTATGTGTCCTGTGCATTTGTAAGAGCCAAGACTGTACTGAGGGACTTCCTTGGTTCAAATCTTGGATTTGAGTCATTTATTCTGTTTGAGCTATTAACCACTCATTCTATTTGAACTCTTCTGGCTGTGTAAACTTGCGCAAGTTACCTAACCGCTATGTGTGATATTATCCTCCTGGGGACAATAATAGTAACCACAGGAAATGATGGTTGTAAGGATTAAAACGTTGAAGTATGTAAAGTGCTTGGCCATACTAAGTGCAGGATACGTGTCAGCTTTCATCAGCATCAACCGCAGCCGCAGCATCTGTGAGAGGCGACCTGGGCCTAATGGAAAGATAATGGCCTAGAAAGACAAAGGGCTGGGAATCCGAGTTCTGGGTGGAATGGACGTTTCTCATTGTTGTAATTATATGCAGCTGCTTTATTGGTCACTCAAGAGAAAACCTGGTAGCTATTTTAGATATTTGTTTGCTTCATCTTCGACATCTCTAGATAAAACTGTGAAGTAAATTAAGGGTTTTCTTTGTACTTACTTCCCCCGCTCCCCTCCAAGTGCAGCTCCCAGATGGACTAGGCTCCCAGCCTGAGCATCCCTAGATTGATGCTGGTAAGGATTCGCCCAGGCTTGCCTTCTCCCCGGGAACTGTCCTCCTGCATTAACTCTGTAGACTGAACACAGGCCTGTGTTTCTGCCTCTCCAAACCCACTAAGGTAGCCAGCCACTCAGGAATAAAATGAAAGTGTGGATGGCTGGGGATATGCAAAAGGTGTCAACACAACCTGGGAAGAAGTATTTACACAAAGGACATCTAATCTCATTTCAGTTACCATTCAGCAGATGACAGAAGATTTGCTATACAACAAAGAGGGGGAACCAGAGATGCGCTAATCCAGGGAACACAAGGCATCACAAGACCCAAAGCCTTAGTGAAATCAGTAAGACCCTCAGAAGTCATGTAAGGCAGGCTCCTGTGTCCATCCCACCTGCTTCTCTGCAGGGCCATTGCAGAACTCCAGGGATCCATCATTCTGTAGACTACAGTGTGAATGGTGCTCCCCGAGGCATCTGGGGAAACTGAGTAGCTCAAGAGGAAAAGCCAGGTGCTCCCCACCATCTCATGGTGAGCCCACCAGTCCACAAATCCTGTGCACACACAGAACTGCTGATCAGCAATTTGATGAACACACCATCCAAGATCACCAGATACTTGATGAAAGCCTGTAATACAAAGGCCTAAGAGCAAAACAAAAGAGAAAAGGGGGATTCAAAGGAAACAGGGAGTGCAGGATGATTTCCAAACAAATGATGAATGATATCCTTAGAAAGGTAAGATAATATATCCATGACACATGTAGAGCGTCCTCAAAAAGAAACAAAATTCAGAGAACATGAAAGGATTTGGGGAAATCAGTAATACAATGCAGAATCATCCATAAAATGGAATATCATTCAGCTACAAAAAAGAACGAAACACTAATTGATGCTACAACCTGAATGGTCCTTGAAAACATTCAGCACAGCAGAAGCAGCCAGACATACGAACACACACTGTAGGATTCCTAAAGAGTACGGGATTTCTTTTAGGGTGATGGAAATGTTCTGAAATCAGCTGGGCACACACCTGTTATCCCAGCCACTTAGCAGTCCGGGGCAGAAGGATCACAAGTTTGAGGTCAGTCTGGGCAACTCAGGGAGACCCTGTCTTGAAACAAAGATAAAACTTTAATGAAGGGCTGGGGTTGTAGCTCAGTGGTAGAGGGCTTGCTGGTCTAGTATGTGCAAGGTTCAATCCCCAGTAGTGCAAAACAAAAAAAGAAGAAGAAGGGTATATTCTATCGGCAAAGAGAGATCTCAAATACAGGATACAAAATAGTTTCCCTGGAACTAGATGACTGACTTTCCAGATTTTAAAGGACCCACTGAACACCTAGAACAAAGAATGGGCAAGACCCACAACAAACTAGAACATGGGAAAATTTAAGAACACCATATAATAGGTCATTGTATGTGTTTCTTATTCTTGCTGCTGTGAGATTTGTAGCTACTGTATTAAGTGAATGTCTGCGCCCCCCACCCCGCAAAAAAAGAATACCATAGAGGTATTTTGGGGTTTGGTTTTATTTTAAAAAATCGTATTATTATTATTATTATTATTATTATTATTATATATTATTATTAACCATGGAGCTACACCCCTAGCCCGTTTTTATTTTGAGACAGGTCTCACTGAGTTGCTTAGGGCCTCACTAAGTAGCTGAGGCTGGCTTTGAACTTGTGATCCTCCTGCCTCAGCTTCCCAAGTCACTGGAATTACAGGCTTGCGCCACTATGCCTAACTTTGTTTTTAAATCCAAAGAGTGTTCATAGAGAACAGTCAGTTCACATACAAGCAAGCATAATCAGGATGTATTTGTCTCAATAGCAACACTGGAAGCTATCAGCCACAAGAGGGAAATCTGTTTTCATCCTGGAATCCTACATCCAGGCAAGCCGTCAACCAGGTGCATGGGAAGATTAAAGACTAAAGCCATTTCCAGGCAAGCAGGGGCATCACATAAATATCACCTTCCACGTCCCCTTTGTAAGGGAAAATGGTGGAGGTAGTGCTCCACCAAAATGAGGGTTCAGGTGGAAAAAAAGGGAAATTGTGGATTTAGAAAATGGAGACTCCAACACTGCGTGAGGCAGAAGGGCGACACAGGTTGGCAGCACAGGAAACTTCTAGAACAAGAACTCTGTAGCCAACTAGAGATGGTAAACCAGAGTGTGTTCAACCTCAGAGAGGCTTGGTACATTTGGGACTGTTGTCCTAGTGTCCGCGGTTTAGCATTTGTCCTGAGACTGTCATCTGTTAAGGAGTGTTATTAATAGTTGTTGCAAGTAAGCCAGGACGGGGGGGGGGAGGTCTCCACTCAGCTTCTGCCATGATCAAGTGCAGCAGCGTGCGAGACACGTGCAGTGAGCCCTCTTGCTCTGACACGTGACTATGTCTGAATGCTGATGGGTGGTGATTTATTTCTTTTTCCCTTCGATTCTTTCTAGCTCCTTGTTCCATGTTAAATTCACGAATAAAATGGCACACACTTAGACACGAGTGGTTCAGGACAGCCAACTCCTGGTTTTAGGAGACGGTGGGAGAAAAACCCTGTTCCTGCAGGCCCTTCAGCATCAGCCCATCATGCTGTGGCCACTGCTGAGCCCACACACGGAGCCAGCCCAGGAGGTCAGTGGGAAACTGTGAAGTTTAATATTAGAAGGCCTCATTTTTTTTTTTTTTTTTAATTTTGCAGTAAACTTTCATCAGTGAGAAGCTAAAACAAATATGTAAATGCAGGTTGTGTGAAACATTAAGATCAGAATTTTCACATTATGAAAGTTGTTGCTGAATGTTGGTCACAATGTTTGTGGACATGTACCGTCTACACGGGAGCTGTCATCCTGTCACAGCCACGCAGAAATCAGAGGGCACAGACCTGCTGATGGTATTTACTGTGAGCAGTTATTTTAAGTATTCTCAGAGACAACAATTTGATACATGCAGCTGTCATTTATATCTCATTCAGGGAGTGTGACTTTCTATTTACATCAAATAACTGTTCTCCTTCGTTGGTTTTGTTTTTTAATTTCTAGTTTTATTGCAGATTTGAAAAATGAGGCATTAGCTGTTTCTGTTGGCTCCATTATCTGCAGCAGAACTTTGCAAATGGCTAATGATGGTGGTTTGATAATGTCATCAGATGTTCCAAAGAGAGAAGCAGTTCAGCCCAATTATGGCTCTTCACGCCTGTGCAACTCATGGAATCAATGTAAAGGGGTTTCTTCTTTCAGAAGTGAAAGGTCTGTGAATTATTGATGTTCTGTTATAAATTCAGTTTAAAAATTCATGAACAAAAATAGAATGATTTTTTTTTTTCAGAAGTAATTTAAATACAATTTTTGGAGGCGCCCTGCTCTATGGAACAAATAACACACTCTTAATGCTGTTAAGAAACCAAATGGTCTTGGCAATGATTTCTTGGCTATGACACCACAGGCAACAAAAGTAAAAATAGACAAGTGGGACCACATCCAACAAGAAAGCTTCTGTAGGCAAAGGACACCAGCAAGAGAGGAAAAGGCAACCTCCAGAGTGGGAGAGAAACACTTGCCAGCCTTATATCTCATTGGGAGTTAACACCCAAAATATGTCAAGAACTCCTACAAATCAATAGCAAAAATTAAATAAATAATAGCTCAAGTCTAGTTCTCAAATAGACATTTCTCCAAAGAAGACATACAAATAAGTAACAGATATATAAAAAGGTGCTTGACATCATTAATAAGGGAAATGCAAATCAAAACCAAGAGATGCCATCTCATGCTTGTTAGGATGGCCATTCTTGGAAGGAAGGAAGAAAGGAAGGACAGAACTAGTGTTGGTGAGGATGTGGGAAAACTGGACCTTGTGCACTACTAGTGGGGATATAAAATGGTGCAGCTGCTCAGAAAATAGTATGGAGGTCTCTCTTAAAGTCAAAAATGCATTCCAATATGATCTAGCAACTTCTGGGTATTTATCGGAAATAATTAAAAATAGGATCTCAAAGAGATATTTGCCTCCCGTGTTCATTGTGGTATTATTCGCAGTAGCTAAGGGGTGGAAACAACTTAAATGCCCGTTGATAGGCCAATGGCTAAAGAAAATGTGATATGTACATACAATGAAATATCATTCAGCCCGACAAAAAGTAGCTGCATATGACCACTGAGGCCATTACACTAAGTGAAATGTCAGACACGGAAGGACAGCGTGGGCAGGATTCCATTCCTATGAGACATCTAAAGTCATCAGACTCAGAAGCAGGAAGTAGAATGGGGGGTGCCAGGGGCTGGGGACGGGAGAAATGAGGTTTTGCTGCTTGATGGGATAGAGTTTCAGTCAAGGAAGATGAGAAAGTTCTAGAGCTTTGCTGCATGACAGTGTGCATTTAGTTAGCAATACTGCACTATGCACTTAAAATTTGTAATGATGGTAGATCTTGTGTTATGCGGTTTTTACCACAATTTTTTAAAAAAACCAAAATGGGGCAGAAATATATTTGGAATTGTTCCTGGCATACACATAATTTGTAATTGCATCCAATCAAGCTGTGATAGTCTTTAATTTAAATAGAAGTGACATAGTATACAAATATATATATATACACACACGCACAGAACTGCACTAACACACACACATATGCACATACAATTTTATGATAAAGATGATATTGAATAAAAAAATGCTTTTGCCTAAAATTCTTTCTTTATCCCCTGACCAAATCCTACCTGCAGCGGTCTCACTCTGTGCTTTCTTTCTTATGGTCACATTTCTGTATTTTGTTTGGCTTGTTAGCACAACCTCCCACCTCCTCTTGGACTTTTCTCCTTGGCTTCTAAGATAGTTGAGATTTTTGGTGTTGTGCTCCTCAGCCCCCTTTATTGGCTCCTCCTCCTTGGTTCGGCCTCTGATTTTAGGATGTCTCCTTTCTCTTCATCCACAGTTGCTCCCTAGGTAATATTAATCAGTTCTACATTTTAAATACCAAGTATAAGCTGATAGTTCCCCGATTCTTATCTCTATTCCTGAAATCTCTGAACTCCAGGTTGATGTATTCAGACATATCTCCATGTACCTTGGAGATATCCTAGACTATTTAATAAATATCACAATGCAACCTGTCCCCAAAGAAACTGTTTCATCTGACCAGAATCAGTTTCATCCCAGTCTTTTTCAAGTGCCATCAGTCGCCACCTTGTTCCCCTGCCCACCCCGCCTGCCATCAATCACCAAGTCCCGAATTCACCCATTTCTTCCCATATTCATTCCTACTGCCTGTCCCAGCCTCTGTCACCTCCTCCCTGGACTCCACAACCCTTCCTAACTGACCTCCCTACTCCTCACTCTTGCCTCCGTCTACAAATTGCTCTCCTCACAGAAGCTAGGATACCATCTAAAACCAAATTGGATCATTTGATCTTCTGTGCTCCAAAGTCTCCCGCAAGAGGATGACTCCCTGCTGTGGCCTGCTAAAGCCTCCACTGAGTTTCCCTGTGCTTGCATCTGCCTCTGTCCCTGCCTCTGGTGCTCTTCTCATCCAGTTCCTAGAATACATTAAGAGCTTTCTCAGTTGGGGCATGATGGCATGGACCTGTAGTTCCAGCAATTGGGAGGCTGAGGCAGGAGGATCACTTGAGCCCAGCCTAGGCAACCTAGGGAGAATCTGTTCAAAAACAACAAAACAAACAAAACCCCACAATGTTCTGTCTTTGAGCCAGGTATGACTGCACATCCCTGCAATCCCAGCTACTTAGGAAGCAGAAGGAGGAGGGTTGAGTTCAAGGCCAGCTTGGGTCACAAAGTGAAACCCTGTTACAAAACCAAAAGCCACAACATTCTCACCTGAAGGACTTTGTGGTTGATGTTCCATTTGTCAGGAGTGTTCTTCCCTCGGATCTACATATAGTCAGCTCTGGCCTCCCCAGAGTCATTCCCTAAGCAGCCTGTGCACTGCCACTCTCTACCCTTTTACTGTCTCCTTTCCTTTTGTGGTGCAGGGGATTGAACCCAAGACCTTGCATATGCCAGGTGAACACTTCCCCGCTGAGTTACAGCCTAGACATATTTTATTTTCTTAATTGCAGATATCACTGTTGGAAACCATTGCCACTTCATACACATTAGTTTATTCGCTTATTTTCTATTTCCCACTAGAATATAAGCACCACAAAAGTAAGGTTGCCACATTTAGCAAGTAAAAAATTCAAAACACTCCACTAAATTTGAATTTTAGGTAAGCAAAGGATGATTTTTAGTATAAGCATTTCCCATGCAATATTTGAGACATACTCTTACTCAAAATTTATTTTCAGCCAGGTGTTGTGGGGCACACCTGTAATCCCAGCTATTTAGGAGGCTGAGACAGAAGGATCACAAGTTTGAGACCAGCCTGGAAAACTTAGTGAGACCCTGTCTCAAAATAAAATGTAAGAAGGACTGAGGATATAGCTCAATGGTAGAGTGCCCTGCGGTTCAATCTCCACTACCAAATGTGTATTTTTTTTCATTAATTATCTGAGATTCAAATGTAACTGAGCATCCTATATTTTATCTGGAAACCCAGTGCAAGAATAGAAATCCTGGCTGCTTTATCTGTACCCCTCGACTGATGATGAATGATGATGGGTGTCTGACATCTGGCAGGCACTGTCCCCACCCCCACAAAGATGATTACTGACTGATGGAAAGGAGGTAAATGTATCAATTTGTATGATGTTCAATCTAAAAAATTAGTCTTGCTATCTAGACTGCGGCCCAAACTTGAGCCTGTAGCAGAATCACTCTAGGCTTGTTAAAACACACACTTCCCAGACTGATGTCAGAGTTCCTGATTCAACAGGTCTGAGGCAGTTTTGCAAATATGCATTTCTAGTACATTCACAGATGGGCCTGAGGCTGCTGGTCCCGGGCCACCTCTTAAGAACCACTGGTCTAGCCCAGGGGAGAGGCCTAAGGTCTCTGGCTTAACAAGCTGACGACTTTGCCTCAAATTCAAGAGACGTAAAAAGATACTGTCGTGAATATTCTAGACCATCAGAAGCAAAAATTGGGCCTGTTAAGACAGGATCATCTTTCCCCATGACCAGCCTGACCTTTGTACAGCCAAGGCAGTGTTTTAAAAAGAACAGCCCTTGGGTGAGTGAGAACTCTCTGGACGCAAAGAATGTGTGTGTGAGGACCAGATGCACACTTTAGAGGAAATTCGTGTGGCAATCAGCACGTCTCAGGGCAAAAGCAGGAGTCCTGTGACAGTGTCTTAAAAGCTGGGCCAAGCGGAATGAAGTCTCAGGAGGCCCCATTTGTGTTTTCTGAGTTAATTAAATTTATTTAATCAGTTGTTTCAGAGCAAGTTTTCCCTTTAGGATTGGTAGCCCGTGACAACAGACAGACTGAGGACAAAGAAACAGCTCTACCAGGAGGCTACATGAAATGTGTTTCAATACAATTTATGACGCTGAGGTACTGCGGAGACCTCATCATTTCCATAAACTATGATTCCTCATCCCTAGCCCTGAGCACCTCTGGCCATGTACCTTGGAGATATATATATATATATATATATATATATATATATATATATATATATATATATTTTTTTTTTTTTTTTTTTCCCCGTCTCCTTTTCCCTTGGTCCCATGTGGCCAGATTGATGTCTTGTAATAAATTTTTGTGTGTTTCCACTTTCACTTTATTTTATGAGTTAGGAGACAGAATAGAGAGGTTAACTCTGCTTCAGTTTTGGAGTAACCTTGCCCGGATGGCTGTTTCTTGGGCAATTTTAGCCACAGCTCTATTTTCCCAGTTTCTCAGGTTTCAACCTTAAAACCCTCTTCCCACCCCCACTTCCGTCCTCCACTTGGTTTCCCACTCCTTTCTTTTCCCTTACTTCCCCTGTGTGGCCCTGGGTCGGGTCCTTGCCACTCTTCCCTGGCTTCCATGCTGTTCTTCCTTTTAGCCACTCAGTATGGACTGCGTGCTCACCACGGTCAGATTGCGCCCAGCGTGATACGGAACAAGATAATGTCTTTCCTTTTTGCTCCAAGCATTGGTTTGATCATCTCCTGACTTTGAACCAGCTGTGCTGGGATGTGCCCTGGACTTCCCCCCCAGAGAGTATGGATGGGTCTTGCCTGAGCTTCTGTCCATCCTGGGATGCTCTCTGTGAAGTCCTATCTCAACATTGTTGTTTCCGTTCCCCACAGACCTCAGTTGAACTGTCTCCTCTCTCCGTCCTCCACTGCCCATGGTCGTCCCTTTTAATTCAAAAGGCATCACACTAGTGCAGACTTAGTATTACTGTGGCGTGCTCAGCTCCATTTCTTGGCCAGAGAGTAAGCCCTGGCTTCACGTGGTATTCATCTTGTGACAGTTCCTCCAGGAACTGTTCCTACAGGATCTGCTCCTAGTTACAGGATTAAAAAGGATCCAGTAGTATGGCCACTCAGTCTTTGAGGAAGATGATACCTCTTGAGAGAGGTGTTGCTGGGCAATTGTGTCTTTGTGTGAACATCCTAGAGGGCACTTACACAAACACAGATGCTAAAGGACAATCACTCCACACAACCAGTAAACACAGATGGTGGGGCTGCCACTGTGGAACACAGCATACTGGTATATGGTAACCTTTCTTTTTTATTTTGTTGTTGTTGTTATTATTTGGTACTGGGGCTTGAACCCAGAGGTACTTAACCACTGAGCCACATTTCCAGAATGCATCCCATTTTTTTTTTTTTTTTTTTAACTTTTGAGACAGGGCCTCACTAAGTCACTTAAGGCCTTGCTAAGTTACTGAGCCTGGCCTTGAACTTGTGATCCTCCTTCCTCAGCCTCCCAAATTGCTGGGATTAAAAGCGTTAGCCACCACATCGGGCATCTTTATTTTTTTAATAAGTAGAAAGAGTAGGGAGGTGAAGGGAGGAGGTAAGGGGGTAAAAAAAGATGGTGGAATGATCACTACCATAAGTACATGTATGAAGAAGACACAAATGATGTAAATATACTTTGTATACAAGCAGAGATATGAAAAATTGTGTTCTATATATGCAACATGAATCATAATGCATTCTTCTGTCATATATACAAATTAGAATAAAAAATTAAAACAAAATAAGTAGGAGTATACTCCAAAATCATGATACAAAATATAGTCAGCACATGAACCAATAATTAGTAATTACATTATCAAGTATTGGGCACTGTCCATGACTGTGTGGGCAGTACTTTTATTCAACTGGTAGTGCAGCAGGCCTGTTTATATCAGCATCACCACAAGCAGGTGAGTCATGCATGTGCTAGGGCATCACTGAGCCATAGGAATTCTTCAGCTCTATTTCAATTTCATGAGGCCACTGTCCTATGCAGGGTCTGTTATCCACTGATATGTTGTGTGATTGTACTGTGATTAAGTCCAACATAACAAAGGTCATTAGCATATGTGTCTGGAGCAAAAAAATATGATAGCACATCTTCATTACAGCAAAGATGTTGCTACCCAAACCCTAAACACTAACCATGTCCTCTACCAGCTTTAACCTTCTGCTTTGGAGAATCTGGCATGATGAATGGTACTTAAACCCTCTTACAGTCAACATGTTGCAAAAGTGACTTAGAACCAAAGAATTTTTGAGACTGACTATAGTCTTATTTTGACTCTCCCCAATAGTTGCAATCTTGCATTTTATCTTTATTTTTACTTATTATTACAAGATCTCTAATAAATGGGCTCAGTGGTAGAACCTAGCATGCACAAAGCCCTGGTTTCAATTCCCAGTACAGAAGCAAACAAACAAATTTCTATTAAATAACATTAATAGGAATTTTGAAAGACCTCCACCCCCACCACTACTGTTCATCTCAAGTCCGCATCTGAATTCATTTAATCTGATTTTCTACATTTCCTCCCAGGCTGTGTTCCCAGACATCAGAGATTTTTACATATTCCTAATCATAGGGCAAGTACAATTTTTATTTCTGTTGTTTGCACTTAATATTATATTATCAACATTTTCCTATGTTATTATATAATTACAATGTTCAATTGCAGCATAAAATTCCACTGGATAATATGCTATAATTTATATAGCTATTCTACTAATACTGAATAATTCATGTGTCCCTTTTTTCACACTCATCCTTCCTTACAGATTCCACTGCAGTCAACATCTCTAAGTACAAAGCTTAACAAAAATATTCATTAGGGTCTGTTTCCAGGAGCAAGTGGGATTATTATGTCAAAGGGGATAAACACTTTAATAGCACTTGATACCACAGTTAAATTGCTGTCCTAAGGGATATAACCAGTGTAAGAGGTAAATTTTATACTACATTGTTGTTAACAATGAAGGAAATGTTCCATCAGGCAGTGTGGAACAAGTGCTGTCGGACTTGACATTCATGTCCACTATCTGCCAAAAAGCAGGCACCAGGCGTGCAAGCCTATGGCGAGTACTGTCTGTCCCTGAGCAACTTTGAAATACCGTGAGGGTTTTTTTCCTTGCAGATGGACTTTTCTGGACACACAGGCATGCACATAGATTTTCCTTGCTCCTGAGCCAGCTTTCTAAACACTAGAAAAGGAGGCAGGCACATGGAAGAAAGGGAGGGAATGGACATGAATAGTCCACTGAAACTCAAAACCATGGGAATTCCCAAGTTTTGCCAAGAAATCTCAGCATGTGACAGCATGTTAATCCTTTGTGCTATGATTGTTCCATTTCTTAAGTGCTTTCTTAAAGATCACATTGGGCTCCAAAAGCACATGGCTGTGTGACAGACAGGGGAAAATATAAAATTTAAAAAATCTCTGCAGTGGGGACAAAGGGCAGCAGCGTGCCCTCCCTGTCCTCCTCCCCCATGTACTTTCTCACTCCGTTCTCCACCCCACCCAGGGCTTAGAGGAGCAGCCAATGCACTCTGCAGTCTACTCTGGAGATGTAAGTCTGGATGAGACAAACATCCATCTCTTTATCCTTCTGGCTAGTTCACAGATAGGTGTGCAGTGAAATCAATATTATGCCTGAAGACTTTTAGAAACTGAAAATAGCACTAAGGTTCAAAATATAAATATTATTAGAGTTATTATCATTACTAACATTTCCAAAACAGCAAGGAAAAGGGAAATACTATTGCTAAAAATAGGAGATTGGAAAAATTGCTGATGTAGAGGTCATTTTAAGAATAAAGTTGAATCTCTAACAGTTAGAGAAATGCAAATTAAAACTACACTGAAGGGGCTGGGGTTGTGGCTGAGCGGTAGAGCGCTCACCTCGCACGTGCGAGACCCTGGGTTCGATACTCAGCACCACATACAAAAAAATAAATAAATAAATAAACAAGTGAAAAAAAAATTTGGGAAAAAAAAAAAAAACCCACTACACTGAAGATTAAAACTACACTGAGATTTCATCTCATTCCAGTTGGAATGGCAATTACCAAGAATATAAGTAACAATAAATGTTGGTGAGGTTGTGGAGGAAAAGGTACACTCATACATTGCTGTGGGGACTGAGAATTGGTGCAACCACTCTGGAAAGCAGTGAGGAGATTCCTCAGGAAACTTAGAATAGAACACCATTTGACCCAGTTATCCCACTTCTCAGTATATACCCAAAAGACTTAAAATCAGCATGCTATAGTGATGCAGCCACATCAATTTTTATAGAAGCTCAATTTATAATAGTTAAACTATGGAACCAGCCTAGGTGTCCTTCAACAGATGAATGAATAAAGAAAATGTTAAAAATATATATATATATATATATATATATATATATATATATATATATATATATATCTTTATGGCTCTTTATCTCAGCCATAAAGAGACATGAAACTACAGCATTTGTTGGTAAATGGATGGAACTGGAGAATATCACACTAAGTGAAATAAACCCATTCCCCAAAACCAAAGGCTGAATGTTCTCTCTGTTATGTAGATGCTAACTCACAATAAGGAGGTGGGAGGTAGGTAAGAAGAGAAGTACTTTGGATTAGACAAAGGCGAATGAAGGGAAGGAGAATGGGAATAGGAAAGACAGTAGAATGAATCAGACATTACTTTCCTATGTTCATATATGAATACACAACCAGTGAAACTCCACATCAAGTACAACCTGAAGAACAGGAAGCTGTATTTCATGTATATATAATATGCCAAAATATATTCTACTATCATATTAACTAAAAAGAACAACAAAAGAATAAAGTTTAGCCAGGCATGGTGGCAGCTCAGGAGGCTGAGGCATGAGGATTGCAAGTTCAAAGCCAGCCCCAGTGATTTAGTAAGACCCTAAACAACTAGGTGAGACCCTGTCTCAAGATAAAAAAATAAAAAGGGCTGGGGATGTGGCTCAGTTAAGTATCCTTGGGCTCCCTGATACCAAAAAAAAAAAAAAAAAAAGAATAAATTTGAACCGAATTTTGGAAGACTGGTCGTAAATATGTCAAGTTGGAAACAAAAATGGTGAATTCAGGTCAGTCCAGATAACTGATATTTTATGGTTTCCCAAGAAAATATTGAAAAATTTAGTAAAAATTTGTGAAAGCCATTGTTGTGAAACATTCTTTTCTCGCTCCACTATGCAGCTAAGACTGTGTGACATTTCAGCTGATGTATGTTACCACCTTGTTGAGACAGACAAGACTGTGACTGCAGATCCCTTAGCAGCTCACACTCTGGTCTTATTCCTCGGAGTCTGTTTACAACATTCGGCTGCTGAGGTAGTCACTTCAGAGGGTTGAATAAGGAAAAAAAGTTCTTATTTCCATTTATGAAAATAACTTTTTCTCATCAGGGAAGGATTTGATGTTTAGGTAATTGGTGTTTAAATTGCTTGCTGTTTTATTGAGGGTTGAGGAATGACTCAAAATATCTATAACCTGGAATTGAATCAGCTAATCAGCTAATGAATCAATGGTCATGGCTGTTTTAAATCCCCATTTGCCAATTCTGAAATATTAAAAAAGAGATTCAGAAGATGTTACGAACCATTATTTGATAATTTGATGTGATTTCTGGGGCGCAGGAAAAGCTTCTTTGAGCAACAAACCCACTTGTTTACGGTTCCCTGAAGCTTCTAGTTGGGGTGCACGGCTCCTTTGGTTGCAGACCCTGACTGCCTTAAAGTTGAGCTGACAGTTGTTGACAGTCACTGGAGGGTCCCTGGGAGGCCCCGGAGAAGACCTCACCTCAGAAGGACAGGGTCCTTGACTTTCCTGATGAAAGGATTTTAGCAGGAGTATGTTCCAGGGAGAATGCCCCGACCCTGAGGGAGAGCTGCCTCTGTGGCTCCCAGGCTCTTCTTTAAAAGGAAACTTGGGGGCTGGGGTTGTGGCTCAGCAGTAGAGTGCTTGCCTGGCACATGCAAGGCCCTGGGTTCAATTCTCAGCACCACATAAAAATAAATAAGATGAAATAAAGGTATTGTGTCCAATTACAACTAAAAAATAAATATAAAGAACTAAAAGAAAACTTGGTAGGAGGTGGACATGGAAGGAATGGTCATGGCAATGATGAGGGTCTGGTGATCACAAAATAGTTTACAAAATGGTCTGACAATTCTCAGGGTCCTTAGGTGGATGCCTTCTCCATCACCTGATCACTAGCTAATGCTGGGAAAGCATCCTGATATCCTAGGATTCACCTCTCCCTTTTTTTTTGATCTCTTCTAAAAATATGTGTATCAGGGGCTAGTGAACAACACACAGGCAATTTTTATAAGTGGGTGAATTTTCTAGTCACTTTAAGACTAGGAATGAAAATGTGTAGGTTTCCCAGAAATTTGGGAGTGACAGGCCTGGGGGGGGGAAGCTGGCCTGGGGACTGAAGGTATGAGAACTTTCTCACAAGGCTTTTAGGTCCAAGTTTAGATGAAAGCCCTTCCTTTGTCTCCTTTTCTATCTTACCTCAGTCTGACTTGTTTTCCGATTTTGTCTTGAGAGGGATTTTTGTTTGGAAAAAGAACATAAGACCTAAAATATGGGGCAGAGACCCCAGTGACAGGGTGAAAAATTCCAGAGAAAACTCTGGTTCACACTACAGTTTGGCCTAAGGTCAGCACTGTAGAAGACATCAACAACAAATCACGGAAAGCAGGTAGATCTGCCGTCTTTCTATAAAAATGTGGAATGTGACATTCTTCAGGATGACTAGGGAAGGAGAGAACTCACCTCCAAGAGAAACATCTAGACTGCTCTCTGCGGAACATTGCTCTAAGGTGGAACTTGAACCATCCAGAATAAACTAGTAGCCCAGAGAGTCCCAGAGGAGTACACAGTGTTGTCCCAGGGCCAAAAGGAAGTGCTGGTGTGAGACAGCTTGCTGGGAACTAGGTCCTCAGTCCTGGCCCAGGTGAGCGTATGGGTTTTACTTGAGGTGAGAAATATCACCTTTACACAGTGATATTTGTTTTTCCAACCTGATCTCGGCTTTCTTATTTTTATTTTTTAAAATTTGGGTACTAGGGTTGAACCCAGGGGTGCTTTACCACTGAGCTACACCTGTATCCCTTTTTATTTTTTATTTTGAGACAGGGTCGCACTCAGTTGCTTAGGGCCTTGCTAAGTTGTCCAGGCTGGCCTTGAATTTGTCATCCTCTTGCCTCAGCCTCCGGAGTTGCTGGGCCAAACTTGATTTTCGGTAAAACAGTTTGGGACTGAACACTCAGATTTTTAATCACCTTCTTCCCCTCCCATGGGGTTACTCAGGTAGAATACACTCAGGTGGGCGGTGTTCCTGCCCCCTCCTGCTAGGGAGCAGCGGCCCCAGGCTTCCCCAGGGGAGAACCTGTTTCAGAACCCGTAATTTGCAGTTCTCAGTTACAGCAGCCTAAGGAATAGTTCTTAGGACTTAAGACCTTGTAAAACAGCCAAAACTCCCTTAAATTCCTTCTTGAAAGGGCCTTTAGTATGGGAGGAAGTGCCAACTCCACCCTCAGGCCTGCTTCCTGCTTGGCGATTTAGAAATAAAGCAGAATGGTGTGCGTTCCTAGCCCATTATCGGCCTCTGAAACGTAATCAAAGGGAATGCCTTTCCTTTCATTATCCTATTGTTCAATTTTATGAAGTTCTGCCTCTGAATACTGATGTTGTCAGAAGAAGCCAAGAACCCAACATGAACAGAATTTCCCTAGTACTTGCTTGAGTTATCTTATTCCCATGACTGGCAACGCCTAATTACTGGAGGACAGGGGGCCATCACAACTGGGACCTCCATGTGACTGAATTCACTGTAACCACTGACCATCCCCTACCTGCTGGACACTCAAATAGGCCACGGGGGCAGCATGCTACCTTTAAACCTGATTAAATGGAATCATATACAGTGTGTATTCCTTTGCATCCGGCTTCTTTGATCATGCTCGTGTTTATGAGAATTCGTCAAGTTTTTATTGCTGTTCATTTTAGTTGCCATTGAATTTCCCACCAAAGAAATATACCACCATTTACAGGATGGTTCAGCTCATGATGGACATTTGGGCTGTTTCCATTTTGGAGCATGTACCTAGTTTCCTGTTGATGCTGTAACAACTTAACATACATTCCATGACATTAAATAAATTGTCTTAACTCATTATCTTATAGTTCTGTAGGTGAGAAGTCATCTAAAATGGCTCTGTAGGAGTGTTTCCCTTTGGGAAGCTCTAGAAGAGAACCAATTTCCTTGCCTTTAGGACCATCTAAAGCCACCTAGGTCCTTGGTTCATGGTCCCTTCCTCCATCTTCAAAGCTAGTAAACCTAGTATTTTTTTTGTCCTCTGTGAACTCTGCTTCCAGTCTTACTTCCTAACTTTCATCCTCCTGTATCCCTCTCATAAGGTTCCTTGAGATGATATGGGATCACCTGGATTATCCAAAATAATCTCCCATCTCAACAAAATTTTATCACATCCTCAAAGACTCTTTTACCATGTAAGGTAACATTCACAGTTTCCATATCCACCCCTGGGGGACCATTATTCAGCATATCACAAAGCATTATGCATAAACCTTCTATTGATGTTAGACTCCTTGTCTTTCGGTATAAGCTTTCTGCATTTCTTGAGTGTATGCCTAAGAATGGAATTACAAAGTTATAGGACACTCATGTGTTCAGCTTTATTACAGTCCCCAAATTTATACCAAGTAATATTCCTACCAACTTTGCATGAGAATTGATCTCCGCCCTCTACAATATTCAGTTTGACAGGTAGCTGTTGTAAGTACAGAAATGAATCTTTTTTTTTAACCATTCATTTTAATTAAATATTTATGACAGCAGAATACATTTATTTTGATTCATTGTACACAATTGCAGCCCAACTTTTCATTTCTCTGATTGTATGTGATGCATGGGAAAAATGGAGAGAATTTGATTGGGCAAAGGGGAGGGAGGAGTTGGGGTAGGGGGTATGGGGACAGGAAAGATGGTGGAATGAGATAAATATTATTAACCTAGGTACATGTATGACTACACATATGGTGTGACGCTACATCTTGTACAATCACTGTGGTTTTAATTTGCACATCTTTGATGACTACTGAGATTGAGCAGCTGTTCATATATTTATTGGCCATTTGGATATCCTTGCTTGTGAAGATTTGTAACTTTTATCCATTTTTCTATTAAGTTGTCTTTTCCTTATTGATTTTTTTAGAAGTTCTTTATATATCAGGATCCAAGCTCTTTGCAATTTATATGTGCTATAAGTAATTTCCTCCACTCTGCATTTGTTTGTTATTTTGCTCTTTCAATTCTATTTTTTTGGTGAATAGACCTTCCTAATTTTAATGTAGTCCAATGTCTACAAGGAAATCTCAATAAAAATTTAAAAACTTTTGACTGAATAAATGTAAGCACAGCATTTCAAAATTTATGGATTGAAACCAAATTGCTTAGACGAAAATTTATAGCATTAAACACTCACATTAGAAAAAATATATCTAAGATCATTAATCTAAGCTTTTTAGAAACTAGACTGAGAATAAATGAAACTAAAAGGAAACCAAAGGATGAAAATTTGAAGAACAAAAATCAATGAAATTGAGAATAGAAAATAATCGAGAAAATCAATAAAGCCAAAAGTTGATTCGTTGGAAAGATCAATAAAATTTAAAACCTTAATATAAACATTTTGCTAGTTTTATAAAACACAATGTGAAGTGTTTCCTTATTTTTCTATTCTTAGGAGGAAATTCTTTAAATGTTGGAACATTTTAGATATCAGGGAAGTTTCTTGTTTCTGTCATAGCATTTAATTTTTCTTTCTTTCTTTCTTTTTTCTTTTTTTTTGTATAGGCAATTAAACCCAGAGGTGCTCTACCACTGAGCTACATCCCTAACCCTTTTGTTTTATTTTGAGACAGGGTCTCACTAAATTGCCCAGGCTGGCCTCAAAATTATGATCCTCCTGCCTCAGCCCTCCAGGTAGCTGGGATTACAGGCATGCGCCACCTCTCCTGGCTTGTAATATCATTTAAAATTAGTGGATTTAATTTCTTTATTAGATACAGGAATGTTAGGATTTTAAAATTCTTTTGTCAGTCTTTTCAAATTAAATATTTTTAAAATTTACTTGTCTACTTTGTTAAAAATTTTCAAATTTGTGGACACAAATGTTTTTTTGATATTCTTATTTTTTAAATGTAGGTTTGATGTAATATTCTTCTGATTTAATTTCTTATATTGTGTCTTCTCTGTGTTAATTTGTCTTGTCTTTTTGGCATTGTTGGTGTTTTTCAATTTTAGATTTCTATTTTACTGATTTCTGGTCCTTCCTTTATTTTCCTCTTTTTAGTGTAGATTTGGTGTTCTGATTATTTTAAAATTCCCTACATGGAAATCTCATGATTTCCAGCCTTTTTTTTTTTCCTTTCATAATATTTTTATTTTAAAACTGTGTAAATGTTCTTCTAAGCTTAGCTTTAACTGCATCCTATAAGTTTTGAAATATAGAAATTTAATTATAACTTAATTCAAAACATTTTCTAATTTGTATAATTTCTATTTCTTCTTTGACCTGTGGGCATTATAAATTTTTTTTTTTTGCATAATTTCCAAACATGAGAATTTCTCCTTAATTTTTTCTTACTTATTTGCAGCTTGATTTCACTGTGGTCAGAGAAAACACTCTAATCTTGGTATTGGAAATTTTTAGTACCTTAGTAGCTCTCCAGTGTCTTAAAAAGCTGTTTTATATTTAGTTCAGCTTTCTGTTGTTTTCAGAAACAAGCTTGATAGTAGTAACTTATTTAGCTATTGCCAGAGGCATGACTACCACCAGTGGATAATTTAATTAGTTGTGACGCCATCATGACCCACAGATCTCCAGGATCCCATTTTCCATTAGCTTAAAAAAAAAAAAAAAAAAAAAGCCATCATTACATTCATGGTCAGAGAGTTCAGGAGCTTCATCTCATTATTCCATCTTTTTTCCTCCAAAGCCCGTGTTCTATTAGCAACAGGACATTCATCACACTTGCTACTGATTTCAAGGTCCTCCCTCACAGACCCCACATTTTCTACCTAAACTTGCCTTCCTGTGTCCATCTTGGAACCTTGTCGTACTCTTTCCACAGTTTTCTCCCTCTTGTTTACAAATAGCAAACACATGCTTTTTCCTTTGTTCACTGGATTCCCAGCCTCTCCTCCCTTCTTTTTGAAATATCTACCTTTTGATTATTTTCCTCTACACGTAAAAAATAAATAAATACGTAAGTATTAAAGTAAAACAAAGGAGGTCATCTGTATGTCACTAAAATCACCTTAAACACCAGCAGAGGCACACGTCCCATTTTTGGAAACTGTGCTGGTGTGAGGAGGAGCAGGGGATTCACCCGTGTGGTGGCAATTGGGTGGGGGCATGATCAGGATCCACAGGGCCTTGTTGGGGACGTTAGCAAAGGACCAACAGGGAACATATCACATGGTCTGTGTAATCCTTTGAGATTCCCACTCCAGTTTCATAAACTCAAAAATAGCGCACAATTCTAGAAACAGTTCTTTCATTTAGGTATAATGTTTTTAAAAAGAAACATATACTCTAAGTCACAGTTGGCTATGGCAGGCCTCTAAGAAGGGCAGCCCCCTTGGCTGGAGGTAGAGATAACTGTCATGTTTTTATCCGTGAGCTCCCCAGTGTCGCCTCTGTCTGAGTGGGTCCTGGGAGAAGCCAGTGTGCAGTAATTACTGGACTCCCCAGGGCAAAGCAGAGGCAAACCACCAACCCCCTCCTGATGAGCAGTGGAGCTGGATTTATTGCTTCTTTCTGAGACTTACTAGTGCTAGCCGTGCCAGATGGGCTAAAATCGATTTTAATTGTCAAGCTCTTCAAGAAAAGTTGATTCCACCAAGTCCCGGTGTCACCTATCCAAGACACTCAACCCCTCTACACAGCTTAAGGCTGTTTCCTATCCGCCTTTCCTCAGTGGTGACAGACACCGGCTGGTCACTAATGCTGCGACCACCAAGCTCTGAATGCCACAGTTTCTGTCCTGCTCCTGAGCCTTGTCCCTCCAACAGTTCCCTCCCTTTAACCTATCCTCAGCACTGTATTTGTCAACCTAACCCCAGCTAATCTAGAATCTTCTCTGGTTGTCTCAGCCTTGAAGAAGGCAGAACTGCACAGGGCACTAAGTGCAGGGGCTGTTTCACCCCCATGCACTGTGACCCTCAGGTCAACTCAGCCACGTCTTCAGAAGTAGATCACAACAAAGGAAACAGTTCCTGATGGATGACACACTCACGGCAGCGTGGCTGACACATGATGTCACACCCAGGGGAGGAAAGCGAGGACCCCAGGGTTTGAAACCAGCTCCCCAGGAGATGCAGCCAACAGAGTACCAGCGTCTCGCCAGCTCAGTTGGCTGTAAACAAACTGAGGTAAACATGACTGTGGCCTTTTGTTCAACTAGACTCTAAGTCCCGAGAAAGCCAAGATCAGCTGTATACCTACAGTGCTGTCCTATACCTGACAATCCGTAAATAGACTCACCAAGTCATAACCAGAGGGACTTTCCTGAGCCTCTCTCCGTTCTATGAATCTGAAGCCACTGATGAGCCAGACAGGAGGGGATTTACCTGAGTTTTGTCCTCAGTCTCCAGCTCTGTTCGGGTCTTAAGTGGCGCCAACAGGTACTGCTCACTCCTTGCCTGATCCATATGCCAACAGGGAGACAAACCAGGCAGTGGAGACTACAGTATCCACCTTATTGCGTTTTTGAAGAGGTGGCTTCTAAACCTCCCAGTGCTGAGCCCCCTTCTCAGCAGCCTGGGTGGTGGCAGCCTCCCACCTGGACCAACTCCACCCTGCTCCAGCCCTCTCGGACTCATGTCCCCACGTGGTAGCATGGCTTAAAGGGGACAGAGAGGGGCAGGGCCAATCACAGCAGTTGGTTCTCTAAATGTCCTGTTAGGCAAATTAGTTGATCTCTGAGCAAAGGGAACAGCAAGCCCGGATGTCACATAGAGCCCCTCCTCCTGAAAGAGCTGTCAGTGTGGAAATAAGTGTTCCCCAAATCCCACCCAATGCCTTACTCCCTCACCACAAGCCAGTAACTCTCCATTCTACATGTAACTGCCCTTGGCAGACCTCGTTTTTCTAGGGAATGGTAATGTGTGTGTACCTGTGTGCATGTGTGGGCACATATTTACCCATATATGTGAGGGTGCATGAATGCATGGTGCACCTTCATGTGCATACAGATGTGAGTTTAATATTTGCATGTATACACATGTGTGAATGTATATATAGGTTTGTCTTTAATGCAAGTGTGTATATGTACACACGTATGAATTGTGACTTTATGTGTGTCCATGAATGTGTACAAGTGTGCAGGGGTAGGTGTGCATATGTGTATACATGAACATATACATGTGTGCCTGAACATGCATGTACATAGGTGTGCCTGTAGTACAAGAATGTGTGCATGTATTTGGAAGCAGGCTTTTGGGTACATATTTGGACAGATTCTTTTTTTTTTTTTCATCTTGATATTTACTTTTTCCCCACATTTTTATTGGTGCATTATAGTAGCACACACTGATGGGATTTGTTGCTATATATCCATACTTACACATAAAACACAATGTAACAATATAATTTTGATTCATTTTGACAAACACTTCTGAGTACCTACCATTACCAATGACTGTGATGACCCTAAAGAGAAAGATTACATTTCTCTGGACTCAATCAGGTTGTTTATAAGCTGATAGAAAAGGTAGACACATAAACAACTGTGCACATCTCGAGAACAAAGGTGCAAAATTTCATGATAGTGCAAAGAAGAGAATTTTTTCTGACTGAGGGGATGGCAGAACATGTGAGGTCAGCTTAAGAGGAGACAGGAGGTGACCGAGAGGAAGTCCAGGCAGAAGAATCTCATACCTCAGATCAGAGGCAGAAATATAGGGCATGTTTAAGCAACAGGTCATTTGCTGTGCTGGGTACAGAGTTTAATGAGAGGTGCAACATCCGATCAGATTAGGGATAATGTTGGGCCTTTCTTCACCGTATTTCAAAGGGTACATGGGAGTGAGTGAAGAGAGATGGCCAATTAATGGAGAGCTCTGGCTGCTGTGCTGGCAAACAGGAACTCTCCTTCTTGAAGCAGCGGGAAGGTTAGGGTGAAGAAGGTCAAGGGCGAGGGTGGGATGGGAGTTTCAGGGAAAGAGGATATTGCACTGGTCTAGGTGAGACAGAATGAGGGCCTGAGCTGAGGGGCAGCACAGAGGGACCAAAGCAGTGACACAGCTTTCAGACGTACTTGGCGGTTGGTTTTCCACTAGGACGAGGAGGTAGGTGTTTTCCACATCTAGTCACTGGCTGGTACCGTGGTGTCATTGATAGAAATAGGAGGAAGAGGATATGGGGCAAGGAAGAGGAACTCAATCCCGAATGACCATGTCTGTCCTGGTCATCTCTCAGGGAAACACTAGAGCCCCAGAGGCCACAGTCTCTAATGACTCCACAGCTCTAACTCAAGAAAAGTCTCAGTGTGCATCCTCCGAGGGAGCCCTGGAGTGATCTCAGAACAGAAGAGACATCGCTCCTGCTCTGCTGGTTGGTCTCTGCTGTAGACATAAGAATGTAGCAGGCCACATTCTGGACATGATGGTGGACATGTCCAGCAGTGGGTGAACTGTCAGAGTAAGAAAGGGACTAAAAGCCACATCAAGAGCCAAGAGAAGACAGGCTGCAGGGTGGCTCTAGGCAGCAGAAGAGGCCCCCTGGGGTATCTAGGATGTAGAAGTGGACGCCCCAGTGTGCCCAACCAGCCTGGAGGGTCTTGGGCTGCAGAGCACAGCAGAACCAGGACGATGGTGGAAAGGCCAACACAACAGCAACAGGAGTGGATTCCAAGAACGAAGAATGGTTAGCCAGAAACTTGTCAGGGCCCAGGTAGCTACCAGCCAACAGGTAGATTCCCAAGATTCCCACTGCAAGAGGTTGAAAAAAACCCAAATGTGGAAGGATGCAATGACACTGGGCTGGGGGCTGTAGCTGAAGGGTGTGGTGCCATCTCAGCAGGAGTTGCAGGCTCTGGGTCCCCTTCCATGAAGAGAGGGTTCCTATTAACAATGTTACAAGCTGCTAGAGAATGTAGACCTGATGTCTTGATCAGTAGGTAAACAATGGACATTGCTTGATTGTTTACTGAAGGCCTCTCAATTGTCCCTTTGGAATGGCTTTGATTTTCTGGTTTCTCTCCCTCCCCTGCACCCCGCTTGGCAGCAGATCCTGCCTCAGCAAGCGAAAGCGATTGCTTTTTCAGCCTTGCTCCGAGAAGGGCATCCGAGCGTCTTTGTCAGGCTGAGCTCACTCATCCAGATTAATGCCTTAGATGTTCAGCATAATTTCTGGTAAAGTCATCTTTTGGTCTAAACAAGATGCAGATCAACCCACTTTATCTGGACAAACCAAAGTTCTCATCCATTTCAAATTTTCATGGCAATTCATGAAATTGCTAGAAGAAACAAGGGTTTTGGAAAGACATATTAAGCCAGCACGTTGCTCCTCACTATCACACGGGTCCCCCAGCATCCCTGTAATTTCTGATCCAGTTCTGCAGGGATTACAGAGGCCTGTTGATTACTGTGTTCTCTAAGCTTTTCGCTGGTTTTAAGGAGGTGGCTGATTTTCACTTTTATTTATAGAAACTTCAAAAATTATCTCCAGAGGCCAAGAGTCCTAGAAGATATTCAGAATCTTAGAGTTTGAGAGATCATTTGGGATTATCTAAACCCTTCCTGTGTCAGATGAGTACACTGAGGCTCAAAGAAGTGTGGCTGGCCCAAGGTCTTCCAACCAAGTGGAAAGCTGGTACTTTGAACTGTACCACAGGCTGGGCTGTGTCATGCACCCCATGGACAGAAATACTGGTAGTGCATCCAGATATTAAAAATGAATGCATAACAAAGTGGGATTAAAATACAACAAAAGCCATCAAAGAAAAAGAAATGCAAAAATAAGAAAAAAATCTTAAACAAAGAATGTATATTATACTTGCTCCTTAGACCAAGTAATCATCCTGCTGAATGCACGTATACATCCATGAAACAAAGCACTCTTAAACTGTCTAAACGTGTTTCTTCAAAGGCTCATTATATTCTTTTCCCTCGGCAAAAATGGCAAGCAGTTATAATCCTTTTCTGAGCAAGTGATTATAACCCCAAGCACCCAACATTATGAAAATTCAGGTATGTAAGTTTAGCCTTCATCTTTCTCAGTTTTTACCCTCCAGAACAAAGGAAAATTATAGTCATTGTGCTGACAAAGGATTGTAAGCCTTTTTTCCCCCTCTGGTTTTTCGTTGCTAGGGTATAAGACCACGTGGGTCATAAAACTCTCTCCCATCTGGCTGGTTTTTGAAACTTCTCTGGGACCCAGTTTTTACAGTTGAGCAATTAATTCTCCCTAACACTTGGGAGCTGTTGAAATAAAGGAGATTTCGGAGAGAGTAGTTCATGACCTTTTTTTTGCCTTTGTGTGTTTTACTGAGAACTGACCTCCTGCATTTACCGGGAGAGAAAGATCTATTAAAATCTCTTGGGTGAATACTCCAACAGGCTGATTTCATTTTGAAACTAGTCATTTGGTGCATTTTAGAAAGCATGATAAATGATGTCATCTCAGATATTAATATTACTGGATAACAAGCTTTGTACACAGATTCTGAGTTTCATTATAATATCTCAAATATGCCATTAGTCCACATTTCCATCATTTGAAGTCTGGTGAAATGTCATGGGTGAGGAGAGCAACATTGTTGATCTAGTTGAATAAATACCACCCAAACTGTAAAGCATCCATGATTAACCTTGGAAAAAAAAAATCACATGGAATTATAGACAAAAAATAAAAACTCTAATAAAGAAATACAAAAGACCAATTAAGTAACAGAAATACATATACCATGCTTATGAATGGGCCAACTGAATACAGAATAGATGTTAACTGTCCCTAAATTAATTTCATGTACCAAATGTAATTATATGATCCTATATCAAATATTATATAAAGATTTGAATGATTAATTTAAATAAATTAAAAATCACAACCATATAAAGAAAGAAATGCTGAATCATCATAAGATCACAAAGTTTCTAAAAGGAAATATAGGAGAAGTATCAATACGAGCTGGGAATGGCACAGTGGGTCGGGGGAAACAGCACTGATTTCAGCCTCTCCCACGAGGAAGTGCTGTCTCTTTCCACTCCTTGCCCTTGGGCTTGGCCAAGGCTGGCTTTGGTCCCTCAGTGTTGACAAATACAAGGAAGCAGAAGCTAGAAAGTGCATCCATGGAGCTGGTCTTCCTTGGCTGCGGGGAGGCCTGAGACACCCTGTGAAGCCTCCTGGGAATGTCTTCTGGAGGCCGAGAGGCTGTGGGTGAGAGGTCTGGCCATCCCAGATGAGCTCCTGCCCTGTGAGTGAGGACCGGAGACTGCAGCCCCAGCCCATGAGGCCCAGTCCAGAAGAAGCACTTGATAACCACCCTCCCCCGGGAGGAGTCCGAGGTGCTGTAGGCCCCCATGCCTTGGAGTGGAGTGTCATGCAGCAAAAGCTGGATGATTCAAGCAGGGCCACAGAAAGGACAGATCTCCAAGGCAAAATGGATGGATAAGATGCCATCAAAAGTAAAGTTTTCTCTCCAGAACTAGATACACTAGATAAAGGTAATAGATGGGCTGGAAGATCTTTTGCAAAACTAGGATAAAGGCTTAAAATCTAAAACATCAATAGAACTCTTCCAGATCAGGAAGAAAATAGAAAAGTGGGCAAATAAATAAGATATTTGTAGAAGTAAAACTGGAATGGCTAAAAAATATACAAAGAGACTCCAACTCAATAATAAACAGAGAAATGCATGCAGATTATGTCTAAAGTGAAACACTGCCTTACAACTGTTTTACTGGCCAGAAATAAAAAGGTGTATGATATCACAGGCAGGCAAGGATGTGGGAAGTAGCATGCATTACTCTACAAACTGGCAGGAGTCACCTGCGGCTGTCATTTATGAGGGCGAGTTGAGTGGTATTTGGTGAAAACATGTATATGTATGTTCTCAGTGTGACCCAGCAATACTGTTTCTTGGTGGCAACCTACAGAATCTTTCTGACAGATGCTCAGAGAGACTTATGTCACTGTGTTTGCAGTAGCATTAACTGCCAATGTAAACAGTTGGACATAATCTGTCTTTTAGTGGGAGTTTGGATAAGTAAAATGCAGAGTCTGCATAGGATGAAAAAACTAGATTGTAACCAGAAACACTAAATAAGACACTTTTATCCACATGGCTAGATCTCATAACCACCCTGAGTGAAAAAATAAGTGAAATGAGACGGCTAGCACAACCAAGCTGTGTAAGTGAGGTCTGCACGGGGGAGGCCGCAAGGAGGCGGGAAGACACGCGTTAAAGCCTGGGATGGTGCTCATGGGAGCACAGTAACACTGGGGAGGGTAGCTGAGGGAATATCATAAGACAAAATCAGAAAAATAGTTTTATAAATGCGCTAGTGCTTAAGAGTGCATGAGTTTTACTGAGAAAGCTATGATTTAGAAAAGTATGTAGAAAAATTATGACCACTAGGACGAGTCTCCTTCATATACACAGAGTACAAATGCAGAGTGATCTCAATAGCTCTGGTTCTCTAAGAACACCTCTAATTCTAAAGCGATGCCCGCAGAAAACAAAACTGGACAAAAGGCACGTTTCCTCCTTTTAGAGGAAGAATCCATGTGGGAAAACCCCAGGCTTGTTGCTAAATCTTGTTCTACCAGGCTAAGGGTCTTTCTCACAGGCTCCTGCAGTGTGTTCTGCTTTCTGGCTCTGGGCTGTGAAGCAATCACTTCTTTAAATACAAAATCAGTATCTCTGCAGGGTCTCGTACACTATCCCACACCCAAACATAATTAATTTCATCTAGTTTACATCCAAAGGTAAAAGGCAAAACTATATATGTATATAAATATATATGAATATAAATTATATATAATATATAATTTCAGATAATTTTCATATATATCTGAAAATGTATATATTCCATATTTCATGTAATTGTATATTAATATATAATATATAAATATTATATATTTATATATATATAATGTATATAATTCATATATATATATCTGAAAAAGCTATTCATACAAGAATCTGGGTGTTGTCCTTTGAGTTAAGGATTTTGCCTGGCCTCAGTCTTATTACTTTGGTTACAGCTGGTTAAGTTTTTCACAGACCACTATCTTGTGAACATGTAGAATAACCCATGCTGAGATTGTACGTGCATGTGTTAAGCTGGGTGAGGGGAGCATCAGGGTTAGGCCAGGGTGCTGCTGAGCACTTATAAAGACAGAGTCTGGGGAAATCCTGTGGGGGGATAATCAGGAGGAGATTAGCCAAATAGGTTATTGATCAGACAAAGAGTTTGTGCCAGTGGCCTCTGCTCTAGGGGCCTGGGATCAGTGATAAGAACAACTTCAGAATTACAAAGTGGAAAGAGGTGCTCAGATTTGGTGGAGGTCTAACCAACCAAACTGCTTACATGTTAGGGAAATCCTTAAACAACAAGAATACACCACCAAGCCCCAACACCTGTCCTATTAAACTCCATTCACCAGTTGGCTCACATTTCCCAGAATGTGAGACAATTCCATGAAGGAAAATAAACTGATTTTTAAAATGAGAAATAACTCAACTAGAATTTTCTTTTTTTTAAAGTTTGCTCTCTGGGCTGGGGTTGTGGCTCAGTGGTAGAGTGCTTGCCTCACACATGTGAGGTACTGGGTTCAATTCTCAGCCCTGCATACAAATAAATGAATAAAATAAAGGTCCATCAACTAAAAAAAATTTTTTTAAAAAGTTTGCTCTGCCTTTTACTTTAATTCCACAATAAAGTCCAATGTAAGATCCCATATGGGTAAAGCTGAATCACCAGGTTAAACATTATGACGTCCTGGCGAATCTCAGGACAATGAGTGGGAAAAGGAGTTGGATCTGCCTGTCAGTTGCAGTAGTAAGACATAGGAAATTTTTCTCCCTGCTTAGAATTTCTAGCATTGCTGTCATTAAATTGAGCAACAAATAACATTTTTCTAAATATAAGCACTCCTTAGGGAAAAGCAAAGCAACATGCTAATCTCTCCTCCACATCACGCTCTAGGGAAGCGTGACTGGTTTCCCAAGAGATCAGGATCATTGTAAGCTCCCCCCACCCCACCCCACCCCACCCCCCAGTCATCATAAGCTGTAACTACCGGCAGAAGAGGACAAGAAAAATAATCTGATCCATAGTAGATGGGGAGATAGCAAAGAACTCTGGGGTTGGAAGGAATCTTGGAAATGTATTTTGTCCATCCTCCTGGTTCTGGAGCCACACCTTAAAGCCCTGGGATTTTCTGTGCTGAAGACCTCGAAGGACAATGCCTAATCTGTCTTAGACACTCATTCTTGTGTCTAAGAATACTTACTGTCAGGAAATTCGGCTTTGTGAGTAAATTTGGGCTCCTCTCACGCCCATTTCCTCTGATCTTGGGTGGAGGTGGATCCCAGCTGGACGGCCTCATGCACACCCAGTGGACGATGTGTGTGAAGGTTGTTACCAAGACGGCCGCCGCCCATCCCACCCCAGCTCTCTCTGCTGTGAGTTAAATGACCCTGGCTCCTTTCATCTCTCTGGGAGGCATTCATTCTCTGAATATAGGCCGACCTATGACTAATCTTTGACCCATAGTCCTATAAGGGCTGGTCCCCCCTGCCATGGAGTGACCACCTGATCCTGTTTGCCAGGGACTTCTGGCAAAGATGCTTTCAATAGTAAAACCAGGGAAGTCCCAGGCAAACTGGGACAAGTGGCCCTGCTGGCTCTCTCTGGGGAATAAATGCTCCTACTGCAGGAATGACCCTCCTGTACAAAAAGGGAACATCCCAGTGAGAGACATGTCACTCATCTAGGGACAAGGAGCCCAGTCCTGAGAGCCATGTTGTCATTCTGTTCTTAGCACAAGCGACAGTGTCCACTCCACCTCATGTGGCATGGGTGTCCCTCTACTGTTGTCACCTCAGTGAGTGGGAATAACTGGGGATGTGGCACCTGAGGCTGGAAAAAAGAAATCTTGAGCAAAACCAGGAACAGATATGAAATACGGGGAGGAGAAATAGGACCCAAGAAGGAGATTGTGCTGGTGGGGGAAACAGCCTAATGGGTTGGTGCAAAACCGAGAGAGAACAGGCGAGAAACATGTGCAAAGAGAGGGAGGAGTTGGCTCAGGGTCAAAAATGTGAAAAGGAAGAATATGAGAAGCACAAAGGGAAGCCCTAGGAGGTCAGAGCAGAGGACATAGCCGCCAAGCTCACAGCCTCCGGATTGCCCCACCTGCACACCCTGTAGAGGAATGGTTCCCAGACTCTGGGATTTCATGGGGAAAAAAAAAAAAAAAAATCAAGGACTAACTGAAAGCTGCGAAGAAACTTTTTTTTATTATTATTAGTTTGAATCAGCTATACACGACAGTAGAAAGCTCTTCGATTCATTGTACACAAATGGAATAGAATTTTTCACTTCTCTGGTTGTACATGAAGTAGAATTCCACCATTTGTGCAATCATACATGTACCTAGGGAAATGATGTCCATCTCATTCTACCCTCTTTCCTTTCCCCTTGCCCTTCCCCGCTTCCCTTTGCCCATTCCAAAGTTCCTCCACTCATCCCATTCCCCTCCACACTGTGAATTGGCATCTACTTATCAGAGAAAACATTCGGCCTTTGGTTTGGGGGGTTGGCTTACTTTGCTTAGAATGATATTCTCCAACTCCATCCATTTACCTGAAAATGCCATCATTTAATTCTCTTTTAATGCTAAGTAATATCCCATTGTGTATATGTATGACGATTTCTTTATCCATTCAACTATTGGAGGGCATCTAGGTTGATTCCACAGTTTAGCTATTGTGAATTGTGCTTCTATAAACATTGATGTGGCTGTGTCCCTGTAGTATGCTGTTTTTAAGTCCTTTGGGTATAGACTGAGGAGTAGGATAGCCGGGTCAAATAGTGGTTCCATTCCAAGTTTTCTAAGGAATCTCCATACTGCTTTCCAGATTGGTTGAATGAATTTGCAGTCCCACCAGCAATGTATGAGTGTGCCTTTCTCCCCACATCCTCGCCAACACTTATTTATTTTTAATTGTAGATGGACACGATATCTTTATTTGTTTTTATGTGGTGCTGAGAATCAAACCCAGAGCCTCATGCTCTATCACCAGCAAGCTACAACCCTAGCCTGTTGCTTGTATTCTTGATAATGTATCCTTTTCCCCATATTCTAACCAACATTTATTGTTGCTTGTCTTCTTGATGATTGCCATTCTGATTGGAGTGAGATGAAATATTAGAGGAGTTTTGATTCTCCAATTACTAGAGATGTTGAACATTTTTTATATATTTGGTGATTGATTGTATATCTTTTGCTGGGAAGTGTCTGTTCAGCTCCTTAGCCTATTTATTGATTGGGTTGTTTGTTTCTTTGGAGTAAAGTTTTTTGAGTTCTTTATATATCCTGGAGATTAGCGCTCCCCACATGTAGGCTCTTTCGTTACCTCATTGATTATTTCTTTTCCTAAGAAGAAGATTTTTAGTTTGAATCTATCCCGTTTATTGATTTTTTAATTTTTTTCCAGAGAGAGAGAGAGAGAAAGAGAGAGAGAGAGAGAGAGAGAGAGAGAGAGAGAGAGAGAGAATGTTAATATTTATTTTTTTAGTTTTCGGCGGACACAACATCTTTGTTTGTATGTGGTGCTGAGGATCGAACCTGGGCCGCATGCATGCCAGGCGAGCGCACTACCGCTTGAGCCACATCCTCAGCCCTGTTTATTGATTCTTGATTTTATTTCTTGTGCTTTAGGAGTCTTGTTAAGGAAGTTGGGGTTTAATCTGATATGAAGATTTGGGCCTACCTTTTCTTATATTAGACACAGGGTCTCTGGTCTAATTTCTAGGTCCTTGATCCATTTTGAGTTGAGTTTTGTGCATGGTGAGAGATAGTTTCATTTTGCTGCATATGGGTTTCCAGTTCTCCTAGCACCATTTGTTGAAGAGGCTATCCTTTTCTCCACTGTATGTTTTTGGCACCTCTGTCTAGTATGAGAGAACTGTATTTATATGGGTTTGTCTCTGTGTCTTCTGTTCTGTACCACTGGCCTACACATCTATTTTGGTGCCAGTACCATGCTGTTTTTGTTATTATATCTTTGTAGAATAGTTCAAGATCTGGTATTGTGATGCCTCCTGTTTTACTCTTCTTGCTTTGTTTATTCTGGGTCTCTTATTTTTCCAAATGACTTTCATGATTGCTTTTTCTAGGGGCTGGAGATGTGGTTCAAGCAGTAGTGCGCTCGCCTGGCATGCGGCCCGGGTTCGATCCTCAGCACCACATACAAATAAAGATGTTGTGTCCGCTGAGAACTAAAAAATAAATATTAAAAAAATGATTGCTTTTTCTATTTCTATAAGGAATGATGTTGGGATTTTAATTGGAATCACATTGAATCTGTGTAGCACTTTGGGTAGAATGGCCATTTTGACAATATTAATTCTGCCTATCCAAGAGCATGGGAGGTCTTTCCATCTTCTTTTTTTTTTTTTTTAATAAGTTTTTTTTTTTTTTTTTAAAGAGAGAGTGAGAGAGAGAGAAGGAATTTTAATATTTATTTTTTAGTTATCGGCAGACACAACATCTTTGTTTGTATGTGGTGCTGAGGATCGAACCTGGGCCGCACGCATGCCAGGCGAGCGCGCTACCGCTTGAGCCACATCCCCAGCCCTCTTTCCATCTTCTAAGGTCAAGAAACTTTAAGCACCTTCCCCCATGATAGTTATTTCCAACAGCAAAGGACATCCTTAAGGTGAAGGGTATTTTTTCCCAAGATATTGGCAACTGAACACCCCTATGTGACATAGCATTGTCCTTATGTCTCCCATTTGGCCAAGTGCTATGGTTTGTCCCCCCAAAAAACTCACATCAAAATCCAAAATCCACAGTGGCTGTGGTCGGAAATGGGACCTTTAAGGGCTGATGATGTCATCAAGAGGGTTAGTGACTTCCTTGTGGGAGTGGGTTCTGGTTCTCCAGGGACAGGAGCCGTTTCCTGGAGATCAGGTTGTAACAGAGAGGCTTCTGACTTTGCGCCTCTTCTGCATGTCCCTGCTTGCCCTGCTGACTTCTACCACATTACGAAGCAGCGTGAGCCCATCACCAGAGGTGGCCACCTAATCTTCCAGCTTCTAGAATCCTAAGCCAAATAAATTTCTTTCCTTTATAAGTTGCCAAACCTCAGGTGTTCTGTTATAACAGAAAATGGACCAAGACACTAAGGAATGCTGAAAGCTTTGTTACATATTGGTGCCAGGTCTCACCGTGCATGTGGGAAGTGCTGCTTTAGTGAGTCTAAGAGTTCAGTCATGTATTTCTGTTGCCAAATGGTAAAAAGCTAAGAGCACTGACCATGTGCCAGCCCCCATACTCAGTCGTCATCTCATGAAATCACGGGTTCACTCTGGGTTCTGCCAGCCTGCCCTGACTGGCCATCAGCTCCTCCTTCATACCCAGGGTGGAGGCCTGTTCTCTCTGCTGCTATTCATATCTGTATTTGTTCAGAGGCTTCCTTCCTGGCTGCCTGTTCACTTCAAGATCTTCCCTTTCAGCAGCTTTTGCCTTGATGTCTAACTCCTACCACGACTCCAAGTCAGAACCATACAAAGATAACATCAGGCAGACGTTTCTTTCTGATTTTTCTTTATTGGAGACTTGGCCTCCCCAGGAAGAATGCTCAGACAAAAGCTGGTGCCTCTTAGGTCATCTAGCCTGCAGATGAAGTGACAGCTGAGCAAAAAACTGGGCTTTCCTCTTCTTCCATCCAATGTCTTGATGGCATGTTAAGTTTTATCTATCCACCCCTTGCTGATTCTGTTTTATTAGCAATCTGCCAATGGAGGAAGCTTCCGTGGTTGCTCTTTTATTAACTCGAGGGACACAAAGGTCTATATTAGTTTAATATGCTGTTGTGGAGGGCTGGACATAGAATCGTGGCTGGAAGGGAGTTGAAATGATTCCGTGACATCATTTCAAACAGATGAAGAGTCATCCTGCTTTTTAAAATATCTAGCAAAAAATCTTCCAGAGTCAATGTTTTAGCTCAGCTCAGTGTCCATATTTCCAAGACGTTTTCTTCCTTTACTGCAAATCCTTTCTGTTATAATCTGAACACATTTCTATGGGTGCCCTTAATAAAGCTGGAGACCCCATTATATGTATTACCTTTTAGTTTAAATCTCTTGTCTGAAGGAGAAAATTCTTCAATCTTTTCTCATTTCCCAGCCTTATGAACTAACCTTTCCATTCTCTTTTTCACAGTCCTTGAATTTGGCAAGAACATCAAATCTATCTTGCTTAATAATTCTCAGATCTGGGACTTCAAAACTACCCGAGAACAATGCAATGCTGGGTCATGACTCTTAACAATCCCAGGTGATTCTGGGCAGACATGGTTCCAACAAGCACCTGGAAACCCTTGGCCCTCTCTAGTTCCTTCCTGATTCCCTTGGGACAGGCAGATGGACCATCTCAACAGAGTGCTATCACCACATTCCAGGAAAACCCTTTCCAGGGACCAGGGTAGGGGGAGAGAGGAAGTACTGGGGAATGATATTGGCCAAATTATATTGTTATATTGTGTGCATGTACGAGTATGTAACAACAAATCCTACCATTATGTACAACTATAATGCATCAATTTTAAAAAAGTGTGTGTGGCGGGGGTCAGGGGACTCTTTCCGTGGCCAGAGCTATTAACATTATTCCCAAAAGTCACCTCTTTGAAATTTCTATCAGTTATGCTAGGCATGGCCTCTGATACCAGATTATTTCTAATTCTCTTCATTAACCTTTCCAACCCCAGCGATATACAAACCGTATTTCCAGGACAACAGAAAGAAAATGAACAGTCCCCTTCTCCAGTAACTGGTTTATAGACGTAATGAAAATGCATATGCAATTGTCCAAAAACTCCATTTAGCCACCATGACATCAATAGAAAGAGTTGTCGAAGGATCTAGCTCAATGGTTCTCAAACTTGAATGTGAACTAGAACCACACAGAGGGCTTGTTAAAGCCAGGATTGCTGGGTCCCACCTCCACAGGATCTGATTCAGGAGGGTTGGGTGGGGCCTAGGAATTTAGTTTTATAATTAGTATTCAGCTGCTGCAGCTGCTACTGAGGATGACCCCCTAGACCACACTTTGAGAACTCCTGAGCTAATTAATGCACACTTAGGGCGGCACTTATTAGTCTGTGGAATGTCAGAATCTTTTCAGGAAGCTTTAAAAAGTACAAATTTGTATAGGGCTTAGGAACCCGGGATGGCAACAGAATTTGAAGACCCCTTACTAAAATTCATCAAAATTTGAGAACCCCTTGGTTATGGTTCTGCCACTTTAAAAGGATTTGGATCGGCCAGTGGCTCTCAAAGTGAGATACCAAATCAGCAACACCTGCATGCAAACGCAGTCCATGTTTCAACAGCCGTGTAAGAGGTCCTGATGAATGCCAAAGTTTGGGACCCCCTGGCACAGGCTAAGCTTATAAAAGTGCCAGTCTCTCACGATTTCCCACACATCCACCTCTTTCTGGTTTTGTTTTGTCTTTTCCACCAGAGAATGTGCTTGTTTATTCTTGGGCATTTCCTAAGCTTCAAGGAGTGGACATGCCACGTGGGGAAGATGGCCTCAGAAAGAGGTTTGAGTTTGGGGCTGGGTCTGTGGCTCAGTGGTAAATCACTTGCCTAGCAGTGTGAGGCCCTGAGTTCGATCCTCAGCACCACAGAAAAAATAAATAAAACAAAGGTATTGTGTCCATCTACAAGTTAAAACATTTTTTAAAAAAAGGAAAGAAAGATGTCTGAGTTTTAAGTGAACCTTCCTTGATATATGATATTTTCTCATAATGTTCTAATTGTGGTAAAACACACATAACATAAAATTTACACTTTTAACTATGTTGAGTTTACAATTACATGGCCTTAAGGACATTCACATCATTGTGCAATTGTCCCCCCATCCTGCATCTTTCCAAACTGAAAGTCTGTTCCCCATAAATGAGAGCTCCCTATTCGGTTCAGGATGTTAAGTGCATTTGAGTTAGGGTTCAACTAATCTCCAGATTTGTCTTACCCATTGGGAACTCTGTACCCACTCAACAATGCCCCATTCTCCTTTCCCACCAGCCCCTGGCAACAACCTCTGTTCTACTTTTCATCTTTGCAAAAATCACTACTTTAGTTACTCACGTAAGTGGCATTATATCATCCTTTAGTGATTTGGTTTATTTCTCTTAGCATAATGAGGTTTTTTTTTTCAAAAATAGGAAATTCCATTTTATGAATAAAATTTATTTTATTCATATCAAAACATTTGCCATGATAAAAACAATGATTAAATATGGAATAATTTTTCCTCAGTCTACTTTAAGGTTGTAAAGAATAAAATAAGATCTAAGCATCAAAATAATACAAAATTCATGTAAAGAAACTGTCAATTATGGGGTTTTTTTGGGTAAAAATCTTAATTTTTTAAATATTTTGATTCATGCTCTAGTGCAGGCAAATAAGAGACTAAGGTTAATGACTACAAAAAGCAAAGTATCATAAATGAACGCCAATCAGAAAGGTCAAACTGAGGGGTTAGGATATGTGATTCCTCTGACAAATGTAGTTACCAGTTTCTAGAAATTTGACCTACATATCTAAGGATGGCTGGTAAAATCATATGGCTAATGCAAAAACAGCACTTGTTATTTTTTTTTTCCTCATCTGGGCCAGTTAATGTCATTTTGGGGAATAATGACAAGCTAAGGTCTTCGATGTTCCTCCATGTTATAGCATGCGTCCAAAGGAATCCCCTACCTTTAAAAATTTTTATTAATTTATTTTAGAATTTTATTTTTTGATGGTGCTAGGACTTGAACCCCAGGGCTCTGTGCCTGCAATGCACATGCTCTTTGTTTTATTTGCTGATGAAAATGAAAAAAAAAAAAAAAGCTAGTCCTGGCTTGTGGATGTGCTGAATGAGTGAACCCTAGTTGGAGCCAGGATCTCCCAGTGGAGAGTGCGGAGTCAGAGTCCCTCTGCTTACAATTGGCAGTCCAGGCTGCTCTAGAAGCTGTTTCTCTCCATGTGGAGCCTTTCGTGATGTTGTCCCAAGGCCCAGCTGTCTCTTGGTCACACATGTCACCTTACCTGATCTATATACCTTGCATTTCCCCATCCTGTTGGCAAAGCCGGGGTTCTGCATGTGTAGGGAGCTTCCTGTGGGGCACTCCTTGGCCCAAGTCCATATTGCTCACCCCATCCTCCAACAGCAGCAGAGCCCCAGCTGGCCTTTTCTGTGTCTCCAGGAGCAGCGGCTCCCAGGAAGCATGGTGTGAGTTCCCAGCGGCTCCATTCTGCTCTGTGTTGGGTCTGGAGCTCGTTCAGATGTAGTGGAAGGTCGGGGAGGAGGACAGAGAACAGACACTGTTGATGGCAGCTCACGGCCTTCATGCAGGCAAGAAAGACTGGTACCAGGCAGCAGGAGAAAGCTATGGAAGTCCGAGTCTTCTAGACTTAGGAGGCTGCGCTTGTGGCCAGGTGTGACAGAGCTGTGCCCGCTGAAGGTGTTTTATACTATCCTAGATTCACACCAGCTGTGCTAGGAACCTTCCAACGTAACTGATGATGGATGTTTACCCTCCAAAGGCTGCTTCCTCATTTGTATTGAATTTGTGGTTTGAATTCTTTGGTGGAGAGTTAAAACCCCTAATTGATAATGAATGACAATCCCTGCCAAATGAAACTCATCACTCACCATGTAAGACATCCCCTACCTCCCCCACTGACTGGACCCATGTAGATGTTTCAGTCTTGCAGCAACAACTCATTCTCGGGCCCGAGATTGGAGATGGCTACAGTCTTCTCGAACATTGCCAGCCCAACAAGACTGGCTTCTGGAGAGTGTCAGGAGTGGGAGGAATCCGGAGAAAAATGCTAAGTGCTGGAATCCGCGATAAAGTCAGTAGAATGTGAAGCATTTGGAATCAAAACATTTGCCAGAATTATCCTCTGATCCCCTGGAGAATTTTCTGTATGGATATAACAGACTAGTATGTAATTCCTGCAGGAGCAATTATTATTTTCATCTTCATAATATTTATGGAAAGCTCTGCATTCACAGCACTGAACTGAAAGCTCTCCATTTGAATGACGCGCATAGCTAGTGTCTTTCACAGCCATGCCAAATTTAATTTGTATACTAAGCAAAAGCAGGGAAGTTGGCGGCTTCCAAACACTGCCCTTCAGTTGTCTGTAGGAGAGGGAATATTCAGAATTTGTCCTGTAGATAATGCGCACTGAGGGTGTTATTGCCTTTAGCTTCTACATTGTTGCATACAAAACATTAAGGAAAATTATTCTTTTGGAACCCATTCTTTCTCTCTCTCTGGTACACACACACACACACACACACACACACAGATAGAGAGAGCTTGGAGTAAAGTGAAGATGCTATTTTAGGATCTATATTTTCAAAGAATAGCACCTCTTAGTTATAAGTTTGTTCTACTTGCTGTCTGTAAGTGAGAGAGCAAGAAGAACAAACATATAAACAAGCCATGGTGTAGGAAGTAGGAAAGAGATGCTATAGGTTTGGAATGATGAAGAAAACATCACCCTGACTCTTAATAGGCTTGCATTCTAATGAGATGGGGGACTGAGACACCAGAATAGTAGTGACCGTGTTCTCCAAATCCAAATTTGGGAAGCATGGTCTCGAAAAAAAGGGGTGTATTTTGTGGGGACAACTGGGCCACATGTTTGCAATGTCAGGGGGTGGACAGGCCATTCCTAGAACAGAGGCTGGAGGAAAGCCAGCCCTGGGGGAGGTGTATATAGCTGCTACCTAGTTTCAGAGAGGAAGGCTCACAAGCACACACTCTCCCCACCACTCCCCAGGTGCATCAAGTTCAGCCCCTGCTCAAGTGCTGCCCTTCTGATTAATTAGTGGTTGCTGTGACATGCTCCAGGTCAGCTACATGCTCCCCTGCCACCTTTTTTTTAAATTGTAGATGGACACAATACCTTTATTTTATTTATTTATTTTTTAATGTGATGCTGAGGATTGAACCCAGGGCCTCACACATGCTAGGCAAGCGCTCTACCACTGAGCCACAACCCCAGCCCCTACATGCTTCCCTTTTGACCTGTCATGGGAATTTATGAGCCAGCTGTCTGAGCTTAGCACTTGAAGAAATGTCCCTGATTGAGTTCAGTTGTGTGCAAGGAAGCTGCCGAGGTGAAGAGGCGCTGAGATTTTCAGATGGCATCAGAAGATCAAGTTCTACCCTAATTTTAACTTCTAAAATATGAAATGAAAGCAATTCTTGCCAGGTGTGGTGGCACACACCTGTAATCCCAACTGCTGGGGAGGCTGAGGTAGGAGGACTGCAAGTTTGAGGTGTGTTTGGGTAACTTGGATTTTGCCTCAAAATAAAATATAAAATAAAAAGGACTGGGGATGTGGCTCAGTGCTAGAGTGCTTGCATAGCATGTGTGAGGTCCTGGGTTCTATCCCTGGTATGGAGGAATAGATAAACAAACAAACAAACAAACAAAATTCTTTTAAGAGCTGGTAGTGTAGCTCAGTGACAGCTTGCTTAGCCTGTTAGTAGGCCTGCGTTCAATCCCGCCCCCCTAAAAAAATTATTTAATCTGTTAGACCTAAAGGGAAACTAGTTATTTATGTATTATCAGTGATCTAAAAATAGATTTAGTCTTCTAGAAAAGAAATCCGATACAATGTAACAAAATATTAAACTCTTTATATCCTTTGAACCACTAGTTTCACTTGGGGAAATTACCTCAAAATGGAAATAATTATTTTTTAAAAATCCATAGCAGCTTTATTTATAGAATGCACAATGGGAAATAATGGATACATCATAATAGAAAAGCATTAATTAGCAAAATACTTTTAGCTACTAGATGCTGCAAGAATATACCACTAAATGGGGATGTGTAGATGAAATATTTAGTAAAAAAAAAAAAAAAAAAGGTAGAGCATGAAATTATATGATCACATATATTGGCCACAACTTTGTGAACTGATGTGTGTATATGTATTCAGAGAAAAAAATTATGCGAGAAATAGCTGCTTAGTGTTTATTAGGCTTTCCTGTAAATTGCATGATTATTAATTTTTTTAAAAGGGAAGGGCGGGTACACAGGAGTGTTAGATGCACTGTTTTCAATCTCTGCGATCCTGAATGCCAGGACCATGGACTCCTTGAGACCCCCCCAGGCCCACTTGTGCTGACTCTGGCATCTGGGGGAAGCTAGCATAGAAGGCCAGCAAAAGGAGGTGCTCTGGGGAAGGGCTTGGCCCCAGAGCAGCTGGCACTTCTGCATTCCGTTGGCCTCACAGTCACCCAGAGACAAGGGAGGATTCAGTCCCCCAGGGGGCTGCTGGCTTTCTGCCACCTGCCCCAACACTGTACCCCACCACTCCTGAGCCCCAGGAGGGTGACTGCCAGCCCTAGCCATGCACTTCCCTCTCACCTGCCTGTCCCCTCTCCACCAATGTGATGGGACAGAGGGTGGGGTCTCAGAACCACTCCTCTGTGCACTTCTTGTGGAGCCAGGCTGCTCTGAGGATAGTAGGGTACCTCCTCCTGGAATCATCTAGCTTCTTGCAGCTAAGTGTGACGTGGATGGAAACATTGCTTGTCTTCCTAGGTCAGGGGCAGGGGGTGGAAAAGCAGCCTTCCCAACCTCTCAGAGGGCTGAGCCACCCAGCGGGCAGCACAAGCTCAGACTGGAAAGGAGCAGGCGGCTGACCCCACGCTAGTTGCCACCTCTCCAGTGGCGTCGTGGGTTCCCATCCTGCCCTGCAGTCAAAGTTGGTGGCAGCTGCCCTGGTTTAGTGTGACATTCTGAGTTCACACAGGCCAGCCCAGCAGCTATGGGTAGGGGTCAGGGAGGGCCTGGCTGTCCTCCCTAACTCCAGGGGCTGATGGTGCCATGCAGTCTGGTGACCCAAGATGATACTCTAGTCACTCTGGAGGGGAGCCCAGGCCTGCTCCTACCTCTGACTGTACCTGAAGCCTTCTTTCTGTAATGAAGCAGAGACTTGTCCTGGAGTTTCTGTGTTGATCCTGAACCTGCAGGAATGGCGCTGGCCAAAATTTCCCATGAAGCTCTGGGCTCTGTGAGTAAGAGTTGGACTTGCAGATGGTGGTGACAAGGAACACCCAGGACAGGAGACTGAATGAAAGGAGGAAGAAGCAGAGGGGTGTGTGTGTGTGTGTGGTAGAGGGTTGGGGACACAGCCTGACCAACTCTACAGCTGGGGTAGGAATATGAGCCAGGGCAGCTGCAGGCCTTGCTGTCCCCGGGGAAACAGCACCTGAGCCTCAGGGGCTGTGCACCAGCTGTTTTGGGACCCCCAGGCAAGAGCAAGAATCCCTTTTCCCTTGGCTGCGTGCAGGGCCACATGCTCAAGAACAGGCGGCCACAGAGCAGGCCAGCTGGCTCTGCCTTCACTCCTCACCTTCTCCTGCTCAGCTGCCGGAGAGGGAGTCGGCCCAGGCCGGGCCTGCCTGCACCTGTCTGCAGCCTGTAAAGACAAGTGGTGACCCAGGGACTCCCTGGGCTAAGGCAGCGGCTGCCCCTCTGACGTGGGGTCTCACCATGTTGCCCAGCTTGGCCTTGAACTTGTGGGCTCAAGCCATCCTCCTGTCTCAGCCTCCTGAGTAGCTGGGACCACAGCAGTGCCCCACCACCCCCGCCCTCTGCCCCCTGTGATTCTGATCAGCAGAAATGGCTGGAGAATTTCCAGATTTTAGGGAAGAGCCTGACTCTGGCAATCAGTCCCTCCACCAAGAGCCCTGTTGTCACCTCCTCGTTTTCTGTCTTTTCCTGGGATTTCTGTGCCTCGCAGTCATGTCCTTCCACTTCACTCTTGTCCACTCTCGAGGGCCTCCCCTGCTCTTCCGCTTTCTTTTTCCTCCTCGGGTCTCTTTGCTCTCTCTCCCCTGTTCTGAGGCAGAGAACTCCTGGTCCTCGCCAAACAGAATGTGGCGCTTGCAGCTTAAGGACATCCAGCCCAGGGAACTTGGCAAAACACAAAACAGAAACACACAAACCCGGTGAAGCCCAAGTCCCCCCTCAGCACCCCGCAGCTGTGCTCCTGGGCTTCTGCAGCGTGGAACGGCTGCTTCCGATCGGCTGCATCCCCCTCTTCTCCAAATGACATCTTACAATATCAAAGACACTGCCAGCTGTCAAAATAAGGTTTCATATTTTCATCTGTAGGACAATTACTGCTGCAAACAGATTATGCAAACACAAACAGGCCGAGTGGGGGGCGGCAGGGCCTTGGGGTCGCCGGCCTCCACATTCATTCTTCCTACAGAAGCAGGAACTGAAATGACCTCCAAGTCTTTAGAACAGCAATTGACAAGCACATCCTCGCAGTCATGAAGCATCAAAGGAAAATAGAAAAGGGGATAAAAGAGTTTGATCTCCCGAGGAGAAAGGCTGGGAGGATACAAAGTGATTGAGACAAAGGGAAGCCAGCGTCGGGGAGTTAATCATCCCCCCCCAACCATGATGGGTAATGAGCATGGGAGAAAGCAAAGTGAATTTCTAATAAAGACCACGAAGAAGAGAGGACAGGGGGACCCAAGGGAGCTGCAGGATTAAGTAGGGTGACCTTCTTAAGCATTTATTAATGTGGTCCTGCCTCCTTGACAAATAACACACACATTGGCCTGCTAAAGCTGTTCCAAATCAAAGGCCCAGAACAAGGATAGAAGTTAGGAAATGAAGGTTCTTGGTTTTACCCTGTAACCCTTAACGAATCAGTTAAATGGCCTCTGCCTCAGTTTCCCCAGGTGTTGGGTCAGACCCCTAAAACCAGACTTGAAGACTGTTTTGAGAATCAAGTGAGATCTTGGATGGGAAGGAGAGTGTGGACCTCCAGGAGCCCCCGGGAGTGCGCGGTGCTGTGTATGGAGCCGCAGGCCCACTGGCAGCTTGCTGGAATGAGTGATTTATTTTTAAATGACATTGTCCACAAGACATAATGACAGTCTATAGTGTGCGTTCACAGCGCTCCACCCACAACTTCCAGGAGAAGCTGTCCAGCCCATAATCACGCAACAAGGTCAAGATCAGATCAAGGAGGAAGAGCACTCGGCTTCCAAGCTCTTATGGGTGTGCAATCCTCAGCAACAGGAAAGCTACCTGTCACGCGAGGCAATGAAGGCCTTGGGACTTGGGTCTCTGGGGCCCCACTGTTGCTATCAGGAGCTGGCCTTTCCAAAGACAGTGGTAATCCAGATGAATGGAGATGCAAAATCACTTACTGTAAGCCAAGACACCTCAGAGTGGGAACAGATGGACGGTCCCCAGAGGTACTGCAAGAGCTGGGTCCCCATCAAAGTCCCCAGCCTATTAAAAAGGGATATGTCACACTAAACAAAGGTTTCAGAGAATGTTGGTCCCTCAGTTAACCTTCCAGGTAACCTTGCGACATGGGTACCGGGAAGAAGCTGTAGAAGTCAGATTCACAGAGCTCATTTCAGTGCAAACAAGGGAGGTTTGGGGCTCAAACATTCTCCCATCACCCATAGGTGGTCAGTCTACTGCTGGGGTTTCTACACTGTGAAGCTTGGATGGTCTCTGTAGAACTCAGGACAGGTTGGGGACAACCACCAGTAATGATGCTGTCCCTGCCATCGCTGGAATCTGAGGGTCCAGGAGCCAAGTGGAGAAGGTGGCCCTCCATTTGCTCATGCAGAAGTCGAATTCTTGTTCCACTGTCACATAGAGTATACGCGCCGTGGCGATCTTCATCTTTCAGTACATGGACTGCAAAATGGAGAGAAATACTTAGAAGGCATCTCGCCCTAACCAGAGGAGAAACGGAGTCTAGGGTGAGCAAGCAGTTTCTGAAATGACCCTACCCTATTGTTTCTGAACAAGAATCAAAGTGGCTTTGAATGAAACCAAAGGGTTTCATGTCGGGTGTTTTGCTAGTTGGAGAATATTGAAACCAGGTATTGGAAGACATGTTTATGGGGTCTCTTAGGTCCATGCCTCTGCTGAGTGAAGCAAGCTGTTCCTCTCTTTAGCCATGAGACTCCCTCCCGACAGCTGTTTGGAACAATTGACTGGAACAGAGGTGACCTGATCCAAGAAGCAGTCACTCAAAACATGGTCACTGATGTGGGTTGAGTTGCCTCCCCCAAAGGATATGCTGAGGTTGTAACTCTTGAAATCTGTGAAGATGATTTTATTCCAAAATAGGAAAGATTCCCCTACAGGTTTGAGAGGGAGCATGGTCTAGCTGACACCTTGACTTTGAACTTTCTAACCTTCAAAACTGGGGGTGGGGAGGGACTATACACAGTTGTTATTTTAAGTCACCCAGCCTGCAGACATTGTTCTGGAAGTTCTAGGAAACTAATGCAGTCTCTGTGGGTGGTGTGACCTGGTTCCAAAAGCTAAGCAGAACTGCCATGGGTCGAACTGTATCCTCCAAACTCATATCTAGCAGTCCTGACCTCAAGTGAGACCTTATTTGGAAATAAGGTCATTGCAGATGTAATGAGGTTGAGAGATGGTCATCCTGGAGTAGGGTGGACCCTCATCCAATATGACTGCAGTCCTTATAAAAGGAGGGAAATTGAACATGGAGTCAGAGACCCAGGGAGAACGATGTGTGCAGAAGAAGATCAGAGAGCTGAGTTATACATTTACAAGCAAAGGCATGTCAGAGGATGCCAGCCACCTGGCAGAAGGCAGAGGAGAGGTCAAGAGCAGATTCTCCCATGCATCACTCAGAAAGAGCCAACCCTGCCATCACCTTGACCTCGGACTCGCCAGCCTCCCAGATTCTGAGACAATACATTTCTGTTGTGTCAACCATCCCCTCGGTGGAGCTTTGTCACAGAAAGTCCTAGAAAACTACTGCAAAGACTGGGCCACTTCTCTCTCTTGGGACGAGAACCATGAAATACCATGAGAATGAGGCAGTTCATGGTGGAAGGGGAATCTGAGAGGTCAAGGTGTGCAGAGGTCTGGAGAGAGAAGCATAGGCTGCAGCAGTAGACAGAGGAGGCTGACAGAGGAGAGGGGAGTGCCTCTGGAGGATGGCCAGGGACCACCAGACTCACAGAGGGGTAGGACCTGCTGGCCAGTCTGCAGGTCCTTCTACACCACTGACAGTGTCTGCTGCAGTTATCAGTCATCATGGAGATCCTCAAAATACCCTCTGGTCACCCTGCCTTTCTGAGTAACTTAAGACTCTATGAAGAGGGTCTAACTCAAATAGCATGAGCCCACAAAAGAGATAATATTCTCTATGGGTGACAGAAATTTGGTGACATCGGGCCTTCTGCGTTGTGGTTAAAACACACGCCCTGGTTTCTCAGGATATCCAACACGATACATCTTAACCCCTGATGACTAAGAAGCTGATTTTCTTTGATGTTCCTTAGTCTTGTTATCAGGAGTAAGATTAGGGGTGCCTTTATCTAGGCTACTATTTGGAAAATTTCCACGTTTCTAAGGTAAAAAGTGACAAAGAGGAGGAAGTAATGGATGTTTCCTTTACAAGGAAAGAATCAAACTGGGAAATGATGGCTGGGTGCCTCCAGTAGTGAATGAAAAGACAGAACAAGCCAGGCGCTCCTGGGGGAGCCAGAGGGAGGGAAGATTTGGCCAGCCAACTCAAGGACCTGATAATTCCCCAAGGGATCTTTGCAGCTAGATCTTTCCAGAGATCTCAGAAGCCCCCTGGAGTGCTGCAAGTTCCGGTGGGCAAACCCTGTTGGCTGGTAGGAGTTTCTCCCCTGTGGGCGGCTGAACAGTTATTCTCAGAATGCAGCTTCCTTGGACAAGATGCCTTTTCTGCTCTGTTCACAGGCTAAGGTAGAGTTTATAGTTGGAGATGGTTGTTCATGTGGAAACTGGAAAGCAGCCATGGTTCCCTTCTAGGGACTTGCCCATGAGGCGGGGAAAGGAAGAAATTCTAGCTATACCTCAAGCTGGGCCTGGCTTTGTGGAGTTAGGTGTCCACAAAAGAGGAGCCCCATGGAGCTTCCCAGACATGGCCAAATAGCTGGACGGATAACACAGTTCCCAAGGATTCATCAGCACAACAGGTAACCCAATTAGCTTCATGGGGGGCACCAGGACACACCTTTATAAGCCCTAAATAGGGATGGAGCAGTATGTGGCAATGCCCCATGGCCTGGCTCACATTTAGTTTATGCCATTTCCCCAGCAGCTGGAATCCCTGAGCAGCTTACAAACCGGACAAGCTGCTGTAGCATACTGAGATCTACAGAAGTGGTCAGGTGTCCAGTGATGAGGAGACCGTATTACTGTCGATTGGCTGAGGGTTCTTTTGGTCAATTTGGGTAGAAATCACCAGCAGGCAAAGTGCAGCGCTCTTAGCATTAGAGGTTCTGAGTTCCGAGGGCTAGCAGCTCTCGGCTCTTAGCAGTAGCAGGTCTGAACCTCAAATGGCAGAGGCTCTCAGCTCTCTGGGACTCTTCCACTCAGACCTAGCAGCTCTCCCTCCCCCTACCATTCTCTAGCTGCCAGCCTTACTTGGTGCTACTAGCTCTTGTTATAACCAGCTCAGCCTGCTCTACTCAGACAGAAATCACAAATAGGCAAAGTAAAATCCATCCAAAAAAGCAGTACATGCACTGTGCTAATACAGGTGGGGCCGTGGGGAGGCTGCTTACATGCATTTTAAAAATTTAGGAGCACCATTGCAGTATCCTATCAGCTACCACAGGCTTTCTGCTTCACCTGGATAGGGACCAGCTCATTGTGGATTGGACTGGGAACAGCTAAAGTGGTAGTGTCATCTGGGATGGACCTGTGACCCAAGTGACCAAAGCAAAGCATCTCTTGCAGCCCCTTCTCTGCCCCCATTGGTGTGGGGACAGCAGCTGATGCAGTATTTTGTGGGCAGCTGTCAATGATGGAAGAATAAAAAGCACCTCTTGGTGAGCATTAGGCCCTTCCTTCTGTCTCAGTTTGAGGTCAGAAAGATGGTGAACCCTTTTGTGTGGTAGAAAAAGCTTGGTAAAATGATTTCCTATGATGACCTGAGGAACAGATCATGTGCATACTCAGCTGTGGGCTCTGAGGAAAAAGTTGGAGGACAGAAAGTGGATAGGGTGTGTTGGTTGTCCTTGTCAGGTATTTGGTCAGGTGTTACAAGGAAGAGATGAAGCCAGGAAGGACTGGCCCATTTGCAAACAGAAATGAGAAGAGGAGGTGGAAGAGAATCCAGAAGTGTGGAGCCAGCAGGGTTAGAAAAATTCATTGCTTCTATATTAAAGAACTTTGAATAGCAAAGGCACAGGAAAACATCTTAGCTGGAAACTGCAATGTTGAATCCTTAATTGAATGCTTGTGGCAAGATCAGATTAAATAAATGGTCTTTCTACCTATTGTTCCCATGGTCTCGAGGTAGCTGCCATTAAAGTGGAGAGGGAGGATGTGCCAGTGAAGAAATAAGAAAATTGGAAGCTACTTCCAGGTAGGTTACTGGCCAAGGTTTTGACTGGGAGAAGAAATCAGAAGCCTACTAAATTTTTGAGTATCCCCCCAAAATTGTTGACTCTGGCAGACTTCAAACAATGCTTTGGATCCCAGGAAGAGAAAGCTTCAGAAACTAGAGTGTGCGGAGGGAAAGACTTAGGTCCCTGAGGAGCGCGTCCAGTGTAGTCAGGGAAGATAATGAAAGAGGTCAACCTTCTGATGTGGAGCCGGCAGATATGGAGGAAAATGGACGGGAAGTGCCTTCAGGGGTCAGGCCCCAGCCTAATCCAGGGCAGGGATCCGCCCAGTATCTGTCTCGCAGGAATTAGCTGGTCAGGTCCATGGATGGGGCTCCTGTGCAATATGGCGATTGCATTATTTCTACTTCACTCCAGATGTTGGGTGTGGGGTGGGAGCAGATAACATCCCTGTTGCTTACTGGTTGGTGAAACAATAAGATAGTTATCTGGTCCTGAGGGAGAACACTGCAGGATGTAGACATCTTAGATGCAATGATTGAGGGGACTTTGGGTGTCTCCTCAGAGAAGGGGATGAATGTGTCTGTGTGTGGGAAGAAGAATGACATGGCTTGGTGACCACAGCCTGTGCAGTGGCAGAAACAATGCCACTGCATTTCCTTCGGGCACACAGGAAGAGGATGTTTCCCAGTCTCCTTTGTAGTTGGGTGGGGCTGGCTGTGTTACTAGTTGGGGTTGATGTAATACAGGCAAGCACTGGTCCATAAAAATGACTTTTCATCACCTCCCATGGTGACCTTAAATGAACATGTTAAGGATGTCAGTGTCACAAGCTGGATGCAGCCTAAGTCCCTGAATGACTACATGACTCAGAGCCCTATTGTCCCTTCAAAACTCCTGCCCTTCCTCCACCTCTGCCTCCAACCACAGTGGATGTGAAATAAAGGAACAACACTTTATTGTTTGGGTCACTGAGCTTTGGGGGTTGTTTGTTAGTAGTTACCTACCCTGACTTATACAGTGGGTGGCCAATAATTATGGTGACTGAATCTTCTAATTTCAGCGCCCAAACTTTTAATCACTACACCTTTCTTAATTGGCTTTCTGCATGTTTTCTCCTTTTATCCATAAAATAAAATTATTTTCTGATTTCAAAAGTAATATGTACTTAGAACTCAGCAACAATGAAAATAACTGAATTAAAAATGAGCAATGACTTAAATAAACCATTCTCAAAAGATGATGAATATCACAAGTCAATAAGATATCACCTCACACCCATAAGGAAGGCTAGCAAAAAAGAAAAGAAACCTAGAAAATAAGTTTTGGTGAGGACGTGAAGAAACTGGGACTCTCACGAACTGATGGGAATGTGAAATATGACAGTCACTGTGGAGAACAGTATGATGGCTCCTGAAAAAATTAGAAATAGAATTGCTTTATGATCTAGCAGTCACACTTCCAGATATATATACAAAAGAACTGGAAGTAGGAGCTGGGTACAGTGACTCACGCCGTAATTCTAGCTACTCTGGAGGCTGAGACAGGAGGATTGCAAGTTCAAGCCCAGCCAGGGCAACTTAGTGAGATCATGTCACCAAAAGAAAAGGACCGAGAATGTAGCTCAGAAATAGAGCACTCCTGGGTTCGATCTCCAGTTTCCCCCCTCCGTGAAAAAGAAAAAGAAAAAAAGATAGGGTCTTGAAAAGATATTTGCAGTTCAACATTCATAGCAACATTATTCCCAAAAGCCGAAAGGTGGAAATGACCATTCATAGACGAATTGACAGACAAAATATGGAATATGCATACAACGGAATAGAATTCAGCCCTAGCATATAAGGAAATGCTGCATATGCTACAAAATAGATGGACCCTGAGGATATTATCTAAGTGAAATAAGCTAGTCACAAACCAAATACTGCATGATTCCTCTTGTATGAGGTACTTGGAGTAGTCTAATTCAAAGAGAGAGTACAATAGTGGTTGCCAGGGGCCGGAGGAAGAAAGACCAGGGGAGCTGTTTAATAGGTATGGAGTTTTAGATTTGCAAGATGAAAAGAGTTCTGGAGATTGGTTGTACAACAATGTGACTATAAATACTACTGAACCCTATAGTTACAGAATGGTTAAGATGGTAAATTTTGTGTTATGTGTATTTTAACCACAGCTTAAAATGTTTTAATTTAAAAGTAAAATATACCCATTGTTAAAACATGACAAAGAATAAAGGCATTAAAACATATCAGCTCAGTAGAGATGATAACTGTTGAGAGTCTTTATGTAGCCACAGTGGAGTTCTTTTATAAATATTTTTTTCAATCTTGGTGGCAAAGGCAATCCTCTTAAATCGGGTGAGAATTAGCCCAACTTTTGCTTCCAAGCAGACTGGAATAACTCCAATATTTTTGCTAAGTGTTTCAATTTGAATTTGGTGAATACTTTCTTTGTAACAAGAAGTGCAGAGCCTCAAACACAGGGCAGAGTTTTCACAATTATAATCAGTTTTAAATTCAGGACTGTACAAATTAATACCCAGAATATTTTTTCTTTTCATTCATGCACATATTCATTCATTAAATGAGTGCTTGCTTAACATCTACAGCACCAGATGCTACAGTAGGGGCCCAGGAGACAGCAGCGAATAGGACAGGACCCTTATCTTCTAGTTGGGAAAACAAACCAACCCCGAAATTGCAAACTGTGATGTGCCCTGCCTGAAGGAAAGAACAGCATAATTCTGTGGAAAGGATGGGACAGGAAGTAACACTTGAGCTAGACCAGGAGACTGGGGATGAACTGCCACAGAAATTACAGGAGCTATGGGAGAACATTAGGTCTTTCATATGAACTGAGAAGATAAATCTATGGAGACAGAGGTCAGAAGAGTGGTTCCCTGGGGAGGGTAGTGTCTGGGAAGGCATGAGTGAGCTTTCAGGTGAGCTGGAAATAGTCTAGATCTTGAACTGGGTGATTATGTGTAAAGATGGATTGAGCTGGGCACCTGAGGCATGTGCACCTTCCTATGTGAATGTTATACAAAAGACAAAATACCCCCTCTCAAAGTAGAAATGGGTGGGGAAAGAGCATGCCTGAGCAGGGAGGGGGTCATAAGCATCAAGGCCCCCTCCCACCCCCCAGGTAGAACAGTCTGGAGTAGCAGAAGCCCTGCAGGTGGAGTGCTGAGGTGGGTATGAGGTGAGGTTGCCACGCACCAGGACACAGTGGCAATCCCCGGGACAGAGCTAAGACTGGGGGAGGGGGACAAGGCGTTTTAACATGCTACTCTATTTTTAAAAGTATTGTTTGTGAGTATGTCTTCATGTTTTACATGTACCATTTTAAAAATAAATAAATGAAGCCATCTGCTTTTGCTTTCAGAATAGTGCTTCCTGCCTTTCCTATCTGCTTGTTTTTAAGGAAATTAATGGCTTTGAAGGCCCTTCCTCCCACCCCCCATAGAGGAAAAGATTCCCCACAGGCCCCCTGGAGAGCTCCTGAAATTGCTTCTCCTTGGGGTTAAGGTCCTAGAATGTTCACTGGGAACATAGGTCATTTATGGATAAGAGAAAGAACAAGAAGGATCCCCGCCCGAAGGCCCTTGGTGTCATTCACTCATTTAAGGTTTACTGGGCGCCTAGGAGAAACAAGGCGCTGCTTGGTTCGGGACAGGTCCAAACCTCCCTCCTCCCATTCGGAAAGAAGTCCGAATTGGAGGCGAAGAGATTGGGATCCGGGGAGATGCAGCAGGGAGGGAAGACGTCCAGCGAGGGAGGAGCTTCCTGGACCTTGGGGATCTGCCTGCCCGGGCTCCAGGCCGCTTGCAGCCCAGGCGCCTGGAACAGCTGGAGGGAGCAAGGGGGCGGAGGGGGGGCAATTTCTAGAACACCTCGTCCTGTCCCGGGGTTGGAGTGGACGTGAGCTCTGTCCTGGACCTTGGGAGGAGTCCGTTCTCGCCTCCTTCCCACGTAGGCAGGCATACTAGAGGCAGGGCCGTGTCCTTGCCCCGCTCCTGGGCCTCCAGCAGGCTCCGCGGGCGGGGAGCGGCGCGGACCCAGGAGCACGCTCAGGCCGGGGACTGGCGGATGCCCACTTCGCGCGTGCAGCGCTGTTTGCCTCCGAAGAGGGACCATGCATTGCAGGTGGTGCCCGGCCAGCCGTCGCGCTCCCATTTCGGACTTCTGGCACGCTCAGCCCTGGGTGGAGACGCCGCACACGCGTCAACAGTCTTAGAGGGCCAGGCTCCCGGGTGACTCCTCTCGGCGCCGCCTCAGTTCCTAAAGGTGGTAGGAAGGGGACCGAAGCCGGGAGGGGGCGGGGGTCACTGGAACGGCTCCTCCCCACACCCCGGTGCCACCCAAGCAGTGGGGACAACCGATCTTCAGCCCAGCCCCTGGCAGTTCCCGGGCTTGGGGGCGCCCAGGGGCACCTTGTTAGCAAGCTGGGAGTTTGCAGCAACGGACAGAAGGTCGCCGGAGGGGAGCGAGGGGCTCGCGGAAGCCGGCCTCAAGGACCCTGCCGCAGGACTTGGCTGAGGGGCCCCAGGGACCCACTAGAGAATCTTGCCGCCAGCCCAGCCAGCCTGTGGGTCACCCGACAACCTCTTCTCGCGGCTTGATTCCCAGTCCCAAGTGGGTTTGAGATGACCTGTCCCTATAGCACTAAAAGTCTGGAAGCCAACACATTTTTTGTTGAATGGATAATTTAAAAGTGTGTGTGTGTATACACACAATTGGGGAAGTGTGCCTTAGAGAGTGAACTTGGTTACAGTACAGGTGCAGATGAGTCTGCCGCCAGAATCAGGAGGGGCCAGGTCCTTTGGCATTTTTTCCCCCTAAAGATAAGAGAAAGCAAAGGACAATTTCATGGGAGCCCCTATTACATTACCACAGCCAAGATAGTGAAGGGCTGGGTGCAGTGGTCTCAGAGAAACTCTAAAACAGTTCACTTCCTCCTTGCCATATTTCCCAGTGTAGCCAGAAATAGGTCTATATTAATACTGAATTCCAAGCCCGATGTGGTGGTGCACACCTGTAATTCCAGCTGCTCGGGAGGCTGAGGCAGGAGGATCGGGAGTTCAAAGCTAGCCTCAGCAATGCCGAAGTGCTGAGCAACTCAGTTGGAGACCCTGTCTCTAAATAAAATACAAAATAGGGCTGGGGATGTGGCTCAGTAGCCAAGTATCCCTGACTTCAATCTCCAGTATTAAAAAAAAAAATTCAATTGAATTCCAGAGAAGATAGGCAGCTATTCTTAAACACCTGGACATTGCATCAAACTGTAGGGAGCAGGTGGGGTGGGAGGAGCATCACAGAGACCCAGAGGAAAAGGCCTCTGTAGGCCGAACTTGCTTTCCACTGCCACATAATAATTTTCCACCCTGTAGGACACAGACAGAATAGACAATCTGGGACTATTTATTGTTCCCTCATGGCCCTGCCAAGGCCTGGTATGCCTTCCAAAGGAGAAGGGCATCTACACTGGAGGAGGGACCAGCCAGCACCTGCAACCCCTGCGTGAAGCCTCTGGGTTCAGGAACCTGAGCACTTGTCCTTCTAATACGCATGTTTCTATAAATACACTGGGGAGGAACTCAGTCATTTGTGTCACAAATAAGGTCAGAGGAAGTTATAAGGGGAAGTGCTACAGGCCTACAATTTCTGTCCCCTGGGCAGGTAATAAAAGGGGGGGTGTGGTCAGCATTGGTCCAGCCCCAAGATAGTAACCTGGCTGTCACTACAGGGAGGGACTTGGAAGTCCTCAGAATCATGTCCTCTGCCAATAGAGCCCTGGAAGCTCTGGACTGGGACTTGGCAATCATTGAGGAATCCCACTTTTGGCATGTTGCTGAATGCACAGGGAAGCACCGCTGGAGACTGCTTGGCATTGCATCTGCTAAGAGTGAAGACAGAATGAAACTCTCTGCTTTTTGTCTTTTCAGGTCTCTACATTTCCATTTATTTATTCATCTAAATAAAAAGAACAAAGCATGAAGAGAATGAAAAGATAGGCCACAGGCTGGGAGAAAATATTTGTAAAACACATCTGATTAGGACTGATAGCCGAAACATACACAAATATATAAAATCCAACAATATAAAAAAAGCCCCAGTTAACAATTCAGCAAAAGATCTGGACACCTCACCAAAGAATCTGGCAAATAAACATGAAAAATGTGAGATATGATACATTAGGGAATCTCAAATTAAGATGTTTGACTGCTACATACCTATTAGCATGGTTAAAAACCAAAACAAAACAAAACACAAATGCTGGCAGGGATGTGGAGTGACAGGGACTAAGCCATTATGGGTGGGAATGCAAAATGGTACCGCCACCATGAAAGACTGATGGTTTCTTATGGAACTAAGCATACTCTCACCATATGATCTAGCAGTTGTGGTCTTTGTATTTTTTTCAAAGGAATTGGAAACATATTTACTCAAAACCTGCACACAAATGTCAACAGCTGGTTGACATTTGCTAAAACCTGAAAGCAACCAAGATGCCCTGGAGTCCTTATCTGGGTAAAGAAGCTGGGACACTTCCACACAACAGAATGTTATTCAGCTAAATAAATAAATAAATAAATAGATGGGGGAAGGAAAAAAAAAGAGTCATCAAGCTGTGAAAACACATACTTGAAAAGGCTACATATTGAGTCCAACTGTTGATCATCCCCACCTATGGTGATCCAATTTATGATTTTCCTTTAGAATGATGTGAAAGTGGTACAAATTTCATACCGAATTTAAATTTTGACTTGGTCTGTTTCTGGGCTGGTGATGTGCCTTGTGATACTCTTGGGATGCTGGGCGGCAGCAGCAAACTAAAGCCCCCAGGCAATCACAGGATCAAGAGGGAGAACAATGGTGGTCTGTGGGTGAGTCTGTGATGTTTGGTAGTTTAGCTGCCTTAAACCCATTTTCTACTTACTGATATTTTCAGTTGATGGGTTTATCAGGCTGTTACCCCACTGTAAATGGAGGAGACTCTTATATGACATTCTGGAAAAAGGCAAATCCAGAGAGACAGTAAAAAGGAAAAGTGGTTGCCAGGCGTGAGGTAGGAGGGAGGGATAAATAGGTGGAACACAAAGGATGTTTAGGACAGCAAAAGCATTCTGCATGATTCTAACAGTGGACACATGTCATTATGCATCTCAAACCCAGCAGAGCTGTACAACAAAGAGTGAACCTTAATGTTACTATGGACTTTAGTAATAAAGTATCAATATTGGCACATCAACTGTACAACAGAAAGAAAATGCATATATAGGATGATTACAATCATGTAATCATTTTTATTTTACAATCATGTAAAATAAAAACAGCTAACACAAACAAAAGTACAAAGCACAGTCTGATCCAGAGAAGAGTGGCATTCCTAATTTTGACAGGCCCTAAAATAGTAAGGCAGGTTTTGAATAAGATGACATTTTTTAAAGGAAACATAACCATGTTTTAGTGTTCCCTGTATGCTTGGTACCAAGTTTATTATCATCATTTTATTAACCACACACAACTCTAAGGTAGACACCATTCTTTTTCCTGGTATGGGAGCCTGGGTGCCAGCCACAGTGGTCAAACTGTCTAGGCTGATGTAGAGGCAAAGAAAATTTTTCTTTCCCCCTCTGATGGTTCAGTATTTGAGTTTATGAAATAAATGGACACAAGACAGATTTGTAGGAGAAAAGGAATCCAAATACATTACGAGCAAGTGCACAGGAACCAAGAAAAATATGAGACTCAAAGAAGGGCCTGATGAACTGAAGTTTTAATGCCAGCCAGACAGGGACAGGGCAGTGGGGCTCCTGGAGGGCAGGGGTTATGTGAGGTGAGCCCATGCCTTGAACAAAGGTTTTTATTATGCAGGCAGTCTCCTGGGTAAGAGCCCTCAGAAAGCGCTCCAAGACCTCCTGTGACCAGCTCTGGGCAGGGATGTCCACATGTTCCTCCCTACAATGAGGTAAGGCAGAAGGGGGACCTCAAGAGGCCTGTTGACACCCTGTTTACTTCACAAGCATGCATTTCCATTAGAGTCACCTATTTCTTTTACAAAAGGCCTTCTCAGAGCTGTTCCTGTGTCTGCAGTTTCTCTGAATAGCCATCTCCGAAATGTGCTGAGGAAGTGTATTTTGGGGTGGCATATTTTAGCCTCCCACGCCAATGACATCCATGTTATTCTGCTGCTTAAAAAAAAGGTAGCTAACAGATGGGGTTAGAGTAGAATTGCAGGGTCACTCATTTGTTAGTTCCTAGATCCTCCTGAAGTGCTTGGAAGTCGCTCATCCCACTGGTTCAAACACCCCCCAGAAATAGAATTTATGCTCCTATGTTTAGCGAGATGCTCTTCCCTCACGCCCACCAGCCCCAGGAGGCTGACTTCAGACACTCACCTTCTGCTGCCTGCGCACCAGCCAAGCCCAGCTGCGGCACTCCTGCAGGCTCTGCTGCCGGCATGCCAAGATCAGCGTGCACACTGCCACTGCAGAAAGACGGCTCTTCGTCAGGGACTCTCCTGCACCCCAGGTTTCTTTGAGTGATGTGTGACCACGTTTATTCCTGACCCTGGACAAGGCTCAGGTCTCCTGGGGTAAGTCTCCTCTCTACTTCATTTGGAATGATGGAAGCTGGGACAGGAACCTGAGCTCAAAAGTGAAGGATGAAGATGGGGGAGGCAGCAGGGTCCTGGGACCAGGCCCAGGGTGGCTGTGGGGAGCATCTGACTTCTGACCTTGGGAGCCAAGCAGGAGTTGGCCCTGTCTGGAAAGGCATTTGGGCTTGTAGAGGAGACAGAAATGGGCTCCTTGGGAGAGTGATGGAAAGAAGGAAAAGTCCAGAAGAGGGGTTGAAATAACACAGAATCTTCACAGGGAATCTTAAGATCTTCAGCCTAGCCTAAACTTTGCTGTCTAGGCTGATGTAGAGGCAAAGAAAATTTTTCTTCCCCCTCTGATGGTTCAGTATTTGATCTATGAAATAAATGGACACAAGCACTTGGTTGTGACCTCTGCCGGCCCTCAGGGCAGCTGGGCCTTTAACTCAGTGCTCCTCAGCCCTTGCTCTATGCAGTAGTGTTCGGCTTACTCCCTCTTTTGCAGACCCTTCCTATTTAAACTAAGAAAAAAAGGGCCATCCGGTCATTTTCCTCTTTCCCCAACAGCAGTAAGTTCCAAGGCCTGGAGGAGTCCTCCCAGCTCTGCTCTCAATCCCCCCTCCTGGGTACCTCCCTTCTGCAATGGTCTTACACCAGTGACAAGAGTATTCCCCATCCATACTGCACATGGTAATGACAGTCATTTCCCATTTTTTTTTCTTCAGAGTACATTCTCTCCATCTTCTCCAATGTCTCTGAATTATCATTCTCAGTTTTCTTTGATGCTTTCTCTGAAATCCCCATTCTGTGGGATGTGTTTGGGAGAAAGGGGCAATGAGTCTGTTTTTACTCCAGCTCTTCAGATGAGGTGACCCAAGCAGTTTCAGAAGCACTGCTGACCTAACAGCTAAGCAGAACTCATGTCTTTCTCTTCCACACCTATTTCTCAGCTAGACGCAACGGCTCACACCCATAATCTCAGTGACTTGGGAGTCTGAGGCAGGATCACAAGTTTGAGGCCAGTTTCCATAACTTAGCAAGACCCTGTCTCAGAATAAAAAAAAAAAAGGACCTGGAGGTAGCTCAGCACTTCTGGGTCCAATCCCTAGCGCCAAAGAGCAAAACAAACACAAAACCTCCAAATCCCTACTTCTCTTGGCTCCTTTTGGTTAAGAAGGATCTGCAACCACTTCCCACTCTCACCTGTCTGGCACCCACACCCAGGCCTGCTCCTTCCTGGCTCTTGCCAGTGCTCTCTAGATTCTCATCCCCCTATGGAGATATCCCATAATGAGTTTTGATGATGCCATTTTTCCCCACTCTTAAGGAAAAATTTTCCTTCTTTCTTTTGGCACACGATGTGTCCTTTGGAAATCCTTGGCAATTTTCTGCAGGCAGCATTAACCTCTCATCTTGGTGACCTTCGGGCACGTTACTATGATGTAGCTGGCGGTGGCCCTCACTAGGCTGTGCTCCCAGCTAATGTTTGCAAGTACCAGTAACTTAAGCAATGCTGTTTCTGTGCTAAGAAAACACTACCAAAAAGGAGGGTGCAAATTCCTAATCACAGAACAGGACTTTAAAGACAATGGGAAGTGCCTCTTTACTTAAGGAAGATGTCAGGGATTGGTGAGTTTCTATTTCCTGTAAAGGGACAGGCAGTAAATATTTTAGGCTTTGAGGGCCACACCTTGTTTGTCACAACTATTCAACTTGGATGTTACAGGGCAAAAGCAGTACTTGTGTTCCAAAACTTCATATAATTTCCTGAGCCCCACATCCTTCAGCATGATTCATATTTATGAGCACTGTTTAACTGGCCACCCCCCAGCCCACCCCCATGAAAACTATATCAATACAGCAGTGAAGAGCAAAATGAAGATGGAACTGAAACTGCTCTAGCAGCTGACAGCCAAGTGCAGCTAGCGCTTTGCTTATGCTGCCACCTAGTGACCGACTGGCCTAATTTCAGTCTTCTCTCAAGGCCTGAAAACACTGTCCTGTCTCACAGCCCTTAACAGAGTTGGGGTTTGTGCTCCTGACCACACCAGAAGAGGACTTCAATTCCATCAAAACAAAAAGAAGCTAAAGAATTATAAACCTTGAAAAATAATTTAAAGTGAATAAGCAAGCTTCAAATCACAGAACTTTGGAACTCTAGGGGACTTCAGAGATCCATGTAGCTTTCAGATGAGATGAAAGACCCAGGAAAGCCAGTTGTCCCAGATGATGATGTCCAAGGCAGGGCCTGCCTGATTCCAGTGCAAGGCTGACTGTACCCCAGTGACAGATAAAACCTGACACAAGGGAGATGTGGAGCAGCAGCCTAAAGCCACACTACCTGGGTTTAACTGCTGTGCCCTTGGATACTTAGCTGTTAATCTTTGTGCCCAAAGATCCCTAACTATAATATGGGGTACAGCACCTACCTCACAGGGATATTATGAGGCTGAACTGAGCCAAGTGAATGGCCTATCATCGACATTCAAGTGAGACCTACCTTTACAAATTCACTGAGGAGATGTGGGTGTGTGTGTGTGGGAAGGAGCCACAGCTGAGTGGTGGAGCCCTTGCCTAGCATGTGTGAGGCCCTGGGTTTGATTCCCAGTGTGTACACACACACACACACACACATTAAGAGCCTACTATGTGTCAGACATTTAGTGCTTATATACTTGGCAGATTTAATCCTTGCAACTACTCCACAAAGTGTTATTATGCCCATTCTGTAAATCGGCCTGAGAAAGGTCACATTTGAGTGGATAGGGTTTGGGAACAAAATCACAAGTCATACTGCCTCTTCTTGTAAAAGTTGATTTTTATGAAGGCACTCAGAATGAGTCAATTTCATATAATGACTATGACCTAACTTCGACATGCTAGCAAAGAGGAGCTTTTCATTAACTATTAAGTCATCTGGTGGCACTCTTAGCACTCAAGCCGCTTGGGTGATTGTTACTATTTCTTCACGAGGGCTACTTCCACCATCATTCTCTGCTTCAGAGTATTTTCTTTGGGAGGTGGGTGGATAGAAAGGTGCTTGGGAAAAACGTATGTGAATGTTGGAGCTTTATGGTATCAGTACTTTTTCTTTCTGTTTGAACCACTGCTTCATTTCTGAAGTCTTTCAACTAATGGGATCGTCACTGCATGCTTAAGACACACAGGGATAATAAAAACCTCTGTAGAGCCAAGCTGTTTTCCAACAGAGGGTATCTGTGCATGTTTAAACCTTCAATATAGACAGCACTGATACTCCTTGAATTTACCTGAGATGGATAAATGCTTAAAGTTCAGTTCTGAAAGATCTAAGGTTTCCTAATTCTGGAAACTTTCCCCCATAACCATTTGAAGAAACCCTTCAGAGACACCCTACTTGATTAGGATGTGGCCTGTGTGCCGGGTATGGCCATTATGTGGCCCAGCCCTCTCTTAGGAATCCAGAGGCTGTTAGTTCTGTCGGTCCTACAGCTTTAAAAGTCACTGCACTTGTTCCAGTAAAGAAGCAGATGTGGGGGCAGGTGAGCATTAAATTGAAGTTGGAGGTCCAGCCTTCATCACTGGCGTTGTCTGCACCACTTGATCTCCCTGACCCCTGAATCCCTAACCTGTAAGACAGACAGGAAGCTCCTATCCCCTTCACAGGTGTGGTGACCAAATGAACACAGAAGAAAGTGCAATGCAAACTGTAAAGTACTATCAATGCCTTCGGGATGTTTATAGACTTTCTACACCACTGGGATCACAATGGCTCAGAGAGACTATTCAAATTGATTTTATGGCCAGCTGCCTGCATTCTTTAAAGATCTTGGCACAGACTTAACAATCATAAATGTTTTCTCTCTAACGCTTAATTTTCTCTAAATTAGGTCAGTAGGAAATAACGTCTGTTTGCTTGCACTGTCCTTGTCTCTCACCAGGTGGCACTGCTTTCCAATCAGCAATTTCTTCTGGTGAGAGGCTGGCTGAGACCTTCCACAAAGGATCAAACTGGAGCTGCAAGAGGAAAGAAAAAAATGATGAAGAACCACCCAAGCCCCACCTCACCCCACCTCCCACCCACCAATTTCAAAGAAACAGAATTTTGGGATGAAGAGCTTCTGGTGACCAAGTCCAGCAGTCACTGCAGATGGAGCTGTGACTGTGGGAGGGAACAGTCGTTGGTCCCCTGGAGTGTGATGTGCTGCACTTTCCAGAACTGGAGAGAAGTCTAACATCCCTGTGTTCCAAGGCTGATAAATGTTTATGCCAAAAAAAAAAAAAAAAAAAAAATCAGGCACATGTACCTATATTCCAACAGAGAGGGTGTGTTTTTTTTTTTTTTTTTAAAAGACAGCACTTAGGAATTATATAACTTTGCATGTATAAACCCAACAGCTGTGATTTGTACATAGTGATAACAAAATATTGATGCTAGATTGACCTTAGGAATACAAACTGTGCAAGTCAATGTTACTGGGGGTACCTGGAGGACAAGGTTGCACAACATGGCCTGCCCTCTCTGTTCAGGGTCATGTTGAAGGGTTAATAGTACTGCAGCTAAAACACCGGCTACTCAGCTGAGTCCCTGGAGCCCCTCTTTCTCATCACAGCGGGCCTCACCCCTTGAAGCTGAAGGAATGCAGTGATCCTGTTTCAAGTCAGAGCACACACCTCAAAACTCATTTCTCTGAAAATAAATGGGCCCTTTTTTGTGGGATGGGGAGTTGACATTTTCTTCCTTCCAGAAAAGATTACAGAAGGGTTGTGGTGGGGTTGAACTACTGTCACAGCTTGCCTCCATGTGGCTTCACTGCCTCAACCTTAGAATGCTTTTTTCATCAGTATGTAGAATTGAAAAGAGGTGTCTTCAAAGCTCAAATGATGATGCTTGTAAGTACTAGATGGTTCCTGTTAAAAAGAGAAGAAAGATATTTTATACTGTGCTTTAATCTCTTTAGAACCTTCTCAGAAAAATTTGATTTGTAGCATTTATGTAAAAAAAAAATGTGGATTTGCCTTATGATGGATTGATTTTACTTTGGCATGGAGTAATCAGGATGGGATGACTTGGCCATGTATATACAGCCCATGTCTGCTACTAATTGGCAAACTCTGACTAGATTAAATCTTCAAGGGCAAGGAATTTTTTTTTTTTTATGAGAGAACGGAGCAGAATTAACTAACCCTAACATAATGAAGAACTATTTACAAGGTCTCTCACCACCCCAAAACCCATCATCTTCTCTCCTAGACTCACACATTCTTTTCCACACTCTTTCCATCTTCTAAAATAGGAAGTAGACAGAACTTTCTGTTCATCAAAACTTGACTGGGCAAACATCTGAGTGCCTCCTCGGTGCTATTTTATTAAGTTGGGCCTTTCCTATTTATTATAGCATTTAATCATCATAGACATGATTTAAAATAAGCCATCTCATTTTACATCCAGGGAAAATGAAGCTCAGGGGCCTAAGGTTCCTTCTCCTTGTATCAAACCTTTTCTAAACTAGACTTCACTATGCCAATGCTCAAGCTTAGATGGCCCGTTCCCACTGCCAACTCTAGTTGGGACCACTGCCTCATGCTACCCATTTTCTGAATTTCCAGGCTTTCTTTCCTCAACCACCCAACGACTTCCTCAAATACCATAGTTAATGTTTTTCCACTACTTACAACTTGGTAACTTCCTATTTTTATTCTATCAATTCTAAATTCTCCATTCTAACCTTATTTTATCAACTTCACCCACAAATCTCTTAATACATTCTCCTTATTAATGTATTGTTCTCCCCCCTCACCTCCCCAACCACACACTACTGCCATTTGTGTGTTACATACAACTGCCTGTTTTATGTCTCCTTTCCCATGTGGTGACCACTAACCCTGCTCACACTGTCCTGGCCTCCAGACTCACCTCCCCTGTGGGGCCAACATCTTCTGGTTGCACATCCCTGTCCTTGCCTTCCATAGCTCTATGACATCATCTTGGGAGGGTGTCAGGATATGGATTCAGGAGTCTCTGGTACACTGCTGGTATGAGTATGAAATCACTTGGAAAACAATACAAAAAATCTTGGAAAACTGAGCATCTGAATGTCCAGTGATTGCTTAGATGTGCACCCTAACAAACTCCTGCATACATCAAGAATATAAGAATGTTCCTAGCAGCCCTGCTCATAAATAGAAAAAAAAAAATGAAAAACACCCAAATGTCAGTTGACAGAATGACAGATAAACCGTTTTATATTCTCCTCCTGCCACCAAAAGAACATTTTAAGGTAGCAAAATGAATAAACATGAGGAATATCACATTGGGACATAAACCCAGATAAATAGAGCCATCCTCAGAAGATGAGGTATGGAAAGGTACCTTTTATAAAGCTCAAGGAGAGCAAAAATAAGCTGAATATTTTAGGAGAAATATCTGAGGTGAAAAAACAGACAAAAGCGAAGGAATAATATAATTTAAAGCAGCCATTACCTTAGTGTAGTGGGGAGAGAGGGGACAGGTAAGGAACACAAGTGAGGACACTGGAGACATTCTTGTAATTTTGTGGGTTCAAGACTCACCTATTACATTCAGGTGTACATTTATCTGCTAAAGGGAAAAGTTGCTGCCTGTAAACAATAAAATCCTTTCAACTGCCTGGTTACAAAGGGAACACTCACAAGGTGGCTACAGAAAACAATCCAGTGTCCTGGGGCCTGGCCCTTCTGACTGTCCACCACCTTGCTGAACGCTGAGGAAGGGGCCATACTGAGGGCTCAGGCAGAGCAATAGCACACTGACTGGCTCCCACCAGTGTCTTAGACCTTATAGATGGTTTAAAACTTTGACTTGAGATTGGATGATAGGAGAGAGAACCAATGGTTTCGACATTCAATACTGATCCAAGGTAGTTCCCTGGTTGAAAACACAAAACCATAAAAATCTTAGGAAGTAAATTAGGTCCTTCATACTTCCAATGAGTGAGGCCCTAAACCAGAAAGCCAAGCTCGAGGCTGACAGGACTTTGCTGTCTGCCACTGTAGCCCTGGCACACAGTGTGTGCTCAGCAGAGACAGAAAGAAGTCTCCCTTTTTTCAGTAATCACACAGATGACCTAAGGTCATTTGGGGGAAGAGTGAAGAACATCCAGATGATAAGTGATAAATGACCTTGGGATTCACTGTCCATGATACAGGGAAATGGGTTGGTTGATCCGGGAAAAAAAAAAAAAAAAAAAAAAAAAAAAAAAAAAAGAAAGAAAAGAAAAGAAAAAAAATCACCATGTATAATATCCTACCTTTATAATTTTTACAAATTTGGCAATAAGGCACAATTCTTAAGCTGTTTTTCATTTTTTTATTGCTGTTAATTCAAGGAAAAAAGGTTGCATAAAATCCAATCTGTTCTAGAAATATAAGTGGCCTTTCCAGTACATAACATTTCAAATATCAAAGTATATGGTAAACATACAAATAAGGAGAAGGTAACACACCTCCTATGTACAGTACAGTATTTTAAATCATAAAATAAGCTCCATAAAGTACAACTGGCAAGTGATTCCCAACGTGCTCACACGTGGCGTATCAACACTCTCACCTGAACAACCCAACTGCAGCTTAACAATTAATTTAATAATGTGGTCCAAAAATACCCAGATCAAATAAAATATATTTAATCAAAATAATTTCCTTTACTCGAACTTTTTTCTTTCTAAATTAAAGCTTTCATCTACCCCTTTATAACCCCTTCCCCATAACTCCCACCCCTGAAAGTTTCAAAATGTACATTGGTGCTATAAATATAAATGCTACTTATGAAGCATTAAATTAAGCTTCTTTTTCTTCAAGTTTTTCTTTTGTCTAGCAATCTGTTAGGCTTCTGAACCAAGACCAAATATTTAAGTTCCTCTGCTGCATACCAACGTTATTCCACACACAAAAATCTATCATTTCTGCTCTGTACTGAGGAATGGGAAAACAAAACCCCCCACCCTTAAACCTATGACTATACAGTGGTAGTTGTTCATTGCTGTTGAATGCAGCAGTCACCAAAAAATACACCCAATCTTCCAGATAACCTCAGTGCACTTTAGGAAATCAAAAATTACCTGGAAGCAATTTAGTACATAGATTGGCTTTAAAAAAATTTTTTTTTAAACAGCAGCATTAAACTTAGTGACATGACACTGACATGATTAATACCATCTTAACACACTCAGAATTCAGTCTTTCACATTATAATCAAGCATAGTGGTAAACGTTTATAAAAGTGACTTTGCTACGAGAGACAGGTTAGGGAACAAATACCTGACTTTTTTTGTAGAAACCCATAGCTTCTGTTCGGATTGCAATAAACCACACACATTTTAAACACAACGTAACACTGTAACAGTTGGTATAGCAAAAGAAGAAATCTTTACTCAAGTAGTGTCTTTGAGCAGGACATGGTGGTAGACGACGAGTAGAACTGGCTGTCGACTTTCATCACAAACACAAGCACACAGAGAATGACATTCACACCAGTGTGTTCACTTTGTGTCTCTCTGAAGCAACAGGCTAGAAAAGTATGATGAAAGGAGAGAGATGTTTTCTTTTTCTTTCTTTTTTTTTTTTTTTTTTTTAAGAAAAAGCTTTCTGTCCATAGGTCATATCTTTCAGCTTCATATGGTTTGACTTCTTCCTCTTGCTCCCACTTATTTTCATGTTTATTTGGACAACAAGCACTGCATATATGTATTTGTGTGATGCTGTTTATTACATATATACAAACTATCTTGGGAATTTAACTTCTCATGTAGGATTAAGGTGAAAAGTTTTACCCTCCCTTTATATGCAGAGCAGTTTACAGAAATGTGGACAAGTACACTGCCAGGCACTCGTGCCGCAGGCCAGGGAAAGGGCAAGGGTGGCTGGCCAGAGCAGTGTCGTTTAGGGTGAGAGTGAGAAAAGCTGGGGAAGAAGCAGTTTCTTTTTTTTTCCAAAACCATATGACTGTCACCAGTGTTGTAAAAAAAGGTCAAATACACAGTTTTAAAGATTCAGTAAACATTGCACACAGCAAGTATTCAGTGTAAAAAAAAGCACGCATCAACATTTTCCTTTTGATAGTTTGTCTGAAGTTTAAGTTACATGTATCATACATATAAGCCTGTTGTTGAACCAGGAGACCAGAGGCTCAGAAGCATTGCATTCTTTCTTATTTTGGACATTGGTACAAGAGAAATAAAAACTCCCAACTGCATAGAAATCTAGGAAATGTATAGACAAAGAAACAAACAAAATACCTTTCCTTTCCTCCCCTCCAAACCCCATGACTCCCCACACTTGAGTGTATTAAGTAGGCAAGCTTTACTTGTTTCAGTCTGCAGAATCCAACGTATCATTAGAAGGGGGGAGGGGAGGTGCGTATCTCAGTCTGTAAGTGCCTAAAACGGGAAAGAGAACTGCTAAGTCACCGCTTTTAACGACACGCATCACAAACCACTACAAGATATCAAATGGGCATGCTCTTCAGAAGGCACTTTTCTAAGCATTAATACCACTCCAAAATGGCAAATAAATTATTTAAAAAAATAATAATATGAAGCTTGTGCTTTAAGTTCAACCTAAAGCCATCAAACTTGATCTTGCTTTAAGAATATCAAATAGATATACTCCCAAATCAAGACTTTTTTTCTGAGTAAGATATGGTAAAATGATAAAGGCCAAATGCAAGTAAAAGAGAATGGTTGGATTTTGTATCTTACTCATTACTTGCATAAGCACATTTCCTTCATTTTGGTGGTAGTAACATTAAACTTAGATCTATTTCCCTTATTCCCAAACCAATGTTTATTTTGTTGCTCTAAAATGCAGTAGAATCTGAATTCCTTTTTCTTAGACATTTGTTGGGCATACACACGAGGTCAGCTGGTTATGCAGATATTAACAGTTACTAAAAACCTTACATGTCAGATGACTAGCTTATTTTCTAGTTTTTCGGTATTAAACATTTTTGCTTACTCTTTGAAAGAGGATTGTAGTTTTTTTTTTTTTTAAAGTGCCATAGATAAGAGATGTAACATTATATAATTCAAATTCCTGCTATATTCCTTGAAAAGTGCCTTTAGATTTTATTCCTTAATTGGGAAATAAATTCCTTTGACCTTCCTTGGGTTCTGTGTGACCTGGGTCTATACTAGGTTTTTCTGGTTGCAATTTATAATTTGTCACTGAAAACACATCTGTAAATGAACACACAAACAGATCTTTCTGCTACAACAGAATCACATGATCAAGAAAAGGAAGGAAGGAGAAACAGGTGAATTCAAAAACAAGTCCTCTGGGAGTTATTGTGATTACCTTGTTGATTGGCCTCCATGGATGACTGCTTACAGTCCTGTGCATAGTGTCCGCTTACACCACAATTGTAACATGAGACATTCCCATTCTTCTTGGGCCCCGAACCACTGGTGTTGGCAACTACATTGGGTGCTGGATATACGGGATAGAATCTCCCAAATCCTGCCATTTGTTGCATGCCATAGTTGGCTTGGCTCCCCATGACTGGGTCATGCACCAGTCCATTTGCATATGGAGTCTGAGGCAGAAAAAAAGGAAGTTGGCTTCCATTGCTCTGATGTGCTTGGTTGAGGTAGCTGCCATTGCAAATGGATGGCAGAGTGAAGAATGACGGGACTCGGTACATTGGTCCGGGCATTGGATTGGGATAATAGTAACTATTTAGCTGAAGGTTTCCGTTGGTCCCACAGCTGCACCTTCGCCCACAAGAACCACAAGGACCCGAGCCCATCTGCTGTGGTGGCACTATTGTGCCATTAGAGTTCGTGTTCCCCACAGCACTGATGTAGGATGTGCTCTCACTCTGCGCAGTACTGTGTGTCAAAGCTGGGCTTGGGCTTGGGGCAGGGCCTGGGGTGTGGGTAGGAACTGCAGGAGGAACAGTGGACTGGGCCTGGTTGATGCCTGCACTTGCTGGCTGGGCAGAAGTGGCTGTTGTGTTGAGCACATTGGAATTCGGGGTGGGTAACACACTGGCAGCAAGGGGAGAGCCTGGCAAGGTGTAGGAAGCTGGTGGCTGTGCAGCTGAGAGACCAGCTGCTGGAAGAACTACCTTCACATTGGTAGGCTGAGGGACTGTCCCTGTGTTTCCCTCAATTTGAGGCACCATTTGATTTAGTCCTACCACTTGGGATGCAGATTTTGTGATGGGGTCCGTAGTAGCCACAGGAGATCCTGGAAAACTACCTGGGTTATGAACAGGAATAAAGGCAGTGTTTGGTGATCCGATGCTCAGACTTCCAGTTGGTTGTTGTGGGATATTAACTGTGCAACTCTCAGAAGATCCCTGTGGTGGTGGCAATTTTAGCCTCTGAAATGTTAGGTGCAAAGCAGGAGTACTACTGTGTGGAAGGAAGGTTGATGGAATAGGTAAAGGGGAAGCCAGCAATTCAAGGTGTTTCTCTGATTCTCCAGTAGAAGCTGTTGGCCCTAGGAGTCCAACAGGGGTTGAATTTGTGGATTCCCTTATTGCAGAAATAGCAACAGGACTAGGAACAAGCATCCCTATTGTTTTGCCATCTGCAGATTTGGGTGGAGGAATGACAACTTCAGACTTCTGGGCACCGTTGTGCATGACACAGTGTAAAGTTGGCATAAAAGGAATATGTGGATACTTGGGCGAGTTCAAGGGATCTTCTAAAAGATTTCCATTCTCGTTTCCTAGTGAAGCGATCTGAACAGGTGGCTTGACAGTGACAGTCTGGTTGACAGAACTATAACCTGCAAACCTGGTTGTTGATGGATTCCCAGAATCCTCAGAATTGCTGTCTGAGTCTAAAGAAAACAAATACAAATATATATTAACCCAAGCATAACTGGAATCTTTTTAAAAAAATATTTTTAGTTGTACATGGACACAACACCCTTATTTTGTTTATTTATTTTTTTATGTGGTACCGAGGTTCGAACCAGTGCCTCACATGTGCTAGGCAAGTGCTCTACCACTGAGCTACAACCCCAGCCCATTAAATCTTTCTTGATAGAAATAAAAATTAAGTATATATCTAATGTTAGCTCTGAAGTATAAAATATGTCCCTTTATCACCTGTTCTGACTATCCAAAATGACCTTTTAAAAACATTTTGTCTTTCTATGGATTTATTTTTAAAATATGGAGATACAAGCAAAATAATAAAACGAAAGGTTATTTGGAGACTGAATGAAGCCCAGTATAAAATGCAGACATTTATTTACTACCACCTTATTATCTTATTACTAAGAAAAATATTAGCTATTTTTAACCTTAATCAGTTTTAGGCAATCTACTTTTTTCACATTCTGCACTGTCAAACCCAAGATCTTCAGTATGTCTCAGATAATTTTTTTTTTTTTTTTGGTGGTACTGGGGATTGAACCCAGGGCTTTATACATGCTAGGCAAACACTCTACCAACTAAGCTATATCCCCAGCCCTAAATGATTATTTTTTAAATGACCTCAATCAAGATAATATTTAACTCAAATATCTAAACATTTAAAGAATACTTTCGCTACTATATATTTCTTTGTGTGTGTGTGTGTATGTTTCACTAGGGATTGCTTTAACACTGAGCTCCATCCCAAGCCCTTTTAATTTTTGAGACAGGGTCTTGCTAAGTTGCACAGGCTGGCCTTTGAAATTGCAATCCTCCTGGCTCTAGCTTCCAAGTCAATGGGATTACAGGCATGTGCCACCGTGCCAGGCTACTATTTCAATGAAGAAAAGAAAATTTAAAGCCACGATTAGTCATAAAATGAATATCATACAACACAAGAAACAAGGCAAATATGGATGTACTGCCATTTCCCCAAAATCAAAACAGCAAACTGGCAGATACAAAACTATACTGCACTTGTTTTCAACACTGCATCATTTTTATGCTTACATACAGAACTATTTGGTCTAGATTCCTAGATTTCCAGGCTTTTGGTATAAAGGGGACAAAAGATGATATTGAATTCACAATGCTTAAACATCATGAGCCCAGATTTTGCATTGATGCATACACAGACCATTCAATTACATGTAGTGCCCATTTAAAAAACTTTCTGTTCATAAACATAAGCTGAATTGCACTTGGTACTTAATGAGAGAGAATGTCAAAAGTGTTACTAACTGAACTACTTTAATTTATATTAGAGAAAACATTCAATTAGTGAATGAATGGTCCTAGCATAAATATCCCCTAACTAGTTAATAATTGGGGTATTTCTTACCAAGCTTTGCAAAGCAAAGAGTTTCCCCAAATCAAGAACCTATTTGAGGCATTATATCAATATTATCCCATTAGCAGATTTAAGGGCAAAAATGAAGTCCAAAAGAAGCTGGACCGGTCAGTGAAATTTCTGTATGAACTAAGCTTTGTTTAAATTTTCTTAAATCATAGCAAATGGCCCCATGATTTTAAATGGTCCCAAGTAGTTTTCTGAGCATTGTAAAGACTCATCTAGATATTTAGACTAGGCCTTATTCCTCTTTTATACTGACTTTGGAAAGCATAGTCTCAAGCAAAACTCCACTATGACCAACAGAAAGAACAAAGGCACATAATTTTTAAAGCAACCTTTGCATGTACTTAGAACTTCTAAAAATGATCAAAACTCTCCATCACAATGTATATTTCCCCAGGGTAGAGAGAGCCCTAAGTGATTCTTTCATTTAAGAAAGGCTCATTTTTTTATTTGTTAACAACTGAGCCTCTATGAAAAAGGCCATGTTCCTTCCACAGGCCAACTGACTTACACTATCTGTTGACAGGAAAGGAATGCTACAAAGTTACCCAAGTATCTGACAACCAAGTCAAATCTGTTGATTTGGTTCTGTTGGTTGTACAAAATTATTTGTACAACCAACAGAACCAAACACAGTATGCAATGAAACATAATAAAAGTTTGTCTATTCTGGGGAAGGCATAAAAAATTCTCTTATAGTTCTGTGAAATTATTTTCATTTTGTTCTTTTGTGAGGAAGCTGCAGAACAGAAGTACAATATTGACTCAGATTAATAGAACCAGTAGTAGAATCACAACACCACAGCATAGCTCCTAAGATATGACTGGACCGGCAATATAGAAGCTAAGGTCCCAGAGAACTACACACTGCTCAAACAAGAAAGGACTTAGCTTTTTAAAACAGTGGATCTAAGGATCACCACAGAGAAATCACTTGAATTTGCCCCCCACCCCAGTAGGGGTTACACGCTAGGACCAAGATGTTAATAATAGATGTTGACAGCATTTATAAAAATAACAACATCCTCAGCCAGGTGTGGAGGTGCACTTATAATCCTAGCTGCTCAGGAGGCCAAGTTCAAGGCCACCAGGGCAACTTCACGAGACCTTATCTCAAAATAAGAAATAAAAAGGGATGGGGCGATGTAGCTCAGTGGTAAAGCAATCCGAGGTTCAACCCCAGCAGCCACCCCTTTCCAAAGAATGACATCCTCTATTTAATGTGTTTTTTTAAGATCTTACTTTCAAACCAGAATGGTAGACTAAGAAATTTCAATGACCCACTATATAAAAGCAATAAGAACCACTGTAAAAACTATTGAACCTTTTTAGAACCATGGAAATTAACTAAAAGGCTTGCAGCAATCTGAGGAACATTTACCCAAGGGGGAAAAAATAGCTGAATCTCATAACAGAGAGATTTATGGCCTTTTACTTTGCTCTACCCTAATCCCATCTCTTTCTCCAGCTCTGAAATAGCCCTCTAGATTAATAGGCCCTCAATTATGGTTGTAAAAAAACTAGTAGCATAGCCATCTCTAGAAAGAACCTATGTTTGGTGTTCCTCCAAAGCCCCATCACTAAAAAACTGTCAATGTGTGACTTGTCTGTGCAACTAGTACTCACTCTGTGTTAAATGGTCTCTTATCTACAGGACACTTGTCATAATTTATTAGTGGTAACTTCTTAACAATGTGGCTGCCTGAGGCAGTTACCAGTTGGGGCTAACAGGAAACTAACCAAAAAGTCATTAAAACTGAAAAACTGGGGAATGAAATGTCCACAGGAGGCTTTGAAAATTACTGGGAATGGTAGAAAGCTATGCTCATGACTATGGGCTATGTAGATTCCCAGAAAAGACCCAAGAAGTCTTCAAGTTCTCACTGTTGGCTGGCTGAGTATCTGTGCAAGGAGGAAATGAAAATGTAATACACAGAGAAAACAAATAGTAAAATGGCAATTGTTAACTATCTTATCAGTATTTACATTAAACATAAGTGGACTAAAAACTCAAATCAAATGATAAAGATCAACAAAATGGATAAAAACCATGAATAAAGTGCTACATTGTATGCAATAAACATATCTCAGATTTAAAGAAAAATAGGGTGGTGCACACCTGTAATCCCAGTGTCTTGGGAGGCTGAGGTAGGACATTCAGGAGTTCAAAGCCAGCCTTAACAACTCAGCAAGGACCTAAGCAACTTAGTGAGACTCTGTCTCCAAATATAATATATAAAGGGCTGGATATGTGGCTCAGTGGTTAAGCACCCCTGGGTTCAATTCCTGGTATGTATGTATGTATGTATGAATAAATGAATAAATAAATAAACACACACATAGGTTTAAATTAAAAGAATTAAAAATAGGTACTGTGCAAGTAGTACCTCCAAAAGACCTGGAGTGGCCATATCATTATCAGACAAAAGAGACTGTGACAAAAATTGTTACTAGAGACTAAGAAGGACATCTTATGATGAAAGAATCAAACATAAAAACATTAGAAGTATAAATACAAGTGCATCTAACACACAATTTTAATTTTTAAACACTACATACTGTTATGATCCTGTCTTCTATTCAATTTCATGTGCAGTGAAATAAATCTATAAAATCAACATTGCTAGGAAATTCTAAGGCAATGGTTTTTAACATCTCCTTCATAACAAATTTAAACTTGATAATGGGGTTTATAGGAACAAAAAATTCTTTGAAAGAGAAAATAAAAATTTCCCTCCACCCCACCTCTCTCTATTACCCCATCCTAAAAGCAAACCTCTGTCTTTTTCTTCTTCACTTTCAAAACTTTCTCTTCCATCATGTCGTGGACTAGACGGAGAACTGTAACTCTCTGAAGATGTTTCTCCACATGTGTCATGTCCAGATCCAATGTCCAAATTCACATCTAAAAATAATAATTCTACTTTTAAAAAATCATGTTAAGTAGTTACATTAAATTTCAAATTAAATCATTAGAAATTATGTGTAGCTATAAATGTATATGTTTTTCAGTTTTCCTACTTAAAAAGTTTATTTTTGACCTAGGTAAAAATTTATCATTAAGTGACTGTTTTAACTGAAAATAACTAATAAACATACTCTGAAAAAGGCATAAAAGAACAAGTCAATCTATGGACACACACAAAAAAATCAGAATTTAAGGTTCTCTGTAGGTTTTTGTAGGGTCTATCCAATAATACCACTTAAAAAATTTTTTTTTTAGTTATAGAAGGACACAATAACTTCATTTATGTATGTATGTATGTATGTATGTATATATGTATGAGTGTATGTATGTATGTGTTGCTGAGGATTGAACCCATTGCCTCACATGTGCTAGGCAAGTGCTCTACCACTGAGCCACAACCTCAGCCCAATAATACCACTTTGAGCCACGTTCTAAGTCTAGATATGATAATTTCTCATAGCTTGTCAGAAAGTCCTTTTAAGAACAGAGTAGACTTCCAGAAAGCCTATTCAGTAAAAATTACAAGGCCCCATTACTTAAAAAAATAAAAAAGCTTCCCATCTAGTAAACTAGGTAGCCCCTAAATTTCACCCAAAGGCCAGGACTATATCAGGGATAGGAGTGGGTATAAATTCTTCCATAATCAACTAGCTATATCCGTTTTGGACACATAAGGAAAGATTACTGGTGTAGCTGGTATTAGACATTCATATACTAGCCAGACTTAGGGAACTGTCCTATTCATTTCTATAAACCTAATGGCCTGCATAGTTTCTACCTTACAGCAAATACAAAATACATGGTTAGTGTATAAATCCCCATATGAGCAACTCCAGAGTATTCTTAAGAACTACAGATGAGCGAATCATTTCTGTGGCAACCTGGCGGAACCAAAGATAATGGTTATTAATTACTTGGCAAAACGTTGTGTCAGAGAAAAGACACTATTTGTGTAAAGGGCAATTTAGTTGACTACCTTGCATCTTTTTAAGGAGATCCATTTATAACAGTGTTAAGACTGTTCCCAGATGATGTAGCCTAGCCCAGCCACTCAAATGTTGGATGAATATTGAAGAAAAATAAGGGCATTATGAATGTACATGCAGCTAATTCCTTCTGGATGATAACTTAAACAGCAAACTGCCAAGGGAAAAATTTACAAAACTTCATCGGGCTACAAGAAAAGTGGCAGAGGATTATATGGGCAGGTAATAATTTTACAAAAAAAGCTATCCGACATATTTATACATAATAATAGGCTCTCTGAATTATTAGTTATAACTTGACTAAAAAAAATGGATTCAAGGCAAAGTCAACACCAAAGATTGAAAGACAATTGAATGTGCCATAGTGGCTAAACAACTTTGCATTAAACTGGACTCATGAAAACGAAACCTATAAATGATGGAATATATATGGAAAATCTGCATATAAATACTTCAAAGTCAACAGGTAACAAAATGAATAGTTCACTGTCTCTAAATGAGATTTATAACATAATTTCCTTTACATTGTACTTGCTAGTGAATATTCTAATTATCAAATTGCCATATATTAAACTGCAGTTTTCAAAGAACTAAATATAGGAATTCATTGCAATAAAAGCATTTTTTCTGATGATTCAGAAAGTGCTCAGACTTGTGCAGAACCTTGGGAACTTTTATAATCAGAAATTATGTGATCCTCTCGTGATTCAGAAGGTACAGAAGAATGAAACAATTATATCAAAGAATATGCCACAAATTGCCCTTTTAAATAGATACAAACTTTTAAATTTGCCATCATGTCTCAAATGATAAAAAAGGTTTTACACATGATCAAGAAGGCAGAACAACAACACCACAATATTTTACATTATTATTCTAACAAAAATTCTGGTTATTGATAATTCTGAACAACTGGTTTGTTAGAGTTAAGAACCATTTACATAAACCATAGGTGTTTGAACCACATCTATCTTCTGGATTATTTAAGAAGTTGAAGACCTTTAGATCATTCTAAAGTTTGTAAAAGAAACTGAGAGGCCAAACATTTTATTTATAATCAGCAACAGAGTGGGGTAGGAGAAACACTGGGATGACGATGAACAGCAAGAGTTCTTAATGGTCTCTGAGTAATGCATGTATCTCTTAAGTGAAACAAAGTTTAAAAAAAAAGAAATACTAATTAACACAGACAACTATATAGCATGGATTACTTCCTGGGAACAGACAACATGGGAGAATGCAGTGAGGAATCTTTATACTGTTCTTATTTGGGAATTAGTGATGTGGCTGGTTTATTACTCAAAATAGGATCAAAATTTTAAAACTAAATTTTAAAAAATATATATTTTAAGTGATACTGCTTATTTAAAGATATTAGCAATCTACTAATCAGAAGGACCCAGTATAGCATCTACATTTTATTAGTTCTTGTTCCATACTGGGAAAAAATTTCAAATATATCTTCAGTTTACCAAATGCCTCAAGATAATTCCTTTTTGGAACCCTAATATTTCAAAGGGAAATTTAACAAAGAATTGTTTTTTAAGTCTGAGTTGACATACAACTGACACCAATGAGGCAAGCTGTCCAAAGTATACATTATTCATAATAACACTGTAAATGTAAATATATATGAGTCAGTGACATATATACAAGACAAAATGAAATAAGGTTTGGCTTATTCAAAAACTCTATGGTTGGTAAAGGGAAAAAGAACTGAAATTTGGATGTTGTTACAAAGTTCTTAATAACCTATAAAATGTATATTTTCTTCTAACTTATTAGCAGAGGAAAAAGAAACTAAATTACTGAACAGCTAGGCACTCAGTACCAGTAAAATGCGTTAATAGATCATTAATCTTATAACCTAGTGAGGCAGCATTATTCCCTATTTACAAAAGCAAAAACTACCACTTGAGAAAAGTCACACATCTAAGAAACAAGGGATACAAGATCCACAGTGACAGGGAGGCCTGGTAGATTTCCAGTCATCTACTGAGATATCTTATTTCCAGATCATCTACTGCCTTCCTTACTTAGCTTTTTCCTCCTGCCCTTAGCTGCATCACTGTAAGGACTCTCAGAGAATAAAGAGCTGCAGTGCGTTCCTGGAACTGGATCCTCATAAAGATGAGATGGATTTTTCCCATACCACTTTTTTTTCCCCAGTTTGGCCAATTCAATGAGTTGGCAGATGGTTGTAGACTCAAAAGGTAGAGTTTAGAGGGGCAGAACTCTCTATTTTTCTTTCATCACTATTCATTCTCTCTATACAAATATCTATATGCCTCATTTAGGAATATACTCTTCAATACACATCTGAATGTGTTATAATTAAAATAAATTTAAAACCAAAAATTCTTATTTGTGGTTTCAGTCAGTAAATATGTTAAGTACACACATGGACAATATATTCTTCTAGTGATCTGTGGGCTTTTACTCTTTTTCAATCTTTACTATTATCATTAACAGTAAGGATAAGGAAAACACACAAAAGTAATCAATGAATTAACAGAAGGGGACTTCTCAGTAAAATGAACCTCGAATCTAAACATAGAAAGACTATAAAATAATAGTGGGTAAGTGAAAACCACAACAAATCTAGCTTAAAAAAAAAAATCTGAGGTTGAGAATTCCTCAAAAGTCCCATAAAGGCAGTTACTAAGTCATGGAAAAAAAGGTCAAAAATATTCTAAAAACAGACTTAGATAGGAACATGCCCAGACTTTGTTGAGGGTGGCTTGCAAAGCTGTAGAAAAGACCCTCCACGATGGTGGGCCCTCTGTCTCCTCTGGTGTAGAACTGCCTTGAGGAAGAAATAGGCTGGGTGGCTGCTACCACCAGAAGAAGAGTAAATGGTAAGTCCTAATAAGGATGGCAAGAAATGTTTACCTCCATGGCTGGTTTATAGTCCCTAAATTAATCCCAATAATTTCAGAACACTTTAATTTGGAAATTGCTATACACATCAATGCGAGGTAAATTATAATATTAGGATCTGACACAGCAGCTTAAGACTAACTAATATAATATAGTAAGTATCATGTTGAAAATATTTAGATGAGTATTGAAAGAAAAAACTTTTCTTACCTTTCACAGTACCACCATGGGTATGCTGAGGAGTGGAGAGTCTAATACCATTTATTCTAGAATTCAGTCTGTTGTCCGTTTTCTTAATTTTCTCCCTAAGCCAAATGTACATATTACTACCATTTTTTATAAGGTTCTCTAATAAATATATTAAGTACAATATTCCTAAAATTTCCCAAGACTTGTTGTAATTGAAAGAAGTTTTAGCAAGAAAAAAAAAAAACCCAACTACAAGTAAAATGCATCATTAGTTCTGAGAGTTCTGCCCCTCTAAACTCTACATAGTATTTTTTTCCCGATACCAGGGATCAAACCCAGGGTCTGACACATGGCTGAGCAAGGGCTCTACCTCTGAGATGTACTCCCAGACCTTTTTTTTTTTTTTTAATTTTGAGACAGGATCTTGCTAAGTTGCCCAGGCAGGTCTGGAACTTATGATCTTCCTGCCTCAGCCTCCCGAGTAGCTGGCCACCGTGAGTACAAATCAACATAATATTTGACAACAGATTTACTTCTATCACCTACATATGCTGATATTTTCAACCAAAAAAAACTGAGCCCAGAATTTAAAATATGAATAGAAACCTAACAGAAAAAAAATACTATGCAGACCATATAAACTAAATATGCTCATAATCAAACGCTACTATCTTTTCATATCAATTCTATTAATGGGAACATTAAATTGAACCTACTTTTCTATTTGTGGCTTTCCTTTCTTCTTACTTATTGAAGATAAACTCCGTTTTTCAGCAGAATGCTAGTAGAAAAAAAAAAGGCAGACAGAGCTAAATAATACTGATGTAGATTTCCTTTTACTGGGATATCATTCATTAAAATGGTATGCCTGCATAGTTGTATATGCTAACAAATTTTGATTTCCAACCTATTTATGAAGTTACCTATCAGAACTACTAAGATTGACATATTGTTATAAATACTTCATATTAATCATGAGAAAATATCTATTTTTTCTTTTATAATGGATCTCTATTCTTTTCTTCTGATTATAATAGTCCCTCCTCACCTGTAGTTACATTTTCTGTGATCAATCATGGTCCAAAAATATTAATGGAAAATTCTAGAAACAAACATTTCCTAAGTTATTATTTTGAGAAGCATGGTGAAATCTCATTCTGTCCCACTCCATCTCTTCCAGGACACAAATCATCATCCCTTTGTTCAGCCTATCTTTACTGTATTCACTACTCAGTCCATAGCAGTTGAGAGACTGACCACATGACATGGTGTTGTAATTGTTTTATTATTACTGTTGTTAATGTGTGCAACTTATAAATTAAACTTTATCATGGCTATGTACCGTATATGAGAAAAATAGCCTATATGGTGTCTGATACTATTCACAATTTTAGACATTCACTGGAGGTCTTGGAGTGTACCCCCTGTGAATAAGCAGGGACTACTGTACAAAATAAAATATAATCAAGTGATTGGTATTTGCTATAGATTTATTAGTATTCTCCTGAAATTTAGTGTAATAAAACTAATAACCACAATTCGGTCAACTCCAAGAGAACACAGAGACATTGGGACAGAGGGGATGGGAAAGTGCAACAAGATGGGCTTTGAAAAGAGGTTATTTTATAAGCATAACTGATATAACTTAAATTTCACAAAATGTGCCTTAGTTCATAAGAACACATTCCATGAAGAGTTAATATCTGGATCTGAGTATGGCCAGAAAATAGAATCAGGCTAATGAACCAATTTTCTAGATAGAACAGGATTGTTCCATATTTACACATGTATACTTCCCTCCAAATCTGTGGTGGTCTAAACATACTTGAGGGCACTCTGCTCTCTGATCACAACCATTTAAGAAAGCAAATGTTCCCTAATTACACTCATAAGTTCCAGTAAACTGGCCCAACTACTCATGAGAAAGTTCAGTTTGAAAATTCACATCACCCATAGCAAGAAAGTAATTGAAATGAGAATAATTACTTAAAAGAGCAAAAAAAATTTGATATAACAAGTTAATGCACCTTTAGTTAGAATAAACATTTTGGTTGTCATATTAAAGTGCATTAGTTTTATGTAATAAAAGTTATCTAAAATATACTTTCTCAAGTCTAAGAACTTAGATCATATATAAAAGCATGAAGTCTATAACAATGAAATCCTCCTTAATTTCTTCCTACCAGAATGCTTCCTGCCTAAATGCTTACAAAACAGAAAAAGAGTAATAATACTTTATACGGCACCAAAACAAAACCCCTACGTACCTGCTCAGCTAAGGTCACACAGTGCTCTGGGTGCTGAATGGTGGTGCAGCTTTGCTTCCTCCAATCCACAATTCCATTCTGTTCAGAATATTGCATGGTAAGCCCATCCAATGGAGAACAGCTTGTACCAATACTGCTATCAAAAGAAAAGTTTATGAAAGCATAACCTTGTGAAAAGTTTATGAAATTTATCCTCAATAATTTAACCTGCTATACCGTTTCAATGAAGAAGCTATAGTAACTCTTTCTTTAGCCTAATAGTTTTTATTTTTTTGAATACATAGTGATAAGTTCAAGGGAAAAAAGTATACTATAAGAAATAAACAGGTACATATCTAATTTATTACTAATGTCTGTCTCTAAAAATAATAGTAATAAATGTGTGCTCTGCCTTGAGAAATCCTACAAAGAGGTTATCTTGCACTCCTGAAGGCTGGGAACAGAGAATACAAAATTCTGTATCTGGAGAAAATCACTGTTCTAAGTATTGTGTATAACCAACATAAGAAGGGACAGGAAAAAAATGACTGAAAACCAAAGAAATATACAATAGAATTAGGCCCAAAGAGAATCCAAAAGATGCAATTACTGAATATGAACTTTCAGTCTGTATCACATGGTCAATAAATAGAACAAGGTTGAGGATGTGGAAGAGTACCAGAAAATATAAAGAACCAAATTTAAATTCTAGAACCATAATATAAGGACTTGGGATACGTCTTAAAAGATGGAGCAAGAGAACAGCACAAAACCAATTTTAAGAGGTAAGAGCTAGGATTCAAATAGCAAATGATTCAAGAAGGATTAATACAAAGAAAGCTACATATTGTAGGAAAATTGCTAAAAACCAGACAATGAGAAAAACTTAAAAGCAAAGCAACCAGAGGAAAAAGCATATTACCTTCAAAAGAGCAACAATAAGATTAACTGAACACTGAAGGCCAGATAGCATGAGTTTGAATTCCCCTCAAAAACAAAGTCTAGAATGACATAATGAGTGCTTATCTAGCATGTACAAGGCACTGTACATGTAGATTTGGGTAAGATGTAGTACATGCAGTTTTGGATAAGCCTCAGCACCACATAAAAATGAATAAATAAAATGAAGATAAGAGAGAGACCAAAGGTATCTGCCCAGAAGACAATGAAATAATAGTTTCAAAAAGCAAACAGAAAATAACTGCCAACCCAGAAATTCATAGACAACAAAAATATCTTTTAAAAATGAAGACAAATTATACCCCATCCCCCGATAAAAACTAACTGCACGAATCACTAGCAGATGTAATTTTAGGAAATACTCAATGTTCTTCACTTGGAAGGAAAATGGTCACAGGTGGGTGCTCAGAAACAAAGGAAGGAATAAAGAGAAAAGGAATGGTAAAATCTAAATGAATACTGGAAAAAGATTTCATGGGGCTTCAAACAATAAAGATAATTAAAATGCATGACAACTATGATTTACAACTCTGGAAAAGAAAAGGGGTTAGAGTGATCTAAGGTCCTCAAATTGTTGGGGAAATGATACCAGCACAATTTACACCAGACATTAATAAGTCAAGATGTATAATAAATTCTCCAGCATAACTAGAATACAGACACAACATATACCTATAAAGACTAATTAAAGAGAAAAACAATTTAAATAAAAACAAAAACAGGAGCTGGGGTTGTGACTCAGTGGTAGAGCGCTAGCCTAGCCCATGCCAGGCCCTGGGTTGAATCCTCAACACCACATAAAAATCAATAAATAAAATAAAATAAACGTATAAAAAAATTATGAATCCTGTAAAAAAAAAAAAAAAGGTGGCAAGAAAGGAGACAAAGGGAAACACAGAATAGGTGGGCCAAATAAAAAGCAAACAGCAACATGGCAGAATTATAGCCAAATACATCCATAATCTAATTAATTGTTACACCAATTTAAAAGTATACAAAAGTATATGTATTTAGAAATTAGATACCTACTTCACAATGGGACTTTTCCCGGTATGTTTCTTGTGGATTATGGTGTGCTGCAACACATCTAGAGTAGAAGAAAAATTAATTTATTATACTAATGCTGCAGCAAATATCCAAAAGGATAATACTATTAATTTATGCTTTCGAAACACTGTTGACAGATGGGATACAGCACTTCTAAGCATTTCCCAATAAAGAAAATATCTTAAAGAAGCAATTTTTCAAAAACATAATAAGTGAGCCAGGCTTGGTGGGGCATGCCTGTAATCCCAGTGACTTGGGAGGCTGAGGCAGGAAGATCCCAAGTTCGAGGTCATGCTTGCCAACTTAGTGAGAACCTGTCTCAAACTTAAAAAAAAAAAAAGTTTGCTCAATGGTAATGTACCCCTGGGTTCACTCCTCAATATCCTTTACCCCCCAACACAAAAGACATAATAAGTTACTGAATTATCTTAAATATTCTCTCAAATGTGTTTTACTTAACAGTACATCAATCTTATCCAAAATTACAAGTCTAATACGGACATGCTACTTTAACTACAACAATTTCACATAAAACTCTTGTTTAACCAATAAAAAATGAATTGTTTCAAAAAGTATGTACACACACACACACATCTCGACAAGGTGACCTTGAACTTGTCATCCTCCTGCCTCAGCCTCCCAAGTAGCTGGGTTTACATGTGTGTGCCAATGCACCTAGCTGTGTTTCAAATATCTATTTTTTTTTAAAAAAATCTATTAACATGGGGCTGGGGATGTGGCTCAAGCGGTAGCGCGCTCGCCTGGCATATGTACGGCCCGGGTTCGATCCTCAGCACAACATACAAACAAAGATGTTGTGTCTGCCGAAAAAACTAAAAAATAAATATTAAAAATTCTCTCTCTCTTAAAAAAAAAATCTATTAACATAATAAATATCCTTGTACAACCACATCCGAGACTTCTGCCTCTATTCTTTACCTACTTATTTGTAACATCACATCTGTAACATCCCAATGTTTTTTTAAATTAAAAAAAAAATCATAGGATATGACCATTCACCTCCCTCCCTCTATGGAAGTTAACTAGTACCTAACTTGTTGGAATACTCTAGTGAAAGTGGTGCTGCATGTTTGAATATATTAGAAATATCCTTTTAACTGCAACCCAGAATAGATCTATCACAATTTATAAGTTCATTAACATTTGAAACATTAAGGCAATTTCCTGATATTTGCACTTACAAACAATGGTGCCACGAATATCACTGTCTACATCTCCTTGAGCACTTGTACAACAAATTTTACAATCATAGGACAACAGCATAAAATTAGCTACAACTTCACTACATTGTGCCAAATTTCTGCCCAGAAGACCTGTACCCATTTACATCCCCATTAGCAGTACAAGGTTCCCACTGCTTAATATGCTTAACAGTGTCAGATTTGAAAGTGTTTTGACAGTTTGATGAGTGTGAGATGATATATCACTGTTTTCATTTGCATTTTCTCTACTACTAGTGAAGCTGCACACTGTTTAATGGCTGTTCAAGTCTCCTATGAATTGCCTATTTATATCTTTTGCTCATATATCTGTTGGGATAATTTTCTCAAAATTTTTTAGAAGGATCATTATATAATCTGCATAGTCTTTTATCTTTAAATATCCTACTAATAGCATCTCGTCTTCTGTGGATTATTTTCTAATTGTATGGTTTCTCTGATCATCTGTAAGCTTTTATTTAATTGGTCAAATGTATGGTCATGTTCTACCTTGTTCAAGAAAGCCTGTCTATTTAGATTAACATTAAAAAGTTTAAGTTTTAGAAAATCAAGTTGTAACTCACCCGAATACACATGATGTAAGTAGGGATCTCATTACATATATTTGTAAGTATGTATGTATATATATATATATATATATATGTATGTCATATGGCTTGTTGGAAGTCAATTGTGTGTACATCATTTCAGTGAACACTCTATTCTTTACCTACTTATTTGTAAATCACCTCTGTCACATCCCAATTCCCATAATAGCTGGATCTAGGATTCTTAATTGGGTCTACCCTGATTCAACACCAGGCAGAATCACTTATTCTAGTGAATCTACATTTACCTTCTTCTTGACTTGAAGCTTCTGAGCTGTCTTCTTTTAAATGTTCTAGTATCTTAGAGGTCTTCAGAGAGGATTGTAAATTATCTGCAGGAAGTAATTCAATACTATTAACTCTTCACGAAATTGTAATAGCCAGATAAAGATGACAAATATAATGATTATTCCCCCTGCCCCAAGGAGGAGGTGAGTGGAGTATTAGCAATGAAGAAAACATTTCTACTAGTTAGAACTCCTAAGAAATCAAGTGGACACGACACAAAGCACCAGACCTATGAGAGAAGTTGTGAAACTAGCTATCTCCTCAAGCACCACAGGATCTGAGTAAAACACACCACATGTATTAGCTACTGTGTGCTCCTGTGCAAAATGAGCAACTGGACCAAAGGGGCGCCTCTCAAATATTTGTGTTTTTATTTTTTAAAATATCCACTGTTGTACAGTTAATTTTATAAAACAACGATAATGCCATGGCACTAATGAACTGCTATAAAACTCAACATCTACTCTGAACTTCTGTTCTATCACAGAGCAGTGACAAGCAATGGTAGATGAGCACTGACCCAAAGAACACATTTTAACTGCTAACTATAAAAATTTAACTAACTATAAAATGACATGGTAAAGCATGAAAACCAAACCAGAGTTCCACATTTTAAGTCATCTAGCAGTTTAACACTGCTTTCTCAGAGTTAGTTGTCAGGATTATAGAGTGTTACTCTTTGGTACGAGGCAGGGTGGGAGGCAAAATGGTAGAGCTATCAATTAAAACTGTGCAAGTGAATGTTGACAACAACATGTTCAGTAGTGAGACATGAAACACAGACATGTACAAACACTATGATGACAAGGATTCCTACAATCTCAAATTGTGTACTTTCAACAGTATTTTAATATAACCTTAAAACAAAATCTGCCAACCTCATCTGCATTGTTTATGTAATTCAAACACTGCGAGGCCCTCAAGATAAGCTTTTCCTTATTTACACCCATCTTCCTCCCTGCTCACTTGGGTAAGCTCCCCTGAGCATCCTGTTAATCTGAACTATAGAAGTTTAACTGTGTGTTCTAATGCCTTTTTAGGATTAAACAGATGCTACTGATGGATATTTATTAAAAAAGTACTTATACCTGGCTCAGGGAGAAAACACTGATTGTTAAATCTACTTAGCTTTAGAATGACCAGAACTTTAACAAAAGCCACTGCCACTATTCACACACAAATTCAACATGGAGTTGTGCATCTTGTCTGAGGCAACTGGTCAAAAAGGGTCATATTTTAAATCTAACTGCTAATTACGCTCAAAGTATTTAAAGCACATGCATGCGCAAACACACACACTCAAAATAATAAATAAAATTTAAAAATTTATCCAGATGTTATAGCATCCAATCATATTTCTCACCCACCTCAAACTGAGGAAATGTGAATTTTCTTTCACCTTTAGAGGTACTGAAAAATATAATTGTTGAAAGGAGAAGGAAAGATTTAAAGAAAAAAATGTTCCTTGATATAGTGGCTGCCCTTAGATTTAGCAGAAATTCTTTAAAGTACACATCAGTGTTCTTGGCAAAATATTCATTTAAAAGGAAGGCTGAGGAAGATGTATACAAAGAACACAAAGTAGACTGTGATGAATGCTGAAACATGCGGGCAAAACCAAACAGAGAAACACAAGAAAAAACCAGAAAAGCTTTCTGGAAGAGGTGCAGCTGGGTCCAACACAGGTGTGATTTTAATAGACGGTGACGGATGCACACAAGAGTACAAATGAGCAGAGAACCCAGCAAGAGTGGCAGGCATGCTGGACAGTGCTGAGACTTCATGGAGCTAGAGCCTGACAGACCCAAGGCAGGCTCAAGAAGTTCAGATGGGGCTTGCATTTCACACCCCATGTTTAACGTTTTTAAGAGGGGATTAACAATCGACTTTACCCCTGTGATAGCCCTGGCATAGAGGAGAGTGAGAAGATGAATGTGGGTCAAGAGCTGGGCTTTACAGATGAAAGCCTGCATGAAACAAGACCTAGCTGAAACTAATGAAATGGCTGGCCTTTAAACGGCTGAACATGAAGAGGAAGTGAGACAAAGAAGCTACAAGGCTCTGAAGGTCACAGCATCAGGAGAGCCACACCCTACAGTGCACCTCCACATCTCTCCAAGGTGTAAGCCAGGTCTGGCAAAGAGCTGAAGACTGGACATGTGCCATAGTCTTAGAGATTATTAGGCTTTGCCTGGTAACCAGTCTGTTTTGTTGTATTAGTTTTTTATACTATGCTCTTTAAAAGTGCAGTGTAAAATTCATTAGAAATGACAAACATTTCTTATTTGTATGTCACCATTCCTCAAATTTAACTATAAATGACATGGTAAAGCATGAAAACCAAACCAAAAAAACCCTTCAAATTTCCAGAGGAATGGACGATGCTTACTGAGACTGTGCAGAGAGTCTGACGATATGGACCGAAAAAAGCTGTGTACTTTTTGATTCTGTAGAAAAGCTTGTGATGAAGTTGAAAATAGCTGCCTGCATATAAAGAGAAAAGAGATTTGTTAATTTCAGGTATGTACATAAAAAAGAGTCTGTTTCCTATAAAGAAGACTTTATACGGCTGTTTCATTAAGGAACAGAAAGCGTTTTCTCCCCCATGAAGTAATATTTTCTAACATATTTACTATGGAAAGGAGTAAATAAAATTGAACAGGACTAATTTTCAAGGATCTACTAAACAGGTTCACTTTTAATGGTAAAGTTTCAATTCTGGGGAAAAAAAAAAAAAGTGTCACTTTAGCCTTTTGCCCAAATGGTCCAACAGCCTGCCTTTCTGCCCAGAAAAAGAACTGTAATGTCTTTTTTTTTTTTTTAATATTTATTTATTTATTTTAGTTTTAGGTGGACACAATATCTTCATTTTATTTTTATGTGGTGCTGAGGATCGAATGAGTGCCTCATGCATGCTAGGTGAGTGCTTTACCTCTGAACCACAACCACAGCCCAGAACTGAAATGTCTTTATCATTACATTTCTTCATAGTCTCATGGAGAGTTCAACTGGATCTGAATCCTACTTCAATGCTGTATAAATAAACTGAATTAGCTAATCAGCTTCAAATTCCTTAGGGTTATAAGTAACACTATCAACTGCATAGGTACTCAAAATACAAATACCCCTCAGTTACTGCTGTATACTTTTAATGCTTATTAAAAATTTTAATTCTTAATTTCTCCCAAGATTTCTGACCTATCATTTACTTTAGTCATTAAATCATTAAATACCACCACAACAGATGACCTTTATAAGTCAAAGTTGCCTTGAATATTTAGGCAAAAGTGCTTTTTGGTAACTCCAATGTGGAAATAAACATTCAATAGGAAGACACAAAGGGAAATGAAGAAAGGGGAAAATAACCAAGATCTGAAGTAAGGAGTTATCTAAATTCTAGTTCTACTTTCTAGTTCTGAATGTACTGCCTAAGCCTGGGATCCACACACAGAAGCAGTGGTGGAACCACACCTAGCTACAACTGGTCAAAACGCAGACACATCTGAATTCAAGGCCTGAGCCCAAGGGACAACCCAGGTGTGTCTCCAAATACTGAGTACATATTCACCAAAGGAACACTGAAGTATATGTATTTGAATCACATGGGTAAAGCCCTGGAGCTGAAATTATTACAGACTAAAGCCAGCGCTCATTAATGCATAGCCACAGGTGGCAATTACACCTGAATTTAAAATCAAAGTAGCCAGAAACAACTCAAAATGACATGAATAAGAAAAATAAGATTACTTGTTGACATGACAGAAACCATTCAACCCCAAATGTACATTTTAATGCCATATTTTCATTCATCTAATTCACAGCTTAGCTGAGACTTAAACACAGTACGTCCTATACCAACCAAATCAATCTCTATTGTACTTATAAATTCATTTCCTATTTATCATTTTTATTTATTTTCTCCTCACCTCCATTATAACTGTTACTTTTCTTTCTTTCTTTTTTGTGGTGCTGGGGATTAAACCCAGGGCCTTGTACATGTGAGGCAAATATTCTACCAACTGAGCTACATCCCCAGCCCACAACTGTTACATGAATTGTTAAGGGACATGAATGATGATATACTAATATAAAATTCACAAACTGAGAATGAAGCTTCTTAGCATCTTAGCTGTGAAGACCTCAGACTATCCATTTAGGAGAAGATATATATCCCTTCCACGCATCTTTTTTTTTTTTTTTGTATTGGCATTAGACTCAGGACACTTAACCATTAAGCTATATCCCCAGCCCTTTTTTGTATTTTATTTAGAGACAGGGTCTCACTGAGTTCCTTAAGGCCTCACTAAGTTGCTGAGGCTGGCTTTGAACTTGCGATCCTCCTGTCTCAGCCTCCTGAGCTGCTGGGATTACAGGTATGTGCCACTGCTCTCAGCCCCTTCCATGCATCTTACACCAAAATTAACTATAAGTGAATCTAAGATTTTTTTTAAAGGGGAAATTATCAGAAGAAACCACACATTAAAAATGTAATCTTTGAGGGACTGGGGTTATGGTAGAGTGCTTGCTTTGCAAGCATGAGGCCCTGGGTTCAGTCCCCAGCACCACATAAAAATAAAATGAATAAAAATAAAGATATTGTGTCCATCTACAACTAAAAAATTTTTTTAAATGTAATCTTTGAAAAGTTTTTCTTAGGAAACACAAAATTTTGAAACATCAAAGACTGATAAATCTGTCTTTATAAACTTTTAAAATATCTGAATGGTTAAAAATAAAGATAGGGCTGGAAGTAGCTCAATGGCAGACTGCAAGCCTATGATGAACAAGGCCCTGGGTTCAACTGCCAATACCAAAAAACACACAAAAAGAAATAAGAAAAGAGCTTCTGCTTTTAAAGGGAACACGTATAAGGCTAATAAAAAAGTGAAAAGGACTGAAAAAGCTATTGACAGGAGAATGTGATTGGTCACTAAAATACAGATTAAAATCAGAATGTCTTTTTTTTTTTTGAGACTGTCAAAGAGAAGAAATTGTGAATGTTTTGTTTGTTGAAGTAGGAAACAGATACAAGGCTTCCTTCTGAGGGTACAAAATACTATTACCTCTTTAGAAGTAACAGAAATACTACATATTAAAATATGTATAACTTTTGGACAATTATAATTCTGCAAATTTTTCTTACAGATAAATGTATCCAAACATGTTAAACATACCCCTAGATATTGAAATATTATTTGTAGTAATTTAAAGATTTATGAAACAACTAAAATGACCTTAATACACTGATTTAAATAAGGTTCAGTTAAAAGCAGATTATGCAGAATTAAAGATGAGATCTTTTACATGTACTGATGATGTGTTACCATGTCCCAAGACAATTAATGAAAACAGACGAAATAGAATTACTGCTGAGATGACTCCTTTAAATGTAGTCCTGGTAGAAAGTCAAATTTCTACAAGTGGTTCTGTGTGGAAATAATTACTTTTTTCCTTCTGAAAAATCTCAAACTTACAGAAAAGTTAGAAACACAGTGCAAAGATACATATTTTTTTTAAAAACTGGACCATAAATAGTTTATCTGCTGCCTCAACTCCTGGGATGGTATCAGCAAGCATTTAGCATTTCCCACATTCTTCCATAATCAATCCTGGGAAATTAACACTAATCAATTATTACCTTCTAATCCTCAAATCCTGATGAAAGTCTTGCAAATTGACTCCTAAGTGTCCTTTTTATCTCAAAGACTAAATTCAGATTCCTGTGCTACATCCAGCTGTCACGCCCCTCTCCTGTCCTCAGTCTTCCCTGAGGCTCTTCTGGCTGGGAGGAACAGGCCAGGTGTTCTGTGGAGCATTCTTAATATAGGTGTGTCTGGTCAGATTCATGCATGATGATCATGGAAGTTAGGCTGCTCTTTTGCTGCAGCTGATCATATGGCAGACAATTTTGATTGACACACAAATGATTAAATTTATTTTAAGTAGTCTGTCAGGCTACTTCACTCTATATAATAAAGTTATTCTTTCTCTCTTTATAATTAATGAGCATTATTTTGTGGGAAAGCAGTATGAGAGGACTTTGATAATGTCAATATCTTACTTGTCAAATGTTCAACTGATTCATTTATTATTTATTTCAACAGAAATTCAGTTTCCTCATTTTATTCAATGTTACTATTGTTATTTGTTATGATGTTCTCTTTGCCCCAGATCTGACCACTGTTAAGTCTTTCAAGCTGGTTCTGTGTTCTTCTGACAAATCCATATCATTCTTTGAGCACTTCCTTGCTTTTTGTACAACAGGCTCATCTCGTATTTTTTTTTTCCTAATCCCTTACAATCATCTTATCCTCCAAGAAACCCAAATTTCTTTTAATGGAGAATGGTATGGAGAAGTTGAGACTGGAGCACCAGCATGCCTATCATTACTGAGTGTTGCGGTTTCCAGACAATTACAATGGGCAGGGCTGGGGAAAACGTGGGTATACACACACACATATACACACACAACTGCACTTCTGTATCTACAGATACTAAATATCATGAATTTAGTAACTTCAATTTCAACCACTTTCCAGGGTTCATTCTGTTTTGTTGTTGTTGTTTGTTTGTTTGTTTTAGTTCATTCTGGTTTTCTACATTTCTATATAATTCCTTTTGCCGAGGGTGGGGGAGGCAAGCTGGTTCTCATTATCCTCAATATATTTATTTAAATCCTCTGCACCAAACTACCTCTTGCTGTCATCACTACTCCCTTGCAATCCCTATGGAGAGCCCTTGTGCTCCCATTTGGGCTCCAGCACCCTTGAGAGCTTCACCTGTTCTGCCAGGCCCCTCTCAACAGTGACCCAGGAGTCAATGCTTCTACTTATTTCTACTCTCTTCTTTTTCCCTAGAAACATGCCCTTTACTATTTTACTTTCCCTCATCTTTTATTATTTTATTGTAACCAAGTCTGTATCAACATTTGTTTGTTGTTTTTTTCAAGTCAAAATATATCATAGTAACCATCTCTGAACATTCATCATTAGTGGAAATAGAGCTGTGAGATAAATAACCAGGAGTATAACTATTTAGAGGTTATCTGATTTAAATTTTGTATTGTCCAAGGCTTTCTTGAATTTTTTACCAATTTATGCTCATCATTACCAAAGAGTATCTGCCAAGCTTTCTGATCTTTGCATATTCAACAGGTTAAATAAAAACTTCATGCTTTCTGTTACATTTCTGATTTGAGCACCCTTTCAAGCTTAAATGCCACTTAAAATTTTAGGTTTTCTGTTCTATTTGTTCATTCCCATTTCCCCCTTTCTGGTTGTTTACTCCCATTCTGAAGTTTGTCAAACAATGAAAATATTCTCCCCCTCCCAGTTTTTTTTGCTGTTTCCATGGAAGACAAAACCTTCCTTCCTTCTCAGGCCCACCTATCCTGAGAATACTCTCTGGGGCCAGCCCCCTTCTCATGAGGGAAAGGCCATCACACTAAGTGATACACATACCTGGTTCTCTCCCGACCCTGGAAAGTCTGCTTCCTAACTCAGGCAGCTTTACGTTCAGAGAGCAGACAAAAGAAGTCTCAATTAAGCCCTGATCCTAAGCCATATGGGCTCCAGCATCACTTCGACTTAATTTACTTATTAATAACTATCAGTTTCCAATAAAATAGCATTTGCCTCCTTGGCCATTATTTCTGAATTTCTCTTTTAAAGAGAAGTCTTCAGTGAGGGATGAGGGGGATGACTGCCCAAAGCATACTCCATCCTCCAACACCACAGACAACTGTCCCACCTCAAGATCCATTCCTCAGACATCTCATTCTCTAACCCCAAATGGACTCTGCTTGATTACCCAATTACTCCCAAGACAATTATTCTCCAAGCACAGTAGTCCACTCTATCAGACCCACCTATCTCATGCTTCCCAGCACAACGTAGATCTGACTGTTCCTCATTTGTTAGAAAATGAACATTCTCCCTCAATTCCCTTGATTTATTATTCTATTGTTACATCCAAGAAAGGCCCCATCTAGAACAAATCCAACCATGTGCTTTCCATATATACCTGGGCCAGAATTGTTGGAAAGATTTTAAAAATATGCAAAAGAGGTAGATTGATACCATTACATAAGTACTGATCTTCACCGTGATGCCATGCCTTGTTCAGCTTACTAGCTTTCTTTCATCAGGTTGTCCTCCAGATCCCTATAAAGGTTTTAAGCCCACTCTATTCTCGAGCATTTGATCTCTTAACCTCAGTTTATCCTTTCTTATGCAACCCTTTAAAGAAAATAGAAAACATTAGGCAAAAAATCCCTCAATTTTCCACCATGAAATGCCCATACCTTTGCAGGGACCCTGATCCTAAGCCATATGGGTGTGCTTATGTGCTACCAAATACCTCCTTCACCTGTATCTTCAAGTTCTTCCTCTAATGGCACATGGAAGGCTATGGGAGTATATCTAAGAGAGGCTTTACATGTTCCTGGCATCATATTTAATTTTCACCTCACCTACACCCACCTTTTCCAATGGCCAAACAACCACATGAAAGCAAAAACCTGACCTCAACCAGTACTGGGCTCCAGAAAAGCAAATGGCAGCCAGCAGCAAAGGTTTGATTTCTTTCACTTCTCATCTATCAGTCCAATCTTCTTACTGGACAACTTAAAGCATCTCCCAAGTTCCACCTTCCAATAAATTTAGAGAAAATAAGAGGCTTTATTTAATATTTTCAAATTTTCGAAGAAGCAACATTTTATGATATTAGAGAAATGAAGGGTACAATTGCAAAGCAAGTTTGGTATTTTTACTGTGAGCCTACACCTAAATAGCACAAGGATTAAAATGTCCATTTCCAAAGTACGCCAGAGAAATCTCTGTAACCTCCCTTAAAAGCTGACTCTCAGCACCTGCTGAGCTGAGTGGAGGCATCAAGTCAGATAATCTGATACCTTAGGATGGGCTCCAGGTCAGGGTGTCGTCTCTCCTCTCTTTTCAAGGAACCCTGATTCAGGGCTCTTAAAATGGTCTTGTCAAAAGTCTCTGAAGACAATTCCTTTGGAAGCTAGGAAAGAAAAGCAATGTTCAAGGTAAGTTTCTCATTTACTGGCAATATGTTACAAATCAGAAGTATAAAACAGAGATAAAAACTCCTGCTCATTAATCATCCAAAAGCAGTTCTTTTCCCAAACCTTCATGACTCAGGACCCAATACTAAAGCAGCATGGGTCTTTCCCTTAAGACACTCAATAATGGGCTGGGGTTGTAGCCCAGTGGTAGACTCTTGCCTAGCATGTGTGAAGCACTGGATTCAATCCTCAGCACCACATAAAAATAAATAAAATAAAGGTCCATCAACGACTAAAAAAAAAAAGAAAGAAAAAGACACTGAATGACTCTGGTCACATTTTGGGGCTTGCCGAGATGCAAAGGAACCTGGAAATGTTCAACATGCCTCTGGTATACACCACATGTATCTCAACACATGTCCCACTGCAGTAACACCCACACCGAGGTCTGAGTTAAACTCAGCATTTTGCATAGCATAACTGATATTATTTTTGTCCTGGAAGACTATTCCCAAAAGTTGTTATCACTGCCTTTATAGTTACCACTTTTGGGTCGCTTGTTTTACATGTTAATTTCAGCAACATCAGAATACCAACACTGTGCCCCAAATAAATAACCAAATTATGACAGCTGGATGAAAGTCAACATTATTTCCATCAAAAGCACTAGAGAGGTTTTACTCAATATCATGGAGATGCCCTTTCAGCAGTCTGCTAGAACCGCCCCCCCCAATCACTTGGCCAAGAAAATTTTTAATTAAAATCCAATATAATGTGTTAAAATCCACCTACTGTCATGGATAACTAATTAGAACAAATTTTAAAAATAAAAAAAATTAAAACATAAGAAAAAAAATTAAAAACCAAATTCCAATTCTGTCATTTTATTTAACTGGTTTACACTTTAAAATCCCCCAGTAAACCAGTTCTTTGTAAAACTAACTTTCCAATTCTTTGAAGAATTCAATGTTTTACATTTTATTGGCACTTTCATTAAAATTAAGAGTAGAACCATTAACACATTATTCTGGTTAACAACTGAGAAAAGGGATCTTTAATAAAGGCATCATAAAGCACTATTAATTTTTAGGCACAGCAGACCTGGAATTAAGATGGTCCCTCAGAATGAAGCTCCTCTTATTAATTAACCTGGAAAAATGGTATTCACACCCCCCATTGAAACCATATTCTCTGAACACTAATGGAAGAAACAAATTCTGGATGGACACATTTTCCAAACAATTTACTATTCATTTCAATATTTATACTTGATACTAGCATTTTAAAAAAGATTTCTGACACTAGGCATTCATCATATCACTAATTTTAAATATAATTTCTACTCATGGACACAGTCAAAGAAAACCAGCTTTACCAGAGAAGTCCACTTCAATTACTGGATCACTGATAGCTGCTCTAAATATTGAAGGCAACAGTACATAAATTTCCCCCAAGACAATGACACTGTGTTCACTGGGCCAAGTGTGGATATGTAGTCATCAATCTTTGCAAACTAATGCTTTTTCAATTTTATCTTCAATTTCCAGGGCCTATTTCCAGTCCTAAAGGAAGCATATTGGCTAAAAATACACCTGTAAATCATCATGTCTTTTATATTTTAGTACCTTGTTTTGAATTTTCTTCCTTCTCAATCTCAGCTCTAGTCTACCCAGCCTCCCAACTCTGAAGACGGTGTTAGCTTCAGCATAAGCTCTGACTAATAAAAGGTTTTTGTACCTCGATATACAAGTTTATGTTTAAAAACACTGTGGCCTAATATACAACCATTTATAAAACCTCATTACAGGGGCTGGGGTTGTAGCTCAGTGGTAGTGTGCTTGCCTAGCATGTATGAGGCACTGACTTGATCCTTGGACCACATAAGCAAATAAAAAAATAAAGGTATTGTGTCCATCTACAATAAAAAAAAAATTTTTTAAATTTTGTTACAATTCAAATTCTCTAACATCTTTCAGTCAGTCAGTGACATTTAAATTCCTACTCAGTGCTCAGCTACTGTTTCAGGAACCATGGATACAGAGGTAAAGGAAGATAAAAAAATCCCTGTCCTCACAGAGCTGACATTCTGGTAATAAAAACAAAACCAGAGAAGGCGCCAGGATGTAGAGGACAGACGAGGCTATTTCCACAGGGAAAAGGAATCAACAGCCCTGACCTCAACAGCATCCACACAAGCTAAAAAGGGTGTTGGTTTGTGCAGGTCATCAAAAGGGCAGGTTCTGCTCTGGAAGTTTTGCAAGATGTTAAAAGAAAGGTAAAAAGGAAAAAGGAAAAGGTATACCTAGAATACTTCTCTTACAACAGGCAATTTATTTCTACAAATAACAATGCTGCAGATTATTTCATGTAACTGAGAGGCGTATATGCTATTTTGGAAGATTAGTATCTCAAGTGTTAGCTAAGCAGGAGAATCACTGTCATGATTCTGAAGAGTGAATTACATACTTGGGGTTGTTTTATTTATTTATTTATTTGTAAAGCATATGGCTTTCACAAAAAGTGTGTGACTGATTGAAAAAATTTAACCTGTCAAGACACAAAATAGACGAAGCTTAGGGAAGGAAACCCAATAAGAGAAAGCGGTCCGGCCACAGGCTGGGGTGGGCTATGTGCTCCTTCACTGAATTCTCCCAGAGAGATGGACAAGTAGGTGGTAACTCCACACACAAACTGGTATCAGGTAATAAGGCCTTGACAGATGACAGTGCTGGGCCCCTATTCCAAGACTTCTCGGCCTTAGCTCTGTATGGCCTGCAACTCACACTGCAGCATTAGAATTGTGTCATGGAAAGGACAATAGGATAAGGGAAATGAGAGAATGTTGTTTCCCAGCCCAAATATACAGCTGCTCATAATTACTTGCCCTTAAAGTTTGATAAATTTATCTAATCAAGAGTCAGGAGAGTTAGAAATAAGTAAAAGAAAAAAATTTTTTCACCTATTATTTTTTTCATTAGTTCTAATCAGTTATACATAACAGTAAAAAGCTCTTCAACTCGTTATACACAAATGGAGCAGAATTTTCCGCTTCTCTGGTTATACATGAAGTAAGAGTTACACCATTTGTGCAATCATACATGTACCTAGGGTAATGATGTGTAAGTAGAAGAAATTTTAAAAGTATATGTGGAGGTGGAATGGGGGAAGCACTACCTATCTCTTCAATAATCTGAATGCCATCCAGGAGCTCATTCTTGTGTTACCTTATTGACTAGGATTGGCTGAATCATGGCCACTCTTTTCCCTTGCTATGATGAACACTAAGTTCAGCAGTTGAACACCAGCGTTCACAGGCCCACTCCTTCAACAACTCTCTTCTCCCTCATTAAGCTTTTTGGAACTTCAGTCATAAGAGGGACAAGACCTCTGGTGAGTGGAAATAAATAAAACTTGCCCCCATCTTTATGTGCAGGAAAGTCACTAACTTGAGTGGGTGAAGGAATACTTAGCCTTAATTCAAAGAGTTTGGTTTAAAATAAACCACAGGACAATGGAACTACTCAAATCATCCCTGCAAGCTACTTCATTCAAAGGGACTAACAAGAAATCCAGGTGAACTAACAGCATACTAACTACGGGATTCTCAGAGAAACAGCCTCTTATCTGCTGTTCAAAGTCCTACACACTGATGAAAACCAGTCTCTTACAGATTTAAGAATGAATGGACAAATGATCTGAAGAGAACATGCTTTCAAGCAAACAACCTGAAAAACAGCCTTGGCCTGAAAATTTCAGATGGCCTAGGTTAAATAACTACAGTTTATCTAAAACTTAGTAACTGAATTGGCAATGTTCTTATTTCTGAACTTTCTGCTTTATCTTCCTATTAATAAACTTAAAAATGTTTGCTTACTGATCATTTAAACTTATTCTCTCCTTTTAATATTTATCTTTACCCATACTTTTTTAACAAATTCAAGTTAATATAAAAGAAACAGGTGTTTGAACAAAACAACTCCAGATATCTTTCACCTGTACAAATCTACATAACACGTTAGTATTATCTTCTTAATTCCCTACAGTTTGAAGATTACATGATAAGGGTAGTTAGGAGGAGCTAGAACTAAGAGGAAATGGAGGAAGAGTTAAGGAAGCCCACAAAGAAGGCTGAATAGTTGTTAGGTACTACAAGAAAACAAACTCCATCTTGTTTTGCATACCCACCTGTCAAGGACAGTATCCTTGCAAGCAGGACCCAACAATGTACATCTCTGTAAGGAACTAGGAATAAGATTTCATTTGGGTGGGAAGGGGTTATTGGGCATTAAACCCAGAAGTGCTTTACCACTGAGCTATATCCCCAACCCTTTTTATAATTTTTGAGACAGGGTCTTGCTAAATTGCCAGGGCTGACCTCAAACTTGCCATCTTCCTATCTCAGCTTCCTGAGTCCCTGGGATTACAAGTGTGTGCTATAGTGCCTGGCTGTATTTTTTTAAGCATGGAAATATCTTTATCATTTCCTTATGTTAGTTATGTAAGATAAGAAAACTTACATTCAGATAACATGGTATTTTCTATAGCTATGTTCAGAGTTCGGAGCCAACCTTTATCTAGGTATTTTAATTTTTTTGGTGCTTCTTTTGACATTGAAATTTTTTGATTCTGGTATATTATGTAAAAATCATTTTAGCAACAAAATCTGTAATTTTTACCTTCAGTAGGAATTCCTGTAGTTCCTGGTGGGTTTTTGTTACTGTTGTGACTGAAAGATCAGACCAATTTACCTGATTTAAAAAAAACACATATTGTATGGTTATTGTTTAGGCAGGAACTGGCTAGAAAAAAGCTGCATGTAAAACAAAGGGCCTTACTTAAATTTTATTAACAATTAGAAATATAAAGTTCATCTACTGTTGTCATATTTCTTCCAAGTTTTTAAATTAATTGTACATTGAAATTTTCTTCAAAAGTTTTCCAATAACTTTTTCAATTTGCATGATGTGTGTGTGTGTGTGTGTGTGTGTGTGTGTGTGTGTGTTTTTAAAGCAGCCTTAAAATGTGACTGCTTTAGTAATTTTTTCACAAAGGAATTGTCTTCATTTTTTTGGTAACATTATAGGACTCTAAAATGACATTCTTACAGTATATGTCTATGCTTTTAAAGACAAAAGTTCTGTCAACTGAAACTTATTACATATACATCATTAAGAAAAATAACTGGAGTATACTGCCCCTTTTTGATAGTACGATTTCATACTTTTAGGAGAAATATGGTTTATGAGGTGACTTCATCATTATCTCATATCTTTAAAATCCCAGTAAGATGCAGCTATGAACACCTCCATTTTCAGATGGAGAAATTAAAGCTCAAAAAGGTAAATTTATTGAGGTACAATCTAAGGAAGCACAAGAGCTAAAACTGGAACCTATACACTGTTTGACCTTTGAATTACTTTTACATTAGTAGACTCCATTGTGGCCCATTAATAATTTCTACCCTGAGCTATGCTTATATCTAAGCCTTACCAATTAATCATGTCATAATTAATCTGGTACTTACAAGTGAAATTTTATCCAGCAACCTTCAAAACAATCTATATTAATATTCAAGTGTTTGTTTATTAAGAAGCTTCTTAGCACTGTCTGACTCTTGTGTCAGGGGACATAGAAATGGACAAGAAAGCAGATGCTTCCATAAGCTGGAATTCATAGTCTTATGCCAGAGGCAGATAAAATCAAATGAATGCATAAGAATTTCCCTCAGTAGTCAGTGCTACTGAGAAGAGGAACAGGGCACTGAACAAGGGTAGCTATGATGTCAAGGAGGCCCTCTGAGAAGGAGCGTTGAGCTGTATGTAACTCAGGCCTTGGTTCAGAGCAAGGTTACAGTGAAGCTCTGGCAACCAAAGGAGAGCCAGGATGCCGAGCATCCAGGGCAAAGAGTGGAACACTGCCACAGTGAAACATCTGGAGACTGGAAACCTGAAAATCAAGGCTATTTCTCCTTCAGAGTAGAAGCCAGAGTCCTGAAATTCATTCAACAACTGTACTGAGCAAGACAGATAAAGACACCTTCTCTTCACAAGATGATAATTTACTGGAAGAGGTCTGATTGCGGAAAACCTTGGATAAAAGAGGAAACTTTCTGCCAGAGGGTCAGAAGGGACTCTGAGAGAGGTACAGCTGAAATTTGGCAAACAATGCCATGCCAGGGAGGAGGACTGAAGCAAAGCAGCACAGAAACATGACCACATTCCACCTGGCTTCAGCACCTGTGTGGGTCCAGGCTTAGAGAAAAGGAAGGACAGTGAAGCCCCAGCAGGAGAAGCTGGGAAGATGTGGAAAAAGGAATCTATGTCACAGTCAACAGGCAAAAAGGAGACCTAGAAGTTGTATCCTGGCAGTAGCAGAGCTGGGTTCCATGGTTATTCAGAGAGCTGACTCAAGGACAGACGACTGAGAGCAGCCACAACACACAAGGACTACCGACATCAGAGAAGGGAGATGAAGAAACATCGCCAGCAGAATGGAAAAACAATGCCAGGAGAGACAAAGCCTGTGGTCTTGATTTCAAAAATATTGGTGAAAATGTTTGCTTTTTAACAGTATCTCTTACATATTAACTGTCTCCTTAAATCTAAGGCTTTAATTCTATTTAATAAAATTGCCACTGTAATTTCAACGTGATACATCTTAACAAAAAATTGGCAAACCATGCAGTGTATACTGAAAACAGCACATTTCCTTACTTAAAAAGCAGATATATACATATATGTGTGTGTAAAAAAAAGATATTTCCCTTAAATTAGCAAAACTGCCATAAGTTCTTCCAAAACTCACTTAGCAAGGTATATGAAATATCTTTTGTGGGTGAGAATAGCTTACTTTGAAAGTGTACTCCCAAAATTTGTCAGCCCTTTTTCTCTGGACTCCTTTCAACATTATCTTCTCGATGTGTACAGCTGAAAGAAAAAACACACACACTGACTTGTGCTATAGGGATGAGACATGCACTTCAGTTAACCAAAGTAACCCTATAATTTAACAACTCTTTAGTAATCAAACTATTTACTTTATCTTTACTCCTGGCCGTAAGTCATGAAGTAAGACAGAGCCACAGCAATATGACGCTCATCTATGAAGTAATTTTTTTCTACATGCCTTCAACATGCTAAGTGCCCACCCAGTGTCAAGCACTCTGCTAACATCAAAGATTCAAAAAATAATAATAGTAATAATAAAAGATGCTTGTACTGAAAATATCTTTCTAAATGATAATTTTTAAAACTGTTATTAAGACTACCAAAAACAGAGCCTTCTAGGATCAACTAAATTTGGTTTCAATTATTTATACACACTAGGTAAAAACTTTAGAAAACATTTTAATTTTTAGTAAAAAAAATACTTAAATGTGACCCTTAATATTATACACTATAAATTATTATACAAATTGAACTTAATGTGAACTACGAAGGTTTGTTACAGCAAAACTTTCCACAATTTATAATAAACTAGGAGACATCAGTGACATTAAACTTAAAAATAATTACTCTGAATTCAACTAATAATCAGTTTACTCATGAAGAAAGCAAATGTACAAACCTCCAACTACTCATTTTAAACCTGCTTTGGTAAAATCATCACCTTAGGAAATAAATCAAATTAAAAAAAGCCTACTGGCAAAGGGCCAATCTACTGAGTATAAATTAAGAAAATCAGTTATTGTTCAGTGTATAAACAGAAGAAGCCCTTAATCAGTTGGGAGGTAACACCAGAGGCTGACAATAACGAATATATACAGGTTTCAAGGAAGATGTTAGGAAAGAAAACAATAGAATATGGTGGGTTACTGTTGGATTTAGGGGAGCAGGCATTAGGGAAGGGAAGAGGAAGATTTATTTGCTCTAGAAAAAGTTAAAATAGATGAAATAGATAGAACATACACAGTGACAATAGAAGAGAGGAGGAGATAAGACTGCCACAGACTATGGAAGGTGGGCATTGAGAAAGGTGGCACAAAGCATAAAATACAGAAATATGCACGGAAAGGCGCTCGTGGTAAACACAGGGAGCATGATCAGGGCTTGGTGTCAGCTTCCAAACACAGTGTTTAGGAGCCTGCTTCTGGGCCAGGTATTTTAAGGATGGAGATCAAAGAAATCTTAAAATCCAGATGAGAAGCCTGTAACTCCCAGGACCTGTACAGTATTATAAAGACCAAGGTGGGGATGGGAGAGTCTGCTGTCTCCCAAAACTATTAAATTACTTAAAGAATGATGCTATTAAATAAAACCCTTGGGAACTAATTCATGTTCAGAAATAAAACAGCTCTACCTCTGAAAATCTTTGGATTTAAGGGTCAAAGAAACTTTTTTTGGGGGGAGAGGCAGATTTCAGTTTAGTTTAGCAGAAAAAGACATGATGGCACTATAAGACACGGGAACATGATATAGTTTCAGCTTGAATTTCAAGTTATACTTGCTGTTATCTACCAGAATCAAGATAAGACAGGAGAGTATGTGGCAAGGGATGGCTGAGAATGCCTTAACCCTCATAAATTAAAATTAAACAGCATGTATTACATTCACTTTTTAAAAACTTGGGAATATAAGAAAAATCATCTATACCACCTTATAGTTAATTGCTGTCATTTGGATATAGTCTTTATTTTTCTAAAATACTTTATGAAAACAAAGGGAATTTCACTGGTCATTCATATATATATGTTCAATAAGCTCAACTGAAGAAGTCTTATGATTAAAGTAGTTTAGTTGGAGAGACAGGAGTACTGTGATAGTACAAACAGAAGTGATAATTACGGAAACTTTTTAAATCATTAAACATCCAATCCTTTCTCCTCTATAAGGAAAAATGAATTACACAGAAAGGATTATTACTGGGATTAAAAGAAGACATACTGACATAAACTCAAAGTTGTTATAACCAAGTATAGTGCTTACTGTATTCTTATTTCTTCTAGAGCCTAGATGGCAGCCTACACTTGAACTTTTCTCCCAATATAGGCTAACAGACTCTAAAAATGCAAAAAGAATATCCAAGCTCATTTCTTTTTATATGGCAATGTCTTTTCATCTCCTATCCCATCTACTTAAAAATGTCATATTGCAGTGAAAATGGATTTGTAAACAATTTATTCACTCTTACACTGAACTCTGTAAAACTTGTTTTCTCAGTAGACATTAAGTACATTCTATAGATTTTTGTAAAGTGCTCTACTAAATATTTTGGGACTAGAATAGTCTTTGCCCTCTGGAAGCACATGACTAGGTTTGCAATACAGCCAAAAAGACAACTATGAGACAGAACAAATAAGAGCATGCTCCAACAAGCCATGGCTGAAGAACAGGGAGGAGCCCAGAATGTAGAGGGCAGAACTGGGAGGACTGGCTTTTAAATGAAATCTAGGACAAGCAGGATTTCACTACTCTAAAAAAGGAAGTGAAGAATTAATCATCATTGTAAACAGTACTCCATATTTTAAGTTTTCAACAGAGGAAGCATACCTTCTCGCTGAGCTCTATGAGGTGCCACGGTAAGTCCATCCTGAGGTATTGGGGCTTGTTCTATCAAACTAGTCTCATTACTTTGCAAGTAATCACCATGAGCAGTGTCATTCTAGAGAAGAAAAGGAGGGACATATTAATCTACACCACAGAATAATTCATCCCATAAAAATAAAAGAGTAAATTCTTAAAGTTTCAATAATCACTTTAGTAGCAAATTTTAGAGATCAAGTAAGTGATCACACACTAAGGACAAAAGGGCACAAAGTGTCAAAGCCACCAGTAAAAGAATTATCAATGTTTATCTTCATTTAACAGAAATACCCTATCAATTACTTACTTTCCCAGCTGTTATGTAACATAAAAACTGCATATTGCTATTCAGAGTTGCTAGTGATGTCAATTCTATACCACACTGAACCAGAATCAAAGGAAGATACATAGGAAAAGGTACCCTTCATGTTAATCATCCAAAGGTAAGGGCATTTTTACTTTAACAGTAATCATTACAGAATTTTCACTCATTGCTTGGTTTTAGTAACAGACTAATGATGCTCTGTTAGGAAAAAGTTTTACAAAAGTTATTAATACATGTGAAATTTTTTTAAAACAAGAATGTGAAGAATGTATATGGATAGTGAATTTACTAGTAAGATCAAGTCATCTGTTACAGTTTGGATACGAAGGGCCTCCCAAAAGCTCATGTGTTGGCAACATGATGCTCAATGTAGCAATCTTTAGAGATGAAATGATTAGATTATGAGAGATGTAACCTCATCAATGAATTAATCCATTTGATGGGTTAATAATTTGAATGGACTACTGGGTGGTAACTGTAGGAAGGGAAGGCATGGCTGGAGGAAACAGGTCACTGTTGGCATGGCCTTGGCCTATATCTGTCCCTGGCCCTTCCTCTCTGCTTCCCAGCTGCCAGGAGCTGAGCAGCTTTCCTCCACCATACTTTTCCACCATGATGTTCATCCTCACCTCATGCTCAGAGCAATGGAATCAACCAACTTGGACTAAGACCTTTGAAACTGTGAGCACAAAATAAACTTTTCTTCTTCTAAGCTGTTCTGGTCAGGTATTTGATCACAGCAACAAAAAGCTGACTAACACATCTTCTAACAGCAAACCTAATTGAGTTGGCTCCACCAATCAATAATGAACTAGTTTATGCCTAGGAGATCTGCTGCTTGTAGTAATAAAGAGCATGCTAATCTTACAGCTTTCCATAATTAAAGCACTATTATGTACACATTGTTACTATGACATATTAAACCAAAAAATAAAATAGACCAAAAACACCACTCATCAAAATTGACTCACAGTTTCAAGAACCAATCACATTTCTATATATCTGCATTGATTTTTTAGTTGTGTAAAGAAATGAAGTGATCCAAAAACTTTAAAATTCCCAAGAATCTCCATTTAAGGTATTTTGTTCTCCTATATAATCACACTCTCTGGTCTGATGAGGAGTACAAGCTGCCAGTTGACAGCTCTATTTGTGGGAATAAAGCACCACATTATACTCTTGGGAACTAAGCTTCAGCCTAACAGTGTCTTCTGGAACCCACAATAAAGAACCATCCAATGAGAAGAACACAGACCTCTTATTTCAACATTCAACCTTGGAAATGTTTAGCTTATTGGCATTTATCAATTTTCAATATTTTTTTAAATGTACATATGAATTCCTTTAATAATAACCAAACTATTATAGCCTAACCCAGGACATATTTTCTTTCATTACAAAGTTGTAGGATCACATTTGCCTAAGAGGGACTTTGTTTCTGAAAAACCCAACACTGCTTGAAGTATATCAAAAATCGACAGAAATGTGGAGCTAGGGGTATAGATCAGTGGCAGAATGTCTGCACAAAGTCCTGGGGGGGAGGGGAGGGGAGGGGAGGAAACAGAAATAAAGTGTCATAATCCTCTCTCAAACTGTTGTGTTAACTGAAAGAAGCTTCTTGCCTAGGGTCAACCATTTCTTACATTGCTCACAGGTGGTACAAAACTTAAAAAGAACAGTCTTGCCGGCCGTGGTGTAATTCCAGTAGCTCTGGAGGCTGAGGCAAAAGGATAGCTAGTTCAAAGCCAGCCTCAGCAAAAGCAAGGTGCTAAGCAACTCAGTGAGACCCTGTCTCTAAATAAAATATACAATAGGCTGTGGCTTGGTTGTTGAGTGCCACTGAGTTCAATCCCCAGTACTCCCTCCAAAAAACACTCTTTCAAATACAAATAAATGCAAAAATATGCAAAACAACACTCTTCATAAGGGACAGGCAAATCAAAACCACAATGAGATATCACTTTATACCCATTAGGATGGTTATTATCTAAACACAGAAAACAAGTGCTAGTGTGGATGTGGATACCCTGATGAACAAACCCTGATGCACTGATGGTGGGAATATGAAATGGTACAGTCACTATGAAAGACAACATGGCAGTTCCTAAAAACAATTAAACAAAGAATCACCATATGATCCAGCAATTCTATTTCTGGATATATGCTCAAAAGACCTGCTTTTCCCTCAAATATAATTTGCACACAACTATTCACAGCTGCATTATTCACAACAGCCACAGGTGGAAACAATTCAAATGTCCACTGATGAATGAACAGATAAAATGTGGTATATACATGACTGTATATTACTCAGCGTTAAAAGGAATGGAATTCTGATACTATGATATGGGTAAGTCTTGAGGACGGTACTCAAGTGAAATAAGTAGGACACAAAAGAACAAATATTATTCCACTTAAAAGTTATGTTATTAAACTTATAAAGAAATTATAATAATGGGCCAGGTATGACAGTACATGACTGTAATCCCAGCAACTTAGGAGGCTGAAGCAGGAGGATCACAAATTCAAGGCCAGTCTCAGCAACTTAGCAAGGCCCTAAGCAACTTAGTGACTCTGTCTCAAAAATTAAAAAGGGCTAGAGAGGTGGCTAATGGTAAAGCACCCCATACCAAAAAGAAAAGACAAGACAATAATAATGGTTACCATGGGCTAGGGGGAGAGGGTATAAGGAACTGTTTAACATGTACAGAGTCACAGCTTAGGATAAGAGAAAAGTTCTGGAGATGGAGATGCTGATAGCTGCACAACAATGTAAACAGATTTAATGCCACTGAACTATACACTCAAAAAGGGGTAATGTGGCAAATCATATGTATATTTTCACGTAATAAAACGAGCATACTGCCTCCAAAAACAACTGAAGCAATCATGAGAAAGTAGTTTGCTTCATAATCAAAAAATCACAATTTTAAAAACTGAAGTTAACTTTAAGAACATGATTTAAGGGCTGGGGCTGTGGCTCAGTGGTAGACTGTTTGCCTAGCATGTGTGAGGTACTAAATCATCAGCACCACATAAAAATAAAATAAAGATATGTGTCCAACTATAACTAAAAAATAAATATAAAAAAATTATATAAAAATAAAAAGGAACACAATTTACAGGGCTGGGGATATACCTTAGTGGTAGAACACCTGACCAGCACATGTGAGGCCCTGGGTTTGATCCCCCAAATCACCAAAAATGAATAAAAAATAAAAATAAATAAATAACAATCAAACAAAAGCCTCCTGTTCAATAAACTAGGGATAAAATAGAGTCTGAGCTTCTATCCAAGGACCTAAATGCATCAACCCATGAAACATCTGCTAATTGTTTCTTTTTGTCCCCAAGCCTCAGCATGTACCAAACCACTCAGACTAAATTTAAAAGCTATTTATAAAACTCACACAGGAGTGAGAGATCAGAATTTTGGTATTTACTAGCCCCAACAGAGAGTGGCTATCAGTATTCCAGTGCTGGGAAATGCTATATTAGGATTTGGCATTACCTGCACCTGTGAGAATTACCCTAAGATAACCAAACCACTTCCCCAATCCAACAAAATTACTCATATCACTGGGCAGCCCTTCTGAATATGGGATGGGCTCTTTCTCAAGAAAGTGCTCCCAAACCTTATAGTATTTGGTCTATTTCTGATTATACTGTCCCCTCGAGAACCACTAAAACAAAAATCAGTTATACTGTGGGAAACTATCCCAATTTAGACAGCCTTAACAAGAAACATAAAAATTCCACAACACATATTTTTATACAGTGCTCACTCCAGTGACCAAAGCATTTAACTTTCTAACCGCAAGCAAGGTACTATCCCAACTCCACAAGTGACTCACATCACCTCTCAAGCAAATCACAAATTGAAAATCAAACATTGGAGGCCACACACTCAACTACCCAAAGAATAAGGAAATTGTAACTTAGGACTTTTCCATTCTGTCCAAACACTACTATCAGGTTTGTACCAATTTATGCATCCCACACACAAAAGTTTATTGAGGGAGTACAAATGGTCAAAATTTGAAATAATATTTAATAAACACTACTATTCAACACTGAAGGTTTGTTTCAAATCTGTACCATAACACACTCTTTATCTAAAGAAAGAATTCCTTTTATTATTTCCAAAGCAAGAATGACTATACTATATGGCAGCAAATATTTTATAAAGTACCTGGGTAAGTACAATTCAAAATAAGTCCCCCACACCCCACACCCAACACACACACACACACACACACACAATGCACTTAGTCTTAAAGCAGTTTATCATACTGGTATTTTTGGAAAAATATTTGAAAAGTTTAAGTATATGAGATTATGACTGAGCACTTATGATATATGCAATGCTGATAAAAAATGAGATATAATGCATAATCTTCAGGAAAACTTAAAATATCTAGTAGGAAAGATATTTTTAAATATGTTAAAATAATACAAATATTATATACATGGTACAAAATAAAACAAATGTTGCTGGGAAAACTGGAAATCCATATGCAGAAGAATGAAATATTTTTGGGGGGGTGGGTAAAGGGATTAAATTCAGAGGCACTTGACCACTAAGCCACATCTCCAGCCCTGTTTTTTGTAGTTTATTTAGAGATAGGGTCTCACTGAGTTGCTTAGTGCCTTGCTTTTGCTGAGGCTGGCTTTGAACTTAAATCCTCCTGCCTCAGCCTCTAGACCTGGTGAGATTACAGGTGGGTGCCACCGTGCCCAGCTTGTAGTTGAATGAAATTTAACCCCTCACTCACCCTGCACAAAACTCAACTCAAATGACGCCCCAACACTCTTAACATATTGGCTCAGGAACTGACTTCCTTAATAAGACTCCTAAAGCACAGGAGGTACTCAATAATCAATAAATGGGATGGCATCAAACTAAAAGGCTTCTTCACAAAGGAAACAATCAAGAACGTGAAAAAAAAGCATACAGAAAGAGAGAGAATCTTTACCACCTGCCCCTCAAGAGTGTTAATTTCCAGTATATACAAAGAACTCACAAAACTTAGCATCAAATAACCCAAATAACCCAATCAATAAATGGGCAAAGGAACTGAATAGATACTTCTCAGAAGAAGAAACACAAATGGTCAATATACGAAAAAATGTTCAACATCCCTAGCAATGAGAGAAATGAAAATTAAAATTACACTGAGATTTCATCTCACTCTAATCAAAATGGCAATTATCAAGAATACAAGTAACAATAAATCTTAGTGAGGATATTGAAGGGAGGTACACTCATGGGGCTGCACTGCAGTTTTAGCTCAGTGGTAAAGCACTTGCCTTAGCACGAGTGAAGGTACTGGGTTCCATCGTCAGTACTACAAAAATAATAAATAAATAAAATAAAAATATTAAAAAATATAAAAAAGGAGCACTCACACATTGCTGGTGGGACTACAAATTGGTGCAACCACTCTGGAAAGCAGTATGGAGATTCCTCAAAAAATTAGGAATGGAACCACCATTTCCGCTGACCCAACTATCCCACTCCTCGGTTTACAGCCAAAAGATTTAAAATCAGCGTACTATAGTGACGTAGCCACATTTATGTTTATAGCAGCTCAATACACAATTGCTAAGCTATGGAACCAACCTAAATGCCTTTAACAGATGAATGTATAAAGAAATTGTGGTATATATACACAATGGAGCTCAGCCAAAATAACATTTGCAAGTAAATGGATGGACTATGTGGTAAGTGAAATAAGCCAGACCCCAAATAAACAAAGGTCAACTGTTTTTGCTGATATGTGGAAGCTAACACAATAAGGGGGAGAGAGGAAAACAGATATTCAAGTTAAATGAAAGGGAATTAAGGTGAAGGAGGGGGATAGGAAAAGGAAAGCCAGTGAAATGAATCCAAAATAATTTTCCTATGTACTTATACAAATATACCAGAGCGAATCCTCTATCATGTACATCCATATGAATGGGGTTCTAACTAGAATATATATTCCATGCTTGTACAATTGTATCAAAATGAATTCTACTGTCATGTTTACATAGCTTAAAAAGAACCAAAAAAAATAGGGGCTGGATGTGGCTCAAGTGGTAGCACGCTCACCTGGCATGCACGGGGTGCTGGGTTCGATCCTCAGCACCACATAAAAATAAAATAAAAATGGTTGTATCCACCAAAAACTAAAAAATATTTAAAAAATTCTTTCTCTTTAAAAAAATAATAATAACACAAAAGAATTATAGAAGTACCAAAACTCTAACAGAATACACGTGCTACTAGAATTTGAAATTGGCAAAGAATCTTATAAGACTGCCAAAAGGATAATTAGAAAGAACATCATGCAAGAGGTGATGGCAGAAACCCAGCCCAGATGAAAGGCAAGACGTGAAGAAAGTCAAAGACCTATTAGAGGCCAGGGTCCATAATCACTGAAAGAAAACGTAGAATGATGAAATACTGATTTAGGAAGATGTATCTAGTAATAGTATCCAAAACAGGTGGAAGGGCTGAATACAGGGAATCAGGGGACTACTGTAAGTGTCTAGGCCCAAAGTCCCAAAATAGAACAGTGTCAGCAAGAATAAGGAAAGGGCAGCCAGGACATGAGGGGAGAAGAGGATTAAGGTGATCAAACAAACCTGGGTGACTGAAATATAATGAGAGCACTGAATGATTTGGAAGATCCTTTTTTATCAATGATGTGTTCTTTTAAAACAGATTAAGTTTAAAGTGACAGCTGACCTTCTGGGAGATTACATAGGCATGTGCACACACAAATATTTTCATTGGCTCACATGAGACCCATTGACAACCTAGTCCTTTAATGGGCCCTTCAAGGCTCTCTGTAGCCCAGCCACTATTGTCTATTTAAACATCTATAGTTTTATTTATCCATTTCAGCCAAATTGTGCTAATCATTCTTTGAACAATGTATGTACCTCACTGTTTACCCAGCATTTTCATGTACATTATTGCCATATTTTCTTCACAGTAGTTATATAAATTAGATGAGTATGCTATCCCTATCTTATACTAGGCACTCAAGCTTGGAAAATGACCTTTCAAAACCTAAATCTCACCTCAAATAAACCACCTGAATGAGCATCAGACAGTTCTAATGAACCAAGACAAGTGGAAAAGAATAAAAGGTCACTTATTCCCTGGAGCATAGAAACAGAAGGAAATGGACTACCAAGGGCTCAAGGCTCTATCACCTGTAACATAAACACCTGACTAGGCACTTCCCTTCTACAATGATAATTTACAAAAATAGGAACCAAAAATAGTTCCCGAATGAAGGAGGCTTCTGTCACAAAGAATTCTGGTTAAGTACTACTACTACATACAATCTTCCTTAATGAACAATATAGCCACTAACATTAAAACCCTGTATGCTGAGAGTAATTACAGGCCTTTTTGCTTGTTTTCAAAACAACAAACTTAACATTTCTCAAAAAAAAAAAAAATTAAATAAGCTACAAAAATTAGCCAGTTTGATAACATCTATAAAGAGAAAATATAAAAATTCTTTATGTAATTTAACAAAACTTCAAAACAGCTTTAACTTACAGAATAGTTTCCTAGTTAAATATGAAAACTGGTTAAAGATTTAAGTAGATTATAATTGCATGTTAATTCATGATATTCCAAATTCAAAATATGTATTTTCCCCATTCCCAATACAATATAGGAAGAACATATTTTAATGATCTGTAATTCAGAGAATTGCTTCCTTTCAGGTTTTAACAGATTCCTGGTGAAAAATAATAGTCCCAAATAAATGTGTCTCAAATACTGTCTTTTTAATAGTCCATCCTTCCGAACATCAATCTGTCCAATAGCAATAAAGAAATATATACAAAATACTCCACCACAGAGACTTTCATTAAGTGGAAAAGCAAAGGGAAAAAAAACTCACATTCCTGAAAATGGGAGGCTGTACCTTAGTGGAAAAGAAAACTGCACTAAACATTATTTTCAACCGTGAATGGTGTTCATGATACAGTGTGAATTATTATGCAACTTATTAATTCAATCACTACAACCTCAAAAGGTAGTTACCATGCCCACTTTACAGACAAGAATGAGGCCTGGGGGTTTTAGTGGCCTGGTTAATATTACAGAACTAGTAGGAGACCTTGAATTTAAACCTCTAACAAGGGCTCTATTAAACATGGCTATAGTTCAAGGCTTTTTGATTGCCTCTACAACATACTTTCAATCCCCCCCCTACCCCCGCAAAAAAAAAAAAAAAAAAAAGAAAAGAAAAAGTAGTAAAGAAAAATTTCTATGTAGATACATAGATATAAACATATCTTAGTTAACTTGAAAAGAATTTGCTTCCTTTCCACCCTCTTGCCCCCAGCACTCTTAGTATGACACTTGCCCTCAGGGTTTTTATCTGAGAAAACCATTGTACAAAAAAAATATACCTGGGAAAAAAATTAAAACATAATATATATACCTGGGGAAAGATACACAAAATTTTAGTGATTACTTGCTATTAAAATAATCACTACTTAATTAGGATATTTTAAAAAACCTCTTCCAAAGGCTCTTATAACTAAACTGCTGCTTTTATTCCATTATTCTTTGCTGCAGTTGCAGGTTATTCTTGCTCCACACTCTTCGAGATTCTATATCCACAACTACCTGCTACTGACTTCCATGCAAAGCTAATCTTCTACCTAAAATTGCTCATGTTTACTGAAGACCATGTAGCAGACACTAGAGTACTTGGTCACTGAATTCTACAATTCAAATACTAGTACTGTTATCATACCCAATGGTTTAAGTGAGGAATCCTTACACAGGCCCACTGCTCCAATGATACACTTTAAAATATTGAATATTCTTGCAGTGGTCAATGAATGAAATAAAGGTATCTAATGCCAGTAAGCATTAAAACTATTCTTTTGAAATCATTTTTTTTAAAGCATCTTTTTAGTCTAATACAACAGAAATCTTGACAAACTGTCCTTCTCATTTTACGTAGATGTTCCCTCTATTCTAGTTGGCAATCAAGCTTTCTAGAAGTAACAGCATTTGTGTTCAAATCTTTCAATTTTCATTTTCAGGCCCCAGCATTATCTGTATTGCAAAATTTGTGAAAGTATTTGGTCTACCAAGTATGATAAAGATAATTTATACTAAGAAAAAGTAACGATTTTGAACTTTTTTCTTTTACTAACTTTACTAATTTTAACAAGCCGCAGTCAATGAATTCTTGAAAGTTCAAATGATACTGAGTTCAAACATGATTTATAGGCTTAAACGACATTAAAATATAGCATTGCATGTCTTAGTGTTAAAAGTTTTTATCCTTCCTTCAAACTTTAGTACTATTTGCTAAGTCAGGCAACTAAAATTTAAGGATCCTGAAAACTCAACCATCAGAGAATGGCTAAACTCATAATCCTGACACCACTACTATGTCTATTTATTTTATGTTTCTTACATATTTTTATTGCTATTTGGGGGGATAAAGCTCCAATATTAGAATATCCATGCTCATGAATACCTCAGTGTCTTAAGCATGCAAACATAGGAAGCTTGTCTTGTTTGGTGTCTCCTCAATGAAGCAGCAACAATACTAGTAACCTTTAAAATACTTAGGCAGTTTCCTGTTCCTAACACATACTTAATAATGTAGCTTCCTAGTAATATAAAGAGACCTATTTTTGAAACCAGTCAGGTGTTTTCAACTATACTATACTATACTATACTACACAGGTGGTCTAATACACCAATCACACATATTTTGTAGGACATTATCAATGAGTATTTTCACTACTATTAATAAACTTACTGAAATCTTTAAGTTATTGGATGTAACATTTACCAAGACATCATCCAAATCACATTGAAAATGAAAATCCTCTGGAAATGACAAAATGTAAAAACATACTTGTTCAATCTTTTTGTTTTCTAATATGACCCAGTAAGTATATTCTAGTGGTAATCTGTGGACTTGCCCTCTCAACTATTAACATTGTAACCATGACACTTATGTGCTGAAAGGGGGCAATTCTAAGGCTTGTAACTAATATCGAAATGCACTTTCTATGAAATCTACCAAATTATGCTCTTGGTCCATGTGTGATTATACCACAATGAATCCCAATAATATAAATATTATAAAGCACTATTTAAAACAATAGGAGAGATCAGTAAAGCAAGTAAATAGGAAGCAAAGGGAAAGAGGAGATACAGGGAATGAGATTGGTCAAATTAGCTGTATGTCAGAATATGGCATAACGAACACCACTATTATAACTATAATATACCATAATTTTTTTTAAAAAATAAGGGAAAAAGCATGTTCTACTTGTAAACGTCGTATTTTTTTTTTTAAAGAGAAACTGCTTCATATTACAGAAACAAATCTTGAGGGAGCCAGGAACACTATTTTGGTCTATTATAATTTTTATTAAATAGAAAATTAGGAGAAAACTCTTATTTTATCCATTTAGTGGGGGTGAAAACACGCCGTTTGGAAGACCAAAGAGCTTCGCCTGAGCAGCAGTAAGAAAAAACAGGATTCCTAAGCAATCAGAAGTTGCTTGTGACCACAAGGTTACTTCCGGGGCAGGAAAGGGATACCCTACGAATTGCCGGTTTCCTACGGTACCGTCACGGCCAAACGGTCCAAGAGCATGCGGGTCAGGGACGCAGTGGGCGCCGCGGGCGCGGCCTGCCCTCCCGGGGACCCGGCACGGTCACGTGGGGGCGCGCGGCCGCCATCTTGCGGGGGTGGGGGAGGGAGGAGCCTGCGGGACAGGCCCACACCGCCGTCTGCGGGCCCACGCCGGCGCGTGACTGCCAAGTCCTCCCGCGGGCTACCGCGCCTCCACGCGCAGAGTGCGCGAGCCTCGGGCTCCTCCCAATAAACTCCGAGGTAGGCCCGCCCTCCCTGGGGACGCCTGGTGGAGCAAGGTAGAGCAACAGCTGGGGTGGACTGCAGCGAAGGAGGATTTAAATCAGCACCAGCAGCCTCGGAGTGACAGCCCAGGGGCAACAAGATCCGCCAAAACGACTTCAAGGCCCAAAGGAGCCACACCTGGAGGACTCGGAGGCCACTCTAATAAGCAGAAAATGCGAGGTCGTAACTAATAAGACAGAAATGATGGTACCACCCCAAACTCCCAGAGAAAAAAGTTCATCATACTAAGAGTCTAGAAATAGCCTTCAGTGTCACCTGTAGTACAATGTACCCCCTATGATTTATTCCCCCACTCCAATTGATGGCCACAGCACCGCACTTCCTGAGAACTAATGTGCTGAAATTAATGGCAGGATGCCCAACCTGCTTTGTCCACTCCTCCCAACACTCACTGGTTGCCAGAAAAGGCCATGCACTGCGGTCAAGATAAAAATCTCATTACTCTGGCTAGCACACATGGCTTCCCTTGGTCTACTTGCTTTACAATACTCATATTAAGAGCAAAAATTTAAGGAAAAAAAAATCTAGAATTTGAAAATCCAAAATCAGCGATGTACTCCGTTATCCTTATTGGATGGTATGAATGGAATGATACAAGCGGTTCCGGTTGTGAGACAGTTCATCAGATCTAGAATTCCAGGTTATCTTTACAATATACACTATTACAAGAAAGAATGTTAGGATATCTAACTAAGCATTGTGTCTGATTGCATTCATGCTTTCTTTTTTTAATGGCTATGCTGCATCTTTTCAGATATATTGGTGAGTAGGATTAAGGGTGGAATGAGCTTTACATCATAACACACACTTGTATGCTAGTAGAACACAGACACTGGAGAATAGTAAAAATTCACACTCAACAAGAAAATGCTAGGTACTAGCATTACTATACCTGAGTTTGGTAATTCTACACCGTAAATTAGTCACTTCACAGAATCCTGGTAGTTTAAAGGAGGCGCTCAGCCTAAATTCTGTTAAGTCCTTTTCAGCCCCCAAATGACTTGAGTCCATGGGTACTGAGTTCACACAGCCGTTAATGAAACATAATCCCCAATTTTAGCACTAGGATAGTGAATGACAGCAAATACATAAGTTGAATTAACTTTGAAGTGAGGTGGGAAATCCCCTTTTCCACTAAAGCATCCTAGAGATCACTTAAGTTAAAATGCATGACATCCAAATCAATATTTTGAAAAGTCTGATCCACAAAAATAAGCTCTTAATGTACATGGTTTTTACTCTGAAACCTACCCCTCTTTCTCCCTTAAATTGTCACTTTCAAGGCCTTTATTAGGCCTAAATAAATTTTCATAGCTCTATAAAAATTCATTTTTTTAATGTTTGTGACAAGTGGCTCATCTAGATTCTCATCTACTTTACTTTGGCGTTTAAATAACTCCTTTGGACAATATTAATGCCTATAATAAAAGCCAACAGATATTCCAGTGTTAGAAAGTTGGTTATAAAGGGCATAACCGGACGACCCTCCGAAAGGTTTCTTTATCCAGACCACCTGCCTTACCACTTAGTTCTGTCAATTCACAGATCTCCACATCAGGTTTCTTCTGGGAGTACCAAGTTCTCTGAATTCCTATTCCAAATGACCTACACGACTCCACTGAATACATACACTGGCATTAAACATAACAAATAAACAAACAAACAAAAAAAAAACAGTCCCTTTATGCCAAAGATAAGGGCAACACCTTTCGGTCACCTCCCCCTGGGAGTAAGGTAGAGCTTTAAGACCAGTAAGCCAGAAAGGGGAGGTAGGCACTGCCCGGGGCTAGATTGCCGTTACCAGGCTCTTCTAGCGCTCCACTTTTCCCCTGCACCTAGTGCGCAGAGATGCTCAAGGCCAAAAACGTCCCGAGACCTTCCGTCCGAAAAGGGCCCTGGGATGGGAGCTACACGTCTTCCGTGGCAACTCCGGCACGGAGCAGACTTCTAGAGCATTCTGTTATGGCGGGTGGCTCTGTGTGCATGGGGTGGGGGGAGGGAGGAGGGAGTGGAACTGAACAGCCCATCAAAATGAAGACCAGGACTCCCAGGCTGTGAGCCTCGGGGTGGGAATCCCGAGCCACCTGCACCAGAGTGGGGCTAGGTCAAGGGGCGTTCCAGGGCGAGGCCCGAGAGGCCGTCGCGGCACTGACTGAACCGCGAATCTTGGGAGGCTCCGCGCGCCTTACCTGGGCCCTGGAGCCCGCAAAGTTGCACGACTCCACCTCCGTTTCTTCGGGGCCCCCGCGGAGCGCGGTGCGGAGCCTTTCCAGATGCTCCCTCAGGGTGACCCGCTGATGGAAGGAGAAAGCCGGGTGCAGTGAAGCCATGGTGAAGAGCAGCAGCAGTTCCTCCTGGGCCCTGAAGCCGAGCCCGCCTCCTGCCCCGGGCTCGGCGCCGCCGCCTTCCGGGCCGGAGCCGTCCTTCTCGGCATCCTGCTCGCCGTGGCCGTCCTCGCCACCCGTCTCGTCCTCCGCGGCACCCCGCGAACCCTCGCCTCGGGCCGCGCGCAGGCTCTTGAGCACCGAGTCCACCTGGGGCAGGAGGCGGTGAAGGCGGCCGGCAGCCTCCCGGTTTTCCGAGCCCAGCAACGCCAGGTAGACGATGAGGCGCGAGCGCACGGCTGGCTCTCGGAAGTCAGCCAGAGGCCCTGGGTCCAAGAGGCCGTTGGCCTTGGCCTCGGAATCGCGCAGGTAGTGGTAGTCCTTGCGCGCCAGGTCTTCCAGGCACGAGCCGAGGAAGCGCAGCTCCAGCGGGTTGCACAGGTCCAGCAGCCCGCACATGAACTCCAGGCGCTGCGCCGAACCCAGCACCAACCCGAACCACTCGTACACACGTTCCTGCTCGCGCAGCGCCGCCGCGGGTCCCCCGCCGCCGCCCGGCATGCCCGCCCCCGCCGCCGCCCCGCCAGCAACAGGCGGCCCGAGCCCCCGGGGCAGCGGCGGCTGCGGAGGCTGGGGGCCCCGCGGCGGGCCCGCGGGCGGCGGCGGTGGCGGCGGGGGGCGGCAGTCGCGGCGACGGCGCGGCGGCGCCTTAGCGCCCGGCCGCGCGTCCGCCTCGGGCTCCTCCACCTCGGGCGGCGGCTCAGCAGGGTGCGTCGGCTTCAGCGGCAGCTTCATCCTCAGCATCCTCGGCTAGGGCGGCGCGGACATGCGAGCGGGGGCGGGCGGGAGGGGCCGCGGGGCGGGGGCCGAGGCGGCGGCGCGGCCGTCAGGAGCGGGGCCCCTCCATGCCGCCGGGGGAGGGCCGGGGGTGGGTCTGGACCGGCGAGGGGGGCGGCGGCCGGCCGGCGGGGTCGCTGGCGTTTTCTTCCCGGGCCGGAGGCGGGGCGTGCCCGCAGCGGCTCCTCCCCCTGGGCTCCGCGCCGGCAATGGGAGCCCTGGTGCGGGTGGGAGCGAGCAAGCGTGTCCTCCTTCCGCCTCCCCTCTCTGTCGTCCGCACTGGGTTGGGGCGGCGGCGCCTGAGCGGTTCCCTCGCGAGCCGGCAAGGACCCAGCGGCTGGGAGAGGAGGAGGAGCGGCTGGGTCGGGCGGAGACGCTTGCGGGCTCCGCGCACTGCAATTCAGCCAATCAGAGATCTGAGTTGACGGTTACGTAGATCTCTCCGCCCCAGAGACCGCCTTTCTCGGAGAAGCCACGCCCAACTGCTGCCTGGCTGGCTTCTCTTGCGACTTCCGCGAGGTCCTAATGTCTGTCGTTTCCTGTGGCTGGAGGAGACCGGGTGAGACCTTGGGGCTAGGTGGTCTCACCAGGGCACGGGGAGAAGCGTGAGAGGCTCAAGTTAGAGGAGGAAAGTGGGCGACTTCATTTTTCCCGAGGACCCAGACCCCGTTTTGACGACTGACACCCCACTGCTGTGCTCCTCGCGTCAGCCGCCTGCTCACCTCTGCCAGCACCGTCCCGGCGCCCTGAGCAAGTCCCGGGAACCGGCATTTCACCCTAGGGACCACGCAGACCCCAAGACGAACCCGTTCAAGTCCTCCACCGCCTGGTGTGCTTTATGAAAGTCAGCAATGAGATTATTCCCACTTTGTAAAACTTTACAGGGATCATTTGTGTTGATTCTCCGTGTCGCAGATCAGAGAATTGGGCTGGGATGCAAAGCTGGGGTGCAAGGCTGTGGCGGTGACTTGGGGTCCCGGACATTTGGACCGCGAGCTAGCCGCCAGGCCCAGACTGGCTGCTCTGTGCGGAGGTGGGGACTGGAGACCTGACCCGCCGCTGGCCCAACGGTTACTTCTGGTCTGTAAAGCTCTTAAAAGATTATTTCCACGGTAGTTTGGGGTGAAGCCCTCCCGCAAGTTTCTTTTGGAAATCATTAATTTGCTAAATAACGTTTTGGTGCCCAACTCTAACACTTTGAATCCTTGTGCCTGTATGAATTTCCTATGACTCAAGGAATGTAATAAGGTACCACAGGATTTAAATTTTTTTTTAAGGTTTAAAGGCCTCCAAAATGTCTTTCACACTGTTGCTTTTTTTAGTGATATAGTCCAAATTTTTAAAACCCAGAGGGATCATTTGAGGGTTAATTTTTTTTAAAAGGTGGTTTAAAAACAACAACAATGCTTTAAGTTAAGAATTTCTACTACAACTATATAATGGACAAAAATAAGACATCACATTGTAACTCCAAGATGTTGGGACATCTGTTGGGAGAACATATGTTGAACCCTCTTTATCTCACAACTTTATGCTTTATAACTCAGTATAAATTTGAATTGAACCTTAAATCATCTTCGTGAGAGATGGAAAATTATTTCAACATATTTCAGGTTGGCAAATACATGAAAATCATTCTTTAATGTAACCTGCTATTTTCTTAAATTCTTTGAGTGTAATTTAAAATCAGACAAACTTATAAGGACTGTTATTAAACCATCCTTGTCCCATTTTGCTGTCAACCTGAACTACTGCTGCCTTTTCTCCTACTCCTACGTTTCTAAAGCTTAGGATTGACTACTTTAAGCAATCAATAATAGTACTAACCTTGCTAGATATGCACATGTCCTTTCTAGATCTGCATGCTTATATAGTGAACAAATGCTTCACTTCCAGGTTGATTTTTACATGGGACCTAAGAAAAGGGTCTTTACATTTTCTTGACAACAAGAATCCATTTGGTATGAATGCTCCACAACATTTGATGTATGAATTTTACATCAGAATTCCTATTTGTGAATTCTTTTGTCTTTCTAGGTTTGGCCAACATTAGAAAATGCAATGATAGGGGCTGGGATTGTGGCTCAGCGGTAAAGCACTAGTCTAGCATGTGCCGGGGCCCTGGGTTCAATCCTCAGCACCACATAAAAATAAATAAACAAAACAAAGGTATTGTGTCCAACTACTTCTAAAAAATAAATATGTGAAAAAAGCAGTGATAAAAGCTCCTAAGCATAAATGGCATAGACTGTCACTTAATGACTTGAGTCATCATCCATAAGCTCCACAGTTTGCTTTTTATCCTCTCAGTGAGTTGTTTTAGGACCCTTTATTTCTCCACACTGAAACCAGACCAGCCCTCAGTGCTGTCTCTGCCCACATAAATGACAAGTAGAACACATTCACTAAGATTGAAGTACCACTGCAGTGCTTTTAAGGGAGAAGCCTATATGGGAATCCTAGAGTGAGATGGGAGTGTGTTTAGTTGGGAAAAACTGCCCTGGTTCTCATGACTCCCTAGGAAGGTATTCCTCCCACTTGGCCTACCCTGTTGAGAATACCTGCTCTAGATTCTCTGATATTTTATATGTTCCCTGTATAATCTGATTAGATGGGCTAGATAGTCATGGTGGGAGTGTGTTTTTTATCTTAATCTTGCATAAAGGGATATATCCCATAAAAAGCATCTTCAAGCAAACAAACTGCTATTGTCTTTTGTCCCTAGATGGTATTTAATGCACAGTGTACTATTTTATGTGCCTCTTTAATAATGAAATATTATTATTACTGTCCATGTATTTCTATGTACCTAGAAAACTTATCAAGCTAAGATTGTACTTTGGATTAAGACACTAGCCAGTAATTGGGGAGACTTTACAACCCTCCCTTTTACAATTAGGTTACTGCAAGAATTTCACCAAAACCCCAGATAATTTGGTGGCTTAAGGCAAGACTGATAAATTTAATAATATCAACTCTATAAAAGGGTGCTCAAATCATCCGCTTCTACCTCATATAATATCCTGAAACAGCCAATCTGATCCATCCCTAAAATTTTTTCTATTAGTATTTGTGTTTGCCTGTTTAATTCCTTTATCATCACACTTCCTGTTTCCTCCATAATATAAATGTGTCAATGGCAATGACCATGTCTTTTTCAACTTTGTATTCTCCCGTTTGGCACATATCAGATGTCCATAAATGTTTGTTGAATGAGCAGACTAGTGAACAATGAAGCCAGAAATAAAGGCCAGAAGCTCCTGGGGCATTCATGTCTGACAGTGAAGAAATAGACATGTGTCCCAGCATTGTCAGACTTGTGCTGAGTCACTCCAGCTGATTTGGCTGAAGTTATACGCCAATGCCTGATCAATCTCTGAGTCCAGAGAAGTGGAGTCAGCTTTTCCAGAACTATTAGAATTCCCACAAAAGAAATTCAAGGCTATTGGAAAGGAAGAAGGAAAATGTGGAAGCTGGAGAAGCAACCAACATGTGTCCAATATCATCACACTTTATTGTTTTGATCATTTAAATTGTTCTGATTATAAGATATCTTATACACATTAGTTTTTGTTTGGTTAGATCACATACATCATTTAAAGCAGTTAAATATTAAATTCTTTTTAAAGAGTACACCCAAAAAGTTGATCTAAAGGTCTTAAAAACCAACACAGGTAAATTATACATTATGAACTTTACTGAATCCATGTACTTCTCAAAATACATGGCTACAGCAAATTATTGTTGAGTTGTTGATGGTCAAGTCAGCTTCAACCCACCATCTCTTACAATTTTGCCTTCATGAAAGAGTCCTGAATTTGTTCCAAGTATCTAGCCTTTTCCCAAAAAACCTGTCTGGCTTGGGGAAGTCCTTTCCTAGTAATTCAAGTCCTCTCCTATACCTTGACCAGGAAACCAATACAAAATCCTGTACTACTTATTGGTTGGTCATGATGGCCACTTCTCAAAAGGACCCACAGGCCCATATGAAGAGGCTCTTACTGGCCAAATCTGGCAAAATTTGAGTATCAAAAAGAGTAAGATGGCATTGATATTTTAAAAAGTCAGGAGGGATTAAAGGAATGAGGGATGGTGCTCAGAAAACTCTTTATAGAAGAATTCCAAAAAATATAGAAGGAACAGATCTTTGTGCAATGACCAAATACAGTAATTGGTTCAGGTATTTCCACTATCCTGGGCAGAATTGTTGGGAAAGGAGCCATTTACATGTTCTCAGAGCATCACCTCAATTAATTAAAAAAGGTATTTTTTTACATGCCTACATCTAATGGATGACAAAATTTAACCATGTGAACATCACCAATAATAGGACAGTCTAGTATTCTTCCTTGGATCATGGATATTATTGGAAATACACATTATTTGGAAATATTTTTTTTGCTAAAATGTTTAAAGTGAATCTAATCATGAGGAAATAAGACAAATTTAGACTATGGAATATTATATGAGATGACTAACCTGAATCTTCAAAAATATTAGTGTTATCAGAACAAATATAGGAAAGGTACTGTTGTGGATTAAATAAAACTAAAGAGACATGACAACTAAATGCAATTCATGATCTGATTGGATCCTGGATTGAAAAAAAAACTCTAAAAGACATTTTGGGTATAATTAGGTAAATTTGAATATGTATTCCTTATTAGTCAATAAATCAAAGCTTATTTTCTTAGGCAACATAATGGCATTATAATTATATAGGAAAAAAAGCCTTGTTTTCAGAAAGTACATGCTGAAGCCTTGAAGATTGGAATGTCATGGTATCTGCAACTTATTTCACATAGCTCAAAAAAATTAACAGAGAAGTAAAGCAAATGTGATAAAAACAATAGGTAAATCCAGGTGAAGGGTACATGGGCACACATTATTATTCTGTTTTACCTTTCTCTAGGTACAATTGTTTTCCAAAGTAAAATGAAAAAAAAATGAAAATCATAAGTATACATCCAGAGATTGAATAAAAATAAAATATAGTCATGCACAGGTTACTCAAAAAAGTAAAAAGGGCTGGAGATGTAACTCAGTGGTAAAGTGATTGCCTAGCATTTGTAAGGCCTTGGGTTCAATTCCCAGTATCATAGGAATACCTATTTTCAGATTTTTACTGTGCTTGTGTGAAATCAGTGAGTTTGTGATGTATACCATTGCTGCCATTGGACTTTGGTGACCTGCAGAACTATTTTAGAGGATTTGGGTGATGGTGCCAGAAGGATTAGAAATGATCAAAGAAATTTGACTAAATATTAAAAAAAATCAATAAAAGATATAAAGGGCTGGGTTTGTGGCTTTTGGTAGAGTGCTTGCCTAGCACGTGTGAGGCCCTGGGTTCAATTCACACAAAGATAAATAAATAAAGGTATTGTGTCCAACTACAATTAAAAAATAAACATTAAAAAATTAAAAAGAAATAAAAGATTTTTTTAAAAAGAAATTTGACTAAATCATCATTCTTTGGTCTCTAACTTCTGAGGAATCTGGGACTTCTGTTAATGACTCAGGCAGGCAGTCACATGGTTGAGAGGACTACCTGGTGCGAAATTCAGTTCTCAAAAAGCCCTCCCCAGCACCCTTTCATCCTCCCCGACCTAGTCCTCTGGCTGCAAGTTCTCAGGGGCATTTAAAGTGAGGGAAATCAGCCAGTGGCATCCTCCCAGCCTCTGCTCCCTGCTGGGGACAGCTCTGTTGATGGCTGCCCCACATCTACCTCTTTAGCAAGCAACATGTGTTCATGTATGTAAATACATATATACATACATTCTTTAAGGTTTTCAACATGCAGGATCATAAATCTGTAAATGAACACAGTTTTCTTTTTCATTTCCATTAGTATGTCTTTTATTTCTCTTCCCTGATTGCATTGGCTAGAATTTCTATTTCAAAGCAGATAGAAGTGGTAAGACATGACAGCCTTGCTTTATGCACAATCTTTTTATTTAATTTTTTTTAGCTGTAGTTAAACACAATACCTTTATTTTATTTTTATGTGGTGCTGAGGCTTGAACCCAGTGCCTCACACATGCTAGGCAAGTGCCCTACCACTGCACCACAACCCCAGCCCTTTTATGCTCAGTCTTACATCAGGCTGTATTTCAAGTTTCCGAGAGGTTTTTTTGTTTTGTTTTGTTTTATATCATGAACAGATGTTGGATTTTTTCCAATGCTTTTTCTGGGTCTGTTGAGATGATCATGTGTTTTTTGTACTTTATTATATGGTGTATTACATTATACAGTATTCAGATATTAAACCAACTTTGCATTCCTGGGACAAATTCTATTTGGTAATGATGTAGAATACTTTTTATTTGTTGCAGGGTTTCCCTTGCTATTATTTTTCTGAAGATTCTTCTTTCCATCTATCCTCATGAGGAACATTGCTTTGCATTTTTATTTTGATGTCTTTGGTTTTGGTATCAGGTTAATACTGGTCTACTGGAATGACTTAGGAAATGTTCCTCCCACTTCTATTTTCTGGGAGAGTTTAAGGTGTTGTTATTTACATGATTTATAGATTCTTTCCTGGGAAAAGAACTGGGCCTGGGATTTTCATTGTGAGAATATTTTAAATTACAAATTCAAGATTTTTACTTGGTGTAGGTCTATTCAGATTTACTCTCTTTTGTTGAATCAGCTTGGTAATTTTTTTTTTAATACCAAGGATGGAAATCAAGGGTGCTTAACTCCCAAACCACATCTACACCCCTTTTTTAAATGTTTTATTTTGAGACAGGGTCTTGCTAAATTGTTTAGGGCCTTGCTGAGTTGCCAAGGCTGGCTTTGAACTTGTGGTCCTTCTGCCTCAGGCTCCCAAGTTGCTAGGATTACAGGCATGTGCCACTGTGCCTGGCTCAGCTTGGTGATTTTTATCTTTCTAGAATCTGTCCATTTCATCTTCATTTTCTAGTTTGTTACTGTAAAGTTCTTCATAGTATTCCCCTAAAATTCAGTTTTATTTTCTATAAGGCCAATAGTAACATTGCTTTTTTCATTCTTGTTTTTGGTAATTTGAGTCTTCTCAGATTTTTTCATCATCAGTCTACCTAAAGTTTTGCCAATAGTTTTTCAAAAAATCAACTTTTAATTTAATTGAGTTTTCTCTATTGCTTTTCTGTTTCTCATTTCATTGATTTCCTGTCTCGTCTTTATTATTTCCTTCTTACTGATTGGTTTGGGTTCAGTTTTATTTTTTTCTAGTTTATTAATGATGGAAGTTTAGATTATGAACTGAGATTATTATTCTTTTCAATTAAAGGTGTGTTTAAAGCTGTAATTTTTCTTCTACATATCATTTTGGCTGCATCCCATGCCTTTTGATGCTATTCTCTATTACATAGAAAGTATTTCCCTTGAAATATTCTTTAGGCTGAATAATCTCTTTTGAGTTATCCTCAAATGCATTGACTCTTCTTCTGCCACATGAGATCTGCTATCCCCACTAAGGAATTTTTCATTTCAGTTATTGTACTTTCCAATAGAATTTCTGTTTGGTTCTTCTTAATAATTCCTATCAGCATGTTCTCTATTTGATGACATGCTGTTGTAATCTTTTCCTTTAACTCTTCAGGCATTTTGTCCTTTCATTCTTTGAATATAGTCTTTGTTCACTACCTCCAACTCCTGGGCCCCCTCAGAGATGGTCTCTATTGACTACTTTGTCCTCCCTGTGTATGGGTCATACTGTTTCTGTGTCTCATAACTTTTTATTGAAACCTGAATATTTTATATAATATGTTGTAGCAACTTTAGATTCTAATACCATTTAATTGTGGGTGGTGATTTTTATTATTTTGTTCATTTGTTTTATGACTTGCCTGGATTAACTGTGGAGTCTGGCTTCCTTACAACATGCATCAGCTGCCCTTTCTGCTCAGTTATGATTGTTATTCTTGTTTTTATTGTTGTTGCTGTAAGCCTGACTTCCTAGGGGTTAGCTCTGGGTCAGGGCATCTTAGTGGTCAGCCAATTACTGAATAGAAAGTTGCGTTTAAGCACTACCTCTAATAAAGCTCCTACCCTTTATGAATGGATTTGTGTTTAAGTTGAAGATCATATGCCCTGTGCAGGCAGTTTGCACCTCTGCCCTTACTGTCTGTGCCACAGAATCTTAAAGGCTCATCATCTTTCCTGAGCATGTGCACAACCATGCACATGCAGGGGTCTTCCAGATTCCTACTGACATTTGGGAGCTTATCAGGGACTACCATGGCTGACTCAGTCCCCAGATGACACTGTTAAAGCTGGTGTGTTACTTATCCCAACCAATGTTGCAGCTAACTTGAGGCTAGCTAGCTTCAATGCTGGACTTCCCTAGTTGTTAGCTACTGTGATCGCTATTGTTTTTGACAAGGCCCCGGGACTACAGTTCTTTTTTTTCAAGGTCTGCTACAGGTGAAATCCTCCCCCTGTGGAAGCAACCTCCCTCACCTACTCACACTGATGAAACTGTAGAGCCAGAGGAAAGGGGTAGGTGGGAGCAGCTCCAGGATAAAGAACCACAGATGCTCTCTGATCTTACTGAAGTTCAATAATGTGTATTGAAGAAATTCTTCTCAACTTTTTATATGATTGGTCAATTTACAGAGTCCTGAAATGGTTGTTCCTGATAATTTTATCCAGTTTTTTATTGCTTTGGGGGGAAAGGATTTGCTATACTTACCCTTTTTATTTCTTCTTTTTCTTTTTCTTTCTTTTTTTTTTTTCGTGTGTGTGTGAGAGAGAGAGAGAGAGAGAAGAGAGAGAGAGAGAGAGAGAGAGAGAGAGAGAGACCCACTGCTCTACTACTGAGCTACATCCCTAGATATTTTTTTCTTTTTTTAAATTTTGAGACAGGGTCTTGCTAATTTGCTGAAGCTAGACTTGAACTTGTGATCCTCCTGCCTCTGCCTCCTGAACAGCTAGGATTACAGGCATGCACTAACTCGCCAGTTTGCCTTTTCTTTTTAAATTAGTTTTTATAGGGCTACAATATACTTTTCATAGTTTAGTTAATTCTGTTTCCACTTCATACAAAATGGAAAACTTTGTGGGAAATGCTCATAGTAAACATCTCCACCTCTAGATTTTATGCCTTAGTTACCATATATCCACATACATTCTACAAAAAAAAAAAAATTCAGGATTTGTATTAAATAATGATTAAGCCTGTTTTCATTCAAAAAAACAGAAACTCTTTTAAGGGAGAAAGAAAATTACAACAAAAGTTCTTTACATGTGTTTTGCATCCGTGAATAGCACATATCTTTTCTTGTAGTTTAAAATTCTTGAAACAAGAAAGCCTTTATGTTTGAGAGACTAGTACTTAGAATAATGGCTCTACTTATCTGACTGTCTAAAATGTGCAGAGGGTTATTCAGGACAGAGGTATTATGTGTCAATTGAGTGATCCATGTGTGCTTGCAATACCTTTGCCCTGGGCAAGCACACAAAACTGAATTTGTATACCTTTCACATGGGGAGAGAACTGGTGTCCACCAGTATTTTACAACTACATTAGTGCTAGTCACTAATATCTCTTAGAAGCCTCAGAAGTGGAAATTTTGCCATTTCTGACTATTCTAGCCCATAGCATTATACTTGGTGAAAAGTTGTTAGGTTGTGGTTCTTGTTTAGTTGTTTTTATTTCTTGGAGGATAAATAATTTATCTACTTTTCCATGCTTTTAGATTACATTGTTTTCTCTGCCCTAAAATTATCTCTTGGTGAGATTACTGTTAATTTTATACTACATATATGGGTGTGTTAATATTATGCTATGTGTATGCTATTTTATGCTATGTGCCTGGTTCTACCACATTTATCTATTCTGGAAAGTTAATTTTTAGCAACTAGGGAACATGTTTATCTAACTTGCCAAGAATAGGCACTTAGGTTCCTGTTTTATTCATCCTCTGAAACGTTTCTCATCTCCTCCCAATTCTATCTTAGCCATCCTCGAGGACACAACTCAAATTGCCACTCTTCCAGGGTCTCTCCCCTAGCTATTCCACCTGGAAATGGTCTTTTCCTCTTTCCTTCCCAGCTTCATTCAGCAAATTTGTATTGAATGCCCACTTCTTATAAGACGCCACGTAAGTAATAGAAGTTATGTAAAAGTTCTCTGTACCAAATAATTTTGCACTTGTAGATATGTATTTCTTTATCTTATTTCCTCCCTTAAATCATGAGTTACTTGGGGGTGTATCCTCCTCCTCATTATTCATTGAGTTTCTTGTACAATTTACAGGGTAATTATATGTAGTAAAGGTTCAAGAAAAAGTTTAATTTATAAGATACTTTGTAAACTTTCCTTAAATAAGTATATGCAGACACAAATAGTTCCAATAGTTGTACTCTTTAATCATTCCACCCAAAATAACCCAACAGAGGCATGGAAATAAACTTTAAAGCTATTCAAAACCAGGCGCCTCCTCACATCTCCATAATCACTCCTACCTGGCATCCTTCCACCCCACCCTGTTATTTTCCCTGGCTGTGTAAGAATATTCTCTCTCTGTCTCTCTCTCACCAAATAAACATAACACCATATAAAGCATTGAACAGTCTCGGTCTCCATAGATTCCCATGTGGTGTACTTGAATGCACAGGGTTAGTACTAAGGAACCATTAGAGATCACTGGACATAAAACTTTAAATCCTTCACCAATATCCATCCTCCTTCACAGAATGAAGCATACAGGAGGTAGTTGAGTGACTGCTAAGGTCTCATGGTTTTAAAGTTTCATGAGTTTATGTAGACTGCCAGAAAATAGAACATCAGACTTTGTTGTACACATATTGTCTATACCACTTGCACATTTTAGCCTCTGTTTCATTTTGCAATGTGATGATGAGCAATCTTTATGAATGTCATTCTCCCAGTCTAGAAGGCCCTTCCCACCTCTTCTCGATTGATCTAAGTCCTGTCATTTTTCAGTGTCAGGTCCCACCACTCCCAGAAAAGAACAACCCGCCTTTCCCAACCATCCAGTCCACTGGGAGCTCCTCTCTCTGAGCTGTTGCAACACTGGTCACCCAGTTCAGCAACCATGCAACCAGGTTTCCCCCTTGTTTCTGTGTATGATTCTTGTGTATCCTTTGGAACAGGGGCCACACTTGATACTTCTCTGTATGCTTCTCTATCAAATACATATACTGATTCAAGCTTGATTTTAAAATTCAAAGATGGTCACGTTAGTAGACTGCTAAAAATCTTTCAGTAGCATTGGTCAAATAAAGGATTTTTGCACAAATTATATATGTGAAAACTGTTTTGGAGGAGTGGTGGTTCTGGGGATCAAACCCAGAGCCTCTCGCATACTAGGCAAGTGCTCTATCACTGAGCTATATCCCCAGCCCACAAACTGCTTTTAACAGGATATTTACTTTAGATAGCTTAAAGTAGCTTATTTTACCAAGAATACGGGCTACTTTTAGACTGTAGACTCCTGCAACCATTTTGTAAAGTAACAACATTCTCAAGAATCTTAAAACTTTTTGTACCTTTTAGGACACCTACTTCTAGGAATGTATCCTAAGGAGATAAAAAGAAAAATACTTTATATGCAAACATATTTATAATAGATCATTTTTTAAAATTTTTTATTGTTGGTTGTTCAAAACCTTACATAGTTTTTGACATATCATATTTCACACTTTGATTCAAGTGGGTTATGAACTCCCATTTTTACCCCGTATACAGATTGCAGAATCACATCGGTTACACATCCACTGATTTACATATTGCCATACTAGTGTCTGCTGTATTCTGCTGCCTTTCCTATCCTCTACTATCCCCCCTCCCCTCCATAATAGATCATTTTTAATATTAATGTTTAAAAATAACAAATGAACAACTACATCATATGTATGAGAGAATTTTGTATAACTGTTAATGTAGCTGGCAAAATTTGGATCAACATAGGGAAATGCTGTGATAAAACATAGGGAAAAAAATAAGGACACGGGACTGTATATATGACATGGTCAAAAAACAATATGCAAATATAAGAGTAGAAAAAAAAGAAATGGAAAGTAATACAACAAAAACATGAGTTAACTTTTTTTTTTTTTGTAGATGGACACAATGCCTTTATTTTATTTATTTGTTTTTATGCAGTGCTAATGATCGAACCCAGTGCCTCAACGCCAGGCAAGCACTCTACCACTGAGTTATAGCCCCAGCCCTTGAGTTAACTTTTAATGGCAGGATTGTCCTTTGGATTTTTTTTCTATTTTCCTGTTTTCTGTTTTCTAATTTACCACAATTAAGCATATATTAATTTTGGAATGGAAAACAAAATCATTTCAAATAGGGGGACATCAAAGATTTAAGTGTCAAGCAAAATTCTTTTCAAGTATCTTAGTGAGTTAGTGGCTGAAGCCTGTGTGTTTGTCAAAATAGTCTTTTCCTGCACAGGTGAAGAATGGTTTGACTACTTGGTCACTGATTAGAGTCCGTTCCTAATGCGTTCTGGTGCCTGTCATCCCATGCAGCCTGGGGTAGACTGTATTTCTACAGAGCCGAGGATGAGCCGTGAAGGAGAGAAGGAAGCAGGATTGTAGGTTGCTTTCCTCCATCTCACGAACAGAACACTCACTGGGTCAGGTAGAAAGCCTGGCCGTGGGCTCTGCAGGTTAGGCTGATCTGGATGTTAGAGATTCTCAGTGGCCTTTTCACACCAGGGAATTACAGAGAGGGTAGTTAAGTCGGGTTGCATGCACGCAGGTCCTGAGGCAGGTTCTGAGGCCCCTCCTGGGCACATTTCTGACCTAATAAAGTAGATGCATTTTGTTCAATGCCAGGATAAATTGGCATGGTTCCAAACTTTTAAGTCTGTTTAAAATTCCTGTTTGGGAACATCTGCCTTAGAATAACCAGTTTATTTTAACCAAGTTAAAAGGTAGAAAAGAACAATGATGATGAACAGGATCAGATAATCCCGCCAAAAGGGAGAAAGAGAATATCCTGAGAAACAGAACTGAAACTTAAGTAATAGGAGGAAAATGAAACGAAACTGAAACTTACCAACACAATTTAAACAAAACAAAACAAAACAAAAAAAGCTCTGACCTTTAAAGTCCCAGCAGGTAACTAGGTAACTACATATGTATTAGCAAAAGTAAAACAAAAGTCATGTTTCTCTAAGTGACATTTGTGCTGGAAAACTCAAACAACTTTGTGACCTTGCTGAAGTCGGTCAACCTCTCTGAGTCTCAGGTTACTCATCTGTGAAAATAGAACCTAACAGTGCTGGGTCAGCCTGGCTGAAATTTAGGACCTCAGGCCTCCAGTGAGCCTTGGAGATGGTCAGGACCCGCCCCCTCCACTGTGCAGGGTCTTGGTCCTGTCTCACCTACTCCTGTTGGTGCTGGAGAGCTCTGTGGCAGTCAGATTTTCTCCAGGGCCCACTACAAGCTCAGGCAAACTGAGTCCCAAGCACCAAAGGGAGGCTGCAAGAGGGAAAGGCTGGGAGGACATTCAGCTGATGGGGCTGCAGAAGATGGCCCTGTGAGGCAAGTCTTAATGTATGAAGCAGTGGTAGAGCCAAGACAGGGCTGGGATACCACCAATGCAGGTGACAAGACCCGGTGCTCAAACTGTGTGTACACCACGTTTAGTTTATCCATTTATCCTAAAGACTCTCATTGCCTTCTTGAAATTCTTAATGATTTTTAAAATTTCCTTTTCACAAGAAAAGGATGACTTCTTTTTTTCTTTTTTTTTTTTAAGTGTCCTAATTAGTTATACATAGCAGTAGAACACATTTTGACACATTGTACACAAATGGAGCATAGCTTCTCATTCCTCTGGCTCTACATGGTGCTGAGTCACTCCACTAGTGTAATTACACACACACATATATATAATCGTACTATGGAGTGGTAATGTCTGTTTCATTCCACCATCCTTCCCATCCCCACGGCCCCATCCCTCCCCTTAATCCCCTCTGCACAATCTAAAGTTCCTTCATTCTTCCCTACATGCCCCCTGCACACACGCACACACACACACACACACACACACACACACACTATGGATCAGCATCCGCTTATTAGAGAAAACATTCGGCATTTAGTTTTTTGGGATTGGCTTATTTCATTTATCATGATATTCTCTAGTTCCAGCCATTTATTTACCTACAAATGCCATAATTTCATTCTTCTTTAAGGCTGAGTAATATTCCATTGTGTGTATGTATGTATGTATATATATATATATATATATATATATATATATATATATATATATATATACACACCACACTTTCTTCATCCATTCATCTGTTAAAGGGCTTCTTAATGATTTTTTAACAGAGGGTCCTGTGATCTCATTTTGCACTGGATTCCAAAAAATGTTATTAGTCCTGAACATGCCATCTAAGACCTGCTTAACAGAGGGCTGGGGAAAGATAAGGAGGGATATAGAGGGAGACTGGGAACTGCCCTAAGACCTAGGTCTTTTCCCCAAGCCCCACGAGTGGAGGACAGGGCCAGACTTGCTGCCTACTTGGGACAGGTGTGGCCCTGAGGGACTCATCTGGGAGTTGGGAGTTGGTGGGGACTGCAGCTCATTGCTACAGAGGCAATTCCACAGGTGACCCAGCCCAAGGGTGACATTTGGGAGAGGGAGAAGGGGCTGGGGGTGGTTGCTGCTGCCTTGTTTTGTTTTGTTTTATTGAGGTGAAACTCTTATAAGGTTAGCCATGTGAAAGTATGGAATCCAGAAGTATTTCCTACACCATGTCATGTGACCATCAGCTCTGTCTAGTTCCAAAACATTCTCATCACCTGGAAAGGAAACCCTGCACCCACTCACAGCTGTTCCCCACTAGCCCTCACCTCAGTTCCTGGCAACCACAAATTAGTTTTCTGTTTCTATGGATTTATCTATTCTGGATATTGTATAAATAGAATCATACAATATGTGGCATTTTATGTCTGGCTTCTCTTACTTAGCCTAATGTTTTTGAGGTTCACCCACATGATAGAATGAAGCATGTAGCATTGTAATTTATGGCTCAATTACATGCCATTGTATGTACAGATGCATGACTGGGTCACATCCCAACAAATCATCATAAGTTGAAAATTTCTGTAAGAAGTGCATTTATATACTTAGTTGTATCAAGTATCATAGCTTACCACCACAGTAAGTCTGGGCTGTTTCCACTTGACAGTGGGGCTCCCTGGGAGCTGTCAGTCACAGCTACTACCCAGATCTCGAGAGAAGATCTTAATGTATAATCCAGCCTGTGAAAAAATCAAAATTCAAAATTCACAGTATGGTTTCAACTGGATACGTAAGGTTTTGCACCTGTATAAAGTAAAAAAAAAAAAAAAATCCTAAGTCAAACCATCCTAAGTCAGGGACTGTGAATATATACCACGTTTATATCCAGTTATCTGTTGCTGGACACGTGGGTTGTTTTCACCCTTTGGCTTGAAGAGTTGGGTATAAGTATTTGAGCATCTGTCTCAATTCTTTGGTGTGTGTGCCCAGGATGCTGGGCCACCTAGACGAACCACCGGCCTGTTTCCCACGGTGGCTATATCATTTCACATTCTCTTTAGCAACATATGAGGTTACAATTTGTCCACTTCCTCCATTCTTGTTATTTTCCATTTTTTCTAATTCAGTCCATCCACCTAGGTGTGAGGTGTCTCTTATTGTGGCCTTGATGTTCATTTCCCTCATGACAAAGGATGTCAAGTGCTTTTCACGTCCTCGTTGATCATTTATATGAAGAAATGTCCTTTCAAGCTCTTTGCTCATTTTTAAATTTGGTTGTATGTCTTTCTATTGTTGGATTGATTATAAGAGTGTTTCTAAATACCAGTCATAACTCCATTATAAATAGAAGGTTTGCAAGTATTTTCTCCCTTTGTGTAAGGTTATCTTTTCACTCTCTTGTTAATGTTATTTTATGCACAAAAAAGTTTTTAACTATAAGGTAGTTCAATTTATTTTTCTTTTGTTGCTTGTACTTTTGTGTCATTTTTAAAAATTAATTGCCAGATCCAGTACCATGAAGACTTACCCATATGTTTCCTTCTAAGAGTTTTATGGTTTTAGCTTCTGAATTAGATCTTTGAGGGCACATTGGTGCTCACCTGGAAATCCATTGGTACTTACCTGTAATCCCAGCAATTCAGGATGCTGAGGCAGGAGGATCACAAGTTTGAGACCAGCCTCAGCAACTTCGTGAGACTGTCTCAAAATAAAAAATAAAAAGGACTGGGAATGTAGCTCAGTGGTAAAGTGCCCCTGGGTTAAATCCCCAGGACCAATAAATAAATAAATAATCCATCTTTGATCCATTTTAAGTTAATTTTTGTATATGTTATAAAATTGGGGCCAAACTTCATTCCTTTCCATGTGGGTATTCAGTTTGCTCGATTTGCTGAAGGACTGCTCTTTCTCTGCCTTATCACTTGGCATCCCTGTCACTTAGCCATAGATGTATAGGTTTATTTAATCACAATAACTGCAAATGCATGTGCTGAGACAATGGTCTAGGGATTTTCCCCCCAGAACTTGAAATAACTATATAAACAGAGTCCACTTATGCCACCTTACCTGGCAAACCTGTCCTAGAAGTGACGATTTTTATTAGGTTGGTGGAAAAACTTCCACAGCCCAAGGTAAACACCTTGGGAAAGGGTAGATCTGTCAAGTCCATGGCAAACAACTCAGAACATGGCCCTCCATCTGCCAAAGCCAGGAAGAAATCAGGATGTATTTGCTTGAAACTATTTTAAATTACCCCTCTGTTTTCAGTTTTTGTTATGTAACAGTTAGTTTTCTTTTACTTTAGATCAAGGCAAACTTTCTAGGAGTAAATTTAAGTACATTCAATAAAATTGTTCAATAGTTTAATATTTTAATTGAATCAGTTTATTTTAATCATTCACATTTATATTTTACTAATATATGTGCTTGTATTTAAATAATTATGACATATTGTTTACATTTACTTTAACTAATTAATTAAACACTTAAAAATAATTATCCAACAATTATTATTGAGTGTTTATTTGCATACCTTGCTAGATGTTGACATGGTTCATTCATTTAAAAAACACTGTATGAGCACTTCTGTGTGTTAAACACACACCTGGGCACTATGGTGGGGCATACTTAGTCTCTGCCTTCCTGAAGCTGCTGGGTCCTGGGTCAGTCCTATGTAGGGCAAGGTGGCAGAGGTCACAAGGTATTTCCATTGCTCCACTGCGTGGTCCCACTGACTCTGTCCTGAGGCCCAGTACTCAGCTCCACAGCTAGTCAGGCCCACATCTTCCTTAGCTTCTCAACTTATCCAAGACATATAGGGGCTTTTCTTATGGAATTTTACCAGGATGCTAAGTGAAATCCCAGAGAACAAGAACAAAGAAGAAAACAGCAAAGCAGAGGAATAGACAGGTTTACTAAACATGAATCACATATCCCAGAGGAATAAGAGTTCTTCACTTTCATCTTTCCAAGATCTTTCTCCTACACTCAGTTTCCCATACATCTTCCCAGTATTTCCAGCACACTCCTTTGTCCGGTTTCAGAACCTTATGAATTCACTTATGAAGAAGCCCACCTCCAGTCCCAAGCCCACCCCTAACCTTTGCAGGGGTGTGGGACAGAATTACAAAGAGAGATGCACAAACCACATGTCTCAATATTTAAAATCTGTAAATCAATCAATCTCACAAACCATTAAATAACACGTTATAGCATCCTTCCTTGATAGACGTCACTTCATAGTGACATGGAGAGCAGGTACCAACCTTGAATTCCCCACTCCTGCCAGGGGCCTATCCACACGCTCTTGTCTTCCCCTAGTGAGGGACCTTTCACACGTGTGTGGATACACAGTCAGCAAGGCTGAGGTCTGTATTTTTTCCTACAACTGCATGTTAATCAACTATTATCTCAATGAAAATTTAAATTAAAAACAGAACAAAGAAAAGAAAGAGGAGAAAGACATTGTGTACAGTGTGTGTGTGTGTGTGTGTGTGTGTGTGTGTGTGTGTGTATACCTCTGCAATGTGACCTAAAGACTCAAAGCAAAGGTACTCTAATACTCTAATGCTGGAATCTCTGCCTTGTAGACCTGCTCTACTTCATCCCTGCCTGGTCCCTCCTCACAGGGTATCTTAGTTCATTTTGTGTAGCTATACCACAATACCTGAGACTAGATAATTATAAGAAAAAAGGTTTATTTTAGCTCATGTTTTGAAGGTTTCAAAAAGTCCAAGCTCCAATGGCTTTATCTGGTCTGAGCAGCCTCATGCTGTGTCCTAAAATGGTGGGTGAATTATATGCCAGGAGAACATCTGGGAGTGTGAGCAGCAAGTGAGAAAGAGGCCAAACCTGTGGAGTGGGCTTTGCTTCATAACAGCCTGCTCTCGTGGTGATTAGTCCAGTCCTGTGAGAACAGGGACTCACCCCCTTGAGAAGAGCATTAATCCCTCTTAGAGGCCCAAGCCTCTCAACACTGTGCCATTGGACACCGAGCCTCAACGTGGGTTTTTGTGGGGACAAGTCATGTACAAACACAGCTCAGGACAGGGAGCTATAGGCCAGGGGTCTTGCTTGGTACTTGCTCTTTCCAGAATCTGGAATCCTTGCTGAGATGGCTTCCGGCACTTCCAGGGCCTGTCAGGCCTTGCCTTTGTGTCCATCCTTCCAACAGGGTCTTGCTGCACTGATAGCCACACTTGGCCTGGAGGCATAGACTCTGTCTGTGGGGAGTGTGCACAGAGCTTGATTTGGAACGTGAGGACCTGGGATGTTAGTGGCCCTGCAGGGCAGTGACCCAAAGGCCATGGAGGGCAGGCACATCATATCTTTTCCTTTTAGTCATAAAATTACAGAAATGGGAGTCAGAGGAAAGTGGAGCTAGCCCAAATACACTCCCTGAACTCTAGTGAATGGGACAGGGACAATAAAATACGCAGGAAGCAAAGATCAACTACTCTGGTCCAATCAACCACATGCCACTGTGACATCAAAATGTCAGGCACCAATCCAAAGATTAAAACATATGAATCTGACATACAGCACGGCCTGCTTCATTACTTCACTTTTCAACCACAGGCTATTTGTCTTTCTTTGGAAAGAAGGGCCATTGATTTTGGCATCCAACACCCAGTGGTTCAAAGTCCAGTAATATTTTCTGAGTCCATCTAGCCCAGTCAGGACATGTGACCAGGCTACAGTGGAGAGGAGGTGATTCCTATGTCAAGCCCTGTCAGGGGACTTCCTGGGGCATACAAAAGCTCTACTTTCTGGGGAAAAGTGACCCCAAGACCTGGGCTCTGAAGGTACAGGGGGCATAGGACAGAGGGGTTGGCTGGTCTCAGAGCACCACTTAGAAGACTTTTCTAGATGTTTAATATTAGTAACAGGATCATTTCACAATTTCCAAGTGCGGAATGTTTTAGAGTTTTGAGCATCTCTTTTCCAAGTCCAGTCTAATTTGTGTCTCGCAGAGAACTTCTGGAGTTGCCATCTTAGGCATTTGGTAGGCGCTGCCTGGTTCCCTCCCAGAGGGATTTGCAATGGCGTCTCCCTTTAAAGTTACTGTATTTGGGCCCTGAAACTCTTCAAAGTGCATTAAGTGTTATTTTAACCAGCCAAAATTTCTCTTGGGAACTCAGAAAAAAAAAAAAAAAACTGCAGTGAGGCAGGAGATAGTTGAGGGGCACTGGCCTCAGGTGCTTCTGCTGGCGGCTGAGCTGGGAGCTCCGGCTCACTGAGCACCTCAAAAATAATTCCCAGGGGATTTTTCTGGAGAACAAGGCCCAGCACACAATAAAGGTACTCGATGCATATTTGTTGAGTAGAGCAGCTTCCCAACAGTGTGCCCCAACCCTGTAAAAAGTAGAGGTGGCTGGTGTCCCCTGGCAGGGTGCTAAGTTTTTATTTTTTTGTTTTATTTGCAATTATCCCCAGCTGCTCTATGTGCTGTACTGGAAATCACCAGATCTAGTCCCACCTACACTTCTCACTCCCATCACTCTGGAGCTTCCAGAGATGAGGGGAGAGAGCTCGGTATTTATACTATGTCCTTTGAGCAATGCATTAAGGCCCGCATCTGGTAGGCACTGAATAAATGTTGAGCAGAATTTGCAAGCATGCTTTTTATAGCTTCCTCCAAGTCATCTATTAGAATGTGGAGCAATAAAAGATCAAGGACGGAACTATTGATCCTCCAGGTGCCAGGTTGACAATAGTTTACTAATTCTTACTGGAGGGATGTTAAGTCTAAAAAAGAAGACTTTGAAGAGACATGACAGTTTTTTCAAACACTAGAAAGCTCATGCCAGGAGCAAGCTAAGAACCAATGAGTGAAAAACAGAGAAAAGGCAAAGTTCTCCCAAGAATAGTAGCATGAGTAAGGGCTTGGGAGGAAGGGCCCGCTCATTACTGCTGGAATAAGGGTAAATGTACGATTTTTCTGAAATGGAATTTGGCAACGTGTACAGAAATTTTTCAAGAAGTACAGAAACTTTAACCCAAGAATTCCACTTCTAGATTTTGGTCAGACATTTAATCAGGTTCACAAAGAAATATGTACAAGGATATTTAACCCAGCCTCAAATTGTTATAGTGAAGAGTTTAGAACATAACCTTTTGACAGGATAAAGGTTTAAGCAAATCACAATATATTTGCTGAATGGAACATCACACAGATATTGAAATGATGATTTAGAGCTATTCTATTTGAATGGAAATATGTTTTTACTATATGACAAAGTAGAAAACAGCAGGATATTAATGGTAAAACTTTGATTACACATGCATGTTACATAGATGAACATATTACACATGTATATACACGTTTGCAAGTGTGTGTGTATACATAATATATATATATATATATAAATATATATATATATATATATATATATATATATATATATATATATATATATATATAAAATATGAAAAAATAAATTCTCAAAGGAAATATGTCAAAATGCTATTGGTGGTTATCTCTCTGGGTAGAGGGAATACAACTGCCTTCAAATGTTTAGTTTTTTTCTAAATTTCCAGCTGTGGACAGGTGAATTATTAATACTAATAAAGTTAGGACTGGTGGAAATGTGCCCTACTATTCATTAAAGTGGTACACTTTCTGCCACCCAAAGTACTCAGCCAGGAACAAAATTACTTGGCTGGAGTTTGTGGAGGAAACCTGGAACAGAAGAGGTGACCATCACTAGTGTGTGACAGCATGATTTCACAAAGGGACATGGTGACATTGGAAAACAGACAGTCCTTTCTTACTCTTTAGGTAAATAGGATTTCAGACATTGATTTAATTATCCAGAAATTATATTTTTGAATTCTTGGCAATGCTTTGTTGTTGATAATGATGAAAATGCTTTTAAAATCAGAAATTAACATTCTTAATATTTGCACCTTTTTATGACCTCTTATTGAGCAATATTTAAGAATTAGAATCGTCTCATTTTGTTGGAATGAGAATTGGAATATTCTTACATCTGTGTGCCCTGATTAGGCACACGATACCTTTGTATCGGTACTGAAAATAAATAACGTTTGCTACTCACCCCATTGGATATAGTATACACCCCATGAGGCCAGGAAAGTTTTATTCATTTTGTTACAGAGCCCAGAAAATTTCCTGCCACAGAGCAGGAACTCAATATATATTTTAGAATATGAATAAATGAAGAGCAACTTGGAAGAAAGCTACTACGCAAATAAATTCTTTTGTTGTGTTCATGTTAATTACTTTAAAACATGCCTTTGTGAACAGAATTTCAAAACAAAGAACTCATTTTTTCATGAATTAAGTTTTTAAGGTATTAACATTGCTTAGAAATCAGGTATGATCTTAATACCACCAAATATTTTAAAAATGAGAACTACCAATTATATTCTAGATCACTATTGTTCAATTGAACTTTGTGCAACAATTCTGGATCTGCACTGTCCAACATGGTGGCTGGCTGCTAGCCACATGGAACTTTTGAGTCCTTGAATTGTGGCTAATGAGAATGAGGCTGAGTTTTAAATTAAATTCAATTTTAATTAAAAATTATGTTTGAGTGGGTTACGGATATAGCTCAGTTGGTAGAGTGCTTGCCTCACATGCACAAGGCCATGGGTTCAATCCCCAGCATCACACACACACACAAAAAAAACAACAACAACAACAACAAAAAACCCACTTATGTTTGAATAGCCATATATGGCTGGGGCTGCTGTATTAGACTGTGTAGTCTTAGATCAAACATACATTTATTTATTTGTTTGTTTGATTGTTAAGTACAGGGGATTGAACTCAGGGGCACTCTACCACTAAGGACAGAACTACATCCCCAATCCTTTAAAAAAAAAAAAAAATTGGAAACAGGGTCTTGCTAAGCTGCCCATGCTGGCCTTGAACTTGTGATCCTCCTGCCTCAGCCTCCCAAGTTATGGGGATTATAGGCATGTAGCACCACTCCCAACTCAAACTTCTTACCTTAGTGTATGTGACAAGGAAAATACTGTGCATTTACCAAGATAGTGTACATAATCATGAAATTATTACTGTAATCTAGATCAGAGCTTTTTATTTTTCTTTCTTTTATTATTATTATTATTATTATTATTATTATTTTGTAGTGCTGGGGATCAAACCCAGGGCCTCATGCATGCTAGGCAAACACTCTACCCCTGAGACACATTTCCAGGCCCTAGATCAGATCTTGTATTGAGAGAAGGAGATAGAAATAAACCTATGAAATATATGTTTCAATATGCTTAACAGCATTCTGAGAGACTTTCAAAGGTGTTTTGTTTGGGTTTTGAGACAGAATTTCGCTATGTTGCCCAGGTTGTTCTCAAACTCCTGGACTCAAGGGATCCTCCTACCTTTGGCTCCCCAAGTGCTAGGACTACAGGTATATGCTACCATGCTCAGTTGATTTTCATAGATTTAAAAAATTTTCTCTACCATACAGCTTTACTAATATCCAATAATCTTGTTACACTCTGGACATTCCACTGACTTATTTGTGTCCAAAGTTTTGTAAAAAGTTATAAAACTCAAAGCAATGATCTGTGCAGTGCATTGAATTTGCGTGGAATGAATTACTATTGTTCTAGAGCAACCTTTCTATTTGTCAACTATTGTGTAATACTATTTTGGTGATGCTCGTTAACAATAAAGGGCTTTTGCTCCTTTGTTTTTGCTTAAAGATCCCTTGAAGTTCTCTCTAAAGCAGATAAGCAAATTAATTAATGTAGATCTAAGGCATTGCTTCAAGAAGAGCTACCCCTTGCTGAGGCATGGTGGTGCATGCCTATAATCCCAGCAGGAGGATTGCAAGTTCAACACCAGCCTCAGCAACTTAGTGAGGCCCTAAACAACTTACAAAAATGGCTATGGATTTGGCTCAGTGGTTACGTGCCCCCCCCCCTCTTCAATCTTGGTGCCAAAAAAAAAAAAAAAAAAGAGCCACCCAAAGGTCTTCCTCAACAACCTTCAAGGTACTGCTCTTGAAATTATTCCTTATTATGTGCTTGAAATTTTTTCTCTTAATTACTATGGTCGTTCTTGGTGATTTAGCTATCTCTGCAGATCAAAGAACAGAAAGCAGATTGCAGTTAAATGTATTTTTGTAAAGTTAAATAGAAAAAAATATTTTTAGATTTATTAAAAATGATAACCAGTTGCTAAAAGGATACAATCAGAAAATGACTTAGCTGTTTCTTATCACTCCCTCCAAACTTATGTTGTTAGGTCTTCCTTCTGGGAGTCTGGAAGCCTGGGAGGTCATCTCTGAGTGCTCTGAATCCTTCATTTTAGTTTCCAAACTGTCACTGATTCCTATATTTCAGACTTCATTAGGCTTCTCCAATCCCACCAGAGTTGAGGACTTCAACCTTGGATTATCTTTATTTATAGATTTTCTACCTGACTTCAAGATCTTCCTGAATTCCTCCTATGGGAGAATGTTCCTGAAACAATGCTTTGCTCATTTATTGACAATAAATAAAGGTTGAGTAAATGCCACTCTTTTGACTCAGGGACCATCATTGTTTCCATTGCTAATTGCAACAGGTCACAATTTGATCTTGACAGCATGATATAAGAATGAATGACAGATTGCCTTTCCTGGGAATCTAATAGTCTTGTCTACCATAGATTGACATGTGTCCTTAGCCAAGCTACCTGATCTCTAGCCTTGCGTTTTCTCATCTCTAAAATTGTGAGATGAGATTGGATGATATTTAAGTTTTCCTCCAGCTCAAAAACATTTTTAACTTATTTTTTATTCAACCATCTAACTTTTAAGTCTTTCATAGTTTCATCTTATTCTCTCTAATCAAAAAGTATTTCCCATTTCTCCTGAATATGTAGATTTTGGAATTTTCTTTATTTTCTTTTTTAAAAAAAATTAATTTTAGCTGTAGTTGGACACAATATCTTTATTTATTTTTAGTGTGATGCTAAGGATCGAACCCAGGGCCTTGCATGTGCTAGGTGAGCAATCTACCACTGAGCCACAATCCCAGCCCTTTATTTTGTTTTCATCCTAGCTCAAATCCCAGCTCTGTAATCAAACCCATCACATATAACATTAACATTCAGAGACTTTGTATATCATCAAAACCATCTTTTTAAAATTATTTTTTATTATTTATATGTGACAGCAGAATACATTACAACTCTTATTTCACATATAGAGCACAATTTTTCATATTTCTGGTTGTATACAAAGTATATTCACACCAATTCATGTCTTTATACATGAACTTTGGATAATAATGTCCATCACATTCCACCATCATTTCTAACCCCATGCCCCCTCCCTTCCCCTCCCACCCCCATCATAAACATCTTGATAATGCAAATCATATTTCATGATTTGAACATGTTTTATAGTTTCTAGGCTGGTTCAGATAACTAAGAGCCACACAATAAATACTTGATTGCTAATTGTTAATCACAGTGTATAAAAGTTACCATGGTATTCATTCTTTTTTAATGTAATGAATGTCTATTGAGAACCAAATATGAGTCCTAGACATGAGGGAACATCAGTGAACAAGACACATCTGGTCTCCTGCCCTCCTGTAGCCCATGTCCAGAGTCACTGAATGCCCATCTTTTGGATACCAGTAATGTACAGTTTTCCCTTCAGATCTGTAGGCTCCACATCCACAGATACAACTAACCCAGCACTGAAAATATTCAGAAAAAAAAAATGCATCTGTATTTAACAGGTATGGTCTTTTTTTCTCTAGTCATTATTCCCTAACAATATATCAGAACAACCATTTAATAGCACTTACATTGTATCAGGCATTAGAAGTAATTTGGAGATGACTTACAAAATGTGGGAGGATGTGTGTAAACTGTGTATACCATTTTATGCAGGGATTTGAGCATTTGCAGATTTCATTGTCCTTGGGGGTCCTCAACCGATCCCCTCTGGAGAGCAAGGAATAACTGCAGATTGTTCCCGGGTTATTGAATACAGCCTGTAGAGTCTATCTGTGGTGCTGCTGGTGTTTTAACACTGCAAATGCATGAACAGGCCCATGAGCTAAGGCACACAGTCATGAGGGCCATCTTAGTGGTCAATTGTGTCTTGCTGGCAGTCTAGCTGATGCTTTTTGCTCAGTTAAAATTTCTTGTAATTTCAGTTAATCCTCTGCTACATTCCACATTCCACGGAATACCTTCTTGGTGGAAGTTGTACATTTACAGAAGTGATTCTGAAACTTTTTGGCCTCCGAACCTCTTTATACTCTTAAAGTTTATTGTTGATTCATTTGATTATAGCTCTGTAGTTCTTTGTTATACATTTAAAAATATCTATTAAATCATTTAAGAACAATAATAAATTCAACATCAATGGTATATTTTCATGAAAATAGCTATATTTTTCCAAACAAAAAAATTTATTGAGAAAATTGTCCTAACAATATAACAATATATTTTTTACAGTTTTGCATATATCTTTAGTATTGGGCTTAATATCTCTTTAGGAGCTGGATTTTCCACATTCAATCTGTTGTAATATGTTGTTTTAGTTTAAAATAAGCGAAAGAAAAAATCTGGCCTTGTACAGATCTGAGTTTTCATATAAATGTAGCTATTCTTTGAAACCTTACCAAAAATAGACAAGTAGCAATTTCTTAAGATTAGTTGCAATGTGGAATCTGGAACTGTAAAGCCTAAAATTTCCCCAATCAGTGACATTAATCCATGGGTCCGTCTTGCAATTTGAATGGCTCTTTTGTCCACATTTAGGCATGGTTTTATAACAGCATGCATTGAACATTTGGACAATACTGGTTTACTGAATTGTGGTGATCTAAGTGTTGACCCATTTCATTATCAAAAACCACATTCATCCATATCACCACTGATCCCATCTGAAACATCTTTGCCTCTGAATGTGACCATTTTGGAGACAGGGTCTTTAAAGAGGTAATTAAGTTGAAATGAGGCCCTTAGGTCTGTCCCTGATCCAATCTGACTGGTGTCCTTAGAAGAGGAGATCAGGACACACGGACACGAGGGGCACAGGTACACAGAAGAAGGACCTTGTGAAGACACAGCAAGACAGCAGCCACAGGGGCTGGGGCTGGGGTTCAGTGGTAGGGCACTTGCCTGGCATGTGTGAGGCACTGGGTTTGATCCTCAGCACCGCATATAAATAAGTAAAAATAAATAAAGGTCTATCGACAACTAAAATATACGGAAAAAAAAAAATGACTGCAGCCACCTGGAGCAAGTGGACAGGGGCCTCAGAGGAAGCAACCCTGCCAGCACCTGGATCTTGGACCACTGGCCTCCACCCTTGGGAGAAAGTGAGTGCCTATTAATAAGCCACCCAGTCATACCGGGTTGTCTTGGCAGCCCTGGTAAATGAATAACTTTCTCATGCCGATCCTCTGCGTCAGATGGCTTCTGCCCCCCGAGGACCTTGAAAGTCATCCTGTGTCTCTGGCAGATCAGCTCCAATGCTTGTGTCCCCCCTCCTTCAGACAACCCTCCTTGAGGTTGGAATCGCCCTCAGTCCACATTTTCAGTAGCTTGAGACCGGGCATTTTGTCTACCCACAAATCTGCTGCTTGGCTTCCTTATGAGGCCTTTAGATTTGTAGAACAATTCATTTTCTTCTCCACCTCCTCACTGTGGCACTCAGTGAGTAGATATTAAGTGAGTGCATGAACTTCTGCCCCCACCACAGCTGAGGCCCAGAGCCCTCCCGCTGCCCAAGCCGTGCCCCTTCCTGTCTGCAGTGAGCATCCCCCGGGCCGCTTACGCCCCAGTCTATAGTGAAACACACCTCTTTGGGGTTTCCACTATAGCTACTCCCAAATAGTTTGACATGGGCACCCACTCAGTGCAAGGGTTCCTTCCCAAGATGAACTCCCCTCAGGTTTAGGGGGGTGGCTAGGACTCTGCGTTCTAAACCAACGGTGAACCATCTTTGTCAGTTTAGCCAAAGCCTCAAATTCTTTTCATTTAGTTCTTAATAAGCTGTTAATTATTTCTATGCAAAAACATGATTATCCTTTCAAGATAAAGAGATTTTATGAGTCAGGTATGGTGGTACCTACCTATAATCCCAGTGACTCGGAAGGCCAAGGTAGGAGGATGCAAGTTCAAGGCCAGCCTGGGCAACCTAGGAAGACACTGACTCAAAATTAAAAGTAAAAATGGCTGGGGATATGGCTCAGTGGTAGAACACCCCTGGGTTCAGTCCTGTAAGTGTGTGTGGGTGGGAGGGAGGGGTATGTTCTCTGATTTTTCCTGGGTGATAACACTTCCCTTGCTTCTCTGCATTCCTTACTCCCCAGGAAACCACTTTAAAGCCACTCTACTTTTAGTTCTAAGACATTTGTACAACCTTCTCGTGGGCTTGGGTCCTAGTAGGGAGGGGATCTCACTTGTTGTAGCTTCATCTTGACAGGGGAGCAGAGGGTGGAGGATTCCAGAGCGAGGCGGGCATCTCCTGAGAGATGCATTAATGAGACTCTCTGGCTCTGCCGGCCCTTTCTCTTCTCTCTGTGGCTGGAGCAGGAGGTTTTCCTGTTCTCATTCATTCTGACGCATTTTGTTGTTCCTTTCTCCTAAGGGCCTGAGGGCCATTTGCCACAAACCTGTGACACATCTGCATATTTTGTCTCATCCCTCAGCTATGCCTGCAGGAATCTTAAGACCAGCCAGATACCACAGTACCACTCACTCCAGAGCCTTCTTTCCCTGATTTCTATATCCTCAGTAAGTCCAAATGGCACAATGAAGAGTTACACCCCTCACAATGGTAGAGTATTAGAAGATGAGGAAAAGGATATGCCTTGAAAGCATAGAGATTTTAAAAGAATATGAAATAAAATAAGAAGGAATTCACCACCCAGTACTAGAAAGTACATGGTAGAAGAAAAAAAAAAAATACAACCTTCTACTTTATGAGTCATTCCTCCTCCACACCACTCAGCTCTATTCTTGTCTCATTGTGTTGTAGATATTTCTTCACATGCTTGTCCTCCATTAAATTTCAGTTACTCTGGTATAAAAATCAAGCTTTGTTTATCTCTGCATCTCTAGTACCCAGCACAATGATTAGAAAATAGTTGGTGCTCGATAAAGGTACATGGAGAAGAGAGAGATTATTGAGAGAGCAAATTGGAATCTGATGGATCAACCACAGTGACTTCCTGGGCTATCAGAGTGTTTTCTGCAGCCATCAGGTCTGCCTGTGGGAAAGATACTGAGGATGATACACTGAGTTAGGAGGGGAGGAATGGGCAAGACTCATTGTGGACGGTCAATTTTAGAACAGTGTTTTTCACACTTGCACCAGCCCATAGGTTGCAAAACCGCAAGCAAGCTCAATGAATCATCAAGTGTGAAAAGCCTTTGCATTTACCAGGAATGATTAGGGGATATTTTGTGAATTAAGGATGTACAAAAGAATAAACTCAAATGGATGATTTAATGGTTTTAAATCTGAAGAGGTAATTTAATAAAGTCACTAATAAGAATTGGCAGAAAGAGAGCTTTCCCCATCATTACCATCTGCCTCCTCTGCAATACCACCAGCAAACAGGCAGAAAGCATACCCGTGTCACTACAGCTACACAGGGACACATGCACGCTGTGAGCTGCATTTCAGAGACAGATGCCCCTTTCACCACTAGATTCAGGAGTCTGATGAGGCAGACACATAATAAGCTGGACCTGGGTGCTTGTTTTACACTGTGATTCTATCATAGTTGTCTTCGAGCACCTCCATCAAAGTAGGGATCCCCAAAGGGTTAGTATTCTGTTAACGTGGAAGAAGATGGAATTCAGGATTTTTATATCTTCTGAAACAGATGGTTGTGATTTAAACTTCATGAAATACAGGAAAGAAGAAATGCAATCAGAAACCTGAAAGTCCTAGTTTCTTATTTTCCAGGCCAAAGCCTGCAGGATAATTGTATAAATAGTTCTGCGATTCTCTTCTATTTTTCTTCCTTCCTGGAGATAATCTGCAAAGTGTCTGTCTGGACACATCTAATGGTTAGCCAGATGGCATCCCAAGAATTGCTTTTCTAAAAGTCTGAGATCTCATTGGATACATTGGGATGATCTTGAGCCGATGGAAGGGAAGATACACCAAGTATAAAAGCCATGGAATAAAAGGAAGAAGAGTATAAAGGATGCCACAGGAGGAATATCTGATTAAAACATTGAAAGCAACAGTTGAGGATAAGACGAGAAAAGCCTTACACATTTTACATCTCACAGTTCTTATGATGCAGCATTGCTCTGAGCTGGTTTCAACGCTATCAACATATCTCGACAGCAGTGTACATACTATATTAGGGCTTATAAATATTTCACAGTCAGGATTGTTGTTGTTTTTATATTTATTTTTTAGGTGTAGACGGACACAACACAATGTCTTTATTTTTATGTGGTGCTGAGAATCAAACCCGGGTCCCGCCCGTGCTAGGGGTACGCTCTACCGCTGAGCCACAAGCCCAGCCCTAACGGTCAGGATTGTTAACTGCAAGATTTTTTTTCTAACTGAAGTTGAACAGGTTGGAAAGCAGCTGTAGTTCAAGCAGTTCCAGGTACAGCTCATGCTGGTGACAGGCTTCAGCGTCATCCATGTGTTGCTGGTTTTGCAGGCATGCAGATTGCAAGAGTTATGGAGTGATGGCAGCTTCCACTGAGATTTCTGAGGAAGGCCTGAGAGGCCAGGCAGGGTACTGTGGGCTGAAATCGCAATAAGCAATCCCATCAAGAAGATGTACAATATTGACCCCAGGAAGATAGAAAGCAATGTGTGACACAGTTCAGGGAAAGCTAGAGGCAGACTGCAAAGCCAGCCAGATAGAGAGGACATGTGGCTGCAACCAGTAAAGCCACAACAGGGGCAGGGCTGCCCAAGTCTGTGGGAGCCTGAATCCCAACGACAGCATGCCCAGGATGTCAGACATGGAGCTTTAGGACTCTGCTGCTTGTTAGTCTTGCACTGAGCTGAGCTCTCCTTACTATTTTCCTTTTCCTCTCTTTTGGAATAGGAATTTGTCCCACCATTGCATCTTGGAAACACATAGCTTTTCTTTTTTTTCTTTGTCTCAGGAGCTTATGGTTGAGTTTGCTTTTCAAGTCTCACAGAAGACTTTGGACTTGGACTTTTGAGCAATGCTGGAACAGTTAGGAATTTGGGGACTCTTGAAGGTGGGGTGAATGTATGTTGCTTTGTGAGATAGATTTGAACCTTTGGGAATGAGGAGAGGAACACTATTGTTTGCATGTAGAAAGTCCTTCAAGGTCTGTCAGTTAAAGCCTTAGCCCCAATGTGGTCCTTTGGAAAGTACTGTAGGCCTTTAGGAGGTGGGGCTTTATGGGAGGTACTTTAGTCACTGGGGACATGTCCTTGAGGCACATCATGGGACCCCAGCCTTTTCCTCTTCCTCCTTGTTTCCTGACATATGTAGTAAGCATGATCATGCACTCCTGCCATGGTATACTCTTTTGCCAGAGGCCCAAAGCAATAGGGCTATCTGATCACAGATTGGAACTTCCAAAACTGTGAGTCAAAATAAATACTTTCTCTTTATTGGTTATCATAGGTATTTTGTTATAGTAATGCAAAGCTGACTAATACAAGGGACCTTATGTTAGTCTTTGCATATTTAAAATTTATTTTAAGTTATAGATGGACACAATATCTTTATTTTGTTTTTTATGTGGTACGGAGGATTGAAGCCAGTGCCTTCCACATGTGAGGCAAATGCTCTACTGCTGAGCCACAACTCCAGGCCCTCCATTTTTACATATGCTTGATATTTATAATAAAAATCCTTTAGTAGCTCTGAAATACTTTTTTAAGCACCTAGTAGATCTTTGATCTGCTATATTGATTAGTATTTCTTCAAGCATCAAACTTAATAATATCTTCCAAAAAAAGCAAATTTTTCTTGAGAATAAATTGCTTTTAAAATTAAGGCTGAATTCATTATTTACAATAAGTAGAAAATGTTTGAATTGAAAGAAAACAAAAAAGGTGACCAAGTCAAATTTTATGAGGTGTAGCAAAAGATATGCTTAGAAACTTACAGCCCTAAATGCACATATTAGAGATGAAGAAATGCTGGAAAATTGATAACTAACTAACCACCTGAAGGAGTTAAAAAAGAAGAGCAAATTAAACCCTGAGATAGAAGAAAAATTAAAATAGCATTAATTAATAAAATTAATGAATGAATATACAATAGAGAAAACCAATAAGGCCAAAAGTTGTTGTTTTTTTTCTTGCTATGATTAATAAATGGAGCAAGACTAAGAAAGAAAAAAGAAATGGGCACAAATTATTAATATCGGTGTTGAAGAGGGGAAACTGCTTAAGACCGTATGGCCTTGAAAAAGATAACATAAGGATACCATTAAAACCTTCATACTGGGGCTGGGGGTGTGGCTCAGAGGTAGAGCGCTCACCTAACATGCACGAGGCACTGGGTTCGATCCTCAGCACCACATAAATGTAAAATAAAGATATTGTGTCCACCTAAAACTTAAGAATAAATATTAAAAAAACCCTTCATACTAATACATTTGAAAGTTTAGATCAGATAGATAAATTTATAGATAAACATAATTTACCAAAATTGATACAAGATGAAATAGCAACTCTGAATTCAATGTCTATTAAGGAAACTAATTTTAAAACATTTGTTCAAAGAAAACTCCAGGATTTCACCAATGGTGATGGTCCCATTGGTGAGATCTTCCATATAATTAAGTAATAAATAATATCAATATTCCCAAGAATGGAGCAAAGAGGAAGCGATTCCCATCTAATCTTAACAAAACTGGCATAATATTGACATTAAAAATCAAACAAGAACAATTTTGTAAGAAAGGAATACTATAGTGCAATCTTTCCCCAAAATATAATACAACCCCTCAAATTAAGGAAATAAATGCAACAATACATAAAAAGGATAATACATCATAAACCAAATTGATCTTATCCCAGGACTGCAAGATTGGTTTGACATTTGCAAACCAAGTACTATAACTCACCACATCAACAAAATAAAGAAGAAAAATCACTTTGACCAATAGGTGGAGAAAAAAACTCATCATCAGATGCAACACTAATTTATTTTAAAACTTTTAGCAAATTAAGAATGGAAGGCAGTTTTCTTTGTCTTTTTTTTTTTTTTTTAATTTGAGGCAGAGCCTTATGGAGTTTCTTGGGGTCTCCAAGTTGCTGAGGCTGACCTCAAACTTGTGATCCTCCTACCTCAGCCTCTTGCATCACTGGGATTATAGGAATGTACCACCATGCCTGACTTGGAAGGCTCCCCAAATTTTCTTAAGAGAATTTTGTGGGTTGAATCGTGAATACCAAAAGAATATATCCAAGTCATATTTTCCAGAACTTACAAATGTAATATTATTTGGAAAAGGGGTCTTTGCAAATGTAATTAAGTTAAGGTCCATAAGATGAGATCATCTTAGATTTATGAAGCACCCTAAATCCAGTGGAGAGGGAAAGTCATAAATACTCAAAGGGGAAGATGGAGGCAGAGATTGGAGTTATGCCTCTAAAAGCCAAGGCTTGCTCACAGTCAACCCCCAAGGTATATGAATGAACCAGATTCTCCCTGAGAGTCCCCAGGAGGAATAGATTTGTTGCTACTTTGATTTTGAACTTCTGTCCTCCAAAACTGTGAAAGAACAAATTTCCATTGTATAAAACCACTAAACTGTGGTAATTTGTTGTACTAGGCTTAAGAAATTAATACAAAGAATAACTACAAATAACCTATTGCAAAAATCATACTCAGTAGAGAAATATAGAATTCCTTCTTCCTGAAATTGGGAAGGAAACAGGGATGACAACTATCATCAGTTCTCTTCAACACCAAAGGGAAGGTTCCAGCCAGTGCGTTATGACAAGAAAACAAATAAAAGTTAATTGATGCAAAGAAAAAAATAAAACTGTTGTTGTTTTCAGATAATATGATTATGTACATCAAGAAATCCAAAAGAGGGGCTGGGGATGTGGCTCAAGCGGTAACGCACTCGCCTGGCATGCGTAGGGCACTGGGTTCGATCCTCAGCACCACATAAAAATAAAATAAAGATGTTGTATCCCAAAAAAACTGAAAAATAAATATTAAAAAATTCTCTCTCTTCTTTCCTTCTCTCTCTCTCTAAAAAAAAAGAAGAAGAAAAGAAAAAAGAAAAAAATCCAAAAGAATCTATAGATAAATTATTAGAAATGGTAAGCAAAGGGCTGGGGCTGTAGCTCAGTGGTAGAGTACTTAACTTGCATGAGGGAAGCAATGGGTTCGATCCTAAGCACCACATAAAAAATAAATAAATAAAGATATTGTGTCCATCTACCAGTAAAAATAAGAAATGGCAAGTAAATTTAGCAAAATATCTAGGTAAAATATACAAAAATCAATTATATATGAATAGACTGACAACAATTAGAATATTTTAAAAATATTCTTTATCATTTACAGATAATTGTACCACTTACTTTCACCAAAAAGCTAAGGATAGGGGCTGGGGTTGTGGCTCAGTGGTAGAGCACTCGCCTGGCGCATGCAAGGCTCTGGGTTCGGTCCTCAGCACCACATTAAAAAAAAAAAAAAAAAAAAAAAAAAAAAGTATTGTGTTCAACTACAAAAATAAATATTAAAAAAAACTAAGAATAAATCTAAGGAGTTATATGCAAGGTATAAAAATACATAAGAGAATAAAAAACATATATGGGAGAATTTTTAAAAAAGACTTAACTACACAGAAGTATAAATCATGTTTATGAAGTAGGAAATAATATTATAAAGATGTCAATGCAATCTCATGGAAAATCCTATTAGATTGACATGCTGCTTTTGGAATTCATAAAAAAAAAAATCAAAGGGTTGGGGCTAGGGCTATATAGCTCAATGGTAGCGCACTTGCCTAGCATATGTGAGGCACTGGGTTCCATTCTCAGCACTACATATAAATAAATAAAGTCCACTGACAACTAAAAAAATTTTTAAAAAATAAATAAGATAAAGATATTGTGTCCATCTACAACTAAAAATATTTAAAGAAAAAAGAAAATCAAAGGGTCAAGAGTTGCCAAGACCATCTTGAATAAAACAATAGTTTGGGGACTTTAACTATAAAATATCCAGGCCTATTTTAAATCTAGACCAATTAACACTATTGGTGCAAAGACGGATCAGAGACGTGGAATGTAGAGTCTGGAAATGGACTCATGGTATATTTATGATTCATGACAAAGGTGACTCAGTAAGATAGTGGGAAAATGCTATCATTTTTAATAAAGGATGGTAGATAAATTGGATATTCATAGGGGAAAAATGAATCTCAATTCCTAATTTACACGACATACAATAATCAATTCCAGGTAGATTTAAAATATGAATATAAAGGATAAAACAGTAAGACTTCCAGAGAATATAGTAGGAACCCCTATGACTGTAGAGTAGGCAGAGATTTCACAAATAGAAAACAAAACATTAACGATCAAGGTAAGACTATATTCTAAAGCCAAGTACTTCAGTTCATCCCAGAAGAAGAAAAGGCAAGCTACATAGCAAGCTTGCCTTTTTTTTACAAAGCATAGTCTCATTTCCAGACTATATAAAGAACTACAAATCAATAGACAATACAGAAAACTCAATTTTAAAATGGGCAAATGACTAATAAGCATATGAATGGAAGACTAACCTCCTAAGTCTGTCATGGAAATGCTAACTAAAACCATCAGTGATACCATATCATACCTATAAGAATGGCTAAATAGAAAACAAACCAAACCGCTGACAGTACCACAAGTTGGTGACGGTATCCAACAACTGAAATGCTCACATACCATAAGAAGTACATACTACGTCAGTACAACTACTTTGGAAAATGAACAGTTTCTGCTACAGTTAAAAATAAACAGATTCCATGACAGCCTTTTCATTTCCAGGCCCATATTCAACATAATTGCATACATGTGTATACTAAAAATACAAGTTCCAGAAAGGCCAAGGCAGCATTATTCATAATCGCCATAAATTAGAAACAACCCCAAGTATCCATCAACAGTGAAAGGAATAAATGTGTTTATTCATTCAAAAGAAATTTGTGACATCACTAAAGACAAACTATTGCCACTCACAGCAACATTGACTATCTCACAAGCGTAATATTGAGCGTAAGAACCCAGATGCCAAAGAGTACCTACCGTACCATTGCATTAAATTTATGTATAAGCTAGATATAAAGTATTCAAAAACAAGTAACACTACTCTGTAGGGCAGAAGCGAGGATAGTGGTTCACTTCAGAGAGGTCCTAACAGGGAGGAGAAAAAGGAGAGAATGAATTGCAAGACTTGGGGCATTAGAATGTTCTATTCCCTGTTCTGGGTAGTGGTTCCATCTTGTATCCATTTAGTTGTGTATTTATGATTTGGGTACTTTTCCATATGTTACACATCTCTAAATATATATATATTAAAGAACAAACATCACCTAAGTCTGTACACTGGTGTCCAGGACCTGAATTTGGCAAATTAGTCGTCATCTCACCCAAAGCCCTCTGAATCCGTTCCACTTGAGTTTCCCTTCGGCCAACGCAGTCTATGGGCAAATCATGTGGCCCTCCCTTCAGAATGTGTGGAAGCTCTCTTTCCCTGTGTGTCTCCCTCTCTCCGTCCTCCTCCCCAACCTCTTGATTTATTTCCATTTCTCCTTCTCTCCCCCCTCTACTTCTGGCTCTTTTGTTTATACCTACTTTCCACTCCCTTTGCCCTCCCTCTGCATCCCTCCTTGTCCCCTGGTCTTGCTTCTCTTTCTTCATTTTTCCTCATTCTCTCTTCATGAAATGAGTGTGTGCAGGGGCAGGGGAGGGAGTGTGCTGCTTTCACTGCGTAACATTTTTACATTCCTTCATTTTCTGTTTAAAAGCATTTCTCCTAAGAAGCATTATTGACTTCAGGTTTGTTCCCATTCTCACTTTCCAAGTTGAATGCTGCCAAAATAAATATCTTAGGAAAACACTGCATACATTAACACCCTGACCCTCTGTGTGGTGGTGGGGGGTGCCAAGATACAGGCAACTTGTATCTTTTATCTTTCTATATTTAAAAATCTCAACATCTGAGAATCAGCCTCTGGGACGGGATTCCCCTGGGTTTCTCCTTTGCCAGCAAAGCAATAAAATGTCTTTTTCCTTTTTCTTAAAAAATAAATTCAACATCCTTTGCAAATATTATTTATAAAAGTATTTGTAACCAATTGCCACACATTATGGGCTGAATGTTAGTATCCGCCCCTCCAAATTCATGTTGGAATTCTAACCCCCAAGATGATGGTGTTTGGAAGTGGGGACTTAGAAAGATAATTTGGGTTACATGGGGTCATGAGAGTGGCGGCCTCATCAAGGGATTAATATTCTTTTTTATTTCTTTCAAATATTTGTTTAGTTGTTGATGGACCTTTATTTATTTATGTGTGGTGATGGGAATCAAACCCAGTGCCTCACACATGCTAGGCAAGCGCTCTACCACTGAGTTACAACCCCAGCCCCAAAGGATCAATATCCTTGAAAGAGGAGAAAGATCAGATGTTTCTCTCCATGTGAGGGCATAATAAAAAGATGGCTGTCTGCAGCCAGGAAGAGGGACCCTCACCAGGAACCCAATTCTCAGGCACCTTGATCTTGGTCTTCCCAGATTCTGGAACTGTGAGAAATGAATGTCTGGTTTTTAAACCACCAAGTCTATGGTATTTTGTTATGAAAGCTGAGCTTATACTTTTAGGCTTTTTTTTTTTTAAATTAAAGTTTTAGAAAAAAAATACAAATTTTAACCAGTTCTATTTTTCTTCTCCGGTGTCAGGGAATGTAATGATGAGGTTCTGTTTACCTTCTCCTTAGTTGTTAAAGTTGCCAATTAATTCTGATAAGTAATGAAGTTGGAACATACCCTAAAAAATATTGTTATCTGAAATCATTTGCTAAACCCAATGGCGACCTTAACGTTGATAGATCTTGTTCTATGAGTCTCTGTTTTCCTCACAAAGAAACTCATTAGTCCCTGCCAGGTAGGAAACTGCTAAGCAGGAAATATGAGAGAAGGTCAAGCTTTGGGCCAAATCCTTCTGTGGGCACATCTAATGAGTACTTCTCTTCTTGTTCTGTTTACCAACCAGGACTTACTGTCAATTCTAAGCAAAGAAGGAGAAGAGCACAGGTTTCAGTGCCAAGCACCTCTGGGTTCAAATCCTAGCATGATCCTTTATGAGCTGTATGGCATTGGCAAGTAACTCAACCTTCACCTGTAAGACAGCAACACTGTTATCACAAGCTGTCTGTGTTGCCGAGAGCACCAAATAAGGTCGTATCTGTAAAATCCTAACATTGCAGCTGTGCTTGCTTGTTATTGTTAGTAAAGGGATGTGGTCCCTTTCCTTCATGCCATCAAGCATATGAAATAAAAGCACAAATGACAATAGTACAAGACATACAATGATGTGGGTGGAAGGAGAGAAAGTGGCACATTACAGAAGTTTAAGTTGCTTCTTGTGATAAGGTTTTTCACTCCACACTTAGTAGCTGAACCTGACCCATGTACAATGTACGCTGTGGGCCTAGATCATGGAATTTAGAATAATATGGTAGACTATGTCCCTCTCATTCATATATTCATATGTGAAAATGTAAACTCCCGTGTGATGGAATTTAGAGGTGAGGCCTTTGGTGATTAGGGGAGGACTTTGAGCTAGCCCTTATAAAAGAGGATTCTTGTGCCCTTTCTGCAATGTAGGGTCACAGTAAAACATGGCCATTTATGAACCAATAAGTCGGCCTGCAGGCATTGAATCTGCAGGTGACTTGATCCTAGACTTCTCATACTCTAGGCCTGAGAAATACATTTCTGTAATTCATAAGCCACCAGCCCTTAGAGCACCCCAAATTGACTGAGGCAGTAAAGACATTCTAAGAGGAGAAAACAGCTCTCAGGCTGAAGATGGGTAAAGAGGGAGTAGCTAATGACCAAGTGTGACGGGGAAGAAGGTAAGGAGGAGGGTCTGGAGACGCAGGTGGCTCTAAATACCAGGACTGGGAGTCTGGACTCCACTTTGCCTCCATCTGGTGCTATTGAAGGTGTCTTAGCAGAGCCATGAGAAGATGAGGATTGTCAAAACTTCTTCAGTAAGGAATGCATAGAACAGAGTGAAAGAAGGTTTCTTAGAACCTGGGAAGGGTGGGGCACTGAGTCCAGAGACATTAAAATAATGCTGGTTTAGTTACTTTCCTGCCTAAAACTCTTCAGTGGCTGCTCACTGCACAGAGGATCAAGTCCAAAATGCTTTGGGTAGTGTAAAGGGCACGTCTGGCTCCTTCCTGCTCCTCCTGCCTGGCATCTCTGATCTGGTCATGTGCGCCTCCTTCAGCAACTCAGACTGTCTGAACTGTGCCACAGCTTGGCCTTCATGTTTTCTGTCCCCTGTCCTTGGCATGTTCTCCTTCCTCTGCTGGGCCCTGTTGAACCCTACTCATCATTCAGATTTCCCCTCATTTGACCCTTCCTAGGAAACCTTTCCCACTAATTGAATGAGGTCTTCCTGTTCCACATTCCAGGGCATCCTAAAGTTCTCCTGGGCACACTTACCACTACTCACACATTTGTAATCCTTTTCTGACTGCCTATAACCCTATGAGGGCAGGGACTCTGTGGGCTCATATTGCCCCTCTCTGGCTTCTAAGTACTTGACTGTCAATGAACACTCATTGACTGATGGACATGGTGGACAGTAATAGAATCCTGTGGCTACGCTCATGGCAAAGGAAATGACTAGGAGGGGATGGGGAATACAAATGTGCAAGTCTATGCTGTCTTTCTCTAAACTGAACATTCTAGAACAGTGGCCAGCAAACTATGGGTGGGCCCAAATCAGGCTGTTTCTGTAAATGCAGTTTTATTGCAACAGAGTCACATTCAACCTGGGTATTGTTTATGGCTATTCTCACACTGCTTGCCCATGTGGAGTCGCTGCAATGGAGAGAGAGGGAGAGGGCCTGCAAAGCCTAATGTCTGTACCATCTGCCCTGTACTCAGAGTGTGCCAACCCCCACTCCAGAGGAAAGACTGCAGAGACTCTCACCACCACACTAGCAGGCATTAGCTTTGTGTGCAGGATTACAGATGAGCTTTATATTCTTCTTAATTGTCTACATTATTCATATTTTCTACAAAGGACATACATTATTTTTTATAATCAGTAAGACAATAAAGGTTATTAAAAACCAGATTGAGTGTCCCACTCATTCTTTTTCCTTTTTTAATTTCTAAGTGTCTCATGCTTTTTTTAAGGGAAAACAAACAAACAAGATTCTTCAGATCTATGTACCTGGCTGACTTTGGAGAAAGGAGTTAGACAACTCTAAGTCAACAAAGGAAAGCTCTGCTACCCGCATTTCCTGCCCTAGTGGGACCATACCTTTCTGCTATTTGGCATCTGGCTTTTAATTCTGGGTTCAAAGAACCAGGCAGAATGTTTCTATGAAATATAGATTCCGGTAAATGTGTACCTGCCTCATACTGTACTTGTCTATGTTCACCGCTTTGTGAGAACAATGGTTAATATCCAGCAGTGTTCTGATTGGCATTGATTTTCGAGATTTTAATAACACTTATTAATATGAAGTCGAGCTATAAGATAGACACAACTCTAACAGTGATAATAGATTTTTTAAAAATTAGAAAATGACTAATTAAAACAGAAAATGAATAACCCAAATTTTTAAACATCTGGTAAAAGAAATTTAGACATTTTGTCAAGATCATTGTACTGTCATGTGTAACTAATAAAAAAAAAAAAAAAGAAATTTAGATGCCTTTTCTCTTTTCTTTCCTCCCTCGAATTCTCAAATAATTTAAGCAAATGAATATTATGGAGATTTTTCTACTTAAAATTTTCCATTAGAATATAAGCTCTATGAGAATAGAAATTCATTCATCTGCATTATTCATGGCTATGACCCCCACATGTACAAACAACCATAAGAAGCACATAGTAGGAGCTCCATAAATATTTATTGAATGAGTCACTACTGGCTCCTGGGAAAATAAATAGATAGGAAAAACAGGTTACCAAGGAAAATAGTCTTTTACAATACATTTTTGTTAATTATAAGAACAATGTGCACTCTTAAAAACACAGGAAATTTAGCCAGGTGCGGTAGCTTATGCCTCTAATCCCATTGACTTGGGAGGATGAGGCAGAGGAGCACAAGTTCAAGGTCCACCCTGGACAATTTAGTGAGATCCAGGTCTCAAAATAAAAAATGAAAAGGACAGGGGATGTGGCTCAGTAGTAAAGCATCCCTGGGTTAAATCCCCAGTACCACAAAACACACATAAAGGAAATTTTAAAAAGGAGAACATTCACCTCTATTCTCTCGAGTTTAAGCTATCAGCCTTGTTGTTTTGTTGCATGGCTTTTTTTCCTTGTAAGCATAGCTTTTTAAATGCAAAGTGAACGATTTATATATATGTGATTTTGTCCTCCTTTTAAAATTATAAGAATATTCCATGTAATTCCAAGATCTTAGTCAACATTAATTTTAATGATTTTATAATGAATTGAGAATAGCATTATTCTCTTAATTCCAAAGGCATTTGCTTTTTCTTTGCAATTGTAAATAATGCTACTATAAATACCTATGTGCATTTAGCCATTTTTCAAAGAAAGTCCTTGACAGGTGGTAGGTACATCAGTCTAGGAAGTCTAGGTCAGCTGTCGTAATAAACAATCCCCAAACCTCTGTGTTTATGACAACCATGGTTTATCTCTTGCTCATGCTATATATCCATCAGAAAAATGGAAAAATGGAATGGAGCCATAAAAATTCATCTCCCTTCAATTCAATTCAACAAACATTTATTGAGTTCCTGTGATTATAAGGCTCACCACTAGCCCTGAAGGTAGCTGAAAAGATTTTCTGATGAGTCACAGATAAATGAAAACTGCAAACTCCATTTTCATAACATGTTCTATAGCAGCAGAAAAAAAAATCAATGAAAGGCAAAAGATCATTTTTCAAGTCTAGTCATTTGTATGCCATGTCTGTATTGTTTCAAATGGAACTCTCTCTTTCCGGCTGCTTCTCTGTGCATAAAGAACAGCCGGGTGGCTTGAGCACTCAAGGCCAGGCAGTGGGTTGCCAGCCTTGGTTTTGCAACACACACAAAACCATGACCTCCAACACCATTGTGAAATTTTTTTTAAACAAAACTTACTTCAATTCACTAAAAAACAAATAAAACGCGAATACCCTTTAGGCCAGGAGCCCCGATCCCAGGAATGTTCCTAAGGAAATATTCCAAAAAAGGAAAAACCAACACACACACATGAAAATCCTTAGTGTAAATATTTGTAATAGCAAATGATGGTAGGCGAATTGTAATATATTTACTAGGTTGAATATACTGAGTCAGTAAACACTGATAAGTGTGGAAATTTGTGCAGAAACACAAGTGCTTTATGACTTCAGGTAAAACAAAATCAAATTGCATCTCTGTTGTGCAATTATGTATAAAATGTGCATATATTTAAGACAAGGCTGGTAGGAAACGTGACAAAGGAAATGGTTGGTTTGTTAGGGGGATGGGAGTTTTTATTATTTTTAAAGATTTATTATTTCTGTTGTTGTAAATATTCAAAACAATAAAACACTAAAAAAATACAAGAATACCCATTCCCAGATAGGGCTGTGTGTCCAATAAATGTTTTAAAAAGTTGAAAGTCAGGACTTAGGTAGATACATAATACTGGATCAGGCTGTTAGCTTGTTAGTGCTTCTGGAAACATCCATTCCTCCTTTGTCTGAGGTGTCCTATTCTTCATTACTCACAAACTGAATCATTTTGATAATTTTTTTTTTTTTAAAGAATAGAGCTGTTTGGTGTAAAAGTGTATCTGTTGGTATCTCTTGCTATCATTCTGTAAAACTCAGGAAGTGAATAGGTTTGAAGACTGAGGCATGCTCCCATACAAAATCTGTGGATTTGGGGACAGAAGACATTTTTCAGAACTGACTACAACCCTGTCCCTCACTGTGCTTGGGATGAGACCCACAGCAGACACCCAATAATTTGTAGACAGAATGAAAAGGAGGGGAGGAGGTCAGTGTCCTCCAGGTCATAGAAATCCCAGCGTGGGAGGCAAGGAGGACAATGGATGAGGTCAGGAGCCTCTGGAGGCTAATCTCGCCACTGTCCCATCTACACAGAGACCTTTAAGGGATCACAGGCAAAAGCAACCCCAGCCTTGGTGGACTGTTCTGGGGTCTTCAATCCAGTTTTCACGCCCGTGTCAACTACAGCTGAAAACCACCAAGGAGTTGCCTGCTGAATGGCATCTGACGTCAGGATAGGACATTCTTTATTGGAACCTCTCTCAGGCTCCAACACTGAAGGGACAGGCTCTGAGAATCAATATTTGTCCTTGAATTAAAAACTCTTTGGAAACATTCCTGGGCTTTGCCATTTGAATCCATAATATGCCACCAAGGCCACAGACTCTTTTTTTATTTTGGTAGATTTAACCAACCCCTTCCTGTTGTTGGCTTTCTTGGGTTCTGGGTTTGCTGGGAGCAGATGCCAGTTTGCTCTTAGGAAGCCTGGTGATACAGCATGGCAGCAGGAGCCTCCTAAAGAATGTGGATGGCATCAATTTCAGCAACCAGTGGCCACATGCCACAGTGTCAGCTTGCCTGTGGTCCTGCTGACAGTGTGGTGGCTGGTGACAGTGGCATCCGTTTCAACTGCTTCTCTGAGCTGTGCCTGAGCAGTGAAGAGGCCAGAGTGGATTTACCAGCACCAGGAAGTTTTGGTTGCAACAAAGACAAGAACAAGTCTTAAAATGATTAGCACAGTCTCAGAGTGACACTACTTGCCTCAGACACAGGCACTTGCACTGAGCAACTGCAATGCTTAGGCTGGGCTGGTGGATCAGGAGACTGACTGATCTAGGTGGCCTGTTTCTCTGTCTTCTTTGCCCCCCTCTTTATTTATTTATCACAAATTTAGCAAAAATATATCTGTCTCTTGGGTCATCATGAAGTTTCAATGCCTTTTGCAAAATACTTTGAGGCCCTCAGTGGAAACAAGGGTATAGTTGTTAGATGTAAGTACTGAATTAGAACTTGAACCATCTCTTCTGGGTAATTAGTCCCTTCTCTTTTTACACTGCAAGAATGCTGACATCCGCAGGAGGCAACCTTGCCTGCATTCCCTGTGTTCAGTAGCTTCTGAGATCTTCTTCAGTGAAGAAGTTTTTATTTTTAAGGAGGAGGAGGAGAGAGAGAGAGAGACCCACCCAAACACAAAAACATTATCATTTAAATTTTCTGATGCTTCCTTTGCTAAAGCTTTATAAGATGCAAAAATTTCACAAACCTGTAGGAAACACCTTCCACTACCAAGTTTCGGGATGAAGAGAACTCTTTGAGTGGTTTTCTTTTTTTTTTTTTTTAATTTTTTTTTTTGTAGTTGTAGATGATCAGCATGCCTTTATTTATTTTTATGTGGTGCTAAGGATGGAACCCAATGCCTCACACATGCAAGGCAAGCACTCTACCACTGACCTACAACCCCAGCCCCTCTTTGAGTGATTTTCAATCATCTGCTGTAACAAATGATTAATTTCTCCATTATATTATATTAAAGGGATTAAAAGTGATGCTACCTTCTTTTTATATCCAATTTTAGGAGTCACTTGTATAATGGTGTGTCATGAGTAATAAAAATGGATCAGACAATTTAAATAAACTGTGTCCAAGCAGAAGGCTCCTGGCATGATGGAACACTCTGAATTAACCCTTCCTCTTCATTGGGGGTTGGGGTGGGTGGCTCCCTTTTGAAATGGGCCTCCAGTGCTCCGGAAGGAGCAGAGGCCAGTTCTGTGAGGCTGCTGGCCACTGGGAGCCAGTTCTGCACTTTTTGGGGTGGGGACTTCAGAAGCCCCCTCTCGCCAGTTCAGGCTCATTGTGACCCAGGACTGACATCATGAGCGACTCCAACCTGGGTAGCATAGAACCTCAGAAATGTGCTCTCTGGAGGTTCTGGAGGTCCGAAGTCTGCATTATTGTGTGGGCAGGACCCTGCTTCCTTCAAAGGCTGCAGGGAAGGGTCTGTCCCAGGCCTGTCCCCTGGCCCTTCCCAGTCTCCACACAGCACTCTCTCTGTGGGCATGTCTGTGTCCAAATTTCCTCTTTGTATAAGGACTCCAAGCATTAGATGAGGGGCCATCCTACTCCAGAGTGACATCATCTGAACTAATTACACCTGCAAGGTATCTCCAAATACTTGAGAGGCTGGGGGATTAGGACTTCACCATTGAAACTGGGAATGGGGATGGTGGAACCCAAGCCACTCACCCAGGTGAGTCTGAAACCTTCAGGCTCTCCTTGAGAGGCTGCAGGTGAGTTGCCAGGTCTATCAGGCTCTTCAGCTCTGAGCATGAGACCGAGTCTCTCCCCTGCCTTCACCCCTCGGAGAGGAGAAGGACCAGCCGGTAGGGAAGAGCAGGTGTCCTCCTTACATTTTACCTGCTTTCATTCCCCCTTCCCCAGATTGCTGAGGCTCCAATTTACCCCCTGTCCTCTCTCCTTTCAGGAAGTGACCCAGAACGTATTCAACTAAAGGAACAAAACAGCATGGAACCACCGTGGAGTCTTGGCCTCAGGTCTCAGATCTCACCTGCTCTACATTTCTCCCTCCAATGTCCTAGACACTTCACAGATACCAAAACCTCACGTGCAATGAACGGACGTCTGTGGTAGAAATCTGGGCCCTGGTGTTCAAGTGAGTAAATCTGAGGGGGTGGGAATGGGAAGCAAGGGTCAATCCTGAGAGTTCTGAAGTCACATCCACGAGGCCAGGTCTCCTGCCCTGGGTGGTGCACCTGCCTTTTCACCTACCGTGGAGACTGAGGTTCTGAAGAGTGGGAGAGTGGGCATATGGGGCGCCCCCTCCACTGAGTGCTGACACCCACAGATTCAGAAACACTTTTCTCTTGAGGATGTCATGGCCACACTAAGTGTGTTCTGTCCCTCAGGTGTGTTAGAGTGGGTCACCCTTGAGGCCCTGCCCTGGGGAGCTCAGAGAGCTTTTCTTTTAATGATTCTCCCCCCCCACCCCGTTTTTAAAACTAATACATACTCATTGTATAAAAACTTTGGAAAAAATGTAAAACATTTGTATTTTCATTGCCATAATTTCTTTCTTTTTTAAAGAGAGAGGGGGAGAGAGAGAGAATTTTTTAAATATTAATTTTCCAGTTATCCGCGGACACAACATCTTTTTTTTTTTTGTATGTGGTGCTGAGGATTGAACCCGGGCCGCACGCATGCCATGCGAGCGTGCTACTGTTTGAGCCACATCCCCAGCCCGCCATAATTTCTTTATCCAGAGATGGATACTGTTAATGTTTCTGTATATTTCATTCCTGTTTTTCTTCTATGTAGATTGATAGGTGATAGAGACATTTCTAGAATAGGTTTGCTAATTTTAGATTACAGTGCCATATCTTATTTCTTATAATTTAAGTGCTACTATGCATATTTTTCCATGCCATTTAGAACCACTATATGCAACATATTCAATGATATTATAATACATTAGTTGGGTTTTTTTTAAATACTTTTGACCCCTTTTTGAGAACTTTGTTTTGCAATTTGGGGGGACACAAATATTTGATAATATTTAGTGATCACTTTTGAATTAGTGTCCTGAAAGTAGAATTGCTGGGTAGAAGGGCATGAGCGTTCGGAAGGCTCTTGATAAGACTGCTAGTTTATTACCCAGGTCCCTTCCTTATCCTCCTGGTGTCCTAGGCTGGTATTAGAGCCTCCCAGTATATGGAAGAAAATTCTCCATGGAAAGGGAGGTCAGTTATTTAATTGTCTTGGTAAGGGGTAAATATGGAACTAATTTCCCCATAATTCATGTCACTAAGCCCACAATAGCCACATCCCCATTTTATTCCAATGTCTGGGACTTTTTCTACCACTGCTGGCAAAAGCAAGACCAAGGACTCAGAGACAAGGAATCACTGCCAGAAAGCAGTTACCTGCTTTTTCCCTAAATAAACCCCATCCATAACAGGAAGATGACGGGAAGGGAAGAAATGAAATAAGCCAAGCTGATTGTTAGCTGCTCACACTGCCTTCCAACAAACCATGGAGTATAAGACATGCAGTATCAACAGACTCATTATTTCTGAACCAGGAAACTGGGCAATATTGGTAGAAGTGTTGGCCAACTCTTAGATGGAGCTCAAGGCCACTTCTAGGAAAACCAGTACTCACAGAACCCACGCCACTCCTTGGTGACCTGGATAAACCTCTCTGGCTGATTTATCTTTCCTAATCCATTGCTTCATTCTTTTTTTTTTTTTTTTTTTTTAGCTACAGAATAGTTTGGGTATGAGAGAAGGTGTATTTGTGACCCAGCTTATTCAATGAAACAATGAGACATGTGAATAGTGAGCCTCTGTTCACTCATCATGGTACTCTCCTCTTTCACCTTCACGTGCTGTGCCCAGGAGAGACAATTACTCATAATTTAGTGTTCATTATTTCCATTCATTCCTGTATACTTAACTTTGTGTGTGTATATATTTCCATCCACATATATATATATTATATTTCCATTACCATTCCATGATACAGCATTGTGTCCTGAGATTTTTAACCCCTGTAAGGTACTGTGTGCATCCTCAGCAACCTGCCTTTTTTGTCTCCCATGGTGGCTGTGAAACTTACTCTTGTGGAACACATAGCTGACATTTGTCCATCTTTTCTGTCCCCTGATACTCCTTTGTAGGTTCATGCCATTCATTTATCCATTCTCCTGATGATGGAGAATTTCTAGATTTTCCTTATGAAAAAAGTGCCCATGCTGCCCACATTCTTGTATGTCATCTTGTGCAAGTTTTTCCGGATATCTGCTTAGTTGTGCCCAAAGGTCCACACTTCATTATCCTCTCGAGATTCTGCCCATACTTTCCAACAATGCTGCTTTCCTCGCTGCCACATCAACTCAGATTTAAGGATTTGCAAATCTGGGTTTTCATGAGCCTGCCCCTGAAGACGGTGAGTTTTCGCAGCTTGCATGTGCTTTTTGGCCGTTAGCATTTCCTCTCCTGTAAACTCCTTCAGGTTCATATCATTTGCCTGTTTTGGCTTTTTTAACTCCATTTTAAAATGGAAAAATCTGGACAGAATGAGAATCCTGGTCAACCCTAAAGGGAGAAAGCCATCTCAAAGGCGCAGCAGCACTGGGAGGAGAGGCTGCTTGGTCCAGATGATGATAATATGCAATTATTTATGCATCTGCTGAGAGAAGCACAACACCAGCCCCCCCCCCCCCCGCTCCCCACACACATATCTCCTGGTGGTGAGGGGCCCAGGGAAACCTCCCCATCTGTGTTTTAGAAATGAGTCATCACACACAATCAAGTCAGTCTAGCTTCTCCAGCAAATCAATCATCAGTTCAACAGTTGTTACTACAAGCATCAGGAACCAACTCTATCTACTTTAAGGCAAAATGGGATTATTGAGAGGGTGCCAACAACCTTGTGGGGGTTGAAGAACCAGGTGTCAACAAAAGCCCCTGAACGGGAAGATGCCCGTTCCTAGGATGGGTCTGGTGGAGACACCACTGGCCACAGATGCTGTGGCCACTGTCCACCCATGCACAGGACACCACCATGATTTTGGGATTGGGGACCTTACTGGTGACCGTGACAAGAGTACTTTCACTGTTGCAGTGAGGACAAAAGGGGTGAGCGGGTTCCAGGACAGAATGGGAGGCAAGGAGGTGCAAACAGCCCGGTACAGAGACATAGAAACAGAACGAGCCGGCAGGTCAAAGGCAAGGTGCAGTCGGGAGGGTCTGTTGAGATGGGGACTATGCCAGCATGATGCCTGCTCGTGGGAATAATGGTTCAGAAGAGCAGGCAGCCTTGGGATCGCAGTGTTTGAGTGGGGCGGGATGTTTGCACAAGGAAGCACAACTCTTCCCAGTGACAAAGGGAAGCTGCCGTACATGGACATAGACACAGGAGGCCAGTAGTGTGGGGCAGTGGAACATAGTTCTGATTCCTTCTGTCTTCCAATGTTGATCGTTAAGAAGAAGCAGTGCATCAGGAGGCTGAGGAGACGATCTTACGTTCAAAGCCAGCCTCAGCAACTGAAGCCCTAAAAACCTTAGTGAGGGCTTGGGGTTGTAGCTCAGTGGTTGAGCACTTGCCTAGCACATAAGGGGCACTGAGTTCGAGACCTAGAACCACATAAAAATAAATAAAATAAAGGTCCATTGACAACCAAAAAAACAAAAACCCTTAGTGAGACCCTGTCTCAAAATAAAAAATAAAAAGGGCGGGGCTAGGGATGTGGCTCAGTGGTTAAGTGTCCTGGGTTCAATCCCTGCTACCAAGGAAAAGGAAGAAGAAGAAGGAGAAGGAGAAGGAGAAGGAGAAGGAGAAGGAGAAGGAGAAGAAGAAGAATGGGCACAGAGGCCTGAGAACAAGAGAGTAACAGGAATAATGATCTAATTTCAAAGGTTTATATAATTTTTATTCCTGTTATTTTAATATCATATGATAAAATTCAAATAAAAATTTCCATTAAATGAATAAAAGCAGGATAAAAATTATACATTCTATCCCAGGGGAAGCTAGTCCATAAGAACAGTTTCTCTGTCAAAGAACTACATCAAGGGCTGGGGCTCAGTGGTAGAGCACTTGCCCAGCCCATGGGAGGCACTGGGTTAGATCCTCAGCATCACATAGAAATGAGTAAAATAAAGCGATTGTGTCCACCTACAACTGAAAACAAAAACAGAGCTGCATCAAACCCCTGGGAATGCCTGCACCCCACCCTCTATTTACTTTTCTCCAGAAAGAAAGGGATGAGACAGCTAACATCTGCTTGTCCTAAGCTGAAAGTCCAAATTGTCGTATTGATTCAGACTGACCTTCAGAGAGAGAGAGAGAGAGAGAGAGAGGGATCTTTCAGAGTGAAGGGAAAGGAACCCATGACTATGCACTATGGCAAGTGCCACATTTAGAAGAAAAAGAGGCAATACCAAAAGCAGCCCCAGTTTTGCTCTTCTGGGACTTGAAATGCTCTTGCGGCAGGAGGAGTCAACAACCTTCATGGGTGTGCAAACAGCACCCATTATTTCACCAGCCAGAGAACATAGGCCCAGGCACTACGGGTGTTTCAAAACTAGAGTTTTGAAACTTACCGCCCACACTTGCCACCTCCCTCCACCAGCTGAATTTCAACATGGCTTTAGTGGTGCAATGTTGATATTCCCCTGGCAGAAACACCCGTCCAGAGGCCAGAGAAGGGGGGGTGGGGGGAGCACTCCTTGTAGTGGCTTCCTTAGAGTGACTGACGTGCAAATAAATCAGACTTGAAATTTTATGTTCAGCACAAAATTTTGCCAAGTCACAAATTTTCTCTTTGGCTCTTTTCCCAAAGTCATATGTTGGATGTCACTTACTGTACAAGCACCAACAAGAGAATGAGATTCTTGGTAATTTGTTCAATTTCACTGAAAATGGTTATTGACACTCCCCTCCCCCCAGCCTGACTTCTGGGACTGGATTAATTTCTTTAGGGAGCTGTGCCTCGTGTTAATTTGTTAATTGAGTTAGATTGCTGCTAGAACTTCAGAAAGTCTTCATTTGAGCTCTCCCCTATGTCTAAGAACAAAACGCTGGCTGTAAGGAATTTTATTGGTTGAAAAAATGAGAACTGAGAATTATCATAGCCCCAATGTGACATTGATGACAGCAAATTATCTGGAGTGGGATGCCACACTGCCCTTAGGACTGCAGAACTCATGGACTGGGCCTGGCGGAGGGAAGATGGCTGACTTCTAAGCAATATCCTCCCCATCCCCCACTTCTTTTTGCCTAAAAGAAAATGCCCAGATTAAATAAGTCTGGGTAGGAAATGCTGGTCTTTTTATTAGTTTATTTTGTTTTCAAAAATTAGCACATAAAATTGTTATCTATTTATGGGTCCCTTGTGATGTCTTGATATGTGGATAGATTGTATAATGTTCAGTGTGTCCCTTTTTCTAGAAGGTTAACAGACAGCAAGTAACCCCCTGGGGCTGAGTGGCGTGACTCAGTGCCTGGCTCAGCTCCTGCTAGGTACTTGCCATTCCCCAGAATCACAGATTCGATGCTCTTCACTGTGACTCAGCTGTCGCGCGGCCTCTTTGAGCAACCTCCACGGCATGTTTTGTGGGCCAGGACTCTTAGTGTGAATGCAAAGACCTTATCAGCCGAGCAGATGGACCTGCAGCTGCCACTTCCCGGGGAAGCCAGGAGTTCCCCCGGGTCCACGGGAAGGGTTTCCTGAAAGGATGCCACGTGCGAAGTCCTCTGGGCTGAAAGGCATCCCAGGATGTGAGTTATCACAGCGAAGCTCCCCAAGCCTCCTCTGAGTTGATATAAATAACTCTGCACTGGCAGCAGATGGGAGGGGAGCCAAATAGTAATGAATACCAGGACAAACAAACAGGCCTCCGGGATGCGGGCCCAGCCTCTGCAAACCACAGTTGGCAACAGGCTTGGAGGTGGTGGTGGGCGAAGCTGTACCAACAACATTGCATTAATCACTTGTGAGTGAAGGGAGGAAGCTCTCAGAATAATACAAGCTCAAATAATTAGGAAAGGCCACACCACTCGGGACTAGAGCATTGATGTGCGAGGGCATTGCTGTGAGGGGGCTGGACTGCCTGCTGGAATGTTTAAATATTAACCAGCAAATGGGTAGTTATATAATGGATACTTCCTATTTACAAAGCACTGTGTTTGAGAGATAACAAAGAGGGTTCAGCACCCTGCCTAACCCCAACAGAGAGCAAACAGTTAGGTGGAAGTCAGTGGAAGAAGAAGGAAGTCTAGCAGTCTATGGACTCTTACAGAAAATGCTTTCTCCCCCTGAGTTGTGGGGTTCACATTAAGCACAAAGAAAACAAAGTGAGATGAAACCCCAATGGGAACATTGAGAAATAAGCAAATAGAAAGACGGAGCTGCCTTGAGCCGGATGCCAGCTCGGCCATTGGTTGATTAGCCTAAGCCAGGGAAGGCCGCAAAAGGGGAGGGGAAAAAATGCAGACCCCTGCTTTAGGCTGGGATGGTGCCTGCTGTCCTCAGCAGAACAAATCCAAATCCTCTCCACATAAAAGCAGCCTCACTTAGGCCTTCAGGATTCCCATAAAGTAAGATAAGTGAAAAGTGCACCAAAAAGGTTCCTCCCCAAAGACCATGAGCAACACAGGCAAAGAGGACACCATGAGTGAGAATCAGCAGAAACAATGAACAACAGAGTTAAACCCCTTCCTCCCGGCAGGGAAACTGTCAGGCTGGAAATATAAAGCAGCAATGGATAGAATGTTTCAAGCTTGGTAAAGGACCAGCGAGTAGCACACACCTGTAATCCCAGCGACTTGGGAGGCTGAGGCAGGAGGATTGCAAGTTCAAAGCCAGCCTTAGAAACTTAATAAGACCCTAAGCAACTTAGCAAGACTCTGGTCTCAAAATAAAAAATAAAAAGGGTTGGGGATGTGGCTCAGTGATTAAGCATCCCTGGGTTCAATCCCCAGTATTAAAAAAAAATAAAAAAGGGGAAAAAAGAGCTTGAAAAAGGAATCATAAAAATAATTAAGACTATTAAAAACAACCAGGATGATTTCAAAAAAGGAAAAAATAAGCCAGGCACAGTGATGCTGTCTGAATCCCAGCAGTTTGGGAGGCTGACACAGGAGAATCGAGAGTTCAAAGCCAACCTCAGCAATGGCAAGTTGTTTAGCAGCTCAGTGAGACCCTGTCTCTAGATAAAATAGAAAATAGGGTTGGGGATGTGGCTCAATGACTGAGTGCCCCTGAGTTCAGTCCTCAGTACCAAGAAAAAAAGGAAAAGATATAAATTTGAAAATAAAAAATAGAATTGTTGAAAACTTTTTAAGATCCCAACTCAGTGGGTGGGTAAAACAGCAAATTGAAAGCAACTGAAAAGATCATTTGATTTATCCCTTTATTTATTCTCTTATCGACGGGAGAATCAGGCCTCCATCCCTAAAAGGAAATATTTGTTTGATGACACTGGGCTGCAGTCACACAAAGGCGTGCTTATGAACTTAACTTTGAATTTAACTGTAAAATGCAGCGTGTGTGTGAATCCTAATGCTTCTCTTATCCAGGCTTTCCTGGGGCTCCTTTGCATCTGGACCTCTCCTCCCTCCAGTTCCTCATCTGTGAGGATTTCCTTGAGTCCTTCCGTCAGGTTTAGCTTTACCTCCATCCCTGCTGCTATCTGGACATCACACCTGACATTGTATTACTACGGTCACTGTCTCATTCCTTCCATTAGGAGCTCCAGAAGGACAACAGCTGAGCCACAGTCGTTGCATGCAGTGCTCAATAAGTTGGACCGCATTCTATAACGTTTCACCAAATTATTTCAGAAAAGGGCTGAATGGCGAATATTTGCAATCTTTTGGAGTTGTCACCAGATTTGGTTTGTCTTTAATTTAGCACACTGCTGAATGTGCAGTCAATATTGTAGTAATTATGTACAGATAGTCCCTGTTATGAATCACAGCTTTGGCTTTGATAACCAGGCTTCTCTTGGCTACCACCCTGTTCTCGTGGATTCCTCTGCCTCCACCAGTGCTCACATGAAGCTGCAGGTTGGGGTTAGTTGGATGCCACCCTCCTGGCAGAGCACCTCTATAACCAATGAGAGAATCTGGCCTCCATCCCAAAGTGCAGGATTCTAGCCAGAGGCTGCAACACTTTGCCCAGACCATCACGACCTCTTGCACACAAAGCTCTTCCAGGCACTATTAGGACTGAAGGTCACTCAAGAAAATTCCACTTTCTTCAAGATTCAAGGGCATGACAAGGAAACCAAGAGTTAAAGTCAGCGTCCACCCCACACACCTGCAGCCCCCTGTGAAGGCTGGTGCAGACTCTGCTCCTTAGTAGACTGACCCCTGACTCATGGATCGGGTTCTTCCCCAAGGGCACGGCTTGGCTCCTCTTGATCAGAATCACTTTTGGTGTTTGATGACAATGCAAGCTTCCAAAGCCTCCCTCAGGCCTACTGAATTCCTCTTGTGGGTGGACCCGAGGAATCCTGTCTTCTGACAAGCACCCTGAGGTCATCTTTCTGGAAGCAGAGCTCGGGAACGGGTTGGGGGGCAGTTTGTGTTAGCATCATTTGTGGAGGCCTTGTCCTCTGAGAAGGAGAGTGAGGGAAGAGGACAGGGCAAGGGGAGAAAGTTGACAAATATGTCTGCATTGGCGACTGAATTCAGGTATCTCATGGGGGCTCTGGAACAGGGGCTGCACCTTGAAGTTGTCCCATCTTGATCCACAGGGACTTGATCCAAAAGGACATCTTGTACCCCAATCATGGAAGTATCCCCGCCTTTCCTTTTGTAATTAGAATTGGTATCACTAGGCAGGAGACAGCTGAATTGACAAATGGCCCTCACACAAGACTTTGATTGGATTTCTTATAATCAAAAGGGAAAATATCACACACCTCTCAATTCCATCCCAAGGTTGCATCTAACACTGTCTACAGAGCTTTGAACCAGCCCAGATGTCACAGGAGAGCTTCCCAACTGATCTTCTAAAGATTCCTCATTGTGTGCAGAGCTCTGCTGTCTGTCTGTCTTCTTGTGCCAGGCAGCTGAATGTGCAATCCCATCTTCAACACCCCGATTCTCACTTAGGTCACAATGAGAAACCTGCACACCTTATTCCATTCTTGCCTTTGGTTCAAAGTAAATTAAAAACCCAAGCCAAAGATTCTAAGAGGAAATAAAACAAAAACCCAATTTACCAAAAGAACTAGTCATTTACCCCCTGGAGGTATGAATAACTCATGCCTTGCTCTGAATCAGGGCCTCCGAACAAAAAAACGCATGTGTTAAATATATATTCGAGTCTTACCTCAGACAGATGACTAATGGGTGTTATGCTGTGTTTTGTTTTTTTATTAAACCCACAGAGATAATTATTTACTCAATAAAATTTAAGCTGTTATCACAGCATAATTGGAAGCCGAGGGTAGTATTTCTCTCGCCCGCCCCTTCCCAGCTGCAGTTGACACAGTCATAGAGCAGACAATGTGAATATCAGTTTGTTTCTATAAGTTCCATGACAACTTATGGGGAGGAAATCCACAAGGTCACATCTTCCTTAAAGCAAGCCTGAAGGTGCTCCTTCTAGGTCCTCTCCTGACCTGTACTGTCATCCCTTATTCCTAATTGGTTCGTTTTCTCCATAACACAGGAAAAGGGGCTGTGTTTTAAGCTTTCTATTTGGGGAGAGGAGGCTTCCATCTGTCACTTCCCTCTCACAGGCATCTGTCAGGTGGTCTGAGGACAACCCAACTAGGAAATGTTGGGAATAGACAAAACCTGGGTGATCATGGGGCACGGATGTGTCCCCGGCTGAGAGTTGTTAGGAGAGGAGCTGGATCTAGACCCTGTCTGGGTCCCTGACCGGAGCCTCCCTCTGGAGCTCCTGCACGCTGTCCCCATTTCTCATTGTGGCTCTTTCCCAAACAGCCCCCTGGGTCTCTTCTAACTTAGGGATAGATCAGCTTTCTGGAGTGACTGGATTTCCACAGAGTATCCTGGGAAATGTAATGGCCTGGGGGCAAGCTAACCTCTATTTGGAATGTATTCATAAATCACTTCGGTTGATCAAAATATGGTCCCAGAGAAATGGAAATAGGGCACAAGTTGATGCGTATCATGAGAATACAATATGGCCCTTCTTAAAACCCGTGTTAGCAGGAAGCAGCAATTCAGCCACCTGCTGGGCTTCCGTTTAGCTACTCCTGCTGATGGGATGGGTAGTGGAACCTTCCAGGAGGGAGATGGGAGCAGAAGCAAGGCCTCAGTCTGTGTGGGTCAGTGGGCCCCTCGTGTGGCACCCTGAGCTGCAGTATTGCTGTTCTTGGCAGCCTGTAGCCAGAGGCCCTGCTGCCTTCCTTTCTGACTCGGGCCCTGCCTTCCCCCATCTGCATGTTATTCTACAAGGATCACGGGCTACCTTGAGAGCCTGCTCACATCCCCTGGCTCAGCCGAGGCTCTGAGTCACTCCTAGAGAGGTACTAAGAACCCAGAAGCAAATGCATGAAGCGCACGTGGGCTTGGTCCTGGGAAGATGGGGGAGGAAACAGCCCACCTGAGGATGCTGGTGCCAGACCCTCCGGCTGTCGTCCATCTTTCTGGTTAGCTTCTGCTCTGACCCTATGTCCTTCTGTAGCTCGTAGGGGCATCCTCATAGGATTGAAGGCCCACCCTAAGCAAATTGATCTCATGTCCATCCTTAACTTGAAACTCAGGCAAGGACATGATTTCCAACTCAGCTCAGATTCTGAGGTTCCAGAGGAACATGAGGTTTTGGGGAGACATTATTCAAGCAAGTACAGCGCTCAAAGGTCCTTTTGAGTCCCTCATTTTAGGATGATGTGAGGTCAACAGTGGGACTAACCTGAAAGAGTTTGAAGGGTGGATGTCCCAGAAAAGGATAAAGAGTGGGACTGGGACTCCAGATCTCTCTCTCCCTACACAGTGCTTGGCTGAAAGTTCCCCAGGAATCATTTTTTTAAGTGATTTGACTTGATCTTCCAGACTCAGTCCTCTGAGAAAGGGCAGATGTCTCCAGGGAAGTGATGAGGTGATTTCTCCAGCTGCAATCAGCCTGGGGATGGGGCATGGAGACTCAGCTAGCTGGGGGCGAGGTTTTACAAAGTCCGTCCCAGGAACTCTGCAAGGGGCTGCAGGAAGGTGTACCTTAAAAAATTCAATTATTTCCCTAGTAAACTGCTGCAGCTTCTGCACATGTCTTACAGGTCTCAGGTGTGTGACTTATGTTTCAAAGCACATTTCGCCTCTTTCTTATAGTTTGTTCCTCCTCACCCTTGTTTGGGAATGGGGTGGGGCACAGGTGGTAAAAAGAGAAAGTTCACCAGAGAGTGGCAGCCGGCCGAACGGGCAAACAACCCAACGTTTCTTATTCCACATTTCCTGGAATAATACCTCTAAAACGTATAGTCAGATGGCGAACGGAGTTTGGTTCAATGTGACTGAGCAGAGTGCTGTGTTAGGAAAGACTCTGAGGCTGCATCTGGGCTAAGTGGGCAGAGAGCCAGCACAGAGTCACAAGGTGCCACAAACATCTACAGGGGACACGTGCCTCAAATTTGTCATCCCTGGTATATAGCTTTTTAAGGACCATTTCCTAAATATGCTGTTGCCAGACATAGGTAACAGAATTTCATGTCCTGGTATAAAAATATACAAACAAAAAAGTCAGAGAAATGAACTATTTCTAGGCTATTACTCCTTCTCCATATTTCTAAAGACATCTGGTTGCTCAATGTACAAATCTTGTGATTTTTGAATCATAAATTCTTAGAGGCGAGGCACTGAACCTATTTATACTCTCTAGCTGAGTACGTACTGGATATCAGTTGTGTAACCAGGATTCCTGGGTCCGGGCCAGGCCTGAGCTAAGCAAGTTGGAGTTGGGGTGCATGAATCAACAGGGAGTTGGGAGAGATGGGGTTCTAGTCTTGACTCTGCCCCAGAGAGCAGCTGAACCACCATGGGTAGCTTCTTCCAACCCTTAACCACCTCAGTTTCTCCACCTCCAAAATGGGATTATGGATTCTGTCCCTCTCTTCCGTCACAGACCAGAGTGAGGCTCTGTTGGAGCAAGTGTGGACGGGGAAGAGCTTGGGTTACCTTTGGGAAGTGATCCCTGCCCATTCTGAGGGCGGAGCCAGGGCAGATAGGAAAGGTCGGCCTGAGGAGGACACTGCAGGAAACTCCGGCTCTGCAAGTGAGAGAGACATCTGGAAGTCTCCAGGGCCTGCCTGTTCCAAAGAGGCCAAAGAAGGAAACATGACCATCTGAAAAGTCAGCAGTGTCCCCGGGGAGTCCCAGAGAGGGAGCCGACCTTTCACTTCCCTGGCACCATCTGCTGGAACCTAGGCGGCACTGCCCCGGTCATCCCAGCACCCAGGCTGCCCCTGAGGACAGTAAAAGCGGCCTCAGAAATGACTCAGCTCAACATTTGCTCATTTCTTTAGAAGGAAGGTCATTTTTTTTTTGCCAGGATCCTAACACAAAACCGTGACGGAACAGAGACAAGAACTCTGACTTTTCAGATCCCAGAGAAGACAGTCTACGCGGGGCCCAGGGAAGCCCCAGAAGGAAGCAGGAGAGAGGCCGGAAGGCTGAGGGAGCATGACACCGCTGGTCCCTCCTCAGCCAAGAGGCTACACCTTGAGCAGGAGGAAACAAACCTGTGGGATTTCGGTCTCTAAACCTACTGAATCCACATAATGAAATCAGCAAGACAATAAGAACTTAGGGTTGTGGGAGCAGAGGGGTGTTTCTGAGATCTCAGTCATAGCATGGGGCCAGGGAGTCCAAGTCTGTAATGGGTTAAAAGTGAGTGGGTCAATGGTACAGCAAGGGTGGGCCTGGCCGTGGGAGCCACCCGCCCTGGAGCAGCCAATGCGGGGAATGAGGGGACAACGTCTGCGGCGGATTTCACATTAGTAAGACCATCTAGAAATTGGTCTGCTTCTCATTCTTACCAAGCACTGGCAATTCTATTTTTGCGGGGGAGAGGATGGGGTACCAAGGATTGAACCCAGGGCTACTTAATCACCAAGCCACATCCCCAGCCCTTTTTTTTATTTTGAGACAGGGTCTCACTAAGTTGCTCAGAGCCTCACTAAGCTGCAGAGGCTGGTTTTGAATTTGCGATCCTCCTGCCTCAGCTTCCTGAGGCGCTGGGATTACAGGCGTGGGTCACCACACCTGGCTGCCCTGGCAATTCTGGATAATGGTAGTGACACAATGCTTCTCCCTGAAGAGATCTTTGTTGTTCTAAGTTCTAAACAACTGTGGCTACTGTTGACTTTCATAGTATATATAGATGCCTAAATTAGCACATTTTGTTTATTCTTTAATAAACATTGTGTTCCACCTGGAAGTTAACTGGGCTGTCAGCTCACAAGGACTCAGCTATGTGCACTTGTTCCAAACAGTGGATGGGAAGTAAACAACAGAAGCAATTGTAGAGACGGAGGAATGGAACTTGGGTGACTTCAATTTCGACGTTCTATGTAGTCATACAAAAATACCTCAGACTGCCAGAAGGTGTCCTGAACAGTATTATGGTTTGGACAAATGTTTCCCCAAAGCCCATGTAAAAAGGCGTGGTCACCAGCCTGTGGTGCTATTGGGAGGAAGCCTCCTCCTTTCAGAGGTGGGGCCTAGCAGGAGGACACTGGGGGTGTGCTCTTGACCAGAGCTTTCATCTCTCTTTCACTTCCTGGCTGCCATGAGGGGAGCAGCTGTGTTCTAATTAGTACTCCTTCTGTGATTTGGTGTGCCTTCATTGGTCTAAAGGCAATGGAGCCAACTGACTAAAGACTGAAACCTCTGAAAACACGAGCCAAAATAAACCTTTCCTCCTTGTAAGTTGCTTTCCTTGGGTATTTTGTTATAGTAAAGGAAAGCTGTCTAATCCAAACAGGTACACCAAAGTTTAAAATTGTTCCTTTGGGTCGGGGGTGTAGCTCAGTGGTAGAGCATGTGTGAGGCCCTGGGTTCAATTCCCAGCAACATATTCATTCACACAAACACATACACACACACACACACACACACACACACACACACACGTACACACCAATAAAAAGATAAAATGAAATAGAATTGTTTGTTGAAGATTAGCTCAAAGAAATTGTAGAGGGAGCTGTGACTTCTGCTGAAGATGGGAAAAAGTGGGGAAATGGCAAGTTGCATTAAAAAGAGAACCAACAAACGAAGAGGAAATGTTAGGAGAAATGACCAAGGGGCCAGTCTTTCATAGAAGAAATCTGAGGAACAGCATTTGAAACCTCAGTCGATTTTACCAGGAACAGAACAAGAATGCAATGATTCAAGTTCTGTTTTGCTGTCATTCAGCTGCTTTCTCTGATTTTTTACAAAAGAAAAATCTACCATAAATTTCCTGGTGATGGAGTTTTTAGGGGGGGGGGAAAAAACCTTCCAATGTGAAGATATTTGAAAGCTGCTAGGATAGATCCTGGAGAAACAAAGGCATGAATTGTATTGCTGTTTCCGGAATTTGTTGTGACATGAGCTGTAATGGCTCTCTGCCACATTTGTCTTCATGCTTAAGATTTTTCTTAACTCTTTGTATGTGTCTTGCTACAGGGGAAAGAAAACTTCAGAAGTTAAAATTAATGAAAAATATTCTTCCATCAGTGATAAGTGAAAATAGTTTGGTATATATGGCTATACTGCCAGAATATGAATACGCATATAAAAGCAACATCTATAAAGTCATTAAGAAAATCTGCAGAAGTCTCAGAGCCAAAAGCTAAAACGTTCTATTTATCACCAACATGTAGGTAGAAAATTTCCTCCTTTTCTCAGAAAACATATGACTGTGGTTTTAAAATATTTACTTTTTCCTGTTGATTTGGGTAACGTACCATTTCCTTCTTTATCTGCCAGGATTACACACACGAAGTTTAACACAAGAAAAATTTCACGGTCTGCAAATTTCTTTCCCTGCCATTATTATCATTTGTTTAATTTTGTGATTATTTACCAAAAGTAATTTTGCCCAGGGCAGGCAGTCGTTAAAAACATTTTAGGCTAGGTGTTAATTACAGGAGGTTCAGTGCTAGAGCAAACATAGCAATCCGGGGAGTTCTGCCAACTCTAGGGGACATTTGCTTCTATCAAAAGAATAATGACGATATATAATTTCACACCAACATTGATACTCATATTTCCATGGTTACCTTTATCAAAGGGCAGATATCTACTATCTGCTTCTCTTCTTGGCTAACAAAAGGAGTTTGCTGAATCCCATTGGGTAGAGTTACCTTGATAACTATAGTTACCTTCAGGTAGAAAGGTGAACTTCCACTTCTACGTTTATTCCAACCCAAGACTAGCTCCGGCTAAGACAGGTGATTCATCTTTGCAACCTTCTTCCGGGTCTCTTCCAGCTTTTCTCCCAGGAATTTAAGTTTCTTTCCCTTTGCCTTCCATGCTCTCTTGCCTTGGCTCCTTATCCTGAATGCTGCGTGATATACTGGAGTAAGCATGGGTCTGGGCGTAAAATGGGTCTAATTTTGTTAATCCTAGTTCTGTTGCTTACTAATTGTATAATCTTAGGCACTTTACTCTCTGTACCTCAATTTTTTCATTTGTAAAACAGAATAGGAATCTTTAAAAAAAATTTTTTTTTGCCTCGTTGTATGGGTCACCTTTTCCTATATTTAATTTTTTTGTTCTTTTTATATATACATGACAGTGGAATGTGGTTTGACATATATACATGGAGTATAACTTCTCATCCTTGGGGTTGTACATGATGTAGAGTTTCACTGGTCATGTATTCACATATGAGCATAGGAATGTTATGTCTGATTCATTCTACTGTCTTTCCTATTCCCATCCCCTCTCCCTTCCTTTTATTACCCTTTGTCTCATTCAATGAACTTCTAAACGTACTCCTTTCTTGTACGTTAGCATTCACACATCTGAGAGAACATTCAGCCTTTGGGTTTTTGGGGATTGGCTTATTTCTCTTATCATGATAGTCTTTAATTCTACACATTTACCTGCAAATGCCATAATTTCATTCTTCTTTATGGCTGAGAGATATTCCATCATGTGTATACACCACTTTTTAAAATGCATCCGTTCATCTGTTTAAGAACATTTAGATTGGTTCCATAGCTCAGCTATTGTGAATTGAGCTGCTATAAACATTGATGTGGCTGCATCACTATAGTATGCTGATTTTAAGTCCTTTGGATATGTACTGAGGAGTGGAATAACTGGGTCAAACAATAGTTCCATTCCTAGTTTTCTGAGGATTCCCCATATTGCTTTCCAGAGTGATTGGACCAATTTGCAGTCCCACCAGCAATGTACGAGTGTACCTTTCCCCCCACATTCTCACCCACATTTATTGTTATTTGTATTCTTGATAATAGTCATTCTGATTGGAGTGAAATGGAATCTCAGTGTAGTTTTGATTGGCATTTCTCTCATTGCTAGTGATGTTGAACGTTTTTTTCATATATTTGTTAACCAATCATATTTCTTCTTCTGTGAAGTGTCTGTTCAGTTCCTTTGCCCATTTTGCTGGGGTAATTTGTTTCTTTGGTGTTTTTTTGAGTTCTTTATGTATCCCACAGATTTATGCTCCATCTGAGGTACAAGTGGTAAAGATTTTCTCTCCATTCTGTAGGGCTCAGATCCTTTAGCAATGCCTGCCCTGGAAGAGGGACCCAACAATGGCAGGCAATGCAGTCTCATATTTGCCTTCTCTGTTTTTGTCTCTTAGCTGTCAAAATCCAGCCTGTGTCCTGAATCCTAATGATACCCTTTCCATACATGCTTGCAACAGGTGGGGGATAAAATCTAGTTACTTAAGCAAACACAAATACACAATTGGCTGTTCTGAATCTGGTTAACGTTTTCCTTGAGCCAGATCATAAATTGAGTGGTGGGGACAGGCCAAATCTTTAAAAGCTGTTTGGCAACCCCGGCAATTGGCAAAGAAATTGGTAAACAGTGTTTCAAAAATATGTTAAATGCCAAGCATTCTGTATTTAGTTTCTGATATTTATTTATGGATATCTGCTGCCATTTTTCAGGAAATCCAACTGTTCTAAATCTCCACCTAGTTGCTGAGAGAGGCTTCTGAAACATCTGCTCTTCCAACAGTCTCTTGGAGAAGATGGGCAAACCAGGACCAAAGTGGCCCAGGAAACCTCATAAATAAAGACTGAGCAGAGCCCATGACCAGATAACCTTCTGCAGCTGACTCTAGGCAGGCTCAGCATCTCTCCAGGCCTGATGCCCTATGGGTAGGCCCTCTCCTGGGCTGCTCCTACCCCTGAAGCCAGCATCTCTTAAATCCTTTAATGATTAACTCAGGCCATTTTTAAAAATTACAGCCTACAACCCTATTTATCTATTTGAATTCCTGCCACATTCTAGGGTTAAAATAAATAAATGAAAATAAATGGACTCATTCTAGTGTAAAAGGGAGTTCACTTTTAGTTGCTCTTAAACTACCTTCATTGTACTCTCAGGGATCACTTTCTGCGTCTGATAGTCTGGAATTTGGCAAAACAAACAAGCCTCAGTGTTCAAAGGTAACCATAATTTTCATGGATTTGTAAAGTTTCAGTGTGATATTTTCAAGTCTGCATCTCTAAAAACTCTCCTACAAAATCCCTCCATCTCTGATCATTTCAATGCCCTGCTGTCCCCACTCTATCAATGATATTCTAGAAGCGTGAGGAACAGCTGAAGGTTCCCAAGCTAAGGAGTCATCCACGCCATGGCCTGGGGCTTCTTCTAGGAGTGAGCAAAAGCACCAGGGACTCAGAGGTGAGTCGGTTCTCAGTTCTCTCCTCTCTCTTTCTCAGGGAAAAATAAATCCAGCTCTCGGTGATCTGGAGAAACACCTACATCAGGCCTCCTTCAGCCAGCATAGCGAGATCGCTTTGCCCTCTGGGCTAGAGAGAGTAGATGGGCTCATATTGGAGGGTTTTGGTTTAAGAAGTCATTTCTCTAGATTGGGATTCCTGAATGCCTGTAGGAAACTCAAAGCCTCATGGGCTTGACTAGGGCAGTTGTAGAAGGGGTTGGTACCCTGTTTTGCAGATGTATAAATGCCAAGCCTATTTCATGATATCTCAATGGTAACAAGGAAGCCCCAGAGCTTAAAAGAAAAAGCATGGTTCATGAAATAAGGTAAAATACAGTTGTTACCATGTACAAGGTGACCGTCTCTGCAACTAGCAAAACTCATCACCAGGGCCTCTGATACAGGAGCAACCAAGAGAATATGAGGGTATTATTTTAGGATTTTTCAAATTGTCTTTACTTTTGGGGATGCTGTGTATATAACCTTGTGTCTGAACTTCTATCACACTATGTTTCTGGTCAGTTACTCTCTAGAACAAAACTCAACATCTTTCATGATGTTGAAAGACCAAACAGAATGTCTTTGTCTTGAAACTCTGGACTTCCAGAAGGTACAAAGCAGTTAACAGTGGTCCCAACCTTTCTACCAATGTACCTCTCTCTCCTGGCCACACAGTCTTACAAGCCTCACCTGATTATTTTCTCTTCATCACAGATGTCTTTGAGAATTAAATGGATCACTTTTAAGGTGGATGTCCAAGGGGGTAGCATTTCCTGGGTGAGCCATGATTCTGAATATCAATACTATTAGCTTTTAGGGTAGATGGAGTGAAGAGTAGAGTCATGTTTCAGGGCAACTTAGGGGGGGTACCTGAGGATCTCTGTGCAGCAGACAAACAGGACTGAACAGTGTGGAAACTCTGAGAAGAATTCTCAGGCTGCCAATACTGCAAACCTTAAAAGAGAATTCCCTGTTATGTGGTCTAAGTTTCAAGGGCACCCAAAGATTCCAAAACACCTCCACAGTCTTCTTGGTGATGAATAAATGAGGAATAAACTGTGCAGACCGAAAATGAGGCTGTGTTCATGGCCTTCAATTTGCTGATAAATTTTTTCCCCTGAGATCAAGATTTTCTTTTCTTTTCCTTTTTGGTATCGAGGATTGAACCCAGGAACACTCTACCACTGAGTCACATCCTCAGCCCTTTTTAGTTTTTATTTTAAGACAGGGTCTCACTAAATTTTCCAGGCTGGCCTGGTACCTGTGATCCTCCTGCCACAGCCTCTCGAGTCACCTGGACTACCAGTGGGCGTCCTCACACCTAGACTGAGATGGAGTTTGGACAGAAAAACAGGGGGAAAAATAGGCTGCAATGTTGATGAGAGAGGAAAGAAAGGGATACAAAAAAGGAAACCGAAAGTGCTTGACATCAGATTCATTTGTTTCCAGGGGTCTTTGGATGGCTCAGAAAATGCAGCCCACCTTTGAAGGGCTGATGGCCAAGGTTGGTCTGGAAATGCAGCACATCTGACTTTGTCTTTGGGGGCTCTTTTCCTAGAGCCATTCAGCAGGAAATTTGGAGCAGCAGGGAACCCCATGCTCCCTTCTCCATCATTCATACATCGACACTCTGCTTTGAAGATGGTGGAGGTGGAGATGAGAGGATTTGTTCCACTGTACATATGACACAAATCCATACCAAGGTATCTAGCAGCTTTGCTTTAGTGACATGAGTGAACATTTTGCAACGTCTTAGCGGAAGTCCTCCAATCTTAGAGTAGCGGCAAGAGGAAAGAGGGCTATTAATTGAGGACCTGCCATGTGCCATGCCCTTTGTCAGGAAGAGTCATGGGTTGTTTTCAAGCTTCATCATAGCACCTAGGGTGGAGCTGAGGAGGCTCATGATGCTGGTCTTCAATAGCAGTGCTATCACTAAGAAAAAGCCAACTTTTCCATAGACAATATGAAGGGGAAGTCTCTTTTAAGGAACAGGGCAGCCTGAGAGCGCTCCTTAGATTCCTTACTGTTCAGCCTCCTTTGGTTTGGGCCTGGCGCTCCCTGGCTCGTCACTGACAGTGATTCTGACAGGAGAAGCTGGCTCAGGTCCTTTCCTCTGACTTGAGCATTTCAGGTTCAACTGGAAATGCACTTTGTCCTGTCATGGTGTCAACACTGCCTATCCTTCTCGGCTGGCTGTCCTCTGAGTGTTCCAGAAGGCTGTTCAAGGGCACAGAGTATTCTCTCAGTGTAGCCAGTGCCAGGTGGCAGCCACAGTGAGGTGTCTAGGGTGCCTTCTCTGCCCTCCCTACCATGGGCCACGTCGGGCGCCTGGCCCACCCTGATTGAAATCACCTCTTACATTAAGCCTGAGAGCCTCCAGAGAACCATTTCTTTTGCTGGTTGCCCATTTTTTTTAAACACTTTTTATTAATTTTTTCATTTATATATGACAGCGGAATGCATTACAATTCATATTATGCATATACAGTACCATTTTTCATATCTCTGGTTGTACACAAAGCAGAGTCACACCAATTGATGTCTTCATACATGTACTTTGGATAATAATGTCCATCACATTCCACCATCGTTATGATGCGTCTGACAGGGTGAGCTTGAAGAGCGAGTAGAGGGTACTTGATCACAGATGAGACTATTAATGACAGAAGCGGCTGGAGGTACTGTCTAATCTGAAGATTAAGACATGCATTAAGGATAAGGACCCGTTTTCTCAGTCTGTCCTGGAGCTTCTCACCTCTTTCTGGGATTGTGATTACCTGATACTCAAAGGGAAGTATAAGGACCTTGGCTCCAACCTTAAACGGAGCTCCACCTAGTGGCTTTGTCTTTAAATACAAGCATTTTGCTGCCCAGGGAAGCCCTTTGCGGAAGGGCTGGCATCTGCCACGGATTATAGGCACTCAGTCAAGAGGATGATTGAGCATTTCCTAAGCCCAAGTATTCGGAGTTGACATGCTATGGGTTTAAACAGGGCTTATACGAATGGAGCGAGAATATTTCAAAGCCCAATACTCTGCCTTTCGCGTACTCTTCACTGGAGAGAGGGGAGGGGATAGAGAGGCAGAGTTTCTGGCAGCTGGCAAAAGGCAGAGGAGGAGGGAAGAGAGGTGTCAGGTGTCTGGAAGTTTCTGTGTAAGATCAGGCATCTGCAGATTAAATGAACGTTCTCCACACGGAAACAGAAGCCGGCAGATGACCTGGCAGTTCCAGGCTTCAGGAGCCGGCTGTCAGCCACCAGAGGAAAATCCCCACTCTGCGCAGCCCAGGTGGGGCCAGCGCTGCAGAGATCCTGACCGTGTGCATGTCTTCAGCAGCAACTGTTGCTCAGTGTAGTCTGAACACGAATGATTATAATCCCCTCGTGTTTAGAGGTAGCTTGCTATAGTTTTATAAGGTTAGAATTTCAGGGAATTAAACCCGGCTCAGATCAACATCCACCCCCAGCCAGGCACGTGGAAAAGGCTGTTCATTTCCTGTGGTGGCGCAGCGCAGCGAAGTGCCGCAAGCTGGGAGCTTGACGCAGCAGAAATTCACGGTCTCGCCGCTCTGGAGGCCAGAGTCTGAAATCAGGGGGTCAGCAGGGCTGTGTTCTTCCTGGAGAGAACCCGTACCACGCCTCGCTCTTCCGTTCCGTGTTACTCCTGATCCCTAGTGCTCCGCGCTTTATCACCTCCCTCCAATCTCTGTGGTCACGTGACGCTCTCTGCATGGCACATGTATGTCTTCACATGACATCGACTTCCGTGTGTGTGTGTGTGTGTGTGTGTGTGTGTGTGTGTGTGTGTGTGTCTTCTACTCTTCTCATAGGACACCAGTCACATTGGATTAGGGGTCACCCTACTCCAGCAAGACCCCATCTTAACCCACATCTTGATACATCAGGAAAGATTCTCTTTCCAAAGAAGGGCACATTCCCAGGAACCAGAGGTCAAGACTTACATATCTTTTGGGGGACACACTCAACCCTAAGAAGTAGGAAGGGACAACAGTGGGTAGAAAGTTCAACACCAGTTATGATGTGGAATTTTCACATTTCCATTCATACAGACCTCAAATGAGACCAGGATGCCTTATACTGAATATTATTTTGACAGGATGAGAAATATCTTTTTAAGAAAAGGGATAAGGCTTTTCCTTAGGGAGGCAAGGAGAGGCCATTATCTGGAACACCTTCCAGTTTGTGCACTAGCTCATTGCTTTTTATTTTTGGTGGGCATGGAAGAAACGACCCCAACCTGCTTACCAGTGTGCATTTCCACTGAAATGGTGAGTCAAGGTGAGATGCGTAACCTTTCCTCTGAGTCATTTTATTCAGGGCTTCTCTTTATTTAATACACTTTCTATTCAATAGATGATTTAATAGGTCCTGTTGTACTAAAGCATATAACATTGTGATTCCTTGTGCTTTTTGCAAATCGTGTTGTTTTGTTACTGAAACCATGGGCATGTATGCAAAACTTAACTGCTGTCCTTGAGGAAATACTTTACCCCCTTTCAAACAGGCACACACAGAGAATGCACTTCAGCTAGGTCTGTGATCCAGTGATTCAGCCAGCTGAGGCAGAAGGATCACAAGTTCAAGGTCAGCCTCAACAACTTAGTGAGACCCTGGCTCAAAACCAATTGAAAAGAACTGGAGGCACAGCTCAGTGGTAAGTTAGATCCTCCCTTCTCATTTACCAACTGCCTTCTAAGTGCCAGTTACTATGCTAATTGATTTATATGCATTCTTTTATAATTCTTAAAATGAACATATGCTGTATTATTATTCATATTTTACTGATGAGTAAGCTGATACTTGGCATCTTACCCCAAATCACATAGCTCATTAGTGGTGGAGCTGAAATTCAAAAATTAAGTTTATGATACCAGAGCTCATGTTAGACTGCCTACACTTATTGTTTTCCATGAAAACCTAGTGAATTTTCCTTGACCAATCTAGTTCTTTTTTCCCCTCACACACCTTTGCATAGACTGAACCTAATAGTCCAAACCCATTCCAACATTCCCTCATTTTACCTTTGACCACTAGGTGGAGATATGCCTGTTTTCTCTCCAAAAGACAATGAGCTATCTCCCCTCTTTGGGACCCCCAAGGTCCATATGACTATAGAACCAGAATCATATTACCAGTGAGAAAAACACATAGAACTGAGATATGAACTAACCTATTTATCATAGTGTTCCCTAGGCTTTATTAAAAGTTTTTAAAAAATTTACCATGATTTTAGATGATTGAATCAACAATCTGCTTACCTACAATAAATGCTATAGGTTTGGAACTACATGAATGTGGTTTTATTTTGACCCATGAAGAACCACACAAATCTAATAATCATAATAAAAATTATTTCATGAAGATGAAGATGAGATGGGTATCTTTAAAATGGCCTTTGTAGCTTTTATAAGATTATATTTAATCTGTATGGACTATGTAACTAGAGTAGATGGAGATACTTGCTCTGTGAATGTATAATTGACCTTATTGGACTTTCAGTGATTCATTTACTTACCTAACAAATATTTATTGAGGGTCTCCAATGTTAGGCCCTTTGCTAAGTATGGTGTATACACTGGTGAACCAAATACCACAGACCCTGGCTCACATTGTGGCCTGTGCCCTGGGTTGTTTTTTTTTTTGTGTGTGTGTGTGTGTGTGTGTGTGTGTTGTGTTGTGTGTGTGTCTGGCAGCTCCTCATTACTTGCAAATTCCATATTTGCAAATTCTCCTATTTGAGAAAATATATTTGCAATCTCAAAATCAATATGTGTGGCTCTTTGGTGTCACTTGAAATGTGCACAGAGTGTCAAAAATTTGAATTACCCAATATTATACATGTTCCCAGCTAGGTCAAATGAGATGATGCTCTGTCTTCTCATTTAGTGTTACATTTTGGTGCTTTTTGTGGGTGATTTTGCTACTTAAGATCACCTCCATACTTGACCTGAAGTGCTGCCTCTATTTCTAAGTGCAAGAAGGCTGTGTTGGGTCTTTGAAGAAGATGCATATGCCAGGTAAAACTTGGTCGAGACATGAGTTTTACTGCCATGGGCCATGAGTTCAACACTCAGGAATCAGCACTATATATTAAGGAGTCTCTGAACAGAAATGAAAGAACAAATGAAACAACCAGTGGATAAAAGAAAATGTAACCAAAAGTTCATAGGAGCATAGCCCTGTGTTTCCCCGAGGAGAAATGGCTCAGTATTCATCAACTCAGTGTCCATGGAGACTTTATAGACTATAACTACTGTGAATAGCAATAGTTGGCTGTGTGCTTTTGGGAGCATGAATGGAACTCTGAATGGCCCTGAAGAGGGCTGGCATTGAGATATCAGTGTGGCTGCTGGCCCAGCTCTCAAATGAGATACATGCACACGGGATGGGAGGAGGGGCACAGTGGGAATAAAGAAGTTATGGATTTGGAGAGGATTTCTGATTTGTGGTCCAGATGTCCACATATTGCCATCTGCATACAATGCAGGAAGGCACCGATAAGAATAGGAAGAGGGAGGATGGGAAAACACCTGAGTGTCCCCATAAATGCATACAGAGAAGGGAGATCAGGAAGAACGACTTGTGGACCCCACTGGTGGGGTGACGGAGAAAGACAAGATCCAGAACTAATGTGTCCCAGGTTTCAGGGATGACTATGATGAGTGTTAACGATTTCTTATCATTGTCCCCATTATTTTTTAACCCCCAATTTTCCTGCCTTTACTGGGGACAAATTGCCTCAGATGACTTCAACAGAATATCTTACCTTATTTAGCAGAGCAAGAAAGATGTGCAGCTGGGTTCCTTCCTGCAGAGCCCGAGTGGGAGAAGAAAGAAGAAAAGTAGGTGGTGGCAGCCAAGAAGGAGGGCAGTAGAAAACCTCTGAGGCCACCAGAAAAAGAGAACCAAGGGGGAGTCCTTCACCAAGAAGAAATGATACCCAGATAGTAGCCATAGGTAAATTAAATGATCCCATAGCCAGCCACACATCTCTGCACACAGCCACACAAGAGGGCCTTTAAGAACCACCAGAGGAAGCTCTAGAGACAACAATGATCAGGGCTGGTGAAAAATGCTGGGGCCAACCCAGAGGGCTTTATTGATCCACCAGAGCCAGGAAACAAGGAAGAAGACTCCTGGGCTTGAGGGAGAGGATAGTGTAAACACCTGTGGGAAAGAACACAGACCTGCCCAGAACTGCTCAGTAACTCCTTTGTTTCTCTATCTGGGGAATGATCTTCCTACTGGGAAGTGTGTAAGAAAAAGAAGCTTAGAGAAGTGAAACCCAGAGGGCCAGGAGCCCTGCAGCTTTAACATCCTGATAAATGCTGAGATAGTAAAGCAGACAGACCTGCAAGCTCAGATGAGCCAGACCCCAGGGATGGGAACGTGGGCAAAGAGAGAAACAAAAGATCCCAAAAGGCTCTGATGTAATTTTTTAAGAAAACGAGGGAAAGGTGGCATCCGGGAAGCATAGACAAGTTAGTGTTTATTCCTGGCTGAAGATTAGAATCTGTCATGAGGCAGTCAACTTCTCAGCCATAGGCATGAGCTGTGAGAATCGGCCATGCCAAAGTAACCACACTTTCTCCTTTTGTGGGACTGTCACTAGATTCACAGATCACGGGGAGTTCACAGAGATCATGCACATGGATGTTGGCCAAGATGCTCACGGTTCCATGTAAATAAGATGGAAAACATGAATTTGAGAAGACCACATTACAGCCATGGGCTGGATGACCCCTGACCTGGGGTGCAGGCCAGCTGACAACAAAGGCCCCTCCTATTCCATAACAGGAACACTGAGTTGATGGCAGTTTTGAGCAAGAAGCTGTTAATTGACTGGCTCTGGGCATGCAAAGATGTGTTGTTTCCCCAAGTGAACCTGTTCCTCAGAGGTAAACCCCCGCAATTCCACTAAAAGGACACTCAAAAACTTGTACATGAATATTCTCAACAGCATTATTATTAACAGCCAAAAAAATGAAATAACTCAAATATCTATAACTGAATAGATAAATAAAATGTGTACGGCTACCTTTAAGATCTGTGCATTTCTCCAAATATAAATATCACCTAATGAAAGAACAAAAACAGAGAATGTGGCATATCCACACAATGGAATATGATTTGGCAATAAAAGGGAATTAAATGCTGATACACCCTACAACACTGATGAACCTTTATAACATTATGATAACTGGGAGGAGACAGTCACAAATGCACATTGTGTGATTTTGTTTTCATTTCTTTGTATGAAAGCTTCAAACAGATAAAGTTTCAGAGCCCAGAAAGATGAGTGATTGTAGATGAATGCATAAAGAAAATGTGGTAAATACATACAATGGAGTTTTATTCAGCTATAAAGAAAGAAGAAATAGTGTCATTTGAAGGAATAATGGATGGAAATTGAAACCTTTATGTTAAGGGAAATAAGCCAAACCCAGAAGGTCAAGGGTCATATGTGTTCTCTCGTATATACCGAGGCTAGAGAGAAAAGAGCAAAAGTAAAGTTGGGGGTGATCACATGAAAAGCAAAGGGAGAGTCAAACAGAGGAAAGTGACCAGGTGTGGGAGGAGAGAGAGAGGGGGTAAGTGATGAGGAGGGTATGGACTAAATTACAGTGTTCTGTTGTGTGCACGTGCAAATATGTAACAACAAGTCCCACCATTATGTACAACTATAATGCAGCAATAAAAAATGTGGAGGAAAAAAAAAAAGATTCGTGTTGCCTAGGTGGGTTCAAGGCAAACAGAGGGACTGTTAATAGACATAGACCTTCTTTTGGGGATGATGAAAAGTTCTAAAATTGAAAGTGGTGATAGCTGTACAGCTATATGAATGTACAAAAATCATTGAATTGTGTGCTTTCAATGGGTGAATTATATGGCATGTGAATTTTTTTCTCAGTAAATCTGTTATTTTTTAAAAAGTTGAACTACTAACGAAGATACATGCAAGTAATTATAGAGCATTCTGGTTGGTTCCGTATCAGAGGTTCTATTTACACATTTACTTGCCAGTCTGCTCTACTGCATGGTACATTCCTCTAAGGAAGGAACCCTGAATTAATCATCTTTGTATTCCCAGCTTTTAGCAGGTTCTTTTTTTTTTTTATTGGTTGTTCAAAACATTACAAAGCTCATGATATATCATCTTTCATACATTTGACTCAAGTGAGTTATGAACTCCCATTTTTACCCCAAATACAAATTGCAGAATCACATCAGTTACACACTCACATTTTTACATAATGGCATATTAGCGACTGTTGTATTCTGCTACCTTTCCTATCCCCTACTATCCCCCCTCCCCTCTCCTCCCATCTTCCCTCTCTACCTCATCTTTAGCAGGTTCTTAGCCCACAGAGGACCATCACTAGATGTGGTTGAATGCTTGATAAGTTGGTAGTATGCTAGCCAGCAATCGATTAAAAAACTAGAGCAACCTATCCTCAATGAATGCCTCCTCTGTAAACGTATGTACTGAATATTTCCGTAATTCCTCATTTCACATATCCACTTTCTAGCATTAAAATGCCAAAATTGATTAAAAAAAATAAAAAAGAAATGAAAAGCCTGTGCTTTTGCAAGCATTTAGTCAGTGTTAAAATTCAGACAGGTAATTCAAATGACATGCAAACACCCCTTCCACATAGGCAGCAGGAGATGAACTTCTTTACTAAGAAAAAGAGTTCTACAATGTTTTGACTGAAAGTGTGGCATCCTTCATCTAGTTAATCTTTCACTATCAAGTTTGATTTTTCATTATTGCACCAAAACCGTCCAATTCCAAAGTAATCTTCAATCTTCTCAAAAAACTTCTGTCATGGTTTGGATAGGAGGTATCCCGCCAAAAGCGCTTTGGGTTAATGCAGGAATATTCAGAAATGAGCTGCAACACTAATCAGTCCATCCTAGTTTGAATGGAATGACTGGGAGGTAACTGTATGCAAATGGAGCATGGCTGGAGCAATTGGGTCACTGGGGACGTGTCCTGGAGGGACGCATCTTTGCATCTTTGCTGCAGCCCTTCTCTGCATACTTCCTGACCCCACTGGTGAGCTGAGCAGCTTTCTTGCACTGGGCACTTCCCCCATGATGTTCTGCCTCATCCTGGGCCCAGAGCAATGGAGTTGGACTGAGACCTCTGAAATGGTGAGCCCCAAATAAACTTTGCCTCCTTTAAGTTGTTCTTGTCAGGCATTTTGGACACAGTGATGCAAAGCCAACTAACACAGTGCCCATTGCCTGTTTGTTGGAGGTGAATGCCTTTGCAGATGTGCAATGGCATATGCTGCTTGAAAGAGCTCTCTGAGGCTCCTTGTTCTGTGAATCGTGGCTCTTCTGTTTCCATAACCTCCCCATGACCAAGCTACTGAATGAGGACTTAACAATTCATGTCCATCTGTAAGATAAACTTCTTTATTCAATATAGAGTGTAGCCGAGGAGTGAGTTTTCTTCTTTTACAATCCTAAAGGTGTTACTGTCCAAAGGAGTCTTGTTTCTTTGGAATTAAATTCTTAGCATATGGATTGTAGGAAAAGAATGAAAACTGAAACTTCACTGAGATGCTAATTCTTACTTCTCAGAGAGGCAAAATCCAAAAGTGGAATGACATACTTGTTGCTGGTGGAAATGCTAAATGGTCTAATCCTTGTAGAGGAGAACTGGAAATAACTAGTAAAATTACAAACGTTACCTTTAGACCTAGCAGTCTCACTTCTAGGAATCTTTTCCAAAGATGTGCTCTCAAAAACAAGAAATGCATATACACAAGGCTTTTCATTAATAACACTGTTAAGTATTAAAGACTGGAATTAACCCAGAGGTACATGAGTGGGCAAATGGTTGAACAAACTAAAGTATATCCACATATTGGCATACTTTGCAGCTATAAAACAAAATGAAGAAGTTATCTATGTACTGACATGGAGTGAGAGTTATTTATAAGTGCAATCCAAGTGCTAAAAATGTGTATAATAGTTTATCTTTTCTCTAAGAGGAGAAATAATGAATCTTTGTGTATAGACACATTTATTTGCTCATATAAAAACAATTGAAGAGCAAATAAAAAGACATAAAATAATATTACTATTGGGAGAAAGAGTCAATTGGGAGGGGAACAGAGATTGCAGGTAGACTTTCTGAAGTGACCTCATTTTGAAACTATGGCTTTTAACTGTGTATATATTTAACAATTTAAATCAAAATAGAAAAACCCATAAAAAAACAAAGTAAAAAACCTAACTATATGCTGACTTACTAATTTAATCACATTTAAATGACTTTAAAACACCAATTTGTACACTCCTAGTGGAAAAATATAAAAAAAAACAAAACACACACACACACACACACACACACACACACACACACAAACCCTGCAAAGAATCCTTAAAAGAATGTTCAGTAAGGGCTAGGGGTATACTCAGTGGTAGAACCCTTGCCTAGCATATATAAGATCCTGGGTTCACACCTCAGTACCACACATAAACACACACACACACACACACACACACAGAAAGAATGCTTAATAACCATATTATTGTTAATAATGTGGCACTATTTAAATTAATATTTTGGACATATTTGTAGGATAAAATAATAAGAAATTATGTTGTTATCATTAGGAACCAAGATTATTAGCATTAGAAAAAAAATAAAAATTTGAAGTAAAATTCTATATCCCAAGTTTGATTTGCAAATATCAGTGTGAACTTATAATGTATATTATATTTAAAATTGTATTTCTTAATTCTTTTCACAAAACGGATCTAAAAACAATGACCAATCAAGTTACAAAGAGACTGTTATCCCTAAATTCCATTTTCCTACAGGAGCCAGGACTCCTTAGAGGAATGGCAGAAGATCTTATGAGAGCCTGGATGTCTCAGGTGAGAACTGGGAGAAGCCATCAAGACTGCCAGGCTGATGTTTGAAAGGATTAAAATTAGCCAAAGATGGAACAATTTAAACACTTTTTAAAACTGCAGTGAATTGAAACATATAAATTATGTTAAAATCCACAAGTTCATTAAAAAAAAAAACAAACTCTTAGCAGTCACCTTGGGATATTGCTAGGGCACCTCTCATTATTCTAAAAACTGGTAAACAGGAGAAAAAGTTAAGCATTTATTCTATCTTTTCTGTGTAAATGATGCCTCAGGGTAACACATCTTTATTACGTAAAAGTTTTTCTTTTTAAAGAATTCCAGCTAATATTTATAAAAGAAACCATCTTTACAGAAAACACAGAGAAAAATAAACCTGTTAAATGACACCAAGGATACAGTCAGAAAAATCCAGAATGTGGAAAAGTCTACAGAACAAATGGCAATTTTTTTCTCATGAAAAATAGCAAGAGGAGGAAAAAAAAAAAAAAAGAGGGATGGAAAGCTGTGGAATAGAACCTCGGAGACATAGCAAAGGAATGCAATGTGTGGGTCTTATTGGGGTTCTAGTTTGTACACACCGCTTGTTAAAAACTCATAAGCCAATTAGGGACATTGAAACACTGGTTATCTGATGATATTGAAGAGTTATTATTATTATTTTTAGATGTGATGGTGGTATTGTGGTATATTTAAACTTGGCCTTGTCTTTCTTCTAAAATATTTTTTAGAAGAAATTATCTGGGTGTCTGGGACTTCCTTTAAAATGATGCATTAGGGGAGCTGGGTGCGTTGGTACATACCTGTAAACCTAGTGGGCTCAGGGGGCTGGGGCAGGAGGATCTTGAGTTCAAAGCCAACCTCAGCAATGGTGAGGTGCTAAGCAATAAATAAAATATAAAAAAGGGCTGGGGATATGGCTCAGTGGTTGAGTGCCCCTGAGTTCAATCACCAGTACAAAAAAATAAAAAAAAATGCATTAGGGATGAAGGGGAAAGTAGCTGGAAGTACAGAAAGAACAAGATAGGTCAATGTTAATAATTGTTGAATTTGGTTGATTATATTATCCTTACTCTTTTTGTATATTTGAAGACTTCTTAAGTAAATTAATACTTGTCATTCATCTTCCCACTTTTCTCTTTCATGACTTCCAATAATTTCATAGAATACTATTGAATGCTTCTGAATCTATGCTTGTCCCCTAACTGTTATATTAAATCAGGCAACAATCAAACCATCTTTTTTTATTTTTTTGCCACTTCGTCTAAACTCTTTTACATGCATTGAAAGAAAATAGTGTTTCTTTTACTAATCCAGAGGCAAAATAATTTGTGATAGCTATGGGCTTCCACCAACTATTTTCTTTATGTTAACAAATTGGGGTTGGGGTCATGGCTCAGAGGTAGAGCACACGCCTAGCATGCGTGAGGCACTGGGTTCCATTCTCGGCACCACATAAAGCAAAATAAAGACACTGTATCCACCTATAACTAAAAAATAAAAATATTTTTAAAAAATTGTGCTCACTGCTTAAAGGAACAATTTGAACTGGGAGCCTCCTTCTTGTATACCCATTCCTGACTCCCATCACCAGTTGGAGAAATAAGCCTTTTTGCTACTTCAGAGACTTCCCAGCATAACTTCTAAAGATGTCTGAGCTGTCTTCACAGCAAAGGAAACAATAGTGTGAAGAGAGAGCCTACAGAATGGGAGAGAATCTTTGCCACTTGAACCTCAGAGCATTAATCTCCAGGATATATATAATCTCCAGGAGATATATATATATAAAACCCAAGTAACCCAAACAATAAATGGGCTAAGGAACTGAACAGACACTTCACAGAAGGAATACAATTGATCAACAAATATATGAAAAAATGTTCAAAATCTCTAGCAATGAGAGAAATGCAAATTAAAACTACACTGAGATTCCATCTCACTCCAGAATGACAATTATCAAGAATACAAGTAACAATAAATGTTGGTGAGAATGTGGGGGGAAAGATACACTCATACATTGCTGGTGGAACTGCCAGTTGGTACAACCACTCTGGAAAGCAATATGGGGAATCCTCAGAAAACTAAGAATGGAACCACCATTTGACCCAGTTATCCCACTCTTCAGTACATATCCAAAGGACTTAAAATCAGCATACTACAGTGACACAGCCACATCAATGTTTATTGCAGCTAATTTCACAGTAGCTAAGCTATGGAACCAACCTAGGTACACTTCAACAGATGAATGGATAAAGAAAATGGGGGACATATACACAGCAGAAGATTACTTAGCCACAAAGAAGAACGAAATTATGGCATTTGCCAGTAAGTGGAAAGAAATGGAGACTATATGCTAAATGAATTAAGCCAATCCCCCAAATCCAAAATCAAATGTTCTCTCTGATATGCAGATGCTAACTCACAATAAGCCTGGGTGGAGGTTTGGAGGGAGAATAGAAGTTCACAAAGGGGAATAAAGGGAAGGGAGGGGGATGGAAATGGGAAAGACAGTAGAATGAATCGAATGTAACTTTCTCAGGTTCACATGTGAATACACAACCAGTGTAACTCCCCATCATATACAACCGCAAAAATGGAAAGTTATACCCCTTGTATGTATATGTCAAAATACATTCTACTGCCATGCATGTATAACTAAAAAGAACAAATAAATTTTTTTTTTAAATAAAAGATGTCTGAGCTGAACCTTACTCTAGTTCCTCAACCTGAGTTCAGAGAAGTTCATGGTCCAGGTTGTGCTAAGCTGGAGTCTGAGAATGCTGAGTCAGCGTGCATAACTGAGCAGTGTACTGTGCCCTGGATCACTCTGAGATGGATAGGGTGCACCTGGTGTGGGTAAGGTGACCTGTGGCCTATATTTAGACCAGACTGTGCAAGCCTGCTTCAGCCTTATACAGATATTTAGGTTTCCTGAAGTGTAATGTGACCCCCGTTTTCCCAGACCTTGTTAGTCAGCTTGCTTTCCATCACTACAGCCTGGGATAATCAACTTATAGAGACAGAATTTATTTTGGCTCACAATTCTAGAGGTTCCAGTCCAAGATCAAGTACCTGTTGCTTTGGGCCTCTGGTGGCAGGAGTGCATGATGGAATAAAGCCACTTGCCTCATGGCCAGGTCAAAATAAGGAGGGGGCTAGTGTCACCACAATCCCCTTCAAGGGGACACGCCAGGGACATGAAGACCTCCCATAAGCCCCACCTCTTAGAGGTTCCACCACATCTCAACAGCACCCGTGGCTTGGGAACAAGCCTTTACCGCATGGATTTTAGGGGGATACCTTTCCAAACCATGACAGACCTTATCATCCTAAATATGGATACCTCTCTCCTATGAGGACATTTTGATCTTGATCTGGGTTGTAGCTATTTAAGTTAAAACAAAATTTAAAATTCATTTGCTTGGTGGCATTTGCCACATTTCCAGTGCTAAATAGCCATAGGGTGGAGAGCATAGACTCAGAGCATTTCCATCATCTCAGAAAGTTCTGTAAGAGAGCCCTGATGGAGAAGTGTGCACGCCATCCTTGGTAATATCTCCAGTTGTCCACACATACCTAGCTGAGTCCACTCCCTCCTTTATCATTAGAGATAAAGTCCTCCTGATGTCATATAAGCTGCCTCTGTGTCTGGTCTTATCAGGCATTTGAGCCTATTGATAACATTTTCCAACACAATGAAATATCATGCTTCATTTCATAAATGGAGACTTTTCTGACATTTTTTTAGATTTCATATTTCATACATCATATTTCCTTTTCTCAGTCATAGTAATGAATGAAAAACTGTCAAAGTGAGAAGAAAATTTTACAAAACTAAAGAGAGCTGTGAGGGAGGCATTTTGCTCATGTTATGTGGTACAGAGGGGGCTGATTGCTGCTGGCTGGTCATTAGGCAGACATGGATAAGAGCTTGGTTATTAACAAGGCTATCATTTATGATAAGGATGTTGTAACATCAAGGATCACAGGCAGTCATATGCCAAAGTTGACTCGACACACCTTAGCCACCATACTCAACATCATTGATTTCAATGTCTTCATAGCTTGATATTCAAAAAATGGTGGGTGAGAAAGCCTCACCCAGATGGTTTTCAGTCCAGAGTGGAAAATCCTTAGTCCTAGTAGGAAATGATCTCAATGGGTTTTTTCCCCCTGTTTTGACCTAGGCTGGTGGTTCTCTATCAAAGCATCTCAGTATATAGAAATTATCTTCTCCAAGCAGTTTTATGGGGGACAAACCTTGTTCTCCAAAGACACTACTTGTGACTACTTGATTAATCCTCCTTGAAATACATTTTCCTTAAACAATAGAGGTATAGTTATAGCCCAGGCAATTCCCAAAGGAGCTCCATTGATGGTATTTCTGGGAGTATTTTCTTTTTTAAGAAGAGACTTTTTTAAGAAGTTTTGCTCAAGGACCTAGAATTTCTCTGAAAGATTACAGGGTATTCCTGGCATGAATTTGACATTATAGTGCCTGCCAGCTTCAATAACTTATAGTTATTACACATCATCTTACCCAGGAAGATGCCAATATGCCGTATGAATTTAAATTAATATTCAGAAACGTGACTGGTAGGATAATGAAAAGATTTTGGCAGAAGCAGTTGTAGAGTCCTTGACAACTACAGTTGAGAAACTATGCTGAGATGGCTGGGACATCAATTATGAAATAACCTTCCAGCTTGATGTTTTGGGAATTTCACATTTTCCAGTATTCCAAAAGAAAAGACAGATTGTTCCAGTTGTTAAACTTATCTCTCAGGAGATTAAGAATCAAAAATCAGGGCAAAAATGTGAACTGGACACAGGAGAGAGAGGCATGCAGACAGGGATGCTGGTCGACCCCAGCAGTGCAGGTCAATTCTTCAAGCCATAGTCTTTTGTGAGATAGGAGTCAGCAGGAGCTTAGAGACATTGGCTCAACCATCTGGGCATGCATTCATTCTCTCAACTATTCTTGTCCACTTGACCTCTTATGGGAGGATGGGATTTTTCTATCCCTCTTACCGCCTTCCTTTCTTCCCCTTTCCCAGTGAAGACAAAGCCTTGGAAGGACAACAGACAGTTTAAATATCATCCATATTAATGGCCAATATTAGCAAGAAAGACCTGCTTGTCCTGTGCACATCCTGCTTTGAGGAGCCTGAAAGTCTTGTGACTTGTGCTAAGTACAGCAACAGGGACCTAGCTTGGACTTCCTGGATTGCAATGAAGGAAGAATAGTCCTCGTCACTCTGCCAGGAAGGAGCCAGGATTCTGAGGAAAGGGTGAAAAAAATAAAGAAGAGCAGGAGAGAGTGCAGAGAGATCAGGAGACTATGGAGATCTCTGTATGAGGGGATGCTGAAGAAAAAGAAAGGAAATTCTTGGCCCTGCTTTCTGGAAGCCATGTATATTTCTGATTGGCTAAAAATAAAAATGTTTTATTTTTGGTATGGGGCCAGTCAACAGATCCTCAGATTCTTGGGAGTTAGAGTGGAAAGACACAAGGGCTTGTTCGTCCAGGCCCCTAGAGGCCCTTCGTAAGGAGTCTTAGAGACTTTGCAATGGGGTGAACTCCAGCAGCTGAGTCTAAGGACTGACCATCTATTGGACAGGAGAGATTCTTGTGTGACCAAATGGACATGGAAACTTGGAACCTGATGAGAGAAAGAGGCAAAACATTCTCTCATCACTACATGCCAACCCCTCAAGAAGTTTCCACGATCCATTTTTTTTTAGAGCTGGGTTTTAAAACATCTTAATAAATTTGCTTGCTGTGGTAGGCAAAATAATGGCTCCCTACAGATGTCCTTGGCTGGGTCAGTCAGTTTTGCATTACTATAGCACAATACCTGAGATGATTAATTCAAGAAAGGTTTTATTTTGGCTAGTAGTTTTGGAGGTTCTGGTTTTAGACTGGAGGGACACATTACTTTGGGCTTCGGGTGGGTGTGTGCCAGGTAGCAAAAGCAGGAAGCTTATAGTACAGCAAACTATTCCCTTGATGGTCCAAAAGCAAAAGAGAGAAAGAGAATAGGATCAGGTCTCTTAATCCCTTTGAGGGGATGTCCCAAGTGACCTAAGAACATCTCCTTAGACCCGCTTCTTAGGGGTTCCACTTTCTAATGCTCCATTCTGGGGACCAAGCCTTTAACACATCCCAACTATAGCAATTACCCAATTCCTGGAACCTATTAATACATAATCTCACCTGGCAAAGGAACTTTGCAAATGTGATTAAATGTCTTAGGATGGGAATATTATCCTGGATTAATCTGGGTTACCTCAATGTATTAAAAATGTCCTTAGAAGCAGAAGAGGGAAGCAGTAGAGTCAGAGCCAGAGCAGGACATGTGACAGAGGCAGAGGTTGGAGTAAAGTGACACAGGCTTTGGAGCTAGATGAAGGGGCCATGAGCTAAGGAATGTGGGCAGCCTCTAGAAGCTGAAAAGAGCAAGAAAACAGACTCCTCCCCTCCTCCACCCGAGCCTACAGATAGAGTGTGGCTGACTTCTGACCTTCAGAACCGTAAGGTCATCCATGTGTGTCTTAAACCACTAAGTTTGTGGTCATCTGTTACAGTAGCCATATGAACCTACTAGACCCACCTTTAACCAGAAGATTACCTGTAAAGAGGATGGACTGTTTTCATATCCCTTAGAATTATAAAATGTTATCTTGGGAAGGCAAAACAAAGTACAATTAACAGATAGGATATAGGACTTGCCCCCAAATAAGTGAATTCTTACCTACTAACATCCTATTTTTTTGCAGCATAAGAATGTGAGGGAGAACCTTGTATTTGTCTGTGCAAGAGCCAGTAGCCCTGTGGATGGGGTCTATGCATACCTCATCCCCTGTGAGCACTGAGGCTCAGTCTGCCTCTGGACAGTGTTCTCTCCTTTTCTGCCCAGCACCCTTGAACTAGTCCTCCTCTGCTCGGTGAGTCTCCACTAAGCTCTGCCACTGTGCAAGAAATCCTTCTTAGAGAGTCAACAGATCTCCTCATCCTGACTCACTGGGCAGCAGGTTATATGCTAGCCCAGGTAACCCAGCTATGGAGGGCCGTTCAAGCATTGGTGACAGACCTGTGTGACCCCAAGCTTCATGGGGCAGTGTTGTATCTTTCCAGTGCCAGGAGGTTTCCAGGAGCCCCTGATGACTAGGACTACAAGTGTCCCAGAGAGGCAGGATACCATAACTGAGAGATCATCTCTGTCTTACTTCCTACTGCAAAAACATCATGAAAGTAATACAGCTATTTGTTCTCCTGTCCTCAAAGCACACTTGGGGTCTTTGCAGGTCTGGGTTTCTCTCACCTTTTGCAGACTGATTTTTTTCAAAAGTTTAGGTCAGTGACTCAGGAGACTGAGGCAGGAGAATTGCAAGTTCGAGGTCAGCCTCAACAATTTAGTGAGGCCCTCAGCAACTTAGTGAGACCCTGTTGCAAAATAAAAAATAAAAAAGAGCTGGATATGTCGTTCAGTGGTAAATCATCTCTGGGTTAAATTCCCAGTGCAAAAAGAAGAAGGAAAAAAGGCTAGGTTAAAGAGCTCAGTGACTTCTGGGGGAAGGAGCCATACTAGTTTCTTGTAACTATAACAAATCACCACAAACCTGACACGAAAAACAAGCTTATTACCTTATAGTCCCGGAGGTCAAAAGTCTGAAATTCACAGGGCTGGCTCCTTCTGGAGCCCCTGGGGAGAATGTGTCCTCACTTTTCCCTGTTCCTAGAGGCCACTGACCTCCCTTGGCTGGAACCCCTCCCACCCTCCTCGCTCTGCCCCTTGCTTCTATCATTCCATGGCCATCTTCTCTAAGGTACAACCCACCTGGACAATGCAGGGCAACCACTTTGAGTTTCTTAATTGAATCACATCTACAAACTCCCTTTGTCATAAGGTGCATTCCTAGCTTCCAGGGATTAGGGTATGGGCATTATTGGGGGCCATTACTCAGAGGTCTAGGGGCTTGGAAGTGAGCAGTGGATAGAGTGGGTGGACTTCCCCTCCCATCCCATGCCAGGGAGTCCCCTTTAGGTAACAGGGCTTCTCACAGGATGATTAGAAGGCCAATCCCCAAGCCTTAGGGCTATAGCTCCATCCAAGCTTTGCTCAGAAAGAATGTCTGTCCACCCTGATGAACTCATAAGAAGACAGCAATTGTATGAGGATCTGCAGTATCACTCAGGATGGCAGAAAGCCACAGACCTTCCGCCAAATTTCTAAATAGACATTTTTTCCCTCCAAACAATAGATCTGTTTTATTTATTTATTTATTTTATGTGGTGCTAGGGATCAAACCCAGCACCTCACACCTGCTAGGCAAGAGCTCTGCCACTGAGCTACAACCCCAGCCCTCTAACTAGATTCTTAGAGTACCTGGGGGAAGCAGAGGGGCACCCAAAGAACTGACTGATAGTGAGTTTCTCACTACCTTGTCAAGCAGAGTTTCAGAACTATGTTTGAATTAGAAAAAAAAATGTAGTAACAGGACACATTCTGTTCCTGAATATGAAGAATAAATTCAAACCTTTTTGGAAATGAGATGTGGTCAGTCTGCAGAAAATACTGAGATGTATCCACTTGCCCATCATATCATGATTTCTTACTTTATAGAAAAACGCATGTTTTCCTCTTCAAAGCCCCAATGTCTCTCTCTTTTCCAGTTTAGGGAAAACCACAAAGACTAGCCTCCGGTGGTTTGGCCCCTCTAATTTCAGTCAGTGTCCAGTGGGCCATCTGAGAGAGCCCAGGCTCCTGTCATAAGAATGTATCATCCTCCCCGCAACTTTAGTTTCCCTCCTCAGAATGAGGCATGTGGTTTTGCTTGTGAGGACTGCCAGGATATCCGGTTTTCATCCTTGAACTCTACAGATGGCCTTCAGCCAGTGACTGACAGGGGTAAAAGCTGGGAGTGGGTGGTTGGTGGGCTAGGGGTTGGCCCCCAGCATCTCTAGGTGAGCAGAAAATCTGAGGTGACACAGAGCAGATCAAACAGGGAACAGGCCAGGCTTGTTTATAAGACAGAGTGGACATTCGATTATTGACATGACTACAACAGCCTCTCCATTGGAAGGGTGGTGGCTGTAAGGATGGCCCTAACCTAAGAAGGGCATTAGCCTTAGTAACTCCACTTTGAAATAAAACTGCAGTCCCCACCAGGCACACCCACGGAGCCCTCCGATATGGTCATCAGGCACAGCCTGATAAAGCAAGTCACTTTCCAGAACCCTGATGAAACTCAGAGTGAAGTCTCTGTCATTTGCCTTCACCCTGATAAAGGCAGAAGGTGAGAGTTCAGAGTGGAGACCACCAGACCAGATGGCTTGACCTCAGAATGAAAGACGTCACTGAGAGATCGAGTAGCAGCTGATTGAGATTGAAAGGATGGTGAGAAGCCCCAAAATTTAGTATAAATGATGGAGCAAATGAACAGACATCCAGCCAGCCGACACTGATGCACACAAGCCTGAGAGCCTGATGAGGACCTGGACTGGTAGCCCAACTCTTCTCTGTGTTGTTCTCACCGCTCTCAAACTCTACAGCAGCCTCTTGACATTCTCCCTAGGACCGCCTCCTCAGCCAGCCATCAGCTCCACCCCAGGAGAAGCCTGCCTTGGTTCCTGATCCGATCATCAGGTCTGAGTGAGTGTGCATCTGCTGGACTTAGAGCCTAAGGTTTGAGACTTCTGATCTGACACTTGAGCTTAGCATGCAGAGGGACTGTCTGTCATGAGCCTGTCATGATTAAGAGTATTTGCAGGGTTTTAGAATTAATCAGAATTGTTTGCTATGGATTGATCATGTCTACTGCAGTGCCTAGCATTAAGAACTGTCATTTTCTTGATTAAAAACCTATAGAGTAAAATTGTACTGAGTCATCTGAGTGAATAAAGCATTAAAAAAGGGCAGAAGCACGTGGACACTCTTTATTTCTCCCCCTGGACTGCATAAGTCGCACCTTTGCTCATCGCGACGGTGGCATCACCCGTTTCCACGGGGGAAATAACCCGTATGCTGCTCAGGTCCACTTAGAGAGTCTGGGAGGGAGAGCAGAGGCTGGAATGTCATGGCCACTGGAGGGAGTGGCCTTATGTAGAGGCAGGCTGCGGGGCAGAGTCTGGAGCCAGAAAGCCACCGTGCCATGGCTCTGAAAGGCAACAGAACTGTCAAAAGTCCAGAAAATGAAAAAGCCTGGCCTTGGAAAGAATTGCCTGGGGTACGGAAAGGACACAGAGGCAGCAAGATTACAGAGGCTGTGGAGAAATCTGTCCCGTGAGACGGCCCAGCAGGGGGGCCCTGGTGGTATTCATGACTTGTGATTCGAAGGGATCATAGTAACGATCTGGGATTTCTCTTCCACAGTGGCCATTTCCCTCACTGACCCCTCACGACGGCTATTAGGAAAGGAGTTCTATTCACATCCTCATGGTGAGGGTGAGAAACGGAAGCACAGAGGAAGTTTAAGTAACTTGCCGAGGATCCCCAAGCCTTTCCCCCGGGGGCCCCAACCCACAGTCTGAGCCGGCAGTCCACTCTCTCGACTACCAAACTGCCGCTGCCGCAACCTGAAGCGAGGCAGGCGACACTCTATTCCTTCGCAGGGAGCGGGGTTTGGAGGGCTGAAGGGGAGCAGAAGCCACCTGGGCTCCATGTCTGGGTAGACAGGAGCACAGCACCGAGAGCTGGGCCCAGCTGAGAGGAGCCAGGTCAGCAGGAGGGGCACGCTGAAGCAGCACCCAGAGCTCTTGCCCTCGAGGTGTGAGGGAGTCTTGGGGGAGAGTCACAGATCTAATGTCCAACTTGGCTGCAGGTGGCCCCTTGATGGGCTTCAGGACTGCGTGTCCTACATGAACAATTTCCAGTTTTTACCAGTTGATTTTCATGTAATTAAAACAAAATTGTGACAAAATATCCATATTTTACTTTTTAGATAATTTTTAACCATACAGTCTAGTGACATAAAGTATATTCACATTTTTGTATAACCATTATCACCGTTCATTTCTAGAACTGTCCAATCTGCCCAAACTGAAATTCTGTACCCATTAAACAGTAGCTTCCCATTCTCCACTCGCCCCAGTCCCTGGCAATTACCACTGCTGTTATTTTGGCAAATCTGTGTCTATTCCCAACCATGTAGTGTCTCCATGAAGTTAACTACTTTAGATACCTCATGTAAATGGAATCAACCAATATTTGTTGTTTATTGGGTTATTTCAGTCAGATAATGTCTTCAAGGTTCATTTATGCTGTGGCATGCATCAGAATTTCACTTCTTTTCAAGACTGAGTAATATTATGTTGCTTGCATATGCCACACTTAGTCCATTCATCCATCAACGGACCCTTGGGTTGCTTCTACCTCTTGGCTACTGGGTCTGATGCTGCATTGGGCATGGGTGTACAAATGCGTCTTTCCGTCTCAGCTTCAATTCTGGTCTATACCCAGAAGTGGAGTTGCTGAATCATATGATAATTCTATGTTAATTTTTTGAGGAACCACCACATTATTTCCCACAACAACTGCACTGTTCTACTTTCCCACCAGCCCTGCACAGGGGTTCCAATTTCTCCACTTCCTCGCCAACCCTTGTTATTTGTTTTGTTTTGAAAATAACACCCTAGTGGTTGTGTTGCCAGAATATTTTAAGAAGGTATAATTGGAATCACAGTGTCTGTATTTTTGTCTTGTGCCTTTTTTTTTTTTTTTTTTTTTTGTAGCTGAGGCATGTTATTGTTTGAGGCATTATATTCATTTTCACTCTTGTAGTAGAGTCCACTGAATGACTTGTCAAGACCATATTCTGTTGCTAATGGACATTTGTGTTGTTTTCACTTGGGGCCATTTTGAGGAAAGATGTTCGGAGTCTTCTTGCCCATTTCTCCTGTGCACAACACTGTCCGTGTGAGTTTCTCTACAGTGCATCTCTCACAGAGTTGAGTTTCTGCATCAGGGTCTTTGCCCACCTGTTGTGAGAGGTGGCTGTCCCTAACTCACATTCCCATCGGCAGTGCAAGAGGTCCTGCACTTGTTTCCTCACAACTGATATCTGTTAGAACTGTTCACATTTTGTGACAGTATTACATTGTAGTCTTACTTAGTATTTTCTCAGTGAAAAATTACATTGGGAAGCTTTTCATATGTTTACCAACTATATGGATTTTCCCCACTGCAAAGTTCTTGTTTGTTTTGCTTATTTTTAGACTTAATTATCTTTTTTCCTACTGATTTTCTTATTGCTAGGAGTCCTTTACATACTTGGATATAAGTACACTGCCAGTTCCCTGTTTTTCCTATATTTTCCTCTACTCTGTGGCTCTCACTTATGCTATTTCCAAGGTGTCTTTTAATGAAGAGAAGTTTCTTCAGTACCACTGAATCTGTCATTCTTTTCATTATGGCTAATGCCTTTGTGTCTTTCTTATGATTCTTTCCCTATTCTAAGGTCATGATATTCTGCTTTGTATTATCCCAGACATTTTAACTGGTCCTCTTGCGCTCAGCCTTACCTCTATCTCTTCTTTCTGAGATTAGATCTAGATGCCTGAGCTGTTCTGGGTTCCAAAACACCAGGAACCCTTCTGTTCCACCTATTGATGACCAAGACTTTGACTTTCTCTGATCTGCCTTTGAGCTGTTAAAACGTACTTTCACCTGTTTTCCTTGTTGTCTTGGTCCCTGTAAGTTTCTATCATGTACTGTGATTATCACCTTGGTAGTCACGCTGTCATGTTAGTGGTACTTCAGGAGGGAAAGGCAATACATCTAAGTGTTCTCATCTGTATGTTTCAGGGGAAGCCACAGCAGCATTAACTATAATAGCAAACAAAACTGGAGACCACCTAAACATCCAAGCTCTTTGCTTAAAGTACTTCTTTGCTCAAATTACTTGGATACCAAGAAAAACAAATGGTCACCTTCCCTAAGGGTGTGGATGGTGGAGTCCTTTCCGTTCCTTGTCCCCCAGGCTGTTGTAGACCACAAGTTTGCTGAGGCCACATGGGCAGGTGTCATCTTCCAGGACAAAGACAAACAGGAATGGATGTGTCCTTCTCATGTTAGTTCTGTGAGTGCTGAGGTCTTTTGTGTGAGAAACTCATACTAATTGAAGGAGAGGACTGAGAAAGGATAAGGGAAGGAGATGCTGTCATGCTATAAAACTCTTTCCCTCCTGGAACCTTAAGCTATGGCTAAATAAGAGAGCATCTCCAACGCAGTGGCTTACAGTGGCCCCTGTTCATTGCTCACAATCCTGCGCTCCGCTCCGCAGTCTTAGGTAGGGTCACCCTCCTGCAGTCTCACCTGTAGGCTCACCTGGAGCTGCAGGGTCTGAGAAGTCCTCCTTCGCATGCCGTGGGGGTGGCCATTGGCCAGGGAGCCTCAATTTTCTTCCTCTCCAGTAGGATAACTCGGGCGGAGGAAGTCTCTCAAAGGTCAGGCCCCCAGGTGCACGAGGTTTATCAGGCCTCTCTGTGGGCGGCACGTTCTGGTGCCCATTGGCCAGAGCAAGTCACATGGCCACGCCCAGCACCCTGTGGGAGGGAACTACCCCGCCACAGGTACGCAGGTGTGATTCCTTAGAGGCTATGATTAGTGTAACAACTTTCCACAGGCACTTAACCAGGTGTAGCCCTGAGGCCCCAAATTCCAATAGGATCTTTCTTTCTTTCTTTGACTACTGATAAACTTGGAATAGAGGAGAATTCACATTTGCATCAGTTTCAAAAGCAAGGATAAGTTAAGATCAGGCCAGAACATCCTTATACAAAATACATCTATGATGATGTGAGGGAAAAAAAAAAGAAAAAGAAAGAAATGTGGCACATGAGATTGGGTAGAGAGAGGTGATGGGAGGGGAGGGGAGGGGCAGGAGGGATAGGAAGGGCAGCAGAATAAAATAGACACTAGTATTGCTGTATGTATATACGTGTCTGTATAACCAATGTGATTCTGCAACTTGTACACTTGGAAAAATGAGAAATTATACCCCATTTGATTCAAATGTATGATATGTCAAGATCATTGTACCCTCATGAGCAACTAATAAAAAAAACCTGGGGGAGGGATAATTATGTAGAGGGATCTGTTTATCCTGATTGAAGCTTCCAAGTCCATCAGAGCAGTGTAGACCATAGTAGAAAGTTAAGACACAGGAGACCCCTTTACTCCCTCTTCCCCTGCCGGTGTGAGTGGCATTGAGCTGGGCATTGTTTGGTTTTTTCATATCTTCAAGATGTTCATAGAACTAGTCAGAATGGGGCAAAGGAGTTTTGGGTTGGGGATTTTCTACTGGCTGTTTCTAATTACTGAGGACGAGCTGATTGGAAACCATGCCCCTATATTGACAACTATAGAGTAATTCCCTCCTGAGTCCCTAATTCTTCTGCAAGGTGCATGTGTCTACCTGTTGTTCTCAAATGCTAGTGTTTGCTCAGGCTGGGACATTATCCAAGAGGTGTGTGGTGGAAAAGTGGCTCTCATACATTTTGGGAGGTTTAAGCTCTTTCACTGGGACTCATGACATTTCTGAACCATTTTCCTTTACCCTCCTCCTTGCCCAAAATTTAAATAGAGGAAATAAAGACCTCATCCCCCAGATGTGAGTGGATGAGCCATGGTAAGAGATGCTATCAGTTCATTACTAGCCCAAATCAGTTTGACAATGTCCTGTTGATTTCTGAATCCGTCAGGGTTCAAGGAGAAGCCCTTGGTTCATGCAAGTTGGGTAATTTGAGAATTTCACAAAAAGACTTGCATCTCCTATCCTTGTCCCTGACTCACGCTCCATGCCCCACCTCTGACTGCAGCGCCAGTGGACAGCCCGGGGAAGGAGCCGTTTGCCTGGAGCAAATGGCCCTCATTCTGGGCAAGCTTAGCCTGTGTTTTTGCCCCAGAATTTCTCTGACACTACAGAGACCCACAGGCTGCGGCAGTTTACCCAACAGACGCATGCACAGTCTTGGACCTGCGGAGATCATCTTACCATGGGGGCAGCCTCCACACAGGGCATGGGAGAACCCCTGTGAATATTGCCTTCATCTTGCAAGTGGGAATTCTGACGCTCAGTCATGTTCCCACACAGGGTCCCAGTGGGCTCCAGTCCTAGCTGCTGTCTCCTTGCCTTGGCTTTCTCTCAGTCCCAACCTGCAAGATGAAGGAAATATTCACAGGGGGAAAACTCCTACCCATGGACCTTGTCTTGGGCTGCATTTCTGGGGAATCAAGGTCAAGACACAGATCTTTACTGAGGCATAGGAAGAATGTCCCATTCCCCAAATTAATTTTTTTATTTTTGTATTAATTGCTCAAAACATTACAATGATCTTGACATATCATACATTTGATTCAAGTGGGGTATGAATTCCTTTTTTTCCACGTGTACGGATTGTAGTATCACATTAGTTTTACAGCCACGTTTATACATACAGCCATATTAGTGTCTATTGTATTCTGCTACCCCTCCTATTCCCCCCCTCCCGTCCCTTCCCCTCCCATTACCTCCATCTACCCACTCTATGACACTTTTCTCTCTCTCTTTTTTTTCCCTTCCTCACACCATCTTATATGTAATTTTGCATAACAATGCCACTCCCCAAATTTATATCATGAATCCTCATTGTCACTGTATTTTGAGAGGGTGGCTTAGAGAGGTAATTAGGTTAAATGAGATTGTGTAGGTGGGGTCTTTCATCAGTAGGACCCGTACCTTTCTGAGAGGAGGAAGAGACTCCAAGAGGATCTGCAGAGACAAGGCCACATGAGGACACGGAGTGAAGCTGCCTGTTTGTAAGCCAGGAAGACAGCTTCACCAGAAACCAACCTCGACAGCACCTTGATCTTGGACTTCTGGCATCCAGAACCGAGAGAGAAAGGATTTCTGCTGCGTGAGCCTCACAGTCTTTGGGGTTTTGTTAGGGCAGCCCTAGAAGACTAATATAACAGATAATTAGAAGCTGCTTTTGTGAAAAACACTGACTCTTCATTTGGACCTCCAGTTGCCCAGTGGTAACAAAAGGCAGGGTGAAGCCTGGCATCTCTGCCTTCATTTTGTATCTGCTCAGATCTGCGGGTAGGCCTTCATCATTTAAGGAATGTTCACCTAAACACTGGTAATGTAAGGTTTATTAGCCCTCAGTTTACCTGACCTATCTCATCCCCCTTCAAGACTGAGGACACCAAGATAAGAGTAAGAGATATTTTCAAGATTTGTAGTAGTCTTGTTCCAGCTCCTGGGGTGGAGCCTAGAAGTCCCCCCAGTCATCGCTCTTTCCCTTCCAGGAATAGCGGAGCCTTGCAGGCAGGTCACCCCACGGTCTCATGGGAACTGAATTGCACCCTTCGGGATGACAGTCTGATAAATAAGCATCCTGAAGCAACAAATGCCCCCTCAAGTGACAAGGACTGCTCCAGAGTCACCTCACGGAAGCAGAACTGACCTAATGGTCAACCAGACCACAGCTTGGCCAAGACTGATCAATTGTGCATACCTCTTGCCACCTCTTCCCTAGTGTACCCTAAAGCTGTGCCAGTACCCCAAGGGCAGGACTGAGATGCTTGATCTCACGTTGCTTCCCCAACATGGCCTCATTGGTTAAAGTTCCTGTCCTGCTTTTCAGTATTACTTCTTCCATTTGGTTCTTGGGGCAAGTGGCTGGACCTGACTGGGAAGGATCCTTCTTGCCCACTCCAAGCTTCTGATGGTTTCTGGCCACCCTTGGAGCTCTTTGGCTGGTGATAGTGTCATTCCAACTCTTGCCTATGTCTTCACGTGGTTGTGTCCCTGTGTGTATGGTACATCTAAGTCTGAGTCTTCCTCTCCTTGAAAGGACACTGGTTGTTGGATATAGGACCTGCATTTATCCAGTATGGTTATATAATTTGATTGCACTTATAAAGATCCTATTTTCAAACATCCCAAGTACCAGCCATTAGGACTTCAATGCATTTGGGGAAGGGTTCACAATTACCCACCATAGGCCACAAGTCTGGGATTTTTTTTTTTTTTTTTTTATAGCAGGAATTAAGGAGAGCAGTGTCTGAGTAAGAGATTTGGGTCTTGAAATCCTTTCAGTTTGGGGGGACCACCCCACCCCCAAAGCTTTAGTAGTTCTCAACTGGAGACTAGAATTCACCTTTGCAGGAAGACAATCTTTTTGCTTTGGGAAAATATACTGAATGCCCTTTTATTTATACAAACTAAAGCAAATATCCTGTTCTGAAATAAAGTGGTTTCAGATAAAGCAACTTGTATGATAATTTAAAAGTCTATCTCCGTTAAGGGCACATTCCCATCTTGTAGTTTGCTTGTGGAAAAGCGATTGGGCCTAGATACTGGGTAGGGCAAGAATGGTTTCGAGTGCATTTGCATTGTTAGGGTAGGCATGGGAGAAGTGAGTGCTGGAGGAATTACAGGTGCTGCACTCTGGAGCCAGGCTGAAGGCTAAGGAGGAGTTTATCCTGAGGCCACCACAGTGCATTAGAACCAGCCATACAGACTTGTAAAACCAATTGAAAAAGTTTCAGGAATTTTGCAAGCTGATTGATCAACTATCATTTAAAATTAAATTATAAAAGATTATAATTTTAAAAACTATATTTAAAAACTAATAATTATTTTACTGCATTTTCCTATGAGTATTCTTGGGTTTGCTGCATGGCGCGGGTGTGGGGAGATACTCTATAAGGCTGTCATGCCTCTGCGCGTCTCTTCCCAACTCCCACTCAGTGACATCGCAGTGGAGACCTTGAAACCTATCACAGGGGAGATTCACAATTACAATCACTCGGCTTCAGCCCCCTCCAGCAGGTCGGTAAACATTTACAGGAGCCCACTGCCAGAGGACACGGTGGCAGTGTTTGACCTGCTGACTCCGGCAGTTGTCTGATATCCAATGCTATTTGTTTTTTCTGGGCTGGAAAAGCATGCACAGCAAGCAAGCAGGCACATGTCTATGCTTGGAATCAGCAGCCTGGAGAGGCAGGTGACAAGGTGTCAGAGGGAAAGTAGAGGAGATGGAGCCCAGATCAGAGCTGACACTTCTCGGGGTCTGTGCAGTGGCCGGGCCCTATTGACTTAATCCTGTCCTGAGGCCCCCCAAATAAAAAACAGTCTGTGTAAACATGGCTTGAGGAGTCTCAGGAGCAGAATCAAAGAGACCTGAGTGAGGACTGGGTCACCTGTCATCCTACAGGAAGGGGTTCCACCTGTTTCTAAACAGACTGACAATGTCAAAGTTCCAGAAAGCTCCCAGAAGTCATTTCTATAGGTTTTCTCAGGACCTTTAATAATCTCATGTGCCCCCATGATTCTCTAAGAGAGGTGCCTTTTATAGCAACTCCCAAAGTTATCTGTCCACAAAATGAACAGCTCATGGCTGAGGCTCCACAAAACACATTTTGGAAGGTCCTGAACTAGATTCCTGGGTTTCATGGAACCTGCCTGGCCAGTTGAAGTTTTCCAGCTCTGTTACAGTTAAGTGATCTTTAAGAATCACTTAAGATCCTTAAGATCCTGTTTGTTTCCCCACACATGGTTGTGCTTAATGGTACCCTAACTAAGGACCCTTCTTCATCACCACCACCAAACCAAACAAAAAATACCATGGGAAGAATTCTTTGTGAATGATTTCAAAAGGAAGAGAAAACTAGAATATGGACATGTCCATCATGTGTCCAGAATGTATCAATGAGGGCAAAATTGCTAGATTTAGCAAATAAAAAGACAGAATATTCAGTTAAGTTTGAACTTAGGATAAACAAGGAATAATTTTTAGTTTATATGTTGTTCTCATGCAACATTTGTGAGGTACACAAGCCAAAATCTTATATATTGTTTATCTGAAAATGTAACTGGGCAGCCTGTATTTTCCTGGCAACTCTGATGGGAGCTTGCTTTTTAGGGAATGCTGTGAGGTCTTTGGAAGGCAGTTCTGGTGGAAAGTGAATAAATTTTTGAGTCAGATAGTTCTGGTGGGACTAGTTTGAATGCTCAACTAGCAATATGGGTGAGTTACTTTACCTCTCTGACCCTTGATTTTCCCAGCCACAAATAATGCTGGGGGTAATATTTTCTTCATAAGATAGCTGATAGGATTAAATCTGAAGATGCATGAAATCGACTTTACTGCAGTGATTATTAGCACACAGTAGTTGTTTCACTAATATCAGTTCTACTCTCCTCAAACTGTTTCCTTTTGTTTGAGGGACGTATGATCAAACAATTTTGTTGGAGTCCTAAAGGATAAGGTGAATTTGTGGGGCTTCCGTAGTTCTAAGGCAAGGAGCTAATGCACAGCTTCTCGTTACTCCCTGCACAGCCCTTCACACCTGAAGACCTTAAGAGACACACCCAGAAGCCTTTCCAGGGAGACTCAACCAGCCCTGCGTTTCCTAGTAATCCACATGTCCACGAGTTCTACTGGAGACACAATTGACCCAAATCTTCCAGAAGCTTCTGTGTTTCATTTGCAAATGCTGATTTTACAGGCAGTGTTTTGTTCTCTTGGCTTTCCAACACTGCTGGATAACAGGCCGTGGAGGACAGAGGCAGCCTGCCCCAGGTGGTGCTTCTCCTCTGTGTCTTTCTCTGTCACTCTGTTGCTGAACACATTTTCAATTTCCCAAGCTAGTGAAGAAGAACTGCAAAATTGATGCTCCAAAGAGCGGGAGCACTTCAAGCTGTGCGTATTCTTCTCTATCCTGGCTTGTATAATTATTTTGATTACCAAGCTAATTCTCTAATTACGTTGCATTTGGACCAATGCTAATTATTTAACATTAGTTTGTAGCCTGTGTGGACTGACTGGGAAACAAAAATCATTGTCTTGGGCAAATGAGGGGAATTAGAAGGAAATTTGGGGCAACTCACTATGCTAAATCTGTTGTGCATTATTCTAAAAGTAGATAATGGATCATGTAGACAGATAACTTACGAAAACAAAAACAAAAGCAAGCCATTTCCTAGAAGAGAAAGGAGATCAGTCCAAGGCTGCCATCGTTCTAATTATGGCTCTGGTTTTCCCCAGAGCACAGGAATCTTCACATTCTTTTCAAAATGCGGTAAGGAAGCAGAGAGGTTCCTGTTAATGAAAATACAACCTCATTTGAATGTTTAAAAATACCTCTTGAGCATAGGACCAACTGCTATCTTACCTACTGGGTAGATGATAAGGATGTTGTTTGTAACAGTTTTAATTAAGTAATAAGAAGGAAAAAGACATAATTTAAGAGTGTGATTACCCAAATTACCCAGAAGAATACTTTATCTCTCCTTATTGATTTTTTACATAGATCTAAAACCTATAGAACCCTTGCTTTTAGGAAGTAAAACAAAATGAGCAAAACAAACTCTGTTCATCATTAGCTAAACTATTTTTAGAATCAATTTGTGGAAAATTCCAGGGGCTGGCGGGGATGTGGAGTGATCACATTGCTCTGCTGCACACACACACACACACACACACACACACACTATGCCTCAAATTTGTTAAAATCCAACTGCCAAAGTGGGCAATGGTGTTAGGAGGTGGGACCTTTGGGGTGATTAGGCATGAGGGCAGAGCCTTCATGAATGGAGTTATTTTTCTTATAAAAGAGGCCGGGGGTGGGTGTGGAAGAGGGCCAGAGAACAGCCTGGCCCCTCTCACCATGTGAGGACATAGCAATAAGTGGGCCGTCTGGGACCCCAAGGGGCCCTCACCAAAACCCACTGTGCTGGCCCCCTGATCTTACTATTCCAGCCTCCAGGACTGTAAGAAATAGATTTCCATTTTTATGGGCCACTCAATTAAGTGGGTTTTTTTGTTTTTTTTTTTTTAGGGGGTGGGCTATGAAGGGTTTTTGTTTAATACTTCTGAAAAGAATGAATATACAAAGAATTAAAACAGGAAAAAGCATTGGTTAAACACTAATGAATCTACAAGATTAGGATTTGGGGAAGGTGGAAAAGATTACCTAAACATTTTTTAAAAACTGGAAACTGCAATCAAATAAGCTGGGAAAAAAATCCCTATTAACTCTTATGAAGAGTCTCTACAAGACTCTTGCCATGATTTTCATTAGAGAATATCAGTGGGCTAGGGGGCCTCATATGCAAAACAGAAATAAGGGGATTCCCAACTGGTCAGTCCCCTTGTTGGTAAATGTTCTCCCACGCTATCCACATGCCTCAGTTAAGTTTTAATATGGAAAAATTTAATTTCTGGAGCGACCAATATGTATTTTAACTTTCATCATATAAAACCCCTTCAATTTTATGAAAAAGAAAAATAAAACTGCTATTTTGTTATAGCAGCCCAAAGGAACTAAGGCAATATACTTACTATACAATCCAGTTACCTTCCTTGGTGTTTCTCTGAAGGACATAACACCAATGTTCATAAAAATGTTGAGAGTGATTTTATTCATAACTATCTTAAACTAGAAATAACCCAAAGGTAGCTCACTCGTAAATGGATAAACGAGTTATAGTACAATCAGGCAAAAAAAAAAGAACACCATATGAACAAAAAATCCCACCCAAAATGATACTACTCAGAAACAAAGGGAACAAGCAAAAAACACAACTTACGCTAAAGTGAGAGAAGCCAGACCTAAACACCTACACACTGTACCATTCCGTTGATATGACCTTATGGGAAAGAGAGATAGCAGATCAGAGGTAGCCAGGGGCTGCGACAGGGGAGGCATCTGACATCAGAGGAACAGGAGGGAGCTGTGAGCAATGGTGAAGCGTTCTGTTTTGGCTGCGGCAGTTCCAGGACTCCATGCTTTTATCAGAATACAGAGATATAGACCTTTAGATGGTGCATTTCACTGCATGTAAATGATACTGACTCAAACTTATTATTTTAAATGAGTCATTTTGTGTCCTCATAGGTATCATGCCAATGGTGAATAGATTTCCATTAAAACCTGATGCAAGCAAGCTTGGGAAGGAAGGTGGGCAGGTGGCAGGAAGGAGCAGGTCCTCCCCTTTTCTTCAAGTAACTAGCCAGCTGCTGCCCTGCCGCTCCTTTCTCTGTGTGAGCAACAGACAGATGCACTGAGCTGACGGGGCCCGTGTTTGAAGGTAGTGTCTTGGAGAACAGTGGCCACCGTCTGCCCGTGATCGTAGATGTCTTCCATCCTACAGACACCTGCTCATTGTCCACACCATCCATGGATGTCCAGACCTGAAGTGCCAAGTAACTTCTGAGTTTTTATTTGTTTGCTCAGCTTTAGAGACCTCTCAAGCATGTCACAGTGGCTGTTCATTACGGATGCTGTAATGACTGCCATCTTGGATACAGATCTATAGGGCCCTGCAGCCTACAGCTGGTGGGGTGCAATAAGGATAAATGCCCATCAGCTACTGCGAGGGGGTTGCTCACCCTTCTTATATAGCATATCAATATCTGCTTGCCCGAGCTGCTGAAAACAGAATGATCAGTATCATCTCATTTACAGAAAGGAATCTTTTCTGGGGTATAGAGCCAACTAACTTTATGTGAAAGATATTGTACTGGTCCTGAGTTTCCGGAGAAATAGAACCAATAGGATCTATCCATTTATTGACTGGGAGAAATTTATTACACAACTATCAAGGATGAGCAGTCCCACAATCTGCCACAGGAAATTGGAGGCTCAGGAAAGCAGGAGGTGATTAGAGGCCTGAGAGCCAGAGCACTGGGGACAGAAGGCTGAGGCCCAGTGTGAATAGGTATGATGCTGGGGATGGGAGCCTTTGACGAGTGACAGTAGCAATAAAACTGAGCCAAATAGAACGGACACACAGGCAAACCCTGAGCTGGGGGTTTAACCTCAAGGAGAGAGGAGACAGCACTGAGAAAGAGAAGGTTGCTCTTGGAATAAAGAAGGGATGCACCTTTTGTTGGGTAGCTGAGGTGGGCCAGGGTCTGGTTGATCATTATCTCAGTTTGGATTTTGCTAAGTGGATTTTAGCAAAAGATCATTATCTCAGTTTGGATTTTGCTAAGTGGATCTTTTGCTAAGTGAATTCCTTATTGCCTGAGGGGGCAACCTAGTTCCCACCAGATGATTGCTCCTGCTCAGAGGGGTAGCCTCACTCCTGTCCTGGGGTAATCGCTCCCATTTGGGGAGTGATCTCATCATGGGGTGGTCTGTCTAAGGACTCTGCTGTTCCAGGAGGGTGTAGGACAATGACTGACGACTTCTAGGTCTCTCTCCCGGGCATCTGGAACAGGATGTTGTGAAAGCAGGCAGCTGGATGTCCCTGAAAATCTTGAAAATACCTTAGCGATTCTTATCTTGGGGTCCTCGGTTTTGAGGGGGGCGAGATAGGGTGAGTAAACTTAGTGATAATAAACAAACCTTATATTGCCAGTTTTTAGACAGACATTCCTTAAGTTTGACAGGTCTATAGGTGGAAGACCTCGGAGTGCCTCTGTTCTTTGTCCTTGTGTAGTCCCTAATGGTCCCTACTGGGCACAGTGAATTCAACCTTTTTCTACATTTTGTGTACTCAGGCCCTCGTGGTCTGGAAGCTGCCTACCCACCCTGGGAAGGCCATCTGCTTGGCTCAGTCCACTGACTCAAATGCCAGCCTCATCCAGAAACCCTCTCACAGACACACCAGGAATGACGTTTGAGATCCGGCATCCAAGGCCCAGTCAAGTTGACACAGAAATTAACCACCACAGATACAAAATTTCTAGTGCAAAATTGTAGGACTTACTAATTAATTTGGAAAACTAATGAAAAGTTGGAAGTTTAAAAAAAATATTTCCATTGTTGACTCTCTCTACCTAAGTTCAACTCTAGTGTACATCATTTTTTTTATATACCTAAAAGCAGAAAATTTTGGGTATAAACATGACCATTTACCCACATGGTCATTATAATGGCCACTGAAAATTTTGAAGTTTGGGTGCACACCCCACTGCTAGCTTTGTGAACTCGGGAAATTTGTTAACCATCCAAGCCCAAGTCCTCTTTTAAAAAGATAATAATAATCACTCATAGATTTGCTGTGATGATTCAATGAGCAAATATTCATATAGCAATAGGTGCACTGGGAACTGGTAGCTGTTAGCCATGGCTGGCATGAAGGGGGCCCTCTCCTTGTCTTGAGTACACTTTACATTCTTGTTTTCCTCTCTAATAGAGCTGCCAATGGTTGCTGCTGCTGCCCCCTCCCCATCGGCAGCCACCAACAGTGGTTTAGGTCAGGAGCAGAGGCCACCATCAGTGCCAAGAGGTCTGGACTCAACATCAAATGACAGCTTAGTGTCAGTGAAGGTCCTGACCCAGAGCTCAGGGTCCTGGCTCTGTTGCCACACCACACTCCAGTCATGACATCTGAACCCTTGCATGGCCTAAGGTTCGTTTCTTTTATTGTCAGAAATTGTTGTCTTGTCCCTTCTTGACCTTCTGACTCAGAGTCAGCCCGGGGTTAATAGAAGTAGAAGGCAAGAAATAATTTTGGGTATAAACATGACCATTTACCCACATGGTCATTATAATGGCCACTGAAAAATTTGAAGTTTGGGTGCACACCCCACTGCTAGTTTTGTGAACTCGGGAAAAAATACCTGTTTTAAAAGGGGAAGGACATACGAAGAATATTAAAACAGTCCTACTTGCCCCCCAACGTCTTCCCAGAACAACCTTGAATTGCGACCTCTTCTTGCTGTGGCGACCACCTAGAAAAATGTATCTTGAGACATTGCAGATTGTCATGGGTAAGCTGTACCATTAACAGACCAAACACGTTTGTGTCTTTCCACAATGTCAGAACTTATTGAAAAACAATAAATTCACAGGCTATACCACTTTTAGTGATGGCAGTTCACCAGATATTCATGGGTTGCCTGCTAGTCATAAGCTGGGTAAGCACAAGTTTTTTTTATTCCAATTTTAATTACTAATTATCTATAACATTCAAGTCACACATCCCACTTTACACAATGAAATATATAGGTTACAGACAGGCAGATTTTGCTTGCTCTCTCCAGACCCTGACACCATAGATCAAGCCCAACTCAGCAGCTGGAAGGATGGGGGACCATGCACAGAGAGCTCAGGCTTGTCTGGCCCCACCCCCAACTCGCTGCACCTTCAAAAGCAAGCCCCACCCAGCAGGGCCCAGGCCTAAGAACCACCCCAGTTGAGTTGATCCAACTATAGAACCTTGAACTAAGTAAGTAGCAGTTGCTTTAAGTCACTACATCATGGGGTGGGTTGTCACACAGCAAGAATCCTTTCCCTGTTCCATGTATCACATCTGAACTACTCCTGACATTTGCAAGTAAAGAAACTAATTCTTCCTTTTTCTAGCAGCTGAGTAGAACACAAGTAGGAAATAACACATTTCATTTCCCTTTAAACTCTCTCACTAGGTGCCAGGCTGTATTTAAAATAATTTTCTTATGAGATTAACAACAAAGAGTGTTTTCTCTCCCAACCCTGTTGTCAAGGGAACCACCAATAAGACACAATAAAACCAATGTTTGACACCAGAGCACACCATGGAGATCAGGAGGAAGTTGCATCATGATTCTATAAAGAGTCCTGTTTTAGCACGACATGAAAAAGTAACCTTGTGTGGTCAAATATAAGTTTAATAATCTCTTTATCATGTCCCCCAAATAATTTTTCATTATTGTTTTCATTTCCTTCTGATTCCATTTGTCACATACATCTCTATAATTCACAGACACAGACCTATATTTGCTACACATTTCCTATCACTTAATTGCCTGTGGAACAACACAGAATTAGTAGGGATCCATGTGGGAAAGAATGTTACCTTTTTTCTGAAAATAGACTTTTAACATATTTATATAGCACCTCACACTTAAGGAGCTCAAGGCACTTTGGCGTTCACTGTAGCATCCTTTTGATATCTCTGGGTAGGGAAACCATGATAAATTATCATCACTGCCTTTTTATAGAAAGAAAATGAAAGCACAAGAAGGCAAAATCATCTCAGTGAGATGGTGACAGTCACAGTAGAAATGGGTTTTTAGCTCAGCAGCCTACTCTGTAAACTTATAACTTTGTTTAATATATTCCATATCAAAAAGTACAATGGGGAAAAAAGTACAATGGTTTCTTCCATTTGTGTAGCATCTCTCTTTGGATGGACTTTAATTAAAAGAGTAAGACAGATTGTAAATTCCCACCAACACATCATCCTGGCACTGCAGTTATTTCCCACAGTTCTTTCTGCCAGTGAAGGAGCCATTCTCCGCTTCTCCATTAGAAATCACAATCAACTGCCCCCTCCCCATCGCTGGCTGCCCCAGCCTTTCTAGGGGAACTGCAACCAGGAAGGTGAAGCCAGGGAGGGATGGCCATTCTCTTTAGCTGGACACTTGTGGTTGGTAAAGTCTGCACAGCAACCACTACCAGATATGCAAAATAATTTTAATTTGCTTAGGGGCTTTACCTTTTCTTCAGTGTTTGAAGAGAACCAATGCTCATTGGCCACTAAAGTGGGTAAATCCCCAGTTGACTCCTTATGGTCTGACTTACACTGTTTCCTCTCAAGACAACCAATGCCAAGAGACGCACCCGTAGGAAAATAAATTTCCCTGTATTCACAACACAGGGATTTGTTTGTAATTTATATGCACTGAAAAATAGCAAGAATGTTTTCGACTTCTACAAGTCTAAATCAGAGATGCACAGGATTGAGGAGGAAAAGAGGGCCCAGTGCCAAAACACATTTATGGCATTCATATCTAGAAAGAGAAAATGCAAATTAATATGTCAACTTATTCATTTTTTTCTTGAATTTTCCTGGCACCCTCCTTTCACTTTGTATGCAGGCTGGCCTTGTGTCCTTACTCATTTTCTGCATCCTTTCCAGCGAGACATCAGGAATAAGAGTGCCAAGCCACAACAACTCGGATTTTTACATATTTAGTTGCCAAGTACCTGTTACCTCTGCCAGTATGGACAAGTAAATCTGGTAGTGGGCAAGGCCAGGCACTGAACTTAATTCTGCTCAAGGATCTATACAGATTTAAAAACATGGTGTCGGGGAGAGGGCTGGGGGCAGGAGAAATGGAAGTTACTCCCAATTACTCAGGAGGTTGAAGCAGGAGAATTGGAAGTTCGAGGCCAGCCTCAGGGAGACACTTTCCCAAAATAAAAAAGGACAGCGGGTGTAGGTAAGTGGTAGAGCACCTCCTGGGTTCAATCCCCAGGATCAGGGATTGGGGTGGGGGACATTGAGGGAGAACATTTGATTTGCCATTTTCTTCCTTTTAGAAAAAGAGAACATAGAATGTCTCTCTCAGAAAATGCATCCCTCCACTTGTTCCCTGCACCTCATTCTAGGCTTAAAGTGTCTAGCCTTCCCCTCAAAGTGCTTAGAGCCCTCAGGGAACACTGTGAGGAGAGAAGAGATGCGAAAGAAATTATGTAAAGGAGACTGTTACCTCCAGGATAATCTGGGAGAAGAGAGGGCAAAAGTATCAAGAAATATGGTATGAAAGAAAGTGAAATATAAATATGGGGGGGATAGAGATCTGGATGGCATGAGAGAGTCATAAAACATGTCAAAAGGGACAAGTTGCGGATTACAAGATAACAGGTGGCGGAGGGGGAGGAGTCACAAGGTAGTCACAGGTGCCCAGCGCAGATCACAAGGTGCACCTGCGCGGAGAGTGGACCAGCCGCTGTGGGCCTCGGCGAGAAGTCACGATCCATTTACTGTTTTGCAGTCACTGGTTTTCCGAAGACCAAGGTGGGCAGAGGGTGCCAGGTCACTGTGCACAAGTGTACCGATGCGTGGCGGGGGTTCCTGGCTCAGAGCTGCGACCTCAGGTGCCACCGCGCGGCCGGAGGCGACACCGGGCGTCCGCCGCAGGGCTGGCCTCGCTCACGCGGCCGCGCCCTGCTCCTGCACCGGCCGCGAGGCCTTCTCGGGCCCCGGCGCGCCCTGCTCCTGCAGCCCCGCGCCCAGCCGCGCCTCGGCGCCCGCGCACGAGTCCGGGAAGCGCGGCGCGTTCCCCGCGAAGGAGTCGCGTCGCGCCAGCGTCTCTTCCTGCACCGGGCGGCCCACGGGCTCCGCCGCGGCCCCCGGCCCCGCCGCGCCCTCCTGCGACGTCTGGCTGACGTAGACCACGATGATGTCGCCCTTGAAGTTCATCACCTGCCCGCTGGAGATGAACGTGGAGTTGCTGTTTCCAGTCACGTTCCCTGCGGGAGGGGAGACACGGAGAGGTTGAGTCAGCGTCGCCGCTGGGGACGGGCCCCGAGAGAAGGCGCCCCTCGCAGGCTGGCCCGCAGGGTCTCTAGGAGGGAGGCCGGGCACTCCCTCCCTCTGGGGAGGCCCCTGCGCCTAGCGGCCTGCAGAGGCAGAGGAGGGAGGCAGGAGGCAGGAGGCCGCGCTCATGCCCGGCACAGGGACTGAATCTGGATTGCAGAACCTCAGACAAGAACCAAAGGTTACAAAGGCGACGTGGGGGGCGCAGCAAGCACAGCTAATGGCCCAGCCGTGTCACTGGGCAAACCTCAGTCCACCGGAGGCTTCTGTCACCTGGGGGCCTTCATTCCTTCTTCCTTCTATAGAGGTTCCTAGCAGCTCAGTCCTGGAGGACCATGGGGTCAAGTGGGCTCAGTTTTTAGCGGAGGTTAATAAATTTTCTTAACATTAAAAAGAAGAAGTTACTCTAAAAGAATGTTTTTTTTTTCTTCTGTCATGCAAAGGGAAATAAGCCTATTCCCCAAACTAAAGGTCAAGTATTTTCTCTGATACGTGAAGGTAACCCACAATGGGGAAGGGGTGGATTGGACAAAGGGGAATGAAGGGAAGGGAGGGGGAATGGGAAAAGGAAAGAATCTGACATAACTTCCCTTTGTACCTACATGAATATACCACAGTGACTCACCATCGTGTACATCCACAAGAAATTAATTAAAAAAAAAAACAACTATGGGTAAATGGCAGAAAGGTCAATAGGGGGGGGGGTAGGGGAAGGGGAAGAGGAAGGAGAAGTACTGGGGACTGAATTAGAACAAGAAATATTTCATGCTTTTATAATTATATCAAAATGGATTCTATTGTCATATAAAACTAAAAAGAACCAATAAAAAATAATGTTTTTTTCTTTTCTATGACAACATTCTTGCTGGTTCTGTTGTCTTCAATATCATATAAAACTACATAAAGGGTAAATCTAGGCACTGGATGAATGATTTATGATTTTGAATTTCATCACATCTCTTCTTTTTCCTCTTCATATTTAGATGTATCTAGTTGTGTCAGGGTGTATGTGATTTATTCACCATTTAAATTTTTTATTTTCCAACAAATCATCATGAATCCATCATTATTTACTACTTCTTTGTTAGAACCTTAAATTAGTCTAAGCTGAAGTTAAAAAAAAACCAAAAACCTGTTTTGGGGGCATTGTTTTGCACATGAAGATTTGTGTAAAATTTTGCATCTTAAGAATTTCATTCCATGCTGTTGCCCCATGGCAAACAATTCTTTGATAGCCATATCCTAAAATTTCTATAGGACTAATTTTCTTTTCAGTTTTCTATTTTTATTTTCAAAATAGAACTCAAACCCTTTAATTTAAGGGATATATTTTAACATTCAGAATCCTTCAATTTATAGACTGGATAATAATCTTATTCTTGGAGGGCCATAGGGAGGTGGCAGTGGAGTAGACAATATCAAGCTCTTTAAATTCCTGACAATTAAGAAGCTAACTTAACTAGAAAGAGCATGAGACTCTCAAGTTTATTCGTCAAGTGTTTCTTTACTGAAGATATAATTTATGACAAAACAACCTTTGATCAAGTCCATTGTGCTGCCTTTTGTGAAATACAGTTAAACTGGTACAGATTAAACTTTTTTAAAAAAGAGAAGTTGTACTGATTTGCCAACAACAAGTGTCCTCAGGGTGGTCTTCATGGCTGTGTGACCTGCACGGCTGCATGGAGCCTTGAACTCAGAAAGGCCCCAGGATTGTTTGAATGCTCTGCTGTCATCATCTTGAAATTCCTATTAATTTTTGAACAGGAGGGTCTTGCATTTTAATTTTTCACTAGCTCTGCAAATTATATTGCCATTTCTGAGGAACAGGCAAGTGTTAGGAGTATTGATCTGAGTTTGTCTTTAATATAGCATCACTTTTTTGGGAGGTAACATCTCATAGGTTGGACATGTTTTAATTTTGCAGAAGTGTTTGCCAAATGATTTTTTTCTACTGATGAAGTAAATATTCAGCAAAACACTGAATTATAGAGGTTATCCATTGGTGCTCTTAAGATACAGACTCAATTTTGTGTTTTCTGGATATCAAGCCTCCTACCACTTGCTGGAATCTCGTGATGAGATACGTGGACTCTCAGGAGAGAGGAAAAGAGACCCTTAGTAGACTCAGATCTACAGGCAAGAACTACTCATGCTTGTTCCTTTAGTTAGATGAACAAAGCTTCCAGCGTATGCTTGTAACACATCAACTAGGACAAAAACAAATCAATTTAAATGTCACCAGATTCAAAGACTTATACAAATGTGCCCACAGATGATCTATAGTCAGACTGCTTAGCCAAAAAGAAACATTCTAATCCCCAAATATCAAATTATTTTCTTGGAACTTAATTCTCAAGAAAAAGCTTGTCTGGGAACCTGCACTTTTTTGGGGGAGGGGGATACCAGGGATTGAATCCAGGGGCACTTAACCACCAAGCCACATCCCCAACCCTTTATTATATTTTATTAGAGACAGGGTCTCGCTGAGTTAATGAGGCTGGGTTTGAACTCACAATCCTCCTGCCTCAGCCTCCCGAGACACAGGGATTACAGGTGTGTGCCACTGCACCCAGCTCCAGGAAAATCTTATATGTAATCAGAGAGTTCAAGCTTGGGGCATCACTTGTCTACTCCTCTCTGAGACAAGGGGTGCCCACACCCTGCTTTTGGGGTATGTACATCTTCTCTGTCCCTAAATAAATCCTTGTGTGTGCCTTATTTTTGACATGTACTGGGATTCTTTCAAAAGTCAAGAACCCCCAGGCTGAATTGAGGTTCATTCTCCTCTTTGGAGGGACCTTTTCAGACCCCGATCTAGTGACATGGATGCCAACTTTTTGACACAGAAGTGAGTCCTGTCCCTTGGAGACTGGACTGGTTTTCTGACTATATCTATGATACCTTTAATGTCAAAATAGAACAAAAACAAAGTCACTTGCCAAACAGGCTACATGCACAATTCTCCTAGAGTGGTATTTCCCCAATTTCTCATATAGGTCTCTTCCACCTCAACTTTAATAGCAAAATATTTTCAACAACTCATTCTTTGAATCATCCAAAAACATTCAACAATTTTCATAGAAATGATCCTCATGCTTATCAAACTCATTTTTTTGCCAGTTTATATAATAATGAAAGTTTTAAAATGACACCAAGGTCAATTTACACCCACAGGACTGGGCACACCCAGGCATTATGGAAAGCATGATCATTCATCAGTGGGGGCAGAGGGCCCGGGAATCCTAGGGTAGCCAAAAAGTTGTGAGTAATCAGTGTGCCAAGGGCTTTGGAGGACCTCATTCACAGAGAGGAGAGTGAGGGTTAATCTGAGCCTTAAATGGAGATAGATCAAGAGCATCCACTCCAATAATAAAGGTGATAGAAACATTACTCCAAATCCAGACTTTTCTGCATGCTCTCTCCAGGCTGTTGGCTGTATTCGGACACCTGCCTGCAGATGCTTTGCATGTGAGCACTCCTGGTGGTTGGCTGGCTCATCCCTCTACTAATTGACATTGTTTTCAGGGTGAAAACTGTCTTACAGCCTTCTTTTTCCTTGGCTTCTCATAACCCAGACTCACCTGAATAATCTAATAACATCAATATCATTGTGGGGTTTCCATCTCTGGGGATCAGAGGGGAGGAAGTTTGACAACAGGCATAGGTGTATTAATGGTGCCTGAGTACAGGAGTGTAAGAAATTGGGTAAAAAATAGGAGAGAGCAGGAGTCCAAAACATATTGGTTCTTGTCCCAGCTTGGCCCTCATTGGTGGTGAGAATTTGAGACAAACTACCTAAAAACTACCTAAAAACTCTTCAGGTTTGCTCATGTACAAAATGAGCATCAATGACCAAGTCATGCTAGCTTGGCATGTGCAGGCATGTCATATATATTTGTTAAATAAATGAACTCATAAATGTGGCAATCTGGTGGGATGGCACAGGGTTAAACAAGATGGTGGGTTTGAAAATGCTTGGGAAATGGCACAAAATTAGTCACAGATACAATGACAGCCCTGCTGTAGCTATTAAGTAGCATTAGCACTCACAAAACCCCAAAAGGCACAGAAATTTGTGAAACAGAGACTGAGTGGTAATGTCCTTTCCATCCATCTGGTTGGAGGCTCTGCATGTGTCTTAGAGATTGAAAGGGTGCTTTCCTCTGGAAATCTAGCCAACGTTTGTTTTCTTTTCTGAAATCATCAATCATGATTGCCTCTGGTGAGAACACTCATCTATATAAATCTACGCCAAGTCCACAGTCTCAATTCTTGTAGCACCAGTCAGCTGTGAGTTGAATGTTTGCTAGATTAGAGAGAGGCTCAGAATGAACTGGTGATAGCCTCACCCTTAAGTACAGCTCAGTCCTGAACTGTCCCTGCTAAAAGCAACAATTTGCATCCTACATCTCTGCACAGAAAGTTTCCATGGTTACGTTAGCTGATCTGAGAGGGCAGGACTCTGGGATGGCAGCCTCCTTAAGACACCATGTGGGTGACCTGCCTAATCTGGGGTGTTGTGGAACTGCCTCTCCAGCACAGTGGCCATGGTTTCTGCAGTGGCTAAGTGCCCTTGAAGGGTAACTCTTTACACCAAGGGCCCGGGAGCTACTTTCCCCAGGATGCTGTGTTGTCAGAGTAGACCTCTCCTTTGTTGGGGCCAGTAAGGGAGAATGTAAAAGGGGAAGGAAGATTTGGATGAGGCTTACCCATGATGGCCTAAGAATGATGTGAGGATTAAGAGATTGAGAAGATAAGCCACAGAGTGGGCAAAAGTATTTGAAAAGCCATGTCGAGTAAAGGACACTTACTCAAACTATTCAATGAACTCTTGAAACTCAATTTAAAAAAAGAAAACAACCTAATTCAAAAAATGGGCCAAAGACCTTAACAGACTCATCAAAGAAGATATATTCAGATGACAAATAGGTGTGTGTGTGCATGAAAAGATGCTACACGTCAAATGTATTGAAGGAAGTGAACATTAGACCAACAATTAGATTCCACTACACACTTACCAGAATGGCCTAAATCCAGAACACCAATGCCACCAATACTGGTAAAGGTGGGGAGCAACGAGAACTCATTCTGTGCTGGTAGGAATGCAAAATGGTACAGACACTTTGGAAGTGAATGGGCAGCTTCTAACACAACTAGATGTTACAAGCCCAGGATCTTCCTCTTTGGTATTTACCCAAAGGGTAAAACCTTATGTCCATAAAACAATCTGCAAGTGAATGATTATAGCAGCTTTACTCATAACTGCCTAAGATGTCCTTCAGTAGATGAATGCACAAATATTAACTGTGGTAATCCAGACTATAGAATATTATTTAGTGACAAAAAGAAATGAGCTATCAAGTCATGAGAAGACATGGAGGAAACTTCAATGCATGTTACTAAGTAAAAGAACCCAACCTGAAAGTGCTGTGTGCTGTTCAATTCCAGCTAGATGACATTGTGGAAAAACTATGGAAACAGTAAAAATATCAATGGTTGCCAGAGGCTGGGAGAGGGGGAAGGAGGGATACACAGTCAGCATACAGAGGATTTTTAGGGCAGTGAAATTACTCTATGCTACTGCAATGTGCCCTTATAATTTGTCAAAACACAACACCATGAATGAATCTTAATGTAAACCATGGACCTTGGGTGATAATGATTCACGGTAGGATCATTAATTGTATTAAACGTGCCCACTCTGGTTGGGATGTTGGTAATGGGGGAGGTCATGCATGATCATGCATGTGTTGGGGCAGAAGCCATATGGGAAATCTCTTCTTCTCCTACATTTTTTTTTTCCTTTCATGAGTCTCAAAAAGTAAAGTCCGTAGTTTTTAAAAGGCCCGAGGCCCATCTATGTGCCATTAGGCCACAGAGCCTTTAGGAACTGGCAAAGCCAAGGGCCTGTCACTCTCTCTCAGCCGCTCTCCTCAGGCTGCCTTTCCCACAGTTTTCTCCTTCAAGGCCACCCCTCACATGTATTTTATTTCACTTGAGAAATAAAAGATGGAGCCTTTTGAGAGAACTTTCCCAACAAAAGAATCAGTGATGGTTAAAACAGAAACTTCCAGAGGCAACTGGCAGCAGACAAGAGTCTCATTATAAGACAAGGAACTGTCCCTTACTGCACATCTCAGTGTCCCTTCCTGCAGAAACTTCTGGATCTGGCCTGGCCTGGCCACTGCCCCTCACTCAGCCAGAGTAGCCATTTATCCCAGGCCTATAGAAACTGAGGATTCCCCAAGACACAGTGATCCAAGGAAATCAGTATCCATTCAGGAGGAGATGGGTGGTGGCTGAAAGGACAGGCATCATCCCTGTCAGCTACTCGAATCCTGGCTTCGTTGCTTCCTAGCCCTGTGATACTGGGCAAGGACTTTGCCCCACAGGAGTTCTGGGGGGTAATTAAAAGGCTCATCACAAAGCACTTCATCGGTGGCTGGTAACTAATAACTAGAATACCACAGATGAAACTGTCATCTTCAGGATAGCAAAACCACCTTGCGGTCTCTGCATGCCACGTAACAGTAGAAAGCTACTTGAAGGCTACCCAAAAGTTGATCCGAAAACCAGAATGACACGGGGATTTTTTTATAAAGTCGGGGATTTGAACATTTAGAATGGATGAGCTGACTGAACATTAGTATTTAATGAGATTTAACTAGAAAAATGTTCTGGTAACTTGAGAGTGTTAAAAATAGCATCTAAGTCAACAGAAACAATAAACAAATGATGTGTCCCATTATGATCAGAAAGATTTATACGTTGCTAAACCCATGCTTTATATAGCAGGCTCTGTGGAATCTGTTTTTTCTCGGGCAGAAAGAACAAGCTTAGGTTTAAGAACACAATCCCTGACAGAATTTACATTTTTTAACAAGGTAATGCACACTTTGCTTCTCAAAAGCTCATTACAGTTGTTTAAAATGCATAACATATGAATATTGAATCACCAGAACTATGCCAAATAATACCACCAAATTGTCATGTAGGTTTTCTTCCAAGTAACAGAACTAAAAATATACACAAATACACTCAGATTACCCAGGCTACATTGGGTTCTTTGGGAATTAAAATAAAATAACATAATATATTTAACCCATATGCTTCTCATGTGATTTTCCTTTTTATGGAAATGCAAGCTCTGTTTTAGGTTTGGAAGAAACTGGGTATATGAAGATAAGGGAAAGGAAGCAATACTTAATAATTCCATTCTGAATCATGCTTGAAAATTACTTAGAAGATCTTAAGACCAAATCCTTCCAAAATGAGCTCTAATAATACAGAAAGAAGGGAGGTGGCACAAAATTAAACAAGGTGTATACAGTGGACAATTTAAAAATATATTTTGAAATAATGCATTGACTTTTGGCACCAATGAATGCTGAGCAATTATGACCAAGTAAGCAAATTATGAAATATTGATTTTAACTTAAAGATTCAGGACCAGTGGACTAATTAGTACCCGCCTTACAACACTTAGCTAAAAGTGAAAAGTTGGTGCATGGCATTTATTCTAAGGAGAGTGAAGAAAGTAAAGGCTAGAGGCCTGTCCACTGCTGGGGGGCAGTAAAGGGAAGGGAGGAAAATTCAGATAGGAAAACCTTTTCCTGTCCTTCTAGGATGGAAATGGATGGTCAAGAGCAGTCATTCCCAAAGCAGGTGGGCCCAGGGATGGGACTGAGGATGGGGGAGCAGCGGTGAGTCAGACAGGTGTGTTCACCCTCCAGTCATCATGGCCACCAGGAAGCTCTGGAAGAGTCTGTGCCACTCCGATGGATTGGCCCATCTTTGCTCTGTGGATTTTGCCTCCTCTGCTCAGGACAGCACAGTGTGCCCAGGGTGGTCACTGCCAGTCCTTCCATCCTCTGCTTCTCACCCAGCCTCTAAGAGCAGACCAAAGAAGTGGGGGCCTAAGAGCCCACTGGGAATGAATGAGGAACTATGGTGCTTTTGGTTGCCTGCCTACTTTGACTGGTGGGATGACTGTGCATATCCATATTGATTCCCTGAACATACCACGAAGCCACCTTTGAGATACTAGAAAGACCAGGCATGACAAGATTTTAGAAATCCCTACTGACTGTTTATGGCTACTAAGACTGGGTTGTGTGATAGACTCTAGGCTCAGTTAGAAAATGTCCAAGACTCATTGCCAGAAAAAACAGTGAACAGTGCGTGGGGCAGGCTGGGGAAGGATCCATACTTTGGAACGTATGGATTCTTTTTGAGTTTCTTCATTCTCTAACATCAATCCCTACTTGTATTCCAAGATCTTCCAAGTCACTGTAGCTCAAGAGACCTTCAATAAAGGTTTTATAGAAAAGCAAATATGTCACCAGAGTTCATCAAGAATTGCTGGGGGCCCTGTAAATAAGCAACTCTCCCCAGCTCAGAAGTAGCAGAACCTAGCGACTAACCAGAAGCTAATGCCAACTTGTTGGCCAACCATAAACACATTAATTATAAGCAGTTGCTATTTTTTCCATATGAAGTTACCATTCTCTAGTGGCACAGTAAGAATTCTAACTCCACGTGAGGAGCTTATAACCAAGATAACCATCCTGTTATCAGGATCAGGCATCATCAAAGACCTAAATTAAGGCAGGGCTGTTTAAGACATAACCAAAAGCAGGTATTTCCCCCTTCATTGGTCTTTGCTAATAATTCTCACTATTCCTTAAGATTTAGCATCAATAAAATAGCCTTAACAACTTTGGGTATTTTTTTAAAGTTGTCTACACTTGTAGGTGCTGGCACAACGGAGAAACAATTTCCTGTGGAAATGCCCAGACCTTGTCATCAGAAAGCACTTGGTTTGGTTGTAAGTTTAAATAAACAAATAAACAAAATAATACCTGGGTGTTAAAAAAACAGAATAAAACAACAACAACAACACACACACACACACACACACACACACACAAAATAAACCAAAACAGTGGAAGAGGCCACCTCGCTCTGGTCTTGAGAGCACGAGATGGAAGGGGATCAGGCCCTTCTCTCATGTCTCCTACAAGTGCCATCTTCTTTCATGCATTCTATAGGACATAAATTATAACAATTAAACAAAAAAGAACGGAAATGTGGTGTTTTGACCAGAAACCAGCCTGTTCATGTAGACATAATTGTAGAGAGAATAAAACACAGCCTCTAAAATCAGTCTGGCTGCCGCTTCTTCTCAGGCAAAAAGGAATTTGGCCCAGTGGCTGGTGAGACACAGCAGAATCTCCATGGATGCCGTGCGTGGCCAAGCACCAACTGAAGATGGAAAAAGCAGAGTACACTCTTTGCAAATTAACACCACTCGGTTGATGACACCCTATTTATTTCTTTCCTCTGAGCCTCAGTGTTTAGCACTGGAGAAATAAAAGAAGCAGAGGAGGACACTGTTTTTCACTCCTTCTCAGGACAGCAAACAATTTGGCTTTTGGCTTCATGACACTGAGTGTGTGTGTGTGTGTGTGTGTGTGTGTGAGAGAGAGAGAGAGAGAGAGAGAGAGAAGAGAGGAGAGAGAGAGAATCTTTAAATTTGCCCAAGAACTGATGATGTTTCTCCCACAGTAGCAAATGCCATCTCCTGGTGTCACCAATTGAAAAACTGGTCTGTCCTCGGTACTGCCAGGACCCAGCTGCTGCCACAGACTGAGCTGCAGCCTTCTCGCTCCCCACAGCCTGAAGAACTAGTGCTCAGTGTCTGTCCAGAGCCAACAGAACCAAAACAAATGGCTAGAAAGATGCAGAACAATGCAAACAGACAGCAGAACCGGATTCTTCGTCATGGAAATTCCTTAAAATCTTCAAAATATATTCTAAAGTCTTCAGAAGGAAAATTCTACCAGTTCTTTTAAAAATATTCTCAAATGTTATCTTCTTTCAGTTTGACTGGTAATTGATACGACAGAATTTTTAAATCAGTGCATTTGAGTAGCTGCAGTCACAATGCTTGGGAAACACCAGCACAGCTGTTTGGCCAAGGAGCCTGCAGCCATTGTTACCGGGAGGCAGAGCAGCCTCTGCGCTAGGCTGGGATCTCACAGGCAGCTCTAGCGCCACTTACAGTCTAGATCAAGAGACCTGAAAGAAAAAAGCATCTCTGGAGAGGGGTGGCCTGTAAATGAGCTATTTTTTTTTTTTCTTCTTAGAGTTGGAAGATTTTGTGAAGTCCCTTAAATAGTATGCACCATATATTCATTTTTTTTTTCTGGAAAGAGTGTCTGTAGCTTTCAGAAGACTCTTAATGAGATCCCTGACTCCTTATAGGGCTAAGGATTCCCAGAGCCAGAGGAAGCCCTCCCTGTTGGTCGCAAAGTCCTTTGTAACTACATAATAAAACAGATGGTGTTTTACCCTCAGGAAAAAGAGTCATAATGTTATCATTGGTGCCTTGTTCCTGCTCAAGCAGTGTTGCAGTGATAAATTTCCATAATGATGCTAAATTGTAAATCATCCTCCCATTCCATAACCATATTACACGTAGTGGTGATAAAGGGCCTGGTCCTAAAAAGCATTAAAAGACACTTCTCCTGCATCATTAATTTGGTACAGAACCAGAATGCTGCTCAATAAATATTAGTTAATTGAGGATCAATTAAACAATTTTGTTTGTCCTCCTGAAATTTATAAGAGCCTGAGATTTATAAGAGCTTCCCTGGGGGACCTTTAAGAGGCCTAAGTTGCTTTTTAAACAAAACCCCCCCAAAAAACAGAAATCGGGGTGGGGGGCTGGGGTTGTGGCTCAGTGGTAGAGCGCTTGCCTAGCACATGTGAGGCACTGGGTTCAATCCTCAGCACCACCACATAAAAATAAATAAAGGCATTGTGTTCATCTACAACTAAAATAATAATAAATAATAATAATAATAATAATAAACCCCATAAATCTAAAGGAACACCTTGATTTAGCCAGTCCCGAGGTCAGCGTTGACTTTGTCCTTCAGCGGTCAATGCTGGGGTTTGAGGAATACTCTGACCATAAGAAGCCTGATACTAACGTGTACTGGATATTCATAGGTGCCGTAATAGCCCAGTAGTAGAAGATGAAGCCACAGAGCAGTGGGCACAGCCTACAAGCCCACACACAGGTGCATCAAACCGAAACCCCTCTGGAAAAACACTAATTAAGAGAAAATGGTCAGGCGGAATTTTCCCATGCCAATTTCCTTTTCCCTAAATGGCCCCATAACTGCCCCCAAACCTTAGCCCAAGAACAGGGGCTTTTGCTTACTGTGGGAGACCAGGAGAATTACTTACCGGTGGCAGGTGGCAGGTCACTGGGGGCGGTTCCAGACCCAGCGCTTCCCCTTGCTGAGCTGGGAAGCCTTACACCAGCCCCGTCCTCAGGCTTGTCTCCCCACTCTGCGCCACCAGCCACTTCTTCAGAGGGAGGGCCCATGCCGTGCGCACACTGGGGCAAAGGTCCGTGTTTCAGGGAACCCATAAGGGGCTCCTGGTCCTCCCCAGGAGGGCTCCCACAGCCTGTGTAGCTGGCATAACTGCCACCCTCCACCTCTTTTTGCAAGTACTTTTCGGGGGACACGGGGATCCAATCAGTTCTGCACGGGGGCTCCGTGAAGTGGCAGCTTTCTGAGTCCACTGTGCTCTCGGTCCCGGTGAAGCACTGGCTTAAACTGTCATTCTCCCCCACCTCCAGGGGTTCAGGGAAAGGGGGTGCGGATTTGCTTCCAGCCTGGGTCAGGAGCTGTGAACACTCTGGGGGCTGCGGGGGCCTGTCCATGTACTCGTCCTCCATGGGAACCTGCCTGCTGCAGTCCGCCTTGATCTCCACCTCGCTGACCAAGGAGAACAGCCCTGCATCTTCGCCCTGTGCACCGGGCTCACCTCCGACACACGCACCCCCACAGACACCAGCTCCATCTGCACAGCACATAGCTTCTGGAACCATCTTCTCCAGCGTCAGCAGTAAGACACCTTCACACACTTCACACTGACTGGAGGCTGCCGAGGGAGCGCTGAGACAGCTGTCGCCTGAGGACGCCTGCGGGTACAAATTCAGAAGGCAGAGGCGTTAATACCCAGAGTTATTAGAACATGTTCAGCTAAACACTGCTGAAAACAGTGTTTATACTAATTATTTCCACCATAACAAGTACAGATGGCACATCCACGCGATACTTTATTTGTGCTATTCAAAATTATCGAGTGTAGGAGAATCCTAAAATGGAACACAACCAGAAATGAATGGATCTTACTGCATTTCAAAGGAATAGCATATCCACACCGAAGGGAGAAAAGAGCTAACCCACATAATGTTTCAACACAGTATTTTGACTCTATACCCTCAATATAAATATACGAAAATGACATCATACTGGATACTGTAGTTGGTTGCTATACTGGAAGCTCCAGTCGGTAGCTCTGTGCTTTGCTGTGGTATAGGTTAGTAATTCTAAACCTACTTTCTGCGTGTTCTAGAACTGAGCAAATGAGTGAACACACTAAGAACAAGTGGAACCAGGTGTCCTACTGTAGAGACAGAAGATCCAAATATGAGAAACGTGAGACAGGAAGGACCCTGGATCCCAAGTTCCAGATCCTTGATCCAGAGAGGTCAGCATAGGGCTTAAAGTTGGTAGATTTTTATACCTAAGAAAATAAATCTAAAGGACAAAATGGAATTTGAATATTCAATATGGACTGGGAGATAGTATCACACCACTGTAATACTACCTTGATTTTGATAAAGGTACCATGGTTATATATGAGAGTGTCCTTGTTCTTAGAAAATACACACTGATGTGTTTAAGGATATGGGGACACACTGCCTTTATTCACTCTACAGGGATTCAAGAAAAAAAAATGTGCATTTTTATAGGCATGCACAGAGAAAGAAAAAGAATAAAGCAATGTGATAAAATGTAAACACTTGTGAATCTGGGCTGTGGACATTGGTTGTAATATTCTATTTTGTTTAATTTTGAAATCATGTCAAAATAAAAAGTTACCAAAATAATTGCAAAGTAAATGACAGTGGTAGCTCATTCCTCCTAAGAATCTATTCTAGGCAATCAAGATTTATACTAAAAAATAACATATGCACAGAGGTGACAGAGAGGAATGAGGACTGGAGTGTGGTCCAGTGGAGAGCGCTTGCCTAGCATGTGCCTTGGGTTTGATCCTCAGCAGCACTAAACAAAACAAAACAAAAAAATTAAAGGAAGTGCTGGGGCGCTAAGGCACATGCCTATAATCCCAGCGATTGGGGAGGCTGAGGCAGGAGGATCACAAGATCCAGGCCAGCCTCAAAATAAAATGCAAAAGGGCTAGGGATGCAGCTCAGTGGCAGATGTCTCTGGGTTCAGTCCACAGTACAAAAAAAAAAAAAAAGCAGAATAAAACATAAAGAAAAAGAGGCATTTAGAACGAAGAATGATGGGTTATGCAGTAGGGATCAGTGGTGGGATTTGAGGTTTGCACATCATGTATGCAGTTACTAAATAAGCAATGGGGCTCAATGTTTGATGAGTTAGAGTTGAAGCAGTCTAACTGTTCCAAGGACCTAAGGAAGACCCCAAAGAATTTTAACTTTACCTTATTTCCACCTATGTGACGGCAAGCATCATTGATCCAGTGCCACAAATTAGCTAGAAAAACAAAGCAAGGATAAGGATTTCATATTATAATTTCCTATTTCTTTATCTTAAAAACAAAAATTTTTTGATAACTTTGATGTTATAGGACAAATGTAGGTCTCAAAAAGTTTCTAGAGGGGCTGGGGTTGTGGCTCAGGAATAGAGCCCTCCCCTAGCACGCGTGAGGCCCTGGGTTCGATCCTTAGCACCACATAAAAATAAATAAATAAAATGAAAGTATTGTGTCTAACTACAACTAAAAAATATTTACCAAAAAAAAAAAAAAAGTTTCTAGAGTGAAGCAAATTAACTTATCCATCATATCACAGTGACCCATTTTGGGGGGTGTGTGTAACAGGAGCTGATATGGACTCATTTCACAAAAATCCTAAATACAATATTGTTCTCTGGACTTGTTCACCCTACATATCTGCTATTTTGTATCCTTGATGTACAACTCCCCATTTCCTGTAGATGGAACTTTCGGTTCTTTTCTTTTATGAGTCCACATGTAAGTGAGGTCAGCAATACTTTTCTGTTTGCGTGGCTCACTATTAAAGATCACAAGTCAGTTCAATATTATCTTTACACATCCTTCACTGCAAGTGTTTCAGTGACCATTCCTGGGTGTAAAAGCACTTAAAAAATAAATCATCTGGGGCTGGGGGCACATAGGCTAGGGGTAGAGGGCTTGCCTGGAGCATACAGGCTCTGGGTTCCATCCTTAGCACCATATATATAAGAAAATAAATAAATAAACAATTAAGTAAATATATAAATGAATGAACTGCTCTAAAGGCTACAAAGGCATCTTACTCCTATTAAAAACAGAGCTTCCTGTCTTGTGTAAAGCAAACCATGAACCACTAGTGTTCTGCTAAATACCTGTGGGCACACCTGGCGCTCCCAGAGCTGCTGTGATGTCTACAGGTGTTCTCATTCCTTTAACACATTTTCTTTGACTTTGAGGCATGGTAAGGTAAAAAGAAGATGTCCAGGAGCTCAAATATATGTACAATAAAAGGGAGGTGCCTGCTAGAGAGCTAAGCATCAGACGCACTGAGTTCTGATGGGTCCCCCTTTTCTACTATGCCTTCTTGCTTCTCAGAATATGTTCTGTGGCATATGGAAAGGACACTGCCATTAACTTTTATAAAATAGAAGTGATAAAGTCTAAAAAGTCAGATCCATGAATTTTTTTTAAAAAAAACTATGAATTCATATTATACAAAGATAAAATTTTATCCCACCTCAATGAATATTCCATTTTAGATTAGCAATTAAAATTGAAGCGGAGTCATCAGTTCTTTGGTGGAAGATAACTGCAGTTCATAAAGATGCTAATCATCTCATACCTACTGAGCCCTGAAACGTGCCCGCATGGTGCTAAGCAGAGCATACACGTTATCTCGTCTATGCTGTAGACTATTATGTGACCTTACACAGTTTATCTAACCTCTCTGGGCCTCAGTTTCCTCAGCAGTACAGGAGGAAACAGTAGTGCCTGCCTCGTGTAGTGCTTTGTGAAGATTCCCTGAGCACGTGTAAAAATGCATGAAACCATGTGGCGCACAGTCAATAGCCAACACATGTCAGTTATCACTCTCATCACCACCATTAGTCTTCTTTCTTTCCTATAATTTTGAAATTCAATCAAAATAAAATTACCCCTCAATAAAAGGACAGTCGCAGCTCTTTCCTTGCAGGATTCAGTTTTAGACAAGCACAAAGGGTACTAAAAATAATACTTGTGCACAGATCCACCATGATCGTCTCTCCCCTGGAAAATGGACAGCAACAGCTTTCCAAGATGGTGCACCTGCATCCACTCTTACTGCACCCCCAAATTTGTTTTCTACACTAAAGCAAGAGTGTTGTCCTTGATGTCCTTGGCTAAGAATAAGGAGAGAACTTCTTAGCGGGTCTGAAGGGCTGTGGCATCTGGCTCATCTTGCTCCGGGTCCCCAACTTTCTGCTCCAGCTTCATGACTCTTCCACCCCCCTCTCACCATGCTCCCCTTCCCACAGACCTCTCAGTGGGTGTGCTTGGGCTCCTCCTTGACTCCCTTCAGGCTAGTAGATTCCAGCTGGTCTTTCTGGTCTTAGCTCACCTGTTTCCTCCTCTGAGGAAACTGGACAGACCCTCCGCCACCTCTACCTGGAGCTCCACTCCTACCATTTCGGTCTCAGTTTCACTCTGAGAGCCCAACATGTACCTTGCCTCTGCCAGGAGTGCACTGGTCTGGGGTGCTCCACACTGAGGCCCAGCGCCAGTCCAGTCCTTGGTGGCCAATAAACATGTGGAATGAATGGATGAGGACAAAGCTAAGAATCATAATTCCCCAAGTCACTGATAGGTCTATTGTTTTCTCAATAAGATAGGGTGGGAAATGTTATTAAAAGTAACAACAAAAAACAAAATATCAGGAAGTCTGTCCTCTTGCCTCAACACGACTGTTCAAGTGGTCCTCATCATCTGAACAATGGGGCCTCACCATCCAAACCCCCAGCTATGACGTCAAGGAAGTAAAATTGCATCACTTCCCAGGCCACCCTGGGCAGCATTTCTGCTATTTCATCTAAGACACAGTGTGGACTCTACCATTTCCTTCATCTCTCCTCCATCACTTCATTGCTAAAACCTTAATACCATGAACCGTTGGTTTCCCTGGACTCTGGCCTTTCCTCTCCTCACTTTTTGACAATAACCTTTAATTCCCACAGTAATGAATGGCCTCTTTAAAAGGGTGGGCCCCACTCAAACACTGCTTTCTGCTTAACAGTGGCATCTTCAATTCCCATCTGGTTTTTTAATTAATATTTTGACTGCCGGTGTTATATTAGGCAATGCAAATAGTAATAAAAATAGCAAGACATACAGGGATCCACGAAGTTCACGGAGAGCAGAAGTGGACGAGGTAAATAGGTGAGCACCAGGAGTGGAAAGGAAGGGGGAAAGTCAGGTGCTCCAGAAGAGAATGATCTGAGCAGTGAAGTACTAAGAAGCATCTTTAGCAAACCTAGGGGAGCCGTGAGTCCTTGAATAAAAATGATTCTTTTAGTTTTGTCGAATAAAAGCCAAATACGATGTGATGTTTAAAGATACCATCCAAATTAACACTTGATTTTCCATTCTAAGAAGGAGCACGTCATTTTGACTAAATGTAAGGTAAGTCATTTTCATAATTTTAGATTCACATTTCAAGATAACACCCTAATCAAAACCTCACCTGCCATTTATCTGCACATTCTGTTTCACATGGGTCCATGGAAAATGGATACATTCCAGGATAAAAGCAAGCAACCCCCTGCATGTGTGCTGCTGCATGATCTACAGCTTAAACACAAGCTCACAAGTCATCAGTTTCCTGATGGGATTTTCTTGTTAGCGTTTATACAAATAGGCACAATGTTGGCTTCTTGTTTTGCTTTTATTTTATTTTGCTAGAGAACAATGATTATGATACAAAGGGTGTTTTGTCTTTAAGTACAGTCATCTCAAGGCACTTATTTAAGCAGGTCCCATAGACAGTCAGTGGACAATGTACTCCTATTCCAAAGCATTTGCCTAGAACTGTATCTATTTCCTTGAAGACTATGTCTCAAGCACCAGCATAGACACAATACCTGTTAGCGCTTTCCCTTTTTTCCTATGGTAAATGCCAAAGACGACGATGGCAATTAAGGCCACAGATATGAAGAGAAGCAGAATAATTAAACTGGGCAAGTAAATCCGTGGTTCTGCATTGGAAGAAAGTGAGAAATATGGCATTAAAGATTATGTAATTTTATTACATTTAAAAACAAAACCTTATAAATCTAATCCCAGGATCAAAGATGTGGGTGTAGGATATCAGAAGTAGGAAGCTCCCCACCCCGAACTGCATTTGCCAGGGAGCACTCACAGTCTGAAGGGTTGACTCCCCACCTCGCCCACCCTGCTGGTCTGGCTTCACTGCACTGGAGGCTACCCCAGCGCATCATTATGTCTCCATGATTACGTTCTTAAGAACAACTCTAGTCACATGCACCCACGATCCTGCTTCATCTCTGCTTGCCTCCAGAACCCCTCACTGACCAGCTGGAAGACCTCATCACACTGCTGTCCAAATACCAACATGGCACCAGGGTTTTGCTGGCTATGAGAACACAACAGCCCCTCTAGGAAGCATTTCTGCTATTTCTCTATGATACAATGTGGATGCCTCCACTTCCTTCATTCCTCCCTCCTCCATCGCTTCATTGCTAGCACCTCTATATCCCACACCTTTGGTTTCCTGGACCATGATCTTTCCTTTCCTTCTCTCATTTCAGAATAACTTTTAGTTCCCTCCGTTATTTTTCATGCTATCTTCACAATGGTCTTTTAAAAAAACTCTCCTCTGAGTGTGTAACTCCATATCCAGATACTTTAGTGCCCTTCTGCTCCTGTTCCCTAGGATGTCAAATCTAGACCTCTGATTTTCTGGACCACAACCTGTTAGCTGTATTGTCCTGTAGCTGGCATTCTCTTGATTTAGTAGAAAGGTCTTCTTGCCACTTCTGCTGTCTCTTCCAGTGTGCAGACTCACTGGCACACTGACCCACTCACCCAGAGTAACTGGCATCTTTCTGTCCGTCTTTAAAATTGTATAAGATTTATTGGTTCCACAAATAATGTTCCACAAATAATGACTGCTGGATTCTCAGAAATTGCTTCGTCTGGTTGATGACCAGTTTCCCCATGGATACTCTCACTGTGACCACCACCACCCTTCCATGTCTGGGCATTTTCATTTATGTTTGCAGCTCTTTCTTTTCTTTTCTTTGTACACTAATATATTATCAGTTATTCCATTGTAAAAAAAAATGATCAAGTAGCCTAGTAGGCACAAAGTCCTGGGTTCAGTCTCAGCACTGCAATCCATCAATCAATCAAATAAAAATCAACATATCTGGAATTGAAATACTGATACAAATGAAATATTGAGCTGACCGTGGTCAGGATGAAATGAAAAGGGACAGCTGAACCCCTGCACTTGCAGCCTGGGATTCTGGAGAGAGCGAGACAGCTGACCATGCTGGGCACGTCTACCCTCCCACAGACTCTGTCAAGCATACCCTTCGGTGGTTTTCTAGACGGCAGGGAAGAACTGCAAACCACGTCTGATTTCTCTGTTCCGGGATATTCCTCTATCTTTCCAAGGATGGTACAGCTGCGGAAAGAAAAGCAGTTAAGTGCTTTGGTTTAATATTCTTGTTTAAAACACCAAACAATCTACTGCAGTAGATTGCCAGTTCCTTCAGGAGGGGACTCGCATCTTCCTGCAATTCCAAATCCCAGGACCTTCCTCAAGGAAGTGGAATATCACAGAGGAGGACAAATTTCTGAGGACTCCTGAGGACATGGTCAGCAAGGGCATAGATGGGGCTCCGATAAAGTACAACCAAATGCTTCAATTCCTGTGGCTCAGTGATAAACGTTAGACAAATACTCTTTTGAAGTTGAAAAACACTTTTCAACATAAAACTTGGATAAATGGATCAGAAAATTAACATTTAATCAGAATATATGAGAAAGTGAAAGAATCACTACATTGATTATTAGTATTCAACAACAAGTATGCAATGACCCAGGACCCAGAAATTCCACTACAGACAGACTCACAAAAGGGTGCCACTAAATATACAGATTGAGCATTCCTAACGTCTGAACTGCTTGAAAATCTAAAATTTTTTGAGCACTGATATGACACCACAAAGAGAAAATCCCAAACCACTAAATTTAGGTTTACTCACAAAAATAATTGAAAATATTGCAAAATATTACCTCCGGACTATATGTATAAGGTATATGTCAAACATAAATGAAGTTTGTGTTTAGACTTGGATCCTCTCCCCAAGACAAACTCATTATGTAGATATATATAGCTGAAATCAGAAATAATTCTGGCTCCAAGCATATTGGATAGGAGGTTCTTAAACTATTTATGGGATTATTCATTACAAAATTAGTTAGTACTGTAAGAGACTAAGAACAGTGCAAATCCCTCTCAGTTCCTACTGAAATTCTCTATTTATTAAACAAATTATGGTACATTTCTACGATGAAACACTATTCAGAGCTGGGCATGGTGGTGCACTCCTGTAAATCCAGTGTCTAAGGAGGCTGAGGTAGGAGGATCATGAGTTCAAAGCTAGCCTCAGCAACTTAGCAAGGCCCTGAGCAATTTGGTGAGGCCCTGTGTCAAAACAAAATATAAAAAGGGCTGGGGATGTGGCTCAGTGGTTAAGCACCCCCGGATTCAATATTTAATTCCTGGTACCCCCCAAAAAAGAGCAAGAAAGAAACACTATTTAGCTATAAACACACACACACACACACACACACACACACACACACACAAACTGTGAATAAATATAGAAAGTGCTTAAAAAAATAAGTGAAAAAACTCAAGGTGAAACATTTATATAGCTAGAAAGTTTCTATACGTATACACACAACACATACCCACAGGTTTCTGGATGAATAAACCATGATGACATTGGGAAGTTTGGAAAAGCAGTGGTGGTAAGTGAATAATAATAAATGTCACAAATTGGGCTGGAGGTGCGGCTCAGTTGAATGCCTGCAGAGCATGCTGGAGGCCCTGGGTTCAACCCTCAGCACCACACACACAAACACAAGTTATAAAATTATAAATCATTTTCAACCAAACAAGGTTAGAAAAAGGAAAAAAGAAACTGCAACCATAAGTTACTATTGAATCTAAAAAGGGGCATGAAGTGCCCATACACACCCGGATGAAGAATTGGCTTGACTGGTTTGTTTTTCCCACATTGAATTGACAAGACAGTGGAGGTTGGATTGTTTAAAACTTAAAAATTCCTTTGGTCCCTTTGTGGTCACTTACTTGGTCCAGGGTTTGCATTTGTCCGTGGAAGAAAAGGCATCTGAGAAGTAGCCTACGGGGCAAGGCTTGCACACCGTGTCCATGTTGAGCTGCACTGTCACAAAAACCAACAGAAACAAGCAAGGACACTTAGAGATCAGTCAGATGTTCCAGAAGAGCCGCTGCCCCCTGCTCCCTTCTCCCCTCGGGGCCTTGCCACGGGTGTCTAATGGCTCTAACTCCCCCTCCCCCCAAGCCCCTTTCTTGGGCCTAGGAAGCAGTTCTGATACCAGGGGTGAGCTGCAGAATTGTGTTCAGAAAGGCAGGGGTCAGTACTGCCACTCTCTGAAGTCCAGGTCCAGGCGACTCTGGTCCTGAGCCTCTACTGCTCAGAAGACCATCCTGAGCACCCCGTGCTGTTTCCTGGCCTGGGAGCCTGTGTCTCCTGTTTTTGCCCTCTGGCTCTGTTTTAGGCAGGCACCTCTGCTATCCCCTTTCTGCCTTGACAGATGGCTAACCCAGCCTTCTTCTGCAGGGGATGTCAATTCTATTACTGCTTTTAAGGGAAATTTATTGTTCTGATTCCTTCTTGTAAGCTTAATCTCACATGTTCAAATATTACTGAAGTGTCAAAAAAGGTTTCTAAAACAAAACAAAACCCTGTGGGTCTCTCTTTTAAAACAAAAGTTTTTGGTGTCCAACTTTTGCTGCAAAGGGCTGCACAGTGGAGCCCTTGTGGTCTCTGCTGCAACTACTCATAGCACAAAAGCAATCATAGACAAGATGTAAAACAAATGGATATTGCTAATTTCCAATAAAACTTTATTTATAAGCACAAATGGTGGGAGGGATTTGGACCCCTCCTTAATCCACAGAGCTCAAAGCAGGGGTTGATCCTTGTTAGTAAACTTGACTTGACTCACTCCTAGTCCTCATAAACTGCATTATTAAAATGAGAAGTGCCTCAGATTTCCTCAATTACCTTTACTGCAATTGGCACATGACGAGACGACCCTTTGGTGGCTATTATAAATCATAATCGGGCAACTGGTGGTACCAAAACCACAAATTACTCTTGAAATTAGTAGCACTTCTGTGATTTATTTTCATGAACATAACATGAAAAATAAGGAATTAAACTTTCTTTGTCCAAAGTCAAATAGAAAGTACATTCTTAACTTCTGCAATTTGGCTCAGTAGGCAAAGCAACCTGTCCCTGGATTTGGCAATATAATTTGCCTTGATATTGATTCAATAAAGGCCAGTTAACATCTAGTAGGTCACATTAATTCAAATGTGAATTAATTCAAATTAAAAGATGAATACAATCTAGAAGATTCTGAGAATCCCTCAAAAACAAAGAGGGTTCCCAAGGCATTTCCAGGAATATAAAGTTTTGAGGGTATTGATTCCCACACACTGGACTTGGTAAGACTGACAGGCCAGAAGCATCCTGCAGACTGCTCTTTCCTTCTCCCTCTTACAATCATGCTTTTCCTACCTACAAAGGAAGGCATGCTTTGCATCTACCCCAAATCCTGCCTGGTGCCAAGCTTCAGACATGTTGGACAGAGCAAAAAAGTAAAAATACTGGTGATGGAAAATTTTCTGTAGCCCGTCCAGCGTCTGTCTTTCCCTATCTATTCAGAACAAAAGTATGGTCATACAAATGGAGAATTGGGGACCAGGTTGAGCCTGAATTTAAATGTGTGCAAGGTGGGGCAGAAAGGAAATTTTCATTCATCCACTTTGGTCCCTCTATTTTCTACTGTCAAATATACATTATTCCCAAAGGTGAAAGGCAGACAACGTGGACCAGGAACCTGCAGGTGGCAGCACCTGTTTCAGGCAGGTGACAAACTTGTGCAAAGGCTCTGGGCTTCTTCTGAGAATCAGAATTCAGAGGGAACTAACTGTGATAGGAAGGTATATTTTAATAACTTAAAAATTAGGCTTTTTCTAAGAGAAAGTATATGTGGGTTAGTCAATGTATTTGAAAATAAGGGCTGACTGTGCCAGCTGAACTCAGTGATAAGCCCTTTTTTATTTTTTATTTTGAGACAGGGTCTTGCTAATTTGCTTAGGGTCTTGTTAAATTGCTGAGGCTGGCGGCTTTGACATTTTGATCCTCCTACTTCAGCCTCTGGAGCCTCTGGGATTATGGGTGTGCACCCCTGCATCCAGCAAGCATTTTGGTTTTTAAAAAAGTGCCTCTGAGTTACAGATGAACAGTCATAAATAATCATCTGTTACATCTTGAAAAAACTACTTTGTTATGTTTCCTAGAAACAAGGAAAGCAAATGATTCTAAGAAATACTTTTATAAGTCTAAAGGATCTCTATTTCTTTTAACAAAAGTGAAGGACTCAATTGAGTTCTCAAATGATAGATCATTAAGGATAACTTAGGTCATGTCACTTTATGATAGTGGACACTCCTATAACATAACTCTTTCTTTCTAAAACAACAAAAAGTGGAAACAGAATTGATGTTCAATTCTGTTGCATTTTAGCAATAAGTAAATAATATTCAACTGTGAATATATAATTGGGAAAAAAGCCCACTTGTGAAGTTCAAAAGCTTTTGACTTCTTTTTAATATGCATATACTAAGAGTTTAACCCACCTGTGCTTTACCATTGAGCTACATCCCAGTCCTTTCCTTTTTTTTTTTTTTAATTTTTTTTTTATTTTGAGAAAATAAATTGCTAAATTGCTGAGGCTGACCTTGAACTTCAGATCCTATGGCCTCAGTCACTGGGATTACAGGTGTGTGCCACTGCTCCCAGCAAAAAGTTTTTACTTTTATGACTATAACATAGCAAAACATATTCATTTTTGACTAATTGTATAATAGTAAATGTGGTGACAATCAGTGTGGGGTGGAGGGAATGTTTTTAACACTGAGAAGTTTGTCCCAATAGTTTTTTTAATTGAGATTTTTAAATATGCACCAATTTTTTAATGTAAAGGAATATAATAGGGTGATTAGTGTAAGCCCTCCAAGCACAAGAATATACTAGGATAAAATTCTGTAGGGAAGGTGGCGTGGCTATCAAGGAAAGAAAGGAGCTTTCAAATTCCCAACAGTTAAGTAGACTAGGGCCTGTTTAATTGGATGATGGTGGGTATCAAATTGCTGTTTTGTTTACATTCCAAGGACTGTTTAAAAAAGCATTGTTGCAGTTGTAATTCCCTGAAAAGTCACTCTTGAAATTTGTAACAAAAATTGTAGATGTCAACCTCAAAACGTGCCCAGAGGAGCATGTTTGTTTTAAATTTCTTCTAAGGATGTGCACAATTAAAAAATGTTGGAGGATCCCTGCGCTATCCTGTTTGTCCCTATGTGGGACAACCCGGAGTGCCACAGTGGCTGCTCACATTCTCGCTGGGAACCCGAGCTGGGGATCCATTCCCAGGTCTTGCGTGCGCCTACAGCTCCTGGAAGATCAAAGCACCGCCCTCCCTTCCCGCTCCTCCGTTCCCCCCGGCTCCCTGGAGCCTTAGTGACAGGTGTCAGAGCTGCCTGGGGCTCCCTTTGCCCGGTGTAGCCGTGCCCTAGTGGCCGCGGTGCGCGCGTTCTGCAACCGTACAGGGGTGCTGGGCGCCGAAGCCCGGCGCGCACTCGGCGTTGCGGCGGCAGCACTCGCAGTCCTGGCTCCAGTGGTACCCGGCGGTGCAGGCGCAGCGCCGCGGGGCCGTGCGGTTGCCGGGGTCCACCGCCACCAGGGCCTTGCCTGCGGGAGACAAGAGACAGGTCAGCAGCCCCCAAGCGCCACCAGGGCCTTGCCTGTGGGAGACAAGAGACAGGTCAGCAGCCCCCTGAGCGCAGGAAGGCTCTGACGCCCGCCCCTGTCACCCAGCTGTCACCCAGCCCGAGCCACCCCAGCAGGCCGCCTGGCTGGCTTACAGTGATTCATCAGGACACGGTTTAAGGAAGTCCCCAGTTCCTCCTCGCACTTCCTGTGTGCCAGCAGGTCCCCCCCCTTTTCCTCTCCCTAATAACCACCAGTTTTGTGAGCTGTCTAAAAAGTCAGTTTTCATGTTAGTAGCAAGATTTAGGACTCCTAGCAAGATTGAGCACAGCGTCTTGATTTTTAGTGCACTCAAATATCATCAATATTGGTGGAATGAGACGGACATTCCTACCCTGTGTATGGGTGTGATTGCACCAAGGGTGACTCTAGGTCAGGTACAACCAGAGAAATGAAAAGTTGTGCTCCATTTGTATAAAAAAATTTTTTAAAAAATCATCAATATTATTAATAGCAAGGCTAGTCTGGACCCAAGAGAACAGGGTTCCTAGAGATTCAGGACTCATCCTGAGTTCCTAAAGGGGGTTAGGTAAGTGGAGAAAGTACAGAGGTAAGTGGGAAGCTAACACATTTTTCTCTTTTTTTTCACAACACAAAAAGTGCTTGTCTTTTTACTCCAAATCTCCTGGCCCCTTCCAGTTTTTCTGGAATACAGTCACATGGGAATTTATCTGTTATAAACTACACGCACACACCTAAACACACACACACCTACACACACACACACACACACACATACACACACACTATCTTCTTTATAGATTTGTACTTGTGAATACACCTATTTGCTAAAATGTATTTGTAACCCCCAAATCAATACTCAGCACTTCTGCAGTAATCTGTGGATGTGCGCAGAACCATGTAAATCTCTGAGTCACTCCACACACAGGTTCCCAGCAGAGGTCAGAGGAGGGTGCCCAGCCTTCTCATTGCAGCTCTCCCACTGGAAATGAGAGTCTCTCTGTTTTCAGTCTGCCACGTTTTATCCATTTTTGTGTGCTTTTTGTTGGTGATTTCCCTGTTTAACATGGCCCTAGGTAGTGCTGAAGTTCTGTCTAGTGTTCCTCAGTGCCAGAAGGCTGTGGCGGGCCTGACAGAGAAGACACATGTGTTGGATAACCGTATGGCATGCGTCGTGCTGTTGGCCATGAGTGCAATGCTAACGGTCAACAACACATCAAATAAACAGTGACACACATAAAGCCAGGTTGCACGTTGGTCAGTGGATGAAAGTGGGTTTCAGGGACCCAACCCTATACTTCCCCCAGGGGCAGTGTTTCAGGATTACCCATTCAGTGTTTATGGTGACTGTAGATCGTAACTGCTTTGACTAGAGACTCAATGTACCACGCACGTGCGCGTGGGCACACACCCACATACACCCACACACTAAAGAGATATAACATCATTTAAAACAGACCTGGAACCCCTGTATGACTCCACTCACTTGGATTCTTCAAATGGCCTTTGTACCTTATATTCCTGAATACATATAGGAATTCCCAGGGAAAAAGAGATGAACAATCCATTCCTTGTCTCAAGTTATACCAGCAAGTCGGGGACACTCTGTTTCCATTCTTTTTAGACTTAAGTGTGGTGAATCCAGAGAAGTTCTCATTGCCTTCTGTGCTCACTTGGTACTCACTTGGGTCCACTGTGCAGTACCAAGGCCAATATGCAGAAACATGTACATAATATATGGGAACATATATGGACACATACCACCTCTCTGGAAAATTCTAAGTACTCCCAGTCTTGTACTCAACTGTAAAAATGTAAATCTGTGGGGTGGTGAATAATTTTGAAATATATTAAAATATTTTCATGCACCCAGTTTTAGGTTTTAATCAATTTTGGCAGTAGACAGAATGAATCTGTATTTCCAGGAGACAGCAGTGAGTCAAAGTCATTACTAAGCAGTGGGAAATAAAAGACTTGATCAGATGCTTCTGCTCAGTGGAGTTTCCATGTTACCTTCTCCAACCCCAAGTGTGACAGCTGCCTCTAGCACACTAGAAAAATCATGGTTTTTAAAAGTACTGTTAATTTTTTTTCCCAATGGCAGGGGGAAACCTGTAAACAAGAATTAACCCAGTAGCAATGGATTCTTAGCAACTGCACTGAAGTCACTAAATAAAATGTTGCACTAAAAACAATCAGGAATCCTTGGAGAAATGACTGTTCACAGCTCTGGCAAGAAATGTCCAAGATAAACCTGGAATCAACAGAGCCCTTGACCATGCCTGGAGTTGTACCAGAAAACATAGGGCCACCTCAAAGAGGTGGGGTACTTTGAGCACCACCAAAATTAACAGTGACTGGAATGGGGTGAAACACCTCAAATATGTTTAAATTCACAAGTTCATAATACTAACACGAATCCCTGGAAGAAAGCTCAATGATGGAGTCATCGTTCTGAAAAGTGATAAGAAGTTACATGCACGTGTTCCACCTTTCCTAAATGTACTGGACTAACAAATAGTTGAGGAGGAAAATGGAGAAGGAAATGAATAAAGGAAGAAGGGAGGGCAGAATTAGAACACCACCTTTCTGCAGCTCCTGATGAAAAGGGATCTAGGCCCGGTTCCGCAGCAGCTGGCAATGTCACAAAAGGAGAGAGAAGCTGCTGTTTTGTGATCCCGATATCATATTATGAACATGAACTATACCATGTATGAAAGGGTTTTGCCAACAAAAGAAAAAGCAAATCAGAATCTGATCAACCTCTAGATCTAGCAGCCAATTTACAGGGAACATGGGGGACAGAAGAGGAGGTTAAATGGCATTGAGGGGGTATGAGCAGCCAAATCCAGACTGGAAGCTCCATGGGCAATAGAGAATCACAGATTCTTCACATGAAAACAGACTAGAAAAAAAGGAGACCTGAGAGACATAGTTTGATCCTGATTATTACAAATTATAACTTTTTTTAAAAAAAGGAGGCAAAAAAATTAAAGTTGCATGGTAAGGAGATCAAGCTCCAGAGCTAATCAAACATTTATGATGTAGGAAAAAGGTTTATGAGTCCAAAAACGGGTTTTGAGTCCTGCTTCTCATCTGTTAAGTTTGGAGAAGTCATTCAACCTGAGCCTCAGTTTCCCCATTTTTAAAATGAGACGGGCATGGCTACCTTCCAGGGTTCAAAGGGGTTAGGGAGAATCCAATGGTTCAACTGTGGGAATATCATGAATACATTTGGTCCCCTGTAAAATGTGTTCATGATTAAATGCAGCATAAACATATTCCTGAACATGAGGGTTCTCAATGAAGAGCTTTAACCTGGGCTTTGGAAATCTAAAACCCGGGGGTCCACGGTCATAACTTCTTCCTGTGCCCTTCAAAAGAAAAGCATTGGATATATCTTAAAAAGCTTATATAGAAGAGGAGACTTGAAGGACAGAGATGAACACTGGGTTTGCACACTTGCCACTGACACACCCATGTGACGAACCCACCTGTATCGCAAACCTTATGCAGCAAGCATTTATCTTCCTCATTCCAGGTATCCAAATATTCATCCGGGCCACAGGGCAGACACACACTGTCAGAGGTAGTAGTGCATTTGGAAGACATGTACTTTCCTTAAATTGGAAGGAGGAAAAATGCACCAATCAAAAACAACAATCACAGCCCAACACAAAACAACATCCCAAAACACGTCAACCAAAACCAAAACAAAAGAACACACTGGCCGGGGGTGTATGTAGCTCAAGGAAAGAGCATGTACCTAGCATGTGTGTGGCCCTCAACACCAAGTAAATCAATAAATAGAGCATCAATCTATTGGTGTAATCTAAATGATCATGATCCCAAGATGACCCCTGAGATAATGCTACACATGGGATGAGGCTACACTGCACCATGAGCCCTGTAGCTGGGGCTCTGCTCAAACACCCTGTCCCAAGTTTGCTATGCCTCCTTGGGTCCCCTCCTGGGTTTGCTGTGGTCATGGCAGTCCCTTACCCATGTAAAGGTAAGACTAGTCACATGTTGTACCCCATAACGCTGCCTATGAGTAGAACTAAAGCTTTAAATTGGGCTCTAAAAACTCGAAGGTTGCTGGAACCCACTTGGAATAAAGTGTATAAGCAAAAGGAACTTTGTTATCCCCTCCCTGCTCCCATCTTCAAACTCCCCTCTGGGTGGTCGACGTCTTGTGGGCTCATGGTTAACTCAGTTTGACCAACACCCATGCATGTGAGCCCACTCTTAAAAATCACTGGACTTGGGTATGCACATCCGGGGAATATTTGAAGCTGAAACACCCACAGGGTTTTGTTATAATGTGATGTGACTCCCCACCTCTCCCCAAAACAATGAAAGAGGGAGGGCCCAGTGGCCCGGGACTCCTTGGGAGTGTAGAAAGGCTTGGCTGCACTCTGACGGATCAGTTGGGAAGGTGGCAGCGAGTCCCTGTCTGCCCCTGGACAGGTAAATGGGAGAAGGTCTAACAAGGATTGGGTGATTCAGTACTGACCATTCCAGCACGGTCATTCCAAAACAAAATTTCTGTGAAAACAATTTAAAATTATTTTCTCATAAAGTGCTAAAATATGGTCTTGTCAACCTTTCTGTTTCAAGAAAAAGTGTTTTGGAAAATTGTGTTTCAGCATAAATTGAGTACCAGTTTTTGAAAGTTTTTTTTTTTTTTTTAAGGAGATTTTATCTATTGAAGAAAGTCTATCCAAGTACTTTTTTCATCTGGTGGAAAAACAAAACAAAACGGAAAACAGCAAAAGCATCCACTTTGGCAGATGCTGGAATGTACCGGAAGCTGGCATACCTGGTTCACATCTGTTGCAGCACCGCCCAAGATGCTCGTAATGCCTGTCACTGGTGCATGGAGGAGTGACCTGGAAGGTCACCTGAAAAGAAAAATTGACATTGGGTAGACATTACGCACAAGTTCTTTCTGGATAACACAAAAAGTGAATCGCCAAATGCACTTCTAAAAGAATCATAAGAAATACCACAAGCTACTTGTATTGTCACCTCCAAAAATGTCACTTCCCTAATCTAGCCTATGTGCCCCCCCAGGAAACTATAAAACCAATCTTTTAGCTTGAGACCTGTTTAAACATTTTAAAACATTTCACTGATGCTCACAGTGGTATGGTGCTTTACACAGCCACATACAAAACTGGCCCTAATTCTCTGAAGTCAGATGGTGGACAATATATTCAGTCAGTTCTGGTCATGAAACTACAAGAACATAATGAGGCCCCTTCATATGATTATTGCAGGGGATGTCAAATTTGGTCTTATAAGCTACTTATGAATTTTAAAAGATGTTTAATATGGCTGAGCTTTCAAATGTTATACAGGTAGAGAATTTTTTAAATGGACACAGCAAGGTGTTGTAAGAACTCCTCTGGTTATCCCAACCCTTGGCCACTTGCTGCCTCAAGTACTCTGGATAAGGTCAATGAGGCATTTTTGAGCCACTGTTTCTTTCTGGTCAAAAACAGTATGATTCTGATATAGTTACTGTTTGGATAGGAGGTATCCCCCCAAAGTTCATGTGTGACAATACAAGAATGTTCAGAGGTAAAATGATCGGATTATGAGAGTTAGAACCTGATCAGTAGATCAATCTACTGATGTGGATTAACTAGGAGGTAACTGCAGGTAGGTGGGGTGTGGTTGGAGGAGGTGGGTCACTGGGGGCAAGACTTTGGGGTTTATATTTTGTCCCTGGTTGGGAAGATCTCTCTATCTCTCTCTGTTTGCTTCCTGGTTGTCATGTCCTGAGCTGCTTTCTTCCGCCACTCTCTTCCGCCATGATGTTTTGCCTCACCTTTGGCCCAGAGCTATGGAACCCAAATACTTTGTGAACCAAAATACACTTTTCCTCTTCAAAGTGATTTAATCACAGCAATGGAAAAGCTAACTAAAACAAATGAAAATAATCATCTCTGAATCTGCCTGTCTCAGTAAAACAAAAGAAAGCCACAAACAAAAGGGCCAAGTCCCCTGTAGTCCCCAGGGAGTCTGGCAGGTCTTGGCAGGAAAGCTCCCTTCTCACCACCTTTCTTGGAATTGGTAGGTGGGGGTCACACAGGGGGCAAGGAAGACTCTGTAGACCAGGTGAACAGTCCAGACAGACAAAGCGAGGTCTGAAATGGGGTCGGAGACAACATGAGACCATCATTCTGTCCATAGCCCAATGTCAGCAGAGGGTGCGGGGAGAGGAGAGTTAAGGCTCAGAGCTCCGTCAGGATCAAGGAGGGCACCATCTGCATATTGGGAAGGTTGGAGGGAAAGTACAGAAACGATATGGCTTGGATGAAGCCATGAATCTTCAAAATACCTCAATGATGGGAGGAAGGTTTTTATAAAGAGAGCATCAACCCACGGCTGGGGTTATGGCTCAGTGGTAGAGCGCTCGCCTAGCATGATGAGGCACGGGGTTCGATCCTCAGCACCACATAAAAACAAAATAATGTGTCTGCCTAAAACTAAAGATACATACATAAATAAATGTTTTTAAAAAAAAAGAAAAGAAAAGAAAGCATCAACCCAGGAAACCCAAGGCCAGTTGAGTTGTTTCGGGGAGGGACCTGTTTACTTCCCCTGGCCTGGCAAGTGGGGGCAGGAACACAATGACTTTGAGGTCCATAAGGTCCCCACAGGTGACTGGGACCAGGTGTGCTGGGAGGGTACTAAATTGGCTTGCTTCCTGGGCCCAGCTATTACACCTCATGGAAACCAGATAATGTACACTGAAGGCTCCCCAAGCATTCGCCAGGTGACAGACAGCCCAGTGGGAACTGGGAAGAATGACCAAAGTGGTCATCACCCCTCTCCCTCCTGCTCTTTCTTTTACAGGAAGCCATTCCCCGTAGGAGCTGCGTCCTTCTCCAGCCTTGCATGGCGATGGACACTCGCAGGGGAGAGACAAGCAGAGGCAAATGGTAAAACTGAATGTGGCTGATGAGGACTGTGTCTGACAAGCAGGATGAGCGCGTGGGCGGCAGGTTTCAGACAACAAAGGTTATCGATTGCTTCTGGCCCAGGAGAGATCTACAGCGGGGTCTGTGTGATGTGCACGTACTCTGTCTCTGTGACACACACACTAAGGTGCTTTTTAGGGGAATTCGGGGAAAGGGCTGGAATGGCCACTTAGGAGCAGTGTCAGAGGCCACTGGCTCTGTCCTGGGCTCCAGGCCTGGTGCCTGTTGAACGTCATTTGACTGAACACATGGACACTTCTCCTCCACCTTCGGGATCGTGGCTGTGATTCATGCACCCATCCAGTGCCAGACCCAGGAGCCACAGAAGTGAGGATTCACTACTTTCTAGATGGACCAGCTGTCCCAAGGCTCAAACAGACTTTAGACAGCTTAATGCCTTCAAACCCACTTCTCCCTCCCAAGCTTCTTACCATGACTTTACATCCAGACATGTCTCTCCCCACCAAAGAACAGCAACAACAATAAAAACTGAGATATAATTCACATACCACAAATTTAGTAAAGTGCCATTAAGTGTCTTTAGTACATTCACATGATTGTACAACCAGAACATTTTCACCATCCCAAAGCCAGCATGTTGACCTGACAGAGCTATAGGGTTACAGATCTTTTAAGGAACAGCAGAAATTTTGCATTGGGAAAATTTGGGATGGTGAAGCAGAAAATTATGGTGTTAATCTCTTTTAAGCAATGGCTTCACCAGAAACCTACTCTGCTCTCTGGTTACACGATGCGCTTTGAAGCACACCTTCCAACCTTCACACCAGTCACACACACACAACTTAAAAGGCAACATTTGTACATCCATATATTTAAGGAAATGTGGTTTGGGGATAAATTTTTAAGAATTTAAAAAAATCTGGAGAACTCTCAACGATGCCACGCATCCTCCTGTGCCTTTACTGTCCCTTCTCCTCTCCCTTCCTGGCTCTCTGCCTGCCACTTTCCTTCCCTGCACTCTAGTGACCTGTTCTAGAAGGACCCCTTCTTAGGGGACTTCAGGCTCCCAAGCCCCGTGCAGCGTCTGCAGCCTGTCGTGGGCTAGCCTCAGTCAGATCCCTGGCTCGGGTCCCAGAAATAGGCTCTCTATTGCTCTCTGCACGACAGATTCTGTGTTGGTGACAACTAGGAAACTGGTTCTCACCCTCCAACGGGTCTCTGTGGGTCCAGGGCACTGAGGGACCTGTGCCTGGATGCTGCAGGTCAGATTGGCTCTCTCCTTGCTCCCAAGTCCCAGATGGTCTCCTGAGTCCCACCTGCTTGGGCTTGGTTTCCTGTTATTCTGCATGGGATCTCCTTAAGCTGGTCTCCCCCTGTCCAGATGGCCTCTCAGACACACCCTCTGGATGTCATCTTTTTGTGTGAATGAACAGATGTTCTTCAGCCACATGGGTGGGTCCCTGCCCCACACAGCCAGACTCCTCCTCTGGCCTACAGGATTCTAGTTTCCAGGTCCACCCGCTCACCCTTGGCTGTCCTGCCCACTAGCTAGTGCTGAGAGCCCCCAGGCTCCCAAGACCTTCAAGCAGCCCTGCCCTGCCCTGCCCTCCAGCTGCCCAGAATTAGGACCTGCTTCACCTTCTAAGACCAAGTTCCCTCTGGTTGCCAGGTGATGGCTATTATCACAGTAAAGTGATAAACCTAACAAAAGCCTGTTCCTGCCAATGCTTCTGAAGGGCCTCAGCAGGGGCGGGAAGGCTGCAGGTGTTCAGCTCCTGGGGTGAGGGTGTCAGCCACCTGCAGTGGCCTCTTTCTCCAAGATGTAGAACAGAAGGCCCTGGATCGCCAAGATGAGATGTACAAATCTGTGATTATCTAGAATTTTTTCTGGCTCTTCTCTACGATGGACTTGTTTCCTTCTGAGACAGTCAAAGCTTCTGAACCATAGCTGTCTTCATGAAGCAAATAAAGTAGAACCAACTCTTCTCTTGGGAATTTAGTCACATGATACAAAATTCGGAAAGTATCACAGCCTACTTAGGGACACCTCCCTCTACCTTTGTCCGAGATATGTTCCTAATGTGACTTGCCTCTCTCCCCCACCTTGCATGTCTTTCTGCAACTGTGAAGAGAACTGATCTGGGACCCACCTGGGAGACCATTCTTTATATTACTGACTCAGAGGCCGGCAGGGACCAAGTCTCCTTCCAGGACTTGTGTTTGGAGGAAATATAAGTTGACTCATGGAAATCAGAAGTCTTATACAAAGTATCCCTGTACTGACAGAGCCTTACTATAGTTTTTAATCAATAAACTACAAAAATTCAATCAGGGCTGGGGTTGTAGCTCAGTGGTAGAGTGCTTGCCTAGCATGTGTGAGGCACTGGGTTCAATTCTCAGCACTGCATATAAATAAGTAAAATAAAGGTTCATTGACAACTAAAAAAAAAAAAATTAAAAATAAATTCAATTTGACTCACAGAATTTACACCAACTAACCTTTGTTCTCTAATAGACCACTCCTGAATCAAAGAGTAATATTAGTCTGTTCAAACATCTTCCACACATTCAAATCCCCCCTACAGATTTCTACAAAGTTGGATAATGATGCAGTTGATTTATTTGATCTTTTTCGCCTCCCTTTCAAGTGTCTTTTTTGTGTGTCTTGGGGACATCTGTTTCAGGGCATACAGGCTGGGGTTTATCTCAGTGGCTGACAGAATCTTCTAGATAAGCATGTCCACAGTCTGTGTGAGGCTTTAGGAGGGATGGGAGATGACCAATTGTAAATTTAAATTCTCCTTATAAGCTCTGTGGATTTATTTCACTACACAAAGCCGTGTTGGAGCTCGTTCTGAAAAACCGTACGCTGTGGGAAACACGTGATTTCTGCCAGTGGAGCCACAGGGACCATGGCTCTGTACTTAGGGTCCTATAGAGCAGGTTGACTTCAACAGCTATTTTTCATGCTGCTAATGAGCCTGGCTGTAGGGAAAGCCATTATGGACACGAAGATTACTTTCTTGCTCCACTGAAAATTCCTGCTGACACAGAACAAAGCAGAGAGACTTGGCCTCTTCTGTCAAATCAAGAGGGAAAGAACCTCACCCAGAAGGACAAGTGAGGGATTTTCCACCGATTTTATAAAACATCACTCATGACTATATTTGAGAATTTGGCTATAATTTCAGAAAGGATGGTATCAAATTTCTGAATGTTACAGTAGAGTTGAACTCTGTGGTTTTGTTAAGAGAGACTATTAAATGTGAAAATAGCACTTTACTTGATAGTCCTGCCACCCTTGAAAAATAAAAAAACCCTTCAAGAAAATCAAAGAAAATCACTACTGAAGCTGACCCCAGCCAGGAGAGAATACAAAAAAAATTACTAGTGACCTGGGTCCCCAGAACACCAAGGCAGCTTCCTTTCCATGAGAGTCTCACGCTAAGAAGTCAATGCTCTCGGAGGCCTTAGAAGTAAACAAACAGCCAACCAACAAAGGGTAGCATCAAAGACCCAAGTGACCTGCAACCCATGCCCTGTTTTTTCTCCACTCCTTTGAATGTTGTTTTTCTCAGTCTGTTGAGAAGACAGGTCGGAGAGAAGGTCTAAGTTTCTCCCCTCACAAATGTGGCAATCAGGGAGTCACAGAGTCACCCTTTCCATTGGGAGTTCCGGGAGAGCTTTTCAGCTTTCCTGCAGAAGTTTCCTGATGCCCTCCTGAAGCTTTGGGGCAGGGGTATTTGTTTTGTGGTGCTGGGGATGGAACCCAGGGCCTTGCGCGTGCTAGGGAGCGCTCCCCCACTGAGCAGCTCTAGTCGCCTGTTCTTGAGCATATGCAGAGTCATGTCTGTGAAGGGAAAGAATGTATCCAACACCATGCTTCTTGGTTCTATAACAGAGAGTAGAAATGATACAGAGATCATTCGTGGCTCAGAAGTTCGGGCAGTTTTCTTTTCTTTTTTCTTTTGGTACCAGGGATTGAACCTAAGGGCACTTAACTATTGGACCACCTCCCCAGACAGGGTCTCACTAGGTTGCTTCTAGCCTTGCTAGAACCTGTGATCCTCCTGCCTCAGCCTCCTAAGTTACTGTGATTACAAGTATGCACCACAGCACCCAACTAGATAGGATTGTTTTCTCCAGGAAAAAAAAAAAAAAAGCATAATTAAATATTTTTTTTTAACTAAAGTCAAGTTGGATCAGACACAATATAGGAATTGTAGTGAACAAGGACGGCGCCCAAAAGAGCTCAGTTGGAGGAGAGGACATGATACAGGTGACCTGCCAGGACAGAATGAAGCCTGGCCAGATAGCTGTACAGGCCAGACAGGGTGGGCTTCAGTGCAGGGCGATTTTTCTACTTGGGTCTGTGATTGCAATTGGGCTTCCAGTTTGCTCTGGACAAAAGAAGGCTTGGCATTTCTGTAACAAAACTGTCTACACTTCTACTCTTTGAGGATGAAAAGGCGCAAGACAAAAAGCCAATTCTAAAGTTTAGTCCCCTCACTGTATAAGGGGCTGATAATTGTGCCCCATCCCCTTGCACTGAGACTCAGATGTGATAATTGATATAAACGACTCTGCCTTGGCGTGTGACACTACTCCACCAATATTAAGGCTCTGCTTTGTCACTTTGAAGCTGAATACCTTCCTCGTGGGTTGCTGGGAGAAGTGAGGGATGCCCCCAGTGTGAGGTCTGCAGTCTGGGGGGAACTGGGGGGAGTAGTCACGTGTACACCTGAGCAGAATTAAGTAGAAATCACTTACAGTCAGTCACTCTCTGAGGGATACGGGAAGGAGAAAGAAGACTGTATCAGAGACTCAGAAAGATCCCAAAGGCTGGGTTTCCCTGAGCATACCATCTTTCTTTTACTTTTACTTTACTTTTTTTGCGGCCATGGCAAACCAAGGCTCAGGACCCAGCATTGCAGCATGGCTCGGGGGAAGTGCATGCATTAGGAAAGCGTTTTGGGTTTCAAATTTAAAAATGCTTTTTCATGGCATAAAAAACTTGAAGCATTGCTCAGAATCACTGACAAGTGATCCAAGTCACTTCCGTGGTTTTGTGTCTGGGGTTCGGCCGGTTGTGTGAGCCACCTGGGTGCACGCAGGGACAGTCTTCGCAGTGTGTCTGCTGATAAAGCTCCTGCTAGATGTTATCTGTGGGTGACTTCTGTTAAATTAGACGTTAACCAAGTTATGACCGAATGTCCTCCTAGACAGTCTCATTTCAGATGAAGTTAGAATTTCAACCTTACAGATACACAGAGGAAAAGAGCAGACTCATTTTTCTTTTGTACAAACCCAAACTTTGCATTTCGTACTTCGGAACATTGTGGAGGCACCTAGCAAGATGCTATGTTATAAGTGAAAGACACAAACAGAATAAGGGCAGCATTTTGGGGAGATACCTGTGCACCCCAATGTACCACCTGGCAAAGTCCCTGGGGTGTGTTCACTCCACGTGGAGACCAGTGTACTAAAGAAGCTATGGGAAACTTGGAGAGCCCAGGTTACACCAGCCAGGTATGTGGTTTGAGGCATGACGGAAGTGGACCCAGAGAATCGCAAGCTTTAGCAGAAAACTCCCTGAGTATTTAAAATAGAATTGATTTCAGGGGAAAAAAAAAAAAAAAAAAAAAAACCTGTCAAAAGTGAGACTCAAGTGATTAGTATGATTCAAAAAGATCTGTTTAGTTTGTTTGAGAAGATTATGAAGAAAATTGACTGTCACAAAAACTACCATTGGCCTGCCACTAAAGGATGTGGGGCACTGTGAAGTGTGAATGTGTCCAGTGAGATAAACGAGTTTTCAAAACTCCCACCCAAAGGCACTCGTCCCAGGTGGTCATCTCCTGCTGGTGCCATTGAAAGTCACACTGTGAATCAACCCCTCCCTGCATGACACCAGCCTCCCACAGCGCTTTCGAGTAAATTTACTCAGTGTACAAATAATAAAGCCGGTCATTCCGTTGCCAAACTCATTCACCTTCACCTCAAAAAACAATCTGTCTCGTAACTTGGACCAGAAAACAAGGTTTGGTCTAGTTTAGGGCATAACAACACAGAGCCTGGATCTTTTTAAAAAGCTTTGCTACAGTGACACCATCAAAGTCATCTTTGCCTCTCATTTTCTTGCACAAGGCATTGGCTGGGAGCAAGACTGAAGGATGGCCCCGTCTGTGACCTTTGAAGTTTTCTTTTCCTGTGGGTTTTCATTTCCCCCCTGTGGCACTGGGGGTCAAACCCACTGAGCTACATCCCTAATGCTGTTTTATTTTGAGACAGCATCTCACTAAGTTGCTGAGGTTGGTCTAGAACTCACGATTCTCAGCCTCCCCAGCTGCCAGGATCACAGGCTGACGCCTGCCCATGCGCCTGCTTTTCAAGCTTTTCATACGGGGGGTTGGGTTGGGGGACTGACAGCCACAGAAATGGAGAGGAAAGCAAGCGACGCTCCAGTTCAACAGTCCACGCACTGGTGCATTGGAAAGATCCCTGAGCTCAGCCCTCGATGATGGCAGACAGGAAAGGAGATCATGGCCCGGGACCCTCTAACTGGTGCCCAGACCTTCTGATGGGCTTCTGATGTGCTGGGTGCAGGGGGAGGGAAAGGGCTGTTGGTGGTGAAGGATGCACGGGAGGAGGAGCCCTGAAGGAGGAGGAGAAGGAGGGGGAAGGGCAGAGACGGGGTGGGGGGGTGGGGGGGAGGACGGGGATTGTGGGGGGAGGCAGAGGAGCCTCAGGAAGGTCTGTGGGATCCAGGGAAGGGCAGAGGCTGTGGAGGAGGAAAGGAAGGGTCTTTATTTAAGCAGCCTCAGGAACCCTTTTGCAAAGACTGTGAGATTCAGAAAGGGCACAAATCAGAACGGGGATCCTGGCTCACACTCAGAGAGGGAAGGGTCAGGAGAGAGCTGGCCTGAGCACAGCACAGAGAGACACCGCGATACCTGGGAGGCCCAGGGAGCGCTCAGCCCGGCCTCAGGTTGCCTTCTGCTGGAGATACCAACGTCATCTCCTTTTTGTGCTTATCCTTTGCCATTTTTTCTTAACTTTAGGGTAATTGAACTTAATAAAGTGTTGACTGTGGTAAAAGACATGTAAGACACCATTTGCCGCTTTACCCATGTTAAGTGTACAACTCAACAACCTCCTGCAGCCTTCTGTTTCCAGAACACTTCTGTCACTCCCAACAGAAGCTCTGCCACCATTAAGTAATAGCTCCCAGTCCTCCTCCTCCAAGCCCTGGCCACCACCATTTTGCTGACTCCTCTGTGTGCCCCACCTATGAGTGGAGTCACACAGCATCTGTCCTTTTGTGTCTGGTTTATGTCACTGGGCAAAATGTCTTCAAGGCTCATTCATGTTGCATCATGTACCTGAACTTCCCTCTTCTTTATGGCTGAATAATACTTCATTATGTTTTCATCACCACGGAGTTTGATGAATGGTTTGAATGTGGTGTGTCCCCACCAAAATTGGAGTGGAGGTGTGATTCCCTAATGCGGTGGTATTGAAAGGTGCGGCTCAGTGGGGAGTGATGGAATCATGACTGCCCTTGTGAAGCAACAGGTGCCGATCTCCTGAGTGTACTGGGTCTCAGAGGAGCGGATCAGTTCACAAGAGAGCAGGTCATTATAAAGGAGTGATCCTGGCCCCTCCTGGGTCTTTTGCTTCATCTCTGAACACATAACTTCTTCCAAACTCATTTGATGCTTGCAGTTCTTGGGAACACTCTGGTCATGTTATGCCACCTGCCATGTAACACAGCCAGAGAGCCCTCACCAGATGCCAGCACCATTTTGTTTGGTCTTTGTAGTCATCAGAATTGTGAACCAAATAAACCTTTTTTTTTTCTTTATAAAGTGTCCAGTTTCAGGTGTTTTGTCATAGCAATATGAAACAGACTAAGACAATTTGCCACAAAGACTTTTAAAAATTATTATCGTGATAAAACACACATAACATAAAACTTGTTATCTTAACCATTTTTTCAAATGATATGTTTTGAAATAGATATCAACACAGAAAAAGATGACTTGGGTCAGGTTTGACTAAACAAACAAACAAAAAAACCTTAAAAATATGGAGCAATGGTAGTCTATTAGAAGTTTTGACATATTCACCTTTATTTAGCAAATATTAGATAACTAACTTTATATACTATCTTAGAAGTTGCTTTTTACTTCCAAAGCTGATGGGCCCATCTGCATTCCCCCCCACCACCACCACCTTGATTCCAGATATGCTCCTTAAAGAAGAAAGAGAAAGATCTGCTTCGGACTTATCAAAGCTCTTTGCTTTTTGCCCACCCTCTTTCTTACTTTCCTCACGATGCATTGATATTATGCTCCACTCCTTGAAGAGAAAACATGTGTCCCAAGTGAAAATGGAGAAATCACTTTTCATTTCAATAGTTTCATGGCAAGTTTCTTTGTTTTCTAGAGAGAGAAAGTGAAAAAGCTTGCAGCTGTGAGCTACTTGAAAAGAAGTGCAGGGAAGGTTTGTTTCCTGAACACAATGGTCACAATGACCGTCCGGCTGCTCTGCATGACTCCACAGGCTCTGCTGAGTGCTCCTTTTTTCTCCCTGGTGAAAGCCCTTTTTTTTTTTTTTTTTTTTAAAAGTTCTTACTCATTCGAGATAAGATCTGTTTCCTGTAGTAAAAGTCAGCCCTCTCTGTGCACGTCTTCCAAGAGCACACTGGTGTGCCAGAGGCCCAGGACCCTTCCAGGCTGCTTCTCCATTCTGTGGATGCCAACTGCTAAGGCCACGAGCCCCTAAAGTGGCCAAAGAAGGAATTACCCCTCTTATCTGCACCTCCCCTTCTATCACGTCTCCTGATCCACTGCTTCTCTCACGTGCCACAGAATCACAAGGAAGTCTTATAAAATGCAGATTCTGATTCATCAGATTCTGATTCAGTCCGGGGCCTGGGGAGGGGCCGGAGACTCTGCATTTCTAACCAGCTCCCACGGTCTTTGAGTAGCCAGGTCAGAGATTATGTGAAAGGCCAATCTGTGGTCCGGCTGCAGTGCAAGGTGCACAAGGCCCCCAAACACCTCAGTTTCACCTCCTGCCACTTTTCCTGCTTTCTCCTCAGCTGCTGGACCCAGGCTCCTTGGCCTGGACATCCTGCAGCCCACTGCTCCCAGTGGCTGCCGCCCTGCTGCTCAACCTCTGAGGCTCATGTCAACTATTAAGCTGAAATGCAAAATACTGATTTTGCCTGTCTTGGTTTAACCCAAGACCCCCCTCACACAGCCCTAGACTGTGGGGCTACGGGGTCTCATGCTGCTTGAACTCTCTCCTACCCCAGTCACTTTGACACTCCATAATAATGTTGTATTCGTTTGCTCTTCTTGGTAGATTGAGAGTTGTGACCAGGTCCTTAGCACACCCTCCCCATCTTCCCCAATGTTTGCAGTAAGATATCTCCAAAGTGCTCCCACGGGGTACTTCAGGCTCAGTGTGCCCAGTCACCCCATGCTCAATGGCATACCAAGGCCCTGGCACCTGGCTCTGTGTGTGCCTGCTGATGTCAAAGACCAGAGCCAGAACCTTCTCACATTCTCAAACACTATCACCTTCTCAATAATAAGCACTGAGAATCCCTCCTCCCATCACTGAACACAGACACCATGGACCCCTAGGAAACACCTACTATGTGCCAGGCACCAGGTGGGAGGCTTGGCTTTCCTTTAGGCCTGCATCCTCCCAGCAGACTGGGGCAGTGCTGGGTGGGCAGCAGAGCTCCAGAACCAAGCCAGTGAGTGCTTTTCCCCAAAGGACCATGTGACCTCACTACTTCCCTTTACAGGAGACGCTAACAGTTTCCAACTAGTTCTGAATCAAATTCACATTCCCAAGCATGACGTGGAAAGACTGTGCCAATTGGGGGCAAAATCAGATACCCCGTGGAGAGGGGATCACCACATCAAGATGCAAAATCTCTTCCAGGACTTGAAGTCTCGCTTTTAATGGGGACGCAACACAGAGCTGCCCACCCACAGTGCAGCTGCTCTGGCCTCTCGGTGCCTGACCCTCTGGGGACATCTCTCTGGAGGTGGCTCTTGCCCTGGATCCATTCCGGGCACAGAGTCGCCAAGTACCATCACTTCTGCACTCCCACACCTGAGTGTTTCTCTGCACAGCTAGAGGATGGGTGTGCATCCTGGTGCTTTGGTCATTTGTAATTTTACACATAAAGTGGACCCCCATGGCCTGGTCACAGGGACTCTGACTGGAACATGGAAAACCTGGCCATCAAAAGGGGGCGACTTTTTATGATCCCACCTTTTCACTTTTAAACCTGGTGCCCATTAGAAATTAGTGGGTTTGCTGGGTATTGGGCACAGGCCTGGGTATTGGCACAGGCCTGTAGTCCCCACAACTCGGGAGGCTGAGGCAGGAGGATTGCAAGTTCAAGGACAGCCTAGGCAACTTAGTGAGACCCTGTCTCAAAACAAAAAAAATAAAAAGACTGGAGATGAGGGAGCTGAGGCTGTGGCTCAATGGTAGAACGCTTGCCTAACATGTGCACAGCACTGGGTTTGATCCTCAGTACCACATAAAAATAAATAAATAAAATAAAGGTATTGTGTCCAAGTGCAACATATATATTTTTATTTATTTTAAAGGACTAGAGATGTATCTCAGTGGTACTGCAGTATCCCCTGCATTCAATCACTAGGAAGAACAAAGAAAATACAAAGAAAGGAAGGTAGATATCAGGATTCAAGACGAAGTTGTGTTCCAGTGCACACATGTCCCCACTGAACACTTAGTTGCCCTGTCTCAGCTTCCATTGCCGTAGGTCTGGGTTCCGTTTCTAGATTTCTGGGCACTGTGCCTGAGCAGCACCAGATTGTCCTCAACCTGTCCTTGGGGCATCCCCCTATCTCACTGCAAGCCAAAGCTCTAGGCTGACAGTGGACCCAGAAGGCTCAGTGTGTTCTGACCCTTTTCTTATTTGACCTGTCCCCTACTATTTAGGGTACAGCTTTTAAGGAATTGAAAAAAAAAAAAAAGTCAATAACAGAAAATGGTCTTGATAGGTACCATGGCAAAGACATCAAAAATAAGAGTCTAGGACACTTGGGTCAAGGCAGGTGCCTCCAGATTCACTGTAATTAGAGTAAAACTACGACGACATAAAGAATCTTGAAAAATGTCGTGGAATTGTCTCCCAAAGCTTATGAGACCAAACTGACTCTAGGCTGCTCGGCTGCCCTAGATCCAGCCCCCAAGCCCGACAGGCAGCTGGCAGGACAGGAGTGGGATAAATGTCAGCGGAGGGAACCTGGACCTCTGTGGGCAGCTGAGGTCCAGGCGGAGGCCCTCAAGTCTGGGCCCTTTGTTGAGGGTGGGGGAGCGGGGGTGGGGTGGGGGCAGAGAGGAGCCGAGGTGCCTTGCTTCGGGAAGTGGCAGGAATGACTCAGCGTGTCACACTTGTTTTCCTCCTGAGTCAGGGATCACTGGCACACACAGCCAGTGCTGAAGATGCTCCTGGGGTCCGTCCTTTATCTCTAGTAGCCTTAAAGACACAACACTTTCTTTTCTTCCTAACAATGGCTGTAGAAAGCCCTCAATGGATACGTCCCCTCGTAGACAGCACAAATGCAGACGGGTTATCTCGCTCCCCACCACCATTCCAAGAGGTCCCTTTCTGTACCAGGTTGGCTCCATCACAGAGCAACTGTGCAAAGCTCTTCTACAGAGAGGTTAAGGGCCGGGGCTGGGGGCTTGGCTCAGTGCAGCACATGCTGAACAAATACCCAAAACACAGGGGTTAAGACCATGGCCACTAGCGCAGGCATTTGGGAGGAGTTCCATCTCTCTCCTGCTAGCTGTGCCAACGCAGGCAAGTTACGTGGCCCCCCTGCCTTTGTGTCCTTGTCTTCCCCCACGGTGACATGAGCATGAGAGAGAAAGCACCTAGCACATCCTGGCACACAGGAAGGGTTCAATAAATGGAAGGGACTTTAAATATATTAACCAGATTCCTTGTTAACTTAGAGCTGGGGTCAAAACCTTTCCACAGAATCCCAAGGTCTCTGGCAGCAGTTCTGAGCTTATTCGGAATTGCCCGGAGAAGGCATTAAAGCACAGATTGCTAATGCCCACCCCCAGCGCTTCTGATTCAGTAGGTGTGGGTTCCTGACGGTGCTGATGCTCTGCCCAGGGACCACAGCGGGAGAGCTGCTGGCCTACAGCGCAGTCCCACTTCCTGGGCTGTGTTTGCCCAGCCCTTTGGGCTCAGAGCTGCAGTTCTTCCAGCTGGTCTTGTCCTGCCCAGGCCCCCCCACTGGCCCTGGCGTTAGGCAGGTCAGGATTTTCTCAGGTATGCTCTGCTTGCCCCACCTGTGCCTCTTCTCTCCCCCATCTCGCTGCCCCTCAGAATCTACCCTTCCAGGACCAGGTGGAACACCACCCACCGACCCTCCCCTTCAAGGTCATCGTCCCACCTGTTCGCCACATCTTGCCTGCCTTTCTTTAGCAGAGCTTTGGAAGGAAAGAAGAATGGGAGATCCCGAGCCCCCAGGCCAGAGGGGGCAGGTCCTGACCCTGATGCTGGGGGTGGGGCAGGTCCTGACCCCGATGCTTTCCACCATGCCCTGTGGGGTCTTATTTGATTAAGATTATATTTTGCCAGTACATATAAAACAACTATCCCCTGTGTTGGAAGGAGAAAAGTCTCACAAAGATGTTAAAGGAATTGGCATGAATAACCCCGGAGAAAGGGAAGTTGTGGGTTAACAATCTTCAGCAATAGAAATACTAAAATAAAGAAGACATTGACCAACCAGTCTTTATCCTATTAAAGAACAAATTTGAGGAAACGAGGTCAAATTGTGACATGTTAGATTCAGGTCTGCTTTGAGGAAGTTCCTGACATTAGGAATTATTAGACAATGACATGGGTTAGCAAGGGCGGATGTGAATAATCTCTTTCAAACAGATTGCCAGTCCCTGTAAGTTTTAGGATCTATCTTGGGTCTAAGTAGCACATGGGTTTGGCAGCTGCTTGAGCCACCAAGTGGCACCCTTTCAAGTGAGATGCTAATTACAATGGAAAAAGTAATAAATATGGATTATATACTAATATATTTTATACATATTTGTGTGTATATATGTATGTATATATATATATATATATATATATATATATATATATATATATATATATATTAACATATATGCATATGCATTCATTTCCCTCTTGGGAGATGTGCCAGAACCCAGGCCAGAGGGCACGGCAGCACTCACGGGACCCTCGGCAATACCACACGCCTCTTCCCCACTCGCCCTGTTTAGCCGTCACATTCACCAAAAGCTAGAGTTTTTCTTCCTCATTTTTAATGGAAAGTCTTCAAATTTCTGATGGCATAAGGAAGTGGCTCTTGCACTCTCAATGCTCTGCACAGGAAATGTAATCAGTTATTATTACTCTGATGAACTGAAAGTCTAGTTTGGGCAGTCTTTCTTCCGGCCACTTGGAAACCTGGCAGCTCTGTTTTTGCTTGTACCAGACAGGCCTCCGTGTCACCTGCTGGGTTAGGACTCTGTGTGGTGGGCAGTCTAACAGGGGCCAGTCCACGAGGAAGGGAAACACTCACTTGGGCAACAGTGGCCTCCAGGAAAACAAGACTCGCAAGCTCGGAGTTTTTGCCAAGCTGTGGGTCCAACACAAACACTGCTTCCTACGGGGGCAGGTGACCTATCTGAGGCCAGAGCACGGGAGACCAGGGGTCAGGTCACACCTGCTGTAACGCTGGGCCCGGTGGGGATCACTGGCTGCTTATCTCTGTTCGGTGACAGTTTTAGCTCCGGCTTCCACCCTGAAGTCCTCATGCTGAGGCACCCTGGGCCAGGAAATGGCTCTCTGAATTCCAGGACACACAAATATCCTGTGTGTCCAATGCCTCGGTGGCTTTTAGCTTGTTTTCCTTGACATTAAGGAACTCAGCCTTTGCCTCCCAGCAAGATGACCAGGAGGGGCTGCAGAGGTGGCGTCCCCCTCTCCTGTGTGCCTGGGGAGGAAGTCCTCCTTCCCTTGAACCGGAACAACACTGCGATCTGGACTAAGAGAGCAGCTTCCTTAATAAGCTACGAAAAACATAATCCAAATGGTCACCTACTAGCAAATGCTATGTCTTTTTTTTTTTTTTTCCCAAATAGGTCTAAAGAGCCACATTCTTGTACACGGGCTGTGGGCACCTAGCACCTCTGAAGTCACCCTGCACTCAGCTTCTTCTCACACCATGGCCCTGACCTGATTTGAGCCTTTTCTAGCCCTTCCACAAACCAAGGCAGTGGCCTCCTTACTGGCCTCGGGCCCCACCCTCGATGCTCCTCCCCATAACACACAAATCTGATCCTGTCCCTCCTGGGCCCGAGGGCAGCAAGATTACATCTGAACTATTTTGCTTGCACATGAAGCCTTGAGCGCAGGCTTCTGCCTTCCTCTGCTGCATTCTCTAAAGCTCCCTGAAAACACTCCACTGTTAGGCCCCCTGCCATTCCCACCATCACGTGAAGCACCCTGGAAGCCCAGCCCAGCTGTCGCTCTTCTGCACTTTCTGCAGTGCTTTGGACACGCACAACTACGAGGAAGGAGGACTGGGAGATCTGTGACACTTCACGTCACTGTTCCTTGTCCTGTGTGCCCACCACACTTTGATGTGCTCCCAGGAACAGTGTTCTGTGTATTCACTGTCTGCAGTCTGAATCTCCTGGGGCCAGGGGATGTGGTCCTTAGTCTGTGTCTCCTAGCCTTTTGCAGAGTGTCACATAGACAGAGGTGTTTAACTTGTTGCATTGAACACACCTGCAGTCTTACAGCTCTGAACTGAAAGCCACGTCTTGCATGTGGCAACCCCCAACAATCAAAGGTCGAAGGTTAATGGTGGCCAACGAAACAAATAGAAATATAAAGTTATCATCACAGCTAAAAACGACGTGATTTCCGCCTGCTGAGGGGCCCCTTTGGGCTTCTAGTCTGAAAGCACATTGCAATTGGAACGTGCTGCTGTGAGAACAGCGGCCTGGGGCCAGCCCTCTGGTGACAGAGATAGACAGGGAGCTGCCCGGGGAACACTGGCAGGAAACAGACTCAGAGAATCTCTCAGAATCAGGACAGAAAACACAGCTGTGCGGAACCTCCCTCAACACCCACGCGGCTTCCAACCTCAGAAGAAAGAACTTCAGAGGGACCAAGCCTGTTGGGTGAAGCCCATACTCCATCCTGGTCTCCTCAGGCTTGTGCTTGGAAGCAAAAACCTAAACTGTGTCTAGCAGTGGATATTCAAGAAAGCCCACACATTGTCCTAGTGGGAAACAGAGAAAGGCCTTCCTATAATCAGGAAGAGTACAGAATGGTGCCCGGGGAAAAACTACCCACGGGGCAGAAGCTTACCCATCCAGGTCTGGGGCACACCAAGCCAGGGGCCCGTGGGCTCAGGGGCAGGTATGATGCCCTTGTGGATGGGGGCAGGAGACAGCAGACAGGCCATCAGCTTTACTGGGGTGGCCACCTGGCCAGTGGATAGATGCCCCAGGGTGTGAATCACCTGGATAGCTGAGGACCATCAGGGCAGGATACAGATCTACAGGGGGCGTGGGGGGGGAGCCCAGACAACGTCCTAGAATCCACTGGACACACCAGGTGAGAAAGCACTATTTCTTTTTTCCTCATGCACTCCCCAAATAGGCAAATAGAATGAGGGAAACTTTTTTACTACTATATGGCAGATAAAGTTCTCACTAGAACAACATTCTTCCTAGAATGTTCTTCCTAGAACAACATTCTGCAAAGGAGGCCCAGGTTTGGAACTCCCCTTTCCATGGTCCCATAAAACACTGATTTATTGACCTTCAGGGACACATCTTTATTGTTTCAGTTTTCCTGGTGTAAGGACTGGTAGATAACTAAAAAGGCAGACTCATAGTTCCTTATCATCACAGACTGGGAACTCCTCCTATCACAGACTGGCCATTTGGGGGGAGGTGGTGGAAAGGAAATAACAGGGGAGGCATCTGAAATATTTATCAGCCAAATGCACTAAAATCCCACATTTAAGCATGTGTGTTCTCAAGCGGGAATTCATCCGTATCCAAGTCACCTCTAGGATGGGCTGGGCAGCAGGAAGAAAAATGGCCTGGAGCACCCACCTGCCTGCGGCCCAGCCCCACCCTAGGGGATTTCCTCCAGGGCTTGCCCCACGGGCCTTGGCAGAGACCTTGGCCTATCTGCTTTTTATTTGTCTCCCCTACCACCTCAATAAGGACCATACAGGAGTTATCAAGAGTTATCGCAGAACTGTAAAAGTGTAACGCCCCAGCTGTTTGCTGGGTGCCCCTGAATGAAGAGCTCTGTGCAGCCCAGAGGTCAGAACATAAGTGGCTTCCTTCTAGCAGGATTCCCTTGGAATCAGGACCCCTGGACCACTCTCACTGTCCTCCCCACCTGGAAAGCCTTCCTCCTCGGCCACCTCTCCAACCACTTCTTCCCTGAGCCTGACTCCCTCCCCACCCACCCTTCACTCCCGACCTCCATCTGCACACACTGGGCCTTCCCGCCCTGCCCTCTGCCCTCCTGCCACCGCAGGCTGCTTTATTACATTGGCAGTTTCCCTCTTCTTGTGCTCTCCACACACTGTGGCACGTGGCACCTGTGAAGACACAATGATGTCTTCGTCCTGTTTCTCACCAGTGCAGTGTTTTACACTCTTTAAGTGTCCAGGGAACTCGGGCATCTGCCCTTAGGTCTGCGCATCGTCAATTATCTTAAGGAAGAGTGCGTGTCTGTCCTTACTTGAAACCCATCGGAACGATCGACATGAAAACCCACTTAAAGGTAAATACTCTTATAACATCTGAAAAAAATTTCAGTCATAAATACAGAGATATATAATCACAGGAATGTTTTTTTGAAATATTTTTCCAGTTGTCGGTGGACCTTCAATTACTTAATTAATTGATTATATGTGGTCCTGAGAATCAAACAGTGCCTCACATGTGCTAGGCAAGTGCTCTACCACTGAGCCACAAACCCAGCCCTATAGAAATGTTTTAAAAGGTAACTTAAAACCTTCTAGGTGGGTTTGAATCTAATGTAACATAAATGTACAATGCTTGCACAAAATGCACTTTCTTTCTTTTTTTTGTGATACTGGGGATTGATCTCAGGGGTACTTTACCACTGATTTACATGTCCAGCCCTTTATATTTTTTATTTTTAAAAATAGTTTTTAATTGTTGAAGGACCTTTATTTTATTTATTTGTATGTGGTGTTGAGACTCGAACCCAGTGCCTCACACGTGCTAGGGTCTTGCTAAGGCTGGCCTCGAACTTTTGATTCTCCCCTGCCTTAGCCACCTGAAGAGCTGGAATCACAGGTGCGTGCCACTGTGCCCAACATAATTCACTTTCCAGAGGCTGTTTTTGCCAGCTTTACTTTGTACAATCAATTCCCCAACTAAGCAGTTCCTCAAGACCTGCCCAGGGTGTGATCACTAACAACTTCCCTGGATTGCCAGTGAAGTTCCCGAGTTTTGGGATTAAAAGAGCAGGTTGACCAAAGTGCAGTAATAGGGAATGCCTGTAACCAACAGTGTCTTTGGGGGATAATATTGTAACGCTGTATCTAGCCCCACTTTCCAGAGAGAATGCATTTCCCCAGGTGACCTTGTGTACAAACTGAAAAAAGCGGAAAACCATCCCTGTGTTGTTTGATTGGGACTGACCAATGCCGAAGTTTAGGTATGCTTACAAATGCATATCCTAATTATCTATGGTATCATCTGAGTTATAACCTGCATTTTAGCAGCACCTGTTCCCAATTGATTTCTTGGGAGTCTTAATAAAATATGCCTCCTGTTACAAGAAAGAGTACATAATTAAACAGCTTAAAGGAAAACACAGGGTAAATAGCACTTGTTGAAAATTCACTCTGAAAATTAAACTTCTTTTGATAGAACTTGCTATCAACATTAGAACCTAGAGCGTGTCATACGCTTAGGTACGAATGTAGTTTTTCAAAAGCAATAGGAGATGCCTTTTGGCTGCGAGGTCAGGCGAGTTTTTCTCAGATGGCTAGCTGTTCACTGAAGCCCTAGTCCTTTAGTTCACATAAGGTAGCACCCTGTTCAACCTGTTGAACACTTAATTAAGCAACACCTGAAAGGCTTAAAATGAAAAAATTCCATTAGGTTTTTCCTCCTCCTTTTCCTTCAACCATCCTAAGAGACCCATATGATTAGGAAATGACAATGAATCATCCTTAGAACTTTCTGCTTCCGTCTTCACCACATTCCCACTATTTTTGCCAAGGCTTTCACCTAAACTGGCTTTTTCCTCTCTTCTCACTCCAAACGTAGGTCTCCAAGTACACAGGACTCAGTGCCCTGCTATGGACAGATATTAACAGAAGCCTAAGCCAATTTGAATCAAGAAGGGAAATCTCAAACTGCTGAAACCAAGAAAACCACCAACATTCACCCTTCCTTCTGAGTAACTTTCAGGAATAAATGATTTTTCTAGTACAGTATTTGGTGTGCCAGATTTTCTGCACTATAGAGCTCTCCTCCAGGACAGAAAATCAGTACCTACTTGATAACTGTAGGGAGAAATCTTCTGAAAATCCTGGATGGCAGGAAACGTCTGGGAAGCTGCTACTCAATATCAAGCAGCCTAGGCAAGAGCTCTGCCACTGAGTCCCAGCCCCAGCCCAAGGGACTGAAGCTCTTTATCAGTCATGAGGTGCTCCTAAGTATGGGGGTAAGGGTGGCCCTAGGGGGTTCCACAAAAGGCAACCCACCCCTGGATTCAAGGATCAAAGGATTCAGGGTTCTTTCTGGATTCCTATCTGGCTGCGTGGTGGATGGGTTCTCAGAACTGATTTGCCTACTCCCGGGAGCTGCAGTTGGACATCAGGGAGGCCCTGTGCATCCCGGACTTGGGAATCTCAGAAGGGCCTTGGCCACCGTGAGATTAGCCTCTGTGGGCCTCTATGCATTCCTGCGCAGCTCCAGCCCAGTCCCAGATTGAGATCATGGAGAGCGGGGCTCCCTGTTTCTGGCACCAATATTGTCTTGAAGCAGATCGTGGTACCCTGATTTCTCCAATTGCAAAAAGGATTTTGCCTAAACTTGGTCAGAGAGTTTCCGAGAACAAGTGATTCTATGGTTATTCAGGACCAGAAGCTGAACTGGTGGACCCGATGTTTGGAGGACACAAAAAAGTAAGTTCGCCAGTTTTTCTGAAGAACCTTCTAAATTCTGTCCCTGTTCACTCCCTGTTCACTCTGTTCTTTAGTGTAAAGGTAACTGAGATAAGGAAGGGTGTGTAACCCAAGTTAGTGACCCAGTAGTTCTGAAGGGCTCAAAGGGTCTGAAAGCAGAACCCTGAGAGATGTCCTCTTTAATATCAGAAGCGGTGGTTGTCCGGACCCTGGATTTTCATCACACGCATTCTCTGTTCCCACCGGATGTCTTTCTATACCTGTGTGTCTCTGCAGGATCTGTTTGCCCCAGGCGCTTAGTAGGTGCTCAAGAAGAGTTTGGATGACATCAAAAGGAACCATCAAAGTCTGAGATTTAGTGAGGCGTCCAGAAGAGCCGGTGCCCTAGTGTTTGGGTCCAGGCCACCTCCTCCTTCTGCGCCCCAGTAGTCTCCACTCGCCTTCCCTCCTTCCACCGTCCACCTCCATTAACCTCCAGGAAAACCCAAGTTTCCGCCGTCTCCACCCCCCAAAACCTTAGCTTTTGCTTCTGGAGGCAGAGGAGCCAGAGTGCCACGCACGATCCCCTGGTGTCAGGGGCGTCGCCGCCCGGCTCCCGGTTCTTGCCCTGAGCTCCCGAGAGGGCGTGGGGCCGCGCGAGCGCGGCGCGGCTCCTTACCTGCAGCGCGGTGAACAGCGCGCAGAGCGCCAGCAGCGCAGGCAGCGGGCCGCGCCGCCGGGCGCGCAGGGCCATGGCGCGGTGCAGGCGGGCTGGGCGCCGCGGCCTCTGCGGCCTGAGGCCCCACGGCGCTTCGGTCCTCGGCTCCAGTCGGCACGCCCCGCCGCGCCCCGCCCCGCTCCGCACCTGCCCGGCGCCGCCGCTGGCCCTGCGCCCTCCACCGGCCGCGCCGAGCGGTGCCGGTCAGTGGTGCCCGAGCGCGGAGCGTGTGCGGCGGCACCCAGGGCGCTGGCAGGGGAGGGCAGGGAAGGCAGGGCGCCCTGGGAGTGATGACCGTGCTCAATGTCTCCTTTGGTTCCTTCGCTGATGGCCCAGGTGGTCAGTCGCCGAGAGTGCACGAGTTAGCCCAGGAAACCCCTACCCTCGGCTCTCCTGGTGGCGCGTCGACCCGGCCATCCGCCCTAATCGTCTTTCACCTTTACCAGACCCTGCCTGCCTGCGCCCCCGGCCTTGCGGGCTGGGTCCGGTCCAGAGCGCCCATCCCTTCCTGGCTAAGCTTTGCGAAGGTGGGCGCACCACCACCGAGGCACGAGATTTCAGTGACTACGGTTAACGGATCAACACCATACACCGTCCACAAGGCTTCATAAAGTCCTCCTTCACATAGCTGGTCTTCCCTTCACAGTGGCTTTGTCCAGAGCCACTTCCTCTTGCCTCTCCCGCCTCTCCTTCTCCGGCTGTCAGTCACCACACCTGCCTCGGCCCCGCCTCCTCCTAGCTCAGGTGGGTCCCAGGCACCAGTCTTGACACTTTCCTTTGGTCTGACAGCCAGGGCATTCCTTTCTGATGTAGAACTAGTCAGATGTTGGGTTCTGAAGTCTATTAATTGTATAGTCGCATCATCTTTCTTATGAATAATACTTACGTGGTATATCCGATTCTTTTTAATTTATGCCTGTTTACAGTGACAGCATATAATTGAGTCTTGCTTTTCATTTTGTCCAGTTTTCCGATTTTATTGGAGCATTTATTTATATCACTCACATTTAATGTGATTCTATATGGTGAAATTTAAGTCTACCATATTGCTTTTTTTTCTCTTTCATCTTTTGCTCCTTTTCTTTTTTTCCTACTTTGTTTTGGATTATTATTTAGGATTCCATTTTCTCTCCACTGGTGGCCCATTTTATCCATATCTTGTCTTGCTTTTGTGTTTTAGTGGTAGCTCTGGATTCACAATCTGCATCTAAAAGTTATCTGCCACTTTATGTGTGCTGTAAGAACTTATATCTTTCCATCTCTGTCTCCTCCACCTGTGTCACCGTGGTCACACCACTGCTGGCTTTTCAGCTCCTTACTGTGCAGGTTGGTTGGTGCACTGCCCAGTTTCCAAAAGCTTTTTGGAAACTAATCTGGGAGTGTTGACTTAAAAAATTTAAAATGCCAATATCCTTTGATGAAGCAATTCCATATCTTGGAATCTAACGTGTCAGTCTCTAAAGGGAGAGGCACAAGGATGTTTACTGTCAGATTTTTATAAAACCACAAAAGGAAAATAATGTGCTTGTCTGTTAATAGAGAAATGGTTGAAAATATGGTTCATCATAATATTAGAATAGAATGCAACTATTGAAGAAAATTAAGTCATTTTGGAAAGATGATATATATAGTAAGTAAAAGAAGCAAGTTACAGAACAGTATCATCCCATGTTTGTAAACAACAACCATAAATGTGATTTTATTATGCAAATAACAAAGAAGTTTCCGGAAAGCAAAGACTAACAGCATATTTAAGAGTCACATATGACCATCACTACTTTGTGAAGAATATGTTACTCTCATTTAACAGATAAAGACTGAGGCACTGAGAGGTTGATAACTTGCCAAGGGTCACTTGTCAATGAATGGCAGAGCTGGCACTCGCGTCTTGGTTGTCTGACTCTAGAGGGTCAGTCCTGCCTCACTAAGCACCCAAATTTTAACACTGGGTAAGTTGCAGAAGGAAAAGAAGAAGGTGCTGTTCTTATTTTTGATGTTTCTAAATTGTAAATGCTCCTTGAGGCATGCTGTGGTTACATCAAAATATACTTAAGTTAGGAATAGTGTAAGTTGAAATGCATTGACTGTACCTAATCCACTGAATGTCATAGTTAAGCAACGCAGTACACTGCAGAGTGTTGGTTGTTTACCTTCTTGATCTGGTGGCTCACTGGGAGCTGCAGCTTGGTGCCTCTGCCCAGCACAGCAAGAGAAGATTGTATTGTATACTGCTAGCTGTAGAAACTGTAGAAAAGAACAAAATTCAAAATTCCCAGTACAGTTTATATTGAATGCTGTCACTTTTACAACATGATGAAGCTAAAAGGTCATAAGCCTAACCATTTTAAGTCAGGAAGATCTACATTGAGGAAAAAGTACTTTTGCATTTTTTTTAAGAGAGAAAGAGAGAGAGAGAGAGAAAATTTTTTAATATTTATTTTATTTTTTTTAGTTTTCGGTGGACACAACATCTTTATTTTATTTTTTATGTGGTGCTGGGGATCGAACCCAGCGCCCCGCGCATGCCAGGCGAGCAGGCTACCGTTTGAGCCACATCCCCAGCCCAATACTTTTGCATTTTTAACTAAGAGTTGTGTACTAGGTAAGTGAATGTTAAAACTCTCAACAAAGGAGTTGGGGATGTGGCTCAGAGGTTGATCCCCTGCTTGCCAAGCTGGAGCCTCAGCACTGCAAACAACCAAAAACCTCTAGGTGAAGAATGTATAGGAATGATCCTAAGTACAGATGAAATAGCATGGCTGTGTTCTGTGGAGACAGGCTTGCTGGGAAAAGCAGTGGTTAGGAGAGCTGGAGGAGATGTGATTTTGCTAAAAGGAACTGACTTGAGAGAGAAGGTACTTTCACTGTGGTACTTCATGAGAAGTACCAAGGCTTACTTCTGGCGCTTTTCCAATATTACCCCCTTCTGTTTTCAAAAGAGATTAGAGTACTTAAAACTTCTGCTTGGAAAGCCCCAGAGGTGAGTGTGCTGGTTTTGGAAGCACTTTTGAACAGCAGAACTAAATTACTTTTTAAAGATTCTATCTGTATCATTCTATCAAATCATTCAAATATTTTATAAATATTAATGTAGAATACCACTTGTTAATAACATTCATTAAATGGGCATGAAGGTATCCTCTTTCCTATACATGTTAGATTATTATGGGAAACATGGAAGCAGATCATCTCCAATATTACTTCTCTGTATGAACTGAAGAATGCATACAATTACAGCTCAGGTGGTTGCTCATCATTTACAGATACTACTATAAATGTTATTTGTGATTAAAGAGACCCACACTTATAACCATATACACAATTAAATTTTGGTTGCATGTGATAAATGCTTATTAAAATTAAAGCATTTCCAATTTTTAAAGAGTAATCAGTTGACAATGAACTTTCTTATTTGTACTGGGGAGAAACAAAGCACAGTATGCCTATACAGGAATCACAGATTTATACTGAAAAGGACTTAAGGACAGTGTGCACCTCAACCTGGAAATCCCCATTTATCCTCACTTCTGCATTAATTCTAGTTTTCAGAATTAAAAAGGTAAAATAAAAATGTGGTTATCATTTTTTTTTGTTTCTGGTGGATGGCTTGCATGTATTATATTACATTTTCACAGGTCTTATTGAAGCACCTGAAAACAGGCACAGTCTTGTAAATGAAATGTTTATATAATGTCAAGTTGGATAAGAAGTAATCAGTTTATATATTTTTCACATGACAATATTTAAAAGAGTTGTTATTGGGCACAAAGCTAAAGAGAATACATAAAAGACAATGTTATTAAATAAACATAGGACTTCATAAGTTTTCCATATAGTGAATTGTTTTTTCTACCCACTCTGTAATGTTTTACTCTTCCTTTCATAGCTCCCTTTATTTTTCGGGGGCACCAGGGGTTGAACTCAGGGGCACTCAAGCCACATCCCCTGCCCAATTTTGTATTTTATTAAGAGACAGGGTTTCAATAAGTTGCTTAGTGCCTCGTTTTTGCTAAGGCTGGCTTTGAACTCGCAATCCTTCTGTCTCAGCCTTTTGAGTTGCTAGGGTTACAGGTGTGTGCTACTGCTCCCGGCTCTGGAACAATTTTCAAATGAAAGTAAACCATTGATAAATCAGTGTTGACCCAGAGATAAATCAAGGTGCACAATGAAACCCAAACATAAGAGGAAAACTTTTGAATTGTATACATAGGGTCCTTTCTTGCTTACTTTGGTATGAATTTTTTTTAAAAAAAACTTTTAGTTCTATAGATTTGGTATTCAACATAAATGAGTTTTGAAATTATGAGTAAAACCAGTAGTTATGACATACTTTTTGGTTATCTTGTTACAGATAACATAACTTCGAATGGAATCAATCAAATCATCATTTACAGATACTACTTTAAATGTTATTTATGATTAAAGAGACCCACATTTATAAGCATATACACAATTAAATTTTGGTTGCATGTGATAAATATAATTTGCATCTTCTCTATTCCCCCTCCCCCTTAACTCTTTAATGATTTGATGCTGCATTTGGAGAAGGTGGCTGTGCATTCCTTACTCATGTACAGAAGCACTTGTGTTACCCTATATGCTGATGGCAAAGTTCTACTTCCAGAATGGTCAGGCTAACACTGGTCTCAATGAATGACTGATATTCCTATCCAGGGTAAGAGAGAGTGACCATTTTTAATAATATTTTTTATTGACATACAACAAAATATAGAGCTGAGAATTACCAGAAAGTGAAAATATACATGTAGCCAACACACAAATCATGTACTATAATATTACTAGCATTCAAACCTGTTTATGCCTACTTTAGTTATTACTACTCATTTTTCTAGATTAGATTTAAATTTATAATATCATTTTTACAATAGAGACTCCATTTATAGAAAGCTCAAAAGGAGACAAACTAGTTTATTTTCAAAACTATTATTTTGTGTACAACTGTTGTTCAGTGTCATGTTTGTGAACTGCATGCCTGTTATTACTCTCCGGTGCTGCACTGTATGAATATGGGACAATTTATTCATCATTTTACTATTGAGGGGGTATTAAGGTTAACTTCAGTTTGGGGCTCTTAAGAATCATGCTGTTAATGAACATTCACGGGTGTCTTTTGGTGAATACAGGAATAGTCCTACAGATTCTGTCAGAATGAAATTGTTAGGTCATAGGAGGCTTATGTTCAATTTTAGTAGGTACTACTTTTCCAAAGTGTGGTACAAAGTGGTTGACTCCTACCAGGAGAGTGTGCTGAGTTCCATCTGCTCCACATCCTTGTCAGCACATGGTTTTAACAGCCTTTAAATTTTGGCTCTTCTAGTAGATGTTTAGTGTTATCGTAGTGTCAGTTCATTTTGATGATTTATTATTATGTGATGCATCATCTTAATGACAAGCCATCACATCTAATGATGTATCATTAGTATCTTTTTATTTCCTGATGACTAATGATTAATTTACTGGCCTTTGTATACTTTTCTAGGGTTGCTTGTTCAAGTCTGTGGCCTCTTTTTCCATTTGTTCTTGTCTTCCTTATGGGTCTGTGGGAATTCTGCATAGAGTGTGGATATGACTCCTTTGTTGCTCATGTGTTTTAGAAATACATTCTCCTGCTTTGTGGATTTTCTTTTAAATCTCTGAATAGTGTCCTTTGAGGATAACTTCTCCAATTTATCAATAGTTTCCCTTATAATCAATGACTTTTTCTGTTATGTAAATGTTATATCCTTAACCTAAGAATAAAGATATTGTCTCATGTTATCATTTTAGAAGCTTGACTGCTGTGCTGTTGGAATTTACATTCACAATCCACCAGGGTCCATTTTTTCTCCATATGTATATTATTTGACAGAGTAACGTTTATTGAAAAAGACCATTCCTTTCTGACCACTTTGCTGTTTCTGCCATAAGTGTCCATTCACCTGTGGGTCTGTTTCTGGATTATTTTGTCTGTCCCTTTTATCTATTTGTTTATATCTTACCACACTATTTTGTGTAGCTTTTTAAGAACTCTCACTAAAAGTTTGTTTTTCATGATTAGTTTGTTCTTATTGGCCCTTTGAACTTCCAAATATATCTTGAAACATTTTGTTAATTTCCACAAAAACATGAATGGGATTTTGTTATTGGATTGTACAACTTGATCTATAATTAGATCAAATGGAGTCTCTCAGTGTAATAACATGGTATCTTCCATCAATGTAGACCTCTAAATTCTCTTAAGTCTTGGGGTTCTCTGTGCAGAGGTTTTTACTCATCTTTCATTAGATTTATTCTAGGATTTAAGATATTTTAAATGGTATTTCTCATATGAATAGTCTCACATACAACTAGCTGTTTATTGCTGTTATATATGAATACAACTAATGTTTCCAAATCGACTTTATATCTGGCAACTTTGTATTTATTAATTTCTTGTGTAATTTAAAAAATTTATTTATTGACTTTTTAAATATTTTAAACAAATATTTATTCGTTAGTTGTAGTTGGACACAACACTTCCATTTTATCTATTTATATGTGAAAAATCATACCACTCACATGGACTATAGAAACAAGCAGGGTTTCTATCCTCATATCAAATAAAGTATATTTCAAGGCAAAGTTAATCAAAAGGGATAAAGAAGGACACTACTCAATAATACAATCAATAATTTAGACTTAACTGACATATATACAATACTGCATCCTTCAATGAGAAAATGCACTTTCTTCTCTGCAGCATATGGATCCTTCTCCAAAATAGACCATATACTATGCCACAAAGCAACTCTTAGCAAATATAAAAAAGTGGAGATACAACCCAGCATTCTTTCAGATCACATGGAATGAAATTAAAAATCAATGATAAAATAAGACATAAAAGCTACTCCAACACCTGGAGACTAAATAATATGCCACTGAATGAACAATAGGTTGCAGAAGACATCAAGGAGGAGATTAAAAAATTTTTAGAGGTGAATGAGAAATCAAATACAACGTACTGAAATCTCTGGGACACTATGAAGGCAGTACTAAGAGGAAAGTTAATTGCATGAAGTTCATTCCTTAAAAGAAGAAAAAAGTCAACAAATAAATGACTTAACATTACATCTCTTGTGTTATAGGAGTCTTATTAAGGAAGTTGGGGCCTAATCCCACACGATGAAGATTAGGGCCTACTTTTTCTTCTATTAGATGCAGAGTTTCTGGTTTAATTCCTAGTTCCTTGATCCATTTTGGGATAAGTTTTGTGCATGGTGAGAGATAGGGGTTTAATTTCATTTTGTTGCATATGGATTTCTAGTTTTCCCAGCACCATTTGTTGAAGAGGCTATCTTTTCTCCAGTGCATGTTTTTTTGCATCTCTAATATAATTGTAATTTTGTGGGTTAGTCTCTGTGTCCTCTATTCTGTACCACTGGTCTACCATTCTGTTTTGGTGCCAATACCATGCTGTTTTTGTTCCTATTGCTTCTATAAGTATAGTTTAAGGTCTGGTATAGCGATGCTACCTGCTTCACTTTTTCTGCTAAGGATTGCTTTAGCTATTCTGGGTCTCTTATTTTTCCAGATGAATTTCATGATTGCTTTTTCTATTTCTAGGAGAAATGCCATTGAAATTTTGATCAAAATTGTAATAAATCTGTATAGTGCTTTTGGTAGTATGGTCATTTTAATAATATTAATTCTGTCTATCTAAGAGCAAGGTAGATCTTTCCACCTTTTAAGGTCTTCTTTGATTTCTCTCTTTAGGGTTCTGTAGTTTTCATTGTATAGATATTTCACTTCTTTCATTAAGTTGATTCCCAAGTATTTTTTTTTTTTTTTTGAGGTTATTGTGAATGGGGTAGTTTTCCTCATTTCCTTCTCAGAGGCTTTGTCACTGATATACAGTGAAACAAAGGCTGAATGTTCTGATATGTGGATGCTAACACACACACACAAATAAGAAGCAGGGTGGAGAACAGAAGTTCATTGGATGAGACAAAGGGGAATGAAAGGAAGAGGGGGATGGGAATAAGAAAGTAGAATAAATCGGACGTGACTTTCATATGTTCATATATGAATACACACCAGTGAAATTCTACATCATGTATAACCACAAGAATGGGATCCTAAGTTATATTTCATGCATAATAATATGTCAAAATATACTCTACTGCCATGTATATCTAAACAGAACTTAAAAAGAAATACATTGTTTACATTTCTAATATTTGTTATTGATTTAACTTAATTCCTCTGTGGTCAGAGAACACATTTAGTAGAATATCAATACTTTGAAACCCGTTGAAATTTATTTGGTGGCCCAGCATATAGTTAGTTTTAGTAAATAGTCCATATTCATTTGAAAATAGTATTTTGCAGTTGTTGGGTACACAATTCTTTTAAAAAAATTTTTTTTTGTAGTGGTAGATAAACAGAATGCCTTTGTTTATTTTTATTTGGTGCTAAGGCTTGAACCCAGTGCCTCATACATGCTAGGCAAGTGCTTTGCCATTCAGCTACAGCCTCAGCCCCTACATAATTCTTTATAAGAAAATCATGTCAAATTTAAAACTGTTGTTCAAATACTTTATATCATTACTGATTTTTAACCTGCTGTTTTTCGATTTCTGAGTGGGTTAAAATTAAGACTCAAAAATGCATGATGATTCTTCCTTTCAGTTGTCAATTTTGTTTCAATATATTCTGAAGCTAATTAAGTGCAAAAATATTGAGTTTTTTTTTAAATTGTATTTTCCCCCTCTAGAAGATTCTCATTCTTCTACTGGTTACCTACTCTAACATATATCCTTAACTTATTAAGGCCTTACACAAAGTATTATTTTTATTACTTCTTAGGGCAACCAAGAACTTTAGGCTACTTTAATTCATCAATCCATCCCCACCTTGTGTGCTATTTTGGGTCAGTATGTATATTCTAGATCCCATGTAATTAACCCTTCCATTGCTACTTATTCCTTTACCTAGGTGACTATCTAGGATCCTTTTCCTTAAATAACTTCTTTTGTTTCTTCATTTAGTGTGGTCTTTCATTTAACTAGTGATACATGCTGTTTTGTTTGGGGGATTTTTTTTGGTCTAAAATTATCTTAATTTCTTTCATTTTAAAAGGTCTTATTTTCTGAATATAGAATTTGAGACTGTCTTAATTCTTGGTATTTTCCTTGGATCTATTGTGCCAGTTCATCAACTCTCTCTTCAGTTATATCAAATCTGCTGTAAACCTCTCATTTAGTTCTGATTTTTCAGTTACTATGTTTTTCATTTAAAGAATTTCCATTGATTCATTTTTAGTTTTCAGCTTTTTGTTGAAATTTTCACTTTATTTCCCTGAACACATAATCATATTAAAGTTTGTATATAATTCGAGCATCTGGCTCCTGTGTAAGTTGGTTTCTATGTTTTCCCTCCCCTAAATAGTTTTCAGTTAATTGGTTTTATCTTGTGGCATAATTGGCAATTTTTCACTGACTGAAGATGTTCAGTACAAAAACCTGAATTGAGCCTGGAATGATGTTTTCTTCCCTGAAAGAAGATATGCATTGTTTCTGGCAGACAGTAGGATCAAGAGAAGATGATGTTAATAGGGACTGAAATGATTCACAGGTAGACTGAGACGAGTACGGTTACTCCATTTCATGAAGACTCATGGGAAAAAATTCTGTTGGGTTTCAGTATCAATGAAGGCTATCAGGACCACAAGTTTCACCCTGCTTGCAAGCTGGCAAGTTGGCCTGATTCACGAGTGCTAGCAGAAAACTCAAGGCTTCTAAGGATGAAGAAAAAGGATAGTCTGATATTCATTTCAATAGCAATAACCAGACTATTGACATTTTCTTCAGTTCCCTGAACTCTAGTCTGCAGAGGGTGATGCAAATAGAGGCACATGACACCTGAAATTGTACAACTGAAATTGCCTTAGAGGAGTCCTGAGCTTAGAGACACCGAGTTGTTAAAAACAGGTGGTCAATCTGCATGACCTGGAAGGAGAGATTATAGTGGGCAGAAAACAAATAATTTCTTTTGTTTGAGAGAGAGATACTGAATCTTCCAGTGTTGTCTAAAAAACTAAAGCAGTTGGGGGCTCTGTTTTTAGACCTGCAGTTTTCTCCTGACATCGAATACACAAAGGTCCCAGTTTGCTTCTTATTTGACTCTTAAATATGAACAAATAACTAAAGGTGACTAGATGTTTGAGGGACTATTCAATATAAGACAGAAAATATGAACAAACAGAAAAATCACACTGAAGCCTGAAGCAAATGAATAATGTAATAAAGCAGAAAATTTGACATAATTTAATTAGTATTCCCAAGATTAAAGAAGCTTTTGCATCACTGACACAAGAACGCAATCCTAACAAAAAGGATCAGAGAACACAAATGAACTCTTGGAATAAATATAAATATGCCAAAAGACTCCCCCCTGTAAAAATGTAAGAGTGGGAAGATAAAGTTCAGAAACTGTTTCAGAAAAAAAAAGTAGAAAATATTAAAGATAAAAAGTGACACTGTGGAACAGCTAGTTTCTCCCCAATATATGCATTCGTGTGTGTGTGTGTGTGTGTGTGTGTGAGATGTATGTGTGTGTGCATAAATACACAATTTCTTATCAAACACCTTATTAACAGGGCAGAAAGCTTACAGGAATAGAGACAAGTTTCAGACTGAGTTAAAAATAGCCTTATTAGTACTACATTATTTTGATATTTCAGAACACAAAGATTAAAGATCCTAAAGTTCCAAAGGAAAACAACCAAGACATTTACACAGGAAAAACACAGAACGGAAACAGGATCTTGGGACTCCAGGGAGGCCCAACACACCTACACTTCTAGTTTAAAGGAGCCATGAAGTTTCTCAGATTATCAAGTATAATCTTGACACAAACCTGGTTACCAGTGAGTGAAGTCAATAGTTTTTTTTTTTTTTTTTTTTTTAACCTGAGTTCTTATTCCTGAGCCACTCTGAACATTCCTAAAAGTAATTTAATCTCTCCCTCTTCCCTAGACACTGGCAGTGGGAACCCACAGGGGTGTTTGGAGATCTCACTTTTACCCACAGCCTCTTTACAGGATCTGCTGCATCTCATGCTAACTGAATCTTGGAGCCCCCAGGACATTGCTCCTGTGATGTTTTCAGTGGAGGATTTTAATTTTCCTTCTCATAGACCCTGTCTAAGAGCTTAAAGGCAGAATAGATACTGTACTGTTTCTGGTTTCTACATCCAAGGAAGTATCCTTTCAGTACACTTGGAAATTCTCATTATAACACATTTTTTTTTTTTGTCTTATTGAGACCCAGTCCTCAAATTTTTCTTCCTCCAAATTCATCCCAATATCTTATTTTCCTTTTACCTTGTTTAGATTGTGTGGGCCATCACTATGATCATTCCTTTGAGAGCATATTTGCTCCAGAACAGTTGATCTTTTTTTTTTAAAAATATTTTTTAAAATTGTAGTTGGACACAATACCTTTATTCTTTATTTTATTTATTTATTTTTACGTGGTGCCGAGGATTGAACCCAGTGCCTCATTATGTGCGAGGCAAGCGCTCTACCACTGAGCCACAATCCCAGCCCAGAACAGTTGATCTTGACTGGAGAAACTAAAAGCAAATAATTGTGGTAACTGACCACTCTTCAAATTCATAGTTAAAAATTTCAAGTGGGCTCTCTTTGGCAGTCCTACAATTCCCCCCACAATTCACTCTGCCATTCTTGAAGTTACCATTTTTAACTTCTTTTTCCTCAAGCCTCCAATACTGCCTACATGCTAGCCAAGCTAATATCTTTGCTTCATACTTCACTGAAAAAATGGGTGAAATTAAGTGGAAACCCCCTAATCTTCCCACCGTTAATTACACCAATTACCTGCAAGCATGTCTACCCTCTTCCTTCTCTCCTATTACAATGGCTGCTAGTACTTTCACTTGGGTTCTGAGTCTCACCCCTTCTTGCCTTCTCAAGGATTCCATTTCAGTTATTGCTGCTGCTATATTCTCACTATCTGTCACTTTACTGCCAAATTCTCAACAGTGTATGATCATGATTTAATTTCTCTCATCACAAAACTAAGTAAAACCCTTCCTTGACTCCATGTCCCTTCTAGCTACCATAAGTAATGGTATATCTGAAATAATGGTCAATCTGCTTTCCTTCATAATTAAATTTCTTGAAAGACAAGCTAAGCCATTACTCATTAATTCAACCCAATCATGCTTTTCCATCCACCAGTCCACTGAAACTCTACTGTAGTCATCACTGACTAATCCTCCAATGGGATGCAGATCCATCCTCATTTTGACTGATGGTAGCAAATGATTTAGTTAGTCAGCCCGCCTTGGAACACTCTTCTTTTTGCTTCCTTGATTCCATAGTCTCCTTCTTTCCCTCCTGTCTCATTGTCCACTCCTTCACTCCTTCTGACTCTAGTAACCCCTTTTGTTCTGTGGAAATTTCTAAGTATGAGCATCCCAGGGTGGATTTAGAGTCTCTTTTTCACTGTTACTGATTCCCCAGGCCATTTCATCTCATCCCATGATGTTATTCAAATATCAATATCAATGACTTTTATCTTCAAGCTTGACCTCAAGGATTGGCTAGATAATTTCTTTTATTTTTTTTTTTAAAGAGAGAGTGAGAGAGGGGGAGAGAGAGAGAGAATTTTAATATTTATTTTTTATTTATCGGCGGACACAACATCTTTGTTTGTATGTGGTGCTGAGGTTCGAACCCGGGCTGCACGCATGACAGGCGAGCACGCTACCGCTTGAGCCACATCCCCAGCCCCAAGATAATTTCTTGCAAGACATTTCCATAGGCTACTGTGGGTCATCTTGAATTTAACACATCTGAAACAAAATTATAAACTAACTTTCCAAGCTTGTTCTTTACTTCCTCACTTTTATCATCACTCATTATTTATGCATTTATTCTTTTTTTAATTAATTTTTATTGTTGGTTGTTCAAAACATTACATAGTTCTTGATATATCATATTTCACACTTTGATTCATGTGGGATATAAACTCCCATTTTTACCCCGTATACAGATTGCAGAATCACATCAGTTGCACATTCATTGATTTACATATTGCCATACTAGTGTCTGTTGTATTCTGCTGCCTTTACTATCCTCTACTATCCCCCCTCCCCCCTCCCCTCTTCTCTCTCTACCCCCTCTACTGTAATTCATTTCTCCCCCTTATATTTTTCCCCTTCCCCTCACTTCCTCTTGTATGTAATTTTGTATACCCCTGAGGGTCTCCTTCCATTTCCATGCAATTTCCCTTCTCTCTCCCTTTCCCTCCCTCCTCTCATCCCTGTTTAATGTTAATCTTCTTCTCATGCTCTTCTTCCCTACTCTGTTCTTAATTACTCTCCTTATATCAAAGAAGACATTTGGCATTTGTTTTTAAGGGATTGGCTAGCTTCACTTAGCATAATCTGCTCGAATGCCATCCATTTCCCTGCAAATTCTATGATTTTGTCATTTTTTTAATGCAGAGTAATACTCCATTGTGTATAAATGCCATATTTTTTTTATCCATTCGTCTATTGAAGGGCATCTAGGTTGGTTCCACAGTCTTGCTATTGTGAATTGTGCTGCTATGAACTTGGATGTAGCAGTGTCCCTACAGTGTGCTTTTTTTAGGTCTTTAGGGAATACACCGAGTAGGGGAATAGCTGGGTCAAATGGTGGTTCCATTCCGAGCTTTCCAAGAAATCTCCATACTGCTTTCCAAATTGGCTGCACCAATTTGCAGTCCCACCAGCAATGTACAAGTAAACCCTTTTCCCCACATCCTCGCCAGCACTTGTTGTTGTTTGACTTCCTAATGGCTGCCAATCTTACTGGAGTGAGATGGTATCTTAGGGTGGTTTTGATTTGCATTTCTCTGACTGCTAGAGATGGTGAGCATTTTTTCATGTACTTGTTGATTGATTGTATGTCCTCCTATGAGAAATTTCTGTTCAGGTCCTTGGCCCATTTGTTGATTGGGTTATTTGTTATCTTATTGTCTAATTTTTTTAGTTCTTTGTATATTCTGGATATTAGGGCTGTCTGAAGTGTGAGGAGTAAAGATTTGTTCAAAGGACGTAGGCTCCCTATTTACCTCTCTTATTGTTTCTTTTGCTGAGAAAAAACTTTTTAGTTTGAGTAAGTCCCATTTGTTGATTCTAGTTATTAACTCTTGTGCTATGGGTGTCCTATTGAGGAATTTGGAGCCCGACCCCACAGTATGTAGATCATAGCCAACTTTTTCTTCTATCAGACGCCATGTCTCTGATTTGATATCCAGTTCCTTGATCCACTTTGAGTTAACTTTTGTGCACGGTGGGAGAAAGGGATTCAATTTCATTTTGTTGCATATGGATTTCCAGTTTTCCCAGCACCATTTGTTGAAGATGCTATCCTTCCTCCATTGCATGCTTTTAGCCCCTTTATCAAATATAAGATAGTTGTAATTTTGTGGATTGGTTTCTGTGTCCTCTATTCTGTACCATTGGTCCACCCGCCTGTTTTGGTACCAGTACCATGCTGTTTTTGTTACTATTGCTCTGTAGTATAGTTTGAAGTCTGGTATCGCTATACCGCCTGATTCACACTTCCTGCTTAGCATTCTTTTTGCTATTCTGGGTCTTTTATTTTTCCATATGAATTTCATGATTGCTTTCTCTATTTCTACAAGAAATGCCGTTGGGATTTTGATTGGCATTGCATTAAACCTATAGAGAACTTTTGGTAATATCGCCATTTTGATGATGTTAGTCCTACCTATCCATGAACAGGGTATATTTTTCCATCTTCTAAGATCTTCTTCTATTTCTCTCTTTAGGGTTCTGTAGTTTTCATTGTATAAGTCTTTCACCTCTTTTGTTAGGTTGATTCCCAAGTATTTTATTTTTTTTGAGGATATTGTGAATGAAGTGGTTGTCCTCATTTCCATTTCAGAGGATTTGTCGCTGATATACAGGAATGCCTTTGATTTATGCGTGTTGACTTTATATCCTGCCACTTTGCTGAATTCATTTATTAGCTCTAATAGTTTCTTTGTAGACCCTTTTGGGTCTGCTAGGTATAGAATCATGTCATCTGCAAATAGTGATAATTTGAGTTCTTCTTTTCCTATTTTTATGCCTTTAATTTCTTTCGTCTAATTGCTCTGGCCAGTGATTCGAGAACTATGTTGAACAGAAGTGGTGAGAGAGGGCATCCCTGTCTTGTTCCAGATTTTAGAGGGAATGCCTTCAGTTTTTCTCCATTCAGAATAATGCTAGCCTGAGGCTTAGCATAGGTTGCTTTTACAATATTGAGGTATTTTCCTGTTATCCCTAGTTTTTCTAGAGTTTTGAACATAAAGGGATGCTGTACTTTGTCGAATGCTTTTTCCGCATCTATCGAGATGATCATATGGTTCTTATGAATCAACATTTATTGATTTCCGTATATTGAACCAACCTTGCATCCCAGGGATAAATCCTACCTGATCATGGTGCACAATTTTTTGGATATGTTTTTGTATCTGGTTCGCCAGAATTTTATTGAGGGTTTTTGCATCTAGGTTCTTTAGAGATATTGGTCTGTAGTTTTCTTTCTTTGAAGTGTCTTTGTCTGGTTTAGGAATAGGGTGATGTTGGCCTCGTAGAATGAATTTGGAAGTTCTCCCTCTTTTTCTATTTCCTGAAATAGCTTGAAAAGTATTGGTATTAGTTCCTCTTTAAAGGTTTTGTAAAACTCTGCTGTATACCCATCCGGTCCTGGGCTTTTCTTAGTTGGTAGTCTTTTGATGGTTTCTTCTATTTCCTCAATTGATATTGGTCTGTTTAGGTTGTCAATATCCTCCTGACTCAATCTGGGCAGATCATATGACTTAAGAAATTTATCGATGCCTTCACTGTCTTCTATTTTATTGGAGCATAAGGATTCAAAATAATTTCTGATAATCTTCTGTATTTCTGAAGTGTCTGTTGTGATATTGCCTTTTTCATCCCGTATGCTAGTAATTTGAGTTCTCTCTCTTCTTCTCTTCGTTAGCGTGGCTAAGGGTCTGTCGATTTTATTTATTTTTTCAAAGAACCAACTTTTAGTTTTGTCAATTTTTGCAATTGTTTCTTTTGTTTCGATTTCATTAATTTCAGCTCTGACTTTAATTATTTCTTGCCTTCTACTTCTTTTGCTGTTGTTTTGCTCTTCTTTTTCTAGGATTTTGAGATGAAGTATTAGATCATTTATTTGTTGGTTTTTTCTTTTTTTAAGGAATGAACTCCAAGCAATAAATGTTCCTCTTAGAACTGCTTTCAATGTGTCCCATAGATTCCGATATGTTGTGTCTGTGTTTTCATTTATCTCTAAGAATTTTTAAATTTCCTCCTTGATGTCTTCTATAACCCATTGATCATTCAGTAACCTATTGTTCATTCTCCAAGTGATGCATGATTTTTCCTTACTTCTTTTATCATTGATTTTCAATTTCATTCCATTATGATCAGATAAAATGCATGGTATTATCTCTACTCCTTTATATTGTCTAAGAGTTGCCCTGTGACATAATATATGATCTATTTTTGAGAAGGATCCATGTGCTGCTGAGAAAAACGTGTAACTGCTTGATGTTGGGTGGTATATTCTATATATGTCAATTAAGTCCAGGTTACTGATTATGTTATTGAGTTCTATAGTTTCCTTATTCAACTTTTGTTTGGAAGATCTGTCTAGTGGTGAGAGAGGTGTGTTGAAGTCTCCCATGATTATTGTATGGTGGTCTATTAGACTCTTGAACTTGAGAAGAGTTTGTTTGATGAACATAGCTGCACCATTGTTTGGGGCATATATATTTATGATTGTTATGTCTTGTTGGTGTATGGTTCCCTTGAGCAGTATGTAGTGTCCCTCTTTATCCCTTTTGATTAACTTTGGCTTGAAATCTATTTTATTTGATATGAGTATGGACACTCCTGCTTGTTTCTAAAGTCCATATGAGTGATATGATTTTTCCCAAACTTTCACCTTCAGTCTATGTATGTCTTTTCCTATCAAATGCGTCTCCTGAAGGCAGCATATTGTTGGGTCTTGTTTTGTGATCCATTCTACTAGCCTGTGTCTCTTAATTGGTGAGTTTAAGCCATTAACATTTAGGGTTATTATTGAGATATGGGTTGTTCTTCCAGCCATATTTGTTTATTTATGTTACTAAACATCGTTTAATTTCCTCTTTGATTATTCCCCCCCCCCTTTACTGTACTACCTCCCACTGTTGGTTTTCATTGATATTTTCCATTTCCTCTTCCTGTAATATTTTGCCGAGGATGTTTTGAAGAGATGGTTTTCTAGCTGCAAATTCTTTTAACTTTTGTTTATCATGGAAGGTTTTAATTTCATCTTGCATCCTGAAGCTTAATTTCGCTGGATACACAATTCTTGGTTGGAACCCCTTTTCTTTCAGTGTTTGAAATATGTTATTCCAGGATCTTCTAGCTTTCAGAGTCTGTGTTGAAAGATCAGCTGTTATCCTGATTGGTTTACCCCTAATTGTAATCTGCTTCCTTTCTCTTGTAGCTTTTAAAATTCTCTCCTTATTCTGTATGTTGGGCATCTTCATTATAATGTGTCTAGGTGTGGATCTCTTATGATTTTGCACATTCGGCGTCCTGTAGGCTTCTAGGTTTGGGATTCTGTCTCATTCTTCAAGTCTGGGAAGTTTTCTCGTATTATTTCATTGAATAGATTGCTCATTCCTTTGGTTGGGACCTCTATACCTTCCTGTATCCCAGTGACTCTTAAGTTTGGTCTCTTTATGTTATCCCATATTTCTTGAATTTTCTGCTCATGGTTTCTTAACAGTTTTTCTGAGCTGTCTATGTTCTTCTCCAGTTGAAATACTTTGTCTTCACTGTCTGATGTTCTATCTTCTAAGTGTTCTACTCTGCTGGTAGTATTCTCAATTGAGTTTTTAAGTTGATTTATTGCTTCCTACATTTCTAGGATTTCTGTTTGTTTTTTATAACCTCTATCTCCCTGTATAATTGATCTTTTGCTTCTTGGATTTGTTTATGTAATTCATTGTCGAAGTGGTCGAAGTGGTCTTTCATTGTCTGATTTTGCTGTCTAATGTCTTCCTTGAGACTCCAGATCATCTGAAGCATGTATATCCTGAATTCTTTATCTGACATTCCATCTGCTGCAGATATTACCTCTTCTAAAGTTGAGTTGACCTGCATTGCTTGTGGTCCTTTCTTTCCTTGTCTTTTCATACTGATCGCGTTTCTTTCTGCTTGGTGAAACTGTTGTTATTGATTTTTCCCCCTATATATTTATATTGCTCTTGTATAGTTGTAAAGTCTCCCTCGCAGGCTTTGGCGGTGGTTCTGCCCCTCCTCCAATTGGGGCAATGTGCCTACCGCCCCGGCAGGCCGCTGGGCCTGTACTTTAGGTGGGCCTGTTCTTTCAGTGGTTGCAGGTCCGCCTACCTTGCAGGCGCGGGCGGCGGCTCAGACCCTCTGCAGGCCGCTGGGCCTGTTCTTCCGGTGGGTCGCAGGTCTGCCTACCTTGCAGGCGCGAGCAGCAGCTCTGCCCCTCCGCTGGCCACTAGGCCTGTTCTGTCTGTCGGTTGCAGGTATGTCTACCTAGCAGGCGCTGGTGGCGGCTCTGCCCCTCCCCCAACCGGGGCAATGTGTCTGGCGGGCCACTGGGCCTGTTCTGTCGGTGGTCGCGGTTCTGCCTACCTTGCAGGCGCGTGGAGCAGCTGTGCCCCTCCGTGGGTTGCTGGGCCTGACCTGCCGGTGGGTGGCAGGTACACCTAACTTGCAGGCGCGGGGGTGGCTCTGCCGCTCCGCGGGTTGCTGGGCCTGATCTGCTGGTGAGTCACAGGTCTGCCTACCTTGCAGGCGCTTGGCGGCTCTTATGCACTTATTCTTGCCAGAAAAGTAGGCGATGAGCTGTTCAAAGGTTCCCTTTCTAATATCTAGCCATAGCATACAAAGTCTATGCACAGACTTTTTTTTTTTTTTAAATTTCCTGTTTCCACAGGTTAAAACCTATTCTTCTTAGTGAAACATACAATGTCATTTTAGAGAAGCCAAAGTAAACAAGAATCACTGTAACCAGAGTAAATACTTAGCCCTTCTTTCACTAGCTATTTTTACTAGTCTGGCTGTAAGCTCTGTGAAGGTGGGTTCTGTGTCAGTCTTATTCCCTATTTCTGTGTGCTGAGTATAAAATAGGCACACAATGATGAATGATCTTCAGAAAGGATGACATCTCCACATTTACAAACCACGTGGTCAACTTGATGAGGTGTATTGATAAGGGCTGTTGCTGAGAGCCAGATAAGAATATAAACTCTATGATTTTCCTGGTCATACAAACATGGTACAGCTCCTTATTCTCACTTTTACTAAGCCCATATTTCCTATCTTGAATGTAAATAAGGATGCTACGAGAAACAGTCAAATATTTTGCTGAGATCAAGATGCACAATACTAAAACATTTTCCTGATTGACATAATAGCTCTTATGTCAATAAAAATTATGTTAGTAGAATTAAACCAGAAACTATGCAACTTCTTCTAGAAGACAAGGTAGAGTCAACACTCCAACATACAGGCACAGGCAATGAGTTTTCTCAATAGACCCTCTAAAGCTTAGAAAATAATGCTGAGTTTATAAATGGGATGACATCAAAGTAAAAAGCTTGTGCACAGCAAAGGAAACAGGAATGTAAAGACAGAGATGTACAGAATGGGAGAAAATCTTTTTTAGCCACTTTTCGGACAAAGAATTAATATCTTGAGTATATAAAGAACTCAAAAAACATAACACCTAAACAACAAATAACCCGAGGAGATCCAAGATGGAGGGCCAGAGGGAGGCAGTATTCTGTGTCGCTCAATTACATGGGACTCAAGTAGTGAGAATACTGCTTCTCTGCGAGCCACGGCCACTGTGCCCATGCAGGGCTCCAGGCCTCAGCCTCAGAGTAGGTCTCCAACTACTCACCCACACAGGACTACCAGGTACCTCAGTAGGATCATCAGCAGCTGCAGAGAAGTTTCAGCCACCCACCCAAGCAGAAAATAGATGCCACTCCCATACAGGACACCCAGCAGCTTCCCACACATAGGAACTCTGGCCGCCACTCCTTGTGGACCCCCATCTACCAACCTGGGGCTCCCCTGGTCGCCACCATCTTAGGACTCTGCAGCAGCAGAGATAGGCACCTATGCGCAGTAGCCTGCCTGCACCCGGGAACCTCACACAGGTTCTGAAGTCAGCAACAGCCACACAATACATGCCACAGAACTTGTTTCTGAGCTCAATGTCCAACACCATTGCCCGGCTCCCCCCACCCAACCCGACACCCCACCACTGAAAGCAGGTGCCTCCATCTTGGGTCACCTTCATCACCATCTTCAGCGGGGCAACTCCCAGTTTGGAATTCCGGTTGGCCAGGTACCCAGTTTCTAACTCCCCCCTCTCCCCAGCAGCCACTAACCAAGCACAGTGACACCCTGGTTACCTTCACCATCTTGACGGTGGAGATACCAGCTAACAGTAGACGACCTCACCTATTGGATGAGAAGGGAAGCAGAAAAGATACTGATTTCTAACCAAAACAGTCCCTGTTTCTTCCTTCAAGATTTCTTTTTTTTCTCCTCTCCCTCTCTATTCTCCTGCCCTCACATCCCCAACATATGTGAAACCAAGTACTTTGCATAAATTAGGATTTTGAGGACTGGAACATCAGAATAGTATATTACAGTTGTGTTGTATATTCTCCCCCCCCCCACAATTTCTACTATTTTAACATTTTTTTTTCGTTATACATATGTGTTTGTTTTATGTACACTACTGTGTTCCCACTTGCCTACCCAAAATTACTTCCTCTCCTTCTCTGGCTACTAATCTTCCTCTTTAGATTTCTCTTTCACATTCCCTAAGATATAATAACTCTATAACCTCACCTCCTACTTTCTCAGCATATCATCCTACTTTTCACCCCCAGTTCTTTGTCCACCATCAGAAACTGTAAACCCTTTACAAACCTACTGAGTATACTGTAGATAGTAATTGAATTCACCATTTCTGTACATTGTGACCAAATTGTAAATGCGTTATTAGCAAACATTTGTTTTGGGAGTGTATACTGTTTATATTGGGATCTGATAACACTGTCCTTGACTTCAAAGGAGAGGTATTAGAACCTTACAGGGTCACTCTAAGCCTATAGGGTAAAAACGGTAATCCCTAGGATCCACAGTGTTAGAAGGGAAGACACACAAGCAATATAAAAAGATAAGGGAAGAAAGTGACACCAAACAAATACCACATTATTAGAATCATGGCCAGCACAGCAGAAGAAATGACAGAGAAGGAGTTCAGGATGTACATAATTAAAATGTTCTAAGAATTAAAGGATGATATAAGAAAATATAGGCAGCAAAAGATTATTTTGACAAAGAGTTACATAAACAAATACAGGAAGCAAAAGATGCTTCAACAGGGAGATAGAGGTTCAAAAAAAACCTAAACAGAAATCCTTGAAATGAAAAAAACAATAAATCATATTAAAAGTTCAATTGAAAGCATCACCAACAGATTAGACCACTTGGAAGACAGGACCTCAGACAATGAAGACAAAATATATAATCTTGAAAAGAACGTAGATCACACAGTGAAAATGATAAGAAACCATGAGCAGAACATTCAAGAGGATAGCATAAAAAGACCAAATTTAGGAGTTATTGGGATAGAGGAAGGCACAGAGTTTTAAATCAAAGGAATGAGCAATCTATTCAATGAAATAATATCAGAAAATTTTCCAAACGTGAAGAATGAATTGGAAAATCAAGTTCAAGAGGCTAACAGGATGCCAAATGTACAAAATCACAACAGATCCACACCAACGCACATTATAATGAAAATGCCTAACATACAGAATAAGGAGAAAATATTAAAGGCCATGAGAGAAAGGAATCAGATTACATATAGGGGGAGACCAATTAGATTAAGTACAGATTTTTCAATCCAGACCCTGAAAGCTAGAGGATCCTGGAACAACATGTATCAAGCTCTGAAAGAAAATGGTTGCCAACCAAGAATCTTATATCCAGCAAAATTAAACTTTAGATCTGACGATGAAATAAAAACCTTCCATGATAAAAAAAATTAAAAGAATTTACAACTAGAAAACCTGCACTACAGAATATTCTTGGCAAAATATTCCATGAAGAAGAAATGAAAAATGACAATGAAAATCAGCAAAAGGGAGGTATTACACTAAAGGAAAAACTAATAAAAGGAGAAACCAAGTTAAATACCAAAAATAAACAAAAGTGGCTGGGAATACAAGTCATGTCTCAACTTGCCAATCAAAAGACAGACTGGCAGATTGGATTAAAAAAAAAGAAAAGGCCCAACAATATGCGGTCTCCAAGAGACTTATAGGAAAAGACATCCGCAGACTGAAGATGAAGGATTGGGAAAAATCATACCACTCCCATGGACTGCGGAAGTAATTAGGGGTTTCCATCCTCATATCAAATAAAGTATACTTCAATTCAAAGTTAATCAAAAGGGATAAAGAAGGACACTACATACTGTTCAAGGGAAACTTTCATCAATAAGACATAACAATTAAAAATTTATATGCCCCAGACAATGGAGCATCTACGTGCATCAAACAAACTCAAGTCCAAGAGTCAGACTGCAATACAATAATTCTGGGTGACTTTAACACACCTCTTTCACCATGGGATATATCATTCAAACAAAAGCTGAAACTATAGAACTCAATAATATAATCAATAACTTAGACTTAACTGGCATATATAGAATACTTCATCCTTCAAAGAGAGAATGTACTTTCTTCTCAGCAGCACTTGGATCCTTCTCCAAGCATCATATGATCATTTCAATATACACAGGAAAAGCATTTGACAAAGTACAGCATCCCTTCACGTTCAAACACTAGAAAAATGAGGAATAACAAGAACGTATTTCATATTGTAAAAGCTATGCTAAACCCCAAGCCAACATCATTCTAAATGGAGAAAAATTGAAAGCATTCCCTCGAAAAACTGGAACAGGATAGGGATGTCCTCTTTTACCACTTCTATTTAACATAGTTCTTCAAACACTGTCCAGAGCAATTAGACAGAGAAAAGAAATTAAAGGGATACAGATAGGAAAAGAAGAACTCAAATTAGCACTACTTGGCGACAATATAATTCTTTACTTAGATAAAAGATCCAAAAAATTCCACCAGAAAACTTCTAGAACTAGTAAATTAATTCAGCAAAGTAGCAGGATACAAATCCAACACCCATAAATCAAAGGCATTTCTGTATATCAGTGACAAATCCTCTGAAAGGGAAATGAGGAAATCTATCCTATTTACAGTAGCCTAAAAAAAAAAAAGTAAAATATGTGGGAATCAATGTAACAAAACAGGTAAAAGACCTCTACAACAAAAACTACTGAATGCTAAAGAAAGACTTTAAAAGATGGAAAGATCTCCCTTACTCTTGGATAGGCAGAATTAATATTGTCAAAATGACCATACTACCAAAAGTATTATTTAGATTTAATGCAATTCCAATCAAAATCCCAATGACATTCCTCATAGAAATAGAAAAAGTAGTCATAAAATTCATCTGGAAAAATAAGAGACCCAGAGTAGCTAAAGCAATCCTTAGCAAGAAGAGTGAAGTGGTTGGCATCACTATACCAGTCCTTAAACTATACTACAGAGCAATAATAACAAAAACAGCACGGTATTGGCACCAAAATAGACTGGTAGACCAATGATACAGAACAGAGGACACATAGACTAACCTACATAATTACAGTTATGTAATATAAGTAATTATCTTATATTAGACAAAGTATTATGTAATATAAGTAATTATCTTATATTAGACAAAGGCTCCAAAAATGTACATTGGAGAAAAGATAGCCCCTTCAACAAATGGTGCTGGGAAAACTGGAAATCCATATGCAACAAAATGAAATTAAATCCCTATCTCTCACCATGCACAAAACTCAAGTAGATCCAGGACCTAGGAATTAAACCAGAGACCCTTCACCTATTAGAAGAAAAAAATAGGCCCAAATATCATATTAGGCCCCTACTTTCTTAGTAAGACTCCTATAGCACAAGAATTAAAATCAAGAGTCAATAAATGGGAGGATTCAAACTAAAAAGTTTCTTCTCAGCAAAAGAAACAATCTGTGAGGTGAACAGACAGCTTACATCCTGAGAGCAAATCTTTACCCCTCACACATCAGATAGAGCACTAATCTCTAGGGTATATCAAGAACTCAAAGAGATAAACACCAAAACAAAACAAAACAAAACAAAACAAAACAAAAAACCCAATCAATAAATGGGCCAAGGACCTGAACAGACACTTCTCAGAAGATAATATATAATCAATCAACAAATATATGAAAAAATATATTTTTCTAGCAATTAGAGAAATGCAAATCAAAACTACTCTAAAATTTCATCTCTCTCTAGCCAGAATGACAGCTATTAAAAATACAAGCAACAAAAAGTGTTGGTGAGGATGTGGGGAAAAATTCACACTCATACATTGCTGGTGGGACTGCAAAATGGTGCAGCCAATATGGAAAGTAGTATGGAGATTCCTTGGAAAGCTGGGAATGGAAACACCTTTTGACCCAGCTATCCCACTCCGCGATCTATACCCAAAGAACTTAAAAACAGCATACTAGAGGGACACAGCCACATCAATGTTTATAGCAGCACAATTCACAATAGCTAAACTGTGGAACCAACCTAGATGCCCGTTAGTAGATGAATGGATAAAGAAAATGTGATAATACATAACACAATGGAATATTGCTCAGCAACACAAGAGAATAAAATCATGGCATTTGCAGTTAAATGGGTAGAGTTGGAGAACAAAGTTAGTCAATTCCCCAAAACCAACTGCTGAATGTTTTCTCTGATATAATGAGGCTTATTCATAGTGGGGTTGGGACAGGGAGCATGGGAAGATTAGACAAACTCTAGATGGGCAACAGGGAGGGAGAGGAAGGGTGAGGGCAAGGGGTAAAAAGATGGTGGAATGAGATGGACATCATTGCCCTAAGTACATGTATGAAGACACGAATGGTGTGAATATACTTTGTATACAACTAGAGATATGAAAAATTGTGCTCAATCTGTGTAATAAATTGTAATGCATTTTGCTGTCATATATAACAAATTAGAATAAAAATTAAAAAACAAAACAAAATCCCCCAAATAACCCAATTGATAAGTAAGTAAATGAAGAAATAGAAATGGTTAACAAATACATGAAAAAATGATCACCATCGTTAGCAATTTAGAGAAATGCAAGTCAAAACTACAGAGATTTCATCTCATTTCCAGTCAGAATGGTAGCCATCATGAATACAAACAATAACAAATGCAGGAGTGGAGAAAAAGGAAGATTTTTACACTGTTGGTGACTATAAATTAGTACAACCACTATGAAATCAGTATGGAGGTTCCTCAAAAGACTAGGGATGAAACCACCATATGAACAGCTATACCACTCCTAAGCATTAATCCTTAAGAACTGAAGTCATCATATTACAGTGATACATGCACACAATGGCCAAACTATGGAATCAGCCTAAGTGTCCATCAATGGATGAAAGAATAATGAAAATGTGATATATATACATAATGGAGTTTTAGTCATCCATAAAGAATAATAAAATTATATCATTTGTAGGAATATGGATGGAACACTATGTTAAATGAAATAAGCTAAACTCAGAAGGTTAAGGGCTGCATGTTTCTCTTACATTTGGAAACTAGAGAGGAAAAAGGAAAAGAATGGTGGGAGTGGGATCTCATGAAAATTGAAGAGAGATCAGTAGAGCAGAGGAAAGGGACCAGGGAGAGGGAAAGGGAACTAACAAGGGAATAATATAACCCAATTATTTTGTTATTTTTTTGGGCATGTGCAAATATGAAACAACAAATTACATCATAATGTACAACTATAATCCACCAATAAAAAATATGGAAAAAAAAAGAATTAGTTTGGCATGTAGTCTTAGCAAACTCATACTGTTCTGGGGAACTTTTAATTATACCTATTAACCACTCTTTTAATTTAATTAGTAAACTTGCCTGGAACTGCCAACAAGTTCAATGACTCACCAATTCTTTACTGTTTGTTGAGTACCTATCATATACCAGGCATTTTTCAAGTAGTGGACAGTTTGAAAAGGACAGACATTTTATCTCATGGAGATGGGTCTAGAGGAAAAAAAAAAGGCTTCTTATAAAAACAAAACTGATATGAGTAATTATGATAAACCACGCATGCTAAAAAGGAATTACAGGGAGTTACTTTAGTTTGGATGGTCAGAAAAGGCCAACCTGGAGACATTATTTAGATTGAAACTAAGTGGTAATTTCATTCACGTGTGTTAGTACACATTTGATTCTTCTGGGAACTTGGTCCCTTTGATACTTGATTTGAATCTTTAGGCTCCTTTTTCAAAATCTTATAACTACACCTTTCATATGAGTGGAAGAAAAATAAGAACAGACATTTCTTGAAAATAACTGACTGCTAGTGTTTTCTAAAAGAAAGAATCTCTTCAGCTAACCATTGATCCATAATGAAAAATGTTAGAATCCAATTTTCTTGCTGAAGCCATGAAAATCTTCAGGTCTTGGGAGGTAAATGTGATATATCAAATTTGGAGACCATTTTGTTCTCTCTGTTACACTACTAAAACCCTATGTCACTGTAATATAATTATTAACCTCAAGAAATGAAGACAGAAGACTTGAGATGGGAAATTTTCAAAAATTTAAAAAATCAAAAAATGATTTAAAAATGAGAAACCAGTAAATTCTATAAGATGTGTACTAACAGACATAAATAAAATTACAATGGATAAAATATTTTTTCATAAACCTCAATAAATCATGTAATGGAAAATTTTAAGTTGGCTACTCAGTTTAATCACAGCTTTTGGTAAATTAAAAGTAAAATAGGCTTGCTGGTTATCACTAGGTTTAAAATTCTTGGGGACGCTAAAGTACACACAAGTAGCAATCAAAAGCGGCTTCTACCTTCTACTGTGATTTCAGCTGAATTATACTTGTCCCGGGCACCCGTTCACTTACTGGAATGGGTTACTATATCTAACAAAAATATGAAAGGGGGGTTTATCCATTCTTTAGTTATTCAGAAAACTAAAATTTTTAATTTCACCTTGAACTAACACATTTGTGGTAGTAAAAGACATTAAGGTTTACTATTATATAATTTTCACAAAAGTCCTATGATGAATAAAAAACATTTTCATATTGTTTGGGGATAGGAATCTGTTAGAAATTAACTATATTTATAAAATTCATATAAAATTAAATTAGAAAACAATTTACATTATGAAAGTAATCACTATAAGGCTTCTTTTTAAATACATGATGGAAAGGCTTATGAATAGAGAAAACTAATAATTTAAAAAGCTATCAAAAAATAACCAGAAATAAAGTTAAAGCATCTATAAGTCATCGCCAGTGACAAACTACTAGACTGACATTACTCAGCAATATATAAAAATATTTGTAACATTTTTTGCTTCACTGAAAATGCATATCCTAAAAATATTTAAGATCGAAAATGGCAAGAGTTCAAGAAAAGGTTACTTTTCTAGTAAGAAAGTAATTTGTTAAAATTATAAAAAGATGCTATCAACAAATGACACCCTAAAAAACATTACTGATAAAGAATTTAATACCTATACCACAATATGCCAGTTTGTAGACAACATAAATTTTACTGCATTAAAGTCTCTTATCTATTCACGCAGTAATTTACTTGAAGAGAATATAATGAATTAGTCTTTAACAGGATAAAAGGAATTAAATTAGTAATATAGCCCTTTCAACAAAAGTATACTTTGGACAAAATTTTTCAGATTTGTTCTTTGTTGGAGAAGAGCAAATACTTTACATTTCTCACAGTACTGAATTGGAGGAATTATTTAAGGAATAAACTTAATAAATTAGATTTTTTTTTACTATGTATTTTTTTAGTTGTATATGGACACAATACCTTTTATTTTTATGTGGTGCCGAGGATCAAACTCAGTGCCTCACATGTGCATATTGAGTACTCTACCATTGAGGCACAGCCCCAGCCCCTAAATTAGATTTTTGTATTATGTTAAGTTTACATGAACTTTTGTAGTCTTACAGAGAATAGAATTTTTTACGTTGATTTTTCTTAAATATGTAAACAAAGAACATCATAAGAAGGCAATCAAAAGCTTCCCATAACTGGTCCTGAAGGGGCAGTAAGAATGATAAGATGTGGCCCTCTTCAGATTGTAATTACAGTGCTGATTCAATAGACAAAATGCACATCCTCATGTAGTATGAAAAGTTTACAATCTAATTATTTTGTCAATATGGAGAAATTTACCAGATATATTTATTATTTTTGATTATATTTCTTTATTATTTTAAAATGTACTGAAATAGTGACATAAATAGGTAAAGTGCATAGAACTTTCAAACACATGTATTGAGATGAAAGGCTAACTTTATATGCAGTTGGCTTATAAAAGTTAATATCCAACATTAAAGTTGGAACTTTATTACCTGGCCATGCTGGAGAATTTTAGAAATTAGAACTGCTATTCAAAGCTTTTTAAGGATACGTTCTTTACACAAAGGATAGTTAAGAAAGTGGTAACTGGTACAAAATGTTATATAGCAATAGTTAGCTATTCTAATTTAAAGACCAACAAGGTGGTATCTGGGGGAAGTTATGTCCTTAAAGTTCAAATAATGACCCAAACTGGTAGTCTTGAAAAATGGAGTAATGAGAAAACAATTCAGTAATACTGGTTTCACCACCTTGAAATTTATCAGTCTTTTAAGAAAGAGAAATTTGATGACACCATAACTTGAGAATCCCATTAAAAGTATAAAGTAGAGTACGTAGTAGCTATAGTCCAGTGATAATCTATAATGAATATGGCTTGACTTAAACAACAATTTCATTCAGGTTGGAAGTCAATTTGATGTTTAGTAATCTTTCAAGAGGGATACTTGATGGAAATGAATGTCAAGAACTCCTGTGTATGCAGATATATACGGCTACCATTCAAGTATGTACCTGAAAGAATTCAGCTAAATTATTAACTATGGCACTTTCAAATTTCTGAAAAAAAAAACAACAATCTTTGTATTGTTTTAGAAATATAGAAATAATTTTGAATTAGCTTTTTATTACGTCGAATACTTAAACCCTAAATTTCTGTCTAACAATAAATAGTATCAGTGTTTTATTCCCTGCTTTAGAAGAACATACTTAGAATCAATAATTAGCATCTATCTGTAAAAAATCCATATTTTACCAAAACAACAACAACCACCACCCCCCAAACATGTGAAATCTTAATGATATTAAGATATACGAAAGCGAATTAAGGAAGACTCACTTGAGATATATTGGATGGCTTGACTGCTTTTGCTGAATAGCATTTAGGTACATGAATTCATTAATTAATAAAAATTATCACAACAGAAATGCATTACAGCCAGCTCTCTCCATTCACGTATTTCATAACCATGGATTAAAAATATTCTAGAAAGAAAAAACTGCTTGTATTTCAAATATCTCCAGGCTTTCTTTTCTTGTTAATATTTCTTAAACAATACAGTAAAACAATTATTTGCATAGCACTTATATTGTATTAGATACTGTCAGTAATCTAAAGATAATTTAAAGTACATGGGAAAATATTCTTGGGTCATATACAAATAATATACCACTTTATAAAGATTGAAACATCTGTGGACTCTGGTATCTGCAAAGGATTGGAATCAATTTCAATGGATATGGAGGAACAGTATATCTATTTATTTAGTACATAGATGTATTCTATTATAGTTCAAAGCAAGGGAGAATTTAAATATTTTTCTTTTGAGTCATCCCTGAAATATATTAGTAACTTATATAGATTAAATTTCTAAAATATAAGTACATTTTTATGAATATATGCTCTCTTTTTTTTGACTGGACATAGTTTCCAAATGAAAACAAAACATATAGCCCCAAACAAAACAAGTATGCAAAACATTTTATTTATAATAGATCAACATTTTTGACATGAAAGGTAGCCACTTTCAATTTCTCAGGAATGCCTAGAATCCAACAGTTTTCAGAAGAACTAGTTTGTCAACAATTATTTCACTGTAGGTAAAAGAAATAATTTTAGAATGAAATTTTTAAATGGCTTTGCCTATTGCAACTTATTTTGTAAGTTTGAATGTATGGTAAGCTAGCTTTCCCAGGAAGTGAATATAGTCCAACTATGTTCCAAGAATATTAAACCAGTTTATACAACAAATATGAAAATCACCTATGAGTATAGACCGTGCTCAAATGATGATTTTCTTTTATCAAAATATTCATTTTTCAAAAAAGCCTCACATTAACCCCTCAAACTAATCACCCTTTTTCTGTGTCCAGCATCCTTTTCTACTTCAAGTTCTATTACTGTAGAGACAATAGTCAAATCCCAGTGGAACTATATATTAACTTAAATACATCAAACACAAGAATAGTCACTTTAAGAATAGACTTTAACTTGGTAACTAACCAATAATAATTTAGCCAACGTCACTTTTAGTTTAGAGGGAAAAAAGCACTTCCCAAATGTCCTTAACTTTTCAATACTTCTCTGTAACACACAGAATGAAAAGGTGACCTATGGAATTAAAATCATCAGAAAACATCTTCAAGAAAATGTTTTACATAAATAAGATATTAAATTTCAGATCCGAACCATATATTTTTTTGTATTTTGATTTGGGGAAAAAATTCACAAGTATTAGCTCTTCTCAGTTACATTTTTTTCTGAGCATTAAAGTCTACTACACTCTTTGCAAAGTTTACCTTGGTCATTACTCCCCATGCTTATGTGCTGTCTTTTCTCAGGTGAGTCCATTACATGCATGGAAGTACTGGGGAGGTTTAATAGTTACTTAAGGAATATTCATGAGAGCTCTGAAATGTTGAAAGTTTCGTCATTATCTATTTGCTGTAGGATTTGTAATTCAAATTCATCACAGCAGCCTAAAGAAATACTGTGTGAATGGAATGCACATAATTCCTACAGAACACACAAACTGAAGTCCAAAAGGCACAGAGTAATGCTGGTGGCTCTTTCTAGTCAGTTAGGAAACAATAAAAAGTCTTCATTATTCTTTCATAATTTAAATACTTAAGTAATCTCCACTTTTATTACTTTATAACAATGACTTCAAATTTACATTATTTTAAGTACCATTGTAATAGCTTAGAGTATAATACAGATATTTGCTAATATCCCATCCAAAAATAAAAAACAAAAACAAAACAAAAACCTCTTCACTATATATATACATATATATATATATATATATATATATAAAATTATTCTCAAAGATAATAACATAGAAGAGGAACTTGGTACAGACCAACCAATCAATTTTCTATTACCACAGTTGTAATTCCCAAATCAACAGAAGATATACAGCAATAATCAAAAGCAGTGCAAATATTTTTGGAGGTTAGGATAAAAATATAACGCAAGAACACAAAACTGAGGAAATAAAAAAGGCAAGTACTTCAAGTACAAGGAGCCAGTCTGCTTGAGGTCCATCTTAGTGTTTATTGGGGGTTTCCTTCTTCCTTCTACTTCTTTCTCTGAAACACATTGGCCAGCATGGCACCTGATGTTGTCAACTGACCCATTTTGTTTAAAAACTTCGTCTTTGTATCTTCACTCACTAAGCTTGCAGCAATTGACATTGAGCTAAGAAAGAAATTTAAAAATTCATGTAAAGCAATTAAAAAAACAAATTTATTCACTTTTCATTTCTTTAGTAACATATTATCAATACATTCTAAATTGGTGTCACAAAAGGGAAACTACTATTTAAAAAGGGAGTTTTTGTGTATTGTACTAAGTTGGCACTTTCATGTTCATCATTTATGTTAAAGAATAATAGTTAGGAGCAAGTCTGGGATGAGTCCAAATCTTGGCTATTTACTAGCTGTGTGACTTTGAAAATGTTTTATTTAATCTGTAAAAGGGAGACAATCTAGTACCTTCCCCATAGGGCTATTAGCTTTCTATCACTTCCCTGAACCTAAGCCTTTAACTACCACCTATATATTAATAGTTCTTAAATCTCAATGAAATAACTGCCTGTGGTGTTTCCCTAGCTCTACCTCAAATTTTAATATTACTCTTCAGAACTGTTCTTCATATAGTTCTGTTTTGTTGCACTGTGTATTATCCACTTAAATGTTCAAATCAGAGATCTGGGAATTCTTATATCTGTTCTCCTTCAATCTATATCTGTTGCTAAACTGAGTTCACATTTGAGGTACATCTGTAATCCATCTTCTCAAACTCACTGCCCCAGGCAGTGAGTTAAGATTATGGTCTTAAGAACCTCAATGCTTGGGTTTGAATTCTGGCTCCTCCATTTAGAAGCCTGATGACTTTTGAGGAAGTTACCTACCTCTGTGTCATCTATAAAATGAAAATAGGAATAGTATCCACTTTGTAGGGTTATTAAGACAATTGTTATCAAGGATGTTAAAACCGCTTAGTGTGTTATCTAGTTGAAAAGTGTCACTTCCTATTACCTTTGCATCCACACTCAAACTTGATCTCAACATGGATCCCATGATAGCGTTCCAATCTGTTCCACCTGCTTTTCTTAATCAGAATGCAACTTCTAAAAAGCAGTGTTTCTCAAAGTGTGGTTCCTGGACTTGGAGCATCAACATCACCTGGGAACTTGTCAGCCATGCAAATTCTCAGACTCCACACTAGATCTTTTATATATATATATATATATATATATATATAAAATTTTAGTTGTAGTTGGACACAATACCTTTATTTTATTTATTTATATATGTGGTGCTGAGGATGGAACCCAGTGCCTCGAACGTGCTAGGTGAGTGCTTTACTGTTGAGCCACAACCCCAGCCCTATCCACCCTACATCTTCTGAATCAAAATCTCTGTAGATGGCACCCAGCAATCTCTAGTTAATTCTAACAAACCCTAAAGCTTGAGACCCAGAGTTCCTAAGAGCTGGAAATCCAGGCAGCGGGCCAAATCTAGCCTGCTGCCTACTACTGTAAAGTTTCACTGGAACTGGATCATGCCCATTTATATACATTTTGTCAATAGCTGCTTTCTTGTTATAACAATAGTCTAGTGAGTTGTTGTGACAGAGGCAGTATGGTCTTCAAAGCTTAAAATAGTATTTGCTGTCTATAGAAGCTTGCTAACTCCTGATCTATGAAGTCCCAACCTCTTAGTGTAGCAATACAAAGTTCTGTACCTGCCCATCTTCACCCACTTATACTTTACCTACCATTCCCAGCACATGGTCTTCTATAACTTTTATCATTGTAAACAGTGCTGATTTTTGTTTTTTGGTCTTTTAACATTATTTTAATCTACGCTTTTAACTGCTTCTTTTTTCCACTTCATTTGCGAACACTCTGAGGAAAGGCACTATGGCTTGCTCAATAGCTCAGGGTAAGTGTTCAGTGAATTTTACTAAGTATTTAATGAATACAAGAAGAATATTAAAATAATTATGCACTATATTTCCTTCTTGTAAATCAGAGCTTTTAAACTTTCTGAAAAAGATTCCTAGTAAGAGATACCTACTGTATCTATAAAGAAATACTCATCCTTACTAAGTAAAATAGACATACTCTTTATTTTCTATTTGATTCTATTTCTTGGGGAAAAATGTTTATCACAATCAATTAATTTAATGCTATCCTACTGGGTCACAGCAAATATCAGAGCATATATTAATACCTTTATCTGTGGGAGGTAGTCACTCTGAATGATTCGCATTCTCCTTCCCTGAGCGGAGAGGCTTTGATTGTCACTACATCTCATAGTGACCTGGACATTGCCCGGGTCCTGGAAGTTTGAGGACGCGTCTTCAGATGTAGGTGTGTCGCCCCATGGACTGAGCTACGCTCACCAGTTCCTTTGTGAAATTACTCCTTTGCCATATTTGGGATAGAATGTTCCATGGAAACGCCCTTTGTGTGTCCCCTTCTCTTGCTCTGCATTTGGGTGTGGCCTTCCAAGATGTCAGTCAACCTACTGACAGCAGACATCTCGAAGCTAGACTCAATCCCCTGAAACTTGACCCCTTGCCTCATTTGAATGGCTTCTCCTCAATAAAAGGGTTCAGCACGCTCTCTTTCTTTCTGCGGACCCTTAAAGTCAGAGGAGCTGTCACAGGACCCCAAAGAAAAAGGTATCTCTGTCTCTTGTGTGGTTATTTCGTGCAGCCCAGTTCACCTGGAGTGACCTTGAGTGTTTTAATAGTGAGGAACGCGACATTTATCTGCCCCAATTCTCACTTAGAACTTAGAAGCAGTTCTCTTTACCCTTCAAGGTTTTCCTCTTGTATTTTTGATCTATAATAGACTTCAGAGGAGGAGATAGTGAAGGAAGACTTCCTTGAAGAGGTAACATCTAAGCTTTGGCCTGAAGGATCAATAGGAAGTAGCTAAAACAGAGTAAGAATATTCCTAGCAGATGGACTTCTCTGTGTGAAGATCTGAGGGAGCACAGGTATGGTAGAGCTGAGGCTCCCAAAGCCTTCCACTGAACCTCTCTTGGCTGTCCTTGGTAGTTAAGACCATTTTCTTACTTACATAACCAGTATAATTTCATCATGGATTTATTATATTACAATAGGGACCACAATGCCATTTCCAAATCTTGTCTAGGCTTGCTCTAAAATAAGTTACTGAAGGGCAAAGCTATCTACTTATTTGTATTTATTTATCTCCAATCCTGAGTACACTTCCCAAAATGAAGAAATTTTTGCACATGAAAAACTATCAGATTTCCTCTCATTTCTTCAGTGTATACTTCCTGTATTATTTATTTGGTATTTTTAAGTCTCTGTTCTGCTAAAATTATGTAAATGTCTTGATTAACTATAGGACTGTGAGCTTCCTGATAGAAGGAATCATGCCCAAATTCTATTGTTTCTCTCTTGTATATCTACTGACTGATAATATGGTTAATGTTTTCACACATTTGTTTTTGTTACAAAATGAGTTAAGTTAAAGATTAACATATTTTTCCTACTTCATTTGGTGTTTATAGAAAACTCTCTTACCAAGTACAAAATATTTCAAAACACACTTTTAGAGTACAACAACAACAACTCCATGTCATTAAGCTTTTTTTGGGGGGGGGATACCGGGGATTGAACTCAGGGGTACTCAACCACAAAGCCACACCCCTAGTCCTATTTTGTATTTTATTTAGAGACAGGGTTTCACTGAGTTGCTTAGCACCTTGCTTTTGCCGAAAATGGCTTTGAACTCGAGATCCTCCTGCTTCAACCTCCTGAGTGGCTGGGATTATAGGAATGTACTACCATGCCTGGCAGTTTTGCAAATCTTAATGATGAAAAAAATTTTTTTTTAAATTACTTGGAACAATTTATATACAAAGTTGTAACCGTATTACTCTCTGACTCTTACTCTCAAAGTATGTTTATGATATTGTCATACCAGATTGTGAAGAAGGGCCATGTCAACAGGACTAAACATGCCAACTCGAAAGGGCTCAAATTGGCTAAAGATGGGATAATTTGTGATTCAATTAGAATAATTCAATGCAATGAATAACAACTATATTTAAATACATGAGTTCATAATGATATTTAAAAACAACTATGTGGTGTTCACCAGAGAGTGAATCAGTTTTTTTGAAAATTGGTAAAAAAAAAAAAAAACCCAAACATTTATTTTATCTTTACTATGCAAACAATACACACTAGGTCACGGTAGTACATACGGGGTAAAAATTTTCTTTTCTGAAGTATTCTGGCTCATAAAGGATATAGAAATGATAGAATTAGAGAGTATTGTATTTTGTAACCTGTAATGAATTAGTGGAACTAGGTTTTAGTCACTAACAGCTTGTTAACATCACCAAAAAAGGAAAGAAGCAGACATTATCTGCCTTATGAGGAAAAAACACCACCTCTTATGAAGTAGTCTTGCCCAAAGAAACAAAGACACCCCGAATCTGATTAAGTCTCTATATCTAGACCCAACTACCAAATTTACAGGAAATACAGAAGTACATGTTAAACAATACAAGGGAAATGTAGTCAGCAAAATTCAAACTGTGAAAAACTCTCAAGGACAAATGACCCAGTTTCTTTTACAAGCAAATTTTATGAAGAATAAAAGAGGAGTGGAACCTCTTATCTATGGAGTAAGAGACTTAACATATCAGCCAGATATAATGTACAGAACTTATCTGGATCTTGACTCAAAGAACAAACTATAATAAAAACATTAAATAACAAATCAGATAATATTCATGAAAAAAATTCAAAATTTAAATGGGGATAAAAGAATCAACAACATTAAGGAATTATTGTTATTGCTTATGTTTTTAAAAAATACTTGTTACCTCCTGAGAGGCTGGGATTTTTAAAAATATTTATTTTTTTTAGTTGTAGTTGGACACAATATCTTTATTTATTTATTTTTATGTGGTGTTGGGGATCGAGCCCAGGGCCTCGCCTGTGTTAGGCGAGTGCTCTACCGCTGAGCCACAACCCCCTTACCTTTTCTTAAAAAAAGTATTTTTTAGTTGTCGATGGACCTTTTTCATTTTATTTATTTATATGTGGTGTTGAGAATTGAACCCAGTGCCTCATACATGCTACAAGTGCTCTTCCACTGAGCTACAACCCCAGCCTCCAAAATACTTGTTATCTTTTAAAGATAAATAGCACTGTATATATAGGAAAGGGAAGTAAATGGTATAATAGTGGAATAAAACTGAGTTGAAGCTGGGTGATTAAAACATGGGAATTCATTCTTGTGTTTATTTGAAATTCTCTAAAAATCAGTAACAATACAGATGATCTGAATGACATGAAAAAACATGATTACACAAGTAAAGCTTTTTTTAAAAAAAAATTTTTAAAAGAAGGGTCACATATAGAAAAAGCAATCTTTTGCAAAGATATTTTTCTCTATTTTAATTCCTACATGTAGATCCATGAAATTTCATTTAAAATGAATTTTGTTCCAAAATTTTCACATTTTAAAACAATAATCTGAAGACACCAAATAATCTTGATATTTAACATATAATAAATAAATGTAAGTATTTGTTTTAGTGTTTATTTTGGAGATTTTGTTTAGATCAGAAATCTTTGTTTCATTACATTACTATTGTTTTATTATTTTTGGGTACTGGAGATCAAATCCAGGACTGCTTTAGCACTTAGCTACATTCCTAGTCTTTTAAAATTTATTTTGTAATTTTGAAACAGGGTCTTGCTAAGTTGCTGAGGTTGGCCTCAAACTTGCAACACTCCTGCCTTAGCCTCTTGAGTTGCTAGGACTATAGGCATGTGCCACTGTGCCTAGTTAGCTTTTCTTATTGTTTGAATCCTCCACTGCTGAAATAGCAGGTATGTATGAAGAAGACCTCCTTTTATCCTAGTAAGCTTAATTAAAAAAAAAAAGAAAAAAGAAAAAAAAAAAGGTCCTGTTACATCAAAGACTAACAGACTCTGTGTGTATGAAAGAGTAGCTAGGATGAAACATACTCCTAATAGTTATACTTAAAGAAAACACTCTGAGGTTTTTTTTTTTTTTTTTTTTTTTTTTTTTTAATGTTTGAATCCATTTAAAATTAATCACTGAAGATTACTTCAATAAGAATTAAAGTACACAAAGTCTATTTGTAAATTATTCCTTTTCTGAATGCCTAACATTAATTACTCTTCCTCATCTGTGTTCACTATTTTTTGTTCCCCCAGTACTGGGGATTGAACTTAGGGCCTCATGCATGCTAGGCAAGCATTCTACCACTAAGTTATATTTCCAGCCTTTTAATTTTATTTTTACACAGGGTCTCACTAAGTTGCCTGACTTGGTCTCTAACTGCATTAGTCTCCAGAGTAGTTGGTATTATAGGTAATGGCCTTGCCTGGCTTATCACATTTTAATTTCATTGACTCTCTGAATTCTAATTAGCTTGTTTAGAAGCATTAGTTTGGCTATGACATTCCCAAATTTATAATTGTTTATGCAGCAAACAGCTATATCTTCCAACTTCTGACACAATTCTTTTTTTTTTTTTTTTTTTGATACTGGGGATTGAACTCAGGGGCATTTGACCACTGAACCACAGCCCCAGCCCTATTTTGTATTTTATTAGAGACAGGATCTAAGTTGCTTAGGGCTTCACCATTGCTGAGTTTGGTTTTAACCTCATGATTCTCCTTTCTCAGCTTTCCAAGCAGCTGAGATTACAGGCATGTGCCACCTAGCTCACAAATTTCTGACACAAATTTCTAGATATTGTTTTAATCAGTGAGTTCCTGATCCAGCTCCACAGCAAAATCTCTTTGGAGACTGTTAAATGTAAAGATTCCTAGGGCGAATCACAATATTGAGAAGAGGGTACAACGCATGAGGACAAGATCCGAGTTTTAAATTCCCAGGATACTTCTGATGAGATGGTTTATGGACTAGCATTGAAAGAACAGCTGAACTGAATAATTTTCTTGTCTTCTAAATAAATGACTACAAAATAATACAACATGAAACATTATAAACAATATTTAGATAGAAAAATTAAGGTAAATATGAAGCCTTAAAGAAAAAATGTCTTACCCTTGAGGCTCTTGGACAGTCTTGTTTTCTACTTTTTGTTCACATTCTTTTATCATAGAACTTAAAATAACCTGATTAAGAAAAATTACTTTAGTGAAGAGCACAACATGATGGTTTTATCTAAAGTTTTAACTAAATATTGAGTATCTCACATTGATTAAAATTTTAAAAATATGGCAGTTACTTTGTTAAAGGATTCATATTAGGTCCTTAGACTAAATACAGGAACAATTTTAAAAGATCTCAATCTGGATGCTGGGTATAGTGCAAGGCCCTGAGTCAATTCCCCAGCATTCCTTGCCTATCCCACTCCCAAATCTCAATCATTTAGTATTTATTTTTTTTAGGTTACTTTAGTTCAGGGTAGGCACTGAGGTAAAGTTGAGATTTAAGCAAAAACTTGAAGGAGATAAAGGAATGTTTTGAAGACTGGCAAGAAGCTGAATTAAATGTGATAGACATCATTATCCAAAGTACATGTATGAAGACACAAATTGGGTGTCAACCTACTTTATATACAAACAGTGATATGAAAAATTGTGGTATATATGTGTAATAAGAATTTTAATGCAAAAAAAATATTGCATGTATAAAGACATGAAAAAATAATTTAAAAATTAATATTACTGAAGAACAAGTCTTTTGTTGAGTTTGTTTCTAATTTAAAAAAATTCATAGATGTAAATAAACTCAATGCTTCTTAGTTTTTTGAACAACAACAACAAAAAAGAAGATGAATTAAGGAACTGATTTGCAAGTAGGCATATGTACCAATAGACAGTGTGAAAGTTGAAAAGAAAAGAGTGGGTATAGATATTGAGAAGAAAAAGAGATATGGGAAACAATGAAGGGAAGCTTTTGTTTCACTTAGGAGAAAAAAAGTCAAACATAATAGGAAAAGCTGGCAGAAAAATAGCTTGAGGATACAAATGATAGAGGAAGCAGGAGGCAAAGAGCAAGAAATGAAAGAGTTATGAGGAAATGGAGATAGAAAATAGAAACTTGGCTTTTAAGAAAGTTGATAGAGATAATTAACATTTTATAGTTATAAAACATTTCACCCATGTAAATCTTATTAAATTCTTATTAATTAAAATGAAGGTGAGCATGTTATATCTACTTCACAGAATTAAGCAGAGGCTTCAAGATGTTAAAGCAGTTGCTTGAAATATCACAACTAGTAAATAAATCAAATAATAACACTGAGCTAAATTTAAAAAAAATTAAACACAACATATCACAATCAAGCCTTACATAAAGAGTAATGAAAGCTTGCACAAGAGATATTGAAACATATTGGAGATATTGAAACATATCAAATAATAACAGTGTTATCACAGTGAGAACAGTGATAATCACAGTGGCTTACCTCATGTTCTGGAGAGAGATGTTCCATGTCAGTGCGTAAACACCTGAGGCCAGGTAAAAAATGATTTACCATTAAATCCTCTGAAATGACTTGAGAGAAGGTAGTTAAGAAAAATTTAATAAACCAAATGTTCAACTAAACAGTAGAGGTTATATATAAAGAAGCCCTCTGAAAGGAGGACTATGTTATATTGATGCTCAGAATAAGTAAACAGTCCTGTATGATTCTTTATTTGGAGCAGGTTACTGTGTTTATTCTCACAATCTATTCATGCTAGTGGCATTTATTCTGGTATCCCAAAATTCAATAATATGCTATGTAAATGTGTGAAAAAAGGATGACAACTAAATCATGAAACTTAATCAGATTTAAATGAGTATGAAAAGAAAATCAATGTTTCTATGACAATTAAGTTGAAAGTTTTGGGAAAAAAGGGCAAACTGCTTAAAGCACTGTTATTAAGTGTTGTATAATATTTCACACTGAATCCCACTATTTTATATAAATTCAAATTCACCAACAGTAACAAGCAACCATGTATAAACAATTGGGAAAAATGTAAAAATCTAAGAACATTATATACTCAGTATCAGAAATGTTTCTGGATCCTGTTAAGAGAACCTTAATCTTAAAATTATACACAAATGCACCATGGATGTGGTTTATCTAAGAAAGATATTTAACTATAATGATTCACACAAAAGCGATGCCTCAGTTTTATATCAAGATTGATAAAAATACAAGTATATTTTTAGGTTAAAATAAGTTATCTAAGGTTTATATCATTTTCCTGGTTTCTTATTTTAATCATCCTGTTGAACTGTCCTTCTATTGGTTCTGATAGACTTGGATAACAGAGTTTTTGATGTAATAAGAGATTTTGCTATCAGTTTAGTATTACTTATAGTTCCTGCTCATCTTAATTTCTGTTGATTATCTTGACATTCTAAAGAATCAGGAAAGCAGATATATTTGTCAAGAAAATAATTCATCTTGTTCATTCACATCAATTCTGGCACATTCTTACCTTATTCTAGCTGTTATCTATTTAAAATAGTTCTTTAAAAAGATATACTATATTAAAGTAAAAAATGCCACTAAATAAATTTCCTTAGAAAGATGGCTTAATTATTTTTGAAAAAAAATAAATGAAATTTTTATAAATTATAATAAATTTAAAATAATTTTTAATAAAAAAATTATCAAGAAAAATCAGCATAATATATAAATATTTCCTTGAAAATACAGTTTTAAATAAAAATTGTGCACAAAGCTCCTATAATTAGTGGCTTATAAATTCAATAGTCACTAAAAATCTAGACATACAGAGGGCTGCAACCTAATGATTATGTAGTTTTCTTCTCTAGATATGGGGAAAGTACCACCAAGATAAAGCTGTGAGTGACCTTTGGATTAGCAGCCTGTGATGTCAGAAATATGGGCATGGATTGAGAAGCTTAAGATGGCTTTATTTAGAGAAAAGAGGAAAGATACTTTCCTCCTTTCAGTTCACCTTTTCCCCAAAGAATCATAGTCTTTCAAGCTCTGCAAATATACAGATCATTTACTCATGTTTGAAATAGCCTCTACCTCATTGATGAATGATGGTCAAAGGGTTCTAATTGTTCATAATGATAGCATATTTATAATTTCATAAGCGAGATCACTGCAGTTTTAGATAGACCAATTATAAAGTTTTCCCCATAAACAAAACTGGTCTCTCTGGAACCTCAGCTTGTTTAGTGTTAGCTCTGTACCTTTAGCTACACAGTACCTACCCTTCCTTCTAACCTTTAGGTACTTGCAATTGTCAAAATATCTTTCTATCCTTAAGATATCCCTTCTCCAGGTTAAACATTTCTAAATTCCTTCTAGCTTTTCCTAAACATGACTTCTTAAGCACTATTGTTAGGATGGTTCTTTCTTATACCATATTGCTATAAAAACTTTTTATTGTGTTTATTTTTGGAACAATCTGTGTATTGAAATGCATAATAATATTTTTATATATAGATATCTATGCTCTTCAGAAACCAATGTCTTTCCCACTTGGAAAATTTTGTTTTATAAAGATAAAAATTTTGATTTTTGGATTTTATAAAGATAAAAATTTTGATCTTTTTGATCATTTTCTTTTTGGCACATTCCTTTAGAAACTCTCTACTAATATTATGCATAAGTTCTGCTTAAGTCTAATGAATGAAACAATATTTTCCTTCTTTTGTGATAAAACTCTGACGTGTTATTACTACTTTCTTTCAGGGATCCTGTCACTTCTCCATTGTTAAAAAATTCTTCCTTGCTAATTCAGAATATCAGTTCCTCTTTTTGCTTCCTCTATTTTCTCTAAGTTTAAAGAGACAAAAAGATAAATCAGGAATGATAGTAAGTTCTCCTTTTAGTGGAATTAAATTTACAGATGACACACATAATTGAGGTACAATATTACTAAAACAGGGTACTTATGCCCACTTCATAATCTATATTCCAAAGAACATGGTTTATATCATCCATATGATTTGGTAATTTGTAGTAGATTCCAAAAATAAAATACACTCAATAATGAATCCAATTATCTAAAAGTTTTAATAGTTTCAAAAGGACATGCAGCTCCTTAATAGATAGCTCTATTTTTCTACTTTTTCTGTTTTATTCTGAGTAAAAACAATCTCCCACGATACTTTCTGGTCAAAAATCCAGTGCCAATAGTGTTGTGCATTTATCTTATTTAAAAGTACCTGCTTACTTTGTTATTAAATGCTGTACAATATTTCACAATGAATCTCACTATTTTATATATATTCAAATGCACCAATAGTAACAAGCAACCATGTCTAAACAATTGGGAAAAATGTAAAAATCTAAGAACATTATATACTCAGTATCAGAAATCATAAACCTGAAACTCTTCCTTTTTGCTGTTTTTTCCAGGAACCTCTTATCATTTTTCCGATTCCTCTATATCATAATTCTCTGATTCTGTGTCTAGTGTGCAGATTTATTCTATTTGAATATTCAACATTCCACTCTTTTTTCAATCTCTTATTTCCTTTTTTGAACTCTTCTGCCTTTCAATAAGAGCCAGGAAGTTGGTATTCATTTGCCCATCTTTACTTCCTCTTAGTTTTTATGTTACTAGGCATAGGATAGTAAAGAGAATATTTAATGGGAGTTGGGGGAGAATGACTAAAGTTCTTTGTTCTGGTCACAGTTTTGCTTTTAACTATAAAAACAGAATAAGTCATTATCATCTTTAAGCCTTAGCTTATTTATTTACAATATAGAGTTGATGTGGGCTTATATGATCTAAGTTTTCTCCTAGTTGTCCCTGTACTTTTCCAATGAGTGATACTTCTATAAGAGAAATTCACCGGATACCAACAATTAAATATTCACTGAAAAACTTAACTGCCAGGACAAATATAAGGTAGTCTTTTGATAAATGAAAGTCTCTCGACTATAATTCATTCTGGCTTTATTTTTTGCTCTGTTACACAGCTGATTAACATAATAAAATTCGGTCTAAGAAACTAATTATTTTAAAAAGGTAGAAATAACAGAATTTTAAGTTATTTTTAAAATTATAAAACAACCGTAAAGAAGAAGCGGACAAAGGAAAATAAAAATTTCAATTTTCTTCATAGTTATAAGTTGAAGCTAAGGTTCATTGTAAAATTGGTTACAAAAAGGTAGATATACTTTGATAAAGCAAGGATACAACAACATGAAAGTGCACTGTAGGCTTCAAAAAGATGGGTAGCAATGTCCAGTCTTTTAGAATCCACAATTTGTAAGTTGTTCACCAAGGCTAACTTATGCAAATGTGGTATAACGACTGAAAAAGAAAAAAGAAATTGTTACATTTTTATCCCAAACATGCATATGAAACCCTCATACTTTACAAAAGATTTACCATTTTAATTTCTAAAATTCTATTTACTGCTGGATGCTTTCAAAAGATTATCAACATTCTATGCTTTCTTTTTCTTACTAGGAAGAAAGTATGTTTTTCAAAACAAAAAGTGATCTGGGATTTGAGAGAAAATAGATTATTTACTACTGTAATTATTAACTAGTTATGGGGATGCATATGGGTGATTTTGGCTCACTGTAATTCATTTTCCCAATTTTGAAAAAAGAAACACACACACACACACAAATATGAACAACCTAAATCTTGTGTTATTTGCCCTTACAAACAAGCTTTTTAATAAAAATATTATTATTGTTATAATACACTTATTATTTTCTCAATAACTCACAATTTTTTTTCAATAATGTTATTTTACTCCCTAATAATATTATTACCTTTAGTTTCTAAAATGCTTCATAAAAAATAATGTCAAATGGCACTGGTGCCTGAATTTTTAAGTTCTGAGGGTTCAATACCTTATAGAATAATGTAAAGCTTCATAAATACAGATAGCCTACTACTAAAGTAAAAGCAATGATGGAGAGGGCTGGGGTTGTAGCTCAGCGGTGGAGTGCTTGCCTAGTACGTAAGGCCCTGGGTTCAATCCTCAGCACCACATAAAAATAAATAAAATAAACGTATTATGTCCAACTACAACTAAAAATTAAAAAAAAATGAAGTAAAAGCAATGACTGAAGAAATAATAACGTATGCAGTTGCAATGAGCAATCCCTAGTGCCCAAGACTGTGTTTTCTGAACACCATTTCCCACTGAAACTAGGATTCTTAGGAGAGATGGCTTAGGTTCTCCCAAAGGCTATAGTTCACTTCTAACCCAACCTTCTGAAACTTACCTTTCTTGCTATTTGATCTAATCATGCATAGCCCTTTTATTGTTCCTATGTCTTTGACCTTTCCTCAGTTTTTCTAAAAAATACAATGATCATACTGTATAATATTCCTTAAAAATGCTTGACTAAAAGATAAATCTATAGAAGTTAATTTAAACTTTAAAGTAGAGGTAGTTAAAGGCTTTACATAAGGATCCTCTTAATTCTCAGGAACATAAAAATGTACTATAGAATCCAAGATTTCACTGTACTTGTATTATCCTGGGCTACCTCATCTGTTCTAATTACTTAATTTTAATACATCAGATGGATTTAAATGGTTAAAAGCAGTAGGATACTAAAGACTAAGAAAAGGTTTAGTAGCCTAGGTGAGCATAATTCTAAAATTAATCTTCACAGGGAAAAAGAATAGGAAATACATAACATAAAACAACTGTAAAGTTGTCTTCTTCAGGGCAGATTGGACAAAGATTTAAAAATCACAACTAAAATAAAGATAAATCAACAGGAGAATTTATAAAACTATATTTCAGAAAACTTTCAAAAAATATTCTAGGGTAGATCTGGCAGTAAAAGTAAAGGAAATCTTTTCCTCTTTTTAAATAAATGTGCTCAGATGTGAAATAAGGAACCAAGAAAAAAAACTAATTTGTAATGGAAAATTGACCCTCTAGCAAATTTCCAGGATATCACGGAATATTTTTAGAAAACCTTACAAAGTAAAATAACTAAAAACAAACTAACTCTATAGGGTTTCAGATAAAAAACAACTGGTTCTTAAAAATCAGAACCAAAGTTCCCGAGATAATTAAAAGTTAGAAAGACAAAGGCTAACGAAAGAACTAATGTCCTCTATTAGTTAAGAAGTAGAGGGACAAATAATCTACATAGCTAAAATGCTACTCTCCAAGGAAGACATTACCATTCCCAAATTCTCTATTCTTCCTCTAAACTCCAAAAGGGAGTTGCTTGAGTACAGTTAAATAAGCCACTTCACTGGACAATAAATCCAGTGAAGGTGGGGAGAGATTTTTATCTTAAAAACCATTCTGATTATATCAAAACGTGAAAGGTTGTATAAAAATGTATTTGCAGGTATATGATAAGTTAAAGGAGATGTCAGGGACAATGGTTTACTAGATCTACTAAAGCAGTGGGAATTTCTTTTTTTTTAAAAAAAAATATATATATTTTTAGTTGTAGTTGGACACAATACCTTTATTTTATTTATTTTTATGTGGTGCTGAGGATCGAACCCAGCGCCTTGCTAGATGAGCGCTAGATGAGCCCCAGTCCCAGCCCCAGCCCCAAGCAGTGGGAATTTCTATCCTAAATCTTCTCTTAAGCTCATTTTTTTTTCTTAAGCCCATTTTTAACTGTTAATTTAGGGCTACTACGAGAAGAAAGTTCCTTGTTATGCAAATCCTACAAATATAATAGGTATGTATCTACTCTATAAATAATCTGTCATATGAAGTAGTATGATTATTTTTAAAAGTTCCTCAAAATTTTAGACATTAAGATACAGACACTATGTTTGCTTTGAGAAATAATTGTAGACCTAGAATGACTGAGAAAAAAGACTCCAATGATCTAACAAAAGTATAGGAATCCAGACTGATCCTTCATAGATGATCAACAGTTTTTCTTTTGAATGTACATACAAAGGTTAGATCATGCTCGAGAGGTTTTTAACTCAGTGTCACAGTATAACCTAAAGACCCAATACTATTTATACTATCCCCTTAGTCCAGAAGACAAGAGTTTCTCTTTGCCTAAGAGTAATTACAGCCTCAATGAAGTCAAAGTACCTCAGAGCTCCTACTAAAATCATCTGTCAATTTGATGTTACCACATGTGGGTCTAGCCCTATTGCAAAACTAAAATACTAATGTTTTTTCTGTTGGTTGGTTAACTATGAATACATTTGCACAGTGAAAAGACCATTTCTGAAGTGTGGTGTCCTCCCTCAACACATGTTTTGGACCCTGCAGCCTCAATACTGACTTAATACTTTTTGATTACTCTTATCTTAAAAATGGTAAGAAATAATATCAGGCTAGATTTGCAAAAACTAGTTTACTGGAGAATCCAACTCTGTATTAGAAACCAAGTTGATTATTAAGTGGTTGAACCTGTGGCCCTTTCTAAATCATGACAAATTGCTAAAATTAAGGGCTAAAGTATAACAATGATAACTGATGTGTTTCTGGAGAAATAATTTCTAGATGGACTGAAGCTACCAAAAGAAACTGTTGTCATAAAGGTTGAGGACCACAGTAAAAAAAAGAGAAACTGGAGAAAATGTGTTAGCAGATAATCATGCAGATCATTTATCGGATCAACAAACTGCATTAAAACAAAGTGGTGTGTCATGCTGACAACACGCTAAGTTGGAGAAATGCATAGCTTTCATAAGATCATGTCTAGAGGGGCTAGGGTTGTGGCTCAGTGGTAGAGTGCTCATCAAGCATTGTTGAGGTACTGGGTTTGATCCTCAGCACCACATAAAAATAAAATAAAGATGTTGTATCCACCTAAAACTAAAAATAAAAAATTTATCTAGAAATACAAAATTTCCCTATGAATAATTAAAATCCTCAAAACATAAGCAGCACAGTATTTTGCAATTAGCTATTATTAAGAAATGATTCTATAATAATGAAGTTTAGAGTCACTTTTCACATGTATTAGAGCAACTGATATATAGTATACCAAATACATACTATGTCCTGAATATATGATAATATAACAAACAGTAAGGAATAGGGATGTGGGGGGTTTTGTGGAATAAAGCTTTCATGCAGTTAATAGTTAAACTATTAATTAGAACTCGAATGGTATGCATATACACATGTGTGGATATGTGTATGTCTTTCTGTCTAAATATGTACTGAAATTTTCTATATTCCTCAAACATGGATAAATTAGCACCTTATGATGTCAATTTACTACATTGGATTCATAATAAATAACTTGTTTTGAGTTCAGTTTTCAACACAAAAAAGATAAAACACAGTCAAGGCTTTATTTAACATGTGACAAATCCTCAGAGAAGCTTCTGGCTTTGATCTGACAATTCAGGAAAAAAGGTAGAAAAATGCAACTTACACTCATCTCGGAACCTGGGTTCTGCATTAGGCCCAACTCTACCAAATGTTTTTATGATCTCTGTATGCAAAGAATGTTGGTCTTGATACTGAGGATCTTCCAGGAAAGAAGCCAACTGCATTTTCACTCTTTCTAGTAACTTAAAATTGGATATTATATTGTCATTTTATAGAATATTAAAAATGAATACTGTTGTTAAAATGAAAGATATACATACTAAACATAGCTTACAGCAGTAAGTTCAAACAATTTATAACCCCACGAAATTAGACATTTGGATATACTAAAATACTTATGTAGTCTTTTAGCTCACAAAAGCTTTCACATTTTTTATTCTTATTAATTCTTTTTTTAAAAAAATAAAAATATTCCCTGACAAAATGTAAAACCAAAAGGAAAAAACCCTGTAACTAGAGCAAAGATGGTTAAATTTATGATTTTGTATCAAAATGATAACTCTTAAGTCACAGTATGAGTTACCCAATCATCCACCTTCTGAAAGCAATGAGTCATCAATGACTTATATCTTACTCATATTTCCCTAAGACATTTTTATTTTAGGATTTAAGAATATGTTGAAATTCTGCCAAGACTGCAAGTGTTGCAGAATGATGTTTTTTTTTTCTGTTGCTTCACCAAGAAAAATTAAAGATGTTTCTAACTAAATTACTTAATTTTAATCTTTATGACAAAGAAATTATATTAAATTTTTCTTTTTTTGGTAAAATGTCATTAAATGAAAAGCATTATTTACATTTAAGTGACCAGGGACTATATCCACAAGTAATTTATTTTCTAATCCAGAGGGCTTTTCATTTGTGTAAAGACATGTCCAATATGATAACAAATAATAAACCTCTGATACTAATTTTGAGATGTGTCTTACAGTTAATGTTACAGACAGAATCTAAAAAACTTGAAATGGAATCACAGTTTCAAAATACACCTTTAGGGAGGAAAGCTTTGGTATTCTCTTGAATCACTAGTGACAGATGTAGTATTAAGATGATACCAGATTGGTAGCATCAATGACATAGTTATCAGAATACAGGTGCTTTCTGTTGTTCATTTGTAAAATAGATTTGTGTTCCTACTGTTACCTTGTAAAATAATTTTCAAGTCTGTACAAACTTGCAATCAAGAATTTACACAGTTTGGCTAAAAGTTTACTTAGAAAATATAAGGCTTTGGAGTTAGGCTTGATTTGAAAGCTTACTCAAAACTCCAATATCCAGTTAGACTTAAAACAGAACACCTGAGGTTGGCCTATTAATTAATTAATTAGTTGAGAAGACTGGACATATGGAATATGGACTACTTCCTTAGGATATGGGGATATGCCTATTATTAAGTTAGGCTATCTTGCTTTCAAATATGAGATACTCCTCTGCCCACAACTAAGAAATAACATAAAAGGTATAATCCTTCTGCCCCTATCAATGGGGACACGTGTGGTAATGTGTCACCATCACCTCAATGAGATACACATATATAAATACATTTTGGTGATTTCCTACCTCTCTTTGAATAACTGTTTCCATAATAGTGCCAAAAGCTGGAATTGTGGCAATCCTGACAGAGCTGTTAGAAATTAAAAAAGAAAGAAACTGAAACTTTCTTTGAGATACAAAGTAAGTATTAATAAAATGTGAATCATAGTAGGTAAAAATACTGTATTAGTCTCTAGCAATGACAAATTAAAAATTTTAAAAAGCAGACCAAGAAGAATGCTCAAAAAGACAGGCAGGATAACTTAAGGTCGCAGTCTGTGAAACTCACAATTCAGGATCACTGGACAAGGTAACAAGGGCCGGAGCAACCCGCTTGTCAACTAACGCTTCACTCATGCCTCGAAGAGTCAGCTGTAAACCAGTCAACATGCAATAAAAAATGGTTTGGTAAACTGGAATGAGAACTGGGTTAGCTGTGACTGAGGATGGGCAGGCAGACTCACTGGCCTTTCTTGGTTTAGTCACTCACATAAGACATTAAAATGTTAAGCCTTTGGTTCATGCCACTACACTTACTGGTAACAACCTGTTAGTGAGATTAGCAGAGCATCCTTTCTTGGCTTGGAAGAAATAGTCCATCAGCACATTTTACGTTTGAAAATGTTAACTGAATACTAATACTACTGATATTTTTTTTTGCCAATACACGGCCTCCAAATTAGTCTTACTGTGAGGGTTCGCTTTTAAAAAAACGATGTATGAACAGTAACATGATAAAGCTTAAAAATCAAATAAGCATAATCCAGTAATGTCACTACTATTATTATTTTTGTGGTACTGAGAATTAAATCAAGGGGTGTTCTACCACTAATCTACACCCCTAGCCTTTAAAAACAGTTATTTTTTTGAGACACAATTTCACTAAATTTCAAAGACTGGCCTTGAACTTGCAATTCTCCTTCTTCAGCCTACCTCAGCCTCTGAGTTGTTGGGATTATAGGCCTGAGCCACCAAGCCCAGCCAGTATTATTATTTCAAAAAGCTTCTACAATGAATTCTAAAGCTGATGGCTATTTCCTGACAGGCACATTTTTGGAAGGGATGCTGAACGTAAAAGTCAGGGATGACACTTACATTTCAGGGTCACTGGAGAGTGTAATGAGAGCAGGAACAACCCTCTGAGCTACCAGAGTTTCATTCACCCCCTTCACCAACAGCTGATTGGTCAGCACAGGGGGTATTCACAGGTGATGCACGGAAAGAGCAAATACAGTGTCACGGGAAGAAGAAAGGGACAACCAAGAGAAAGAGAGAAAACATAAAGCAAAACCAAAATTAGAAGCTAAGCAAATATTACTACTAGAGTGCTTTACAAAGGCAGAGAATGCTTAGCAAGAAAATAAAAGCTTAAACAGCCTAGCAGCTATGAAAAGAAATTTCATCATTGATTGAATGGCCGTGTACTTTTGGTCAAATAGTCTATCTAACTTCCATGTTCAATTAAAATATAATGTAAGAGGAAAAGAAAATTGAACTTAGAGGACACACACAAGGTGTTATGGTTAAATTCTCAAAGGAAATCTGGTGTGGTTTAATTATGACCAACACGGTACAAATTGAACTGTTTTTAAACCAAACTGAAATGTCTAACAGCCATGACTAAACTGCTTATGATTGTTCTATAGTAAGTAAATTTAAAAAACACATAGGGAAATTCTCAACCTTTTAAATCACAGAGCTTTCTCTTTAGAGGTATAGAGCATAATGCAACATAATACTTCTAGAGTAATATACTTGAGAATCAGCTCTGGGTTCAGACTCCAGTTCTCTATTTGTTAGCTTGTAGTTGTAGATATATTACATTATCTCTTGAAACTCAGTTTTATTATCTGAAAATGGCAATATTTAACTCAAAGGACCGTTGACTATTGATTTTCACATAATATACTTATATGATAAAGAATTTGCATTTAAGAAACAAACGAGAACTTAATTATTATAACTACTTCAATAATATGATTTGTGATGTATTTGGAAAATGAAATTAATTTTTGGTAGCTAACTTTTAAACAGTTCTTTGTTTTATATTTCTCTAAAACCTTGAATAAATTTTCAAATAAACATAATCAGAATATATTAAAATAATTCATTTATTAGATAACACTAATTTGCAAAACAGAACCATATTGAGCAGTATGCATTTATTGTTTTATAAAGATTACTAAATTTGAGGTTAATACAGAAGGGAAACCCTCTTTTCAACTTCAATTTTTAATCCTAAATGCGAATCAGTCTGTTCATCTAATAATGGAACTAGTCCTCACAGAAGATCAAGATGCCATGGAATTTTTAATAACAGATATCATTATGTGCACATGTGAACATCCCTATGCAACACATGAGAGCATACCTCACTTTATGTGAAGATACTTAATTTTGTAATAATCTATTTCCACTTACCAACTGAATTCATTTTAGAATCTACTTCCAAATTCTGAAGTAATTTTTATATAAAACCACAGATGATTAGGAATAAACAACAAAGGAACTTTCGTTATTACCTTAGTTATAGATGTCAGGTATAAAGGAACAGGAGAAGGAAGTTCAAATACTGTTAAAGAAAACCTTCTTCTCTCTGTATCATCTTATAACTAAGATAGCTCAGATTTTGAATCCATAAAATATATCTTGAAATATCTGCTTTTGTGCCCACTAAAAATATTTAAAAAGGATAATCTAGGGGACAAGCTTAACTTTGTGCTGCTCTGAGATTAAGTTCAACTTCTTAAACTAGAAAATCAAAAAGTAAAGAGTTATCATTATTATGCACTTCACAAGCAATATACCATTTGCTTTTTATATAAGCCAAGTACATTATTATCAGCATATTAGCAGCTGAAGAAATTGAGGCTTGGAGAAGTTATTTATCCAGGTATTTAGAGCCAATAAATAGTGAAGCTAGAAAATGGATTCTGTTTTATCTGACTTAATGTCCATGCCTTCTTCTTGATTTCCTTATGATTGATACAATAAACACTTATATGAAAGAGGTTTTTTACTGCATCATTTAGAAAATCTAATGCATCACAGTAAGACTCACACGGTATGTTCCCCCTTTTTTTAATATTTATTTTTTTTAGTTGTAGTTGGAAACAATACCTTTATTCCATTCATTTATTTTTATATGGTGCTGAGGATCGAACCCAGGGCCCCGCGCATGCTAGGCGAGCGCTCTGCCACTAAGCCACAATCCCAGACGCCACGTTCCCCTTTTAAAAAGGCAAGACATGGACTCTTATTTAACAACGAGAACAATATAACTGATTAGATTTCCCCTTGTGCCTTACCATCTAAAAACTAGGCTAATTTCTTGTTTGACTTCAGGACTTTATACTAGGTTCCAGATATATCCATTTTTCACCTTCTCCTCAAGAGTTTTTGCTCTCACGTATTTTTTAGTTATTTTAAGTCTCCTTTTATGTTGTCATCTTGAAATAATTCATTTTGAGGGGAATCAGCCATAACTCTCATTATAAAGCATTAATATCAAAAGAAGTCTCATGAACTGTATTTAATACAATTTTGTTTAAAATAAGGATCACTAAAGAAAAAGGACCTTTAATTTCTCCTACTGATAGGTGTATTACCATGCCCTGTAAAATCTTTATCATGAATTTATTAAATAATTTTTTTAGTTGTGGATGGACACAATACCTTTATTTATTTATTTTTATGTGGTCCTGAGGATTGAACCCAGTGCCTCACACATATAAGGCAAGTGCTGTAAAACTGAGCTATAGCCCCAGCCCTCATAAATAAATTTTGAAAGTCTCTCAAACTAGACTCAGAAGTTCATAATCAATCTGAGAAGACACTGAAAACTGCTTAAGTTTGGATATAGTTTTCAGACCAGTAGTGACACAGATCAGACAATAGCTACATATAAGAAACAAGGCTGAAAAACAAAACAAAAACAAGGGATGTTTCAGTTTATTTATTTAAATTATTTTTATTTATATATTATATATATATAATATTTTATTTATATTTATATATAAATGTTTCAATAGTGCTTACATACATTTTAGAAAGCAAGGGTTTAAGAAAAACAATTAGCTTTTTTGGTCTTAGAATAAAATCCCATGAGGGGAACATATTAAAGAGACAGCTCTTCATTTAAAAGGTTACTTCTTTTTTCTTTAGAGGGGGAAGATGAGAGTGAAGAGAGACTTTTCTACAATGTCTTTCATTTTTCTACAATGATCTTTCAGCATGCTGAAAGATCAAAATTCTTTTTGTAACCAGAACCAACTTGTACTAGACATAAAACCAAATAGTTATTTTAGCATTCACCTGGACAAAGAGCCCTGGATTACAGATTTTTAATCAAATATGTAAAACAACTGACGGAATAATATAAATAGAGAATTTTCAACTTCCTCATACAATGGGATTTTCTTTAGATGTCATGGATCTAATTTATATATTAAAATTCTTATTCATTTTATTTATTTATTTTAAACAGAATACTTTTATTTTATTTATTTATTTTATGTGGTGCTGCTGAGGCAAGTGCTCACACGTGCTAGGCAAGTGCTCTGCCACTAAGCTACAATCCCGCCCTAAAATTTTTAGAAGGCAATAGTATATCTTAAAAAATTTAGAAGGAAAATATTTTAAGTATATCCGTATTCTATACTTTTGACTGCAATTTGTCTTAGATTGTGGTGAAATTATGAAATTAAAAAATATTTAATTCTTATGGAAATAAATGCTTAAAGAATCCCATGAACATTAGAGATAAGTCTGGATAAGCATATATATATTCCCTGCACTATTATATTATTTTGTGAAGTAATAGCATGAATATAAAAACTATAATGATAGTTAACATTTATTATATGCTCTTATTTTCCAGACACTGTATTAGTGGCTTTCAAGCATTAACTCATTTAATATTAACAACGGTCCTTTGAGATGAACACTTTTATTACTGTCTTCATTGTGTAGATCACGAAATTCAGATATGAAGAAGTTCAAATTTGCCAAAGTAATTTATAAGATCATCAGGTGGCAGAGGTGGAAACTGAACCCAGGAAGCCTGACTATGGTAAGACAAAAGCATCAAGAAAGACTAAACCAACTTGAGTGCTTGACTGAAGTTCTAAAAATGTCTCTCTATAAGAATATACTTGGCTATGTTGTAATTTGCTACCTGATGGGTACAACAGATAGATATTTCAATTTTCAAACTTGAGTAGGTGGCAATTTCATAAAATCAAGATAAATTATGTGAACAATCTCCTCTTTTTTTTTTTTTTTAAGTCTATTGGCAGTTAATGTATAGGGATATTATTCCAGATAAAACATGTGAAGAAGGAACAGTCAAGTTGAAGTAATGAATAAATCAAATATTTCCATAATTGTAATAATTGATTTTTTAATGCTACTAATGAATCCATAACTTGAAAGATACCCAGGTTATTTTAGTTTATTTAACTAGTCATTTACTTCAATAAGTAGAAAAGTAGAATCAGAAAGATTTATATAAGATTGAAATTAAAATAAGATTTAAAAGAATTTGAGAACTAGAACTGAGAATAACATTTAAGGAACCAATAAGGCTAGAAAATATGTCAAAGCTAAAGTTCTGCCCCATCACACAGTACACAACTAGACAGTGTTCAATGCCATAAAATACATATCAACATGGTGTACAAAGCACTTAAAAAAATTTCCCCCTCTCCCTCTACTTGGAATCAACAGAGACACATATTAACATACCTCAAACATTCTAGCAGCAGTACACCTTACAAGTGCTGAAGTATGGACAACACCATACCACAAAACAGTTAACAGCAACTCATGGTAAGCTGGATTCGCACTGGAAAAGAATTACCATTGTTAAAATTAAAAGCCACAGTGCCTTACTGATGTACTGAAATACACTATGTATAAAAAATATTAATGATAAAAATATTGGCAGAACATATGGCATTCTGCTGTATAGCTAAGGTTCTTTAAAAAATAAAGTCATCTAATAAAACCATAAACCACATTCAGAAATCATTCTTTCAGCTTCTCTAAGCATCTGCAATTGCAACAGAAACCTTAACATTTAAAAAAATATATATATTTTTTTTGGTTTTCAATGAACCTTTATTTTTTTTTTATTGATACGTGGTGCTGAGAAACGAACTCAGTGCCTCACACATGCTAGGCAAAGCACTCTGCCACTGAGCCACAACCCCAGCCCAGAAACCTTAACATTTTAATAGAATGAAAACTAAAATTATAAATAAAGAAAGATTTCTCTAGGAGAAAACAGGAAAGAGCATTAATAAGAATCAGATGGGTAAGTTACAGCCTCTATGAGTCTTGGTTTCTACATTTATAAAACTTGGGAAGCAATACATGTCCTGTTTATGTTATATGGTTGTAGCTGTAGGATCAAATAAGATCAACTAAAACCACTTGTATGGAGAACTATGTTGGCTATGAAAATATTCAAATATAATATGGTATAATTAATAAAGGCATAAGCTTGTTTTCAGTAAAGACTGAGACAAAGCTACTTTAGCAGCCAGATAATGAGATCATGAGTACAACTAAGCAAATCAAACATAATGGAAAAAGGAGTCTAGGGGGCTGGCTTTTAGTTGAGGTGCTTTTTCAGTTCTGGGAAACTACATTTTTTTCAAATTTGTTGTTTTATTATTCCAATTGCTTCAAAGAAAACCTATCTGCACCCTTTCCATTTAAAACTACAATGAATTGATTTTAAAAAGTATTAAGAATATCTAAATAAACGAAACAAAACAAAAAAATTAGGTCTCAAAACCAAGAGAATTATTGTGTAATGAGACAAAATTTGCACTCCATAAATCTAATTTGAGAATGTTAACTTGTCTTTTTTTCAAAAGCCTGTTATTACTTGTTTTGCAATAGTTGAAACATATAATAGTCCCTCTCCTCCCCTGTTTCTTCAAACTAGTCCTGTTCTAATTTGGGTAGGCGCTCCTTTGGTCTGCTTTAAAACTATTAGAGTGGGACTTCCCTTAGCCATCATCCTGGGGCTTCCCTTCCTTGCTTGGTTCTCAATTACCTGGATCTTTTATCTCTTTCTTTTATGTACCTTTTAAAAAACTGTAAACTACAATTTATTTTTTACCCCAGTTCCACAAAAGAAGCCTTCAGGCTATCAAGAGGAGCATGAGATAATGAAAGTAGGGTCATTACATCTTCTAAGAATCCAACCAACAGTTTTCGGTCTTCTTCCTACAGAGGAAAAATGTTGATGATGAATTTTCAAGCAATCAAGTAGGACTACATACCATAATTACCCATCTTTTTTTTTTTTTTTTTTTTTTTTTTTAAGAAAGAGAGCGAGAGTGAATTTTTTTTCAATATTTATTTTTTAGTTTTTGGTGGACTCAACATCTTTATTTTATTTTTATGTGGTGCTGAGGATCGAACCCAGTGCCCCACGCATGCCAAGTGAGCGCGCTACTGCTTGAGCCACATCCCCAGCCCCTACCCATCTATTTTTAAACAAAATACACATACTTTTTAAGCATATGTATGATCATAAGGACAAAAGCTATCTTATTTGGTTTAGACCTGTGCTGTCAATATGGCATTCACTAGTCACATGTGATTATTTTTATTTAAATTTGAATGAAAGATTAAATAAAACAAAAGATTCAGTAGCTTACAGTTGCGCTAGCTATAATTAATTCAAAGGCTTAATAGCCACATGTAGTCAGTGCCTATCTTACTGAACAACACATATATACATTGTTTCTGTCACTGCAGAAAGTTCTTTTGAATGGTCGTGATTTAGAACATTAAAAAAATTTATTAAAATTTGTCAAATTTAGTTCCAATGAATTTTGGCTCTACATAGTTAAATATAAACTATTAAAATAGTTATCTTCCTAGTAGTAGAAATTTGATTTCCAAGAAATTATCTTTGTAATATTCTAGTGGAGAAAAACTGCATACTGAAATACAGACTAATGTGTTCTGAAGAGAAACAGCTGCTCTCCCTTGATTAAAAATAAATCTATAATTTTCAAAGCTTTCTTCAATGAGCTATTATTATTTTCATAATCAGGAAATTTTTTATTAAGAAATGTTATATACTACTGAAGTGACTATCCACTATATACAGCCAGAGGAATGAGAAGTTATGTTCCATTTGTTTACAGTATATCAAAATTGTAATGTATAACTAATTAGATTTTTTTTTTTTTTAAAGAGAGAGTGGGAGGGAGGGGGGGGAGAGAGAGAGAGAGAGAGAATTTTTTAATATTTATTTTTTAGTTCTTGGCGGACACAACATCTTTCTTTGTATGTGGTGCTGAGGATCGAACCCGGGTCGCACGCACGCCAGGCCAGCGCGCTACCGCTTGAGCCACATCCCCAGCCCCTAGAAAAATTTTTTAAAAAGGAAATATTAGATAAAGCAAACCTACTAAATTAGGGGAGTTAAAAAAAATTAAAAAAAAACAAAAACTTTGTATGTTATATATTAACCTGACCTGGAAAAAAGAGGAATCTGATATTCTATCAAAAAATAAATATATAATGAAGTTAAGTTGTCAGAAGACATAAGAGGTCAACAATTAATAGCTTCTAAATATCTCAAAAGAACCATAAGAAGGACTGGGCTTGTGGCCTAGTGGTGGAGCATTTGCCTAGCATATGTGAGGCATTCAGCTCGATCCTTAGCACCACATAGAAATAAATAAATAAAATAAAAGGTTTTGTGTCCATCTACAACTAACAATATTTTCTAAAAAAGAAACATGAGAAAGACTATATTACTATTTATCTTTTTTTCCCCTATATAGGTTAGTTTTGAATGAGGTTAAGATAAAGGATTGGCAAAAATCAATGATTAAAATGAAAAAGGAAGGATATAACAATTTAAAAACACAGCAGTGCATTTAGTGAAAAGGTAGAGAGTAACAAATCAGTATGAAAGCAAAGCTGCAACAGAGATTCCACCCCTTTTTAGTTGCCTACTAATATGCCTTCAGCTATATCATGTGCTATTTACTTAAAACAATGCTAAGGATAGTTAGGTAGTCTGTTCAGTTGGTGGCAATCAATGAGCCACATCTCTTAATATACATTCTGGCTTAGTTCCTGTCTTCTAAATCTGGGTTAGGCTTGAGACTTTATTTAACCAACATACTGTAGAAGTGATATACTAATTCTAGGCCTGAGCCTTACCCTAACAAATTCTGCTTTTGCACTCTGGGAAGCCTTCAGTCACTAGGTATTAAATCCTGGCTCTGCTGCTCCAGAGGCCATGAAGTAAAGAGAGGCCCTAAAACTACATGGATTGTGGGGATCAGCCAACCTCCCTGAGACCCTACCAACAGACTACTTTAATGCAGCAATATGAGCAACCAAACCAAGGCAACAGAAGAGAAGCCAGCAGAACAAAGCCCAGATAGAAGAGTAATGAACAAATAAAATGGTTTGTAATAATTATAAGGTATTACGTTTTGGGGCAGATATTATGTAGTTACAAAAAATAATAAAGTATTACTAAAAAGTACTGTGATGAAAACAATGACAAAATATAGTATTCTACAACATTTTGTAATCTGTATCACCTAACACATGTGCTGTCATTTATTTATGAAAATCTTATGATTTTCTTATGAAACACAAAGAAACACTACTAAATAAGTACAATCTAACATTAACAAAATATCAAAAAGCACATAATCTCTAAACTTACTGTTCAACTGATATTTTACTCAGTCATATTATTTAAATATGTTCTCCATTATAAATTCTTTAAAATTTTGTTTTTCTTTTGTGTTCAGATTTATAATTTATGTCTTCACATAGAGAAAACATAATACTAGGTATTTTTCTAAACTGAAGATACTTTGTTTTTATTTGTTGGGAGGTGCTGGGGATTGAACCCAGGGCCTTGTGCATGCTAGGTAAGCACTCTATTCGCAACTCCTTGAAGGTACTTTTGTTGGAGAATAAGAATTATTCCCTTACCTGAATATAACACGTAAGGACTCCTGTTGCATAAATGGGGACTGTAGCTTTAGTGAGGACCCCATTTCCTGCTGAGGAATCTAAAATTATTAAAATATTTTTAAAAGTCCAAGCATGTTTTAGATGTAAACAAAAAAAGTCATAATACTTTATTTTTAGCAAGGTTACACATTTGGAAAATACTGTAGTAAAAGCATATTTCCACTGGTTATTATAAAATACAACATAATGCTTCTTGAAGGACCATTAGTGTAAAAATTTCTGATAGATGGTAAAGAAATTTAATAACCAAAATGAGATGTTATATTCCTATTTCCCAAATCAGAAATTAGAACTACTAAAAAAGTATCTCAATTACCCATATAGCTAGGTCTTTCTTCCAAAACATTAATGCTTTCCATTTGCAGTGCTTGTAAAATGTAGAGTCACTCAGCTAAAAGCAGGATCCTAGATCTATATTATTTAATCTGTTTTCAGATATGAGATTCTCCCTAGTTTCCAGTACTACCGTAACTGGAGAGCACTTATTGCACCCTCAGTAGAGTTTTCAGCACCCTGATCATTTTCATGGAGCAAGGAAGAATCAGGTTAAGTAAAACAGGGAAAGAAGAAAATTTATCCAGCCACTGAGGTGTGCCCAGTGACTTTAATAAAAAAAATTTCTTTTACTGTACTTGTGGACAATTTCAAAGAAAAGTTCCAAAGAAGATAATGAGGTGAGCTATTTACAGTGTTAATAGTTCTCATTTAGTGATCATCAGGTACTGTTTTACGTGATTTACATTTGCTTCAATGCTCATATAATTTTCTTCTTATATTTATATTTTTATATGGCTTTAAATTATTTTCAGAGTCATAAAGAAATTGAGTTGAAAAGACGTATTTATCTACTGTCCTGAAGAAACTTTAGCAAAAAACAGAAAGCTTCATTTTCACATTAATTTAGTATTAAGCTTTGTTTATTCTCGATAAAAATAACTTGTTCTTGAGAAGTGTACTGATATAAGATGACAGAGTAAGTTGAGAGATAAATCTGAGGCTAGGAACATAAGTGTAAATTTTATTCATAGATGTGAACTGTATGCACAGAGGCTAATCACCATCTATCTGAACAACCAAACATTCAGTTAATAATTCCAAAAAATGTCAGTTTCCAAAATATTTTAATTTTTTCTTCACTAATTTATCACCAGAGTTCATAATTAAACATGTAATATTAACAAATATGAATTTCAAACACCAATAATTTAAAAAGCTATTAAAAATAACCTTTGGGGAGCATGTGTCAAAAACAACAAGAAAAAACAAAACAAAGAAGCCCCCAAACCTTAAAAAAAACAAGATAAAATGGGTGTGAGGGGGCATGTTATACTTTCCTTCTACCATTTCCCACAAATTAAAAAGTATCCAGTTTGAGAAGCTCGGCCTTAGTTCAATTTGGTTACAATAAAGGTAGATATTTAAAATCAATCTGAATAAAGATTAATTTCATGACACCACACATTGGAAGAATATATTAGATGTAACCAGTTATAAAACTAAGAACTTCCATAATAAAAATCTGCATTTTCAAATTGTATTTGTTGGTTTATATAATTTAAATATACTGAATATAGCATTTTCTCTGAATAAAGAGATTCAATTGTTTTTAGAGGTAGTAATGAACAAACTTACCAATATTTTCTTCAGACAGTCTTAAGATCTCCTGGAATTGAGGTTTGACCTAAGCAGCCCAAAGAGAAGACCCAAAAAGTCTCAAGTTCAATGGATTAGTTAATGACTAATAAAATGTTTACTACTGCTTCTACTACCACTGCTGCTACTACTATTTATTATTAATTTATTTTGCTTATAGACTATTTAAGTAGTCAGAAATATATTAAATATAAGAATCAAATTACTAAAAATAACACCTTTAAGAATAAAAATCAATTTTGGTTAACAAGTATTTTCTGATGGCCTTTGGTTTTATTCCTTAAATTGAAATTATTCCAAAGATAATTTCATTTATTATTTTTTGTGGTATTGGGATCAAAGAGAGAAAAGGCCTTCTCACATATGTGAGGCAAGTAGTCTACCACCAAGTTCCATGTCCAGGCCCCCAAATGATTTTTTTTTTTTTTTTTTTTTGGTACCAGGGATGGAACTCAGGGGCACTTGACCACTGAACCATATCCCCAGCCCTATTTTGTATTTTATTTAGAGACAGGGTCCCCCTGAGATGCTTAGTGCCTGGCTTTTTGCTGAGGCTGGCTTTGAACTTGAAATCTTCCTCCCTTGCCTCCCAAGCTGCTGGGATTACAGGTGTGTGCCACGGTGCCAAGTCCCAAAATCATTTTAAATGCTCAAAATTACTGCCTCCTAAAAAGTGAACGTAGTGATAAAAAGCTTTACTTAGATTGTTATTATCTGATTAGAATTACTAAAAAATAGCATCTGATTATGTTTAAAAGAAATAAATTTATTTGGGGTACTTTCACAGCTAACATATTTATGGTGTGAAATCCATCTTAATCTTTTATTGCACTCCTTAACATTTAAATATCAAGTAAGGAATTTAACTTAAGTATATTAAGTTAGAGCAAATGCTTGTTTCATTTTTTTATTATTAGAATTACCACAAGATTTCAGACTACTGAAGACAATCAATTAGTGTTAAGTGCTAAAATGACTCCCACTTGGTTTTCTAAAAGAAAAAACAGCTTCTTGTTTGGGACATGTTGAACAATTTTTGCCAATACTGATAACATCGAAATCAAATTATATTTGACAATTAGATGTTAATGAGAAATGTAAAATGATTTTCCTACATTAATATCAAGATCTGGTTTTTGCTTTCTGATTAGAGTACAACAGGCCAACATATCAATTTACATATACTTCAAATTAAACTGAGAGAAATACCATTGTTAAAGATTAATCTACTAAATCATACTTATAGAATTCAAAGACAGTGAAACATCTTCCTTTCACATATGAAAAGACTAAACTCAGATTATTTGACCTTTAATAAAAAAAGGTCACAGACCATTAGTCAGCAGATAATAGAACATAACCTAAATGCTCTGAATTTTGTCTAGTTTATTATACCATACTCTTTTGCTTTAAACGTTGCAACTACAGATTTAATAATAAAGAGCTGCACTAAAATAAATGCAATATTTAAATGTTAACTTTTATTATTTTTTATTTTTTTATTTTTTTAGAGAGAGTATGAGAGAGAGAAGGAGAGAGAGAGAGAATTTTAATATTTATTTTTTAGTTTTTGGCGGACACAACATCTTTGTTTGTATGTGGTGCTGAGGATCGAACCTGGGCCGCACGCATGCCAGGCGAGCACGCTACCGCTTGAGCCACATCCCCAGCCCCTAAATGTTAACTTCTAAATGTCTTGTTTAATGTTTGATTAGAACAAATACACTTTTAATGTTTTTATTAGATTTTCAAACAACTAAACAATATCCTATAAAGAAAAATGGGTTAATAGTATTAAAGAAGAAATTGGGATCTTAGGACATTTTGACTTTAATACCTAAACCTACAGAATAACCCATATAGGCCTTTGTAAAAAATTATACTTTGGGTAATGATTAAAATACATCTCAAATGTCCATGCTATTCCTAAGAGGTAGGATCCTTATAGCACGTTCGAAATAGAAAGTTTTGCAGTTCCACAATCACCTCAGATTTTTTATCCAAGTGTGCTGAACAAACAATTGCTTCCAGATCCTGTGGAAGATGGTAGTAAGTACAAAAGGTATATTCATAGAATTGGGTTGAGTTCCTTAATTGATACTTCCTATGCTGAAAACCTTTGAGATATCTGCAGTGAGTAGATCTTACTAGTGTGGATACAAACTAAACTTAGGTAAGCCATTTTCTGAACATTAATAAAGATAAGACTACTATCAACTAGAATTTCTTTTATTATTATAATATTCTAAGTTATCAGGAAGGGCTCATTTTCTTACTCTATATTCGATTACTGTTACAGCATTAACATATTCTATTTCTTTGTTTTTTGCATAGAAGAAAATATGAAATTCAAGTTTTTACCTTAGTGTTCGTAAAAATTTTGCCGAATGTTCGGCAAAGGCGCCAAAAAAATCTGGAGAATTCATGGACACAGGCAGTTGAAGCAACATTAATTTTGCCAACTATTTCTATAAGTTGTGGCAACCTGAATATGAAAGGAAAGATAAACAGGCAGGGGATACATATAAATTACTACTTCCTTGACAATTTCTGGAACAATGCAATCCAAATTCAAAAACTCTATTTCTTTCTTTCTTTTTTTTTTCTTTTTTTTTGGTACTAAGGATTGAACCCAGGAGCACTTAACCACTGAGTTACATCCCCAACCCCTTAAGTTTTTTTTTTTCTTTAAATTTTGAGACAGGATCTCACTAAATTGCTTAGGGCCTTCCTACAGTGCTGAGGTTGGCTTTGAACTTTTGATCCTCCTGTCTCAGCTTCCTGAATTACTGGGATTATAGGCGTGTGCACCATGCCTGGCTGTTGTTTTGTTTTTTGAAAGCAAAGGAATTCCTTGGAATCTTGTGAAGAAGATTATATTCTACTGAAAAAACTTTTTAAGATAAAACAGCTTGGCATAAAATATATAAAATCTTAATGGTAGAGTTCTGAGTATGGAGATAATGAGATTCAAATCCAAGAAGAGATTGGCTAACACAGCATCCATCTTAAACAAAAAAATTAGAAGTCTGGATATGGTTTAAAATCCATCACCACTAATACACAAATAAGGAAGCAGACTGGTTGCTCTGATATAATATAAAAGCAACTTCTTCACAGATAATTAATTACATATTTGAGGGGTGGGTAAATCTCTTCTAACAAAATTTATCATTGATGATGCCAAGTTAATTATTATTTTTTTATGTTTTAAAAATTATTTTGTCCCTCAGTTTCAAGGATAAATATGAGCTATCTTCCATTGAACTGATTAGGTATAGCAAATAAATATGGAGATAGTAACTTACAATTGATTGACGACCCATAGCAAACTCTCCCAGCCTGTTGTACCCTCATGTTCTAGCTGGTAATCATAAAGTTGTAGGAGCACTGCCAATTGCTCACGACTTCCAATAATAGTAGACACATCTTGAAGAGGTGACATAGGCCGAGGAAACCTAGTCACTAAAAATAACAGAAATATAATGATTACACAAAAAACAATAATTTGGGAATTTAGCTATTCAGTCAAAAGAAAAATAAGGTCCTTCCCCTAATACTTAATTTGCTTATTATAAACTTTAAGTGTAAAACTGGAACATATTCATCAAGTCATTGATGGAAAATAAATGAAAAAAATTCTTGTCACTTGAACAAATCTCAAAAATTGAGTCCCATAACTATATGGGACTATATAGTTAATAAATGAATATTGTAATGAAAGTTTAATAAAAGCATATTTTTAATTAAATTAAAATTGAGCCAAAGATAAGGCTCCTACATAAAATGTGAATTTTAAACTAGTTTAAAAATATAAAAATACTTATAATTCCACTATACTGTTTATGTCCATGAAATAATAAATAATAAAATGTTTCCTTCAGGGAGTAAGAAACCAAGAAGAGTAGGAAAATACCATTTATATAGCAAAGAACAATAACATAAAATATACTAAAGCTTGAACTGAGTGCATTTCTTCAGTATTCATTCCCCAACATTGTATCTTTAAAAAAAAAAATTTTTTTTTCAGCATTTGATAAACAGAAAGTTAGTAACAAATGTTGAAGTCAAGGTCTGGTAAGATAAAGCACAGTGTACTATGGACATTAAAACCAAGGTTCCATATCATGTGCTTTTCACAATTTTGAGGGAAAACTAAAAAACTTTAAAAATTGTGTAAATAAAACATGAATGTACACATGTATACATACATGTTTACACATATGCATATTCATATACATACTAATATATTTTATTTTACTTTTAATTTATTCATTTATTTTTTTTGGGTACTGGGGATTGAACACAAAGGTGCTTTACCACTGAGCTCTATCCCCAGCTCTTCTTATTTTTGAGACAGGGTTTGCTAAGTTGCTGAGGCTGGTCTTGAATTGTGACCCTCCTGTCTCAGCTTCTCAAATGGCTGATATAGGCATGTGCCACCCCATGCCTGGCTATACTATTATATTTTAAAAGTTTAAACATCAATAACATCTATAATCCTACAGACAGTAATCAGATACCAGTTTATTAAGGGAATACTTCCTGGATAACTATTAAGTGAATAATTCATGCCCACAGCTCATTAGCTGTAGGTCAGTAACTTGGACTGGAGGCAACGCCTATACAAAGGCATCACCTTAAAAAGACACACGAGGCAACATTTTCTCAAAACATATTTAATAATAATTATTAGACTTAAGAAAATTTGAAACAATTTAAAAAATGCTCCAAGACAACATTAAAATTTTACTGTATTCCTATGTGGCACCAGATATTTAATAATATATTAAGTATAGACAATGGTTATTCTTTCTATCTGAACTCTTCCATTTGTTATCATTAAACAGGAAGAAAGAAAAGGAGGAAGAAATTTAGATGATATGGTATCCCTCACTACCCCAACCCAGAAATCAAACAGATTGGGATAAGGGATTTTTGTATTTAATATTTGTCAAAACATACCTGATATAATTTTAAACACGTTCTATTATATTTGTCAAACCCTGCTATAGTATGATGAAATCAATTAATTAAAAGTAAAATAGATATGTTGGAATTTATGCTAAAAAAGAGTAGGGTCTAAAGTTTTAAAGATAAGTCTAATGATTGAAAATAAGTAATTTTGTGAATAGTTATAGGCAAGAAATTAGAATGGTGCTGTCATGTACAACTAAGTAAAACAAATAAAAATAATAAAAAAATAAAATTACAATTTTCCCTCTTAAAAAAAATTAGAATGATTCAGAAGACTCAAAATATTGTTCTATTTAACTGTGATTAAAAAAAAAATTGAGTATCTAACATAATGATAATAAAGAAAGATTCCCAGAACATTATTTAAATTAGCTGGCAAAACACTAGCATTTTATTTTTAATGATTCTGCCCAACAGCTGTTATGAATCTTTGATGTATCCCCTGCCATAAGAATATAAACTCTATGATGGCAGAGAATGCTACCTATTATTAAGTTGGTTATTTCAAATGTCCAAAACAGTGCCTGATATACTGATTAAATTGTGAAAGAAATAAAATTATCCCTTAAATGAAGATATAATAAATCGTTACTTATAATGAAGACATTATAACCTTATAAGGATATAATAATATTAATATTTATACCTACTGTTAAAAGTCACAAAGTAAGTCAACAAGAACTGAAAACAAAAGTTTATTTTTGGTATAATAACAATCACAAGAAGTCACATAAACATTAGAAAGACTATGTTCAGAACGGTAAAGAAATTGTTTTGAAATTGTTCTATCTAATCTCTAATAAAAACTTCCCAACAGCTGATACTAAAGGACTATTTGTTAAGTATATGAAGAAATAACAAGCATTACAGGTTGAAATGGGTTCTCTCCACCCCTCCATAGTCTTATGTTTGGAATCAGTACCATTGAAGATACATTAGATGAGGTCATATACCGGATGCAGTAGTAGGCCCCTTACCAATATGACTGATGTTCTTATAAAAAGGGGAAATTTGGACACAGAAAGAAGTATACTGACAGTGAGCCATCTGAAGGTAACAGCAGAAAAATGAGATCATACATCCAAAAGCTAACACACCAAAGACTGTCTACCAACTGCTAGAAGCTAGGGGAGAGGCAAATGATACGTTCTCCCTCATAGTTTTCAGAAAGACCTACTCTGCCAACACTTTGATCTCAGAATTCCAGCCTCCAGAGTTATGGGATAATAAATTTAGTCTATGGTACTTTCTTAATACAGCCGTACCAAACTAATACAGGAAAACAGAAAGAAGGGGAGGGGGAATTGGAAAGACAGGAAAATCTCCAGGTAGAATAAGTGCTTTAATGAGTAAAATGGCAGAATCAGAAGTGGCCAGTTATAATAAAGTCTTATCTTCAAAGTCTTTATCTTATGAAGTTTGATTTTTTATTATCCTCAATAATATCATTAAAAAATATCAAACTAAATCTACTCCATCCACTCTTAATTTTCCAAACAAAACTGGCATCCAAATAGCGCACATTACTTTTAGTCTGTGGCTTCATGTACCTTGGAATATAGTGCTTTTTATCTCCAAAGATTACAGGTAGCCCACGCTTACTTTATAGGAAAGGTATAATTATGAAAACATTAACTCTTGATGTTTCAATGTCATAATTATTTGTTAATCAGAAATCAGAAGCCAGTAACATAGGTAACTGCACAAACCTGAAAAAGTTGCAAAGGTATCTCACACATAGCAATAGCTTGTTTATGGGCATTTATCTTGGGGCTTAGGTGCAGTGGAGTTGTCACTTATCAAAGATCACTTACTGGCTACCTGGAAAGTGAGACAGGAACTATCTGACCTCTGCAGTCAATTTCATGTATTTCTGAAAATAAGACATTTCTTCCAAGGAAAAAAGAAAATTCTGCCACATATTCTTATATTCCTTTCTATTAAGAACTCAGAGTGGGAAAAAGTAATTATATTTACCTTCCCCTATTAAAAAGAACGAAAAAGTGGGGAGGAAAAAATGCATAAAGAAAGTGTAAATGACCAGCTTTAAATACTAAACTAGTAAGTATTAAGTACATTTTTTTCATTGATTCAGATTTATTCACAAGCATTTATTCTAGCCTCCCAATGAAGGCTATAAGTCTTAAGAATGAAAAGTATAAATATCATGAGGCTTATCCATAAAAGATGAAGCCATATAGCTTACTTTAGACATATAGTCTTCAAAGACAAAATCCTACCCATACAATACATTTTAGTAATTATGCCCTTATACAGTGACTTTTAGAATTTTCATCAAAAACAAGTCTCTGGGAAGCTAAACTGCTAATATTCTACATCTTCCTTTCAGAATTTAAGTTCAGTACCTTCTATCTGTGGCACTTCACCATGAAGCTTGGCTTTGCTGGAGAAAGGTGCATTTTGTAGCACTAATGCAAAGAGAGATGGGATCAAAGACTGCAAGGCAGAAAGATACATGTGGAGTTTATGTTCATCCAGCCCGTGTTCTCCTTCCTGAAATATAAGGAGGTGGAAGCTAATTTTAGTTTTCTGAAATTACATTGCTAATTTGATTTATGATGTTTTTCCTTTCTGAGGCAAATAAAACACTTAAGAACCTATATGTTGGATTCAAAACATAACACTTAATGGAGATGTCCATTCAAAATAAGGCATTGCAGAAGTAATAGTGTTTCATATGGAAACATTAAGGGTAAACACAACAGTCATTTCCAAAGTTGGACATTTTGTATAGGCTCTCTTTTTATTTAGGGAGGGTCTTATTTTGTGAAAATTTATAAGTTAGGGTAAAGAAATTAAAGTGAGCCAGAGGAATAATTTTAAATACTCAATGGCCAAATTAGCAACAGTGCTTGCTGATTCCTCTCTGGTCCTTTTATACATTTGGTGATACTTGTATCTGCAAGTATTAAAAGCACTTTAAAATAATCCTACGCATAAATAAAATGTAGGAGAAGATATTCCAAAAGGAAACAGAAGATGACAAAAAAGTTTAAAAGGATCAGAAAACAAAATGAAAAAAGAATCACCAGAGATGAAAGCATTTTTGCTGCTCAAATCCACTTGAGATGACATTACCATATTAATAAATAGCAACTCTTGTCAGAACCAGAAATAAGAATTATCTACTATCAAGTTCTAATTTAGTTAATTTATTCATGGAAGAATTACTATCTATGCTGCATATTGCAAATGTTTTTAGTAGTAATGTGGAATTAGTTGTGGTATAAAATGGAACAAGAAAAACCAGTTATGAATTATTCTCAGAAAGAATGCAAAACATTTGAAAAAACATTCCTAAAGTTTCACAGAACAGTATACTTTAGTCTGGTTATCTACTTAAGGTTTTTAAAAAATACATTCTTAAATTTGTAGATAGAACAGTTCAATATTTAAATTAAATAAATACATGTGAACATGTATGATACATCTATTGAAAAGTTGCAATGATTTATGATTAAGAGCATTGTCTTTTAATATTTTGAAGCAGAAATGGTGAAAATTTGGAGTCATAGACTTATATCAGATCCTGGTTCTATCATGTGACAGTTGTGGGATACTGGCAAGTTACTTAAACAACAAGTCACAGTCTCCACATAAAACAAATAGAATTGAAAGGGTTACGAGAATGAAAAAGGATTTTTATATCTAAAGCATCTATCTTAATGGCATGTAATGGATGTTCAGGAAATGTTAAATTTCTCTTCTAGAATCTAAAAAAACAAAAATTAGTCAAGAAGTTGCTATCATTATTTTTTTTCCTTCCCAACTTCAGTTCTCTTAATATGAGCAGAAAAAAGTGAGGAAATGAATAACTGCAATAATGGAATAATAAGCAGAGGCAAAGCAATATTGACATCATATAAACAAAAGCCATATAGACTCAGATTTTAGTTATCTCTGTATTCTGGAACTGGAAGCTGATGCTTTGTAAAATAATTTAGTTGTCAGAAGGTTAAGTAGAGCTAGCTTTCTGATTAATGTTTCTGAGTTACTTCCATAAAGGTGCTCTTTGAGATGAGAAACAGAGACCATGCTGTTTTTTTCTCTTGTAGCTTTGGCAAAGCAAAACCACCTCAAATCTCTTTTGGGTCCAGTCAAAGAATCTTTAACTGGTAATGTATCAAAATATTCAACTAAGTGGCAATTATTAGTGCCCTAACATGGTTTACAACAGATCTTTTAAATTGTTATAAACTATATAAGCAAAGGAAGAACTTACCCTAAGAAGCTTTTCAATCTTGTTCAGTAGTGTAGGTATAAGATGAGACTGTAAATTTCCAAGTTCTGTAGTCCAGGCAGCATAAGCTGGTAAAAATACTTGATGTGTTGCACTAACTACTCTCTCTGAGGGATCGCCTAAGGCTGACAGCAACAATTCAAAACCCTGCCAAAGAAACAAACAAAAAAAAAAAAAAAAAAGGAGATTTTTTTAAAGAATAACTTTCTTGGAGCTGGAGTTGTGGCTCAGCGGTAGAGCTCTTGCCTAGCACGTGTGACGCCCTGGGTTCGATCCTCAGCACCACATAAAATAAAATAAAGTTGTGTCCATCTACAACTAAAAAATAAATAAATAATAAACTTTCCAAAAAGCTTAATAAAAATAAGAAACAAAGATTTTAAGAAACTTGGAAAATGCTTTAAACAAGACAGAAAGCTATTCATAATATTACCCCCTCCCGATTTTTTTTTTAAATGTTACATATCTATTGATGACCAAATCAAAAAGAAGGTATGGAAAACATGGCATACATGTTGCTGACTTCTTGACAAAGTGCTGACAGAGTACAAATGAATCACAGCAGTCTTTCATCTGAGTTGCAAGATTGATAACAGTTATTCCCAATTGATTAAAGTTGACACACCTACCATCCGTACTATAGACTAAGTATCTGAATCAGAGATTTGCAAAATTGTATTATTTGGAATTTTATAATGGGGTAAAAGAGGTTCATTATAAAAAACACATACTTGTTGATATTTGTCTGGATCATCAATGTATCCCATAATGATTCCAAGGCTTTTGATCACTGCTTCTCTTACTAAATCTGCTTTATCTTCCATTAACATCTGTTGCAACATTGAAAGAACCAAGGAGCTACGAATTTCTTTCTGAAAATAAACAAAATGTTTTTACTATTTATTTCCATTAAAACACAAAAGGAAGACACTTATGTGTTTGAAATCTAGATAAAAAGACATTATCATTTTTCTGTATTTGCTTCAAATTTTTATTTTTCAAAGATAAAACATTATAGATATATCCAAAATATTGTTCTCTCCCTGGTCCTTCTCTCTACCCTTTCTCTTTAGAGGTAAAAACCTATCTTGAATTCAGCATTATCTTTCAGCATGTTTTTATACCTTTATTAAGTGTAAAAATCCTTCAAATCCTTACAGGACATTCTATCAGACATGTTTAACAAATCAATAAAGTCAACACTCTGTTGCAAATGGACCATGATTCTCTTACCACTATTTATTCAATTCAGAGAAGAGTGCTGAGAATTATAATAGGAGACAACTACTCTGGAAATTGGAACATCTGCCTGAGAGAGGATGAAGAAATACAAAATCCTGGCATTCTTATTGTTTTGAAGAAGTAAAGAAAAAATTAAAATATAGAATAGCAATGCACTGCTATTTTAATATTTAATATAAGGTCAAACATAATGTCTTGATGTCAACACAGGTTCTTTTTTTTCTTTTGCAGTGCTGCACAGAGAACCCAGGGCCTCATGCATGCTGGGTAAACACTCTGCCACTGAGCTATACCACCAGCCCCCACACAAATTGTTTTTTTCCAGTTATATTAATAAATCTTTTAGGGTAATTAATGGCTGAGATTAAGATACAGAGTTATCAAAATTCAAATGCATGCCCCTCCCACCCTACTTTGGACTATTATTACAATTTGGTTGATTCATAAAATTCTTTAAACCTAAACTATTGTAGATCAGTTCTGCGTGTAACAGAATAAAACAAGATTAAAGATGGAGGAGGTGACAATTTTCATACATTTATAGCTTGATTAGGTATGCAGACCAGTGCTTGACATTTTTTTAAAGGTTTGGGTTTTGTTTTGAATTTTTAGAAACAAGAGTAAATTTTAGTAAATTTTGAACACTTTTAGAAAATGCCTTTTAGCACAATCTTTGAATTTACCTTTTAGGCTAAAAACTGCCCTAAAAACAATGCAAAGGATCTCAAAGGGATTCTTGGTTGGTGTTAGCACAAGGCAAGAAAGGGAGGTAAGCAAACTTTAGTTTTACATTGATCTGGGCTAAAGTCAATAATGATTATAAGTTTTAGTATGCTATAGGGACCCTCGTCTAGGGGACAGATCAGTAGAATTATTCTATGTAAGGCATGATTGCACCAAGGAACTGCTGTAGTTTTTGCTCCAGTACAAGATCCAGTGAGGAAATATTATGTCTATTAAGACCACTAAGTATTCCAGTATCAAGAGTGGAACAGTTTACTTACCCTTTATAAAAAAAGTGATGCTCATGTGATGTAGAACAATACATAATAGGGTAGTCCAACTCATCTAAGCATTTGTATGTTCCTATTGTTATTATCCCAACAATAAGATACCAGTTTTCTCCCATTAAATGAAGGATAAAAAAAAATCCATCATTCCTGTCTCTGGTGAAGGTATGAGAAATGAAGAACTCCAATGTATTATTAATAGGATTATAAATCCATGCTATTTTGGTTAGGATAAATATGAAACTGTCACAAATAAAAAATGCAAATGATGGAAGAAGCAAGAGGCAGAGATAACTAGCAATATAAGTAATTTTTAAAATGCACAGAGAGCTGGCTGTGAAGGCACACACCTATAATCCCAGTTACTCTGGAGGCTTAGTCAGGAGAACTCCAAGTCTGAGGCCAGCCTCAGCCACTCAGTGAGACCCTACCTCAAAATGAAAAATAAAAGGGGCTCAGTGTTAAAGCACTCCTGGGTCAGATCCTCATAACAAAACAACAACAACAACAACAACAACAACAACAACAAAACCCCACCAAAAAAACCCAAAACAAGCAAAAAAGCAAAACAAAAAGCAAAATCCCCAAAAAACAACCCAGAAATTTCGAGTAAATGCAACTAAATAGCCCATGCACTAGTGTACAATTCTTGTAGCCTTTTAAAAGAACAATCTTACAAAAATGTCCCTATAATGCAGGGGTTGTCAAACTTTTTATAAAAGGCCAGATTGTATATACTTTTGGTTTTTGAGAATATAAAAAGATCTCTGTTGTAACTATTCAACTTTGCAATTGTAGTAAGAAATAAACTTGGATATGACAGCTGCTGGCTGCAACATGTCCTCTCACTGATCACTAGGATTGATTTGGCTAATCTGGTTGACTAGGCAGGAGTCTCCTTTCTCCCTTACTACTGATGTGCACCCTTCCCAAAGCGGGGTGCTCCATCAGAGAAGATGACTTTCCCTGATAGAATAGGACAATTTTTCCCCCCTTAATGGCTGCAAAATGTTTGTTAGAAATTGCATTGCGATAGATCAAAGAGAGAGGAGTAGAACTGGACAGGGAAAAACACCCAGATCTCAATGTTCTCAATTATATCATACCCACAGCATGTATACCATAGCTCAGTGTCCTCTTCACATTTCAAAATGGTTATACAAATGTTGGAGGCAGGGGTGATGGCTGAGGTCCCAAAGGCCAGTAGGGCAGAAGAGGTGGCCCATGGCCCAGGAATGATGATAAATAGTCATATATGGAGTAGAGAGAGCATGTAGGCCCACTCTGGGAAAGGAGCTGTGGGGTAAGAGCTGGGGGTTGTGTCTTCTTGTAGCCATACAGAACTGGAATCTGGAGGGGAACTCAATTTGCTTCTGTAGATTCTCCATTTCTTCACTTTTCTGTTGCAGCTCCCTAATTCCTCAATAGTCAACTCCTGTTTCTGTTCTGCCTCCGACAGCTGCCTCTGGGATTCCATCTGCTCATGTTCCTTAATTTTCAGCTTCCTGCTCCTTCTTCCTATCCAGTGAGGCATTTTTCTCCAGGACTAGCCCTTCCTCATAATTCTCTCTCCCTTCAGAGGTAAGATCTTCATCTAGAGACAATGGGGCCCAGGGGGTTTCAGGCCTAAAAAGTGAAAAGGGAGCCCAACTGGCTTCTCCTTTGAATATGGCAGCTCATGAGACCAGCAGTCCAGGGGTCTGAAAATGTGGGTGTGAATATGCTCAGTGACTAAGCCTGGAAAGTTTGTGTTCCTGGGCACTGAAGTGTGTAGGATTGGCTTCCCTGCCACACCAGAAGAGGACCATTATTTGGTACTATGTAAGTAACTATAGTGCTCCTCTGCTTGAACTTCCAATCAAACTCTCAAGAAAGCAACCAAAGATCGATACATAAAGAAATGGATGTGGCTGTGTTCCAAGAAAACTTTACTTATAAAACAAGCAATGGGCTAGATTTGGTATACAGGCTACAGTGTCTCAAGTATTTAAATTAAAATAATTGTGATGCCACCTTGTTCCCTTTTAAAGGAACAAGGACCTATGGGAAGGCATACGAGTCCAGTAAATCCAATAAAAGCATAACAATCCAGTGGTTCTCAATACTTTTGGTGGCAGAAAGCATTTATTTATTTAAAATTAGTAAGAACCTCTGGTAGCTTTTGTTTGGGTGGGTAATATTCATTTATAGTTACCATGATTTGAAATTAAAACTTAAAGATTTTAATATATCAATTAATTTAAAAAGTAAGAACTCATTAAATGAATAAATAGTAAATAATATTTTCATTAAAATGACAGTTTATAAAACAATACAAAACAAAAATCAGTGAGAAGAATGTTTTATATATTATCCCAAGCCTCTCTCATGTCTGATTAAGGACAGTTCTCTTATTTGCTCTGCACTCTGTTTGTTGTGATACATTGTTTTGGTTGAAGTATTTAAAGAAAAGATGACCTCACAGAAGGTGTCATTAAAAAGGAAGAGAAGTATATTACTAGGCTTTTCAGATAAAAATGTCTCCATGATAACAATCACTTTTTTATGCATTAAATTCCATTGTCAATCTGATTTTTATTGTCTCTACACTTTTCATTGTTTATTTGGGAAAAAACTGAACCATAACATTATGCAGACTTTAAAAATACTGACACATTTAATTATATAACCAAAAAAATTCCACAATATCATCAAAGAGTGTATATATATTTAGAAGTTGTCAAGCTCACAGTGGCAGACACAAGTTTTCTAAAATTCTAGAACTCATCTAAAAGCTCCAATTTCATCATTTGTAACAAATGTTGACTGTTTTCCTTGAAGTGACAGGCTCACTTCACAAACATGAAAATATCTGCTACGTACCTAAGTCTGAATAGCTACAACTTAACTGTCAGTGGTTCCACCAAAAAAAAAAAAAAAAAAAAAAAATTGGTGACCTATGGGAAAAAGGGGTTAATTGAATTCACAGCCCAAACAACTTCACAAGTACTTTTCTGGAAACAGCCATTAGATTTCAGTACACAGTAAATGGGTTTTCTACAAATACCCTGTATTTGTCTTATAGAGTATTAAAGAGGAAAGGTTCAAAATTTAGTAAAAATAATTTTACTGATTGAGCAGCTCCCTTTTAAGTGAAATTGGCTTATTGTGCCAAAGTATGGCCGTGTAGAATACAATCATTATTAGTACACATTTGGGGGAGCGGTGTTTTGATAGTGCTGATGCATGAACATTTTTTGCCCAATACTGCTTTGGTACCAACACTATAAACGTCAACATGTGATAAAAATTTTTAAGAAAAGTTTTATTATGATGAAAATAGTTTTATTTCATGATAAGGATCAGGTATCCAGGTTTCCCAGCCCACTCTGGTAATACAGTTTAATATATTTATACTCATGCAAAACCAGCAGTAATATACCTATCTGTCCACCACACAATATTAATATGAGCCTTTCCATTTTTGTTTCCTTCTCTTTTTAAGACATCATGCCTAAAAGAATTTGGACTAAAATGTATAAGACACTTGAAAGTATATTTCTCTATTATTATAAAAGAAAAGACTTTTTAAAAAAACAGTGACAATTCTTACAGGAAGGTAAGGTGCCAATGCTCCACAGGATTCCGCCACAAGTAGTCGTCTTTCTGGGTATTTGTGATTAATCTAGAGCAAAAAATAAATAAATCAAGCATAAATAACATACCCTCTCTTCTTCCAACAGAGAATTACTTTTCACCACAAATCCTGTTAAGAACGCAATCAAGCTTCTTCCTTTTCCACTTCTGGGAATCCCTGTGTGGCTATACCTGGATCAGGAATAAGGGAATCAAGGAGAGCCTAAACATGAGGTCACAGGGGTCATCTGTTAAAGAAAAAAGGGAAAACCAAAGATGAAAATTTGGCAAGGTGTCTAGAAATTATGTGTTTCCCTAAGACTAGACTTTCCTTAAGATGTCAGGAGAAATCCAGAACCTTTCTCTAGCAACAGCGTCACAGTTTTTTAATTTGCAAAATCCAGCTTCTGGATCATATAGATATGGTCATAATATATGCCAGTCTTTTTAGCTAAAGAGTTAGGACATAAGTTAATCAATGATTTAACCAGATGGACCAGAACCATGATTTTCTTTTTAAAGGAAGAAGACTTTATTTTTTGTTTGCATATGCAAACTGATGGGGTTTTGCTATTGTTATGACTACACTGAACCATAACAAAAAATAACAAAAGAAAGGACACATACTGGGTTTTGTTCCCGTATGTCTTCTTCATAGAATATAAATCTTTCTTTGACTGGAAAAGAAGTGTATCTGTTCTCATATTCCCATATGAAAAGGTGACATAATTCAATAATGTATTGGATGCCTAAAATTAAGAAAAGAAATTATATAGTAATCTACTGGGCAACAAACTTGAGGTAGATGGCTAGACAGATCCCTGATATCCATGTTTATTCATGTTACAGAAGAGGTGGTGGTAGAGATGTTTATAACTGACATCTCTAAATTAAATTTAATCCAGATACAGTTACCTCAAAAACAAGAATGCTTTGAATGTCAGAATATGGTACATATAAAGTTTCATTTTGTTTTTCTTTTGTCTCCAAGTTAAATGAACATACAAAAATCAATTTAATTTACATATTAGAAATGAACAAACTGAAAATAGAATTAAGAAAATAATCCTTTTTATAATAGTAACAAAAATAATAAAATTCTTAGGAATAAATTTAAAAAAGAACTACATTTTGAAAACTACAAGCCATGATTGAAAGAAAATTTAAAAGACCCAAATGAATAAAAAAGTTACCTGAATTCATAGGCTAGAAGACTTACTAGAATGGAAATACTTTCCAGATTAATTTATAGATTCAATGAGTTTCTTATAAAAGTTCCAGCTAGGCTCTTTGTAAAAATCTACAAGTTAATCCTAAAATTCATATGGAATTCTAAGGAAACCATAAAATAGTCCTCACTGAGAACCAAATTCAGGGGTCAATGTTTGTTTTAGAGTAATAAAAGTATTTTAAAATTGACTGTGGTGGTGAATATATAACTGTGAATATACAAAAACCACTAATTTGTATACTTTAAATGGGCTAGCTATATGTTATTAGAATTAACTTTAAAAAACTGTGTTGGGATGGGGATGTGGCTCAAGTGGTAGCGCACTCGCTTGGCTTGTGCGGGGCACTGGGTTCAATCCTCAGCACCACATAAAAATAAAATAAAGATGTTATGTCCATCGAAAACTAAAAAATAAATATTGAAAAATTCTCTCTCAAAAAAAAAAACAATAAAAAACGGTTAAAATGTACACATTTATAACTGTATATATAATTATAAATTCAAAGTTGCATATATTATATATCTAAGTTAATTTTGACTTTGATTAGACCTCAGCCTATATTAGTATTCACTATAATATATAGATGTATGACACTGTTAGAGGTAATTATTGCTATATGTTTTGTTCACTTAACATACTGAACTTGGTGGATCCACCATATTTAATGGGGGGAAAAAATGACCAAAGCAATTAGGACTAGAGCTCTAAATGACTACATACATTAGTGATATTCCAGAGATCATTATTTTTCTTAAGAAACTCACTATATTATTGTAAACATGGCCATAAAATCTGTCTCCATAAATGAGAAATCTATCTTTTTTTAAGGTGGAAAAATAAGGTGCTTAATAATCTAAACATCATCTAAAAAGTCAGTAATTCCAGGTTCTAAAGTGGAATGGAAATGCCAAAATTCAATACAAAATTAAAGTACCGCTAATAAAATAATGAATTAAATTATAAATACAAAAACCTCCCATATATAAGGTCTACTCTTTATACAAATGTATCTATATTATATACAAGTACACAGTATATACAAGATACATTTCTATTTACACACACACACACACACACACATTTTCTTTTTGTTTGTCCTTGAATGCATCAAGCATATTCCCATCTCAGGCCCTTTGTACTTCTTTCATGTTACTTCATTCAGATTCTTGCTTAACCATCACTTTCTCAGCGATCCCTTCTCTTACCGTCCATTCTAGGAAAGCATTTTTCATGTTTATCTAACCCTTCTTCTGCTTTATCATTCTTCATGGTATATTCACTACAAGATAGCATATTATTTGTTAACTCTAATCTCCCACTAGGATGTCTCTTCTGTTCACCACTATATTCCTAGTCACTACACAAATACTTAGCAATGAAATTAGTGTTTCATAAGTATTTGTTGAATGAATGCATAAAGGAAAATATTCCAGAGCATCCTTTAGCAATTGTAAATCACTATGTTGAGATATAGAAATAGCTGCATAATTTACATTCCATAAATTTCCTAATGGCATTTAAAAACAATATAAACTTTTATAAGAAATTAGAATATAACAGCTAAGGCAAAATCTAGTATAGTTAATTTACCTGCTCCCAACATTGTGGTAAAAGTTCAGCCTCTACACGTGTTGGTCCAACATGACGTGCAAACGCCACACAACCTGTCAGTATCATTTGCCTGAAAAATAGTACAAAACAAAAACAATAACAAAACCAACAACCTTGTATTTACATTAGAAAACACAAACAGGACCAAGAATTAAAAAGAGTTACTCCTAAGCACTGTTCATTGCTGTTTTTCAATACGCATCAATTTGAATTAAGTACAAAATGATCCACTAAATCTTTGTTGTATACTGAAACAGCTACTCATTTACCACAATGCCTGCAACCCACCCCTCCACCTCCAGTGGTGGAGACTAAACTCAGGGCCTTCAAACACCAGTGAGCTATACTTGCAGCCTAATCCTTGTTACTTTTATCTACATGCTTCTCCTTAATACTTATAATACCTGATGTGTCTACTTCTCTCTCTCTATATATGCTTTTTTAACTTTTTTATTCCCTTCCACTTTAGGAGGGCAAATAAATTGAAGTGAATAGAAAGAAAATGTGACAAGAAAATTTCAAGCCACTTTAGATGCCTACTCCTTCATGAAAATTTCCTAATATATGACCAATATTTCCCCCACTATATATATGTAATGTATGTTCCAGAAATATTTGATAATTTAATCAATTTTCTTTTTCTTTTCTTTCTTTCTTTCTTTTTGGTACAAAGGATTGAAATCAAGGTGCTTAACCACCAAGCCACATCTCCAGCCTTTTAAAAATGTTTTGAGACAGGGTCTCATTAAAGTGGCTGAGGCTGGCTTTGAACTCACTATCTTCTTGCCTCAGACTCCTGGGCTGCTAGGATTATAGGTGTGCCACCCCACGTGGCTGTAATCAATTTTCTTAGGATTTAAGTATGTTGAATACTTATTAGAGACTTCAAATCATCATATCATAAATACACATAAAAACTGTAATCAATTTTCTTAGGATTTAAGTATGTTGAATACTTATTAGAGACTTCAAATCATCATATCATAAATACACATAAATTTCAATAGGAAAAAAACATTAGGTCCTTGAAAACAAACTTCTTAGCAAAGTTAACTTAAATTCAACATTCTAGAAAATATTTTAGTTTTGAAATATAGTTAAAATAGAAGAGGTCAGATGGCCTACAGATCACTAATAGCACTAGAAGAAAATAGCCCCCTATGACAAAGAAAACCAAGATTGCATGATTAGTAAATAACACAGGTAGAAGAAATATGGCATCAGTTATGGTTGTTAAAAAAGAATTGGCAAGGGGCTGGGGTTGTATCTCAGTGGTAGTGTACTTGCCTAGCATGTGTAAGGCACTGGGTTCGATCCTCAGCACCATGTAAAAATAAGTACATAAAATAAAGGCATAAAAAATAAAATACAATAAAGATAAAAAAACAAGAATTGGCAAAAACATATTTAATATTAAATTTTTTCTTAGGATACTATCAAAGAAGCCTAAGAGTCATTAATGAAAAATAACAACAGATCATGTCAAATATACTATGCTATCTTATATTTTTTGCTTTGTTCATTTGTTATTTGTTTTAGAGAGGTTATTGTTAATTTATTATTCTATTTTAGTAAACAGTCATATATTTCTGAAAGGTGAAATCAGATAAAGAATGGAAATCAGTGCTTAATTCCTGATGCAGCTTAACCTGAAATAAAGCTAGTAGTACTTTTGGCCACCAGGTGGCACCTATAAATTTTACATGCAAAGTCTAAAAATGGACTCTAAAGACTTGGGTTTTTGCCTTGAAAATCTAGAAATAAAAACGTAATATATGTATTTCATTACATATATACATAATTACATATATACATCATTATGTCCTTGCATTAAGACAAACTATTTACTGGGGTTGTAGCTCAGTGGTAGAGCTTTGCCTAGCATGTGTGAGGCATTGGGTTTGATTCTCAGCACCACATAAAGATAAATAAAGGTCCACCAACAACTAATAAAATATTAGAAAAAAAAAAAAGACAAACTATTTGCCCTGTTAAAGTTTTTATAGTTGTCCTGCATATGGGATGCTAGGGCATAATGGGCTCAGTTACCAAGCTAGAGAACAATATTTTTCAAGGAAAAAATAAAATTCTAATTTTCCTATACAGTACCACCAAACTGTTCTTAGAAAAATTTCAGATCACAATGACTGACACTAATATGGTGATTTAATTTATCTTATTCTTACTTGACTAGCATGTGAAGGCTGCTGGTATAAATTACACTTGACCCTCTCCACTTGCTCTCACATATTTTAAGAGCAGGAGAGATATCTACTATAAGAGTTTCAAAGTCAACAAGACTGTTTCTGTACTCGCTGTTGAAGAGTTCCTTGTATTTTAAATTTTGAGCTTGATTTGTCTCATGGTTCACTTATTCATGATTCTCTCAAATTCTCAGAAGACATAAAAATTTTAAGTCCAAAAACCTAGTCCTAAAAGTGCATAAACCTACCAAATGATACAATTTGTTTATTATTATAAGCAAAAAAGCATTTTTTTCTCATTAAGAGGGCTGGGGTTATGGCTCAGCAGTACAGTGCTTGCCTAGCGTGTGCAAGGCCCTGGGTTCGATCCTCAGCACCACATAAAAATAAATAAATAAAACAAAGGTGTTGTGTCCAACCATAATTAAAAAAAAATTTGTGCAAGCCCTCATTTCCATAACTTTCCTTAATATTTAAAGGTTTTTACTCTCTGAAGTAGATATCTATTGTTGCTTGATCAAAACTCATGTCTTTTTATTCTGATGAATCATTGTGATCTGTGCTCTTCCCTCTCACTAGCTTAAGGATAACTCATCACTCAGACCTGTCTTTCCATATGGGCAAATGGTCTCAAGAATAATTAAAACAAAACACTATCCTTCTAGACACAATGTAAATGGTTTATGGATAACCCTATGACATAGAAATTCATATGTTATGTCTTATAAAGCATAACTATTATGATCATGTTCTACCAGGTTCATCTGTGAGATACCTGGGAGAAATCGAGCATGAAAAATGAAGGCAAAGAAATATTCAAATTAGAAGTCCATAGGTAATTAATACAAAAGTGTACAAATTCAAAATGAGAATTAGAATAAGAATGAAAACACTGTAGAACCTTGTGAATGGAACAAGTGTTTCCTCTGTTAATTAAAAAAATACAAGAAATGTTTACTGTTAATTTACATGTACCTTCAAACTTCATTCATAATTAAAGAGGAACTAGGATCTCACGGTTGAGGTAGTGACTGCATACATATTTCAGAGGATTAACAAACTTGCTCATTTTAAAACAGAAAGACTTGGATAAAATATATGGTGGTTAAGTTTGTGAAAATGTCATTATAAGGGAAAATTTTAAATGGCTGTACAGAAGTTTATGAAGGAAAATTTAAGCTTTATGCATGCATTTTTATAAACTTCTATCGGATGAAGCAGTAGTTCATGTCAACATGCTTTCAAGGCTATTAATCTATTGATATAATATGAACTCATGCCTTGTAAAGGCAGTTTTTCAAACATTTTACAGAAAAATAAGGCATAATATCTTAGGAACATATACATTACATTTTGTCCATCATCATGAATAAATAGCAAGTGTTGAAGAGTTCCTGGAAATTACTAAAACCATGGACATTTGGGCAAACAATTCTTCAACCCTTCAAGTGGCCAGTGGATATAGTGGTATACCAATAATTTGAAATTTATGATTTACAACATGGATTCAATTTTCAGTAATGTCCAATCTATTAATTTGTCTTCAATGTAAATTTGAAAATATTGTATATGTTTTCTCCTTGTTATCTTCTCTTATTCTTTAAACAGTCTTTTCCATCTAAGTTTACATAACAACCATGAGCTCTTGCCTCTAGAGTTTTAGGATTCCAAATAATGTTTCTTTTTTGTAATCAATTTTCAGAAAATGCTTTTAATCTGAATTTTTAGAAGAACTGCTATTTTCATTATATAGAATTTTATAGGGCTCATGTCAATTCTGTTTACTAATCTTTAAAAGAAATTGATCCAGCTCCAGTTTATTCTGAAAGGGAGGGAGAGAGTATGACTAACAGCTTTACTCCCAAGATAGCTCAGGTACATGAAACAAGATAATTTAATTTGGTTCTGCAGAATCTAGGTTTGCTTTTCTCTTTTCTCAATATCAGTATTTCTTGACTAGGATGGGAATTTATATTGTAAAAGATGAGACAATCTGGAGCTTTTATTCAACCAAATATAATGTATGAATAATTAACACCTGCTATGTACTTCTAGGGCAATTTCTGGTCTTTACCTGGCTTTTAGGGTTTTGCAAAAGACCATATATTCCAGGATGAAAGGCACCCTCTGCCTTTCATCCTTTCATCCTGGAATATATGGTCTTTTGCAATACTTCATGTTTATTGGAAATATTAATCTGATTAGATAAAGAGGTCTGGACAATAAAGGAAGGTAGAAGTAACAGGCTGCCTTACATAAAAGAACAAATGACTGAGGCCCTTCTACCTTTCACTCAAATAAAAAATACTTTCATCAAAATAAAAACTAAGGATCTTAGATTTGTCTCCTTAATCCAGCCTCACTCAGTGATACTAGAGTAACAGAAAAATTTCTCAGATCCTTTAAATGGTTGTCTGTTAAACTTTTTTCTCACAAATGCTTAGTATTTATATCTTAGTTTTTAAAAATACATTTTCATGTCTTCCTAGCAAATTCCAAACCGGAAACAAAATAAAGAAATGTCAACCTTAAACCCAAAACAAAAGAAAACAAAAGCAAAACTTGCTTTCCGTTGAGAGCATTTCCTTATGGGGTAAATCATAAGAAGTAGCTTAGAATCTATAAAGGTTTTATTGCTTGCTTTTATAGGTCTTAGTACTCATTAAAAACAGTGCCAAGAACATATGTAGGCAGATAAAGTCAGGCTTCTTTGAAAATCTCTTTCCTGGAGGAAGGTTAGTTTTCTATCTGTGGAACATTACAATGCCTGAGAGATCATTGGGTATGTCCAATTTTATGCTATGTCACCTAACTATGGCTTGTTGCATTTGGAGGGGAAAAAAGAACAGTAGTTTTCTTGGCAATATGCAACTTATCTGTACCACTTGTAAAGCCCCTATTAAGACCCTCATGCCTGTTTGCTCCCTTTTCCTTATACTGATGGTTTAGAGAATAGTCTAATCATTAACTACTAGGAAACTCTACTAGAAAACAGCAAAGTGTTTTAGTAGAAGACAGAATTTTCAGATAAAAAAAATAAATATCCTGCTGTGTTCAAGGGAAAATATTTATATTTTTAAAATAAACATTTATATTTTTAAAATAAAATAAAATTTCACTAAAATTTAGGACAATTTCAATGTGAATTAGTCCTCAAAAATACAAGATAATTTAGATAATATCCATCAGAACCTGTACTTGTCTAGTGACTTTCAGAAACTTTAACTTTAAAAAGTTATTTTTGCTTTAGGTTTTATTTATTATACGTAGAATAAATTTCTCAGAGAATTCTGCATTATCTTTTTGTTTGTTGTCATAAATTCCAGATTTCCTTAAAAAAGAAAATGGGAAGGGAAGGTAACTTGATATAGGACATTATGCTTTGAAATGCATTTTTTAGAATTTGAAACTATCAATGAGTGATACCAGGATAGTGAAAGCTCCAATGCCACTAGAACAGATAGAGGGAAGGAAAAAAGGCATTTAGATTACAATGCCCATCTTGTTGACAAATTAGAAAAGTGAATAGATCAATACTGTATTTATTTCCCAAAGAAGTAATTACACCCACCTTTGCTCATCATCTGGTCTCTTGATCAAATTGAAAAGTATGTGGAGAAGCTGATCTCTCTCTTTAGGCTCAGGATGTAGACATGCTGTACACAATATGAGGGGGATCAACTCCTGAAGAAATATGAAGGTGGAAAATTTCAAAATGAAAATACACTGCAAAATGTTCTTAAATGGATGTTTAAACATCAACACAAAAAAGAGTAAATTTTAAGTTTCTAAGTTTGATAATTTGAAACACTGAAAACATTAAAACATACTTATGCTGGTTTTGGAAAGCATAAATAATAATGTAATAAAGTTACATAAGAGTCAACTAACCTTGTTATTTTATCCAGTAATTCCCAAGGTTCCACTAGTTCTTTACACTAAATAACTTTCCATCATTTGACAAGCAGATATAGTAATTTTAATTGTGAAACTGTTTTTAAGTGAAACTTGCAGAAATTCACTATATTTCAAAACTTAAAAAGATAACAGAAAATAAAAACAACCTTCCTTGCATCCACAAATATAATGTATCTTCCTTAGGATTAAATAGAATCTAACAATTTTAAATCCTTCGCATCTAATCCAATGGCTAATTATAAACATCATTTCTGAGTTGGAGAGGTAGCTGGCTCAGGGGCAGAGTGTTTGCCTAGCATGCTAGAGGCCTCTGGTTCCATACCTAGCACAGGAAAAAACAAAAATCAAAACAAAACACCTCCACAGGTTGTTAAATCTTCTCAGCATTTAATAGCACAGAATATCAGTAGAAATAAGTTAAACTATAAATTTTTAAACATATTTTGTATATTGTACCATATGTTCAACATGCAGAGGTAAATTCAACATTTTGTAAGAATGTAATAGCCAAAAGTTTACTTCTCACTTTCACACAAATATTTGAAACTAAGGTTATTTCACATTTTAATCAAATTACGATAAAATTCTGAACACTGAATACATTAAAGTGTATTAATACTTTTAATTTTGGAGTGGATTTTCAAATCTAATGGGAATAAAAGTCCAAAAGTGATAAAATATTTTTGGAAACAAATACTCTAAAAATAATACTTTGAAGCTATTTTAAATTAAACACTATAATGTACTAAGGAGAGAATGATATAAACCCAAGGAAAATATGATAAAAGTTTATACTTTAAGAAGTATTTCCTCATTTTGAAGATGCTTGCTTAGATAGATGATATAATTTTTCAAGTTGATTATTAATCCTAAAGGCATGACTACAAGGCCCTTTCCATTATTTCTGAAGCCTTTATATATTATGTTATAACTATATGGTTTAAATCTTAAATTTATGGTACAAAAGAGGAGATACACGAGTAGTAGAAGAAATTGAAAACTATTGTTCTGTCATTTTCAATCTTCCTATTTGTAAGCCTTTGTAGGTTCCAGATTACAAAGTAACTGAAAAGGGAAAAAAAAATAGGGAAAATAATTTTGGACTGAAATGAGGGATTCTGCAATCTGTATACGGGGTAAAAATGGGAGTTCATAACCCACTTGAATCAAAATGTGAAGTATGATATATCAAGAACTATGTAATGTTTTGAACAACCAACATATATATATATATATATATATATATATATATATATATATATATATATAAAGAAAGCACATCAAGTAATTAAAAAAAAACAAACTAATATTTTTGCTGGGTGTGGGGGTGCGCACCTGCAATCCCAGTGGCTTGGAGGCTGAGGCAGGAGGATCACAAGTCCAAAGCCAGCCTCACCAACTAGTAAGGCCCTAAGCAACTCAGCAAGACCCTGTCTGTAAATAAAATATAAAAAGGGCTAGGATGTGGCTCAGTGGTTAAATGCTCTCTGGGTTCAATTCCCAGTACCAACCAACCAACCAACCAACAAACACCCCACAAACAACAACCACTACCACTTAATATTTTCACTAGACACTTAATGTGATGCTTGCTGGATTAGTCCTGATATTGTAGGGTAAAATAAAACTTTTAAAACATATTAAATATTTTGTCTGATTTGTAAGTTTAACAATATTAGGGTTAAGACCATTAATACCAAGGACTATTCTTAGTTGATTCCATTTAGGCTGCTGAGATCCAATGTCACTAATGAGAGAACCAACACAAAGTATTAAAAGGGTGTGGTTAGAGTATTAACCTTAAGGATGAAAAGGAGTTATTCTGGAAGCACCAACTAAAGGAGAAATTATTCTGATGCCTGAAAACCAAAAGGGATGTAAAAGTTTTACTTATATTTACTCTTCATGTCAGATCTTTCTCTCCTGATAATTTTCTTGTTTCCTCCTAATCTCTCTACTTTCTTATTATCCCTACATGTATACTTAAAATATTTTTTTCATTCTCCCCTAGTTCATTATTCTTTAAAGGTAAAATTATAAATAAAAGATATTTACTATAATTGCACATACACAGTTTAAAACATGTAGTAGTAGTGTGTTAGCTTTATCTAAAAAATAAGCATAACAAAATAATTTTGTTGTTGTTTATTCTGTACGTCTTACATTTTATTTTATCATGAGGCTCAGTAATCCTTAATCAAAAGGAAGGTTTAGTGTCCTGTGTTAATACCGACAATCTTGTAACTGGAATATGGCTACACATGTGCAAAATTGAGATCACTGTCCCAGGAACTAGAAGAACTTCTGTCTTGGTAAACTACTTAGAACCTGAGAATGTAAGGAAATGCAAAAACTTCTTATTTTCCTCAAGCGAAACATGTAGGAATTAAGATTAGTGTAGAAATGTGGTGCTGAGGATCGAACCCAGGGCCTCACATGTGCTAGCCACGCAATCTACTGCTGAGCCACGATATTTATTTATTTATTTATATGTGGTACTGATGATCGAACCCAGTGCCTCACACATGTAAGGCAAGTGTTCTACCACTGAGCTACGGTCCCAGCTCCCTCTATCATCTTTTAAAAACTTTTCTTACAATTCTGATGCAACAATTAAAAAACGGTCCCTGAATTTTCTTCAAAGCAAGTGATAAGTGTTTTAAAAATGCCTCTGTGACATTAAATATAAAAGAAACATTGAAACTAGAGCAATGTAAGAAATATCTGATCCTTTTTAATATCTATTTAAGATATATCTAAATCCTTTTTAATGACAAAAATCCTTAAGCCTATTAGATTTAATGCCCCATGTAATATTAAAACAATTAACAATAATACTCTAATGGTAACATTAGATCCATAGGTAATTTTTTCTCTCACATATGAAAAGTTGTATGTCCACATTTAGAGGTAATAAGAATCTTAAATATTTTAAAATGAGTTTTTCCCATCTGGATAGTAATCAATAGTGTGTACAGAAGTGAAATACAAAACTGATTGCCCTCTGATAATTACAGAAGAAATCAGTGTGATAATCCTATTATATATTTCCTAAGACTTTTAAAATTAATTAATGGGATTATTAGGATTTTGCACTTTATTTAAGTAAATAACATTAGTTGCAATTCATTTGGGTTTTGCAATTTTAATAACAAATCTATTTTTCTCTACTTGAAGGATCTCCTGCCTCTCAAGTCCCAAGTTACCCATTGAATTTTACAGAGTCAGTAGGAAAGCCCTCTAGCAGAGTCAGTAGGAAAGCCCTCTAGCATATTAATATTAATCTTATGAGTGAAACAATTTCTTTTTTTTTTTTTTAAAGAGAGAGTGGGAGGGAGAAAGAGAGAGAGAGAATTTTTTAATATTTATTTTTTAGTTCTCGGCGGACACAACATCTTTGAGGGAGGGAGGGAGGGAGGGAGGGAGGGAGAGAGAGAGAGAGAGAGAGAGAGAGAGAGAAAATTTTTTAATATTTATTTTTTAGTTCTCGGAGGACACAACATCTTTGTTTGTACGTGGTGCTGAGGATCGAACCCGGGCCGCACGCACGCCAGGCGAGCGCTCTACTGCTTGAGCCACACCCCCAGCCCGAGTGAAACAATTTCTAATGAAATGTCTTTAGAGATAGCAAATCGCTTTCGAAATATTTACCTAATTGTATAACTATTTTTATTTAACTTCCTTACTCTTGTAACAAACTTCCAAAATATTTCCTATGTACAGTCTATTTTCCCAAGATATTATTGTTTGAGGGTTTTAAAGTTAGGGAAAAAAAAGTCACCTGCGAATATAAGATTGGTGTGTGTTTCTAACACAAAAGCAGGAGGAAAAAAGCATGTAAAACAAAATGAACGATTAAATGTTAAGGGGCAGGGGAGAAATGAAGTAAATAGATCAAATCAATGATCAACTTTCCCAACAAAGTCAGTCTGATCACATGGCTTCAATGGTGACTTTCAAAAAACATTCGAAGAAGTAGTAACACCAATTCTAACTCAAACTGATAAAACTGGAAGAGGACGGAACAATTCCTCCACATCCTATGAAGACAATCTGAACCTTATAACAAAGCTAGACAAAAATCCAACAAGTAAACTATAAATCAGTATCTCTTACATATACATATCTCTTACATATAATTAAAATGGATCAACAAAATACTAACATCAAATCCAAAAGCATATAAAAAAATTTATAAATCTTGACTACATGGATATCCCAACAAAATTTAATCAAAATATTATTAACTTCTCAACAGATCCTAAAAAAACATGTGGCAAAATTCAATGCCTTTTCCATGACAAAAACAATCAATAAACCAGGAAAAGAAAGGAACTTCCTTAATTCCATAAAGGCATTTATAAAAATTCTAGAACTAACATCATACTGAATGGTTTAAAAAAAAAAAAAAAAAAAAAACCCACACACAAACAAACCACTATAAAAACCTCTAAAGTAGATAAAAAATTCAGCAAATCTTCAAAGTGTGTGAATCTTATAATACACAAATATTTACTATATTTCTTATACACCAACAATGAATAACCTGAAAAGGAGATTATGAAACCAACGTCATATACAGTATCACCCAAAAGAATAAATAACCAGGAATAAATTTAATCAAGTGAAAAATCTGCACTTTTTCCCCCCTTTGCTTTGGAAATGTCCAATGATCCATTTTGAAAAATTGCAAAGTTGTGCTTTAAACTTATACAGAACTGAAGAATCCTCACACAAACAATATTGAAAGAAAGAAAAAATTGGAGAAATTCATACTTCCTAATTTTAAAACTAACTAACAACTACAGCAATCAAGAAAGTATAGGAGTAGCACAAGGATAGATATACAGATCAATGGAACAAACTGAAAGTCCAGAAATAAACAATATATAGCAAACTGATTTTTGAAAAAAGTGGCAAGAACTCAACAGGGAAAAATTTATTTCTGTTGAATACAGAAACAACAACTGGATAGCTAATATTAAAAAGAATAAACCTGTATCCTTACTCTCTATATAAAAATTAACACAAAGTGGACAAACAATTCTAATTAATATAACTAAAACTATATAAGAAAGCACAGAAGTATGTATTCTTGGCCCTAGATTTTGCAATGAATTCTTAGATTTGACACCAAGAGAAAAAAACAATAGAAGAGAACATATATAAATCAGACTTCATAAAAATAAACATTTGCCCATCAAAGAATATTATCAAGAATGTAAAAATAGGAGAAAATATTTGCAAATATTTGCAAATCATATATGTGAAAAGGGTTTCATACCCAGAATAAAGAATTCTTACAACTCAAAAATAAGACAAAAGCCCAGCATGATATGCATGCCTGTAATCCCAGCATCTTGGGAGGATGAGGTAGGAGGATTGCAAGTTCAAAGCCAGCCTGAAAAACTTATCTAGACATGTCTCAAAATAAAAAATAAAATGGGCTGAGGTTGTGGCTCACTGGTTAGTGTCCCTGGATTCAATCCCCAGTAACCCCCACCCCTTGAACAAAGAATCCAATTAATAAAACTATCAAAGGACTTGAAAAAATACACCTTCTAGAAGTCAGTAATATTTTGTTTGGAACAGTTGTGAAAGGACAGGGGAAACAGAAAAGCTTTCATTGAGTCTTTTTACATTTAAAAAGTGTTACATGAAGTGAATATATTACCTAATCAAAACCATATACACTGTTTCTAATGCTTTATGTAATCAGCTAGGATATTATTATGCTCTTTAGTTTGCTGATGAACATTAAAAACAACAACAAAAAACAGGAAACATTTTAACCATACTAACATATCAATAAAAAGGCTTATGCTGACAGGGGGTATATGAAACGTAATAAGAAAAAATCTAAAATATTAATCCTTCAATACAAGACGAGCTTTTTTTTTTTTTTTTAAAGAGAGAGAAAAAGAGAAGAGAGAGAGAGAGAGAGAGAGAGAGAGAGAGAGAGAGAGAGAGAGAGAATTTTTTAATATTTATTTTTTAGTTTTCGGCGGACACAACATCTTTGTTTGTATGTGGTGCTGAGGATCGAACCCGGGCTGCACGCATGCCAGGCAAGCGTGCTACCGCTTGAGCCACATCCCCAGCCCCAAAACGAGCTTTTTAAAAAATGTAGATTTAAGAAGTTGGGGTCAAATATTAAAAAATAATTCAAGGAATGTAATGAAACAAAACTTCCACTCTTTTTTTTTTTGTAGTGCTGGGAATTGAACCCCCCAGGGCTTTGTATATGCTAAACACATAAGGTCTTTTTTTTTTTTTTACTTTTTTCTTTTCTTCTTCTTCTTTTTTTTTTTAGTTGTAGTTGGACACAATATATCTTTATTTTATTTATTTTTATATGGCGCTGAGGATCTAACTCGGTGCCTCACACATGCTAGGCAAGTGCTCTACCGCTGAGCCACAACCCCAGCTCCTGGTTTTGTCTTTTTATGCCCAGGGACAGGTTTTAAACCAGACCAAGATAAACTTCATTGTTTAGCAATTGAATTTTGAGAGAAGATAACTTTGTTTTATTACAAATGGCTAATTTTAAGATAAATAGGACAAGAAACAAATAACTATGTAAATAAAAATTATCTGTTCTTCATGAAATTATAATTTTGTACTTTTTAAACATTAAAAATTTAAAAATCAGCCAGAAAAGTAAACATACCTCAAAGTAGATATATGTATGTGTGTGTGAGTATATATAGATCTCTATATATAATATATAAATTATAATGTGTCTGATTACCAATGATGCAAATTTATAAATATTTCATGCAGTTCAATCAGAATTTAGTGCTAGTCTTTTATGATAATATGGAAAACTAAAATAAAAAAGCTAAAAGTTCATCTCATAATTAGGTTTCTGTGACATTTACAGATATATTAAGAAAACATAGTAAAAGGGATGCAAACATTAATGCATGGTTATGTTACAAGCTGAAAAAGAAAAAGAAGCTCAAACATCATTCTGCCAGGCAGAACTGCAAAACAATCTGAAATTGGACACTGATCCTTCAAGACATAGAAAACTTCCATAATTCTTATTATCTTATTGCTTTTAAATGATTAGATAAAAATAAAATGACCAGCACAAATAGTTTTTTAACCTCTTGGAATTAAAAAATAACTATAAGAATAAAAGCTTTTAATACTCTACATTTAAATTTTCTTAAGGATCAGTACAAATTTCTTCTGCTAAATGGATAACGAAGGATGAGCTTTAAATGGGTTTTGCCAATGCATCATGTACCTATCATACTGTAGGTCCCATGAATTATAAGTAAAATTAGAGGTAAATATTAAGACAAAGAAACTTATGTTCTAAAATAGTCAATCCATTTATAATAAAAAATTTGTGAACTGGAAATTTATCTCTTAAACTGAATAATTTCAAGACACAATTTATTAGCAAATAAATAATCTACTATCATTTAAATAAGATTACACATAATTCTCATTAATCCTTTATTGGCTAAATATGATTTATAAATGTAACTATGAAAATAACTTCCTAGAAAGTTTTTAGACTATACGGAATAAAATATATACCTATAATTGTACCTTATTTATTTAAGGAACTATCAACAAGTTATCCACAAGGTAAAATCTAAAGGTATTTAAGTTATTACAGTCAGTATCTATTCTATCTATCCTATCACTATAATTATTCTATCACTATCATGTGTTACTGGCAAAAACACATAATAAAACTAACATTTATAATAAGTAACTACAAGTACATCTGAGGAAAGAATTACATAATTATTAGCCCCTGTTAATTTTCAATACTTAACAAGTACATTATAATAGCAGAAACAAATTAGTCAACTGGTAATATATATATATATATAAAGCGTTCATGACACATAAATGGACCTACAGTAATAGCTAGTGTTGCAGAAGCTAATAATGCTTTAAGCAAAATTGGAAAAACACGAATACCATGCAGTTTTACTGAACTCACCTGACAGAGGTGTAAAACCATTCTCTAGGAGCAGAGATGCATGCACAAAAGTAAGAATATGATTGCAAGTAACAGACTTTAACAAAATAAAAATATAACACTAAACTTCAAAAATGACAAAAAATGGACAACATGATGGCATTATTAAGGTGAAAATACTTGATGTGTTTTACCTCTCTCTTTGCCAACAGTACATTAGGAACAATGTGTGGCAGGCAGCGTCCCAGCATTAACATAACACTTTTTTCACTGTCTGCAATCCGAGACACCTACAAAACCAAATAATTAAAAAATGTTGACAGTGGAAGAATTCTGTGCAAAGGGCTGCGGTTGTGGTTCAATGGTAAAACGCTTGCCTCACATGTATGCGGCACTGGGTTCAATCCTCACCACTACATAAAAATAAATAAATAAACTAAAGTTATGGTGTCCATCTCCAACTAAAAGTAATAATAATAATAGAAAAAAGAGTAGGTTAAAAATGATTTGGATCCTGCCACCTTTGTTCTGAACACACATTCCAACATTATAACTTAGAGTAGTAAAGACCACAACAACACTGACTCCAAATGGCATTAACATTTTTTGGGCCAGAGATGAATTAAAGGGGGCACATTGGATAGAAGGAATAACTTTATTTATTTTACAGTGCTAGAAGGAAGAGCTTTTTTTTCTTCTTTTTGTTCGTGGTGCTGGGGATTGAACCTAGGGCCTTGTGCATGTAAGGCAAGCACTCTATCAACTGAGCTACATCCCTAGCCCAAGGAAGAGCTTTTAATGTTCTATAGCACGATAGGATCAGTATGGTGGACAAAAATTAACTGAATATTTCAAATAGCTATGATTTTGCATGTTCCAATACAAATAAATATAAATGTCTGAAATGAGAGACATATCAACTACACTAATCTTATCACTACCCGGTATTAATGTACTGAAATGTCACAACATACTCCATAAATATGTGTAATTACTATGTGCCAATTAAAAATAAAAAATGTTTAAAAGATAAAATAAAATAGTAGTAAAAAAATAAGGGTGAAGCCAGGGAGGCATATCAGGCTTTAATTCTGGGAACAAGTAGGGATTGCATAGGTTTGGGGTTGTTTATGTTTTTATCCCTGAAATATACGACTGCAATCACTATCCAGGAAGTTTGTACAATAAAGCTGCATATAAAAGGTGGCCCAAGGAAGCTGATATAATCTTTTTAAAAACATTATTTTTTAGTTGTAGTTGGACAATACCTTTATTTTTTTTATTTATTTTTATGTGGTGCTGAGGATTGAACCCATCGCCTCCTACATGTTAGGTAAGCATTCTACCACTGAGCCACAATCCCAGCCCAAGGAAGCGGACATAATCTTATAATGAAGATTTCCAGAGTGCAACCAAACCATCCTCTAGCTGTTTGATATTCCCAGAGATAATCTAAGATACAGCCCATGAAAGGACAAGTGGAATCAACTAAAAAACAGCTAGAAAAGAAGTGAAAACATAGATGGGGAACAGGGGGGAAAGCTCTCAAAATGAGTCTACAACAATTATAAGAGAAAAACAGTTATGATAGTTAACAAACTCAGCTATCAAAAACAATCATCTTGAATGAAAATAACCGCTATCTAAAAATGCCTGAAACATAAAACAGTATACACCTAAGTTAGTTTTCTGAATTGTGCCCAAAAGATGCTATCATTAGAATACCATTTTAAAAACAGAGACAAGAGATTACTTTAATATTAATAAACATAATCATCTGGGCTGGGGCTGGGGATCAGCAGGAGAGCGCTCGTTTAGCACGTGCAAGGCTCTGGGTTTGATCCTCAGCACCACATAAAAATAAATAAATAAAATAAAGATATTGTGTCAACTACTACTAAAAAATACTTAAAAAAAATCATTCAAAAGCAGAAATAATCAACTAATTTCCTTATAAGTTTAAAATTTAAGGTACTATTTATTAATAACAGACTTTCATTTGAACTACAATGTTATCATATATGCTTTTATATGAGACATGAAGAAGAAAATAGTAGAATACTTTAAGGAAGTTAATAAGAATATCTGGTGTCAATTACCTCTGATCCTAAACGACTATCTGCTGACATTCGACAAAAAGAAAGTAGTGCTTGGTGGAAAGCAGGAGACAATTTCCTAGAAGAAAACAATGGATGAAAAGGAGACAATACCAAAGAATTATCACTGACATTTAAGGCAAAAGTAGTGCATATTACTATTTCTGCATTATTTCTAACTTATAAACGTTAACCAAATTTCTGAACCATCAGTTACTTAGAGAACACTTCACTGAAGAAAAATACAGGGGGAAAAACACAAACCAATGATCCTGAAGTAGCTTGATGTTATGTGAATGAACAAATGGCCCTTAAGTTATTGGATCAAATCTGAAATAGTACAGTGGCAATGACTATAGAAAATATTTGCAAATTCTAAAATGAGGACTTTTCTCACCTCCAATTCTCCATGGTTCCAAAAAGATTAAAGAAGGTAAAGTAGATACAAAGTTTGACAGTATATTGCTAAGAGCAACTGAAGTTGTACTAATATGTATAACAATAACAAACTTTCATGTTAGAGACCCACATGTGGAGCTGTGGGATTGAACAAAGTGGCAAAATTTAAAGATAAACCAATGTTTATAATACATTTTAGAGGAAAAAGTCTTTTAGTAATAGAAAATATTAACCTATTTATATTTAATACAGAAGGTTAGACCCATTTACAGTTCTAACACAACACTGATCTCTATTATAGTGCATTCAAAAAATTATGATTAAGTTATACATTCTGTGCTCAACTTTATAAAGAAAAGGCTAACACCAAAACTTATATAATAATGCTTATTTAATATATGTCAAAGTGGTACCCAGTAATCTCTATGATTGCAGAGTTCAAGTGGTGTGCCAATATTTGAGTCTTTTGTTCTTTTATGTTCCTCCTATATTTTATCAAAGAAAGGAGCCATAATCTATCCACTTGCTTAAGCCAGAAAACACATATCAGCTTCCAATTAACTTCCAATTATCTTGCAAATCTACCAAAAATCTCTCAATCCTCATTCTCAAAGCTCTAACAGGTCTTACTCATTTCTTATTTGGATTCTTCCAATATATACACCTTATATTAGTCTCCTCTCTTTCAGTCTTGCTACCTTCTAATTATCTTTACCCTGCAGGATGCTTTCAATTATTCCTTTCATTTATATTTATTGGCCAAACCTATTTTTCAAAAAGCACACTGCTTTCTTTGTACAAAGTAATCTTTCTTAATGGAACACTCATCTCTTTTCCTGTAACTTAAGTCTTTCAGTCCCAGGTTAGATGACACTTTGATGATACATGAAATCTTTCCTGCTTTGATAACAAGGTTAGGGGACTTGATTGTGTGTTTTTCAAAGCAACAATTATATACCACTTTTGATACTTTAATGTAATTGCTGGATTGTCTCTCTCATACTATAAATTTGTAACTGAAGGAATTCCTATATGTCTTGCTTACTACTGCAATCCTTTTAACACTGAGGGGAACACAGTAAAAACTAAAAGAAATTCAGTTGAACGAATTTAATCTATCTCCTTTGGATTGTTTTGGAATAAAAAAATAAATAAATACAGTAGTTCTTCTAAAAACTAAAGAACTTATAATGCTATTACAATTGAGTATTACAAAAGATTTTTAAAATATCTTTTCCATATTGGAACTTTGAAAAAATACATTTTGAGGACTGTACAACATCTATTTCATCTCATTAACCCCATAATTACCTAAAGAAAAAAAATTAATAGGTATAAAAAAAATCCAATATTTCCCACTAATAAAAAGGACTTTTGAACCTAAAGCAAATTTAGTAATGCCTTGCTATTGCATCCTAGTAGTAGGTACAATATTTCTCTATTTAATAGGAGGAAGAGGTTTGTGGATAAAAATACACCACATTATATTTATAAGGATTAAAAGAGTCAGTATACATAAAGCACTATGAACTAAATTATATGCCCAAAACATATAAATACAGCCTAGTGAATATTCCTATCTTAAAATATTTTTTCAAATTATATCCTAAGAGATTTCAAAATTATATTTTGCCTTCTCAAGTAGATCATGAAAAACAGGGACCATGTTTTTTTCTTTGAGTTCAAGCACTGTAACTCCCCAAAATTAAATAAAGAGATTAAGAGAACATTTATAATACAATATCAGCAATAGAAGTAGATATAGGAAAATGACTGGGAGCAAAGATTATTCCCTTTTTAGTACATGAGCAACTGTGCAGCACTAAAACCTTCAGAATTTGATACTGACTGAACAAAGAAAAGGTAAAACGCACTGGCTAAGTGTATACAGCATAGTAACATACATATTATTTATGCACTTCAAAACCTAGCCCCTTTATTTATTATTTATTTCTCCTTGGTGTCATAAACTTTGCTATATGCCATGTTCCTGTAAAATGTAAAGAAATTCACACATTTGATCTGCAAATAAGAAAAATGAGTACAAATAATAACTGAAGTTCTTCCAGTTCAATAAAATAAAAGGTACATTTCAAAATAAAGGATGCATACTAACCTGTTGGGTTTATCAAAATGAACTGTGGTTTTACTTGCTGGAGAAGAAGATGGCATTCCTTCCCTTTCTATCCTGGGGAAAGAATCTGAAGAATTCTCTTTAAGAATAATGGAATCAGTTTTATCTGTTATTGAAGGATGGATATCCTTATTTTTTCCCTTCTCTAAATTATTTACAACTTGACTTTGTCCACTGTCTTCAGAGTCTTTGTGGGGAGATGGATCTAAGGAAGGTTGAATAGATTCAAAAACTGCTGGGATACCAAAGTGTTCATTTTTGAGGCAGTCCATTTCACTGCAGAACAAAAGAGAAATTACCATAGAACAACTTGAAAACTTTGTCAATAGCATAAACTCCATAATGGGTTCAATGCTTTAAAAATGTAAAATTAACAGCAAATGGTTTGGCAAATAATAATCTTTTGCGATACAATATTCACAAATGTTTCATTTACATAAAGGCACAGCTATAAACTCTTGAACATGAGTCATAAAAATGGCCTTATATACTTAGCTTTTGATTGGCACTTACTTTTCCTTTATTCATGTGCAAAGTGGGAGACATTAGATTATTATAAGATTATTATGGTATAAGAACAAAATAAAATAATGGGAAAAATGTACAACACTAATGTGGAAGAGTTGTCTTATCAATCCTGACACAACACGGGAGATCAAAATACCTTATTTCTTAGTTTAAAGACGTAAGCAATTATAATACCACCACAGTGATTTAAGAACTTTTTTGGGGGAGTAAAGGATTTTTAATTTTACATATATAAATCCAATATAATTCTTTGAGAATTACTAAAACATGAAAAATTATGCTTCACAATTGAAAAGTTGTTTCATATATGTATATAATCTACCACTGTCTTTACAAAGTTCAAAGAGAATTTTCACAAATAATGACTAAGTACTAACCTTTCAAGTCTTCTGATTTGTTCCATCAATGACCATTTCTCACTATTTAATAAACTAATTTTATCTTCTAATTTCTGTATTAGCAAAGAGTTCTAAAATCAAAAAAGGAGAAAAAGTAACTCAATATCTCATCATATGTTTTTACACAGTTTAAGTATTTTTTATGAACTTGAGTTCTTACCTCTACAGGTTGAGGCGTTTCAAGGGATGGAGGAAGACTGCCCAAAACTGGTGTAAGAGCCTCTAATTCATCTTCTTCTACTCCACTGGCAACATCCACAAGATCTTTACCAGTCACTTGATGATTTCCAAAATCTCGGTAAAGCTGTAGTAAGTCTGGAGGTTTTGGAATGTTTAATCCTACATCATCCCATAATTCAAAATCCTAAAAAGTAATAACATAAAAAAATCGTAGAGACAATTTTTATCTGGCATTTTATTATTGTTATTATTTTAGTTGTAGGTGGACACAATACCTTTATTTTATTTTTATGTGGTGCTGAGGATTGAATCTAGTGTCCCACAAATGCCAAGGGAACACTCTATCTCTGAGCCACAACCTCAGCTCCTTATCTGGCATTTTTTTAAAATATTTTTTTAGTTGTAGATGGACATAATATTTTTATTTATTTTTATGTAGTGCTGAGCATTGAACCCAGTGCCTCAGATATGTAAGGCAAGAGTGCTCTACCACTGAGCAACAACCCCAGCCCTATCTTGCATTTTTAAAATTACTGTCGATAACATCTGAAAAACAAAATATAACCATAAGTTTGCTGTAATGTCAAAATATGTTCCAAGTGATAAGAATTTTCATATTATTCATAAGTTTTCTGACATTCTAGGTAAGTAGGTTTAATTGTCTTAAATGTAAACTCTAACAGCTTAAAAAACGTGCTCAAATAACAGCATGAAGTCATTCAACATTTTTAGATTAAGAAAGTCATAGTTCATAAATTGTACCTAATGTTGCACATTACAAATAAACTCAATGATAGCACTGTTTTCTTCTTTCATTATCCAATCTATATATGATTAGTATAAACTCAAGTGGATAAATAGCTAATTTAATCTGCTTGTCTTTTTGCTGCAGCTCTTTTAATCTAACGTATGTTATCAAAAAAAATGCTTCTGGCAATTTTCAAAATCCAAATATCTGCTTTTTGATTTGCTGCATTTTGAAACATTCTTTTATTCAATCTAACACAACTTTATTAAAACTAAAAAAGGCATAGCATTTCAACTTCTATGGGCAAATATTTTTAGAAGAGCTTTAGAAGTTCTTGAGTAATCAACAATCAATATACTTTCTTACAAACCCATCTCTCCCTAATACATTAGAAAAGGCTTATTTGAATAATTAGACTGCTATTATTAAGGATTAATTTGACATGAATATGCATAGTCAGAGTGGGAGCTTTGGAGAAAACCAAACCCACATATGAAATTTCTGTTAGTTACCACACATTGTTGTTATAAATTAATTCGAGGCTTACATGAGTAATCTGTAAAATGGATATATTACTTATTAGCTCTTAGGATAAATGCAATAATTTTAAAAGATTTACTATCGTGCTTGGCCTACAACAAGAATTAAACAAATTTTAACTTGTAAAAAATATTAAATGATTATTACATGTATTATTCAAATGTCCTTTTATTTATTAACCCAAAATTTATTATATATCTAAATTGTGCTTAGAACCAGCAACCGTAAGACTTTCTAACTGTTCTACATCTTTGTCAAGACTTGTACAATCTTAGACAGTCTAAGAAATGTATTGTGGTATCTCAATGTAATTTAATTTGCATATCTCTAATGAATAAAGGGGTAGAGTATCTTTTTGCATGCACTTATTTGCCATGACAATATCTTCTTATATCTTCTTTGGTGACGTACCTGCATAAATCTCTTTTAAAAATTGGGTTAACTTCTTATTATTGAGGTTAGAGCACTGTAATAAATTCGTTTGAGATATACTACTTATAAATATTGTTACACTAAAAATATTTTTACCGGGGCTGGGGTTGTGGTTCAGTGGTAGAGTACTCGCCTAACATGCATAAGGCACTACGTTCAATCGATCCTCAGCATCACATAAAAATAAAATAAAGATAACTGTGTCCACCTAAAGCTAAAAAATGAATATAAACAGATTTTTTTTTTACATACACTGATTTGTCTTTTTGTTTACTTGTGAATGATTTCCAAAGAGCAAAAGCTATTAATTTGTATAACAGCATATCTGATGGAGAACAAACATGTAGTCAGATCTAAGGAATGTTTGCCTACCTTTCAAAATTGCAATGATTTTCTCCCTGTTTTCCTCTAGAAGCCTCACAGCTTTTTAGGATCTACACTAAAGTCTACGACTCATTTTGAGCTGATTTTTTTGTATATGTTATGGAATATGGTTTGGTTTTCATTTTGAAGAACATATGGATATCAAATTGTTTTAGGATCATTTGAAAATGCTATTCTTTTTTAAATTTATTTCATTTTTTTATCTTTATTTCAATTTTTTTTTTTTAAATGTGGTGCTGAGGATGGAATCTAATGCCTCACATGTACTAGGCGAGCACTCTACCACTGAGCCACAACCCCAAGGCCAAAATGCTATTCTTTATGTATGGAATTTAGTTTGCATTTTGTGGGGGATCAAAGAACCTTCCATATGTGAGTCTATCTCTGGACTCCATTCTGTTTCATTTATTAACTTGTCTGTTTAAAAATGATACTGTCTTGTTTTGTAGAATTTTTTAAGACTTGACATCAGGTAGCTTTAGTTTCAGTGCTACAACTCTGTTCTTTATTAAAGTTGTTTTGGCTATACAAGTTCCTTACCTTTTCATAGGAATGAAAAATGCGAGGAACATACAGATTAGAATTGCATTAAAAATACAAATCAAAATTAACAGACAACATTGAGCACAATGTTAACTATCAATGAGAACAATATATCTAATCATTTAAGTATTCTTTAATTTCTCTCAACAAATTTGTTTATAGTGTCTGGGCCTTCATCAGAAGTTTAAACCTATAATCTTGCTACTTGTTATATGTGTCCTAAATATTCTTTGTTTTTCTTTTCCCCTTTCTGCATTTGTTTTAGCCTCTTAGTCTTTCCCACAGTCAAAATTTTTCTTGTTCTTTGGTTAGTCATCATTTATAAACACAATTCACTTAAACTATAACCATAGTAAAGTAAGCATTTATGTTAGCAAAATACCAGTTCAATATCTTTTACATAGTATATGTTCAGTAAAGCTACCATTTAAAAAGTAACTAGATATTTACAGCTTTCATGTAAGATGGTGGTCCCATAAGGATATATCACTTAACAATGTTATAACCATTTTAGTTTGTTTAAGTTTATTCTATAACGTCTGTACAATGATGAAACTGCCTAATGATGTGGTTCTCAGAAAACATCTATTTTCTATTAAGCAATGCATTACTGTAGTATATTTAAGTCTAGCCAAATACTTTGCAATAGCATTTCAATAGCTATCTCCCTTAAAGAGATGCACAAAGATCCATGTAAGATTTTATGAACCAATGAAATAAATTTAATTTAAAATGATGATCTCCTGGGGCTGAAGATATTGCTCAGAGGTATGGTCTTTGCCCAGCATGTACAGGTCCGGGGTTCAATCTCCATGCACAACAAAAAAATAAATAAAATATCATAAAAAAAAAAAAAAAACAACAAGAAATGATGGGCTCCTTATTTCTACCTAATGAACTCTCTGGAATTCAGCTTTTTAAGGTATATAATTCAAACAGATCCATTAATACTAAGTAGCCAAGATTTCCAGAGCTAAAAGACAACACTAAATTTAACCATCATTTCTTTACTTAGAAGATTTTATCAGGAAAATAAGAATGAACTTCTAAAATTGGTCCCCATTCAGAAGTACAGCTACTATTTTCACTTTCATTTGAAACACCATCTTAATTATTGTGTTACCTAACATTTAATTGTCATAATGCTACTGAAATTTTTACAGTTAAACTGAATTTCTTTTTTATTACTTTTTAGTCTAATTTGTTATCTATGATGAATTTATTTTCAATAAAAATATTTTTAGTTGTAGATGAACAGGAAACCTTTAATTAATTAATTAATTAATTAATTTTTATGTGGTACTAAGTCTTGAACTCAGTGACTCACACATGCTAGGCAGGCGCTCTACCACTGAGCTACAATCCCAACCCTAAACTGAATTTCTAAGTGTAAATTAATCTATATTACTGAGTAAACATTTTAAATTAAAAACAAACAGCACACTTTATGAGTACATGCAACTATGGATGGATTATAAATTACTCGGAAGTTGTAAAAAGCTATCTGGAAAGAACAAAAAGTATGTAGAAGCCACAGGAAAACAAAATACTCTGTAAACCAATGGAATACAAAACTAAGAAGGTTAGGGATTGTGGTTTTTGCTAACCAGTAGAATGGTACTAGAATTTACTACAGGTATAGTAACTTAAACAAACAAAAAAACAGATAAAAGAGAAAGTAAACTAAGTCAAAAAAGGAAACAAATTACTTTAAAATAAAGTGACTTTACCTGATCATCATTTTCATCTGAAAAAGTTATTGATGTAAGCTTATAGTTATTCTTCAATAAAAATTCATTGACTAAGAAGTTTAGAGCTCTCTTTTCAAGAGGTTTGATTGGCTCCTGGAAACAAAATAAAAGACAGATGTAAACTGCAAGTTTAGCTCCTCAATACTTGTACTACCATTTTATGTGGAAGATATATTTAGATCTGTCATTCACCCACCTGAATTTCAGGACTCGATTTGTAATTTTTTCGTTCCTGTAAAGGAACTTCATGTTCTGGTGGAAAAAAATATAAATAATGTTTTACTATTTAATATTTTAAAATATCCCAGCTACTTCTACATTGTCAAAGTAGAAAAAGTCTCAAAAAAGTTTTATGTACACCACCTGCAGCCTTTGTCAGGTTGGCTCGGAGGGCCTGAATGGTCTCCTTGGCTTTCCGTAGTTCAAACTCCAGGACTGGACAGGGATTTGGAATAAACACACACAGGCATCCAACCAAGAAAAGGGAAACAAAAATAAAAAAATAAAAAGCAAAGATGGGTATGAAAAAAAATACAATTTGTATTGAAAACAGAAAGCATGCAATCTTTATGAAACTTGTGAACGCATGCAGCAGAGTTGATTTGCAAGCAAACTGGTGAATGTTTTCCATAGTTTTTGTAGAATTCAGGGGGCTATTATCAAATCAAATGTTCTAGCTGTCTGACAAGGAATATCTCTATGAAAAATCTATGGCATACTTTCATTTAGTTAAATAAAAATATCAGCAATCTGGGTACTTCTGTTTCACTCAGTCTAGGAGAGAAAATATAATGACATGTTTTTTGGGTGATGCAATTTTAGGAGAAAAGGTAAAAAATAGATTAGTTCAAGCAAATATCCAAGATAAAAAATAGATAAATTCAAGCAAATATCCATTTAAAAAAATTTTTAAAGTTATTTTTAAACACATTGTCTAGAACAATGTTATAAATCAACATACAGAAACATTACTGAATAGAGATCCCTTTATTAAGATGTTGAAAGAATATAGCTTAAATATTTAACAAACGTTGGAATGCCTATGAATTTTTCTACAAACAAGCATGTTTTCTAAAAACAAGCATAGATATGTTACGCACATATCCTTAAAAAAAGTTCTAAAGGTTTTATTTTAGTTTTCATTTAAAGCCAAAAAATAAATGGTTTTTCTTTTAATATCTATTGAAAATAATTCTAAAACAAATTACTAAGTACACTTCAATCATTTTTAAAATGATTGTATATACTATTACTTAGTATCAAGTAAACAGAATCTTTGAAATTTAATAGTAAACAAATCTGTTCATGTTATGAAAGATTATTGAAACTCAAAGATTTCTCCTATAATAAATATGAATACTAGGGAAGCTTTTTAATAAACTCTTTAAAATGCTTCATCATAAAATTAAATTGTCTTAAATGAAAAATTTTCTTAAAATTGATGAATACTGTGTTGAAAAAGCAACTTAGACTTGAAAAAAGGACATTTCTGTTAAGTAAAGCTCTGAGAAATTTAAGCGATCTTTGATACAAATGTGTGTTAAAACCATAGTGGTTAATAGCCCTGCATATAAATTAGGAAATTTAAGGTTTTATCTTAAAGATTCATTTTTTTCCTGATTGACCATAGAAAAAAGATGTCATATCAGAAAATATAAGAGAAAATAAAGGTATAAAAATATATGGAAAAATTAGGATTCACTCAGTTTGCATATGTTCAATAAAAACTTAAAATGTTGTTCAATCACATCTAGTACATAATGGCCAATTATTTTGATGCACAGAATTTAACTGCAGCAACATGGAAGCAAAACTAAAAATCAGATGACACTGTATGTTACTATATGTTTTTCGGTAGTCAGCAATGCTGATCTGCAAAGATTTCTGTGCAACAAAGTGAAAACATTTTCTCTAAATCCAATTTTGCAAACTCTAAGCACATGTGTTACAGTGAGACTATACACATTACAGAATGGGTTTATGTAGAATATTGGTTTACCTTTTTTTAATTTCAAAATTCTAAGTAATCGATTTTGATTTAAAAATATCTAGCTTGTACCTTAGAAGTATAAACATTATGCTTTCAATATCACTTAAAATTTACTAAGACATAATACAGAACAATTGCAGATCAGAAATGCCCTACACCAGAATGATAGAAATGTGGGGGAAAAAAAGGGGAAGGGAGGGTGGTTGGTTAAAACACAAACTACGAAAAACTCAAAATTGGATTGGTGAAAGTTTAGGTGACCAAGAGCAAAACACTGAATGATAAAGGCACAGAAAGCCAGAAAAACCCATGTCAGACGGCAAGAATTTATATTTTTAGCACCTCTTGATATATATATATATATATCATATATGATTGCCAAATGTCATCAGAAATTACCAATACTTTGAAAAGACAGTGACTATCAATATGAATTCACTCTGCTGCATGTTTCTTAGTATACAATATTGATTTTAAAACACAAATGCATATCTTTGAGGCTATAGCACATCTATAAGGGATATAATCAGGAAATTGCAGTTATATGAGAATTTCTCAAGAAAGGCTCTTTATGGCAATGTTATACTTATATGAGTATGTCTCCTCTTTATTAAATCATTGGATTTCAGCTCAAAATAACTGCAAATATTCAGGTATATATTAATAATTCATACTATAATTTGTCAAAATAATCAATGATTTAGTCTGGAAAGCAACTCTAAATTATAGTTGAAATATTTCTCAGCCTGTGCTGGATATTACAAGGATATTAGAGGTACTTGAGTACTTAAAGGTCGCTCTTTCATGACTTAGGAGATATACAACTATGTGAAAACATCAAAGGTGAAGTGCTAAAGATCAAAACGGAAATAATAATCCTTTGAGGCCCCAATCAATTTATCACTAATATTATCTTGAAATACTCACTAAACTTAATTCTTTTTGGCATGAAACTCAAAATATTATCTTGGAAGACCTTTTCTGTAACACTGGTCTAAGTATTTTTTCATTCTCATTCCAGCTCACCACTGAAGAACAATTCAAATTAATAGATTTGCATTAGGACTTTGCCATCTCATAGTAAATATACAACTGTTTTCTTCCAAGTTGGATTATCTGGATTTCTTTTTCTTAATATAAGGTGATTGAAAATAATACTTCTGAATCTTTAACACTTATTTAAGTACACTAACAATAGTCCCATTAAAAGAAAAATTCTCTCCAATTTTCTTAATATGCTAGAATAAAAATCCGATTCTTTGTGTTTTTTTTTGGCAGTGGAGAATAGGTCCTGGGGTTAAATCCAGGGGCACTTAACCACTGAGCTACATCTCCAGCCCTTTTTCATATTTTATTTAGAGAGAGGGTCTCGATGAGTTGCTTAGGCCTTGCTAACTTGCTGAGGCTGGCTTTGAACTCACGATCCTCCTGCCTCAGCTTCCTAAGCCACTGGAATCACAGGCGTGTGCAAATGTGTGCAGCCTCTATTTTAAAAATAATACAAAAATATTAACACAGTACAATCTCTACCCTCTACTGAGTTTAGAAAATTCTCATGCCCACTGTGGATTTAAGAAACATACCATTAGATATGACTTAGTGAATGATAAGTAAATGAATTAAAGCATGGTGTAATCTCCATAATTTGTAAACATCCCCTTTTCTATAGGTATCTTAGTGGGCAAAAGGCATCCTTTATCCTGTAACCTTTAAAGAAAAAACTTCTCCTGTTGTTTACATTTCTGTTCCTCTTCACTCATTTCAAAGTTGGTGTTTCTCAGTGTGTCATCCTTAGCCCCTTTCTCTTCATATTCTACCTAGTCACTGAGATGATAATTCTGTGGTTTTAACTATCACAATTCCTTTGATGACTCAGAAATCCTTAAATTCTCTTCCTATGATATAATCTTACCTACTTATCTTCTGGACATGGCCGCCTGAGAGTCTTCTAAGTTTTGAATTTGATCCTAATTAAATGAATTTTATCATCTTCTTTTCGAATCTGATTTTCCTCCTGCTGTCTAACTCCCTTAATGGCACCACTATCTACCCAGCTGGCCAAACGGGAAGCCTAGAGGTTACTTATACTTATCCCTCACTCTTACTCTTATCCTATCAATTAAATGTCCATACCATATTGATTTTTAACCCTTTAATCACTCTCTAAATATACATTAATCTGTTCCCATAATTGTTATATAGTTAAGATCTTTATGACTTGTCATATAAATTACTATAATAACCTATAATCATTTTAAAAGTGCTGAAAATTTCTGCAAAAAACTATGAATTTCTAAACATATATATGAAATTCTCTGATTTTATTCTTCTGTTTTTGTTCTTCCTCTATGAAACTTACATCATCATAAAATACATTTTAGGAAATGTTAAAAAAAAGAAATCCAAATCCACAAAAATTTATGACTATATAATTTTTAGTTTAAATATAACCACCTACAACAATGATGTATTTTTTGAGTCTATCTTATTAATTTCATGGTAACATATGAAGATAAGTCCATTTTGAAAATGCTACCTATCTTCTTTTCAGCCTTGTTGAAGCACCTATTCTATTTTAAATGATATAAAATAATGAGATTTATATAATATTTTAAAATAAGAAAATCAAATCATATTACTGATAGGAAGGAAATGATATATGTGCAACAGGGGGCTTTTTCCCTCCTAATCCTGAGAAAGCTGGATATGAATGCTGCCAAGCTACTTCCAAAAGAATGAGACCACTACTGATGCCTCCTCTATGAATTTGATCCTAGCAAGAGAAAGGGGCAGAATATTCTATAGGCAAAAATCTGAATGCCATTTTAGAATGCCTGGTAGAACTTGTAAACATAATGAAGGCCACATATGTTTGTGTTGACAGCAGGTCCTAAGACAGTATAATACCTAGAAAATAAACTTATTCCACAAATATTTGTGAGTGGACATTCCAATGTTTGATGCTATTATGTGATAAATCATATAAATTAGAAAACATAGTTTATTTATTTTTTTGGTGGTATTGGGGATTGAACCTGAGTGTGTCCCACCACTGAACTACTTGCCTACTCCTTTATATTATTTTTATTTTGAGAAGATCTTTTCTAAATGGCCCAGGTTGACTTTAAACTTGCAATTCTCATATTTCAGCCAACCGAGTAGCTGGTATTACAGGTGTGCACCATCATACCTGGCTAGAAAGGATAGTTTTTATTTCTCTAGATCCTAGAAGAGTTGAGGTACAACAAACTAGAGAAGTTATCTAGTAACAGGTAGAGATATGAGAACAAAGTCAGGGACTCTGATGCTAAGTGAAATATATATATTTTTAATTTGTTCTTTTTAGTTATACATAACAGTAGGATATATTCTGACATACATACATGGAGTATAACTTCCCATTCTTGTGGTAGTACATGATGTGAAGTTACACTGGTCGTGCATTCATTTTTGAACATTGTAAAGTTATATGTAATTCATTCTACTGTCTTTCCCATTCCCCTGTCCAATCTAGTGAATCTCCACTCCCCACACCCCATTGTGAATCAGCACCCACATAACAGAGAGAGCATTTGGCCTTTGGTTTATTGGGGATTGGCTTATTTCACTTAGCATGATAGTCTCCAGTTCTGTCCATTTACTGGCAAATGCCTTCATTTCATTCTTCTGTATGGCTGAGTAATATTCCATTGTGTATATGTACCACATTTTCTTCATCCATCCATCTATTGAAGGGTACCTAGGTTGTTTTCATAGCTTAGCTATTGGGAATTGAGCTGCTATGCACATTGAAATGGCAACATCACTATAGTATGCTCATTTTAAGTCCTTAGGATATATATACAGAGGAGTGGGATAGCTGAGTCAAATGGTGGTTTCATTCTAGTTTTCTGAGGAATCTCCATACTGCTTTCCAGAGTGATTGCACCAATATGCAGTCCCACCAAATATGTATAAATGTACATTTTCCCCCACATCCTTGCCAACACTAAATGAAATCTTATGAACTCAAACAGGAATACTGGTGGTTCTAAAAGCAATCAGATCCTTGTTGCTGTTTCCAAAACACTGAATACATTTTTATTACAGACACAGACATATTTCAGAACACATTTCTCTAGGGTAGAAACTTAATCTCTTTTGTACTTCCACACTGAGGGTCTAACATTGTGATGAACATAGCAGATGCTCAAATTACAAAAAAACAATTTAAATAATGGCAATCCTGATACTTAGAACGTGGATCTCTCTTGATACTTCTAAGAAAACTTAAGGCTTTTACTTAAAAATCAATTAAATTAAGCTCATTTTGGTTTGATTTCTTCACTACTTAAATCACTTTTATGTGAAAATGTATACTTCCATATTTGTTATGGTTTTGATATTAGGTGTCCCCCAAGAGCTCATGTGTGAGACAATGCAAGAAGATTTAAAGGAGAAATGATTGGGTTATTAGAATATTAACCCAATTAGTGAATTTAGGGGAATGGTAATAAAAATGATGCTAAAAACAAATGTAGTATCTATTTCATAAATATATTTTTTAAATTTTTATTTTTTAGTTGTAGTTGGACACAATACCTTTATTTCACTTATTTATTTTTATGTTGTGCTGAGAATCGAACCCAGGGTCCTGCACGTGCGAGGCGAGCGCTCTACCATTGAGTCACAACCCCAGACCCTATTTCATAAATACTGACAAGTAATTTAAAGATTGGAAAAGAGCTTATATTTGTCTGGGAGGACCATGGGCTCATTATCTGTATTATCTATAACCTCCATTTACACAAGACTGGTACAGAAATGTAATAAAACTTTCTTTATTCTTAGTGAGGTAAGCCTTTGATCCAATGACAGATGACAAGTATCTTTTCTGAATTATTGTCTTTTCATAATTTTTAAATTACTACCAATGGTTAGCAGATTCAAAATCTTTTGGAAAGTGGTAACTGTGATTAATTGAAATTGTTGTGAAGTCTCACCCACATACAAATACATTTTATTCAATAAGAGGCTATAGTAGAAGACCATTAAAAGATTGAAAGCTATTCTCTTGGGATAATATATGTTCTTTCTCCTTTTTCTACTGAAGATGAAAGCATTTATTTTAAAACAAGCACAATGTAATAATTAAAAGTTACTTTATCTCTCCAAACTTAGAGATATATTTTTTAGATAAAAATGTAAGGTCTATAATGATGATTTAGGATAACTATTTAAATAAATGATAACAGTGCACCAAGAAAAAAAATGTAAGGTCTAAACTATCACATATTTAATAAATTTCACTGTTGGTTATGTAAGTCTCTAGGGAATCCAGATCTACTACTTCTTTGTTCACTGTCTAGCATTTGGATGAGTGGGCATGGGGGAAAGGACAAAGAGAGGGTTGGTGGTTACTAGAGAATGAAACTGATCAAACGGGGTTTTCATCTATGTGGGAATATGCCACAATGATGCCCATCATTCTACAAAACTGAGATGCACAAATTTTAAAAAAGGGAAAAAAAACTGAGTAGCTACCAAACAATCCTCATCTCTATCTTTAATAATACATATCCAAACAGTTATATTTGGCAACATTTATAAATCAGAAAGTGTCATGTATCAGTTTATTTCAAGTACACAAAGACCCTCAAAGGTCAAGGGTGCATTCTTAACATTTAATGTAGTTCTTGCAACCTAGTACAAAATTAGTGTCGTATCATATCAAAATATGTGCAGTTTAACATATATTAGGTTATCACAATAATGAAATATATTTGTTAACCATCAGAACTATATTTACTGGGTTTTATACCAAATTACAATTTGATAAGCGATTACAGGTGTGTGCTACCACACTTGGCTGAATGAGGTTTTTAACCTTCTTACTCAGAGTTCTGATAAAAACTTAGGCAAGGAATGAAAATGTACATACACCGTGAAATTTGGTTAGAGAAACTTTAATTTTCTTTTCTACTTACATTGCTGTGAATAGATTATCCCAAGGAATTTGTGATTATAAATTTAATCTAAACATTTTGCTTTTTCATCTATAATGCTTTTTTTCCTTTAATAAGAGGCATTAAATACCTACATAGTGAGAATAATGATGAGCCCCTTTAATTTCTCTCAATCAAAAAGGTAAGTTTTCAAATCTAAGTTGAGGAAAAGAACATAATTATGTGGCCAACTTCTGGGTAGGAGTTTTTTCCTAATAGTTAACAATATATACAGTAAAACAATTGGGATATATTTAGTCTAAATCAACTAAAATTTCACATATTTAATATATAACCTACAGCTAATACCTAATATGTAATTACATGTAACAATGCTACTTTACAAATGATACAATAGGATAAAATAATCCCAAAATTATTTAAGTAATTTCCAGTCGATTTGCTAATTTTTAGATATTACTGACGTATTCAGTTTGCTGTTTGGTTATGACTACCAATAGGTGATATTTATCACTAAACTGTAATTTGATATAGGGAAGTCACATTAAACTCTTCTAAGGATTTCCCCATTAATTAATAATGCTATTGTTTAGACTATTAAATCTTGTATCAGCTTTTGTTGAAAAACAAATATTTTTTCCCTAACTTATATTAAATAAATAAATATTATTCTCACTTATATTCTGAGTTATTCGAATATCTATTCAATATCTATTCTTGGGCAAGGAATGAAAAATTATATATAGAAATGTTATTTTTAATTAAGTCAAACCTAATCTTTTATGAAAGGAGATAGACTGTAGTATAGTCAATTGTGGACTCGTGTTGTTAGGCTATCTGAATTTGAATCCTAGCTCTCATATAATCCTTTGAGTGCCTCAGTTTTCTGGGGAGGAGACGATGAAGATAATTTTATTATTCAATGAGTTAATCAACATTTAGAGTATCCAAAATGGTGCTTGCGCCTTCTTTAGTACTCATTTTCATTCATAGTGACAATTTCAGGTAATATCATCTTTGGTAGGTTTTACCAAACTTATTCCAGTATATCAAATAAAAATTCAAGAGCTGGGCAAGAGAGGAATCCAAATTATGGTTATTTTCTGACCTTATATTTCCTTCACAGGTTCTATCTATCCATATGGCATCCCTCCTATTTCAGGAGTACCTACATTCCAGTGGAGCTCAAAATACCCAAGTGGTACCTGCCTGCTTTTCTCATGTTTTGCAGTGACAAAGTCTTATACAAACTACAATGCCTGCAACACAATCTAGAATGCCTTCAAGGGCAGGGAGCCTCAGCCTAGAGGCACCAGAAAGTACCACATATTTATACTTAAGGAGCTAGGCAAATTCATGGTGGACCCTCAGCAGATTCCACTGGGCTCATCTGGTCCTCTGAAGTACTTGCAAATATGGTGGTGATACTTAGAGGGCAGGGCTCTAGGGAGAGGAGTGAGCTATGGAAGGTAAGTAGACTGAGAAACAGATTAGAAAAATGCTGTCCTTGTTACTGATATAGATGGGGTCCTGGAGGAGCCTGCGAACCAATCATTAACCTCTATTTTCTGAATCACGGGAAAGTCAAAAGTTTCTAGAGATGTGTTATTATGGCTCAGGAGCACCCAGGGAATTCAAGATAAAATTTTACTCACCAATGAGACTGGAATCAGTTTTGAACAATCAATAGAATTACAGTGATACACATACCCAAATATAAACCTTGGTTTGGAGAATCAAAGTAATGAGGCAAAGGTTCAACTAACTTTGTATTACCCAGTGGCTGAGTTAAGTCTGTTAACACCGGTTTTAATAATAGTTGGTTGTAAGTTGCTGGCTACAGGCCAAATTCAGGTATGTATATCCAGAAACTCTTAGCACCCTGGTTGGGGTACTCCAAACTTACAATAAATTAGAATTTAATAACAATAAATTATTAGCACAATTTTATATAATAACTATGCATATTATATTAACATACCATATTGTTGAAGAAAGATAATTCTTCAAGCCATTTCATTATTTCTGCAAAGTCAAGAATTCAGTCTGTCTTCACAATCTTACCTGCCACTCTCTCATCTGTTTCCCTGTTACCATCATCTGAATATCTTGCAAAGTCTAAAGAATCCAGAGTACTGATGCTTCCAGCTCGATCTGTAATAAAGAGAAAAACAAAAGCATTAGATAACCAGTATCTTATTTAATTGTCAAAATAAGGTATTGGAATTCAAATACCAACAAATATTTCCAGTTAATAAAACCATGGAAACAAAAAAAGGTAAAAAGTTCAAACCAACTGAACTACTTCAAAATAACCAAGTTTCCCTGCCCAAATCTCTGGCCAATGCCTGAATAATGTACATACACTGCAAAGCAGCCTAGCTACAGAAAAAAGCAGAACAGAAATTTGAGTTTCCATCAGAGAGAAAGATTTTGCAGAGTTATTCTAAACAAGATAATTGTCTACTAAAAACCAAACAATATTCTGAAAAAATAGAATCTAGACTTCACAACCTACCAGACACATTGTCCATCATACTGTCCAAAATACTCAACATGCAAGAACTGATAAAATGTGATCTAGTGTCAAGAGAAAAACACCATCAACCAGGACTAACCCCAAGATAAACCAGATGCTGAAATCAGTAGACAAAAAAACTTTAAACCTAGCTATACATATAAATCTAAGTAAGGGAACATATTTAAACAATGAGTGGAAGGAGTGGAAATCTTAGAAAATACAGAATATAAAAAAATACCAATAGAAATTCTAGACCTGAAAAATTTCTGAAATTAAATTTTACTACAGAGTTCTAATAACAGAATGAAAAGGAGACAGGAAAGTGTCAATGACCTCAAAGATACATTAATTAAATCTGAAGGGTAGAGGAAAAAAAGATTGGAAAAATTTAACACAGACTCAGGGACCTGTGGGACAACATAAAAATGTCTAATATATGCAGGATTGGAATCAGCAACATGTGAGACAAGAGGTGGGAGAGTTATAGATTCAAGATCAGAGAACATCAAAGAGGATATGTAAAGAGAGCAGAAACTTAGGTATATATAAGCAAACTGCTCAAAACCAAAACTGAAGAAGAAATACTAAAAGCAAACAGAAAAAAAATACATTCATATAGAGGAACAATGATTTGAATAACTACTGATTTCGTATACAAAAACATCCAGATTGGAAAGGAAGAAGTAAACTATTTCTATTCACTGATGACATGATTTTGTATAAAGGAAATTCTAACAATTTTACTAAAAAACAAACCTAATAAATGAGTTTCTCAGGGTTACAGAACATAAGAACCAATAATAAAAATATTCCAGATGTTTATATGCTAAAGGAACAATTCAGAAGTAAAATTTAGAAATTATTTTTATTTCCAATAACACCAAAAAAGAAAAAAATTAAGAATAAATTTAACAAAAAAAGTGTAAAACTGTACAATGAAAGAGGCTGAAGCAGGATTGGAAGTTTGAAGCCAGCCTGGCCAATTTGGAAAAACTGTATCAAAGTGAAAAAATAAAAAAGGGCTGAGATGTAGCTTATTAGTAAATCACACCTGGGTTCCCTCCCCATCTCCTGCCCCCCTACAAAAAGCCAAAACCTTGTTGAAAGAAATTAAAAATGATCTAAATAAATGGAAACACACCCAAGATCATGGACCAGAATATCAGAGTCAGGATGATAATATTCCATAATTAATCTTTAAATTCAAAATGATTCCTACTAAAAACTCCATCTGGCTTTCTTTTTCTTGCAAATTTTGGGAACAATTCTAAAATTCCTATGGGAACAAAAGAGCCTCCTTCCCTCAACCTAGGCAAAAAAGAAAAAAAAAATCCATAAAATATATAAGAATGAAAGACTCATGCTTTTTTATTTTAAACTCAGTACAAAGCCAAAGTACTCAAGACAGCATTATACTAGCATAAGTTTAAATGCAATAAATCTAAGAATCCAAAAATAAACCCTTATATTTATGGTCAACTGATTTTTGACAAAGACACCAAGATAATTCAATGGGGTAAGAAGTTTTTCCAAGAGAAATGGAAATAGGTTCACGCAAAATCTGGTTTGCAAGTGTTTATTAACAGTCTTATTTTCTTTACAATGATCACAAAATACAAATAAACCAAATGTCCATCAATTAAAAAATGGATAAATGTGGTATAATCACAAAATGGAGTATTATACTGCTGTAAAACAGGAATGAAGTACTTTCACATCACACAACACAGGTGAACCTTGAAAACATGTGAAGTAGAAGAAGTCAAACATATAAAACCACATATTATATGCCCATTCAGATGAACCGTTCCCACAGTAAATTCACAGAAACACAAAGTATGTCACTAGCTATCAGGAGCTAGTGGTAGAAGAAAACTGGTAATAACTACTAATTTGATTTAGGATGATGAAAATGCTTTGAGAGAAGAGAGGGGTAACAGTCACACAATTTTGTAAATACACTTAAAAACTACCAAATCATACGTTTTTTAAAAAAATATTTATTTATTTATTTTTAGTTATAGGTGGACACAATATCTTTATTTTACTTTTATGTAGTGCTGAGGATCCAACCCAGAGCCTCATGCATGCTAGGCGAACGTTCTACCTCAGCGCCAAATCATACATCTTATAAAGTGAATTTAGCTGGGTGTGGTGGCACATACCTGTAATCCCAGCTATTCAGGAGGCTGAGGCAGGAGGATCACTTGTGTCAGGTTGGACAACATAGTGAGATCCTGATCTCAAATCAATTTAAAAAGGAGTAGGCATGCAGTTCATTGGTAAAGCGCTTGCCTTGCACTCATGAGGACTTGGCCCTGGATTGTATCCTCAGCACCGCAACTCCCAGACCAAGGAAAGTAAATTTGTGGTATATGAATTATCTCATTTAAAAGGTAAGACAAGGGCTGGGGATGTGACTCCGCAGAGCAATCACTCACCAAGAGTATGCTAGGCCATGGGTTCAATACCCAGTACTACAAAAAGCAGGAACAATAAAAAAGATTAGACAATAGAAGTGTTGGCAAGGAAGTGAAGAATCTAGAACAATTCTATCTAGCTGGTGAGGAAGCAATATGGCATGGCTACTTTGAAAAACAGTTTGGCAGTTCCTAAAAGCTAAACATAAAATGACCACATGACACAGAAATTCTATCTCCATCCAAGAAAAATGAAAATGTATGTTCACACAACATCTTGCACATGACTGTACAGAGGAGCATTATTCATAATGGCAAAAAAAGAGAAACAACTAAATCCAAATGTCTACCTATTCATAAATGGAGAAATAATAAGTGGTAAACATCTGTACAACATAATGTTGTTCACCAATAAACAGAAATAATGATATATGCTATAAAAATGAGTGAAACTTGAAAACATTAGTCTGAGTGAAAAATTCCAGTCACAAAGAAATACATATTGTATAATTTCTATCTATACAAAATGTATACAACAGGCAATTCTAAAGTGATAGGGAATAGATTAATGGTTTTCTTAGCTTGGGGATTGGGGGATGAATGTGGTATCTGCTAATGAGAAGAGATTTGTTTTGGTGATTATGAATATGCTTCCAAAATAATGTAATGATTACATAATTCTGTAAACTTACTAACACACAGTCAACTGTATTCTCTAAATGTGTGAATTATAAGATACACAACAAAAATACTAAGTTAAAAAAATGAAAGAATATCTTCAGAGTAGAGTAAGGAAAAAAATCCTATAAACCAAGAATCTATATCCAGTAAAATGGGCTGAACTACTCAGCAAATTAAAAATAAACAAAAAGCGCTATTGATAAATGCAACAACATAATGAAATCTCAAATGCTGTATGTTGAATAAAAAAACCTTAGAAGTATCTACAATATAATTTCATAAATGTTATGTTTTTTAGAACAGGCAATAGTAATTTATGGCAGAAAAAATGTCATAATAAAGGTTCTTATGGTGAAAGGCTGGAAAGGGTGAGAACTAATCAGGAAGGAGAAGAGGGACTATCAGGGGAGATGGTAATGTTGAGTATTTTGTAGGAGTATGGTGCATTCACTTGTCAAAATGCATAAAATGGTACACTTAAGAGTTACATACTTTACTATTTTAAAATTTTACCTGAAAAGAAAAAGACCAAATTTTTAAATAATGATTTCCAATTAATGACATATACACTAAAATGTTAAGGTGAAAATATACTGCTACATACAACTTAATATGAAAAAAAAACATAAAAAATATGATTGTCAATGAAGAGAAGGTTTAAATGTATAGAGAAGAGATAAAGCAAATAGAGTAAAAATTGTAGAACCTAGATGATAGATATATAAATATCAACTTCATTCAACTTTTCTGTATATTTTTTAACTTATAAATATCAGAAAAAATAACTTACATGAATGAAGGGGAGAAATCAGCTAACAGATCAGGATTCATAAAGTTCTAATGTTAGAGTAGCAACTACTTCTACTGTCTTAAATACAATTTTGTGTGCCACCCCAACTGATATTGAACCAAAGTAAGACTATGTTGTCACTAAAAGAAAAATAAATCTCACAATATAAACCTAGTGAGGAGTTTTACTTATAGACTTATTAAAATAGGTGAAAATGTAAACCATTATAAATACACTTGCCTGGTAAATAATTAATTTGACACATTATAAAACAAAGTTCCTGGGTCAAAATATATATAGGAGTTAAATTTCCAACTTTATGCCAGACATGGTGGCACATGCCTATAATCCTAGAGACTCAGGAGGCCGAAGCAGGAGAATCCAAATTAAAGACCAGTCTCAGCAACTTAGTGAGAACCTGTCTCAAAATAAAAAAGGGCTGGGGACTTAGCCAAGTAGTAAAGCACCACTGGGTTCAATATTTGGTACCAAAAAAAAAAAAAAAAAATTCAACTTAAACACTGTTCTCCAATGTTTTATATCATACCACAATTATATTTTCAATCCAATTAAAAAAACACATATTATAAATAATTATGAATATCAAAGAATATGTATACATGATAAATCATCCCAATCCCACTAGAACTAGGAATGTTAGATTAATTTTTTCCACTGAATTTCTAAATATTCAATTTTGACCCTTTTTTTCCATGTCTAAACATGTATTTTTTTAAACATTTATTTTTTAGTTGTAGGTAGACACATAATACTTTTATTTTATTTTAATGTGATGCTGAGGATCAAACTCGGTGCCTTATGCACACTAGGTGAGCGCTACTCCTTTGAGCCACAACCCCAGCGCTAAATATGTATGTTTTTGTAGGAATAGAATGAAATCACATACACGATTATCTTGTTTTTTTTTTAAATGAAGTTTGTACAGTGTAATTTTCCCATACCATTAAAACTATTGATACATATTACTAAACTGCTTTCCAACATAAGTATACATAGCAATTTGAATCCCCCTGTAGTATATAACTGTATTTGTCAATGCTTGGTATTATTTTTAAGTCTTCCATTAGTTGAACATAATGTAAAATTATATCTTGTTTAATAATGCATCTCTGATTCCTAATGAACTTGAACATTTGTTTTTTTTTTTTAATACACTGGTCATTACCTTTTATGGATATGTGAATGAATTTTCTAGTCACATCCTTGGTTCATGTATCTAACATTTTCCTGATATATGAGTTCATTTGGCTATCACTATCCCTACCATTAAGTCCACTTGAGTATTATACTCTGCTTTTAGTCACAAGTCTTGTTTCCTCACTAGCTATTCTGCTTCCAACCTATATATGAATACATGTATACTCAATAGGATAAACTTTTAAAAACCAACATTCTGGTATGTGTATTATTCCTGATGTCAATGAAATTGTAAGAATGATATGGCTGCTGATTTCAGATAAACTTTTTTAATGTTCTCATCTCTTACTAGCTTATTAAGTCTTTTTCTTCCTCCTTTTATCTTCAAATATTTTTAATTATACATACATGTTTAGATTAGAATCTCTTTGGTCATGATACATTATTCTTCCTTTATACTGTTAATATTTCTCTTTTAAGTTTTAAAGAACTCCACTATGCAATAAGTAGGATCTATGGGGAAGGTAAAGGCAGTTTAATTTTCAACTTGGTATTATTATGACTACTAAAAAATATTTTCTAAATTTTTTTTAGTTTCAAGTCAACAAGTTCATAATCTATAAGAATAAAAAAGCTCTTATATCTTTTAAAATAATAATTATGTTACAAAAAAATCTAATTCATTAAAATCTATTCCACCTTGTCAGAAAAATATTATTTATGGAAAAAAGTGATTTTAACTTTGGTAATGCTTCTTTTAATTCAGTCCCACAACTCTTTTATGGCACAACCAGATGCCTTATGTGTCCCAAAACCACCTGAAGATTGAGGTGGGAGGATAACTTGAGCCCAGGAATTCAAGATCAACCTGGGAAAGCTAGGATTGTAGCTCACTGGTACAGCACTTGCCTAGAAATGTGAAGCAATGGGTTTTATCCTCAGCATCACATAAAAATAAACAAATAAAATAAAGGTATTGTGTCCATCTATAACAAAAAAAATCATAGGGACATTATTCCCTGCCTCACACACAAAACAATAATAATAGAAGAAAAAAAAAAGGAAAAGGCAAGAAACTACCATATGAACTACTTTAACCACAAAACATATTCTTTAATACTAGGATGCTTGTGTAACTTCCTGGTAATTCATTTTATAACTCAGAAATTAATGATTAGAAACTTTCATCATAGTTGGAAAACTGGTAAAACTTGTTTATAAGTTTATCAAGTTTGAGAACTAAATTCATTATACACAGTGTGACTATAAGATATGCAGTATGATTTCAAAAGTCACATACAAAACAGCTTTGTTTATATTTACATTTAATATCTTACTATTGATGAAGGAATGCACTTTTATTATAGTTAAAAAAAATTAGCCCCAAATCCTTGAAAAGGTAACTTGTAGGAATTACACAGTACTTTAAGAACTAAATATATCAAAAATACTCACCTGCTGCTAATAGAGTATTGATTAATTCAATAAACATTTGTTTAACTACTACATACAGGTTAGTGAAGGAAAGATACATCATCAAAATATAATTTTTTAAAGATTATGGATATACAGTCCGTATAGTGTATTGTGTATGCTTGTATATGTTTTTCTTTTAAAATCTTTTTAGTTGTAGATAGACCCAATATTTGTATTTTTAAAAATTTTTATGCAGTATTGAGGATTGAACCCAGGGCTTTACATGTGCTAGACAAGAACTCTACCACTGAGCTACAACCCTAGCCCAAATGTTTTTTTCAACACACTCAGATTATTAATAATAACTGACTACTTGGAGTAAAATTTTAGTTTTTCAGTGCATACTCCTCACTATACTATTTGAACGTTTTTGTTTGTAGTTGGCATTTTCTCCATACATTTACTCTTTACGATAAGCAGTTATAACTGAAAAAGTACTGAAAGTATCCGATCCACAGTTAAATTTTAGAGGGAAAAAATAGAGTGGCTAGCTTTAAATTATGGTTATTTCAGCAAAGGTTATTTATTGAAAACATGACTAAAAAGCATGTCATGATAAATATCACAGACATAAACATATATAATAAGATTCATATATTCAACAAATAAAAAGATACTACAGTGGCTCAGGAGACTAAGGCAGGAGGATATTGAGTTCAAAGTTCAAAGCCAGTCTAAGCAAAAATGCAATGCATTAAGCAAATCAATGAGACCCTGTCTCTAAATACAAAAAAGGGCTAGGGATGTGGTTCAGTGGTTGAGTACCCCTGAGTTCAATCCCCGGTACAAAAAAAAAAACAAAACAAAACAAAAACAAAACAAAAAGAAAAAAAGAGATACTACTAATAAAAATTTACCTGAAAAGTAATTGCATTTATATATGAGGTTATGTATAAGCATTTTTATATATTATACTTAAGGATGAAACTCAAAGATTAATGTTCAAGAGAAAAAAACCTATAAAGCTACAAGGGTATGACTAACTGTAAATTTTCTAGTTTGGAAGTAATATAAAATTGCTTTCAATACTAAGGGAATATTTTCTTTTAGGTGAATAGTGTATTTATGAATGCCAGAGTAAAACCACAATAGTACTCTGCTTCCTACAACTCAAGGTCAGTTTTGAAATTATCTGAAATGCCTGTGTATTAAAAAGTTAATGTCTGGATATGCCAGAATCCAGATATTGTTCCTTGGGGGATGGGGGAAGCAGGACAGAGGGGAGCCTTTTACTTCTATAATCTAAGAGTTGCAAAACTCACATTTATATCTTTGAATCCTCAATTCTTTTCCAGTGCTGGGGTTCATTTTTCATTGGCCATTCAAATATTTTCAAAATATTTGAGAGCTAAAACAAATTTTTAGAGAGTCCAATGCCCTCATTTGGGAAACTAAAGGCTGTTTTTATTCAACTGATATTTACTAATCCATGCTGCTACATATAAAACTCAGTAAGACTTGGTCCTTACTTTAAATAAACTCTGTAAACCACCGGAATTAAGTCATGTACACAAATAATAATACATTGATATCACCTATACAGTGCTCAAGCTAGGAATAGAATTCAAATCTTTCAGCTTGCAGTCCACTATTTTTTACTCTGAAGAAAGAGGATTCTACTATAAGCTAAATTCCAAAGTCAAAATATTTAAACTTAGGAAGAGATTTAAAAGCTGAAACTTTATTGACAAGCTATTCACGTAGGTTAAAATTTCTATAATGACAGATGATTCTGCAATATGAAAGGCTATTAGATTAAGAGGATGATAACTAGCAATAACAACAATAGAAATAATTAACATTTTTTCTGACTATGTACTCTGTGCTTATACAGACAACCTTATTTAACTGCGTTAAGAACTCCATGTAGGAATAGTCATTACCATCAGTATTTTACAGTAAAGGCACAGACTATTGAGAGTCATGCAACTAGATAGTAGAAGAATAGAACTGTGAACCTTAAACTCTACAACACCAAAACCTAAGCTTTAAACATTAGTTTTCTTGAACAATATGTAACAGTATCCAGGTTTTGATCTCTTAGATTCCAGGTAATACTCTGCATGGCCTCAGAAAAGTGCATCATTGACACAGTCTTGCTTTGGTAGGGTTAGGGAAACAGACTACATTACAAACTAACAATATTATAAAATACAACTATTTAAAATTAATTATTTAACCAAACTTCAACATTTATTGAAAGCTTGTATACCAGGCCTAGTGTTAAACACTGGTAAAGCATAGAAAAATAAAACATGATCTCTTCTCTATACTCACATTAAATAATCATTTGTAAATTGCCTACATTAAGCATTTATGCTATATGTAAAAAAAAAAAAAAAGAGACATATAAAAGCTTCACACTCGCTGGACGCAGTGGCACACCCTGTAATCTCAGCAGCTCAGGAGGCTGAGACAGGAGGATCTTGAGTTCAAAGCCAGCCTCAGCAACAGTGAGGCGCTAAACCACTCAGTGAGATCCTGTTTCTAAATAAAATACAAAATAGGGCTGGGGATGTGGCTCAGCGGCCGAGTACCTCTGAATTCAATCCCTGGTATCCCTTGCCCAAAAAAGCTTCACACTAATATCTTTTTTTTTTTTAATTTTTTTTTTAAACAGATTCCTCTTCTTCCTCTTTTGCTTTTTAAAAATCTTTATTTCATGTTTATGTGGTGCTGAGGTTTGAACCCAGTGCCTCACGGGTGCTAGGCGAGCACTCTACCACTGAGCCACAACCACAGCCCCCTTCACACTAATATCTTAAAAAAAAAAAATCAACTAAATATACCTAAAAGTTAATAGTACCATTAGAGTTAATTAGAGACACATATAAATTCACAAGTCTATATATAGTAAATTTCCCTAAGTAGAACAGAGAAAAAAAATACTTTAAAGGATTTCAAGATCATTACAGACTGAAAAAGCTTTAGGGAAAGGAATAAATAAATATAAATAGGATCTTCTTTTCAGGATGCACTTGTTATGAGAAAAAGGAGGAAGGAAGAAAAGCATTTCAAGGTAATATACCAAGAAGTTTCCAAGTACCAATTTAGGAAAATATCATGAATGTTCCAGGGACACTGTGATTAGAATAAAGATTTTATATGTGAAAGACAAGGATGCAAATTTCCTAAACAGGTTTGTAAATCCTCTTTCTGCAATATATATTTTACTAATTAAAAAGTGACTGAAAAGAGTTGTTTGGGACATGAGGAAGCAATTTTCAAAGGTTTTAGCTTTAGTGACATGAAGAATAGCTTTGAAAATCAAGATGGAGGAAGACATTAAAGTCACAGGATAATCCTAAAACTGATGATCCAGATTTGAACTAAAGGCCTTAACTAAGGCAGCACACAGCACAGAACTGAGAGATGGTTAGAAACAATATAAAAATCTGATACTACCTTGAACAATACTGTCTACCCACAACATGACCATCTGATTTCAAAAACAAATGAACATCATTTCTGACTTCTGAGAATTTGTGAGATAATAGGTGAGAAAATCTGGAAGACTACATTTATAATTTCAACTGTGTTCTGCTCCTCCTTGAGACTTAGCCATGCTCCATTACTAGACTGGAAACTTAAATCTTAACATCAAATTTTAGATTAAAAAAAGTATAAGCCAAATTGGCCTTGTTAGACTTTTTCATTCAGAACCTCCAATGAATATACTTGGTTTTCAGTATAAGATTGGTTGATGATCCCAATTCATGGCTGGTATATTCTACAATTACTTACAATGTGAATGTCCTGATTTTAATTAAGTTAAATGTTGTATCTCATGGTTGCCTAGAAGAAAACTGATGCTTCAGACAGATGATTCAGTTCCGCCTTAGTATGATACTACGGTTTGTCACTTTATTTTTTAAAATAATTGGTTTTGTATCACCTGGCTTGCTTTCTGTGTTAAGATTGACCATTATACCCTAGGTACATGTATGACTGCACGAATAGTATGACCCTACTTCGTTCATATACAACCAGAAGTGAAAAATTGTGCTCCATTTGTGTACAATCAATTGAAGAGCATTCTCCTGTCATGTATAACTGATCAGAACAAATAAAAAATAAATTAAATAAAAGATTGAACATGATGAGTAAATAAAACATACTCTGAGTTACTAAGATAACTAAAATTGACTTTGTTTGATATGCTGTAATGACCTAAAATTTGCTGAACTGTGTTTTAAAGCAGACACATAGCAATAGTTGTGATAAAACAGAAAGAGCATAGACTTTGAAATTAGTGATCTGGGTTGGAATCCCAGTCTTGCCACTTAAGACATAGTATGTGGTAAAATATAAAAGGATATTTTACCACATATTTTTCTTTTCCAAAGAAAAGTTCCCATCCCCATCTTCCAACTAGCAATCTTACTCTGCCGGAACAATCTTCCTCCATATCCTTTTAATAGTATGCTAGGCATATGCAAATTTCTCTTTTCATACATAAATGAAATCATCTCATAAATAATGGCTGCACCCTAATTTATTCAATTTAAATGTATCTTAGTGATCATTCTATATTGGCATATATGGATCATTATGCTTTAATTAATCCATCTCCTACTATTGGACATTTTGTTTTCAGACTTTAATACCCTTACTTGTAAAAATTTAAAAATTAAGATTTATTTGTGTTTATGCAAATGTCTATAAAAATTAAAGAAATTAAATTGAAGATTAAAGAATGTATATTTGTGAATGTGGCAGACATTGTCAAATTACCTCAGAAAAGTGTCTTACTATGCCCAATGCAGTGGCGCATGCCTGTAATTCCAATGGCTCAGGAGGTGGAGGCAGGTGGATCACAACTTCAAACCCAGCCTCAGTAACTTCACAAGGCCCTAAGCAACTTTGCAAATACCCTGTCTTTAAATAAATAAAAGATAAAAAAGGACTGGGGATGTGGCTTACTGGTTAAGCACCACTGGGTTCAATCACTGACACCCCCCCCCAAAAAAATAAATAAAAGTTGTGTTTACGTTACTGAAATGAAAACTTGTAAAGACAACTGAAGTAATCAACCCCAACCTAAATCAATCCTCTCCACCTCAAATCAAAGAGGCACTGCATTCAAAGTATAGTCAAATAACAAACATTATATCAATGAGCATGTTTTCAGTGTAATTTCAAAACCCACATTTTATCATCAAGTCTCACAATATTTAAGATCTTTCTCAATTTTTCAGTTCATCAAATTTAGTCCTAACCTAAAAATACTAAAGTATTAATCAAGACTTTTTTAAAAAATTATTTTTAGTTGTAGACAGACACAATACCTTTATTTTATTTATTTATTTTTATGTGGCACTGAGGATCAAACCCAGCACCTCACAAGTGCTTTACCACTGAGCCACAACCCCAGCCCTAATCAATACTTTCAATAAAGGCATCAACAAACATTTTAGAGATCATCCCTAACATTCTTGTTTGGAAAATAGTGCAATTTTAATTTTTGAGAGTAATAAGGTCTGTGTTCCTAGATTAATACCCCTATTTTGCTTCCTTGTATAGTGTCACAATGGCTTGAAATATCTTACTGCATTTTCTAACTACTCAAATGGAACCACCTTACAATGTGTGAACCAAGTAACAGCAGAGAGCTTCATGTTCCCAGATGATTTTTTTTTTTAAGTATTTGTTGCAGTTGGATACAATACCTTTATTTTATTTATATGTCATGCTGAGAATTGAACCCAGGTCCTCAAACATGCTAGGTGAGCACTCTACCACTGAGCCACAACCCTCCCCCATGTTTTATACAAGGAAAAATAGAAAATACTATCTTTCCTTTACACTCACTTCCTTTTCCTTTTCTTAGAATAAGAAGTTTAAAATAAATAATACTTACTATTTATTCAAAATTTCACTCTCTTTGAGGGTCAAACTTAAATTTTACTTTCTCTACGAGGGTCATTTCATTTCCACAATCACCAATTATTTTTCTTTAAGAATGTAAACATTACCATAGAAGTCTACTCTATAATTCTTTCTTGTATGAGTTTTGCCTCTTAGCTCCGATGTGCATTAAACTTTTGCTGAGAGTCATGACTTTTAGATCCCTATAACCTTAAAATGATCACAGTTTAATAAATAAGCCAATGTAAAATTGTGTCACTGTGCTAGACAAGGAAAATATTGAACTAAATTTTCATAGAAAATAATAGTTTTAAAAACACTAGAAAGTCACAGGCAAAAAAAATGACAGTTATGCAATAAACATATTTAGAAATGTCAATGGTATAGGCAATAGTGGAAACTCTCATTCAGCTAATACAAGTGAACCTAATAATTTTAGAAATATTCTGTTGATATTTTCTCTTAGAAGGTAGAAGTGAACCTAATAATTTTAGAAATATTCTGTTGATATTTTCTCTTAGAAGGTAGAAGCAGCAGTAAACTCATCTCAACTTAACACAGAGGAATATCTTTGTAAAATGGAAAAGATGAGAACCCTGGAAAAAAAGCAATCATGACATCTTAGCATTGGGGATATTAAGGAAAGTAATGCTGATTATAGTGAGATATGTACTCTGAAAGAGCTGAAAAAGATAGATAAGCTCATGAGAGAGAAAATATAAATGAGAAAGATGATTTAAGAAAGCTCCAAGCTCACAAGTGAAATTATTACATTCAGTTATGATAGTCATCGAGTTGAATAAGAAAGAGCTAAAGGCCATGATGGAAGTGGTACAATTAAAGAATCAAGCAACTAAGTCTGAGGAGTGTATGAAGCATTTATGAAGGTGACACCTGAGCTGGGTCTTGATGAAGGAGCAAGAGTTTGTCAGGTTAAGAATCATTAGATAACTTAGAAATTTAAAAGAAAAAATAGCTACATAACTATTTTGTTATACTGCTGTTTGTCACATTTTATAGTCTTAAAAGAAAAGTTGGCAATAAGAAAATCTCTTCCTGGTACCTGCCTGTGATCCCAACTACTGAGGCAGGAGGATCACAAGTTTGAGGCTATCCTTGGTATTTGGGTGAAACCCTGTTTCAAAATATAAAAATTTAAAAAGGTCAGGGAATATAGCTCAGGTGTAGAGTGTCCCTGGGTTCAATCTGAAAAGGAAAGAGAAGAAAAGGAAAAGAAAATCTCTCCATGAAAGGGGGTTATTCTTTCAAGTAAGGAAGTTACACCTACTGAGAAAACTACTTATCCAAAAGGGAAATGTGTTTGTTTACCTTGATAGAAAATGCACTCTGCCTTTCCACTAAGTTTAGCAATTAAAGTCTCTGGAATCATTCAAAAGTATACAGATAAAAATCAATCTGCCATCATGTATAAAAAATCAGAATAAAAAAATCAAACAGGCTACAGTTTTAAAATTGAATATTACATTAGAAAATATATGTGTGTATACATACACATACACACACACACACACACACACATACATCTGCATTTGCTAGTAAATTCCAGATGGCTTCATATAACACACTACAATAGCTCATAGTATCAGTGGGGGGTAAAAAATTGAAGATGCCTCTCAAAAGGAGGATATTGGTAATCTTAATGTACATCCTTGACAGTAAAGTTTTCAAGCTATCAAAAATGCTTACAAATAAGTGATGAAGTGGGTATAGGACTAAATGCTACTAAAATGACTCCAAGATAAAAAAGTGAATTCCTATTTAAAGCAGTGAAAAAAAGCCCGAGTGGTGGTAGGATGGTGAGACAGACTGCAGGCGTCCTGCTTCTCAGTTTTCTTGTAATTCTGAACGCTAATCATCACTGAAATGAAGGCACTGAAATTGAATTATATTGACTTTACTTAAACAGAACAAATTTTATGCAGCAGAAAAACCAATCTTGAGAAAGATAACTATCTCAATGATAACAGGTCTTACATTTATCTGACTTCACTGAGACAGCAACAGTATTTCCTATTCTCTTTTGACTTTGAACCAAAGAATTGCTGCAGGCAATTTGAGAAACACTATTTCCTGATAGGCGTGATTCAAGAGACTGGAGAAAAAGGAAAAACACTTAGAACAATTAGACAGTTTACAAGGTAGCCTTCTCTGGAATGTCGTAATAGCCAGTTAACTGGAAACTCTTGATATTTTACAGATTGTGACACCACACCAGACAAAGATTGGAGGCAGTCAAAGGAAACAGTCATTGCTGGATCCCATTGCTTCCAACACAAAAGGAACCCTCTCCGCTCAAGTCGCCCAACATTCTCTCGCTCCCTAAAACGTCCATATCCTCAACCTGGGACCCGCCTAGAAACACCCGTCTCCCTGCAGTAACTCTTCACAATCCCACAACCCTGCGGGCCTGTGACAGGCTAGTCCACTTACTAAGCTGTCCCCCGCCCGACGTCGTACTCGGCTCCCGACCTCCAGCGCCTCCGACGCCGGCTGCTCCCGGGATCCCAGGCGGCCCCATCCCGGGCGGGGTCCCGCTCTGCCTCTCGAAGTTGCCCGGGTTTGAGAAGTAGTCGCGCAGCCGAGGCAGCTCGCGGCCGCTCTCCAACAGCTCGGTGTGCAGCTCCAGAGCAGTCAGCAAGTATTGGTCGCGCAGCAGCTGAGCCGCGATTGCATCGATTGACAAGCGGGCTGGGGTCTCCCCTGTGCCCCCCAGGGCCATTGCAGGCACCGACGCCTCCCCAGGGAGCCCTGGCCGCGTACTGCTCCCTAAGGCCACGGGATCCTGTGGCGACAGCGAGCCCGCAGAGCCAGGATCTAGGTCACCGCCGGCACCCAGCCGAAGTCCTGCCCGCCGTTCTTCGGTCGCAGCTACCTCGTCGTCGTCCTCATCCGAATCGCTAAGGAATGGATTCACGCCGCCGCCGCCACTGCCACTACCTCCAGGCGCCATCGCCGCCATTTTATCCTGTCAGGAGTGTGGGCACCTCCCTGACTGGCTCCGACAGGCCGCAGCCTGAATCCCTCCTAAAGCTCGGCAGGCACTGAGCACCTCCACAGCCCGGGCCTGACTACGTCCGGTCTCCCTACCTAGAGACCAGGCGTAGCCTCGGAGATAGGCAATCCGGATGCAGTAGCACTCACTGCCTCAGCAGCCGCTGCACCAGCAGCCGGCTCTGCAGGCGTCTTCCTGGTCCCCAGTCTCGCGAGAACTGGTCCGTGCCCTGCCCTCTCCCCGCCCCAGAACGCCTCAGCCCCGCCCATTCTCGGCGCCAGAACTCTTAGATCCAAGGACCCGCTCCCGGCTCAAAAGCAAAACCCCTCCCACAACTTCTCCAGGATTGGTTGGACTTATAGGGGGCCTGCCCAGGAGCTATCGCGAGAACAGCTGCGCCCCGGGAAGTGTTGGGCGTTCCGTGCTTCAGGGCCGAACGTGGAGGTGGTAGAGGGGTATCCACTTGGCTATCGTTTGAAGGGGCTGCGGGAAACCCTGCGCGAGGGCTTTAAGGACTCTGGGTCCTGCCTTCGCGCCGAGGAGGCCTCGTTCCTGAGTTCAGGTCTGACCCGGATAAGCCCCAGGTAAAGTCCAGGGTTCAGGGCGCCGAGGTGCGGCGGCGCTGAAACGGGGTCCTCTTGCCCGCGGACCGCTGTTCGCTTAGTGGGTTCACTTCTTCCCGCCGTTTACTGGCAGTCGGTGGCATCTTCTCTGCATGGACAGAAAGAACCCACGTGTAGTCAGATTTTGCCTTCCTTCCTGTTGCTTACGTTCTCCTACGTGTTCACCTGAGCCAGCAGCCGCAGTCTTCTCGTGTAGCCCTGTAAAGGTGTGGGGTGCAGGGACTGAAGGGAAAACGGAACGCAGAGGATTGCACCTGCCTGCATCTGTGAACAGCCTGGGCTTGGACAACGAACTGTTAGTGCTCAGTAAACATTTAGGATTTCCTACATAAAGTGTACAACAGGGACTCCTCAGAATATCCAGTGCTGTCGCTTCAATAGAGCAATGGCCTAGAGGGTCAATGGTCTTCTATTAATATTCAAACTTCATTAATAGATCTTCAAAAGAGCTAAGAGCCTTTGTCTTATGTCCAAAGCTTTTCTCTCACAATGCCCTTTATCCTTTCTGACTCCTTCGTGTAACTTAATGGTTTTAACAGTTGTATGTAGTAGAGAGTTTTGATTTCCTTTGTGAAGCGTTACTACTTCACGTATATTCCTAAGTTTGAAAGACTAGTGTTTTATCTTTTCTGTCATTCCTTGGTTACAGTCTGAGATGGTAAAGGAACGTTTTCCAGTCAACTGTATTAGACTGATATTCCTGGTAGCTTCTATTTCCTTCACACACAAATTGCCATTTTGCAGGTTTTAGATTTCTTGCTGTACAGCTTCCAGCAAAATATTTATTCCACCAAAATAAATAGGCAACAGTAATTATGACTATCAGGTAGGTTACCTGTTACACTGAAACAGTAAAGCATCTCCTTTAGCTCTGTGGAAAAATAAAAATAGAGCATTCTTATATAACCTTAGGTCAGGTTATTGGTTTCCATGTGAAGGTATTGCAACCCTTAAGTGTAGGATTTAATTTCAGCTTACCCAGGCTCAGTAAACTAACCTTTTCATTTGAATGAGACTTTGGGATTTTTTTCTCCTTTGTTTTTGGCTAGAAGCTTTTAAGAATAGTTTTGTATTAAGAATTCCAAGTATTTTTTAAGATATTAGCTCCTGATTTCCTAATACTAAATATTTTCCTGTGCCATATACTGAAAAAAAAAATCCCTTATATCAGGAACATAGTATAAAAATGGCCAGTATTGTATTCTGTTACTTATTTCTTAGGATTGCTGATTCTTATTTCAATTGCATTTGCCAGAGAGATTAAAATATGAACTAATTTCCGGAATATAGGAATGGAGAATTAGTCAATGGCATGGGAAGGGCATGATTAGAAATTGTTTACATACAATATTTCCACTTCTATAATGGGGAATTTTAGAAATTTTCTACACTCGGGGTTCCTGAAGAGAATTGTGTTTATCAAATAGAAGATCCTAAATTTAAATCTCAATTCCACCCATTATTTAACATGAGACCTTCAAAAAAGTTAAACCAAACTTCTCTCAGCCTGACTCGCATATCTATCAAGATAAATATTGAAAATATGTAGGAGAATTGAGAATGCTGGTTTTCAGTAAATGTTGTTACTTTGGTCAGTTATTAATTAATGAAATATTAGTAAATACCAACAATTGTTAAATGTGGGCATTTGAAAGTTTTTAAAAACAAATAATTTTTGGCAACTAAAACTTGGAAAAGCAATTAAATTAGTAAGACTAAAAGAAGGAATAGTTTTAATTTAATTTCAGGTCTGAGTTTTTAAAGCACAAGTTAAAAATAGATTTGAAATGTTTCCTAAGAGAGTTATAAGAAGGTGAATATAGAAATTCTTTCATGACTGATTTCCCACACGAAATCTGGTTTCCCGCTTCTGATTCCTATCCTGTAATCATGGATTTGTTTATGAGACTGGATAAGCCCTTCACAAATCAACTAGCCAATTTTACAGTAGGTACATTTTCCCTCCTACCACATGTAGAGGTTTACTGATAAACTGAAAATGTATAATTAGCACACACTGGAATATTAATTTCTGATTGCTATCATAACTTATTATTAATACTGTTGGGAAATTTTCTCTCTACTTAGATTTGCATTAATCTAGGATTTTACAGCTGATGTTTCACCTGAATAGTAAGAGTAATCATTGAAATTTGTACATTAGCATTGAAAATTTCTAAGTACTTCAGTCATTTAACATTTAAAATGATGTTTTGGCTTTAAATGTCTTACAATAACCACAAATAACATTCTGAATGCAGGTTTTGGTTGATTTAAAGTTTTAGTAATATCAAAAGTTTTATTGTTTGCATTCCACAAGTATAAGCTAGGTAACTTTACTGTTACATGGATATGTCCTTTTATTTTATTTGTTTAATTTTTTGGTACCAGAGATTAAACCCAGGGCCACTTAACCATTGAGCAACATCTCCAGCCCTTTTTTATTTTGAGACAGGATCTCCCTAAGTTTGCTTAGAGCTTCTCTAAATTGCTGAGGCTGGCTTCCAACTTGCAGTTTTCCTGCCTAAGACTCCAAAGCTGCTGGGATTACAGGCATGTGCCATCCTCTCTAGCTGGGTATGTCCTTTTAAATAATAATTATATATTCATTTTGGAGGTTTCCAAACAATTCATGGCAAACAGCTTTATATTTCAAAAAGTCTGAATCAAATGTGATCCTCTCTAAAGAGAAATATTGTGTAATAATATTGCAATAATAAAATAAGTAGTATGTGAATATTTTTCAGCCGCTTCACTTTTATGTATAATAAATTCTTAAGCATAGAATGTTGAGCTTTTTGTTTGTTTTGGAAGAACCTTCACAGGTCCTGTTTGGGAGGCTCAAAAAGAGGAGCAAGGCATCCTCTAGTGGATATACAGCATATTGCACTTAGCTTTGAAATGGTAATCCTAAACAATTTATTCAGCAACCCTCTGAGTCCTTACTAAGTGTTTAGGACTGTGATGGATGCTAATGAAGCCTGGACCTGCTGTCATGGAATTATAGTTAAGTGGCAGAGATAGACATTAATCCAAATAGTCAAAGACACAGTTATATAATTACTAACAAGATTTTGACTTCTGACTTAAGCCTGCACAATCCCTGAGGAAGTAAGCCTTGAAAGAAGATATTAGGAGACAGTGGAGTGAGAGAGGGTGGAGGATAGGTTGGTCATTCTATGAAGAGAAATTTTATCTATGAAGGCCTCACAGCATTGGGGAGCATGGAATGTTTGAAGAAACTAAAGAAGACTAGTGAGGTGAGATAACCCTAGAGCAATGGAAAGTGCTCTGAAGCAAGGTTAGAAAATGAAGTAGAGATCAGTCCCTGTAAAACCTTTATAGTGTTGATTAGTAGGGGGAGAGACACTACAGGGTTTATACAAGGGGTGAGATGTACAGATTTGCATTTAAAAAGTAATACTATGGCTAATGGCAAGAAATAGATAAGAAAAGAGTCAGTCTCTATGGGGAGAACTCTGGGAGCATTTTTAGTGTGGTTCAGGTGAGAGATGGTATACTTGGAGTGATAGCTTTTTCTTTAGGAAGCTGTCAGATAGCAAATGAAGTATATATCCATGAGTTACTTAATTTACCATTAGGAAAATCGATATTCAACTGAAAAAAATTTTCCCATATTTAGTATATCAATAGCCTTAAAGATGCACATAGGTTTTTTTAAAAATATATTTTTAGTTGTTCATGGACATTTATTTATTTATTTATTTATATGTGGTGCTGAGAATCAAACCCAGTGTCTCACACATGCTAAGCAAGTGCTCTACCACTGAGCCTCAACACCAGCCCTGCTCATAGGTTTTTGACTCAGTGACTACATGTATAGGTAGTATCTTAACACTTAATCTGACATATATCAAACATTAGGACATAAAAATTACATATAAATTTAAATTAATCACATTGATAATTTTTAATAGTGAAAAATGGGAAAAACATTTCAGTGCTTATCCATATAGGAGTAATTAGGAAAATGAATAAGCCCCCATTCAATGGAGAATGTTGAGGGTAATTAATATGTTAGAGTTTGATTTTTAGGATATACTTATGTTACTATAGTAATACATGCATACACCCATATTTATAGCAGTTCAGTTCACAGTAGCCAAGTTATGGAACCAGACTCTTTGTCTGTCAGCAGGTGAATTTACAAAATGTGGTGTATGTATATACAATGGAGTTTTATTCAGCCATAAAGAAGAATGAAATTGAGTCATTTGCATTAAAGTGAATGGAACTGGAGAGCATGATGTTGAAAAAATAAGCCAGACTCAGAAAGTCAAGGATCATATGTTTTCTTTTGTGGAAGTTAGAAAAATTTTTTTTTTAAAAAAGGGACCTAATGAAATTACTAAGGAGACCAGTAGAATTGAGGAAGGGGATCAGGAGGAGGGAAAAGGGGAAGGAAAAGGCTAGGGAATTAAATTGATCAAATTATGTGCATGTGTGAATATGTCACAATAAATCCCACTATTATAGATAATCATAATATACCAATAAAAAGATATGCTAAGTGTATACCAGGAAAAATCTACCATTAAAATTATGTACCTCTGTAAAAATGTGGATAGGATAAAAATTATAAGAAAACAGATTTTTTTCAGATGGTAGAATCAGATAATTTTATGTAATTTTCTAAACTTACTGCAATGATTTTATCTTATAAATATTTAGAATAACATTAAAACATGGTGCTTACAATATAGTTGAAGCTCATATATACTAGTAAAGAAGCAAACATTTACTCAAAAGAGTATTGTCATACATGGCAAAATACCATCTACTCACTTTTTATACTTTGCAGATTATCTTTGATGTTTAATTGTTCTCTCAGGAAAAAAAGTAGCTGGTAGTTGGACTCTTTTTTCTTACATTTTATTTTATTTTTTGAGGTATTTGTCTTTAATAAGTCCTTTTCCAGTGTCTCTTTTGTTTTTGCAGGATATTTTTGCCATCCTTTCTTTCCATGATGTGACGATTATTCAGGCCAGGAAGAATAAGATCTTGTCTTTCAGCCCAGGCTCATTATATGTGACTAATGCTGCTTGCTGCAAGTAAGACAAATTTAAGTGATTTTTTTTCTTAATATGCAGAGATTCATCAACAAAAACAAATTATGGATGAGTTTGAAAAATATCCTACAGATGGTTTGATCTTGGCAGTGTAATGGCATATTGTCTTACAGTATTGTTTAAATGTTTCAGTTTGCTGACTTTTCTTTCCTTAGTATTTGTAAATTCATCAGACCTTTGACCTTTTTCCTCTTCTCTGCAGTACCCCAACACACAATTGTGCAGACACTGTGTACACAGAACATTTTTATTGAATGAATCATGTAACTTTTTTTTTAATTAATTTGGGGAACTAAAAGTGTTCCTTAATAAATGCAAAGTTTCTGAGGCATATTTTTTCTTCTTTTTTTTTAATTTGTGTTATATATTTTTTTAAAATTTTATTTATTCTAATTTGTTATATAGACAGCAGAATGTAATTCAATTCATATTATACAAATAGAGCACAATTTTTTGTCTCTAGTTGTACACAAAGTAGAGTCACAGCATTTGTGTTTTCATACATGTACTTAAGATAATGATGTTTGTCTCATTCCACCATTTTTCCTATGCCCATACCCTCTCCCTTCCCCTTGTTCCACTTTGCCCTATCTAAAGTAGTCTGTTCCTCCCATGCTGCCCATCCCTCCTTATATCAGAGAAACATTCGGCATTTGGTTTTTTGGGATGGGCTTACTGCACTTAGCATTATATTCTGTAACTCCATCCACTTACTTGTAAATGCCATGATTTTATTCTCTTTTATTGCTGAGTTATATTCCATTGTGTATTATTTATTCCACAGTTTCTTTGTCCATTCATCTACTGAAAGGTATCTGGGTTGGTTCCACAATTTAGCTGTTGTGAATTGTACTGCCATTGATGTGGCTGCATCACTGTAGTATGCTGTTTTTAAGTTTTTGGGGTATAAACCAAGGAGTGGGATAGCTGGGTCAAATGGTGGTTCCATTCCCAGTTTTCCAAGGAATCTCCATACTGCTTTCCATATTGGATGCACCAATTTGCAGTTCCACCAGCAATGTATGAGTGTGCCTTTTTCACCACATCCTTGCCAACATTTATCATGTCCTGTATTCTTGATTGTTTCCATTCTGACAGGAGTGAAATGAAATCTTAGTTTTGATTTGCATTTCTCTAATTGTTAGAGATGTTGAACACTTTCTCATATATTTGTTGATCAATTGTATTTTTCTGTGAAGTTTCTGTTCCGTTCCTTGGCCCATTTATTGATTGGGTTATTTGTTTTTTTTGGTGTTAAGATTTTTGAGTTCTTTACATATTCTAGAGATTAGTGAAGCACATTTTTTTTTAACTTCCTACAAATGACTCAGATAAATGAATAGAATCCATGTTTTCTGCCCAATTTGTTGATAGTCAAGAGAGCCAGAGGACCCTGAGCTAATTACCAAAGTTTAAAAAAAAAAAATTAAACTCAAAACATTTAAATATTTATCGATTAATTAAAATAAAATTCTCAGAATAGCAACAGTTGTCATATGGACAACCAAAAGGAGCATGAATTGTTTCATATTATGTAGGATTTGATTTGACTGAATCCTAACTTATTTTAGGATTGATTTAATTCTTTGTTCTTTGATCCTATGTTAAATTTTGTGTTTTAGAATGTACTTAAATTTATTATAAATAGTTTATTAGTCTTAATTACTTATTATACTTGAACTTTTTCTTTTTGCTTAGGTGTACTTTATCATATATTTTATTTCAGTATTATCTCTCATTAATGTTTATTGTTACCAGCATAAATGAAAGGAAGTTGTGAGTTATATAAATAATATTGTAAGATATATGTTTGATTTGTTCGTAGTCATTAAAATATGTGAAAATACCTATGATTGCATTAAGATTTATACTAGTTAATTTTGTTCTCTTTCAGTTTTTCTTGAAGATTAATTAGTTACACCAGATATGCTGCTGTTCTTTACTTTGGGATTGCTTGTACATTTTGTGTTCTTTGCCTCCATCTTTGACATTTATTTTACATCTCCTTTGGTTCATGGAATGACTCCTCAGTTTACACCATTGCCACCTCCAGCAAGAAGATTAGTGCTGTTTGTTGCTGATGGACTGCGAGCAGATTCACTTTATGAATTAGATGAAAATGGAAATTCAAGAGCACCATTTATTAGGTAAATTTGTCAACTGGTACAGTGATATCCTTAGAAATATTATCCTGAGTTTTATTAAACAGTAAAATATCTTACTGTTTATCTTACATTGGGTGCAAAGGTAGTGAGATAAACAGTAAGAGAATAGAAAGAGAATAGAGCACTTGTTCACTGTAATGCCAGTTTTATCTATAATGTCTTATAGATTATCACTATAATGCCAGTTCTTTGTAGGTGTTATTTTTACTATTGTAGAAGCTGATGTCATGTGAATTGACACATGTGCCTTAGGCAGGCACCTTAGCCAGGCATGGTGGTTCATACCTGTAGTACTAACTACTTAAAAGACTGAGGTATGAGGATGGCTTAAGCTCAAGAGTTGGAGGCCAGCTTGGGCAATACAGCAAGATACTGTTTTTAAAAAAGAAAAAAAAATGTGGCCTTAGTTGCTTTTGTTAATGTGTCCTTATTTCCCAAACCTGGCTCATAGCTCATGGTATTATCTTTTTCTTCAAAAAATAAGACTGCAGGTTTTTGTTTTCATTTTTAAAATAATGACAGGTATAAATATTAATGAATTATTAATTATTGAGTGGTTTTGAAACATTTTAATTTTTTGACCTATGAGGCTCCTAATAAATATTTTTTCTTTTTCTGATTAGTGGCAAACCCCTCAATAACCCTTCCTAATGCTGTTGTGGACAGATTAAAAATCAAAGTCAAGAGGAAATTTCTCTTAAAATACTCTGCCTTCACCCATTCCTAACTGTCATCATTATTTTCTATCCCGGTTACCCTGTTTTATTTTATTTTTATTATAGTACTTATAATTGTGCAAGTTCTACGAGGGCCAGGAATTACATGCCATTTTATCTCCAGTTTTTAGAATATAAACAGGCAATTATTTGTTGACTCCTGGAAGAAGGAATGATCTTGAATGCTTTGTTGAATTTCCAGAAACAAATGTATAGTGGCTCAGGGAAATGCATAACATAATAAAGAATAAAAACACATAAATGAGCCACTTAGGTCAACAAGGAAATAGTAATAGGAAAATAAGAGCAGAAGAGCAGACTATGGTTACAGTATACAAAAATGTGTAACATTTGGGTAATGTATTTGTGTGAATTTCCTAGTTTCCAAAGAAAAGAGATATATAACTTATTTCATTTTTTCCCTGTGGTCCTGGGGGTTGAATGCGGTACCTCCCACATGCTAAGCATATACTCTATCACTGAGCTATATCCATTTCCTAAGATTCTTAAGATACATATATACTGGTCGATAAGAAAAAAGTTTTTTTTTTTTTTCCTGGTAGCACTTGTTTCTGGTTTGGGTCTTATTAAAGGAAACGCTTAAAGTCAAAGGCTCAAACAGTTTCTGAATTCTGCATTGCATGCCATTGTATATTTATAACTTCAGAAATCTTGTAACTTCTTCTAAAATGGTTTTTGAAAGATTTTATTTTTTGAAAATCTGATATAAACCCTGCATGGTGGTACCTACCAGTAATCCCACTCACTCAGGAGGCTGAGACTGGACGATCACAAGTTGAGGCCAGCCTTGGCAACCTAATGCATCACTGTCTCAAAAAAAGGCAGGGAGGCTGCAGATGTAACTCAATCGTAAAGTGCCCAAGATTCAATCCCTAGTTGGGCAGGGGTGGAGGGGTGGAGAAGGTATAAAATGATCTAATGAAAAATCTAATTAATTTTCTTGAATAGAAATATCCATATTTCTTGATACTAACCCATTTGTTTTATTCTAGTTTTCATTGTATAACTCAAGAAGTGAAAGACTATTTCTCATATTATATTCAATCCAGTAGTTTTAAAACCATTTCCTTATTATGTATGGTTTCTGGTTTTATTGTGAGATTAGTCAATGTTTAAATAACATAAACCAATAATTATAAGTATTGTTCTTCAGAATATAATGATTTTAAAACATTATCAAGTGTGTTATTGGTATGTTTACTATTATATAATTTGTTGCTCTGCCGGCCTTCTACCAGTAATAGCATCTAGGGTGGTTTTGCTTTTTTCTCACATTTTGTCAATCACTGTGATACAACTTAAATAATATTGATACATTTTAGCAAAAGAATTTCTTGTTTTAATCTTAAATAGGAATATAATTTAACTCCTAATTAGGATTATCACATTTCTTCTCCCCTTAATTTTTTTTTTTAACAAATTTTTAACTGCACAGAAGTTAAAGGATTACATATTGGATCAAGTGTGGTGGCACACACCTGTATCCCTACCTATTTGGGAGACTAACGCAGGAGGATGCAAGTTTGAAGCCAGCCTGGCAACTTACCAATACCCTGTCTAAAAATAAAAATAAGAATGAAAATAAAGGTTGTAGCTCAGTGTCAGAGTGCTTGTCTAAAATGTGCAAGGTCCTGGGTTTGAGACTCAAAAAGAAAAAAAAAAAGTTTATATGATGAACAACTGTATATCTTTAACTTAGTTTAATATTGTTTTTAACTTTTTAAATATTGCATTGTCTTCTAACATATTCATACAGAGATATGCATTTGCATATGCCCAATTTTTAAATATTTTTTCCTGAGCAATTTGAAAGTAATATGTTGTGATACTTCATTCCTTAACACTTCAACATACATCTCTTAAGAATAAGAACAGCTGAGTGTAGTGATGTACACCTATAATCCCAGTGACTTGGGAGGCTGAGGCAGGAGGATTCCAAATTCAAGGCCAGGCTCAGAAATTTAGTAATGCACTAAGCAACTTAGCAAGACCCTGTCTCAAAAAAAAAAAAAAAAAAAAAAAATTTAAAAAGGGCTGGGGACATGGTTCAGTAGTTAAGTGCCGTGGATTTAATCCCTGGTACAAAAAAATAAATAAAAGAACAAGGACTTACTCTCAAATAACCACAATACTATCATAACATTGAATAAAATTTAACATTGAAACAATAATACTATTTTTATCAGTTATTTGTATGTAACAAACCGTCATAGTATTTTGTGGCTTAAAACATTAGTGGTATATTTTTTCTTGTGATTCTGTTCTGTAATTGAGTGTTTCTTTGTCTCGCCTGGGGTCACTCATGCTACTGCAATGAGCTGGTGGGAGGGCTAGAACTAGGCTTGGCTGGGTTTTGGAAGATTCCTTTCCTTCTTAAATCTCAACTCTTGGTGTTTTCATGGTAGTGGGGATCAAACCAAGGTCAGCACCCTACCACTACTTTTGGTTTGATTCCTTCTGTATTTGTCTTATTTTTATAAGGACTTATGAGTGTAATTAATGATAGTCTATGTTAACTGTTTGTCTCCCTTATCTTTTAGGAGTATCATAATGCATGAGGGCAGCTGGGGTATATCTCATACACGTGTGCCAACAGAATCTCGGCCGGGTCATGTAGCCATGATAGCTGGGTTTTATGAAGATGTCAGTGCAGTTGCCAAAGGTATTGTCTGTTTAGACAGTTTTATTAAATGAAACAGTTATCATATAAATATTCCTTTTTTTAGTCACTGAATTATGTCATAAAGTGAAAAGTCTATTTTCAGATACTTTTGATAAGTGTTTTTTAGCATGCTTTATTCACATGAACGCACACTGATATTGATTCTGGAATTAAACTTTAGTTTTTCATCATCCTGAGTATTTGGATGAATGTGTGGTTTTTCTAGAGTTAACTTTTAAGGGTTCAAAAGTGCTTTTATGTTTTAGAAAAAAGTTGATTATCTATTGTTAGATTTTTTAAAATAGTGATACAATATGCATAATATAAAATGTATTTTAGTTTTGTATTTTTTCTTCCATTAATGGTATTATTTGAAGACTACATCTTTGGGGGCTTCTTTTACCATGTAATTATTACCCTTATTGCTTGCCTTTTTTCTCCATTACCTAAGGATGGAAGGAAAATCCTGTAGAATTTGATTCTCTTTTTAATGAAAGCAAGTACACATGGAGCTGGGGAAGCCCAGATATTTTACCTATGTTTGCCAAAGGTAAGAGAGCCATTGATTATATTTTCTCAGGTGACAAATAAATAATAAAACAGTATGTTTTAAAATATATTTCTGCATTTATTGGTTTTCAGACATGTTTTCTTATTTTAAATATCTCTGAAATAGGGATTTATATTACATTGGATAGATATGCCAGTTTCATTGACAGTGATCTTTCTTATATTTGAAATATTGGCACATGATACTGTTATACAGTAGTTTGAATTCAGTGAAATGGTATAGATGCCTGTTATTTAACAACTCTCTAATCTTGGGTAAGTTAGATAACCTTTGTAAGCTTATTTTCCTTTATATGTAATCTTTTTTTTTTTTTTGGTACTGGGGATTGAACCTGAGTCACTTAACCACTGAGCCACATCCCCAGCCTGTTTTTCGTTTGTTTGTTTTAGTTTTTTTTTTTTTTTTTTGTATTTTATTTAAAGATCAATCTTGTGAATTTCTTACAGCCTTGCTAAGTTGCTGAGGCTGGTTTTGAACTCAAGGTCCTCCTGCCTCAGTCTCCCAAGCTGCTAGGATTATAAGTGTGCACCACCACTTTTGGCCTGTAATCTCAATAATTTCTACCTCATATGTTTGTTTTTAGGATTAAATTAGATAATTCATGTGAGACATTTAGCCACATATTTGTCACATAGCTTCATTATGAAAATGTTGATATGTGGTTCATTAAATTTCAATAAATTGTTAAAAGAAATTAATAGATATTCAAATAAAGATTTAAGGGTTAAAATTTATTATTCCTATTTTAATATATTAATTATGCCATATGTGTTGACATTTGATATATATATGGCATTAATGGCTTTTAGCCTATTGGAATGCCATATATTCGATTTGCTAACTTGAAATATGACATTTGGATTTGTTGCATTTGTTCTTGTGCACAAATCTGCAAGTACTACGATATCTCTTGATCAGAAAATTTATTATATTATTTTCTAAAATCAGTTGGATGAACTTCATGTCATTACTTTCTTTTTGGTACCGGGGATTGAACTCAAGGGCACTCGACCATTGAGCCACATCCCCAGCCCTATTTTGTATTTAATTTAGAGACAGGATCTCACAGAATTGCATAGCGCCTCACCATTCCTGAGGCTGGCTTTGAACTCGTGATTCTCCTTTCTCAGCCTCCTGAGCCACTGGGATTACAGGCGAGCGCCACCACACCTGTCTACATCATTATCTTTTATGGAAAGCAGAATGATTAATTATTTCACTTAATGGAAAGATTTATAACATGGTACTTAGCCATAGATATAATTATAATATTTGGAACTACTGAAGATTATTTTGTGTTCAGAAAGCAAAAATCTATATTCAGAATTTAATATATGATATTCATAGAATATTATACTGAGCAGGCCAAAATAGTTCAGCCATTAATATATTTCCCTTATTGGGAAGCAGTTTAGGTTTTAGAGGAGCTAGCAGTGGTGAGAGCAGATTAAGTTGATATGCTTTACAAAGTTAAGCCACTACCCTGGCTACAGTTGATAGGGAGGACCAGTGCCTATATCAAATATAGTCTATGAGAAATGTTCCATTTCTCTTATGATAACTAGCTAACCCATTCAAGTCTCTTTATTTGGGATGTGTGAAGTAGAATGACTAAGCAGAGGAAGAGAGTCATTATAGCTGAACTGATATTGTAGATATTGTCATTACTTTGTTACTTCTCTCACTTATGATCTGCAAGAGCCTGTCTATCCCAGAAATTAGTTTTAGATTCTTAATAAAATCTTGCAAGTCTATATGATTAATAATTTGTTGATCTCTTCAAACTGGCAATAAGCAGGTATTTATTCCCTTTTATTGAGAAAATACAGTCTATTAATAAGAAAATTGAAATATTTGAATTTTTTTCTTGTGTTAGAAAGGTTCTTCATCTATTTTAGATTTTAGCATCCTAAGAGGCACATATTTTTTGAATAGTTTAACCCTTAAAGAGAGTGAAACTGTTGCTTTTTGTTGTTGTTTTATTGCATATTAAAATGTTGACTTTGACAAGTTGACTACTTACAAGTAATGTATCTGTAAAATTAGAATAAATTAGTAGGAGGACAAAAAATGGAAAAGTATATAGTGTATTCCAGGGCACATAACATAACTACATGCTAATTATTCCTCCCTTCTGTATTTGCCATAAACAAAGTGCTTTATAAAATATTTCTGGTTACTCATAAAAATCTTTAAATGGAACTGGATATCGATGTGCATACCTTTAATCCCAGCCCTTGGAATGCCCAGGCAGGAGGATCATTTGGGTCCAGGAGTTTTAGGTCAGCCTGGGTAACGTAATGAGGTCTAGTCTCCAAAAATTAAAAAAAAATAAAAAAATAAAAATTTAAAAATTCTTTAAATGATTATCGATTTTTTATGAGATTTATTAAAAATTTATTTTTTCCCAATTTATTTTTTAGGTGCTAGTGGAGACCATGTTTATACTTACAGCTATGATGCTGAAAGAGAGGATTTTGGTGCTGATGATGCAACAAAACTGGATACATGGGTTTTTGATAAAGTTAAGGTAATGTTATTAAGTGATTAATTTACTAAATACATATTAATCAAAGATACTAGAAACTTGTTAGAATATATCTTTGGGTTTTTTGTTTGTTTGTTTTTTGCTAGTGTGAAGTTGAAAGTTCTATATTACAGCACACTACTTTAAAAAGACTGAATTTTAGGAAATTACACATTCTATAATAACCAAGAAGTTTTTAAAAACTAATTTAAAAATATACCCCTTTAAAATTCTGTGTTTCTTTCTGAAGGTAATATGAGTGCTAGATTATGATTCAGAAAAATGTGCCTTCTCTTTCTAGTTTGGGGAATCATCCTAGCTGAATCTTCTTGATCTTCTGTCAACCTTAGAAACTTATCTCTTAAGGTAGTGGATCATGTGAGATTTGCAAAAGCATTTTGAAAACTGCTGTTCAAATGTAAAGCATTGATAATAACAAAGCAGGTGGTATGTTTTTAAAAATTTGTATTTTAAAGGAAGGTAAGCAAAGACAGAAATATAGCAAAGATAGCAATTTATGAATTATTAAATACCTCTGAGTTTCTTTAAGTAATGAAGTTTTAAAAACTATTTGATAGTGATAATTGTTAGTTTTGCCAATAATACTATAGACTTTATATTCTCAAAAATTATGTGAAAAAATTTCAGTTGTATTGTTAGTTCTCTCCTTCCTATTAGTCCATTGTTCTTTATATCCAAATAACAACTTCAGATGAATTAGAAGCTCTATTTGATTGGCTTTATTGGCACTTTCCTATGCTGCTAGTGTTGGTGATATGATAGTAAACAGAAAAAAAGAATTTGCCCATGACTTCTTCATAAAATATGGTAGATATATATTAACCAGATAATGTGCAATAATCAACTGTGGTAAATGGTAAGAAGGAAAAATAAAGAATATATTTTTATAACATTTTGATTGAGACTGGACAGTTTTGGGAATGCCTTTCTGGAGAGTTTTGAGATATCCTTTGAAGAGATATAGGAAGCAAAGAAATGGATGGGAAGGAAGGAAAGATTAGTGTGGAACAGAGGACTTAAGGCTAACAATTTATATAAATCTTGGGCCCTAAAGTAAGAGCCAGCGGAAAGGGTTTAAGGACCTGAAAGAAAGAAGGTTAGTGCATCAGAAGGACTGATTGGGAGTGAGGTCTCAGGTGAGGCTAGAGCGAGAAGCAGGGTCTTATGAAGTCAAACTGTTTTCAAATCCATTCTATTTTCTACTCACTTTGTTTTTTTTTTTTGGACTGAGGATTGAACTCAGGACCACTCAACCACGTCCCCAGCCCTATTTTGTGTTTAATTTAAACATAGGGTCTCACTGAGTTACTTAGCGCCTTGCTATTGCTGAGGCTGGCTTTGAACTCGTGATCCTCCTGTCTCAACCTCCCAAGCCTCTGGGATTACAGGTATGCACCATTGCACCCAGCTCTCACTTTGTTTTTAAATTGTGGCAAAAATACATGTAATATAAAACATACCATCCTAACCATTTTTTTTTTATCCTAACCATTTTAAATGTACAATTTAGTAGTGTTAAGTACATTCATGTTGTGCAGGCAACCTTCAGAACATTTTCATCTTGCAAAACTGAGACTCTATAGCCATTAAATGACCTTTTTCATTCTTCTCTCAATTCTTGGCAAACACCATTTTGTTATTATACATTATGATATGACCACTCTAGATATTTCATTTCATAAAAAGAGGAATCATATTGCATTTGTCTTTTTATAAGTTGCTTAATTCACTTAGAATAATGTCCTTCATTAGTTCATCCATGTTGAATCTACTTACTTTAAAACTCAGTTTATACATCATCTCCTGTTAGATCTTCTGTAACTTCTCTTGCTTGATCCTACTCCTATATTGACTTAGGTAACAATCCTCTATATCCTCTATTCTCTATTTTATCATGCTATACTGAGATTGTTGATATGTTACATATTCCCCTTCAATTCTCTCTTGGTATTATATGTGCTATATAATATATAGTAATATATAAAATATACATTGCATTTTATATATATTATTATTATCTATCAGGAAATTGTTTGGTACATAGTGACATGCATTAACTTAGGTTATATTCAGTCAGATGTAATAGGAAAAAAATAATTTAAAAGTTTACTTCTGTCTCTATAAGACAGAAGTCAGCAGTGAGGGATTGGAGCCCTCTAGGATGCTACACAGTATCAATAAGATCCAGTCTCTGAAAGTTCTCCATTCTTAGAGCGCAAGTTATCTTCAAGGTCATCTCATGATCTAAGGTAATGTTGGAGTTCCAACTATTATTTCAGTGTTTAGGCCATCAGTCTAAGGAATCAAAAAGAACCTTCTCTCCTACTGAATTATATTTATTTCAAAGAACCTAAGGTTCACATAGCTATTTGACTGAAATGTTTGATTCATATCTCATGGGTCACAACCACAAGGAACATCTAACTGTAAAAAAGGAGAAAATGTGTAGGTTTTAAGTTTTCAGAATTGCCGTGTCCCATGAAAATCAAAGGTTTTGACTCAAGTAAATAGGGAGACTATATGTTGGACGAGTCTTATTAAAGAGTCTCCCTCAATGCATAATAAGTACTAGTTGGGTACAGAAATGAATGAATGCTTTAGATACAAAATGAACCAGTTGATCCTGCAATTTGTACATGTGGTAAAAATAAGAATTCATACCCCATTTGAATCAAATGTATGATATATGATATGTCAAGATCATTGTAATGTTTTGAGCAACCAATAAAAAAATAAAAGTGTGGGGAGAGTTCTCAAGAAAAATCAAAGGGACCTCAATAAAAGCAAAGGACGAGGAGGAGGGGGGAGGGGAAGGTAAAGGAAAATATTGGGGAATGATATTATTCAAATTATATTGTTATATCATGAATATATATGACTATGTAACAACAAATCCCATCATTATATACAATAATAATACAGCAATAAAAATGTAAATAAATAAAATAGTTTTACTTATGAGTATTAAAAAAAAAAGCCAAAGTAGAGGCTGATGGGCTTAAGAGATTATATTGAGGGGAAAGAAGGTAGGAGCATATTTTACTACTTACATCCAGCAAATCAACTTTTTAAAATACAATGGGAATCTAGCACTGAGAAACAGGTTGAGCTCTACCAGATTCATATCTCATAGCTTCCCAAATCTTCTGTCTATGTATGAATGAACAGCACTTTTTACATAGCTGATTACTTTTTACTAGTCATGAAATTAGAAATTTAATTCAAGTTAGTTGCTCAGTTTTTGCTTGTTAGCTTTCAATTATAAGTTTAGAATTTAACTCCTTTTTTTAAAAAAAACCTTGTTATTCCCATCTAGATTTAAAAGTTCTTAGGATTTAGGTAGAATGTATAGGAAAGATGGGAAATAGCTGTATACTTTTGAGGAGTATGGTAGAAATTTACATATTTTAAAAATTTATTTTTTAAGACAGCCTTTCCTATTTATTTTTTTTAATTGTGATATAAACCAGGGGCACTTAACCAATAGTTACATCCTAGTTCTTTATTTTATTTTAAAAATTTTGATAAGAGTGTCTGACTAAATTACTGAAGGTTTGTATTCAACTTGCAGTCTTCCTACCTCCTCCTCTCACGTTGCTAGGATTATATAGGTGTAAGCCTGGTTAAAAAAAAATTATTCCTACTTTTAATCAATTTCTCTAATAGCACGATATATATATATATGTGTGTGTGTGTGTGTGTGTGTGTGTGTGTGTGTATGTGTGTGTGTATATATATATATTTAATACTTGTTTAGTTGTAGACAGACATAAAATCTTTATTTTATTCATTTGTTTTTATATGGTGCTGAGGATCGAACCCACTGCCTCACACGTGCAAGGCAAATGCTCTTACCAATTGAGCTACAACCCCAACCCCCATTTATATTTTTAACATTTATAATAATGAAGAATTATTTGAGAAAATAAAACTTCAGTGCTTCAAAGCTTTGTTGAAAAATTAAACATTGTTTGTTGAAAGTTAACATATTCTAACCAGGTGTGGTACACATTCCTGTAATCCCAGAGACTTAAGAGGCTAAGGTAGGAGGATTGGAAGTTTGAGGCCAGCCTCAGCAACTTAGTAAAGGGCTGGGGATGTCGCTCAGTGGTTAAATGCCCTGGGTTAAATCCTTGATACAAAAAAAAATAATAATAATAACATTTTCTACAGTTGGAGGCATTTATATAAACAACAATGATATATTTTGTTATAACCAGCTGGCTTATTTAAAATTACTTAAAAGTACTTTCCATGGGTATTTGCACATATGTTCATGTGTATATGAGTATAAGATGAATCATTTGTCTTGGAAGGGGTCAGGAATCCAATTTTTCATTATGCAGTAAATAACTTTTGAATTTTATTTCATTAAGTAGATATTTTTCTATTATAGTGTGAAGAACAGATTCTTGCTGAGGTAAAAAAAAGTATTTAGGAATCTACTCACAATGTTCTTAATGAGAGATTATGGTTGGACTAGAATGGTAGCGGACAGGAGAAAGAGAACTGGTTCAGCTCTGAATATATTTAAAAATAATAAATCAGTTCTATTTTCGGTTCTCGTGGAAATTTTTCTTCAACCTGTTATATTTTATTAAGTTAGGTGTGTCATAACAGTGATATTAAGTTTTCATAAAATTAAGATCTCCTTTCCTGTTACCTTTTAAATAAAATAAATGAACTAATTTTTAAACTGATTTGTTACATATAGGACTTCTTTCATGCTGCCAGAAACAATCAATCTTTGTTTTCTAAAGTAAATGAAGAAAAGGTAGTTTTTTTCTTACATTTATTAGGACTCGATACAAATGGACATGCCCACCGACCATCATCAAGGTAATTTTAATGTGTTCAATTTGATTTTTTTTGTTTGAGGGAAATCGGTATGCCCCTTGAACTTCTAAATTATTATGCCATTTTCTTTGTATTTATAACAACAGAGCTAATATTTTAAAGAACTAGTATAATATACAGCAAATTCTTAATTATATGAGATATAAGATGGGTGGTAATCCCAGAAGTTTGGGAGACTAAGGCAGGAATATCACAAATTCAAGGCCAGCCTAGGCAGCTTAGCAAGACCCTGTCTCAAAAAATAAAAAGCATAAGAGATGTTACTTAATGGTAAGGCACCCCTGGGTTCAATCCCCAATACCAAAAAATTAAAAAATTGTAGAGTAGCTAAAATTACATGTGCTATAGTTGTGTTACTTATTAAAATAAGATCTCCTGTACATATATATATTCCATATTCTTTTCATTATCAAGGAAAAGAAAAATATTTCATTTAAAATATCTATATTTTAGAAATTTATCAATTAATCTTGAAATAAAAAATATTTTTATGATGTTAATTTTGACATCACAAAAAATATGTAATTCCTTGTGTGTTCCATTGCATTGTATCTAGCAAATAATGATATAAAATTTTCTATATATTTTCATGGCACTCTTTATATATAGTAGCAAAATTTTTTCTCACTTTGGCAGAGCATAAGAGAAAGAAATCTCTTTTATTCCTTATTTTGAATTTGTATTGATACATCTAATACGAATATAAAGTTTATTGAAATAACTGCCAGTATTGTTTAACTGATTGATATATTCATATGAGAACATCTTTGTTCAACTGCGTGGAAAGGTTAAATATAATTTGCTCAAGACATATCAGACTCTCTTTAGGATGAAGACATTCGATCCTTGAAACAGTGACACATATCTATTCAGATAGTCAGAACAGCAGAGTTTATATTATCAGAGAATATGAAGTCATCGTTATCTCATTTGTGACCTAAAGAGTTCATTAAAATATATGTGCTAATCAGTACCTCCTTTTAAACCATCTTTTAAAACTGTTTCAGATTCTTTTGTTCTTTAAAGGAGAAAAAATTATTTTTCATAATCTAAAGAGCTCTGATTTTTATTAAAGACTAAAAGGATTTTATGAATTCCTACCATTGAATTAAAGAGTCCATTTTTGAATAAATGTTTTCTCTTCAAGTTAATTTAATTTGCTCTTCTGCTTCTTTATAAACAGGGAGTATAAAGACAACATTAAAATAGTTGATGATAGAGTAAAAGAAATTGTCTCCATGTTTCAACATTTTTATGGAAATGATGGAAAAACAGCATTTATTTTTACCTCTGACCATGGAATGACAGACTGGGGTTAGTATCTCTTTAAGTGATATGTACCTTACAAGTAAAATAGTGAAAAATGTAGTTTGTAGGTATCTTATAATGTTGAGAAGATTAGGTGTCTTATTTCATGTAAAGTGGCTAGCACAGAGTAGTCATACCTGTAAAATGCTAGTGGAAAAAGAATGATCTTATATAAAAAATCTTTTTTTTCTAATTGTAAGAAGAAGTATTTACAAATGAAAAACTAGGAAAAAAAGTATGGAGAAGAAATATCTGTCTGCCTAGATTTACCATATGTGATGATAAAGGGGTGATATTAGGACAGTATTACTGAGGGGCCTAGAACTGCTAAAATTCTATCTGAAAATAAGCCTGTGTTGCCTGTTAGACTCCCAAGGCAAAAGTACTGTGTACTCAAGAGAATGAAATAATGAATGTGGACCTCCAGATCACATGAAAGAATCCTAGTGGCTGGGTCTACTTTATGAAGGATTTCTTTTAGCTATATCAGCTTTAAGAGGCCTGAAAGAAAACGATCTGTATACCTTGCTGTTCTCTGCAGAAGCCTGTACTGCTTGCTCCAAGTCTGAGTGGTTACTCCCTCAAGGAGCCCTCCCATGTTCTTTCTTCTCCATACTACTCTGGTAATAGGAACAGCTTCTCCATCATTTCCTCCATCATTTTTTCTTCTTTCAATAAGTTACTCAGCAGACATTCTTGTTTTATTATTGTTTTTGTTTTTACTTGTTTGTTTTGATGCTCTGACTTATGGGAATATTTCAAACTAATTGTTTTGAAAATCTACAAGCATTTAGAATGTGGTGGCTAGAATTAGTGATATATGGATTAACTCTTTAAAACAAGGTATTTTTAAAATAGTGATAAGTTCTTATATGTGTCTTATTACTCTTGATGCCTTATTTATAGGTTCCCATGGGGCTGGTCATCCTTCAGAGACTTTGACTCCTTTAGTCACTTGGGGAGCTGGAATCAAGTATCCCCAAAAAGTATCAGCTCAACAATTTGACGATGAGTTTTTGAAAGGTATAAGTATTTGTTTTTATCATTTTATAAACATTATATTTGAAAGTAAAACTAAAATTAACATTTTAAAATAATTTTTAAATAATCACTTTTCAAATTATAGTTTTTTTTCTATATCCAAATGATTTTAAGAAAACTTTATTATAAATATGTTTTTTATTAAAGAGAGAGAGAGAGAATTTTTTTAATATTTATTTTTCAGTTTTTGGTGGACACAACATCTTTATTTTTTTTTAATTTTATTTTATGTGGTGCTGAGGATCAAACCCAATGCCCTGCGCATGCCAGGCGAGCGCGTTACTGCTTGAGCCACATCCCCAGCCCTGTTTTTTTTTAATTAGTTACACATGACAGGACAATAATCTTGACATATCATACATTTGAATCAAATGAGGTATAATTTCTCATTTTTCTGAGTGTACAGGTTGCAGAATCACATTGGTCATACAGTCACGTATATACATTCAGCAATACTAGTGTCTATTTTATTCTGCTGTCCTTCCCTTCCTCCCTTCCCCTTCCCTCCCCTCCCATATCTTTTTTCTACCCAATCTAATGTAACACACTTCTTTTTTTTCCCCCTCACATCATCATACATGTATTCTGTATAATGATGAGGGTCTCCTTCCATCTTCCGTGCAATTCCCCTTCTCCCTCCCTTTCTCTCCCACCTCTCTTCCCTATTTAGTGGTAATCTTCTTCTCATGCTCTTCTCCCTATCCCATTTTCAGTCACCCCCCTTGTATCAGAGAAGACATTCGGCATTTGTTTTTTAGGTATTGGCTAACTTCACTTAGCATAATCTGCTCTAATGCTGTCCATTTCCCTGCAAATGCCATGATCTTGTTATTTTTAGTGCTGAGTAATATTCCATTGTGTATAAATGCCACATTTTTTTTTTTTTATCCATTCATCTATTGAAGGGCTTCTAGATTGGTTCCACAGTCTAGCTATTGTGAATTGAACTTCTATAAACATTGATGTGACTGTGTCCCTGTAGTATGCTCTCTTTAGGTCTTTTGGGTATAGTCTGAGAAGGAATAGCTGGGTCAAATGGTGGTTCCATTCCCAGCTTTCCAAGGAATCTCCATACTGCTTTCCAAATTGGCTGCCCCAATTTGCAGTCCCACCAGCAATGTACAAGTGTACCCTTTTCCCCATATCCTCGCCAGCACTTATTATTGTTTGACTTCATAATGGCTGCCATTCTTACTGGAGTGAGATGGTATCTTAGAGTAGTTTTAATTTGCATTTCTCTGATTGCTAGAGATGGTGAGCATTTTTTTGTGTATTTGTTGATTGATTGTATATCCTCTTCTGAGAAGTGTCTGTTCAGGTCCTTGGCCCATTTGTTAATTGGGTTATTTATTTTTTTGGTGTTTAACTTTTTGAGTTCTTTCTATCTGATGTGTGAGGGGTAAAAATTTGTTCCCAGGATGTAGGCTCCCTGTTTACCTCACATATTATTTCTCTTGCTAAGAAAAAACTTTTTAGTTTGAATTCATCCCATTTGTTGATTCTTGGTTTTAACTCTTGTGCTATAGGTGTCTTATTAAGGAATTTGAGGCCTGACCCCACGTGATGGAGATTAGGGCCAACTTTTTCTTCTATTAGACACAGAGTCTCTGGTTTGATTCCTAGCTTCTTGATCCATTTTGAGTTAACTTTTGTACATGGTGAGAGAAAGGGATTGAATTTCATTTTGTTGCATATGGATTTCCAGTTCTCCCAGCACCATTTGTTGAAGATGCTATCCTTTCTCTATTGCATGCTTTTAGCACCTTTGTCTAATATAAAGTAGTTGTAATTTTGTGGGTTGGTCTCTATGTCCTCTATTCTGTACCATTGTTCTACCAGCCTGTTTTGGTGCAAGTACCATGCTGTTTTTGTTACTGTTGCTCTGTAGTATAGTTTAAAATCTGGTATCGCTATACCGCCTGTTTCACTCTTCCTGCTTAGAATTGCTTTAGCTAATCTGGGTCTCTTATTTTTCCAGATGAATTTCATGATTGCTTTTTGTATTTCTGCAAGGAATGCCATTGGGATTTTGATTGGAATCATATTGAATCTGTAAAGTGCTTTTGGTAATATGGCCATTTTATTAATATTAATTCTGTCTATCCATGAGCAAGGTATATCTTTCCATTTTCTAAGGTCTTCTATTTCTTTCTCTAGGGTTCTGTAGTTTTCATTGTATAGATCTTTCACCTCTTTTGTTAGGTTGATTCCCAAGTTTTTTTTTTTTTTTTTTTGAGGATATTGTGAATGGGGAAGTTTTCCTCATTTCCATTTCAGAGGATTTGTCGCTGATGTACAGAAATGCCTTTGATTTATGGGTGTTGATTTTATATCTTATATCCTGCCACTTTGCTGAATTCATTTACTAGTTCTAGAAGTTTCTTGGTAGAACCTTTTGGGTCATCCATGAAGAATTTTAATAGTAAGTCAGTATACTATCTTAAACATTTGGGGTTAGTAATCATAGGAATTTCACAGCTACAATGTAAAAATATTTTGTAAGCCACTGCCATCACAGAAAGAAAACAATCAAAAACAAACTTGTATTGACTACTGTGCCTTAATCAATTGCCTTAATAACTCTCTGAAACAAGATTGTAATGAGTTGTGGTCATACAGATAGTCATCATTGTACTTTTTAAATTCTGTCTTTCCTTCATTAGACAGTGTTTTATAACAATTTTCTCAAAATTAGCATCTAAAAAGCTTAATAAATCACAGAAAACATCAAATTTTTGCTTTTTGGTTATTCCTTTTTTTTTGTTTTGTTTTGTTTTTATTTGGTATCGGGGATTGAACTCAGAGGAACTCAATCACTGAGCCATATCCCTAGTCCTATTTTGTATTTTATTTAGAGACAGGGTCTCCTGAGTTGCTTACCACCTTGCTTTTATTGAGACTGGCTTTGAACTTGCAATCCTTCTGCCTCAGCCTCCCACGCCTCTGGGATTACAGGCATGCGCCACCATGCCTGGTTTCTTTTAAAATTCTTTTTAAGAAACATGTACCTCTGCCTTTTAAGCAACCTTTTTTATTCATACTTGTCTTAAAAGAGAGTTATTTCCAGTATCTGTGTTTTTCCATGAAGTATTGAACACTCCTAAAAATCAAGTGGTTTTGGGCTGGGGATGTGGCTCAAGCGGTAGCACGCTCGCCTGGCATGCGTGCGGCCCTGGTTCGATCCTCAGCACCACATACAAACAAAGATGTTGTATCTGCCAATAACTAAAAAATAAATATTAAAAAAAAAATTCTCTCTCTCTCCCCCCCCCTCACTCTCTCTTAAAAAAAAAAAAAAATCAAGTGGTTTATTCTTTTTTGAATCTTGTCTTATGTCTGATTGTGTCTTTCAGAATGGAGACTAGAGTCCTGGAAGAGGCAAGATGTCAATCAGGTAGGTATCTATTTCAATTTAATCATGTTCAAATTTAATTTTATCTCCTATAAGAAATTTGGATTAAAAATATGAAAAATAGAACTTTGCAGTAGCCTCATCTTGGGAACACAACGATGTGATCTGTGCAGACAAAACTCCAACTGACAGTAATTACCACTTTGTCCTATCTTTCACTGGTGAGAAGGGAAGCTAAGAGCTATTTCAACCATTCCAACTGGCAGCTCAGTGAAAAACACAAAAATAGGAATTGACTTTACAGCAAACTCAGTTAAGATTCCTCAGGCCTTAAAAATATATTATAAATTAAATGTACAACAGACATCTATAGAACATTTAATCCAACAACAGTCAAATATGCTTTCTTCTCAGCAACTCATGGAACCTTCTTTAAAACAGACTGTATTTTAGGTCACAAAGCACTTAGAAAGAATAAAAAAATTGATATAATTTCTTCTATAGATAATAATGGAATGAAATTAGAAATCAACACAACAAAACCCTACAGAAACAATATAAACACATGGATATTGAAAATACATGTTTAAATGATGAGTGGCTGATAGAAGAGATCAGAGGAGAGATTTAAAAATTTTTAGAATCAAATCAGAGTAGTGGTATAATATACTAGAATCTCTGAGACACTGTGAAAGCAATTCTAAGAGGAAAGTTTATAGCTATGAATGCCTACTTCAGAAAAATCAGATCCCAAATAAAAATGACTGAGTGATGCATCTCATTGGCCTTGAAAAATAATTAACCAGTTCCCAAATCAGTAGAAGGAAGGAAATAATTCAGATCATAACCAAAATCAGTGAAATAGAGAATAAAAAAAATACAAAGGATCAAGGAAATGAACTGATTCTTTGAAAAGATAAACAAGGTTGATAAGCCAAAAATGAAGACAGGAGACTTTCAAATTAATAAGATTAGACATGAAAAAGGAGAAATCACCATAGACATCACAGAAATCCAGAATATCATTAAGGACTATTTTGAAAACTTACACTAATAAATTGGAAAATCAAGAAATGGATACATTCCTAGACACATACAGCCTGCCCAAATTGAATCCAGACATCATAGAAAACCTTAACAGAACAATAGCTAGCAATAAGATAGAAGCAGCAGCCTGCCAGCAGGGGCTGTGGCTGTGGCTTAGGGTAGCGCACTTGCCTGGCATGTGTGAGGCACTGGGTTTGAGTCTCAGCATTGCAGATAAATGAATAAAATAGAGGTCTACCAACAACTCATATTCTCTCTCTCTCTCTCTCTCTCTCTCTCTATCTATATATGTGTGTGTGTGTGTATATATATATATATATATATATATATATATATATATATATACACTCATACCAAAACCAGAGAAGGACATATCAAGGAGACTAAAGACCAATATTCCTATTGAACTTAGATAATTAAGTTCAATATTCCTATTGAACTTAATAAAACATTATCAAATTATATTCAACAACATATTAAGAGGAAAGTATATCCTGACCAAAGTTTTTGTCAGTGATGCAAGAATGGTTTAACATATGCAAAGCTAGGTGTAATCCATCACATAAATAGAATTAAGGACAAAAATCACTTGGTCTTCTTAATAGATGCAGAAAAAACGTACAAATTTCAGCACCCATTCATGACAAAAACACTGAAGAAACTAGGGATAGAAGGAATCTACTTCCACATCATAAAGGCTCTATGTAAAAAACTGAAAGCCAACATTGTAGTGAATGTGGAAAAACTGAAGGCATTTCTTTTAAAATTTGGAACAAGACTACTGTCACCATTTCTATTTAATACAGTACCAGAAATTCTAGCCAGACCAGTTAGGCAATGGAAGGAAATAAAAGGGATAAAAATAGAAAAGGAAAAAGTCAAATTGTCATTGTTTGCAGATGATATGATCCTATACTTATAATACTGAAAAAAACTTCCCCAAAAGACTGCTCAAGCTAATAAAGAAATTCAGCAAAGTAGCAGGTTACAAAACCAACATACAAAAACCAGTTGCTTTCCTATATACTAATAATTAAAATGCTGAGAAAGAAATAGGAAAATAATTCCATTTACAGTAGTCTCAAAAACAAAAACTAGGAATAAATCTAGCCAAGAAGGAGAAAGGCCTTTATAATGAAAACCTAGAGCACTGAGGAAAGAAATTAAAGAAAACACAAGAAAGTGAATAGACCTTCCATGGTCATGAATAGGCAGAATTAATATTGTTAAAATGTCCATCCTACCAAAAGCAATATACAGATTCAATGCAGTCCCCATCAGATACCACTGATGTTCTTCGCAGAACCAGAAAAAAGTCTAGAAATAGAAACTAGAACTAGAATAAAGTAGTATAGTCCCAGCTATACCACTCGGTGGTATTTATCCTAATGAATTAAAGCCATCATACTATAGTGATACCTGCATACCCATGTTTATAGCAGCACAATTCATATTAGCCAAACTGTAGAACTACTGTAGGTCAGCGGATGAATGGATAAAGAAATTGGGATATATATACACAGTGAATTTTATTCAGCCATGAAGAAGAATGAAATTGTCATTTGCAGGAAAACAATGGAACTTGAAATTAGGTTAAGTAAACCAAGCCAAACTCAGAAGGTCAAGGGTTGTATATTTTCTCTCATATGTGGAAGCTGGAGAGGAGAAAGGATAATAAAAGGGGTGGGGGTGGGGAGGAATCAAAGAAAGATACATAGACCAGGGGAACGAGCAGGTAAGGGAAAGGGGAAAAATATGAAAGGTAGGCCTATTAATAAGAATGACAAAAGATTTTCCAAAAACATTTCCAAACTAAAGAGAATACTCTCAATGCAAATATTTTAGCCCAACTAATCTCTCCTTGGCAAAATATTTAAAAATCCCAAGTGACAATAAAAGAAAGCTCACTCCAAATAACACTGGATAATTCATGTTATATCAGTTAGAATTTTCGTGATTGTTATATTTCTGTGATGATTTATTATAGTTTCATTGTTTTCTCTGAATACAGATCTATTAGGGATTTCTTTTCTGTATTGTGTTTGTTACCGTTTCTTTTTTAACATATATTTTCCCTTTAACTATATTTTGATTTTTTACTTAACCACCATCCTTACAAATGTAATGAGGAAAAATAATGAGAGTATAAATTACTCAACTATAAATTTTCTGTTATAGGAAAGTGTGTGGACAACCTAATAAAGTTAGACTTGTGGCATCTGTAAATATGAAACACATAGTTGTCATTGTTTAGGATATGCTACTTAGAGAGCCATTTTTACTATTTGTAGAAGACATGGGATATAATTATGTGGCTTCCAAAGTGGCAGGAGTATCTTGCCTTCCATGTCATGCATAAGTTTACATTCCTTACTGTGGTAGATAAACCAAGGTCTGGGCTCCCACTTTCAGACCTCTTGTCAGCATAACAAGAAGGTTTCTTATTTTATGATCTCAAGATAGATGCATATTAACTAAGTAAATGACAATTATGAAATCAGAATATCTATTCATTAATTTACAATTAAAAACCCATTGTTGGGCTGGGGTTGTACTTCAGTGGTAGAGCGCCTGCCTAGCAAGTGTGAGGCACTGGGTTTGATTCTCAGCACCACATATAAATAAATAAAGGTCCATTGATAAATAAATACACAAATATGCATGTGCATGTACACACACTTGAAAACCATTGTCAAAGTTGGAAAAACACAAAACTAGAACATATTTTTCTTATAGCCAGACTGGATCATAACTGAAATTGAACATATATTCAGCTACTACTATCTAAATACTCAGTCTGCTGTCAAACTCTTGCTTCATTCATATCTACTTAGATAAGAATCTGTTCATTCCTTTAATCAACACTGTCACATGCCTGCAGTGTTTTACATTTTATGCTAATTGGAAGGATATAATGATAAGTAAAAGTGAACACAATCTCTCCCTGGGAAGATTATATGTCAGAGATGAGAACTGATACTAATCAAACTAGTATACAAATAAATGTGAATTATAGCTGTATTAAATACTATAGAAGAAACCTGTAAAGCCATAATAACAAATAGTGGATGGATGTGATCAACTGTGTTGGTCGTCAAAAGTTTCAAATTGAGGATTGAGTTGAGGTTAAAGAATAAGTAGGAATTATGAGTTCAGGGCATAGCAGGAAGACTTTCTAGGCAAAGGGGAAACATTTGCACAGAGCTCTGTAAGAAGATACTTGGTGTGTAAGAAATTGTTAAGGCTAGTGTGCAGAGCCATAGATGGCAGTGTGGTATGGAGCAGAGGAAGATAGGCACAGATCCTATGGTACCTTATGGGTACTGTGGATTGTAGAAAGTTGGGGAAGAAATGTTTGAAGCCCTTGAGAATGAAATGATTCAAATTTATGTGAAAGAATTCCTCTAGGTGCTGTATGAACAGATTAGAGGAGGCCAATAGTAGATTCTGGGAGAGGACAAAAGGGAAATTAGGAGGACTTTAGAGATTTCCAGTTTGGGGAAGATGGTATTTATTAAAGACAGTTGAATAGTAAGTAAGATACTTACTTTCTTTAGTTCTGTACACTTTTCTGTAGTTATTGTCTTTGCTGTATATTTTCTTACTAGTTAAGGCATTCTTTTGCATAATACTGAAAAACCGATGTAAAATGATCAGGTTATCTTAGCTAATAGAATAAGTGATTGTTGTTTTCATGTGTTTGCACTGAGGACTTAATGTTTACTTTTCAAATTTATTGTTTCAGAAGTTCATTTTTAGCAAATGACATTTTAAGGGATTAACATCTTTTGTGTATTAACTGAATGTTTAAAGGTAATTGGTTATGACAATCATGATTATTTTTAAAAATATAGTTGGATTAAATTATTTCTATGTTTACATCCATAGACTTCTTAGAACTGATTTTTTTTTTTCTATTTGTAGGCTGATATTGCACCATTGATGGCTTCTCTTATTGGAGTTCCCTTTCCCCTTAATTCAGTGGTAGGAAATAAAATTTTATTATCAATACTCAGCATTTTAAAAATTGCACAGTAAAATTTACTCTTCTGTCTTTTTATAATCTTTATTTTTCCCATATTTGTAATAATTGTACATAATATTAGGATTTGTTACTCATTTGTAGACACACAATATAACCATATAATATGACCAATATCATTCCCCATTTGTGTAATCTTTAATTAGATTTAAAAACTGTGCATTTTTATATATTTATTTCTGAACATGTAATACTTTACAATTGTGTGTTTATAGTATTTTATAACATGGAGGACACACTCAATAGCTCTAATATTTTTCATATTCTAAAATACATATGATTTATATCTGTGTACTCTAGTTACAAGTGATAAAAATATATGAATAACTTTTTGGTAATAAGCAGCAGAGACTGAGTCCATTTAAAAGGAAATTTTTAAAAAGGTATTTATGGCTTGCTGAATCGCAGGGATGCACAAACACCAGGCTTTAAAATTACTGAGAACCAAGGGAGCTCTGGAGACTTACAAGAAGGAACCACAACCACAGTCCCATGGCAGGACTGTTCTGCTTATGGTACCAATACTAGAGGAAGGTAGAGAATGGGTAGCATTATACCTGTTATTGTTTCTGTTGCTTGATGCTCAAGAGTCGAATTACACATGATCCGGCCCAAGTTGTTTGTCTAATTCATGAGTTTCCCCACTGATTATAGAACCACCATGTTATATCCCTTGAGGAAAATTACTTAGTAATAGTTAAGTATTTTAATTTAATTACTTAATAATGCTGTTATTAATGTGCATGTATGTTGAAAAGCCAAAACGAAACCAAGAATACTTATTCCATTTACTTTTATTAGCTCTAAAAAATCAAATTTACTTTAAAAATAGTGTCATGTAACTCAAAACTCTTGAGTAATATGACCCTGACAGTCATGAGTGTGTGGAGGTATATAAATGAAATAAGATTAACAGTCTTTACTTCTAAAATGTACGGTATACTCTGGTATGTCTTATTATTATTATTTTTAAGTATGAAAGCTGTGGCCCACCATATTGATTTGTTTTTGTGTATAAGACATTTAATTCACTGCCTAGCGTATAGTAATTGTATTAGTCTTCTTTTTTTCATTCTAACAAATACCTGAGGTAGTCAGCCTATAAAGAGAAAACATTTATTTTGTCTCAAATTTATATTAATTAATTAATTAATTTTCTTATCTTGTTTTATGTATTTTTTTGACTTCCAGTTTTAGAGGTTTCAGTCCATGGTGGTATAATAGTAGAAATACATGGCAGAGCAAAATGTTTCCACGTGGCCAGGAAACAAAAAGAGGAAGGAGGGGCTGGGGTTGTGGCTCAGAGCTAGAGTGCTTGCCTAGCACATGCCAGGTGCTGGGTTTGACCCTCAGCACCACATAAAAATAAAATAAAAGTATTGTGTCCAACTACAACTAAAACAAAATATTTGAAAAAGAGAGAGAGAGAGGAAGGGAAAGACTGAGGTATCACAATCCTCTTTTGAGATTATACCCCCAGTAAATCCAAAGACCCTCCACTAGACCCCACCTTTAAACGTTTTTATCACTTCCCAGTAGCATCAGGGACCAAGCATTTAAAACATGGGCCTTTAGGAGACATTTAGGATCTAAACCATAGCAGTAATAACTTAGTGTTAGGTTATATTGACTTTAATTCAATAATTTGTGAGAAAAATAACATGTAATTTGTGAGAAAAATAACAACATATTTCGATTATGGTTTTATAAAAGATTCTTCATTAGTGATTTATTTGACTGTATATCTTGTCTATATTTGCTTCCCTCTTAAGTCTGTTTTGTTTTATAAGAATAGCCTGAGTTTTACTAATACTAATATTAAGCCTATATTTATTATTTGCAGGGAATCCTTCCTGTGGAATATCTTAATAATACTGATCTCTTCAAAGCAGAAAGCATGTTTACAAATGCAGTACAGATTCTTGAACAGTTCAAGGTAAAAAAAAAAAAAAAAAAGAAAGACACAAAAATGCATAATACTGTTATTTAAAAATTGAACATATTAAGTGAGGTATTTCATGTTGTTTTAAATATTTCCTACAACTCATTATCTTTAAATTTTCTGTATTTACCTAGTGTCATTTCTGAGGTGCCGGTTCCATGAGTCAAAGGGTGTAGAATTGCCTTTGAGGAGTGTCCCTAATTATAAATTACCGGCTACTCTTGTAACAACTACAAGTTGATCTTTATGACTAGAATTTGCCCCACAGAAGTAGTATTAAAGATGTAACATTTCTTGTCATTTCACATACATTGTTAGATACTTTACAACCTAATGAGGTGATTCAGATTAAAACTTTGGCAGGTTTTGTTTTCAAAAAGTTAATAAATACAATTTTAATTACATTACAGCAAATTATGTTTTCAGGATTAATATGATTCTCAGCATATTGAGATAGTAAGATAGTGTCAAATTTTTTAAAATATGCATGAAATAGTATAGTAACACAAAATTCCATTTATTTCAAAGTAGTTAACCATCTCTGAAGAACCATTTTAATGGATATTTGTATTTCAAATGAAATTAGTTAATTTTTTAATATTTATAATGTAATAAAATATCTTTGTGCTTGGTTTCCAGGTGAAGATGACTCAGAAAAAAGAAGCTACTTTACCATTTTTGTTTACACCATTTAAGTAAGTCCCTTTTTTAAAATTACTGAGTTTGATGTTGATAGGATAGATTAGTTTACTTATGAACTTTGTCTTTTTGTGTATATTAGTGCAAACTCCTTTAAAGTTAAATTCCTTTCTTTTACTTTTGTTAAATAATAATCCAGATGCTTAGATACCTTTGAATGTCTAGAAGAGGGGATGGGGAAATAGAGCGATAGATGAGGAATTTTAAGGAGATGACGTCAATTGGGCTTGCCTAGTTGATTGGGAAGGTGTTGGATCAGTAAGAAAGAGGAGAGGGAGTCACTTCCTGGTTCTTGTCCTGCTTGATTGAGAAGATGCTGATACTATTATGGTTTATAGAAGGAAGAGCTGATTTGAGAAGTAAGGATTAATGTTATTAGTTTGAGTACATCAGTTAATTCGTTAGAAATGAGGGTTTGGATCTCAGGAGATGTGGATTGGTTTTGAAGACTTTGTAGCTGTCGGAATGAAGATGGTGGTGAAAATTGTTAAACATGTAGGAAGCTCTAGGGAGAATATAGAAAATGACAATAAAAGGTGAAGGTTTGCATTCTGAGAAATTTCTGCCATGTGGACAAAGAAGATAACCCACTTTGGTGGCACCAGATTTCATTTTCTTAGATCCCAGGAAAACATGTTTTCCTTGAATCAGCAATGGGCAGTTTCCGAGTCACAGATCTTGTTTGGTACTACTGACTATAGGTGTACGCTTGGCAGGTTTACTGAACCTTCTGAGGTTCACATTCAGTTATCAATGATTTTGCTAATGGCTAAATAACATTGAAATTTTTCCACTTGAGGATGTAATTGAATGACTTTTTTTGGAATTGTTTTGGACAACTTATATACACTAGTGTTTTCTTCATAATCTAGAAAGAAATGTTGTATTGCCTTCACAATAATGTGCTTGTATACTTGTATGTGTGTGTGTGTATGTATGTATGTATAAACATATGGAAGAGTAAACATAAAGTAAACATGGAAGAGTAAACATAAAGCAAAATTAGGACTTTGCAATATCATTAGTATATTATAGCATATACATCTATTATGCTGATTTGAATTTTCTTTTTATTATAGTAGAGTTGAGATTTGTTAATGGAATTGATTCTGAGGAATATGTGTTTATCCCTTTCTCTTAGAAAACATTTATTCATTTACTACTATGTGTATTGTAGACGTAGAAGTGAACAGGATAGACAAAGGCTTTACCTTCGTAGAGTTTTCTACACTGTAGCAGTACATACAGATCATAACAAAATAAACAACAGAACAAGAAATACATTATCAGTTCCTGCATGAAGAAAACACATTGAATGCTGAGAGTGAGAATACTTGAGGGTTACTTTAGTTCAGCCATCTTAGAAAGACTAGTCGGGGAAGCATTCTTTATACACACTATCTACCTTTTTCTGCTTGGCTGCCAGGATGATCCTAAACTTCGCCTACATTGATGTTCAACCTCTGCCTGAACATTGCTGTACATAGTTAGAATCACTGCTAACTTTTTGTCATCTACTGCATGGCCCAACTACTGGCTCACCTATCCTTGAGCAAAGTGACTAGCCCTGCCTACAGATTTTTTTCTGGCAAAAAATTCGCCACTTGTTAATGGCCTGCAATATTAGCAGAAAACCCTAAGAAATAATGAAAAACTAACTCTTCAAGATATATAATTCAATGAAGAGAACCTAAAGGTATTAAAATACTCAAATAGTTAAGAAACTATTATGTCCATTAAAAACAAGCATGAACTTTACAAGATGAAAAAGAATATAGAATGCATTAAAAAAAATGATAGGAAATGCAACTAAAAACTTTTAGAAAATTTATCTTTCTTTGATGGTGCAGATGGAAGGCAGATCCTCTAAATTAGAATAGGAACTGAGTAGGCCTGAAGCTAAATGAAATGTATTTTAACTAATAGATGGATTGAGCAAAAAGGAGGAGGAGATTAGCAACAGGTTGGTTGCATGGGAAGAATACACTTCTTAATTCCCCGCTCTTTTCAAAAACAGCAGTGACAGAAATTTTAGGGGAAAATGAAATATTTCAAACTAGAAAAAAAGTAAGCATGTTTCAAATATGAAGCACTCTAGGTTGTGCCTTGATTTTGAGCAATTGCTGGTAGTAGGACAAAGGGAATTCCACCTTGCTTATGGGTGAAGCCTTTTAAGAAATAAATGAGAAAAATCTAATCACAGCATAAAACTTTGCTATTCACTGAACTGTATTTAAATACTAGTCATACTAATGTATATATTGGTTTTCAGCTTTCAGAGTGGATCTTTAGTTAAAGCATGGAAGAAATAATTATGATTACAGAATAGAATGCAAATGTTAGCAACCTTGACAATATACAAAAGCAGTTAAAAGTTTGGGAGGCAGAGGGGAAAAGAAATGTACACAAAGTGACAGTGGTGCTACCATCCTCATAAATCAGCAAGTGGAGAATTCTTCCTGTGATTAAGAGAATAAAATACAGGTTTTAATATTATTAAAGTAACCAAGATAACCAACAAGTAGGTTAAAATGGTGAGATGGCTTTGTTGAGAGAGGAGAAAGGCTGGAAATAGTCAGGAGTCAACAGAAAGTGCCTCAGGTCAACAAGCAAAGAAATACTAAGGAAAACTTATGAGAAAAGTGTTGTTAACTACCAGAATAACTAAATATAAACACATGTGGAAAGTTTTGTGTCCAGTTTGGCAAACTGAGAAATGAGAAGAATGAAGCAGGAATTTATTTATTGATTGTCATGGTGCCCTTTTGAACTGTTTGATTTTTAAAATTATATGCATATATTGCTTTGATAATGCTTTTTCTAACTTTTTTTTAAATTAGAGATTTATAGTCGTATGTAATAATTGGGTTCATCCCAACAAACTCATACACACCTGGAAATTAATATCAGTTCATGATCTCCCTCCTTTTCCTTCCCAACCTCCTTTCCCTCTCCCATTGTCCTTCCTATACTCTACTTGACTTCCTTTCGCTCCTCTATTAATTTATATTTGATTAGTTCTTTGTATTATCCTGTCCCTCCCTCCCCCTTTCCTTTATTTTAATCTAGCTTTCACATTTAAGAGAAAATATTCAATCTTTGACTTTCTGAGTTTGGCTTATTTTACTTAGTATGATATTCTCCATTTCCATTCGTTTACTGGCAAATGCTATAATTTTATTCTTTTCTGAATGAAGTAGCTGAGCAGAACTCCATTTTGTGTGTGCATGTGTGTGTGTATCATAGTTTCATAATTCATTTATCTATTGACAGGTATCCAGGTTGATTCCATAATTTAGCTATTGTGGATTGTGCTGTTATAAACATTGAGGTGACTATCACTGTAGTGTGCCAATTTTAGCTCTTCTGGGAATGTACCAAACAGTGGGATAGCTGGGTCATTTGGTGGTTTTAATCCCTGTTCATTTGAGGAATCTCCATACTGCTCTCCAGATGGTTATACTAGTCTGCAGTCTTACCAACAGTGTACAAGTGTACTTTTTCTCACACAACCTCATCAGCATTTATTGTTGTTCATATTCTTGATCATTGCCATGCTGATTGGAGTGAGACGAAATCTTAGTGTGGTTTTCATTTGCATTTCCCTAATTCCTAAAAATGGTGAACATTTTTCCATATTTTTGTTGGCTGTTTATGTTTCTTTTGAGAATGTTTTATTTAATTCTTTTGCCATTTATTGTTTGGGTTATTTATGTTTTTAGTGTTAAGTTTTTTGAGTTCTTTGAATATTCTAGATATTAATTTCCTATTGGAAGAGTAGCTAACCAAGATTTTCTCCCATTTTATAGGCTTTCTCTTCACACTCTTAATCATATCCTTTGCTGTACAGAAACTTTTTAGTTTGATGGCATCCCATCTATTGATTCTTGGTTTTACTTCTTGTGCTTTGGGGAAGTCAGTTAAGAAAGTCAGTACTAGCACCTGTATGATGGAGTGTTGACCCTCTGTTGTCTTCTAGCATTTGCCATTTCTAATCTAATTACTAAGTCTTTGATAGATTTTGATTTGAGTTTTGTGCATTGTGAGGGAGAGAGATCTAATTTCATTTTTCTACATATAGTTTCCCAGTTTTCCTAGCATGATTTGTTTAAAAAGCTGTATTTTCTCCAAGATATATTTTTGGCACTTTTGTCAAATATCAGATGGCTGTAGTAGGTATGTGGATTTGTCTCTGTGTCTTCTATTCTGTTCAACTGGTTGTCTTGCCTATTTTTAAAAATTTATTTATTTGTCCTTTTTAGTTATACATGATAGTAGAATGTATTTTGACATAACATATGTACATGGAGTATAACTTCCCATTTTTGTAGTTGTATATGATGTGGAGTAACAGTGGTCCTGTATTCATGTATGAACAAAAGAAAGTTAAATCCAATTCATTATACTGTTTTTCCCATTCCCAATCCCTTTCCCTTACTCTGACTTTGTCAAGTAAATGTGGGCCCAGAAACAAACAAGATGAAGTGATACTGTTGTGACACATTCTTTCAGAAAAACAACACTTGTTCTTGTCACAAACCATTGTGTGAGGAAATCTTTTCTTCTTGAATGAATACTGTACTTCTTTTTATTTGTTTTTGCAGTCCTGGGGATAGAATTCAGGACTCTATGAATGCTAAGCAAGCACTCTTCTATTGGATATCTACATCCCCAATCCCACCCATACTTCTTTTTGTTCTTAGAAAATTGCTGTTCTTTCATCTGTTCTTTTTTTTTAATATTTATTTTTTAGTTGTAATTGGACACATTACCTTTATTTTATTTATTTTTATGTGGTGCTGAGGATCTAACCCAGGGCCTCACACATGCTAGGCGAGCGCTGTAACGCACAACCCCAGGCTTCATCTGTTCTTAAATTTAAGAAAATTTGTCTTAGAATATTAACATCCGAAATTGGTTTTACTTACATGATTAATTTTATCAGCATTACTAGATTTTAGTGTAATAGTATTTCTGCTATTACCTTGTTTGGTCCTTTCTAGCATAGTTATGAACATTTGATGAATATTGAAATAATTTCTTTTTTTAAATTTTATTTTTAGTTATAGATAAACACACTATCTTAATTTATCTTTATGTGGTGCTGAGGATCCAAACCGATGCGTCACACACGTGCAAGGCAAGTGCTCTACCACTGATCTACAGCTCCAGTCCAAATATTGAAATAATTTCTAAGGAATGAAATAGCAAATGTTTTGAGATGCAGGAAAAATAAATAAGATCACTAAGATTATCTATCTTAGATTTATAGAAGGATCCAGTAGATACATATGGTAATTTCATATGCTACTGTATCCTATTTTTAAAAATAAGTAAAATTTCTTTATTATATCTTACATATTATATCACTAAAAAGAATAAAAGTCATGAAATATTTGTTCTAACAAATAGAAAAGAACCTCAAATTGGGTCATGTGGACTCTAATGGTATGCTAAGGCATGACCAGCAGGTGGAGCTAAATGACTAGGAAAAGCATAAAAGCTTTGTGTAAATGTGAAAGTACCTTAAAAAAGGAAAGAAAAACATTTTTATATTCCAAAAATACACACTGTAGATCCCAAAATAAGATAAGGAAAATAATTAAAAGAAAAAAATCATGAAATGATAAAAATATCAAAAGGTCTCTTAGAGACAATTTTTAGGGGGGAAATGGAATTAAGAAAGAGATGTATCTAACTAATAGAAGCAAGAACGTCTGATATCTTTTATTTGAAAATTACTGTATAAATTCAGTAAACTTGCTGGGGATGGTGACACATGCTGTAAGCTACCTCAAGAGGCTTAGGCAGAAGGATTTAACTAGAAATAATGGGGTTTATAGAATTTAGTGCATATTTAAAATTTTTACTAAGCTATTTTAATGACTCAAGACCCTAAAACCAAGGGGAATTCTTTCCCCTGTTGGCCTGAATAAGCTCTTCTCCCTGTCTTTTTTATCTCAAAGGCCACGTGTGAGCCTTCAGCTGTACCCTGAGCCACACAGTGTTTTCTAAGGATTATCTATGCAGTGATTCTTGAATTGTCACTTTTTTCTCTGGGTGATCTCTTATGGATCCCATCTGTTCCAAAATTCCTTTTTTAAATGTAAAACCTTGTGTGGCCCAGTGATTTTAATTGTTTCTAGCTCTGTAGTTTAATCACTTAGGAGTTCTTTGGGCATTCCACCTGGCTGGCTTTCAGGAGATGATTTCTCTCCCTCATTTTGCCACAAGATTAACAAATATATTATAGAATGAGAGCGGAAGAAAATAATCAAATCTACCACCCACCTCCCATCTCCACAAATTTTGAAATAAGGAAATTTTAAAAGTTTTATTGTGATGTTGTGAACAGTATAACGATTTGTTGTTGTTGCTGTTGTCGTTGGGATCAAACCCAGGGCCTCATGTGTGCTAGTCAAGTGTTCTGTCACTGAGCTGTACTCCCACACCTTCTCATACTATTTTTTTTTTTTTTGGTCAGAGGGAGGTACTGGGGATTGAACTCAGGGGAACTCAACCAATGAGCCACATCCCAAGCCCTATTTTGTATTTTAATTAGAGACAAGGTCTCAGTTATTTAGCACCTTGCTGTTGCTAAAGGTTCTCATACTATTTTAATTGCAAACTTTAAAAATATATAGTTCTTGCTGGATGTTGTGGCGTGCACTTGTAGCCCCATCTACTTAGGAATTTGAGGCAGGAGGATTGCTTAAGCCCAGGAGTTGAGGACCAACCTGGGCAACATAGCAAGACACTGTCTCAAAAACAAACAACAACTACAAATAAATAAATATATCTACACATGTGTGTATACTTGTATGTGTGTTAGTAATCACCAACTAGTAAGTTCTACAAATTTTGTAACATCTTTATGTTTAAGAATTGTTATTAAAAGCCAGGCTTGGTGGCCCAAGTCTATAATTTCAGTGACTAGGGAGGCTAAAGCAGAAGGATGTCAAGTTCAAGGCCAGCCTTGGCAACCTATTAAGACCCTGTCTCAAAATTTAAGATAATAGTAATAAAGGACTAGCTCAGTGGTAGACTACCCCTGGGTTCAATCCCTAATACTGCCAAAAAAAAAAAAAAAAAAAAGGGAAAGAAAATAAAAAGAAAAATATATATATATAAAATTTAGATTTTCTAAACCGTTCTTTCTTAGTTTTTTATCATGGGAATAAAACACTGATTTTTTAAATACTCAAGAATATTAGTATCTTTTGGGGATAGGGGTATAATTCAGTGCCAAGGCCCTGGGTTTAATCCTTAGCACCACAAAATAAATGAACAAAAAGAATCTTACTGGCTGAGGATGTGGCTCAAGCAGTAGTGCACTCGCCTGGCATGCGTGTAGCCTGGGTTCGATCCTCAGCACCACATACAAACAAAGATGTTGTGTCCGCCAAAAACTAAAAAATAAATATTAAAAAATTCTCTCTCTCAAAAAAAAAAAAAAAATCTTACTAGGGAACATTCGTAAGTACAATTAGTCCATCATTCTATTGTATAATTATATAAAGATGGACTTTATTAATCATCTTTAATTTGAGATTAGATTAAGCATTTATTATAAAGAATGATTTTACCATTATATGATTTATACCATGATTAGATCAAATGAATCCAGGTTATGACATGATTATCAGAAAGGTGGGTTTATCCTATTTTAAAATAGTTAAAACAATTTTAATTCTACAGCTTTATTAAACATCCATTTTAAGGCCTTTGCTCAAAAATTTATAATAGAAAAAGTTATAAAACTTAATCTCACTAATCGTCAAAAAATAAATTCAAATTGAAAATATTATTTTTCACTTTTATTTTATTTTATTTTTGGTACTAGGGGTTGAATCCAGGAGTGCTTTACCATCATAACCAAATACAAGTTATGAAGTTAATATTTGGTGTGATTACAACTACATTCCCAGCCCTTTTTGAAAATTTGTATTTTGAGACAAGGTCTTTCTAAGTTACTAAGAGTCTTTTTTTTTTTTTTTTAAATAACATTTTTTTTTTTTTTTAAAGAGAGAGTGGGAGAGAGAGAGAGTGGGGGAGGGAGAAAGAGAGAGAGAGAGAATTTTTTAATATTTATTTTTTAGTTCTCGGCGGACACAACATCTTTGTTTGTATGTGGTGCTGAGAGTCGAACCCGGGCCGCGCGCATGCTAGTCGAGCGCGCTACCGCTTGAGCCACATCCCCAGCCCCACTAAAAGTCTTGCTAAGTTGCTGAGGCTAGCCTTGGACTTGTGATCCTTCTGCCTCTGCCTCCCAGGTTGCTGGGATTACAGGCATGTATCACTGCGTGGGGCTTCTGTTTTCTACTTTTTAAATTACCAAATTTTTTGAAGATAGTGTAGCTAACTGAACATTTCCACAAATTGCTATTGGCATTCTAAATGTGTATAGACACTCTTTTAGAGACTAAACTTCACAGTTGAAGAACCTTAAAATGTTTATCATCTTTAACCAAGTGATTCCATTGTGTGATCAGTATTTTTAGGTCTTTTCCCCAATGTTGTTGAGAGCCACAGCCGAAGGGGCCCCAGCAAACTTCTAACTGCCAACTGATTGGCTCCTCTGTGGTGATGCTCATTGGGCTGTTTCCCCGCCCTTTCAGACCACAGAGCTGCTCATTGGGGACTTTTTTTGGCTCCGCCCATGCGACCCAGCCAATCAGCCTCAAGAGCAGGAGGAGTGGGGTAGGTTGAGAGGCTTGTGGGAAACCGGTGGTGGCAGTTGGGCTCTGAGGGTTTTCCTGAAGAGCTGTGTGGTGCGGTGTGTGTGTTCTAAAAATAAAGTTCATTTCTTTTTTTGACAAGTGGCTCCTGAATTGTGCCCAGCCAGACTGTGGCATTTGGTGGCCCACAAGGGGAACGACAGGGTAAGTGATAAGGTAAACTGCTCACCCCTGAGAGCAGAGCGAGAGGATGGGTAGCCATTTTAAGATTCTTCTTTTGTTTTGCTTCACTTTTGTTTTAAGTTCCCTATCCCTGGAGATGTGTAAGATGGAAGAAAAACCACTCACATCTGAGAAACAGATAGGGAGAAAGGACCGATGGACATTTCAGGAGGCTATTATAATGATTTTTTGTTGTTCCAATTTTGTTTCACTCTGTTTCAGTTTTTTTAGGCGTTATCTTGTTGGGTTGTATTATAGCTATAGTAGAAAAATTCAAGTAAAAGAGAAGGTCTCTCGAGCTAGTCAGACAGAGAAAAAAATTCAAGTAAAAAAAAAGGTCTCTTGAGCTAGTCAGAGGAAAAAAAGAAACAAACTTTATTTTTAGAACACACACACCACACCACACAGCTCTTCAGGAAAATCCTTAGAGCCCAACTGCCACCACCGGCTTCCCACAAGCCTCTCAGCCTCTCCCACCCCTCCTGCTCTTGAGGCCGATTGGCTAGGTCGCATGGGCAGAGCCAAAAAAAGTCTCCCAATGAGCAGCTCCGTGGTCTGAAAGGGCAGGGAAACAGCCCAATGAGCATCACCGCAGAGGAGCCAATCAGTTGGCAGCTAGAAGTTTGCTGGGGCCCCTTCAGCTGTGGCTCTCAACATCTCCCCCTCTCTGTTTAAACAACAAGCATGTGGCTTAGGGACCGTGCCTGCCTTAGGTTGTCCAATAGTACATATGGTCCTTTCCCATCATCGGATGAGCTGACCTCAAGGCGTCAGCCTCCTGTCTTAGGTTGGTACCATTGCAATTGGATCTTACCCGTCATTGACTACCGGTCCAGCATACAGCCACACCTGTGGATAGGTCTTTGTACCATCGGAGGGGTGAGGTTCTTTGCCTCACCTCTGATGGCCCCCAAATTTTAGCTGAACGACCATCACAAGCAGAAGGGAGGAAGATACACCAAGCCAATTGACGGCTACTTTTGGAAAAATTGTACCACCAATGACACCATCAGCAAAAATACCCCAACACTACCACAAGTTGCTGCACCAACAGATAGTTCACAATGCATACAAGTGATACATAGTTCAGGCAAGTTCTGCAAGGAGTTCAGTGATAGCTATTGCAGAAGCTGTAGATTGGTTTTATCTTTGTCTTCACCGGCACTGGGATGAAGATAGGAATTCTGGCGATAATGGCTAAAGAAAAAATTATGTAACATTTCAGAAGGCACTAAAAGAAAACAATTTTCTGAATAATTTACATTATCTTGAACAGAATTATTAAATATAATGAAAAGGAAAGGTGAAAGTAAACAAACAGATCTGTTAACCTTCTTTTTTGTTCACATATTAAAACAATCCTCAACAGCTGTTTACCCAATTTAAATTAAACCATTTAAATCACATGAATAAAAAAAAAAAAATTGGATCCATTTTTTCATGAGCGCTCATCATATATGATATATGGACATACGTACATACAAACATACAACATAAAACACAAGTGTGTACACAACACATAACATAATAGTAAAGGCCTTATAACTTTTTACAGGTGAAATCTCCATTGCAATGTTTAAAAACTCTATAGTCAAAAAATAGAACTGATCAGCAAAACATTAACCTAGGTCTGTATGAGCTCAAAAAACAAAATAGAACTTCATGATGTGGGAAAGGGTAATAATAAAATAGATATTGAAAAAAGCATCCTGATTCTGTCGCAGATGTAAGGGTAGCCAAACTGGAGTTCTGGATATCAGCTGTTATGGATTTGAGCCAAATCATCTTCTTTTTGGTCTGTAGAAATCGATTTAATTAATCTCTCTGGAATCCAAATCGGCTGCTGTTCTCCCTGTGGAAACATTAACCTAGGTCTGTATGAGCTCAAAAAACAAAATAGAACTTCATGATGTGGGAAAGGGTAATAATAAAATAGATATTGAAAAAAGCATCCTGATTCTGTCGCAGATGTAAGGGTAGCCAAACTGGAGTTCTGGATATCAGCTGTTATGGATTTGAGCCAAATCATCTTCTTTTTGGTCTGTAGAAATCGATTTAATTAATCTCTCTGGAATCCAAATCGGCTGCTGTTCTCCCTGTGGAAACACACAAACAGACCCCCGACTCCAGACAATTACTGGTTCAGGACCTTTCCATTGCCCTGTTAGAATATCCTTCCAAAGTAAGTTTAGAGTAAAAAGGGTTATTTTAAGTTTATCTTTGGGGGATATATACCCCTTCCCAATTCCCTCTTTTTGCTTTAATAAGTACATTTTAATAGTTTGATGAACTCTTTCAACTATGCCTTGTCCCTGTGGATTGTATGGGATTCCTGTTATATGAGTAATGCCAAATGATGAGCAAAATTGTTTAAAAGAGGTAGAAGTATAACCAGGGGCATTATCTGTTTTTAACTGTTTTGGAACGCCCACAGTTGCAAAATTTTGTAAGCAATGAGCTATAATATCTTTAGTTTTTTCTCTGGCATGAAGGGAGCTCATCAAAAATCCGGAAGAAGTATCAACTGTAACATGCAAATATTTTAATTTTCCAAATTCTGGCAAGTGTGTGACGTCCATCTGCCAAATATGGTTAGGTATCAGTCCTTTAGGATTGACTCCAAGATTAACTTGTGGTAAAAAGGTCACACAATTTTGACATTGTTTTATTATTTGTCTAGCTTGTTCCTTAGTTATTTTAAAACACTTGTGTAAAGTATTAGCATTGACATGGAACTTTTTATGAAAATTTGTAGCTTCTTCTAGTGTAGAGAAAATATGTATGTCATGTGTAGTTTCATCTGCTAAATCATTGCCCAAACTAAGGGCTCCAGGCAATCTTGTATGTGCCCTGATATGTCCTATAAAGAATGGATCTTTTCTGTCTCAGATTAGACTTTGTATAGTGGAAAGCAAAGAGAAAACAGTAGAGGAAGGGGAAATCCTACCAGCATCTTCAAGGGATACTAGAGCATTAACTATATACTGACTATCGGAAAATAAATTAAATATAGAATCTTTAAACATCACAAAAGCTTGTAATACTGCATTAAGCTCTACCTTTTGAGCTGATTGTTTGGGTACTAAAAATGTAAAAGTTTGATCAGGTGTAACTATTGCTGCTGTACCATTATTTGACCCATCAGTGAATATATTTGGAGCATTCATGATAGGTGTTTTTCTTGTCATTTTTGGAAAAATTACAGGATGCAATGACCAAAAAGATAATAAAGGATTAGATGGTAAGTGGTTATCAAATGAAACATTAGATTTGCACATGATTATTGCCCAAGTATTTAACTCACTAGCTAACTCATCAATTTGATTCAATAATACTTTTATTGGGAGAAATTGCCACACAATGTATTCATCAAAGGATTATAGTAAAAAAAAAAAAAAGGAAAACCATATAATTGAATAACAGTAATGTATGTACTATATAGGCTGTAAAATAACCACTAAACATTCTGTTTTTAGGTATAATATGTCTTAGTATGTTTTTAACAAAATCATAAAATACAAGTTATGAAGTTAACATTTGGTGTGATAACAACTACATTAAAAATTAGTGAGAGAAATAGGAAAGTGAACCAAAAATGCAACATGAGTAAGATTTGTGGTCTGTAATTTTAGTTTTTTACTAATTTTAATTTATCAATTATTAGAAATTATATGTATTTTGATAGAAAAAAACTTTTTTATAAGGGAAACATTTCCCAGTTCCTAGTTTTTTGGAACATATCCTATGTGAAGATGCATAAAGAGAAGTCAAGTCAAGTTTTTGTGTGGATTTTTTTGGAGGTCGAGTACTGGGAATTTTTAAAGTGGGTACTTTACCACTGAGCTGCATCCCCAGCCCTTTTTATTTTTTCTTTTGAGACAGGTCTCTCTAAGTTGCTTAAGGCCTGGCTAAATTGCCAGGGCTGACCCCAAACTTGAGATCATCCTGCCTTAACTTCCTGAGTTGCTGGGATCACAGGTATGCACCACTGCACCTGGCAAAAGTAAAGAAAGGGAATATACTTTTGCCTATTTGGAACATAGACTTGTTTGTGGGACACAAGACTATGGGAAAACACAACAAAATGTTCAAAGATTGGAGAAGAATTCACTAAACTTATGTTTGGTATTTGAAGGAATGTAGGAAGAGCAAAAGAGAACATTAAGTGGGAGCCAGACTTGTCCTGATGGGCAGATGAAGGGTTGTACTTTGTTCTTAAAATAATGTATTTTAAGGCATGGTGAGATTTGCATTTTACGGAAACCATTCAGAGAAACCAGCTAATTGAATGAAACGAGATTTTCTTTACCACATGGGTGATAAAACTGAGTCCTCCCAGTCGTTGGTCACTGCTAGTAAGATGTAGAACTGGAACTTGAACCCAGATATTCTAACTCCTAACTGTGCTATTTTTCATTATTTCTTCCATCTCAAATGCTATACTAAACAGTAAATCATTTTTGAAGGCAGTGCTATCAGGTTTTTTTTTAGTAAATTAATCAAATTTAATAAATTTTTTAAAAGCATACTTAGGTCTCATATACATTAGTAGTTCAGTAAATAAATTAGTGTCAGTACAGTTTTGTGGAATGTTTGGTCTTTAGAATGTCAATTTACCGTGGCTGATTTTGCTGTCTTATACTTAATAATTTTCCTTAGCCAGGCACACCTATAGTTCTAGAGACTCAGGAGGCTGAAACATAAGCTCAATGAAATCTTATATTCAAAGCCAGCCTCAGCAACTTAGCAAGGCCCTAAGAAACTTAGTGAGACCCTGTAACAAAACAAACAAACAATAAATAAACCACCATAAAAAGACCTGGAATGTGGCTCAGGAGTCAAGAACCCCTGGGTTCAATCCCAGGTACCAAAATAAATATAAACACATTTTATTAAAATCTGATCTTAGTGACAGTAAATAATATAATATTTACATCATAATGTGGACAGTAATATTCATGGGAAGAACTTATTTTGTCTCTGAATAAATAATTGTTAGTGAGATAAGCCAGCAAATTTTATATCATAACTTTGTAGAAAATTTTTTGTTTGCAATTGTGGGATCAAACAGAGGATCTCATGCATGCTCAGCAAGTGCTGTTCTACTGAGCTATACATTTCTATTGAACCTGTACCCTGAGCCTTATGGAAATAATGTTTTTTTGAATGCTTAAATCTCTATATAACATTCCATGTGTTAGAGTTCCTACTTAGTTTACAAGATAATTTGAAAAATCTTTTTCTAGAGTTTTGGCTTACTCATTCTACCCCCATTTTTATAGTCACAAAAGATGTGATGAATTTTTTAAAAATATTTATTTTTTGGTTTTAGTTGGACACAATACCTTTATTTTATTTATTTATTTTTATGTGGTGCTGAGTATCGAACCCAGTGCCTTCCATGTGCTAGGCGAGCCCTCTACCACTGAGCCATAGCCCAAGCCCAAATGTGATGAATTTCAGTGTGCAACAAAACATTAAGTCTGTGTCCTTCCAAGTTTCCTGCTGTCTCCATTCAAGTGTCCTTTCTTATCTCAAATCTCACCACCCAACTCATGCTAACGTAGGACACTCAGTTAAAATTTTTTTAGTTATCCCTTACAATCTGCACTCTCCCTTCTTAATATCTAAAACTAAAAAACTGAATAGATTTGAATAATGTCATATTATCATATTTCTTGTTAAATTTGCTTGCTTTCAAATATCCCTCAGTTTCCTAACTCTTATTTTCATCCTGATTTTGGAAACTCCATTTGGCTTATGGAATAAATGGAAATTTTCTTAAAACGTCTTTATCAAATTAATATTATGATAGGCTTTTCTGCTGTTTAGTTTGTAATGTGCTTTTTCTTTCAGCCAAGACAGTTTGTTTGTTTACCACAGTGTCCTCCATCTGACAGTATATTTTTGTCACTCAGCAATTATTAAGGTTTTTTTGTTATTCTCTGCATAAAAAATGTGTATTCCATCACTGTCTTATTTTTTATAAGGGCATGAGAGACAATTATGCTGCAAATATTCCAGAGGCTTTATTTAAAGTGTAGATGAATAAGTTATCATTATATGACATCATATCTAAAACTTGTATTATTTCAGGAAAAGTGGAAACACAGATATAGAGCGAAATTAATTTAGTATATCATTGCCTAAACTCTTAAATGTCAATGTTTAAACTGCTTTTTAAAAATGAAAACAGTCTCTGAACAACAGTTCTTAGACCAAGAATGTCAGTTCACTTTCCAAAAGGTAGAACAGGTGATCAATTTCTTCCTTATTAGCATCTGAGAATATATTTTTATTCCTGAAACCTTCTCTTTCCTGTATTAGGTTAGGTGGTGTCTTCAACCTTCCCTTAAAGAAAGTTAATTTTCAGCCCTTTAATTGATCTTGCTACTATTCTGAATTCTCTCCAAATGTCCGTGTCACTGTTTTGTGCCATCAATCTAGAAGCAAGGAAGTGCTAAGCAGATGTATTCATTAAGAGGAAAATGATAAAAAGTCTGTTATTGAATTCTAAGAGTATTACATAAGAAGTATTAGTTGAAATAAGAATAATACATAGTTTTTAAGTAATTTAACTTTTATGTGCCATCTAGGAATTTTAGATTGAAAAATTTCTGACTATCCATTCAAATAAATAGAATTACCCCTGAAAGTTGTGACTTTGAGAAGTAGATACTTTATCTATACCATGGAACAAATAATCTATGTGTTATGTTCAATATATATAATAAAATACTATGCATCAGGCATAACTTTTAATAATAAAATGGTAAAGTGCTTGGATTTGGTAAAGTGTCTGTTAATAGATTTAGAGTGGACATTTTGACCTTTATGGATTGATGGTTGAATTCTGAGGAGGTCTAGGCACAAGGAACTGTGTCCTCTCTGTGAAACTTACTGAAAGAACTTCCTCGAGCTGAGATGGCACTGTTGGCTGTCATTGTAGCCATTTTTTCCTCAAAAATACCTCTGACTTTCAATTGTACTTTAAATCATTCTCAGTATTACCTTAGTCTCTTCATTATAGTATGTGAAAGAAAATGGCTTATCTTCCTTCTATCTAGCCTATTTCAAAACTGATCAAATTTTAATGTAAATTTTATTAAAGCATGTGAACAAAGTACATAAATGTTAAGTTTATAGTGTGGATTTGTACAAAATATACACTCTTGTAACCAGCATCTATATCAAATAATACATCAATATTCTACCTCCAAGTTTCTTTTATGCCTCCTCCAGATCTAAACCTTGATTTATAAATACCATCAAGTAGTTATCCCTATTTCTGAGCTTTATATTCACACAGTATATTCTCATTTTCACCTGATTTCTTTTGCTGGGGATGTAGCTCAATGGAAGGGCACTGGCTTAGAATTGTGAGGCCACTGGTTCCAAGCGCACCATTACCAAACAAACAAACAACAAATCCCCACGTCACCTCAGAATCTATTAAAATTGTTTAAGTAATTCTTCTAGAAAATAATTCTAGGAGATCTATTTTTTTGAAATCCAGAATTGTTTTCTTATTTTTCTTGCCTTTTAGGTCCCAATTCCTGCCTGCATTGGCAGCTACAACTTTAATTTTTATCACTCCAGTCGTGCAAAATTGCCAAAGCCTCTATTGTATTATTTACCTCTGGGCTGCATCTATATGCCCAAATTCTCAGCCTTTTGCATTAAGCCAAGATACAAATGGCAGATGTCTTGATTAGAAAGTTGGGTTCCTTCTTTATGGTTTCTTTCCCTTTAGGATGTTAGCCCTTCAATTCTTAATTGTCTTGGTACTTTCAGATTGATATTTAATTTATTTTATTAGACTTTCTAGTTGTCCTAGTGAGCATGTTGATATGCCCAAGCTTCTCTGTTATAGCCAGAAGCTAAGACTAAATTTTAGTGTTTTAAATATTTTATTTTAAAAAACTGGTTGGTAAAATATTCATGAAAAATAATATGTGCACACAATAAAAATTGCATAACAATAAAAATTTACCTTTCCTCTCATATCCCAATCTTACATAGTTGTTTTTTTCTCTGAAGGTAAATTCCAGTTTATTTTGCATTGCCAATATATCTCATGTGTACATGTTTATGTGTATGAACATATCCCTTATTAACATATTTTAAGATTTAATTAAGAAATATTTCAAACTTGTTGAAAAGAATATAGATTATAACAAAAATTCTTCTACCCATAACAGAGGTTAATACTTTGCCATGTTTCTTTAGATTCTTTTTAAAAATAGGATATTAAATGATGTGACATAGTTAAATCCCTATTTTTAAAATACAGGTTTTTTTGCATTTTTTTTTTCTATTCATGTGGCTTTCAAGATTTATTCATAATTATGTTTCAGAGCTCCCTTATTTATTTTCATTTGTACGTGATATTCTTTTCACTACTCCCCTCCCAGTTCCCTTTACTTATTATTATTTTGTTTGTTTTCTTTATTACAAAAATATGTATGTTTTACTTTATATTCTGGACTTTGTTTTTCAAAAAGTTCTTTATGTTTAAAATATGTTATAAATAAAAATATTTCATATCCCTTCTCAACTTGATATGAAACTTTTAAAAATTTATATTGGGGACAATTTTATGAGTCTTAAGTGTCATGGGGCCATAGTGAGGTTTATACAGAATATTTTGATGATTTTCAGATATATTGCAGGCTTTTGGTGTGTGTATTTTGATATGTCTCAAGATTTATGAATAGTCCATTTATGAAAAATTATAAATTAGCCTGACTTGTTTCTTTATGTGAGTACTCTTAATATAATGTAGCATAAATGTTTCTTCTTTCATTCTTAATACTTGAGAAGCCCTCTTAAGTTAGCATAAGTAATTGGTTTCAGAAAATCTTCAAAATCCTTAGATACTTTAAGAATGGCAATGTATTCCATTCTTTTATTTTTTTCCTTTCTTAGGTCTACAGAATTTTGATAGCATTTTTTTTTTTATTTTTTTTAAATTAATTTTTATTGTAGGTTGTTCAAAACATTACATAGTTCTTGATATATCATATTTCACACTTTGATTCAAGTGGAATATGAACTCCCATTTTTACCCCATATACAGATTGCAGAATCACATCAGTTGCACAACCATTGATTTACATATTGCCATTCTGGTGTCTTTTGATAGCATTTTAACCAATTAAGATTTATTGATTTTTTGTATGTGCTTAGCACTTGGGTAAGTATTACTGGGCAAATTATTGAATATTATTATCTTGATCCATGTAGAGGTTATAATTTAGTTGAAAGAAAATAAACTGATCATTAGACCACACAAAAGTGTTAGTGGTATGAGGTGAGATTTGTAGTGGACCATAATGAATGATGAAGATTTGATTTTGGAAAGCAGAGATCTTTTTGAGTAAGAACTCAGATGTAAATACATGATAGATGAAGAACAAAGAGTTTAACCATTATTTAGCAGATGGTATACATTTTGGATAATGGGAAATTAAGTTGAATAGAAGGAGAGTGTCATCAATAGTCTAGCAAGATCAGAATTGATGAAATAGACAATAAGCCTGTATCAGTTACAAGGAAGTTGACGGTGTATTCGGTAATTTAAGAATCTGAGTGGATCAAAGAAAAAGGAAAAAGATCAACTAGAAGTCTTTTTTAGAAATTTGGGAAATTCAACTTAGCATCTTCAAAAAATGTCTGTTCACTTTGGCTCAGTAATTTAATTTCTAAAACTTCCAGGAAAGTATTCCCAAACGATATTTGGTGTCTGAAGGGATAGAGAATGGATCAAGGCAACATTTTGAAGTCACTTGTTCTTCTTTTATGTATTCCTGCTTCCTGGTACTTTTTCCTTCCAATTTCCAATAATATAAGTGGGGAGGAGAATTTTCCTGGAGTCTAAAAAATGAGAACCTGCTGATTGGATTGGACTATCTGATACCTCTTAGAAATAGGCACAGATTCTTTATCAGAGTCTCCCATAAAACTCTAAGGGAAGTAATAGATAGGCACCTAAGATTAATAAATTTTCTGAAAAAACATAAAATTTTAAATGGTGTGCGTTTTCTAGACAAGAATCTCAGATTCTGAAATAAGTGTCTGACCCTCCCACCTGAAACTAGTAATGATTGCTTAAAATATTTACTTCCTATAATTTTTAAACATTAATATATTAAGTTTAGGAGTGTAGGTTTAGTTAAGCTCTGTATTGCAATTTTGTGTTTAAATGTACATACTTGTTTCATTATTATGTTTCCTCAGTTTCTATAGTTTCAGGCAATGCTGTATATTTTAGTATTTCCCCATATATTGCATAGTATAATAGGTTCGGGTTATTCACTGACTTGCATTGTTGGTTAGGTTCTGTCTGGGTTGGGAGCGAAAAATGCATTGATGGTCCTGCCTTGTGTTTCATGTCTGCCATAAACACATGAGGGCTTAGTGATAGAACTTATGCCATTTACTCTGTATTCCATTAATTACTTTGATTTAACCAGAATATATTTGTCAGGATCTTAACATTTCTTCATAAGATGGCTTATGTGATTTTCTTTTTTTTTTTTATTGGTTATTCAAAACATTACAAATATTGCAGAATTACATCGGTTACACATCCACATTTTTACATAATACCATAATAGTAACTGTTGTATTCTGCTACCTTTCCTATCCTCTACTATCCCCCCTCCCCTCCCATCTTCTCTCTCTACCCCATCTACTGTAATTCATTTCTCTCCTTATTTTTTTTCCCCATTCCCCTCACAACCTCTTATATGTAATTTTGTATAACAATGAGGGTCTCCTTCCATTTCCATGCAATTTCCCTTTTCTCTCCCTTTCCCTCCCACCTCATGACTCTGTTAAATGTTAATCTTTTCCTCTTGCTCTTCCTCCCTGCTCTGTTCTTAGTTGCTCTCATTATATCAAAGAAGACATTTGGCATTTGTTTTTTAGGGATTGGCTAGCTTCACTTAGCATAATCTGCTCTAATGCCATCCATTTCCCTGCAAATTCCATGATTTTGTCATTTCTTAGTGCTGCGTAGTACTCCATTGTGTATAAATGCCACATTTTTTTTATCCATTCATCTATTGAAGGGCATCGGGGTTGGTTCCACAGTCTAGCTATTGTGAATTGTGCTGCTATGAACATCGATGTGGCAGTATCCCTGTAGTACGCTCTTTTGAGGTCTTCAGGGAATAGTCCGAGAAGGGCAATAGCTGGGTCAAATGGTGGTTCCATTCCCAGCTTTCCCAGGAATCTCCATACTGCTTTCCATATTGGCCGCACCAATTTGCAGTCCCACCAGCAATGTACAAGAGTACCCTTTTCCCCACATCCTCGCCAGCACTTGTTGTTGTTTGACTTCATAATGGCTGCCAATCTTACTGGAGTGAGATGGGTGGTTTTGATTTGCATTTCTCTGACTGCTAGAGATGGTGAGCATTTTTTCATGTACTTGTTGATTGATTGTATGTCCTCCTCAGAGAAGTGTCTGTTCAGGTCTTTGGCCCATTTGTTGATTGGGTTATTTGTTTTCTTATTGTTTAATTTTTTGAGTTCTTTGTATACTCTGGATATTAGGGCTCTATCTGAAGTGTGAGGAGTAAAAATTTGTTCCCATGATGTAGGCTCCCTGTTTACCTCTCTTATTGTTTCTCTTGCTGAGAAAAAACTTTTTAGTCTAAGTAAGTCCCATTTGTTGATTCTTGTTATTAACTCTTGTGCTATGGGTGTCCTATTAAGGAATTTGGAGCCCGACCCCACAATATGTAGATCGGAGCCAACCTTTTCTTCTATCAGACGCATAGTCTCTGATTTGATATCAAGGTCCTTGATCCATTTTGAGTTAACTTTTGTGCATGGCGAGAGGAGGGGATTCAGTTTCATTTTGTTGCATATGGATTTCTAGTTTTCCCAGCACCATTTGTTGAAGATGCTATCCTTCCTCCATTGCATGCTTTTAGCCCCTTTATCGAATATAAGATAGTTGTAATTTTGTGGATTGGTTTCTGTGTCCTCTATTCTATACCATTGGTCCACCCGCCTGTTTTGGTACCAGTACCATACTGTTTTTGTTACTATTGCTTTGTAGTACAGTTTGAAATCTGGTATTGCTACACCTCCTGATTCACATTTCCTGCTTAGAATTGCTTTTGCTATTCTGGGTCTTTTATTTTTCCATATGAATTTCATGATTGCTTTCTCTATTTCTACAAGAAATGCCGTTGGGATTTTGATTGGCATTGCATTAAACCTATAGAGAACTTTTGGTAATATCGCCATTTTGATGATGTTAGCTCTGCCTATCCATGAACAGGGTATATTTTTCCATCTTCTAAGATCTTCTTCTGTTTCTCTCTTTAGGGTTCTGTAGTTTTCATTGTATAAATCTTTCACCTCTTTTGTTAGGTTGATTCCCAAGTATTTTATTTTTTTTGAGGATATTGTGAATGGGGTGGTTTTCTTCATTTCCAGTTCAGAAGATTTGTCGCTGATATACAGGAATGCCTTTGATTTATGCGTGTTGATTTTATATCCTGCCACTTTGCTGAATTCATTTATTAGCTCTAGTAGTTTCTTTGTAGACCCGTTTGTGTCTTCTAGGTGTGGGATCATATCATCCGCAAATAGTGATAATTTAAGTTCTTCTTTTCCTATCTTAATGCCTTTAATTTCTTTTGTCTGTCTAATTGCTCTGGCCAGTATTTCGAGAACTATATTGAATAGAAGTGGTGAGAGAGGGCATCCCTGTCTTGTTCCAGATTTTAGAGGGAATGCCTTCAGTTTTTTTCCATTTAGAATGATGCTAGCCTGAGGCTTAGCATATATAGCTTTTACAATTTTGAGGTAAGTTCCTGTTATCCCTAGTTTTTCTAATGTTTTGAACATAAGGGATGCTGTACTTTGTCGAATGCTTTTTCTGCGTCCATCGAGATGATCATATGGTTCTTATCTTTAAGTCTATTGATGTGGTGAATAACGCTTATTGATTTACGTATATTGAACCAGCCTTGCATCCCAGGGATGAATCCTACTTGATCATGGTGCACGATCTTTTTGATATGTTTTTGTATACGATTTGCCAGAATTTTATTGAGGATTTTTGCATCTAAATTCATTAGGGATATTGGTCTGTAGTTTTCTTTCTTTGAGGTGTCCTTCTCTGGTTTGGGAATCAGGGTGATATTGGCCTCATAGAATGAATTTGGAAGTTCTCCCTCTTTTTCTATCTCCTGAAATAGATTATGGAGTATTGGTATTAGTTCTTCTTTAAAGTTCTTGTAAAACTCCGCTGTATATCCATCCGGTCCTGGGCTTTTCTTGGTTGGTAGTCTTTTGATGGCTTCTTCTATTTCCTCACTTGATATTGGTCTGTTTAGGTTGTTTATATCTTCCTGACTCAATCTGGGTAGTTCATATGTCTCAAGGAATTTATCGATACCTTCACTATCTTCTATTTTATTAGAGTATAGGGTTTCAAAATAATTTCTAATTATCTTCTGTATTTCTGAATTGTCTGTTGTGATGTTGCCTTTTTCATCCCGTAAGCTAGTAATTTGGGTTCTCTCTCTTCTTCTCTTTGTTAGCGTGGCTAGTGGTCTATCAATCTTATTTATTTTTTCAAAGAACCAACTTTTAGTTTTGTCAATTTTTTCGATTGTTTCTTTTGTTTCAATTTCATTGATTTCAGCACTAATTTTAATTATTTCTTGCCTTCTACTGTATTTGCTGCTGATTTGTTCTTCTTTTTCTAAGGCTTCGAGGTGTAGTATGAGGTCATTTATTTGTTGGCTCCCCCTTCTTTTAAGGAATGAACTCCATGAAATGAATTTTCCTCTTAGTACTGCTTTCATAGTGTCCCAAAGATTTCGATATGTTGTGTCTGAGTTTTTGTTTACCTCTAAGAATTTTTTAATTTCCTCTTTTATGTCTTCTGTAACCCTTTGTTCATTCAGTAGCATATTGTTTAATCTCCATGTGATGTAGGGTTTTTCCTTTCTCATTTTATTATTGATTTCCAATTTCATTCCATTATGATCAGATAAAATGCTTGGTAGTATCTCAACTCCTTTGTAATTGCTAAGATTTGCCCTGTGACATAATATATGGTCTATTTTTGAGAAGGATCCATGTGCTGCTGAGAAGAAAGTGTATCCGCTTGATGTTGGGTAGTATATTCTGTATATATCAATTAAGTCTAAGTTATTAATTGTATTATTGAGCTCTATGGTTTCTTTATTCAACTTTTGTTTGGAAGATTTGTCCATTGGTGAAAGAGGTGTGTTAAAATCTCCCATGATTATTGTGTTGTGATCTATTAGACTCTTGAACTTGAGAAGAGTTTGTTTGATGAACGTAGCTGCACCATTGTTTGGGGCATATACATTAATGATCATCAAGTCTTGTTGGTGTATGGTTCCCTTGAGCAGTATGTAATGTCCTTGTTTATCCCTTTTGATTAACTTTGGCTTGAAGTCTATTTTATTTGATACAAGTATGGACACTACTGCTTGCTTCTGGGGTCCGTATGAGTGATATGATTTTTCCCAACCTTTCACCTTCAGTCTGTATATGTCTTTTCCTATCAGATGAGTCTCCTGTAGGCAGCATATTGTTGGATCTTTTTTTTTTAATTCATTCTACTAGCCTATGTCTTTTGATTGGTGCATTTAAGCCATTAACATTTAGGGTTACTATTAAGATATGGTTTTATTTCCAGCCATGTTTGGTTATGTACGATACTTAACATGATTTGTTTTTCCTCTATGCTTAGTTTTTCCTTTATTGTACTACCTCCCGCTGTTGGTATTCATTGTTATTTTTCATTTCCTCTTCCTGTAATGTTTTGCCAAGGATGTTTTGAAGAGTTGGTTTTCTAGCTGCAAATTCTTTTAACTTTTGTTTATCGTGGAAGATTTTTATTTCATCTTCAATCCTGAAGCTTAATTTCGCTGGATATATGATTCTTGGTTGGAACCCTTTTTCTTTCAGCGTTTGAAATATGTTGTTCCAGGATCTTCTAGCTTTCAGAGTCTGTGTTGAAAGATCAGCAGTTATCCTGATTGGTTTACCCCTAAATGTAATCTGCTTCCTCTCTCTCGTGGCTTTTATGATTCTCTCCTTATTCTGTATGTTGGGCATCTTCATTATTATGTGTCTTGGTGTGGATCTCTTATGATTTTGTATATTCGGTGTCCTGTAGGCTTCTAGTATTTGGATTTCTTTTTCGTTCTTTAAGTCTGGGAAGTTTTCTAGTATTATTTCATTGAATAGATTGCTCTTTCCCTTGGTTTGGACCTCTGTACCCTCTCGTATCCCAATAACTCTTAGGTTTGGTTTCTTGATGTTATCCCATAATTCTTGGATGTTCTGCTCATGATTTCTTAACATTCTCGCTGAGCTGTCTATGTTCTTTTCACGTTGAAAAACTTTGTCTTCGTTGTCTGAAGTTCTATCTTCCAAGTGTTCTACTCTGCTGGTAATACTCTCATTTGAGTTTTTAATTTGGTTTATTGTTTCCTGCATTTCCAGGATTTCTGTTTGTTTGTTTTTTATATCCTCTATCTCCCTATAGAGTTGATCTTTTGCTTCTTGGATTTGTTTATGTAATTCATTGTCAAAGTGATTTTTCATTGTCTGAATTTGATGAATAATGTCTTCCTTGAAACTCCAGATCATCTGAAGCATGTATATCCTGAACTCTTTGTCTGACATTCCATCAGCTGCAGATATTATCTCATCTAATGTTGAATTGACCTGTATTGTTTGTGGTCCTTTCTTTCCTTGTCTTTTCATACTGCTCATGATTCTTTCTAGCTTTGTGAAACTGTTGTGCAAATGTTTTTCCCCTTATATATTTGTATTGTTCTTGTATAGCTCCAAAATCCCTCTTTTGCGGAGAAAGACAATGTTAACAGATCCCAATATCAACAGTACATTATCTAAGCACAAGTTTTCATTATTAATACATTTATAGTTAGATTCTAAGACTATAGATATTGGTTTTAATTATTACTTAAGAATATATTCCTTAGTTTCATAAAAGGCGTACCATATCTGGTGGCATATAGAAAACTTAATTTCAGACAAAGGATGTTATACTTAGAGGGAAAGGAGTGAGGGTATGAGGTTAAACTAACTTAGCACCTTTGGAGAACTCTAACCACTAGACTGGTAATTTATGGAAGAATGTATAGACTCAACCTCCTATTTAGATAGTTACCCTATGTATAGATAGCAAAAGTTAGGAGATTGAAAGTGGGATAGAGAGAATACGAATTAAAAAGAAAGAAAAAAATAACAAGGAAGAAAAGAGAAATAATAGAAGGGAAAGGGAAGTAAGATAGAAATAAAGAAAAAAAAATGGGGGGGAGGTGGGTTATATGCAATTCCTCTGTATTATATTACTTTGGTAATTCAGTTGTTCATGCACAGTTCTTGGTTTCACATATGCTGAAGTTGTGGAAGAGAGAGAAGAAAAGAGAAAGAGAGAGGAAAAAAAAAAGACTCTCAGAACACTGTTCCTTGCTTCCAGTAGGTGGCGTTGTCTATTCCTAGCTTGAGCCTCTGTTTTCAGGGTGGTGGGTATAGCCAGTGTGAAAGGAAATGAGCTTCCACCTGTATCTTCCCTACTCTAGTCTCTGAGGTAGAAACCAGGTGCCTGTACAGTTGTTGTTTTGCGTTGATAGCTACAACCCCCAAAAGCTTGTGGGAAATATTTTGAGTTATCACGGCTAAGGGTGGGGGAGTTGGAAATCGGGTACCTGGATCAGCCGCAGAACCGTGCTGGTAGCCACACCCCCATTGATGGATTTTAAGGGTTGATGGGCTTCCTCCAGACTAGCACTCTGGGCGGGGCTGGACTTCCACGCCTGGCGTCTTCCTCCTCCGGTGTGGCTGGGCGCCTCGTGCGTCTTCCTGCTCCGGTGTGGCTGGGCACCTGGCGCGTCTTCCTGCTCCGGTGTCGCTTATATGATTTTCATAGTGTAGTTTTATAGTTAAAACTTTGGGTCAAGAAAACTAGATCTAGCTATAAGCTATTTCTTAGAAGAGTTCAAACAGCCCCAAGTAATACAGTTTAGTTTAAGATTTCTTTCTTGCATTTTTGTTTTTTGTTTTCTCAATTTTCACTATCTTTTTTTTTCAAGTGAAAATAAAAGTCAAGAGCAAATGTAACTGAAATGAGAAAACATTTTAAACGTATTCTTTTTCTTTTGTAGGTTGCTCTCTGATTCTAAACAGGTAGACGTTTTAAGAAAAGCAAGATTGTACATAAAACAGGGAAAGTTTGATGAAGCGGTAAGTAAAGTATCCAGGTATTGTGGACATAAATAGCTGATTAGCATTTCAGAGTTGGGGAAGGGCAAGGTATGGTGATGAAGAGCAGCAGCACATTGGGCAGACCAGGGAACTTTCCTGAGGATCTGCTTTGGCCATGGTCATACTTCTCTTTATTTCAGATAATATTAGGGCACACTTTTCTGGCTTAGCATTAGAAATGAACCTTATTCCCATTTTTTAAAATGAGAAAATAAATTTCAAGTAACTGTCACTTTCTTATGTAAAATATTTTAGAATGCCATGCATGTGTCATTGCACTATCAGAAGTCTAATAATGCTGGGTGCATGGCTCAAATCCCAGCTACTCAGGAACCTGAGACAGAGATGGCAAGTTTGAGATCAGCCTGGACAAATAAAGTGAAAAAGGACTTGACTGTAACTTAGTGATAGAGTACTTACCCTGAATGTTTGAGTTCCTGGGTTCAATCCCCAGTGCCAGGAAAAAAAAAAAAAATGAAGATCTAATGATTCATACTGAAGTTTTGATTCTTTCCAACTCCTTCCCCATGTTTTTCTTTAGTTTTTTTCTTAATTAAATGTTCATATACTTTTAAAGTAAGAAAGAATTCTGTTTTCATTTTATAAAAGTGCCCAAGTAATTGGAAACCATGCATTTCCAATATTTGTTTTTATTGTGATTTTAAATGATAAACTTTTCTTTTCCTCTGCAATAGTAAGCTATTTTAGTGATGTTTTATAATGGTCTTGAGTCATTTGATATGAAAATATATAAAAGGATGTGTGGGGGTATACATGCACACATATATACATTCACACATTGGGAATCTCCATTATTTGGCACCCTTAGTAGAGAACCTTCATTTCTTCTATGTGTCATCTGAAGATCATTTCTGCAAAAAGAATTATTTTAGAATACTACATATATCTTAAATGGTTTACATTAAAATGCCCCTTTTCGTCAAGATTTAAAAGTTAATTGTATTCTGGAATTTTTTTTGTACTTGCAAGAAGATTCTTAGACAAAATCTATTCTTAAATTTGTCATCTATAAGCTCACTCTGATTTACTATAGTGGTTTAGCTGTTAGAAACTTTTTTTCTTTCTTTGAAATTTAGATTTTCTTATTCTTTCCAGGTGCAAGTTATATGTTTTTTTTCCTCTATAGGTTTCCCTTTGCACAGAACTGATTCATCTTGCATTAAAAGGATTGTCCTATTATCACACTTATGACAGATTCTTCTTGGGCATCAGTGTTGCTATTGGTTTTGTGGGTTGGACTTCTTATGTTTCTTTGCTGATCATCAAGTCTCATTCCAACCTAACAAGAAGTATTAGTAAAGAAGTTAAGGTAGGTTCAGAAAATATAATTAAGATTTACATGATGGTATAACAATCACCAACGAAAGAAATTTAACCAGATTATGTGTAGTGAGTTCATATAATGTGTAAGTCTTTGTGCTAAGTCAACTCTTTATTTTTCTTTGTTTGTATTGGTGTATTGGATCTCTTTTGTTATCTCTAGTTCTTTATTTGTTAAGAAGATGTATTAATATTGCTCCTGTAACATATGAAGGCTATAATCTACATAAATAATTTAAATTCTGTAGTTAATGATGTTGATTTCTGCTCTTTTTTGTAACTATTTAATGTAAGTATTTTATATCTTTCTAGTATAGGTAATCAGAAAACTACTTCAAAGCAATGTAATTAACCTTATCTGCTATTAACAGTTTAGGAGCTGAAAATTTATGATCAGTTGCTCCAAATATTTCTGAGTAATGTATATTTTTCTGTAATTTATTTCTCCTTCAACTTTCTGAAATTACTCAAAATACCAAATTCTAATAGAACTTTCTGTTTATTTTAAGAATGTACCCTAGTTTACTGTAATTTCAATGAAAAACATTTAAGAAACCTCTTTAAACACAGAAAATATAATAGTACACGTATAGTTTTACTGCATTGAAACACTTCTCTTATTTAAAATAAATTGCTAACCAGGATTTACCAGTGAAAATATGCCACTTATATTTCCTTTTCTTCATTCTATTAATAATTACAGTGCCCAGATCCTCTAAAGAGTAATATATTTTCATGTTATATTTTTGATAATAGTAGTCTGCAACATTTCCAATGATAACTTTTCTAATTTTACATTTTATTTTTCTGTAATGGAGGGCAGAACATTAGTGTTTATTTCAATTTGTCAAAATGCTTGCGTATCTTATATAATTTCCCGCAAGTAATTTTAATTATTTGAATATATGTGATGTTGAGTAAAATAGGAATAATTTCCTGTGCATTGTAGGAAAAAACACAGAAATTACTGTGTTTTAGTAATGGGTATATCTAGGTAGTCTACTGGGTACTTTAAATATATTCTACTAACCAAGACTCATAACAGTGCTGAGGTAAACATTATAATTTCTGTTTACAAAAGAAGAACCTGAAGCTGAGGGTAATTAAGTGACTAGCATTGCTAAAGACCACTCAGCTATAATGTTTAAGAACTAAGATTTTAATCCCACAAGGTTTTGTGCCAAATATTGCTTTTTATCTTTATCCTGATATTCAGGTCCTTGGGAAAGGAAATGATGTTTTTACATTGATATGTCAGCAAGATTTATACCTGATAGTTCTTTATTCATCTGGAGAATGTATCCAATATTCATTGAGTGTATAGTACAATGCTAGATAATATGTGGACTATGCAAAGAGATACATAGTTCAGATTTTGACATTAAGGATCTTAGAATTAAGTAGGTAAGATATGTGCACACATAACCAACTTACCAGATATTGGTACACTATACTCCATTATAAAAAACAACCTGAATATAAGTTAAATGAGATGATATAAAGACTGTCATTTCTTAATTTGTTCTTTTTAGATATCCATGACAGAGGAGTATATTTTGACATATTATACATACATGGAGTATAACTTATTCTAATTAGGATCCCCTTCTTGTGGTTGTACATGATATAGAGTTTTACTGGTCATATATTTATATGTGAACATAAGAAAGTTATGTCCAATTCATTCTACAGTCTTTCCTGTTAAGACTATCATTTTAAATAAAGGCGAACTCACTTTAACTAAGGTGATGATAGCAAGGATGGAGTAAGTCATAGTAAAAGTTTAATAGACTGTAGGGAGAGGATGAGAATTAAAGCAAATTGAATGATGAAAATAGGCAAAGCTGGGAAAATGGACTATTATGCTGGGGATGGTAAGTTTTTATTGAGCCCTACTACCCAAGACTGTCCTGAATGTTCTAAATGACAAAACTCATATTTTCTAACACTTAAATTCTCATTGTTTCAACGCTATAGTAACTTCAAAATAAATTTGGGTGGAATGTAGTAGGTTTGTTCAAGTGACTGATAAGAGATATACTGACAGTACAGGCCAAGGAAGTCAAAGGCTTTAAATGCTGAACTATAACATTTTCATTTAAGTGGAAAATTGGGATATCAGTAGGAGATATATATTAAGCATTTAGTGTAGGAGGTGGCTTTTCAGTTGTGGGGATTGGTTAACCAAGTCCTAAATCCATAGGTCAGGCTATCAGGAAGGCAGGCTGGACAAGCAGACAGCAACTAAAGCTGCAACCAGTAGATGAAATTTGTATTTTAGGGAAGCTTCAATTCTACCATTAAAGTCTTTCAACTGATTGAATCAGACCCACCCATTTATGTAGACTAAATCTGGAATACTTAAAGTCAATTGGTTATGGATTTTAACTATGGCTTCAAGATACTTTTTACAGTAACAGCTAGGATAGTGTTCGAATAATTGGAGATGATAGCCAGTCAAGTGGACACATAAAACTGACCATTATAGTTGAGATCATTTCATGTATTTTGAATCCTTTGGTTCTGTTTGCAAAAATATTTTTATTTCCCTTTAGTGTAGAGTTTACAGTGTTGATACAACCTCAACAGTTTCATAGGAGGAATAATATATCATAGTGTATAGCATGAAGGAAGTGTGGAAAGCAGTTAGAATGTCAGATAGTTGCAGCTGTGTTCTGATTAGAATGGGGTGTAGGGAAGCTTTGCAGAAGAGGTGATTGCCAAAGAAGAATCTTAAAGAGTGGGTAGAATAACCCAACAAGAGAAAGGATGTTCTCAGCCTGTGCCCGGAGAGAGGTAAGCTAGAATGGTCTGTTGGAAGAACTTTAAGTGTATAGAGCACCTGTAGCAAAATGAGAGATGACTTTGCAACAGATATTATCATCCATTGTTTGATGAGGGAACAGTTTCAGACAAGCTAAATGGTTTAGTCAAATTGACAAGCAAATAGAATGGTAGCATCAGAATTAAATTTAGGTGTGACTCTAAAGCTTATGTCACTTATACAAGACAGTGTTCCCCAGATCCTAGAGTCATTTCTGATTTATTTACTATTATAGGCAAATGCTGTGAGTAATCTTTTTTCCTTGAAATGTAATTTTCTACGTCTCCTTAATTAAGTTCTGTATTTAATTTTGATATATGCTTACCTTCTCCTTATCCCTTGCTAGTTCAGATGTCTTTTGCTTTATAACCAAATATTCTTATTTCATCCCATGACTACTCTTGCTTTCCCTTGGACCATTACTGTCTCTCACTTCTCTCTTTCCAGTGCTATCACTAACAGGTTTTTATAATGACCTGGGACTAATGCAAAAGCGAAGAAGGAGAGGAAAGAGAATAAAAATAAAAGTAATAACAGTAGCCATCATTTACTAAGCAGTAGTAATATTCTAGGCATTTTGTTAAGCTCTTTATATAATCTCATGTACGCATTATAAGCATTGCTAAGTAGGTATGAAATTATTCCCATTTTGTAGATGGGATAAAACTAAGTCTCAGAAAGCTTTAATACTTATGATTCCCACAGTGAGAAAGTATGGGAGCTAGGGTATGACATCTGATCTACCCAGCTCCAAACTCTTAAAATATTGTGTGTTAGCCCCCCCCTTTACAACTATGTCCTAGTTTATGCTTAATTCTTACTTGTTTTTGATAACATTTTATGCAGCAGGGAAGAACTATAAAAAGGAAAAGAATCTCTTCCTTTTCCTCCTTGAAATTCCCTACTTTCAGAAAGTAGTTGTTTATTGTTGCCTCATTTAGCTTTGGCTAAAAAAGCAAAACAGAAAAACCATGAAATGGAAGCAGAAGAGTAACATGTTTCCTTCCCACCCCTTCTTCTCTCCAGCTGTGTTTAACTCTTCTGAAAGTCTTTATTATACTTATTGATGTAACTGGCCCAGAGCATCCATTGGCCTGCCTGACCCATGGAGATTATCAATGGTGACATACTTTGAAGGAACTCCCTTGTTTGGCAGGTTGTTGGGAAGAGTAGATATGACTGAAAGGACCTGTGGTAGTTGGGCAGTGGAGTAGCCTGGGTAGCATGTCAAATTGTAGTTTGAATAAATAGAAACATTGTTCTAATTGAACATTAAGTCTTATAATGTATTATGAATTAAATAGGCTTTTGTGAGTTATCCAGAAAATTCTGTAAACATTTATAAAATTGAGAGAATACATTAAGTTTTGAACAAGTTATTATAAACAGACTTTAGGACCATGATCACTTGTGACTTCAGAATTGTCTAACTGTAACAATCCCACAATATCCAGTTTTTTCTTCTATAATATGTTCCTCAAATGACAGATTGTTTTCTTTTTGTTTTTTAATGTAGCTCTTTTTATTTATTATCTAATTGTAGAACTATTGAAAGACAGTAAAATGTTTTCTTCACTTTATAAAATCTCTTAAAAGCCTATCAATTAGCATAGGTTGTTGGAAGTATTTCAATATTATGTTTGATTTTCAGAAAGCAAGCCATCTCCTGCCATGTAGTTTCGTAGCTATTGGCATTTTAGTAACATTCTTCCTGCTGATTCAAGCCTGTCCCTGGACTTACTATGTATATTGTTTGTTGCCCGTGCCAATATGGTATGCAGTTCTAAAAGAGTAAGTAACTATCTTGCTGCCTTGTTTTTCACTTCATTGACAGCTAAATCTACATTTAAAATGCATTAGATTTCTGAGGCATACATCATCAAAGATATTTATAATATTCTCAAATCTCTAAACTCTCACTTTATTTATAACTATGTAAATGTTGCATATAAACATTCTTTTTATTTTACCTTTCCCTTTTGGCTTCATCTTTATTACACTGAGATAGCAGTTACCCTGTTTCCTTTTTTGTATATCTTTTATAAGAAAAAATGTGGAATAAAAGTAACATAATTAACATTGATTGTACTGGGCATAAAAATAACATATTTGAACATGTTTCACCATCTCAGAGTCCAGAATATCTTCATGTTTTACAAAGAAATTTACATTTTTTTCCCTATAAATTTCTCCCCCTCCTTTCCTGCTCATCCTTTCAGCCTAGATAAGTGAAACTTTGTAGTTAAGTCTAATACAGTAAGGTATACTGACAGATTAGTCCTTATCATTCACATGTGCTGTCAGTACTTTAAGTACTTTATAGTACTTCCTTACAAGTTGGACTTAAAATGGATTGTCACCATTCTAGAAAGCTTCAAAAGAAAGGATGTAAGGTGAGTTTTAAGCACTTTTAAGTAAAACCACTAAAACGAAGCTGATTCATGTTCAAAGACAGCCAGAATCATGTTGCAGATTTTGTGGATTTCTATATTTACATAAGCAAAGTGGAACTTAAACTTAGTCTTGCTTATCAAAATATCCTCTCAGAAAACTACACCCTTAAAGCTGACCAGGGGGTGAGAACCTAAACTAAGGATATCCTCAAGATTGCCTTACCTGTACATCATAACACTATGCATATTTTTATTCTAGTTTTTTTTCTTTTGTAGTACTAAGAATTGAACCAAGTGTTGTTTTATCACTGAGCTACATCCCAACACTTTTTATTGCTTTTATTTTGAAACAGAACCTCCCTTAGTTGCTCCTGCTTCAGCCTCCTAAGTAGCTGGAATTATAGTGTATATCACAAGGCCTGACTATTCTAATTTTTGATGACTAGCTTTGATATCTCTTCCATCATTTAAAAACATGAAGTATTAAAAATGTTTTAGTTTTTAAATATAAAAATAAAAATAGTATTAAAATGTTTATGTTAGTAACTATTTTTAAACATTGGCATAAAGATATTGACCAAAGAACATACTGTTACTTCTCCATTTGAAAGGACAGGGTTGTTGGATATGCTTATTTAGTTCAGATTTTTTTCTAATGTCATTTTCCCTGATTTTATAATTTTTGAAAGTTTTTTTTATCCTTGTGGAAAATTTTATTCTAGCCAGGCACAGTGGCGCACCTATAGGGGAATTGCGTGTTCAAAGCCAGCCTTAGTAACCTACCAAGGCCCTAAGCAACTCAGCAAGACCCTGTATAATTCATTATAATCTCTTTTTACTCTGTACTTATTCACTATTGAAAACAATACAAAAAAGGGTTAGGGATGTGGCTCGGTGGTTAAGCACCCGTAGGTTCAATCCCTGGTACCAAAAAAAAAAACAGAAGAAAATTCTATTCTGCTATAGAATGCCTCTGAATTATTAAATGAAGATAACACATTTTGAAAACATGTTTTACAAGAGTTTTTCATTTTTTTCCTATAAATTTCCTAATGATGAAGATAACATGTATGTTAAATTTTAAGGGAAGCTATGATTTTGAAAGTATTTTATATTCCATCTTTATATTTTTGATAGATTATATGGAAAATGAAACATAAAAATTCATCTTCCTCCTAGAAAATAATCTTCAAATTGATTATATAGAATAATCTCTTTTTATTCTGTACGTATTCACTATTGGAAATAAAAAATAATCTTTTGACTGGTATTAGCTTTCCTTTCCTACATGGACTGGTATTTCCTTTCCTTTCCTATTAATAGTTTGATAACATTCTGCAGCCATTGTTTTCAATCAGAAAAAGGTCATAAAGTAAATGATACTGACCTTTTATAATTACCCACTTAATGTACTACAAATGTTAAAAGTTTTTCTTGCCAGCAATAAAATATAAAAGTTATTGAGTATGTAATACATTTTTTATGGTTATAAATCCCCAAATACAATTATTGTACAATTAATGACATCTTAAATTGAGTTTGGAAAAGGTTATGTAGCTCAACCATAAAGTACAATTGGGATTTTCCCTTATCTAGGTGAGGAAAAACCTACCTTTATTTCATGAAGATGATTGAGATTTTAATATAAGATTGCCTAGGTGTGGGTTCATTATATTTTACTTCTGGTATTATATCTGTAATTGTATGTACCTGTGTTTAAACTTAAATAAGATAAGGCTCATTTATTGTCATTAATGTTTATAGAAACCAGGCAAACGGAGCTGGGATTGTGGCTTAGTGGTAGAGTACTTGCCTTGCATGTTTGAGGCACTGGGTTTGATTCTCAGCCCCCCCATATAAATAAATTAATAAATAAAGTAAAGGTTCAACAACAATTTTTAAAAATGTTAAAAAAAAAAAGAGAATTAAAAAAAACAGGCAAACTTTTGTGATCATTTCAAATTAATTCAAAAATTACATTTTTTCTAAAATACTTGTGGATTGCTCTCCACCCAAATTGTATGAGCCAAAGCCATTGAAATATATCTGTTGGAATTTATCTTACTTTTAAAATAATCTATGAGTGGAAAATTTCCTGATTTTTAGATTTGTGCAAAGTTTTTCTTATTTTTTGCTATTTGACTTTTTTAGTTCAATGCAGAGTATAAATATTCTTCATAAATAATCTCTTAAAACAGATTTCAAGTTATTCAAGACCTTGTTGCATCACTATTGACCTTTCCTCTGAGCCATTTTGTTGGGCACCTGTTAATCTGTACCTTGGGAATTGAAGTATTAGTAAGTAATTTACCAGATTGCATTTTCAGATTTCTTTCATATGTATGTAACTGGTATTCAATGACCTCATTTTCCATTCTTTTTGGAATGCATTACCAGGTTCTCAGTTTTTTCTACCGCTATATGCTTACAGCTGGACTTGTTATATTTGCGGCCTGGCCATTTCTCACTCAGCTGTGGACGCGAGCAAAGGTATAAGTACTCATTTTGACATAGAACAGATTATATGTAGTTAACTCAAGGAATTGTTTGTTTTTAAACCAAAAGGTAGCATGTGTCCTTAAAGAGTCTGGTCCTTTTGACAGGAGGCCTCATGTTGGCTTTAGGTTTTGGTGATTCACTTAGACTTGCATATCAGAATGAGCCAATTATGTGGTAATTGAAATGCTGAAGAAGCAGAACTGGTTTGCCCTTCTGTGAAGCATTTCCTGGATTCCTTCATCTTTAAATATCTAAATGATGGAGAAAGCTACACAGAACAGGGCAGTGGCTTAGGGGACTGTACTCTGAAAGTGAGTCTTGAGAAATCACCTCCCTCTCGGGCCTGAACCACTCAATTTTTCACCAGAGAAATATATATTTATTATATACTCTTCCTTTAGCTAGGTAGAGAATTATAGTGTATTTCTACAAAGAACACTCTTATGTTTCCACTTTGATACTTTTGACAGAGGATAAACATATCTTCTACCTTGGAGAATTTACAAAAATCTCTAATTAATGGAATTATTGATCAGTTTTGTCTTAATTAATTATAATAGTATTTATACTTATTTCTCTTCTAGACTCAATTAAAATTTAGTAATATTAGTAGCAGCAGCAGCAGCAGCAGTAGTAGTAGTAGTTTTCTTATAGATGCCATTATCAATATATGGTATAACATTAAGAAAACACTTGTTTTAAAATATCAGACCCAAGCTTAAATCCTATTTCATTTACTTGTTGTGTGAGATACTGCTCATATTGTACTGAATTCAGCACCCACTATGGATCAGGTCCGTCACCAACCGTTACTCTATTACTTTTTAAAGTAATGGCTGGGGGCTGGGGTTGTAGCTCAGTGGTAGAGCACTTGCTTGGTACGCATGAGGTACTGGATTTGACCCTCAGCACTACATAAAAATAAGTAAATAAATAAAATAAAGGTATTATGACCACCTACAACTAAAAAAGATATTTAAAATAAAAAATAAAGCAAATGGCTCTAAAGCTTTGCATTTTCTTTTTAGTTTCACAGTTGGGTAGCCTGAAACACTGAAAGCAGGTTTCACTATATTTGTCTGAAGACAAACAATATTTGTCTAAAGATGACTTTTTTTTCCTTGATTTTAGGTCACCTCCTTGAGTTGGACTTTCTTCTCTTTGCTCCTGGCAGTGTTCCCACTGATGCCTGTTGTAGGTCGAAAGCCAGATCTCTCTTTGGTGTATGAACAGTATCTTCTTTTCAGTAGTTTTTTCCCCTCAGTCAATACTGTGAAATTTGAACCCAATCTTGATTATGAGTTTAAAATCATATGAACAAACTAGGCATAGGTCTGGGGTTGTGGCTCAGTAGCAAAGCGCTTGCCTCATACATGTGAGGCACTGGGTTTGATCCTTAGTACCACGTAAAAATAATAAATAAGCAAACTAGTCATTAAAATATTAATATCAAATTATTAGTCATGATTTTGGCCTAAGCTAAAATCATCAAGTCTCCTTGGAGATGCTTCTATTCCAGCACAAACAATAAAATTATGCCAAACAATGGAAACTTAACAATATCACAAACACACAGAAAATGAAATTCTATTAAAAGATGTAATTTAAGATAATGTCCCATGTTTTTTATCTTTTTGGTTCTCTGTAACCAAAATATCTGAAAAGAACAACTTAGATGAGGAAAAGTTTATTTTGGACTTACAGTTTCAGGGGCTCAGTCCATGGTCAGCCTACTCCATTGCCCTGGCCTGAGGTAAAAGCAAAATGTCATGGCCAAAGAGATTGTCAGAGGAAAGCTGATCAGCTCATGATAGCCAGGTATCAGAGAGAGGGAGAGAAAGGAGCCAGGGACAACATAGTCCCCAGGAGCCCACCCTCAGTGACTCACCATCCATGCCCATGTAGTCCATCACATTATTAATTCATCAAATGGATTAATTCACTGGTTAGATTTTAGCTCCATAATTTAATAATTTTAATTCTGAACATTGCTACATTGGATACCATGTTTCTAATGTGAGCTTTTTCGGGGGAAACTTCATATCCAAACCATAATAATCCCCCAAAAGTCTAGATTTTCTTTCTTTCGTGTATTGGGGAACTGGAAAAAAAAAAATTAGCTTCATGTGATAAAATGTTTTGTTGTTAAGGAAAAAGGTCCAAAAACCATTGTGTTATCCTTCTTTGCCTTTGAGCATGTTCACACTAAAATGTCTTAGAAAAAAGAATTTTTCTCCTGATCTGAATATAAAGATCTTTATGGCACCAAACTATTTACTTGGTCAACTTTTCTATGTATCTTACCTAAGTTATTCATTCTGTTGATGTGTTTATTTCCCCTCAATATAACCAAAATAAATCTAAATCTTTTAACCATATTTTAAAATTATTAAATAACCTACCAGTTGTGTGTGAATGTGTATCTCTGTGTACTTGGCAAGCTAAATGATCATTATTTCATTTAACATTTCCTTTCTTCTTTTCTAATGATGTCATCATCCTTGTTACTGTCTTCTGAATTCTATAAGCATTTAAAATACATTTTAATGTAATCTTTAATAGATGAGGATATATCTATTTTAGCAAAAAATATTAATTTTTTAAAGTATGTGCTCTAATTTAGGAGTTTCTGCACATTTTTTCTCATTGGTGCAAGAAAACAATATGCAATACATCAGGAATTATCTCAAGAAGTCAGTTTATTAGTAGAACACAAAATAATTATATTGAATTTTAAGACTATACTGTCTAAGCCATACTTCATTAAATAGTGTTATCAAACATTTTGCAACTATCATAAACTATAAATAGTATGTGAGAAAATGAATTTAAATATTTTCATTTATTTCTTACTGAAGATTGCTCTTTGAGCTCTTCTATTGCTTTTGTGAAGCCCTTTTATTTTATCAGCCTTTGCCTATCAGTCCTGCTCAAGCAGTATTGACAGTTAAGCAGAATTTATCTTATACTAAAAGAAAAAGAAAGTATATAATAGTCCATAAAAATTTGCCTCTTGCATATTCTATTAAAGATGACTGCAAGAAGAAATAAACCTATTCAAATATAAAAAATCTAATTTGTATTTTTAAAATAATGTTTCTGTAAATTTAAATTGCTCAGTGATTTTAACTATATGTTGGCTTCTTGCTATAGTTACATTTGTAACTTCTTTATTTTAATTCCTGATTTGTGGAGAAATTTTTATTCTGTACTTGATCTATCACAGCAACTTCATTCTTTAAAAAATTACAAAGATGCATGTGAAACATAGATTAAAATTGGAGGAAAAAGCAAAACTGTATAGTATATTTGTAGTGTCCCTATTATTTTAGTGCACTAAAGTAAAAACATATTTACCAGCAAGTCAAGAGTCCATATTATTTTTATAAAGGAAAAGAAAGAGAAAAATAACAAAGGACTTCATTCACACATTGCTGTTTTTCTTAAGTTTTAATATAATTATGTATATTAATACTTTTCTTTATGATTCTCAGAATATAGTTGACAAACAAAAAGCAAGCATTTTCCTGGGGATACCTGCTTTGTATTGTTTAGGTGTCTTCCTTATTTCTCCTAACCTAATTTCTTTTCTCTTCGTTATATTTGGGTTCCAGATCCTGACTTGAATATAATTTCAGTTGTATTGTGTTATTCACATTTTTAGGGGGTGAGAAATAAAGCTCAATAGTGCACAGTTTCCTTGATATATCAGTCACCTTTGACTTCAGAAGCCATTCTATACCTCGTATTCTTGAAAAGTATAATCTGTTATTTCATTACTGGGGTTGTAGCTCAGTGGTAGAACATTTGCCTTGCATGTGTGAAGCCCTATGTTCAATTCTCAGCACCACATAAAATAAATAAATAAAGATATTGTGTCCATCTACAACTAAAATATTTTTTTAAAAAGAATGTAGAATAATGTACTCACCTGCATGCCACCTTTGTGACCACTGTCCTATTCTTCCTTTAGTCAGGGCAACTGAGGAAAGCACCAGGGTCAATGCTAGAAAGGAACTGTTTGTCCCTGCTAGAAATAATTTAGATTTTAAATGTTATACTTTTTATGTGAATAAGTAAGTGCTCATAGTCGAAAAATGTATGTTATAGATGCTAATAATATATTTATTTAGCTATCTTTTATATTGTTTACTTTAAATTTGTTCAATTCAGGCTAAGAATTATAGTAGTTGGTATATGTAAAGTAATTTTTAAGTTGAATTAAAAAAATCAGGTAAAGCTATTAAAAGTTGTGGAATAATAAATATATCCTTAAAATGTTTTATACTAACATTTTTAATATTTCCTGCTATACTTCTGTGTCCATTTTGCTGCTGCTTCTTGAATAAATCAGATGATTGAGAAATTCTATATTGGAATAAAATGCATCATGTGATGTGTTCAGGAAATGTCTTAAGAAAATTTAAATTGTGAATTGTATTTTGAAACAGAATGAGTGCAGGCTTGCTGGTTCTTCTACTATCCCTGTTTGTTATAACATCTCTCATCAAAAGAAAAAATAGTTTTAACAAGGAAGAGTTATTGGTCCATCTATTACAGGTGAGTTGCAGATTTTCAATACTATGTTTTATACCAATGATATAGCAAAATATGTCTTATAGTCATATTTAATTATGTTCTTAATGTGCCATTATGTTTATGTCATTTAATATCCTCCAGCTAAGAAGAAAGATTTCTAAGATAGAAATAGGTTCTCCCAAAGGTATGAAATAGCAAAAAGGTCAACAAGAGGCAACTGAAAGATACAAAGAGAGCAGAGAATTTGTAGTGATTTACAAAGTATCTGTACTGACCAAAACGTGAGCTGAGAAGAGCTTCCTCTGGACTGAATTTCTCTTTTGTCCTCATTTGAGACAAGATTCTTTGAAGTGAAAGCAACCTGTAGTATATTTATATGAAGAAAAGCCTTAGGTTAAGACCTCAGATGATACCCTAGTAGAATATAAACTTCATCTTGGTTGGTGGCCTTAGTGTAGTGAAAAGAACTTTGAACTCCATGTTTCAAAATTGAGTCAATTCCCAGTTGCACTGTATTCTACATGAATAATTTTCAGAACTTTGACTTCAGTTTGTTTTTAACCTGTAAGTAGACATAATATCTAATAGGGCTGTGAGAATTTTAGAGATTATATAATGAAATATTTTATAAAGTTTTATCTTTTTTGGTTGTTGGAAATCAAGATTGAAACTACTTTTTTTCTTTTTAAGTAAATAAATAACCACATCTAGAACAGTGACAAGAAACAAAACTCATATGAGTCTTCTCAAATTTCCTCAGAACAGAGTTGGAATAATAGAAAATATTTCCCAAAACAGTCAAAAATAAAAATATGCCACATAAAAGATGATAAGTTAAATGCATTCTTAGAGAACTTATATAAAGAGAAGAAATGCTTTGTCAAAGATCCTGTCAAGGGCTGGGGACATAGCTCAGTTGGTAGATTGTTTGCCTTGCATGCACAAGGCCCTGGGTTCAATCCCCAGCACCAAAAAAAAAAAAAAAAAGATCCTGTCAAGCCATTGAAACATGTTTCATTTGAAATAGTGCACTTGCTGGCTTTACACCAAAGCCAGAGTAGCTTTGACAGCATTCACCTATCATTTCACCAGAACTTTGACAGAAATGAATGTTTCTGACTGTTATTCTAAAGGAGCAAAGAATGAATGTCTTGCTAAAATTGTTATATGCTTTGTTAGAAAGACCCAAATGTTAGGTAACTCCATTACAGTGTTCCTTTTTGCATTCATTTTATTAGCTTGCATTAATTCCTGTACTGCCTGCCATACTTTATTGACTCCAAGACACATTTTTATCCCATTTTAACATCTCTGAAATTAGAATGTGTCTTAGAAGCCAAGTGCAGTGATGTATGCCTGTAATACTAATTGTTCAAGAGGCTAAGGCAGGAGGAAGATTCCAAGTGTGAGCCCAGCCTGGGCAACTTTAAAAGACCCTGTCTCAAAAATTTAAAAAAAAAAAAAAGAAAAGAAAAGAAAACTGGACTGTAGGTCAGAGACAGAGCACTTACCTGGCTTACATGATGAGGCCCTGGGTTTAATCTCCAGCACTGTCCCAATACTCCAAAATGTATCTTCCAGTTAAAAGGATTGTAGGACTATGTTATAGCTTTAACAACAGCATTGTTTTCTGTTTTGCTTCTTAACACTGAAAATATGAGAGTAAATTAAATGTTTCTCTAGGAAACATTGGTAGTGAGACCGCTAATCCAAACTCTAATAAGAAAATTTAGTTTGTTCATAGTCAAAATTTAGCTCATTTCTTAGATGCAATTAAGCTACTAGTTCAGGTTCAGCAAACACTGTTCTAAAGAACCAGATAGTAAATATTTTTAGATTGATGGGTAATATGGAATCTTAACAGATGTTCAACTCTTCTATTTTAATACAAAGAAAAACAACAGGTGAATGAATGGGAGTAATTATGTTCCACCAAAACAGTATTTATAAAAATAGGACACCAGCCTATGAGTTATAGTTTGTCAACTTCTATACTAATTTATAAATATTCTCTGAAGAGTATTTATACTTTGTTTATTCCCTCTGTTATCAATATTCAGACCACAGTTGACTGAATAAATCAGTAGTACTATAGGAGAGGTCCAGAAGGAAAAGGCACTAAGTTATGTACATATCACCATCTTTGTTTCCATACTTTTAAGAAGTATTTATAACAAATACTTCCAAATAGAAATTGTAATGATATATGTCAAAAATGCTCTTGAAAATGTAAAGTGTTTCATGTCATACTTACAAAGGAGGACCTTTGTTTAATATAGGAATGCTAATGCTTAGCCTTGGCCACAAGAAGGTGCCCTCATCCAATTTCAATACCTTGTCCAACATTAGTAGTATTTTGGCCAGTTCCAGTTGTTCTCAGCACTTTCCTAAGCATTTTTTTTTTTTTTTCCCTGATAGACTTTCACCACCTTCTCTTTTATTGACTGGTTGTTTGTGTTTTCAGATGCTGAGCACAGTGCTTTCCATGTATGTTGTGTATAGTACCCACAATAGTCTACTCAAGAAACAAGGACTGCCTCTTATGAATCAGGTTGTGAGCTGGGCAATATTGGGTAAGCAGCCACTCAAACCAAATGAGATAACTTTACATCAAGTCCCTTATCTCAAAATGATCCATTTATGTCCATATTATTGTTATTTAAAGAAACAATTTTGTTGCAGGAAAATAATAATAAATAACCAGCTATTATTTTTGTTTCTTTCTGGAATTTGACAAAGAAAGATGGAACTCTTATGAACCCATGTGTTAGTAAGAATTACTTGATAGAATATTTAAGACCTAATAGTAAGATTGTTTATTATTAACATTTGATAAAATCTACTGAGTCATTCCAGAAGAGAAGAGAGTTTCCTGAAGGGGATTTTGTGTTTAATTTTCATGTCAATTCATAAATTCTGAGTTCTTATATAGAAACCAGGAAACAGTTAAATTTTATGTGTTTCCTTCGTGAAAATAACACACATTGATAACCTTCCAACATATTATACATTTTACAAAGCCAGTTAAATGTTTTAAAGCATATTTCTCTAGCGCTTTTATGTAAGAACATTGGAATGTATGTATGAAGCAAACCTGTAATTTAAAGGATGTACACTTTCCCTTCCAACTATAAGACAAGAACAAGCTCTTAAGTCCAGGTTTTTCACTGAAAAAAGACATTTTGTGGGCTGGGGATGTGGCTCAAGCCATAACACGCTCGCCTGGCATGTGTGGGGTGCTGGGTTCGATCCTCAGCACCACATAAAAATAAAATAAAGATGTTGTGATGTTGTGTCCACCGAAAACTGAAAAATAAATATTAAAAAAAAATTCTCTCTCTCCTCTTTCCCCTCTCTCTCTCTCTCAAGCGTTACGGCTTGAGCCACATCCCCAGCCCACAAAATGTCTTTTTAAAGAGAGCGAGAGGAGATTTTAAAAAAAAAAAAGACATTTTGTTATGTCTGTGAATGATTTGGCATACAATTTAACTTTTAAAAAAATGATTTCTATTGTCTATCCTTTAAAAAGGAAAAGATCTTTGGGACTTTACATTGAAAAGAAGATTAAGAGATACCAACGTTTTTCCTTGGATTGTTTTTATTGTTGCTTTGTTTTGTTTTGTTGTACTAGGGATTTAACCAACAGACACCTTATCACTGAGCTGCATCCAATTCCCTTTTATTTTTTATTTTGAACCAGGATCTCACTGAGTTACTTAGGGCCTCACTAAGTTGCTAAGCCGCCTTGAACTTGTGATCCTCTTGTCTCAGTCTCCCAGGTCACTGGGATTATAGGCAGGTGGCACTCCTCACATCTCCTTGGATTGCTTTTAAAGTCCAACAGAGGCTTAAAAAATGTAACAATAGGAATCAGACATGATTCCTCCTAAATTTTTGTTTTGCTCATTTTCTAGATGCCTTGGTTAGTATTCAAATGAAAGTTATTATTGTACAATAATAGCTATCTACCTATTTATCTATATTTAAGTATACATAATACTTATGTAAAATTTCATTAAGAGCATTCTACAGGTTACGTTTACTTTTTTTTAAGAAAGAGAGAGAGAATTTTTAAGAGAATTTTAATATTTTTTAGTTTTCGGTGGACACAACATCTTTATTTGTATGTGGTGCTGAGGATCGAACCCGGGCCACACACATGCCAGGCGAGTGCGCTACTGCTTGAGCCACATCCCCAGCCCCGGTTACCTTTACTTTTAAATAATCTTGATTAATATTTGCATTTATTCTACATAAGCAATATAAAGGACTGCTCTTTCATATTAAAAACATTGTGCTCAGTATGTATTGTATTCTGGCACTGTTCTGGTCCCTAAGATGTATAAAGATTGACCAAATTTCTGCTTTGTTGGAGCTTATATTTGTAGGAACAGAGGAGCTAATATTCTAGTGAGGAGAATATTTATATAATGATCTCTCATGTGACATGTTTTGAAATACACAGAAAACCCCAAAATTGTCAATAGGAATTATAATATTAAAGAGAAGTCTTTCTCTTATATCATGTAACTTCACAAATATTCAGTCCTATAGGACACATATCAGCAGACAAATAGCACATGTCGAATAATAATTGGAGATCAGGTGTTCTTAAGCAGCTGCCCAACTCCTGCTTGCTGCATAACCTCATGTCCTTACAGTGTAGCCTTACTCAGTTCCTTAGTTTTCTTATCTAACTAGGAATAAATCACAAGGAAAAAGACAAAACAAAATTAAAATCCTAGACTTTATCCATATATCATTATATCTCATTTTAAATCTATAAAAAGACCAAGAAAACAGAACATTACAAGAATTATAGAAAGCTATCACTCATTTCTTGTTCTTTTCCTTTATCTGTGTATATAAAAATTTTAAGTGTTTTATTGATTCAATTTTTTTTTCTATCCTGTCATCCTTATTTTTTCAGCTGCCTAGTAATGACCTTTATGGCATTTTCCTTCCTTTAATGACATTTACATTTTTAATATATATGGCATCTCACTCCATAGATTGTCACTCAATTTATTCTCATTTCATTATGATGTGATAGAATGCAGGATATCTCTCTCTCTCTCTCTCTCTCTCTCTCTCTCTCTCTCTTTTTTTTTTTTTTTTTTTTTGGTGTTTGCTAAGAGTTGCTTTGTGGAATAATATATGGTATATTTTAGAGAAGGATCCATGTGCTGCTGAAAAGAAAGTACATTCGCTCATTGATCGATGCAATATTCTATATGTCTGTTAAGTCTAAATTATTTATTGAGTTCTATAATTTCTTTGTTTAGTTTTTGTTTGGAAGATCTATCCAGTGGTGAAACATGTATGTTAATGTCACCCAGTATAATTGTGTTGTAGTCTATTTGACTCTATTTCAAGAAGAGATTGTTTGATGAACATAGATGCTCCATATTTGGGGGCATATATGTTTATAATTGTTATGTCCTATTGATGTATGGTTCCCTTAAGCAGTATGAAATGTCCTTCTTTATCCCTTTTGACTAACTGGCTTAAAGTCTATTTTATCTGATATGAGGATAGAAACCCCTTCTTGTTTATGCAATCCATGTTAAGTGGTGTGCTTTTTCCCAACCTTCCACCTTCAGTCTGTGGATTCTTTTCCTATGAGATGAGTCTCTTGAAAGCAACATATTATTGGGTATCCTTTTTTATAATCCAATCTGCCAGTCTGTGTCTTTTGATTGATGAGTTCAGGCCATTAGCATTCAGAGTTATTATTGAGGCATGGTTTGTATTCTCAGTCATTTTGTTTGTGGCCCACTACAGCTGTCAAAGCATACTTTATAGTGGGAAACTTGGTAGGAGGAGGGATTAGGGAAAGTCAGTTTCTGGACAGTAAGTTGTCTTGAACTGAGATATAAGTGCCTAATTAAGAGATGAGTTGCTGAATCTTGAGTGATATTTCTTACTTCATTAGAAAATAACAAATTAGGCATTGAGGAGTTAATATCATTGTAGTACATTTATTCTGAATATAAATTGAGAAAATCTCAGTTATTTAAAATATAGCTAAAACAATAAAATGTAATTCTAATTAAAAATGTGAAGCTTCTGGTTTCTTAGAGAAATCTATAAGGTAAATATTTCCACATGATAAAGGTCACACAAATATTAAGCACCGTAAATGACAATAGATGATTTAGAACTTCTAAATTTGCAATGTGTGTGTCTTCCGTGCTGACAGATGGCCTGCTTTGTTTTATTGCAGCCTCTTCCTTGGTGGTGCCACTGCTGAGTTCTCCAGTTCTCTTTCAGCGATTGATTAGCATACTTCTTTCCTTGATGTCAACCTACTTGCTGCTAAGCACAGGGTATAAACATAGACACATTTTTTAATTTCATAATAGAAATTTTAAGTGACATATTGACATTTTCTCTATTAGTATTTAAGCTGTGGAGATAAAGAGTATTTTGTAAATCTTGAAGTATTAATTATAAATATTTTCTACTCTGTATGTAATCTGATCCATAATCTCCTATTTTCTTTATCATTTTCATACCTTGTCTGTTGTCTTTTTCTATTTTTTGTACTGAAGTTGCTAAATTTTCATTCAACTACAGTGTTAGAAAATTCATTCCATCTCTAAATGTTTAATCTAAACAATATCTCAAAGACTTAGAAGGATTTTCATTTTGAGAGGGCTGGGGTTATAGCTCAGCGGTAGAGCGCTTGTCTCGCATTTGTGAGGTACTGGGTTCCATCCTCAGCACCACATAAAAATGAATAAATAAAATAAAGATATTGTTTTTTTAAAAAAAGGATTTCATTTTTGTTGCATTCTTTTCATGCATTTTATTATTTTGGTTTATTTTGGGTACTAGAGAATTTACCCAGAGGCACTTTACCACTGAGCCACATCCCCATTCCTTTTTTATTTTTTATTTTGAGATAGGGTCTTGCTTAGTTGTCCAGGCTGGCTTCAACTTGCAATCTTCCTGCCTCAGCCTCCCAAGTCACTGACATTACAAGTGTGGGCTACTATACTGGCTCATGCTTTTTAAATGATGCTTTAGAGCTGGGGTGTAGCTCAGTGCCCTTATCCAGCATGTGTGGTCTCTGAGTTCAAGTCACAGTATTGCAAAAAAAAGAAAATATATATATGGTCTAATTTATTTGTTGTTATTTGAGTATAATATTTTGGTTTTATTCTTATTCTTACATGTTTTACAGTCAAATATTCTTTCAAGGAAATTTCAAAATATTTTCCCAAAATTAAATAATTCATTTTATTTATTATTGAAATTTTTTTTACAAAATAAAATAAAGTCTTCAGTAGCTTGATTTAACATGAATTCTGAAGCATTCTTTAGAACTTAATTATATACACTCCCTAATTTGAAGGAAAGAATTCTTCACTTGCTTTCAAATTTCATCCTTATGAGAGTGAGAAATATTTACATTTAACACACAATAGAACAAATTGATCAGTAGTACAGACAAATTGAATAAATACTACTCAAAGTTCAAATTTTGGCCCAAATAGAGTATTTTGATTCAAACTAGACTAAACCAAGGGATTTACCCGTGTAGATAAGTTTTAAAAGCCATTTGGGTCCAAATCTGGGTTAAATCTTTGGGAAACTTGCTTGTTCTAATTCAGGATTTAGAGACAAGTTCTCAAAATCTTTTCATAGTTGCCCTTAACATCCTAAGTGACCTTGAGAGTTCTTGTAAACTCAGATAGGAAATGAAGTAGGATTCTAAATCTTCTTTTCTCCTCAAAGCTTTCCACACCTTCTATCTTCTCTCTTTTCCCTGCCTAACCAGATGTGGGCCACAGCTATGAAGATATAATATGAGCATGACAGAAATTTCTACCAGTACCTAACAAGATCTTAAGATGGACTTGCTTTGAGATTTAGAACTTTGAACTTTCAAATAAAATTTGAAGTATGTGACCATATATTCAAGAGTGTTAACCATCATAGGACCTTAAACCCCTTCACGTTTTCCTCCTTTTTAATGAAATTTTATAATAAATAATTTTGTTATGTTAGCACCCTTCAAGGTAGAAATGAATTAGAATATGCACATATTTTTAATCTAAACAAGAAAGCCAAAAAATAAAATTATTTCTAACCCACCATTTTGGTATGACATACAAATTTTATTAAGAGATCTTTCTTTTTAATTTTTTTTTAGTTGTCAATGGACATGTATTTATAACGTGGTGCTGAGAATCAAACCCAATGCCTTTACATTCTAGGCAGGCATTCTACCATTGAGCTACAACCCCAGCCCTAGATTTTTACCCAGAAGTTGACTTAAGGAAATAAATATTTGAGTGGTCCAGAAATAATGTGCTAGCTTCTATATAGTCACTTAATTATGAATAAATTCATTTCCTTTTTGGACCTTTAAATTCTAAAGCAGTATATGTTCAAATAAATATGTAGTAAATTAAAAAATAGGAACAAACCCAGAAATAGATCTGGTTTGTTGGGTTAGAAATGAAGGAGGGAAGGAAAAAAGGGAGGATACTTAAGTTTAATTTTGAGTGGAAAAACTTTTATAATGTAGCATTAATTAAGCATATAACTTACCTTGGGGGTGCATATTAAAGGTTTTAAATCATCAATTTAGTGGTCATGAGAGATAATAAAACAGATCATCAGAAGGATGTTATTTTAAGAAGAAAAAATGTTAGAGTCCATGTCTAAAATCAAAATATTAAGGCCAAATATGACCTTATTAATGAATGCATTAAGAGATATAGTATTCAAGATCAGAACCTATATTTAGCTTTGCAAAAAAATAAAAAATATCTTGAAATAGTGCAGTCCAATCATTAGGTTACTACATTTTTTTCAGTGTCAGATCAATTTTACATAATTTATTCTACCTGTTAGGGTTCAGCATCACTATTTTAGATAACCTAGAGGTTTCTCTATGTAAATTAAGGAATTTTCAGAAATATAGGATACTTGAAAGAAATGCAGCTTTAATAAGGTTGTAATAATCCTAACAATGCAATCCTTTATTTACTGAAGATTTATTTTATGCAAATAAAAGATATGGTAATGCTTGAAAATAGTTTGTCTTGTAAGTTGATTAAACATTTTCCTCTGAAATATTATTTACCATTGTATAGCAAACTATAATATAAACCTAAATACCTAATCAGCCCTATTTAGTTTGCACAGAGACCAAATCAGCAGATCCTAGTTTAGTAAGGTTTTATTATGTTCTCTTCAAACCCATGATGACATTTTATTGATATTTCAGTTTTTAATTCATATTTGCAGACTTTACACAAAATTATCATTGTCTTATGAGATAATATGCCATAGGAAGATTGTCTTGATCTGATTTTACTCATCTACATTTTACCCCCACCCCAAAAAAAAAGTGGTTATAGTATATACTTTTTTGAAAGGAAATAAATCTGTAGCACCATTTGTAGAACTAAGGGATTTGTTTTTATACATTAGGAAGGAATAACTTCATATATAACTGCAAGTATTTTAAAAATTACAGTCCCCTTTTGCTTAGATATGTACCTTCTTGATTAATTAACCAACAATTGTTTTTTTCTTTCATATCTCCAACGTCCTGCGTACTAGGAAGTCATACAGAGAGAATTATTACTGTAGTGTAGGCAATCAGCAGAGTTATAAAGTGCTATTTAATGAGGACTGTATTTTACACTGTTAGGTAAATTATAAAATGGAACAAATTATTTTGAGTTAAGTTGTGATTGTATGATGTGAAGAGTGACTAGGAAGGAATTTGAGTAGGGGGACTGAGTTAGGGCCATCAAGCTCTCATGTGGAAGCTGAACTTGAAGCATTCTAAATTTTGTCTTCCTTCCTTTTTTTCTGTCATTATAAAAGTAGTATTGCCATATTTTAGAAAAGAATGATAAGGGGAAAAGTTATTATTACATGTTCCTTTTGATATTCTGCTATATTTCTTTCTAGCCCTAACTCTGTATTTATCTTTTTTTTAACGTAGAATTTATCATAGTACATGTACTACTTTGTATCATTTTTTTTCTATTTAACATTATTTTACAAGCATTTTTTTCCCCGAATGGCTCATAGTTCACTAGCCTTCATTTTGATAGATATTTAATATTTCATGATATGAATGCACCCAAGTTCCTCTGTTTTTAATCATTTTATTTATTTATACTTTTTGTTATTATAAATAATATTTTGAGCTATAGTATTATGCATAAGCTTTTTACATAGTTTAATTATTTTCTTTCTCAATATAGCATAGATGGCCTTTGAATATATACTTTTCTAGAAACTTGCATTTGTCTTAACAACAGTGCCATTTCATGAGGTTGCCAACAAACTATAAGGGATATTATTTCATCATATCCTTAATCATTTGGCATTTAATTTTTAAGTAATATTAAATACTATTTTAGTAGGCCATAAATGGTACTGCTTTGTACAGTTTTCTATACTTGCTTTACTAATGATATTTTCTCATGTATGTAATATCTGTTCACATCCATGGATGTTCTAAATCTTACATACCAAGAGATTTGTGCTTGCTTTTTCAAAGGCGTTCCTGCCCAAGCTTCAGTGTTTTCATTTTATGATTGTGGTAGAATTTAAAGTATTTTGTTTCTTATGGTGTCTCATGCTTAGGAAATGGTGCCATAAGTGAGGGAAAAGGGAAAAAAAATAAAAAAAACAAGGGAGAGTAATGAATTACAGTAGATGGGGTAGAGAGAGAAGATGGGAGGGGAGGGGAGGGGGGATAGTAGAGGATAGGAAAGGTAGCAGAATACAACAGTCACTAGTATGGCAGTATGTAAAAACATGGATGTGTAACTGATGTGATTCTGCAATCTGTATATGGGGTAAAAATGGGAGTTCATAACCCACTTGAATCAAATGTATGAAATATGATATGTCAAGAGCTTTGTAATGTTTTGAACAACCAATAAAAAAAAATTTTTGACAAAAAAAAAAAAAAAGAAAAGAAAAGAAAATGGTGCCATATGGCCTAGAACTCAGTAGTTGAAAAGTTAAAAGAAAAATAAGCTTTGTTTACCTTATTTTATCTTGTAACTTCCAATTAGGTTAATAGCTCATTCAAAACCACTTCTGGTGAGCTGGACCTGCCATAGTGACAAAACAGAGTTTGTTTTTCAAAGACTTTATAAACTAATAGGTGCTGTCTTCATATAGACATGTGATTAAAATTGTGTAAGTACTATAATAAAGCATTTTGTAATTGCAAAGGTGGAACACTTATCCCAAACTACAGCAGAAGCTGCTTAAAAAAAGTTTCTGTCACCACGTTACCTCGTGGGCACTTTTCTTTTTTGTGGCCACGTTACACTCCAGCCTACAAATATATCATATTTAATCATTCTCTCGGGCATGCAGTTTTCTCTGAACTCTCTGTTCTGTAAACAATATTACATCCAAAATCTTTATAATTGGAATTTTCTCAGAGTACATTTCTAGAAATGGTATTATACATTATGAATATTTTTGAGATTTATGTCTAATACCATATGGCCTTCCAGAAGTGTATATTTCTATAAAGAGAACACAAGAGTTCATTTTCATTGCACTCTTGTTAAGAATATTTTTTAATGCTGATAAATAAGTGTATAGTATCTCATTATTGTTTTGATTTCCATATTAGTTATTGATGAGGCCAAACATTTTTATGTGTTTATTGGATCTTTTATTTTTTTTCAAGAAGTTTGTGTTCCTGTATTGCAGTCTTTTTTTTAGGAAATTTGGAAAGTTTTATATATATATATATATATATATATATATATATATATATTATTTATATATAAAAATAATTTTGCATTAGAAATTATCTTTTTACTTTTGTCTTAATGCTTTCTTTCTCTTTTATGAATAGCTTATTTTATTAATTATTTTTAAATATCTTTACTATTTTAAAACATGTAATTATCTCAAGATTTAATAAATTTAAAAGATGATAATGTTAGAGTTAAATTTTAAATATTATTTTCTTCTAGAAAACCTAGAAAATTTAAATTTGTGACAGTGTGGCTGTGGAGTATTATCAAAATTATTTAAAGAGAGACCTCCAGTATAAATTTGAGTTTTTATTTGTTCATGTATTTTTCTTCTCGTTTCTATCTTTTCTCCCCCTACTTCTCACTACTTAGGTATGAAGCTCTCTTTCCATTAGTGTTATCATGTTTGATGTTCATCTGGATACATATGGAACAAGAAACCCTACAACAATCTGGTGTTTGCTGTAAACAAAAGGTGACTTGTCAATTGCATTTATCTGAGAACATTGAAATATTTTGTGTACTATAAGGAAGTCATGATAGTCATGATATTTCATCGAAAATTCTATCTACTTGAAATTTTAGTATTTAAAGAACTTTAGTAAATTTTATTTAACATAAGCAATTAAGTTAAATAATTTGCAATAAAAAGTTTCACTTATCACAGAAAAACACAATTTAATAGTTTTAAAAGCAATGGATAGGTTGAGTTGTTGTTGTTGTTGTAGTTATAGATGGACAGCATGCCTTTATTTTATTTGTTCATTTTATGTGGTACTGAGGATCAAACCCAGTGCCTGCCTCACACATGCAAGGCAAGCACTCTGCCACTTAGCTATAGCCTCAGCCCTCCACTGAGTTTTTCTTAATCATTGATATTTAGAGAAAAATGCCCTTCATTTTATTTTTCCTTGTTTTCACATCCAACATTTCCTTTTGTCAATTTATTTTAGTCAAAAGAATTTTCATGCTGTCATAAGTTAATTTATAAATTTGATCATAAGTTGCCATTTAAGTTCCCACTGTTGTTTTTCCTCCACATTCTAATCCAAGATGCTTATTCTGTCATCTTAGTGGTTGTGGCCTTAGCACACATCTTAGACTGCTTATGCAACACAGTATACTTGGAATTGGCTAAAAGCCAACCACATTTTAAGGACACCTTGATCATGCTGAGTTAGAGAACTAAATTGATGTTTGTTGCCTTTTTTAGAACTGAAGGTCTTGAGAAATTGGTGATAGAATATTTACAGTTTTACTGAGGTCAGATAAATGAATATTGCAGAAAAATACTTTGACAGTTGATCCATCCTTAAATGGCTGCAATTGAGTTTATAGAGAAGCATTGATAATTCAGAATAACTAATTTAAGTACCAAAGACTCCTTATTGAAGTATATTAAGTAATTTCTTGTGTTTAACTCTCAGCCTTGGAATATTAATACATAAAAAGCTGTTTTGATCAGATTAATGTAAATGGTAAGAATTAAATATTTTGACAGACTAACTGAGGGTCATTATCACTTTTTATATTCTATTTTTAACTGAAAGCAAATCTGTCTTTTTCTAGAAAATAGTATTAAAGCACTCCAGGAACTTAATGAGGAAGTAGTGGTGAGGGTGGTCTTTCTGTAAAGTCAACCTGGGGCAGAGGAATTAAGCAAAAGTACACCCAGCTTGTTGTAATTGAGTGACTCTCCATTTTACCAAGACCAGGGATGTTTTGCTTTCTTAGAGAAAAAAATAACATTTTGAGTGCAATAGAATTAACAGAACAAAGAAACAGAGAAACATTTAATTTTACCATGCCATTTAATATCATACCATACTTGGGTTTAAGAAGATCAGGACTCAGCCTGGGGTTGTAGCTCAGTAGTAGAGCGCATGCCTAGCACTCATGATGCACTGGGTTTGATTCTCAGCACCGCATATAAATAACTAAAATAATGGTCCATTGACAATTAAAAACTATTTTAAAAAAAAAGAAGAAGATCAGGACTCTCTCTGAAGAACCCCTTCTTACCTTTGAGAAAAAAAGGGAATTCCCACTTTTATTACATATAAAAGTAATAAGTGAATAAAGACAGGGTCTCGCTAAGTTGCTTAGCACCTCACCATTGCTGAGACTGGCTTTGAACTCACGATCCTCCTATCTCAGCCTCCAAAGCTGCCAGTATTACAGGTGAGCACCACCATACCCAGCCTTTGCAGATTTTTTTTAAGGTATAATTTTGCTGTAGAAAAAAATTTTTGTCCATCATTTTGCTAGCACATGGTATATTTCTGCCATGGTGACTTGGCCATTTTAAGTTTAACTTTTGAAGGTAGAAGTAAGCCAATTTTTAATGTGCATTAATGTGTTTCTTATTATCTCACAGCTCACAAGTATCCAGTTCTCCTATAATACTGATATAATTCAGTTTCGACATCTCTGTCTGGATGACATCCGTAGAGCTTTTTTCCTTGTATCCTTTGTTGGAAGTTTTAAGACCTGCTACCTCCCATTTAATGGTGTGAGAATACTTGGAAGGTATTAATGTAATAGCTCTTAGTGTATTAACTCATCTCAACCATAGCTTTCTCATATATATAGTTCACATTTTTAAATTTTTTTAATACAGAAAAGCATAAAGAATAATGTAATAAATAAATGTGTATATTTTCCATCATTCATGATATCAACAATTAAGATTTTATCACACAGGCATATTTTTTTTTACAAAAATTAAAATGTTACAGTAAAGCTGGAGTCTCCTTTCACCTCCTAACTCCAGTCTAATTTCTCTCACCCTGGAAGCCATCACTGTTATGGGTTTGTATCTTTTTATATGTGTTTCACATGAGATTTATATTATATAACATCTGTCTCATAAGGGTTTTGGGGTCATATCAGAGGCAATGTTGCTGAAGTACATACAGTAAAAAGAAAAGTCAGTATGATAAAGCGTCACTTTGGGAAGGCTGGCTGACCAGCTCCAAGAAATTCATAGGGAGTTATGCCTTTTTTTAAAATTTAATGTTTTTCATCTTCATTGAAGTATAATTGACAAAAATTTTACATGTGTGTGTATATATATATATATATATATATATATTTACAATGTTTAACTTGACTCGATGCTTGGATATACATATACATTCTAAAATGATCATCACAAACTAAATACCTCTTGTTTCACATAGTTATCATTTTCTTTCCTTCCTTCTTATCTTCCTTCCCTCCTTCCTTTTTGGTGAGAACGTTTAAGATCAACTCTTCTGGCAGATTTCAAGTATATAATATCTAATATATAATATAATAGCTAATACATTGTTAACTGTCATCACTATGCCATACGTTAGATCTCTAGACATTATTTATTTTAGGTAACTAAAACTTCATACACTTTGACCAACACCTTCTTTTTTCCCCCTCCTCCAGCCCCTACTGACCTTGATTCTACTCATTGTTTCTAAAGCTATTTTAGTTTACACATCTAAGTAAAATCTTATAGTATTTATCTTTCTATGTCTTCTCTGAGCATCATGTCCTCCAGGATCATGCAAGTTGTCACAAGTGGCAGGGTTGCCTTCTTTTTTAAGGATAAGTAATATTCCATTGCATGCATGTATATATATATTTTTTTCTTTCTCCATTCATCCACCAATATACATTTAAGTTTTTTACATGTTTTAGCTATTATGAATAATCATGTAATGAACATGGGAATATAGATATCTCTTGATACTTTCATTTTCTTTAGATATATACCAGAAGTGGAATTGCTGGGTCATGTGGTAGGTGTATTTTAATTTTTTGAGGAATCTTCATTATGTTTTCCATAATGGCTATACCAGTTTATGTTTCTGCCAGCAGTTTATAAGGATTTTCTTTCCTCTACATCTTTGCCAACAGTTCTTTTTTAGTGTAGCCATTCTAACAGGTATAAGGTGATATCTTATTATGGTTTTGATTTTCATTTCCCTGATAATTAGTGATGTTGAATATTTTTTAATATATTTGTTGGGCATTTTGTGTGTGTGTGTGTGTGTGTGTGTGTGTGTGTTGTCTGTTTTAAGAAATATCTTCAGATCTTTTGCCCATTTTTCCATTGAATTATTTGTGGGGGTTGTTGCTGTTGTTGATTTTGAGCTGTGCAAGTTCTTTCTATATTTTGGATATCTACCCTTATCATATATATGGCTTGTAAGTATTAGAGGTATTTCCTTTGAACTTACTATAAAATAAACAAATATTTCCTTTGAACTTACTTCCAAAAAAATAAATACTTGGGGGCTGGGGATGTGGCTCAGGTGGTGGTGCACTCGCCTGGCATGCACGCGGCCCGGGTTCGATTCTCAGCACCACGTACAAACAGAGATGTTGTGTCTGCCGATAACTGAAAAATAAATATCGGAAAATTCTCTCTCTCTCTCTCTCCTCTCTCACTCTCTCTAAATAAATAAATAAATACTCTCATTTTCCCCTCTCTACCCCTGGTTTTCATTCTTAATTTCACTTTTCTCTGTCTTCACAGATTCTTTCCACTCGGTCAATGCTAACGAAAAAAACTTTTCCCCCAGAATACTACATCCCCCTAAATTACAATTGTATTTTGTCCTGTTTGCTACCAAACTTCTTGAAAGAAAAATCCGTAGTAATTGCCATTATTTCCTTATAATCTATTCACTATATCCACAAGCCTTAGAACAGTGCCTGGCACATAGTAGTGCTCTATCAATATTCATCAAATGTCTCTGCTGAAACTGTACTCTGAATGGTATGCAGGGGTTTCCTGACTTCACAGTTTCATCTATTTACTTGACAATGCTGTAACATTTAATTCTATTGTTTTTCTTTTTTCTTTTCCCTTGACCATTAGGACTCTACACAAGTTCTCCTTTTAACTTTTTATATCATGATTCCTCTCTAAAACCCCTTCCTTTCCCTGACCTTGAACCATATGTTTTCTCCAAGATACACCATTAACCTTTTTCTGTGAGGCTGGTTATTGCCGTCCTCTCCTATAGTGGTGACAGACACCTCTGTGCTAACAGCTTCACCTCTGCTACTCTAGCTTTGACTTCTCTCCTGACGTCAGGTGTCACATGTCCAACATTCTCCTGGGCATCACCAAATATAGATTCTAACCTATCTGCTCTACTCCTCTCCAGAATTATTCTGTGATAGGCCTCCTCTCATTTAATGCCATCACCATGTTCACAACCACACAAAATTTTCAAACTGCTCCTTGCCTATTTCTAAAGTCCCATTGCCTCCCCACAGTCTCTCTATGTCCACTGTGACTTCCTTATCTCTGACATGGACCACTGAAATAACTCCCTTAGTAGATTTCTTGCCTCCAATTGTTTGTTTTTCTGATCAGAATTTTATACAATCACTGATATTTCTTGATTATGTGACTCACATAAATACTTGCTACTTTTCATTCTTTCTACAGTAAAGTTCAGGGTTTTTAATAATATGTCTCCAATCTGTATTTCATATTTCATCTTTTACTGTATCCTTCAATAAACTCTTTTTTTAAGTTTCTATTGCATCATTCTATTTCTTGACTGTGTCATGTTTTTCCACTGTTTCTTTACTGATTTTAGTTACCATATCAGTCTGTTTATATAGTCGTAGTGCCTTGCTTTGTCTCTGACATATACTAGACAATAAGTGTTAGTTGGTTAGATAATTGGTTAAATGAATGGATGCATGAATCTATTTAAAGCTCAACTCACCAACTCATATGCCACTATTTCACTGAAAGTTTTTGTGATTCATATTTCTTATTTAGGGTTTCTGTGCCAATTTTTACATATATAATAATAAGATAACTAGCATTTATTGAGCTCTTTCATAGGTGAGGCATTATTTTGAGAATGTTACTAGCAGTAAACTCTGGGCACCTATAAGATTAATACCTACTTTTGATTACTGTACTAACATACATCTAACTTTAAGAAATGCCAAGATGATGCTCAAAATTTTCTGTAGTCTCATTCTCTAATTGAATTATTCTGAAACATGCTTGTTTCTTTCTGAGCCTTTCAAAGAGTCTAGCATGTGTTTCACATGTTGTGGGCACATAGCAGGCGGTTAAGAACTAAAATTGTCTTGCATCTGAAGGTGTCTGTTGTATGTACTAGGTCTGCATTTTTCTTTTGAAAAAGTCATTAACAGCTAACTACAGATAAGGTCCAACTTGTTCATGTTCAAGAAGAGGAAACTAATCTTCCCAAAGTGACTAGTGACCAAAATGACTTACCAGGCCTCAGTTCTCAGTATGTTGCTTCTTCAGCTGGTTTTTTCAAAATATATATATGAGGAATATGATTAAACATTCATTTAAAACAATTATGATCAGTGTACAAGTCAAAAAGTAAATTCCCCTCATGTTGAATGGGCATGTCTTTTCTAAATGAAATTGGTATGAATTCCAACTTGCTTTGGCATTTCCTTACCTCTTTTTTAGGTTTTCTTTTTAGTGACAGCATTTTTTGGAACTGGAAATATAGCCTCTATTAACAGGTAATTTTAAATGAAAGTATGTGTTTGTGTGTGTGTGTGCATGCATATCCAAAAGAATTACACAAATTAGAACTTCCCTAATTTTTGTTCTGTACCTTGTTTTTCATACTCAATGATATCTTTTAGGGATTAGTGTGTATCATCACACACAGACCTATCTTGTTTATTTTCAGTGGCTTTACAATATTCCTCTGTATAATGTATGCTTGTAGAGTTTTTTTTTTTTTTTCAGTTGTATAGGGACACAATGCCTTTATTTATTTTTATGTGGTGCTGCGGATCAAACCCAGTGCCTCACACAGGGTAGGCAAGCACTCTACCACTGAGCCACAACTCCAGCCCCTGCTTGTGCTTTAATAAGAGTAGGTTATAGAGAATTAATTTAAACATCATTTAAGCAGAATATTATTTTAAAAGTTACAGTATGAATTCTAAATTCCTTTTTTTTTTTTTTTATGATTCCCTAGCTTTGATCTTGCCTCTGTCTATTGCTTTCTGACTGTATTTAGTCCTTTCATGATGGGATCCCTGATGATGTGGAAGGTTAGTTTTCTTTTTCATTGTTTGTATTAAGCTGTTGGTTGACTAACATTATGAATTCATTGTGATGTTAAGATTATATAAAATTTGACATTAAAATTGTAAAGTCATTGTAATAGAGTTAAGTAGCCATAGAAAGAAGATACCTTTAAGACTTGGCATTGACATCAATACTAAACTGGAGGTAGTACATTCTTCCCTTTACTTCTAAATACAGTTAATCTTCTTGCTCTACTCTGAAAGAGTATTTGATTCCAAAAGAGGATTCCATGCTAGTTTCATAAAGGCCTATCAAAGGTTATTAAAGCCTGTGGAGAAGCTGTGATCAAAACTGCAGTGCTGTTCAGGATTCTAAAGTCCCCTGAAGCTCTGGTCCCCACCTTGAGACAGACAGCACGTTACAATCTTTCCTCATAATCCAAGTACCTAGAATTGACTCACTCCCTCAACAAATATGTCATTGAGTGCTTCATTCATGGATGTGGCAGACACAACCTGAGTTCTGGCAGTAGAAAAATGACGTATTCTCAGATTTCCATCGGTATAGACTCTCCAGTGGAGTATAATTTATGTTCATCCTTTTCTTCTCCAAGGTCATTTTACTTTTCTTGTTCCCACTAACAAATTTCCTCTACCATAGTCTCTGGCACATTTTATGTAGTTAGTACATATTTACTTAAATGAAGTAATTAATGCCTACCTAAAATTATTACCTTCTCTTCAGATCATATAAGTAGCAATTGTTAAAGGTATATATTCTCTTAAAGAGTTTCATTAATGTACTAATACAAAAGTTAAGTTTAGGAAGTGTTGAAAAGATATTCTGGATTTTCTTTTGTCTATTCTCTATTGAATTATTTGAGAAAATGTTATTGCTTTCTTAATTTTCATTCACATTCTTTAAATGGTGGTTGTTCTTTTCTCTATTAAAAGACCATAAGCCTAATTAAAAATAAGACAGAAACAAAGACAGACAGGGAAGCTGGCAAACTGATTCACATTAGAATACTGATCTGTAATCTCCAGCATAATTCAGTGAGTTTTAACAGCATATACATAAGATGACTTTTGTTGACTTATCTGTCATCAGTGAGGGCCCCCCCCTTGTTTTATTCATATGTCCTTCACTTGGAAAATAAACTTATGCAGTCTTTTTTTTTTTTAAACTAGAGACTGAACCCAGAGGGGCACTTAACCCCTGAGCCACAAACTGAGTCACATCTCCTGCTCCCCAGTCTTTTAAAAAAAATTGTTTTGAGACAGGGTCTCATTAAATTGCTTAGGGCCTTGCTTAGTTTCTAAGGCTGGCTTTGAACTTGCGATCCTCTTGCCTCAGCCTCCTGAGCCACTGGGATTATAGTCATCCTCACCATGGTGTGGCGTGTGTGTTGTGTGTGTGTGTGTGTGTGTGTGTGTGTGTATGCATATATATACATATACATATTTTTTTAATTGGTTATTGAAAAGTAATACCTCAAAATATTAAAAGTCTTGGCTCTGTATTATGAATTTTCAAGTAGTATAAATTTTCTTATACCTTTCTCTATATATTTTCAAATGTATTACAATTAATAAGAATTTTATAACCAGAAATAAATATGTATCTTTTAAAAAACAAAAGGCACTGATAAAGCATGAATCATATTTATAGTGTTACAGTATCAAATAGCCAGATGAGTTTAGAGATCTGTAAATCAAGTTACCAGTTGCTTAATCTATTTTATTTGGGCATTCTATGCTTTTCACAGCTGCTTGGAATGGTTTGAAAATTGGTACTAATTATTAAAATGAGTTAAACACAGCAAATTTTATAATAGGTTTTTATTTGGAGTATGTATTGATGTTTGTTATCTTCTATGCTGTGTATATTAATCTAGATTTTTAAATCAATTTTATCACTGTTCTGTGTCCTTGGAATCATGTTTTTACTTCAGTGTTTGCTCCATACTAGTATATGTGAAAGTTATTTGAGAAAGTATTTGTTTAAAAGAGTGTTTCAAATGCTTCACTTACCAGTGGCATCATTTGTTCTTTTAAACAGATTCTAATTCCTTTTGTTCTTGTCATGTGTGCTTTTGAAGCAGTTCAGTTAACTACACAGTTATCATCAAAAAGGTAAGGTTAATGGTTGAGAAGTATTGGATTTTCCCATTTTTAATAAGTGAGAGTAAACATTTGAAGATATTTCATGTATTGCTATTAAGACCCTGCTACATAGATTGTTACTTACAAAAATGAAAAATATTTCACCCTTCTAGTCAGAGTTCAATTGTTGCCAGAGAAAATTAATTGATTAGATCCTCTAGCAGATGCTGCAGTCCGGCTGCAGCAAAATATCCGGGGGGTGACGAATAACTTGTGTACGTTTATGCAGCAGGAATGGAAGCCGTTTATTGTAGGATAACAGAGGTATTTATACATTTTGCACAGCTTATCTTAATTAGCATAAACTAGATACAGCAGTCAACCAATAAGGAATCTCCACACTTAATGGCTTGCTTTTGTTACTTTACAAACCACTCCCTCTGGCATTTGGCCAGGTGCCATCCAGACTTGTTTACAGACTTTAACATTTCTCTGGCAAAATAACAGGTGCCAATCTGACTTGTTTACAGACCTTAACAAGCAGACAGATATGCTTTCTAAGCAATAAAATGTTATTAGAATATTATTTAACTAGTGAGGAACTTCCCTAGCAAAGGGTGAAATATTAATGTTAAATATTATAATTAATTACTTGTTTCTTTTACATATAACTGTGCCTACTAAAACAAGGGATATCATTCTAACTTCTTTTGGCTTTTTTTCTTAAATATGTATTAGACAAATTTTTTAACATTTCATTTTCCATGGCTTGAAACTAACTTTTCTAAATATCAGTAATTGAGTTTCTAGTCTTGATTTTTACACATTTGAGAAATGGGGTAGAAAGTATTCTTTCTGAGTTTTGATGCATTTCTAGAGCAATCAGTCTTAATCAAGATTCTGGGAGAGAAGCTGTCAAGTCATCTGTTTATTTTTTTTAAACTAGTACAATTGCATTATCAGCATAGGCATTCTCCAAAAAACACTTGATATAAATATAAAGGTTCTTAGTAATTTGTTATTCTTGAATTACAATGGCATACTAAATGTTGAAAGAAACAACTAGCATTAACATAAATATAAATGTTGCTCTTGATGAGCTTAATCTAAAACTAGTTTAGCACACTATTGTGCCATAATTTTTTAAAAATTTTTTTTTTAAATTTCTTTTTCTTTCTTTTTTCTAATATGTAAGAATTGTAAAAATTTTGTTTGTAGTTTGAAATGTTAGTATACTTTTGCAGGATGTCTATATGAATATCATTGAAAGCATTTACACTTTTGTCAATATCACATGGAAGTGTTATTCAGATGCAATAAAAAAAATGAATGACAAGTACTGCCCTCCATTTCTGTGAATAAACTTTTTACAGAGGGTTTTAATTAAGACTTGATTGAAAACTGGGACACGTGGAATGAAAAGTCAAAGGCTTGTCAGGATGTGTGTGTGTGTATATACTTGTGTGTATGCATGCCTGTGTGTATAGTAATTATATCTTGATATTGATGCAATGAAAAACCGAACACCAAGGGAGAGAGAGAACTGGCGCAAAAGGTAGCCAAACTAAGGTTTTATAAAAATACTCTCTTTTACCCATTAAATTCTTACAAGACATTGACATTTCTCCCAGGATTTCACACAGACTTCTAAGATTGAATATCACACATTAAACCTAGCAGTTTCCTATCTTGTTTCCTTTTTCACACAAGCCTAAGTCCATCTATCCTTTACTGCCATATTCACTTTTTAAACATCAGTGATACCATCACTCCTTCATTTGCACATTTTCCTAGGGTTTTTGTTGCTAAACATTTTCTTATAGCTCTTGAAAGGATAGAGATTAATGTAAGAGTGTAGCTTATACTAATAATAACCTGGTTATTCGTTCCATAATTCCAAGGCTGAGTTCATCAAACCACTGAGATGATTCTAATTATATTCTTCTGATTCCTTAAAATATGTATTGAACAAAGGTAAAGTAGAAAAGCTCTGTTAGGGGGCTGGGGATATAGCTCAGTTGGCAGAGTGCTTGCTGCACAAACACAAGGCCCTGGGTTGAATCCCCAGCATCATCAAAAAAAAAAAGAAAAGAAAAGAAAAAAAGAAAAGAAAAGCTTTATTAGCATTATTTTATTTTTCATGACTTAAAATTAACTTTTCTAAATATCAGTTTCTCTTAGTAACTGGATTCATCAACAAAGCTTTGTATATTTTGGGTAGAGGCCCAAAAAAGGAGTGTGGGGCATGAAAAGTACCGCATGGATGATCAATTGGGAATGTTTTTGGCTGTAACAAAAATCTAACTGGTGGTAGATGTGTCTCCTGTAAAAGGGAGTCCAGAGGTCAGTCACGCAGAGCTAGGGTGGCGCCATGAGTAACCCTGCCTTTCACTCTCCCATTTTTAGGGCATTGCTTTTCCTAAAGGGTTATTTAATTATTTTCATTTGGATCTTAATGTACCTGACTGTGCCTGTTGTATTAACTATAAATTGTCTCTCTCTCTCTCTCTCTCTTTTTTTTTTTTTTTTTTTTTTAATTTCCAGCCTTTTTCTCATTGTCCTGGTGATATCAGACATTATGGCTTTGGTAAGGCATTTTTGGATATTTGGTATAAATAAAATTGAGAATTTAAGTGCTGAGATAATTTCATCAAGAGACATGTGAATGCATTTCTGCACATGAAATCTTTAGATACTGAGTTCCAAGTGCTGACATAACTGACACAGATAAATTATTTTTTCTAGACTGTGTAGTAAAAACACTCTTTTTAAGGTGTCAAAAGTCTCATTACTTGATTTATTCAAGCCTGTCATTTTATAGCTATTCTTCCATATTGCTTTGTTTCCGAAATGAACCTTCCACAGGAAGTTAACAGAAGAAGTTAGTGTTTGATTTAGGTAACACATCATTCTCCAATTTAAAATGTAGACTTTTTTCCCCCTTCTTTCAGATTAAAAGAAGACAGGGAAAAAAGGGAAGAATTGTAGGAAGGAAAAAGGAAATAGAGCTTTTCCATTAGGAAGAGTTATCAAGATAATAATTATAATAAATGAGTTCTGAGTGAGGAGCTTCTGTATAGTGTATTAACACAAAGAGGAATCTATTTTATAGCTATAAGTTTGAGGATTCCCCCAAAACCCTTGTAGGTCTGATAATTCACTAGAAACATCCCTGACCAGGATTATATTCAGTTATGGTTGACAGCAGTGAAATCATAGATTAAAATCATCCAAGGGAAAGGATGCATAGAGCAGAGTCCAGGAAGACAGCAGATGCAAAGCTTTTGTTGTTTTTTTTCCTGTGGAATCAGGATAACATTATTCTTTCAGCATTCAGGCATGACAGTACACGTCACCATTGCCAGACAGGCTTACCTTAGCTTTGATGTCCAGGTCTTTTATGGGAGCTTGATCACATACTACCCACAAGACTGATCTTTAATTTCTGTCTTTCCAGGGTAAAACTGGTACTATGTGGCCCAAAACTCCCATCATAAATCCTATTGTTAGACTATCTGGTGACCAATGCCCCAAGCAAAATATTTCTGTCAGAATTGACATCCTAAGGCCTAGAAATGACCTTCCAGTAATTTGAGAACAAAGACCATACCTCTTTTGGAGTAAGATTAATGTTTTTCTGTATAACATCCCATGTCAGAAGTGTCTAGAGACACAGATTTGAGTACCTTCCAAATCAGGTTTCTTAGTCAATAGATTTAGTTGAGAGTATTTTGTGTTCTGTGGAGCTATGTGACCAATGTTTCTGAAATTGATCATACATAGTTTTAGAACAAAAAGCATCTTTCAGAGCTGGTAGTGTAGCTCAGGGGTCGAGTACTTGCCTAGTATACACGAAGCTCTGGGGCCAATACCCAGCATCTCAAAAAAAAACGAAAAACAGCTTTCAGTTTTGCTCACCAAGTAAGAAATGGGCAAGACATGGTAATAAAAGAGAGCTGAAATTCCCTGATTAGTTCTACATGAAGAGTCAGATTGTGTAATTTAACTTGCAAAGCCATTTGTGATCTGCTTCTCACCCCTCCATGTTTGTTTTCTCTTTACACCAGGTTTTCACTTTGAACCTATAAAACTATCTGAATGTTTGACGCCTATGTAGGCTTTTCCCTCTTCTGGAAACATGCTTCTCCATCTGTCTCCCCTTCATCCTCTATTTCATTTGACTCCTACTTTTCACTCAGATTTCACCTTTCAGTGAGAAGCCTTGCCTTATACCCCTCCTTCTGTGATTCTGTAATTGCTTGTATTTTCTAGTAATTAACTAACTCACTCCCCCCTCCCCGCTCCCTTCCCTCTCCTCCTTTCCCTCTCCCTCTCTCCCTCCCTTCCTTCCTCCCTCCCTCACATGCTGGTACACCTGATAATTTGAATCATTCACTAGATTATGTGTCTCATGAGGGGAAGTTATCTCTAGGAACTAACACAGTGATTTTTAATACACAGTAAGCAGTTTAAGTAAATGGAGTTGATAAATAGATGATATGGCTTCTTTTCATATATATTTTTGATATTTAGTTTGTCTTATATAAGTTGGCTGGTTTTTTATTTCTAGTTATTCAAAAATGTCACTTTTATGTTTATTTGATTGGATGATAATTCTGTTTCTGGCTTTAGACTATTGATCATTTTAGTCCAAGCAAAAGTTTCAGTAAAAGGCGTATTCTTGTTGATTCTAGACAGATAGTTATTCTGAAAGATCAAAAGAAATATGATACATATGATTCTAAAAATTTTATTTTTAGATTTTTTTTTTAATGGAGTCACGTTTTGTTTTATTTTACAGCATTTTTTTTTCCTGGTTAAGGACTATGGCAGCTGGCTTGATATTGGAACAAGGTATAGTATATATTCCCATAGTTCTTACCAGTGTAGTAAAAAAGTAAAACTTATATGATACGTTAGTGCAGAAGGCACCAATGTGATTTTGCATTAAACATAGAAAATAGCAATTATTTTAAGCCTCTGGAAGCAAGGTACATCTCTCTAACTCTTGGCATTAACATATTAGCGAGTGTTTTCTTCAGATGCTGTGGGCAGGGGGAATGTTATATCTAAAGAGGACTAAAGGGCAATGGAAAGATATAAAAGAAACTGCTTGAATTGGAGGGTTAATAGTGGATCACTACAGTGTCCTGGTGTGTTCTCTTAATCTACCTTAGGAAAAAAATATTTTGTGACTTTTAGAATCTTTAATGTGGGGATATTTTAACATGTATACCTGTAAAATTGTTTCTGAAAGTGTAATCTGAACAAAATATCTTTTTCTCTTTATTATGATATGTCAGTCACCAGAATCTGTTAAGTTTTTCTCTTTGAAAAGAACACAAAGTTGACCTTTTTTTCTTTCTTTCCCCCAAAACATTCTGAGACAGAGTATGAGGTTTTCTTCTTTTTATTATTATTATTTTAGAGTATGTTTTAATAGACTGATTTTATTTGATTTAGTTTTTATTTAGTCTCATTTTGTGTTGCTAGGAATTGTGTGTGTTTGCATGAAACACTTCATTAGACATTTTGCCTTTCTGGCCAGCTCACGGCTTATATAGCCTTGACTTGTTTTATACACACACACACACACACACACACACACACACACACGTATGTATATTCACCTTTCTCAATACACTGTGGATTCCCTCAGATCTGCATCTGATATGAATCTCTGATATGCCATATGTACTTGACACATAGAAGATACTTATTAGATCACTAACTTTATCTTCTTTTGTCTCATCAACGAAAGCAGAGGGAACATTTTGATATCTTCTTCTTTTTTTTTTTTTTTTTCAATATTTTATTTTTTAGTCTTTGGCGGACACAACATCTTTGTTCGTATGTGGTGTTGAGGATCGAACCCGGGCCGCACGCATGCCAGGCGAGCGCGCTACCACTTGAGCCACATCCCCAGCCCCTGATATCTTCTTCTTATCCGAAGGTGCCCAGGCAGATAGTAGGCCAGAGCATGGGCTTAGACTGGAGTGCCTGGGTTTGAGTCCCTCTTTGACCCCTTTTTATCTGTGAGGCCACTGTTAAGTGACTTAATCTTTCAAAGCTCGCATTTCTGGCATAGTCATTTTGAAGGAATGAATTCATGTTAAAGCATTTTCCTGGCATCTAATAAATTTCAATAGATGTCCACTATTATTACTGTTATTCTGTGTTTGTTTTTAATACTGCACAGTATTTTTGGTATTTAATGTACCTCTCTTTACTCCCTCCACAATTTAATTAATTTATTTTCATTTTCGACATAGGTCAGAATTTTATTTGTTTGACAAATATTATGATAAAATATAGCATTTTTGTGTGAAACTCTTTATCTTCTTTTTAACTTTTTATCTTTAATGGTGATAAATGTACACCATTTACCATCATAATCATATTTTAAACCATCTCCTGATCTCTTTCCATCTTACGAAACTGAACTTTTGAACCCCCTAAGCAGCAGCTCCCCATTCTTCCTCTCCCTAGCCCTTAGCAGCCACTATCCTACTTTCTATTTCTAGGAATTTGACTACTCAGGAGCCTCTATTGTCTATTTGTCTTTTTGTGACTGGATTATTTTACTTAGTGTAATATCCTTAAGGTTCTTCCATGTTGTAATATGTATCAGAATTTCATTCCTTTAAAGCTGAATAATATTTCATTATATGTATATATAGCATTTTGATTATCCATTTATCTGTCAGTGGACATACAAACCATCTTGGTTATTGTAAAGAATGGTGCTATGGATATAGAAGTAAGACTTTTATATGGGAGAAATCTGTATTGGTTTGATGTTAAAGAGGTACCAAGGAATGAAGTGGATTTGATTTTCACATTAAAATGTGCATCGCTAATTTATATTACACTAATTAAGAATTTTAGACTTTTCTCTGATTGGCTTGAGGCTTGTCTTTACCTGGCATATTTTTTCTTCACAGTACAAAACTTAATTTTTACCATCAATAATAACATGTATAAAATACAAAGCACCTTTTGATATCCATGATTTCAATTCAATTCTGCAAATATTTATTGAGTACCAACTGTGTGTTAAGTATCAACTGTATGTCAGAGGAATTGGGGGATAAAAACACAGTCCTGGGCCTCAGGGAGCTGATAACTAGAGAAAGAAACATCCCTAACCAGGCAATCTGGGACCATAGGAGAAGTTCTAGACCAGTCTGTTATGTCCTTTGGGGGCATACAGAGTGCCTTTCTCAGTCTTGCAGGGTAACAAAAGGCTTCTTAGGTGAGGGGCTGTCTGAACATGGCAAGTACAAGGTTTCGAAGAGTATATTGAGTCACAGAACTGAGGGAAAACGTGTAAAGTGAGAGAAGATGAAGAGCAGAGAACAGAAGTGTGGAATTGAAACTGAAAGAAGCCACACAGGGGCTGGGGATGTGGCTCAAGCAGTAGCGCGCTCGCCTGGCATGCCTGCGGCCCGGGTTCGATCCTCAGCACCACATACAAACAAAAGATGTTGTATCCGCCAATAACTAAAAAATAAATATTAAAAAAAGTTCTCTCTCTCTCTCTCTCTCTCTCTCTCTCTCTCTCTCTCTCTCTCTCTCCTCTCTCACTCTCTCTTTAAAAAAAAAAAAAGAAGCCACACAGCAGGAGAAACCCAGAAGGGAGTAGTATTGTGGAGATCAAAAAGTATTTTAGAGGCTGGGATTGTGGTTCAGTGGTAGAGCACTCGCCTAGCATGTGCAAGGCCCTGGGTTCGATCCTCAGCACTACATAAAAAGAACTAAGTAAAATAAAGATTTTTTTTTAAGTATTTCAGGAAGGAGGGAAGTCATACAGTGTCAAGTGTTACAGAGAGATTAAGGAAAGACATGAAAGTGAGCATTAGAGTAAGCATCAGTGGTCATTGATGAGCTTGGCTAGAACAGGTTTACTGGTATGATCTGGTATTAGATTGCTACACTGAGTTAGACCACTAATTTCTGGATGAGTGCTGCAGACCAAAGATTATTGTTTTTTCTTCTCTGCCAAGACCCCAGTTTAAAAAAAAAAAAAAAAAAACTAGAATAACTAGGAAAAGTGAAGAGGACAAGAGAAGGAATATCCACAAATGTGAGTTAAACAAATTCCAGAAGAAGGATAATCAGAGAAGGAACACCCCAAAATCTACAGGCAGGAAATGTCAAAGGAAAGCAAGACACTTAGAAGGCTCCAGACTCTATAATGTAGAAGTAAGGATGATAAAAGGGAACCAGAGGGGATTAATTGAATGCTTGTCTACCAAATATCAAATAACGGTATTAACAAGCTCTCCATAGTCTCTCCTTTACCTCCATTCCTGGGCAAAAAGTGTTATAGGCGTTTTACCATCAGGAGAAAATCAGAGGATGCCTCTAAAGAGACTGAAAAAAGTCTGGGGAGAATTTCACTGCTTTGTTATATGTGCTGCCTACTCAAAATAAATCTCTTCCCCATTCTGGCATTCATATCTTCCTCCCCTCTATAACCCAAAGAGCAAAGCACCCCTACTGTTTAGCCTAAAACATGACATAGCAATTTCTATCACATACATAGAACTTACTGGTAGCCATTCTATTTCTGGATGACACCTAGAGGGAAGACACTTTCTTAAAAAGTTAAATACACACCATGTTGTGACCTAGTCATTTCATGCCTATGTATTTATCCAAAAGAAAGAAAAACATGTACACAGAAAAACTTGTACAGGAATTTTTATTGTGTCTTTATTCATAACAGCCCAAATCCAGAAACAACCCAAATGTTCATCACCACATAACCATAGCTAAACAAATTGTGTTACATCCATGTACTGGAATACTACTTATTGATAAAAACAAATTGATGGCTGATGTACTCAACTACATGGATTAATCTCAGAAACTATATTGAGTGAAAGAAGCCAGGTATATGAGAGTATATAATGTATTACTACATTTGTATAAAATTATAGCTGGGCATGGTGGCGTGCACCTATTAAATCCCAGTGGCTCAGGAGGCTAAGGCAGGAGGATCATGAGTTCATGAAAAGCCAATCTCAGCAACTTAGCAAGGCACTTAGCAACTCAATGAAACCCTGTCTATTATAAAATATAAAAAAAGGGGTAGGGGTGGGTTTACTAGATAGCCCTAACAGGAAGAACAGAGGACTAGCGGGCCATTGATCAAGCTTCCAAAATGATGCCCACACCAATTATCCTGTTGAAAGAGGGAACTGATAGCTCCCAAGGTATCCCTTAGCTTGTAAGCAATAACAGTGCCTGCCAGATGATGGCCAAGGTTGTAAGAACCACCCTGGGTCCTCATAGCATGGACAAACTTATTGTAAACAGCTGAGGCAAAGCAACAGTTTCTAATGATGGGGCCACTATTCTGAAACTGTTTGATGTTGTCCTTCCTGCAGCAAAGCCTTTAGTAGACATTGCCAAGTCCCAAGATGCTGAGGTTGTTGATGGTACCACTTCAGTGACCCTGCTGGCTTCAGAGTTTCTGAAGCAAGTGAAATCATACATAGAAGAGGGTTTTCACCCCCAGATCATCATCTAAGCCTTTTACATGGCCACCCAGTTGGTACAGGGGTTCACCTGGCTTTGCCTGGGCATCTTCACATTCCTCTTAGGATAATAATTTAACTGGAGCAAGGAGTGAATACAAGAACAGGATTATTTGGGCATTTCCTTACTTCTTTCTGGGAACTTAACTTCTATTTAGTAGCTTTTTGATGAAATAAATTTAACCTCAGATTGAAGTCAGCCTGGTAGATTATGATACAGATACAGGTTCTTAGTAAGTGACAGCTTTTTTTTTTTTTTTTTTTTTTTTGTCTTACCATGATAGGTGAGCACTCTATTCCACTGAGCTACATTCCCAACCTTATTTCTACAAGTACTTCTAGCTCATCTTGAAACCTAGCTGTCTTTCACCTCTAACCTTGATTTTGTGACTAAGGACAAATCACTTAATCTTGCTAGACTTTACTTTTCTTCCTTTACTGATGACAGCAAAAGGAAAAAATTTGGTGATAACATTAAAATGAGATTATATATGAGGAGTGCTTTAGGAAAGATAAAGTACATATACACACACACATATATTTGTATACACATTGTATTTGGGGGGTTATAAGGGATTTAATTCAGGGATGCTTAACCACTGAGCCACATCCCTAGCCCTTCTTTTATTTTTTATTATGAGACAGGATTTCACTAAGTTGCTTAAGGCTATACATTGTAAAAATTTTTATATATTTATTTTTCTGTTGAGGTTGGACATAATACCTTTATTTTATTTATTTATTTTTATGTAGTGCTAAGGATTGAACCCAGGGTCTTGCACGTGCAAGGCGAGTGCTCTACCGCTGAGCCACATCCCCAGCCCTACACATTGCAATTTTTATATAACTAATAAAGTGCTAGAAGTTGGAGTGTATTTAGTAAGACAAAAAAAGGGGTGATGTGGCTCAGTGGTTAAGCACCCTGGGTTCAATCCCCAGTACCTCTCCAAAAAAAAAAAAAATTCTAGAATAGTCCAGGTGTGGTGGCACATACCTATAATCCCAGTGGCTCAAGAGGCTGAGGCAGGAGGACCCTGAGTTCAAATTTAGCCTTAACAACCTAGACCCTAAAAGCAACTCAGCAAATAGAAAAAAGAGGTGGGGGTGGGGGTGTGGCTCAGTTGTTAAACACTCTGGGTTTAATCCCCCCCCCAACCAAAAAAGTCTAGAATAAACAAAACTAATCTGTAGTCACCGAAAATTGAATGGTAGTTTCTGGGGCTGGGGCAAGGGTAGGCTTGACTACAAAAGGGCATATGGAGGCTGGGGTTGTGGCTTGGTGGTAGAGCACTAGCCTTGCATGTGTGAGGCACTGAGTTCAATCCTCAGCACCACCTAAAAAATAAATAAAACAAAGGTATTGTGTCCATCTACAACTAAATTTTTTTTTAAAGGGGAGGCTCATTGGGAGATTTTATGGAACTAAAAATGTTCTATATCTTGACAGGGATGATGGTTACATGGGTATGCCATTTGTTAGTGCTCAGCTAACTGGATGCTTCAAATAATTCCATTTTCTCTTATGTAAATTATACCTCAAAATTGATGTATAAAGAAAAATAGAAGAACTAAGATAAGTATCTAAAATTGAAATGAGTAGGAGGGCATGAATCCTCCTCTTTCCTAGTAAATAATGCTTTAAATTGATGCTCAATAAACAGCAACATAAAGATACTAATTCATGTTAGGGAGAAAACTAGCAGACATTCCAAAAAAGAAATAGAGTGGATGCTCTGAGAAGTGGGTGAGAAGGAAGGAGAGATTGTTACTTTTCGTTATAAATCTTTCTCCATTATATTGCTTTTTTGGTACTGCATGTACAACTCCCCTAAAAATTAAAGGGAAAAGTCACAAATGGAATTGGAAGTCAGGAAGTAGAATTTTAAGTTTAGATCATTCTTTTCAAGCTTAATTAGAAAGAGAAAGAAATATAGGACAGTGTTCACATGAGTGTACCTTCCCACCTTTCTATGAGGGAGATGTTATTTTCATTTCTTATTACTAATGAGCATGAAGAAAATTATAGGTGGAAGGAGTGAATGTCACTAGTTTCATTGAACTTAATTGGAGGTAATATGTGGGACCCAAGTGGAGGAAGATTGTTCACAGATTAGACAGAGAACTGCCCTCAATATAAGAGTAAAGTTGTACTTGCAGAATCCATATACCCAACAGTTGGGTGTTCGAGATATTAGTCCTGAAAAGGCATGACAATGGAAGTTCAGAGACAAGAGAATCGATTTATATTAGGCAAAAGGCAAAGACAGAAGCTCAACTTGAGTAGGGGTCCAGAATGTCAGTCAAAGGATGGCCATCAGTCACACCTCTGCCAAAAATGTTTTGTGCTATACCATTTATAATATGTTCCAACACATTATTTCATGTCATCCTCATCACAAGACAATGGGATAGATATTATCTTTCACATTAGATATATTTACTCTCTCCACTTGACAGGTGAGGACATTGGCCCTATGGAGATTTTGACTTGCTCATCACAGGTCTTGAAAAAATTCAGCTGGATTTTTCTTTTTTCTTCTTCTTTCTTTATTTTTATTTTTTATTTTTTTATTTTGAGACAGGTTCTCACCAAGTTTCAAGGCTGGCCTTGAACTTGAGATCCTTCTGCCTCAGCCTTCCAAGTGGCTGGGATTATAGGTGTATGCCACTATACCCGGTTGTTCAACTGATGTTATAGGTAGAACTTCTGTAACTGAGGTTCTAGTGTTACAACTGCCCTTCATTGCTTCTACATACAGAGAATTTCCCAAAGACTATATATTGTAATCTAATTAATTCTTTTTTAAAAAGTGGCTTTGTATCTAATCTTATATTTGTTATTGTTGCAAAGGAATTATTCACTGGAAAGTTTTGAATAATGTAAATTTGGAAGTAAAGGAGAAAGAAATATTGTTTAGGAAGAAGTGAGCCAAGAATGAGGTTATCTTAGGTGAGAAAAATTGGCCAGAGACCTTTGTTAAAAGTACAGAGTATAAGTCCTGTCTTCAAAGAGAAAATATTGAAAGGCAGGGGGTAAGATAGAAAACAGGTTTCCGATAGGGCATGGCTTTCACAGGTCACACAGCTGTAACAGACAGGCGCTGCCCATTCTGGCGCACACTGCCAAACTGCACAATAAACAGAGTGGTTTCTTATATACATCAGGAGATGCAAACAAGTAGTGAATCTCACATTCGTGCTTGAGAGGAAAGCCTTGTGACATAAAAAAGACTGATAGCAGAGTTAAAAGTTAAAGGAAGCTGGCAGGAGTGGTATGCTGCTAAAACCTTAAAACTTTGTGTATGACCCAGCAGAACTTCTGCTAGGGCTGTTCAAGAAAGTGGTGCTAGAATAAGATACCCATTCTCCCAGCTTCAGCCTTCCCATTGCTTATCTTGATTACTTTTATGCCCAGAATTCAAGTACAGAAGATTGCTTTCCATGAACTCATGACCTTTCCCCTCTTGCTTATTTAGGTTTTCTTGATTTTGTTCAACAACTATTTCTAATTCTGTTTACTTGATCCTCATTTGTTCATCCCGGGTTCCATATGTTTTCTTGTTTCCTTTCTGTCCCACTAGGCTTTCACCCGAAAATTAATTGGGAGTGTATTTTCCACAACAACAGAACAACTTATCTTCTATTTTTCTCCCTCACTAATAATATACACCTTCATTTAAAAGAAAAAGAGATGGAAATAGATGAAAAGAGAGGGGAGGGGGAGAGAGGGGAAAAAAGAAAACCTCTTTTAGCCTTTTATTTTCCCTTCTTGCATCAGTATCAGGCCCCTATCCATTCTGAAAGTTCTATATACCTCTTTGACCAGAATCCCCCTCACAGTTTTTCATGTTGCTTATTCAAAGACAGTCACCATTTTTCTCTTGAAACTTATGGGTTATTTTTCTTTAGAAATGTCATGTTAAGCTGTTTTAAGTAATTTAGTGCAGTCATGTTTATGTTTTCTTCCCTGGGATCCCCAGAAGTTTCCAGAAACTATTTGGGGGTTGAATTGTTTAGCCACAGAAAAACTTCTACTCAAACCTGGAGGAAGCCAAGTTGAGTTAATCAGTGATTATGAAAATTAATTATTGGGAAAAGATATTAAATTGATGATAAGAATAATTATGATTAGCCAGGTGTGGTGGTGCATTTCTGTAATCCCAGCTACACAGGAAGATCATAGGTTGAGGTCAGCCACGGCAACTTAACAAGATCCTGTGTCAAAACAAACAAAAAGTAGAAAAGGCAGGGTATGTAGTTAAGTGATAGAGTGTCACTGGGCTCAATCACCAGTACAGGGGGAAAAATTTCATTTATTGGGACTTGGAGATGTGGCTCAATGGTAGAGCACTTGCCTAGCATGTGGGAAAATATAATTATTTTTATGTTCTACAGATGAGAAACTGGTTCTGAAAGACTGATTGAAGTAGCATACCTAGGTGTTCTTTCTTTTTTGCATCATATATGCATTTAATATGTAAATTATTTCTTCAGAAAAACACATATTAAACACTTGCCATGCATAAAATATTCTCAGGCATTATTATGTTCCCAAAGATGAATGGAATTGCCTGCCTTGAGACTTTATATCTAGCATTAGAGATATATAACTGCTTCATTGGGATATTGCATAGGGGATTCAAGCACTGAATGAAAACTTTTGATGAATAACATATAAGGGACATTCTAACCCTAGAAGTATAGGATTCTAACACATCGCCCTGTTTTCTGGGAGATTATGGCCAAATACAGGCCATATGAAAGACATATAATACCTATAAGAAAGTGTGGGTAGGGGCCACTCCAGTTCAGCCTCCAGTGACTGAGGGAACACTGTGTGGGGTCTGGCACTTGAACAAAAGGTAGAATTTCAATGAAGAGAATTAGAGATTTGGAAAGAGTTCTTCAGGCCCACAGAAGGATATGAGCAAAGCTATAGAGATTAAAAAAACTAATACATATGTATATGATATGTGAAAAATAATTTGGATTTCAAAGAACATAGGTTTAAATAAAGAAATTTCTAGAAAATAGCTTTTGGGAGGCTTAACATGGTGAAAGTTTTATACAAAATTATACATTCATTGGCATATGAGTTGGGAGCCATATTTAGATTTATTTGAGCTCTGCCATTTTAGTTGTTAACTTTCATAAATGAATGATTGCCTATGAGTAAGGAGTCTTGATTACCTTATTATACAAGGGAGTGAGGAATGTATGCCTTGAAATGGAGGTAATAACTGGGCTAGCAGCACTGTCAGGGTCATTACCATGCATCCTTATGTATTTCTAGTGTCATACTTTGGCCACCAGTCTTCAGTTTTTTAGTTTGGGTTTTGATTTTGGTTTCCCTGAAGTCCTTATGTGGCTCATGCACAGTTTTTCCCAAAGTCAGAATACTCAAACTGCAGTCATTTCAGAAGGCCCTTCACCATGTCATAGTATTTTGCCCTCTTAAAAAAGAAAAACAATAGCTGTGTTAAATTTCAAGTTTATGTGAGCAAGAAAAAGGTTCTAGAACTGAGCTGCATTCTGGACTGCAGTTAGTTCAGAATGCTGAGCCCCATTGCCTGTGCAGATCATATTTATAGCTGGAGAAAATGAAGTGACATACAGGAACAACCTGATTGGCTACAGTCAGTATTTGCCTTATATGGGCATGGTGTGATGAAGCTTTTTATTTGCTTTATAGGACATAGTTTGGTCAGTTGGCAGCCTATTCCTGGCTGAAGCTCAACTGCTGTGATTGTCTGACACTCAGCTGTAATACTCTGAGATTAGTTTGTAATTTGTTTACATATCAAGTAAGGTTGCAGTTCACTACATGTGGAGGCAGTTTGGGGACAAATTTATCATCCTGCTACAGAAACAGACTTAGGTGAAACTTGTTAAATTTAACAGCACCAAACTCAAATTGCCAATTTTTATCCTCTTTTTCCCTTGAAGTTCTTTTTTTTCCTTAAAAAAAAAAAATGTGGCAGAATATATATAACATAAAATTTACTTTCTTAATCATTTTTGAATTGGAGTTCAGTAATATATTCATATTGTTGTTTTAGTCAGCTTTTTTGCTGCTGTGACTAAAGGATCTGACCAGAACAACTCTAAGGAGGAAAAGTTTATTTTAGGGCTCACAGTTTCAGAGGCCTTAGTCCAGAGAAGGCTGGCTCCATTTCTTGGGGCTCAAGATGAGACTGAACATCATGGCAGAGGGTGTGGCAGAGGGAAGCAGCTCACATCATGATGATCAAGAAGCAGAGAGACTGACTCTACTTTCCAGGTACAAATATGTACACCAAAGCCACGCCCCAATTCCTACCTCCACCAGCCACACCCTACCACTTTAGTTAATCCTGTCAGGGATCAACTCACTGATTAGGCTAGGGCTGTAATCCAATCATTTCTCCTCCAAACCTTGTTGCGTTATCTCGCATGTGAGTTTCTCAGGGACACCACATCTAAACCATAACAGTTGTACAACAGATTTCCATTTCCGTTTTATCTTGCACAACTGAAACTATATGCTCATTAAACAACTCCTCATTTTTCTCTTCCCAGCACCTGGCAACCACCATTCTGCTTTCTGCTTCTGTGAATTTGACTACTGTAACTCCTCCTATTGAGCATCCTTTCATATGCCTGTTGGACATCTGTATATCTTCTTTAGGGAAATGTCTACACAAGTCACTTTCCCATTTTCAATTTGGGTTAGTTGTTTTTTGTTGTTAAGTTGTAGGAATTTTTTATATATTCTGGATATTAACTCCTTATCAGATATATTATTTGCAAATGTTTCCTTCCATTCTATAGTTGACTTTTTACTCATTTATTGTATTCTTTGATTCACAAGTTTTTCATTTTGATGTACAATTTATTAATTTTGCTTTTGTTACGTGTGTTTGCTTGATACATTTTTAAAAGAGCTGTTGCAAAACTTGCATTTAACATCTAGCATGACATTCTTCCTGGCATGTGTGTGACACTTCCACCCTATTCCTTGCATTCTTTTATGTAGTCATCATGGAAATAAAACATTCATCAGAGCATAAAATATAGCAAAAAGAGAAAATACAAGGCATAAAATAGTGAGCACCATCCAAACCAAGTGAAACAGAATGGCATATTAGCACATGTAGACTGAAAATGTTTTGATGACTCTCCTCTCTGCAGTACTAGTCATAAACATGGATGTTAACTCCATGTTTTAGTATTCTAAGTAAATTATGTATACACATGAAAATATTCCATAGTTAACTAATGCCATACAGAGCACAATATGCTATCAAAGTATCTTATATGTGTATGTTCTTTTTTTTTAAATAATGGTAACTGCACTATACATATGGTGATCATATTCCCTGGTTTACCTAGGATGGCCTTGTCTATACAATATTAAAGGCCCAAAGTGGATGGGAAGAGGATAAAGGGCAAGCCTGTTAATGGTATAGCCTAGTTTATCTCATTCTCAGTGCTTCATCCTTAGTGCTTTATCCTCACGGATCTAACTCCCAGATTAAAAAGTAAAACACCATATAATAGGGTTCACATGTCAAAATCTCATTATCGTATCATATCATAGGTGCTTGTTCTCAAAAACTTCTTGAAGGCAGATTTAGTAAAGAACCACAGATCACAGTTCTGTTCATCAGGGTAAGGGCTTTGGACTAAACTATATAAATTATTCTATTGAAATATCTCCCAGTTCTATTTTTCTTCTTATTGTATCATCCAAAAAATGCCCAATTTAAGAGAATGTGGTTAAAGGGACAAAATTAAATCCGAGTTAGGGAAATTAGGCTTTCTAAGTGGCATTGTCCCTGAAAAATGCTACAGTGTGAGGGTTTTGTTTGGTTTTGGTTTTGTTTCCCCCTACTCTTGTTGTTGGTGGATCTTTATTTTTATTTGGTGCTAAGAATCAAACCCATTGCCTCAAACATGCTAAGCAAGTGCTGTACCACTGAGCCACAAACCCAGCCCTCCTCCCTGCTCTTGTTGGCAAGTTAGAATCCTAAAATCTTTCCTTTTTACCCTGTACACCATTAATAGCATATACTGCCTCAGTGAACCATGTGGTGTTGGTCTAATGGCAGGAGCGGTTCATGCATTTTCATAAACATCTAATTTATTGCCAGGAAAAGGCTTGGGTAGTGGGGGAAGATATACTTCCAGATTAAAAAGTAAAACACCAGTTAATAGGGTTTACATGTCAGAATCTCATTATCATACTTTTTCTGCTTTTTATTTGTGAGACTGTTGCTTTTAAGATTTGGGGTTTCTAATTATTCCTAATTGAAAGTATATTTGAAAAGCAGAGATTTTTCTTGTCTTGCTCCTGTTATTATTAAACTTACTGGTGGTGTTCCCTTAGTGGGAACCAAGGTTATTTGAGATGTGTTCCTGCAGTGGTTTCCCTTCGTGACATTTTATTTTCAAGCTCTTTTTTGTTAGTAATATAGTTAATAACTGCAGCCATTTCATGCCTGTTATTCATAGGAATAGAATGTTGTCCTTTTATCCTCAGTATTGTATTGTGTTATGAATACTAAAGTGGTGAGAATCTATCCCAGAATTTTAGAGAGGAGTTGGAGCCCTGTGAATGCAGCCTGGCATGTGTCTGGAATGTTTATAGAGTTGTTGAAATGACTGCAGTAGATTTCCAATGCTTTTGAGAGATTCTTCAGCTTTTAATTTTTGGTTAATCAATAAGTAGTACTTTCTTTAACAATAAAGACACCTTACCAGGACATGAGACAATGTATCCATTTATAGGTATAGTACTCTCTGTTTACAGTGCATCTTCAGAGCAGATTTTTTCCAAAATTTAATTGGGACTCTGAAGAGAATACACTGCAGTCCATATATTCAGCTGAAGCCCCAGGTTAAGTGCAGCCTTCCTCTGGAGAACCTGTGGCATCCAGGTATTCATTTAACAACCATATGAAAAATATCCTGCCCAGGCCATAAAGTTGTGTTCAGCTGACAGAGCTAATTTAGTATTTTCTTCTTTTGAGCTTTACACTTTATCTTCATTTATTGCAGGTCATAAACTTTACAGAGTATTGCCTTTTATATGGCATAGTGAAAGTGCATTTTTAAAACTAGAGAAAAAATTCCTGTGAGGTAATATTCACAACTATAAAAATCTACATTTAAATTTACGCTCTAAATGTGTTTGTAGTGAGGTGAATAGAGTCAGGATCATCAGTTTGATTGAACTGCAGTTTGATTTGATAGCAGTGTTCATTTGGTCTTTAATTGTTTCCTACATACTCTATTGTTATATCTTATTAAAATACAAATGACAGCTAAAGTATTTATCATTTATCTTTAGATATAATGAAAATTCATGATTCTGTTCGATTATTCTTGAATGTCCTAAATATAATTAATAAGTGAACAATGAAGTGTCTTTGTTCTTTGAATAAATATCAAGCTATATTCAAATCAGTGGTTCTCAACCTTTTTTTGCTGCAGTACATCTGACAGATATGACCTGCTTCTATAACCCATCACTCTGACTGAGAAGAATATAGTCAAGCTTATATCACTTATTGTGTGGGCTGAAAAGACCTGCCTGGCAGTTCTATGTGCCCCTCCACTGGTACACTGTCCTTCTCTTCCATCACATATTACACCTTGAGAACTGCTGACTTAAATGATGTTTGTGTAGTTGGGGGAGAGTGGAAACAGCTGAATTCATTTCAAGTTGAGACTTCATGTTCCTTTAACTCTGCTAATGCTTAGATGACACTAACACTTGACTGATGCAAAATATCACGAGCTGGATGCCTTACGGCTCAATGACATGATGCTGATGAGCTTTACAGCTGTCTTCTGCCAATGATGTTAGTTTAAATGAGCCAAGAGTCAGTAATTTCAGGCCATTGTAAGAAGATAAGTGATCTGTGGTATGAATGCCTTACGTAGATAGACTTTCATTAAATTTGAGAATGGGTCACTTAACTGGTTTTAAAAAACATTTTTGTTAAAAGAGATAAAGTCAGTCATAACATTTTGACCTTAAAATAGTAACAAAATATAACAGAACAAAAATCTGCTGGCATGTAGCTTTTTCTTTCTATCTCTTGGAAATTTTATTGTGATATAATTTATATACCATCAATTCATACAGTTTAAAGTTTTGACTTACTCAAATGATTTTAAAATCATTTCAGTAATCTTTAGCAGTTTATTAGAGTTATACAACCATCACTGTAATCTAGTCTTTGAACATTTTCATCACCCAAAACATTCCCTTGAACCTGTTTACAATCTATCCCCTTTCCTATACCCAGCCCTAGACAACCACTAATCAGCCTTGTATCTTCCCCTCCCTCCCTCTCTCCTTCTCTCTTTTTCCTTCATAGTGCTGGGAATTAAACCCAGGGCCTCCTGTATGTGAGGCCCATGCTTTACCACTGAAACATATATATACTCATCCACAGTGATCTATTTTCTGTCCTCAGGGATTTGACAATTCATATAAGCACCTGATTTTTTTCACTTTGTGTAATGATTGTGGGTGGGGGACATTCATCTATATTGTAGCTTATGTCAATACTTTGTTCCTTTCCTTTGCTAAATAGTGATCCATTGTGCTGATATTTTGTTTATCCATTCCATAATGTAGTATTTTACATTATATTCCTTGTACTTTTCTTCATTTACCTAGCTCCCAGCCTTCTTGCCTGGTTTCCAAAATCAAATGGAGCTTTCCTAGATTTGATCTTTTAGGCTCTCTAATGAGCACTTTGTACTCCCTTAACTTAGTCATCTCACCACTTGAATATAGACTTAGGTCCCCGGCCTGGGAAATAAACATTTTTATAGCACAAAATTGTGACTTTTTAGGCAGTTTATTGAGTTGAAGATTTTGACCTCAGTAACTGGTCAACAAATTTTAAATGTCCTGTTAGGTCTGAGAGATACAATAGAGTTGAAGATTTCTGTGGTAATTATGAAGTCAGCCTTAGAGTTCTCTGCCACTGATGAGAAAAAAAAAAAAAAAAAATCCTAGTCTTGCTTACAAATTTAAAGTGAGTCCAGTCAGAGCAGTTTTGAGTTTTCACAGTTATTCCTTTATCTTATTGTCTTATAGTGTGACAAGGCTTTCTGGTCTCATCTATTGTTCTAAGTAATGATTCTAATATCAGCAATACACTTCACTTCATGTTTTTTTTAAATATTTATTTTTCAATTGTAGTTGGACACAATACCTTTATTTTATTTATTTTTATGTGGTGCTGAGGATTAAAACCCAGGTACTTGCACATGCTAGGCAAGCACTCTACCGCTGATCCATAACCCCAGCCCTCATTTCATGTTTTAATATCTCATAAGACTCATTTTACTAGAGATTCTTTTGTTTCTTTAAATTTTTTTAAACATTTATTTTTGATTATGACTACTATTTTAGGGGAGTCTGATTTATTAAATCTGCTGAGGTAATAGAAAACAAAAGAATATTTTATTATTTATTTTAATTACAAATTATCCTCTTCATATAATAGACATCAATTGAATGTCCAAAGGGCCTTAGAGATGCGATGGGGGAAAAAGATAAAAGTTGATGGCTCCTAGTTCCATAGGGCTTATACTTTCTTTCTTTTTTTAATCTTTATTTTTTTATTTTTTTATGTGGTGCTGAGGATTGAACTCAGTGCCTCATGGGTGCGAGGCAGGCACTCCACCACTGAGCCACAGCCCCAACCCCAAGGGCTTATACTTTCTGCAAGCTGATACATATGAGACAAAAAGAAAACCCACAGTGGTGGATTCCATGGGTTCTAGGAGCCCTAGCCAGTCTGCCACCTTCTTTCTGCCATTTGGAGTCTTCTTGTGTTAGTTTTATATAATGTCCAGAATATTTAGTTGTACTTAGCAGGAGGAGTAGATAGCACACCTACTTCATCTCATTTTCCCAGCATCCATGTACCTTGATGAACTTAAGTTACTTTTAAAGTAAGATCCATTTACCAATATACCAAATTCTGTGTAATGAAATGTCAGTATGGCTCACTTAATTTTAACGATCTTGTTTATTTTGGCATGAGTTTTTCCAAAGTATTATGTTAAAATAAATTTCTGTATAATTTTATTCCCAGCACATCTAGATAATAATAGTCTTATAGTTGTTTTTATTTTTGAATAATTATCAGTAATTTAATTAAATAGAAGCTAAGATCCGAATCATATTCATTCTAGGTAAAAAAAATATATATATATACACATACACTAAGATAAACTTAAGTAGAAAAATTCATGTCTAAATACCTATTATATTACTTTTACAGTGAAAACAACAGTTTTTAAAAACTGCCTTTAGTGTTGATATTTGTTCACCAATTAAGGATCTAATTTTATTGTTTTCTTCTTGGGTAAGGAGTCTATCCTAGACCAGAGCCAGATTTCTAACGTAACTGGTTATAATCCTTGCTGTTTCATTTTCCAGCTCTTCCTTTTTTGTTTCATATTTACTTTACAGGGTAAGCCTAGAGAAATTCTAAATAAGGATCTTCAGCCTTTCCAAAGACAGTTTTGTCAGACTAAAACTTTACCATTGGAGGCTCTTAAAAACTGTAACATTAAAAAAAAAAAAAAATTGCACTAAGTAGAAAGCCCTTCTTTCTTGGTCTTGAGAGTCTTACCAATGAGCAAAGACATGACAACATGGTAAAGCTGACCTAAATCCATCAATTTGGCACATAGGGGGCTGCTTAGCTATGAAATTGAAGTGGTTGGGAAAGTAGCAAGGAAACTATTCTCCCATTTGCTGGGGGTAGATGAGAGAAGGAAAAGAAAATATGACCTCCCTTCCTCACTAGCTGTGTTGTAGGCCTGCTAAAATATTGTTCCCCTCTCTTTATTGAACAGTGTTATATATATATATATATTTTATTTATGCAAATCCATTGTAAAGGTAAATAGTTAAATGTAACTGATAGGCATTGAAAAGAAATAACTTTACAATATACACCTTAGCTTATATGGGCAGTACTGTACTAGTGTCACTTCATGAAGCCTCTCCCCCTACTGTACCTTTGTCAGATCTGTAACCTACATTTCTTTCCATTCTTTGAAAATTTTTTAATATGTTCTATGCGGTGTGTAAGTATTGTGTTTAAAAAGGAAAACAGAATGTGCTATTGTTGATAGATAAGAATGAAGAAATTCTAATAGTATCACTCTTCTTTTTCTGATAGTCTGGAAGATAATAGCTTTTGATTATGAGATTAATGAAGAGATGTGTCTGTTTCCCCTTTGCTAAAATTTCTTGACTAAAACTTGAGCTGGGGTAATGTTTTTCTTTCTTAGTGACTGGTAGTTTAAAGGGTTTTTTCCCCACATTTTTTTTTTATTGGTGCATTATAATTGTACATAATAATGAGATTTTTTTTGTTATAAATTTTACTTACAGTGACTGTTAGTTTTGACAAAGTACTTCCAAACTTACTTCAGAGCATAAGATGGCATGCTCTAAAACGCCAGAATACTTAACCTAGGGACATCTTTGGGGATTCTGTGGATAGAATTGAAAACTTGGGGTTTAATGGGTTAATTTCTACTGGTGACAAAGTCACAGGAACTGCTAAATTTTATATGTTATATGTTATAAATAATTTTTCTGTTATATAAATAATTTTTATCTGTTATATGTTATATAATATATTTTATATTATATGTTATATAATATAAAATTTTTATTTTTTATAATAAATTTAAATAATAAAATATTTTTATTTTATATGTTATATAATATAATTTTTATAACATATAACAGACATTTTTATAACATTACAATTGTTACAGATATATCAAAATATCTTCACTATTTTAGCATAATGGTAGTTTGTGTCATTGGAATTAAAATTAATATGTAATCAGTGTGCATTTTTAATGTCCAGTATACATTACCAAGTCCCTGTGACTTTGTCACCAGTAGAAATTAACCCATTAAGTCCCAAGTTTGCAATTCTGAGACTGTGTCAGTGAAATAGGTACTTAATATAGATTGGAAATCATAATCTGATCTTATTATATAGTTTATTATTGTTAATAATAAGTACATACAGTACTCATATTACTATATAACAAGTTTGGATTTAAAAAAAAATATTTTGGTCTCTATTTTGAAATCATTGTTACCTTTGTAATTCCATGTATTGATATATCCATTTTAAAACGTTTTTAGGAATCTTGTGCTCTTCCTCATGTGCTCTTTTCTCTGATGATTGCATATTTTTCTCCTTTTACAGCATTAGCCACTATGTGATTGTCATGTCCATGACCATCTTTCTGGTGTTTCTCAATGGCCTGGCACAGCTGCTCACAACAAAGAAACTCAGACTGTATGGCAAACCCAAAAGCCATCTCATATGATGTTATGGAAACCTTCATTTAGCATCTGGATTCTCTCTCCTGCTCATCTAAAATCCCATTAAGGATTCAATAGGAAAATGCATTTTGATGTATTGTATATTTCTGTAGAAAAAATAATATTTTGAATTCTGAACTTATAGGATATCTGGGATAAAGGAGCTTCCTTTTCTTTCTTTTTCTTTTAAAATTGTTCAATCATTGTGAAACAGTAATGATGTCTATAGAAAAGCATTCTCCATTCTCATTTTGTTTTCTTTTAGCTGGCTGCTCGTCTCAGTGATGTTTCAGAGCACTTGTCACAATCTGATCATCAAGGTACCACTCCCCATATGCCCAAAGAAGATCATGCTTCTGTGAGGGTGGTAGTGGTGGCATCCAAAATTACTGGTGTGGCTGAACTTGAAGGACTCACCACATGGCACTGTAAATATATATCAGCTCTCAGCACTGGTTTTGTAGCAGTTCTAACTGCTCAATAATATCACTTATAAGACAATTAGGGTATCTTATTTCAAATTGACTAAAGCTCTACTAGAAAAATACTTGCAAGTTCTTGTCATTTTTCTTCAGTATGCAGTATAGTGTCTTACGCGTAGTGCTATTGCCAGGGGTGTCATAGTCAATAGTTAGATGCAAATTTAACCTTGACATTTTTTCCCCCATTTATGGTTTATCATGGAATTTCTAGGGGTGGAAAAGTAGAATGCTTGGTATTTGTGTCTTTTTAAAAGGAATAGTTTTTAATTGTAGATGCAACATCTGTTACCTCTGTAGTGTTTTTTTTTTCCATATATTGTTTCAACAGAATTTTTCAAATCAATGGTTAAAACAATATCATAAGAATTCTTGTTAAAACTGTTCTTCTGGTTGTGAGATTCTAATCCAAGAGCCTAAATTCATCTCATTAAATTTAGATTTCCATTTGTAAACTAATTCTTTTTTTTTTCATTTGTAAACTAATTCTAATGGATTAGATGTTTTTGAGAGTAATTTTTTATTCAGATTTTTCTTAAAGTGACCTTTACATATCACTGAAGAGTTGGCCTTTTGCCCATGATATGCCAGAAGCATTTGGCTGATGCTAACCTTTATTGGTATATGTCCCATTTTTTTAAAAATAATTGCTTTTGAAATAAGTTATAGCATTATTAATTCATATTAGTGACAAGAAAACCCTTTACAAATTACTAGATTTTTCACATTTGAAGGTAAGTGATTGGATACGATTTTTAAAAGCTCAAAACTCAATTTGATAAAATATATTTTCTGTATTTTTATTTATGATGAAATATAATTTACTGTGATGACATGACACTGAATACAGCAGTATCAGTATATTAATAGAGAGTTATTGATGTTAATATAAGACCGCATGCATCAGTCTATAATATAAAATTAAGGTGAACATCTAAGAAGCTACCATAGCAAACAATGCTATAGGCAGAAAGAGAATCCATGAGCTTTCATATAACCTCAGAGAGTTTTATATCTTTTTTTTTCTTTCTTTCTTTTTTTTGTGGAACTGCAGATTGATTGAACCCAGGGGCGCTTACCACTGAGCTACATCCCCAGTCCTTTTTTTTTGAGACAAGGTCTCACTAAATTACCTAGGCTGGCCTAGAACTTGCATTCCTCCTGCCTCAGCCTCTAGTCTCTGGGAGGCTGTGCCCAGCTTTTTATCAGTTTTTTTCACTAATCAGATAAGATTGATTACATAAAGACTTATCACTTAACTCTTTTTATATTTAGTTTTGCCTTTCGTTTTTTCCCAGATTTTCATACAGAAAAATTAATGGATATTTTATTACAACATTGTAAAAGGTGCTCAGTGCCTTATCTTTAATTATTATGTTCTTTGAAGCCTGCTTTTTTCTTCACATTGCCTTTTGGGGTCAGTGTGAGTTGGCAGAAGAGGAAAGTGCACCCACAGCCCCAGGCTTATGTTGCTGCACTATAATTGGATCCCTCAGACTCAATGAGAAATGAACCTCTCTATAGTACATTTTCTCAGATATCTTAAAGTGTTTGAAATATATATTTTTGTATTGAATAACCAAAAAAGAAATGATATTTAGGCAAAATGTATGTATGTTTAAGACATATATTTTTTTCATTTTATCTATAATATACTAGATTTCTGAATCAGGACTTAAAAGATATTTGCTAATCACATGGTTTAAATTAGAAAATGCTATATAAAGTAAAGTGGACATATCAAGTAGAAAAATCTTGAACAACAAAAAAAAACCATGCTGTATCTCATGGATGAAGATTAAATTTGGGAGGGAACACTAAGGCTTTAAGGAAATAAACTGCAGCCTGTGAATAATTTACCAATAGACTAATTTTCTATATTATTACATTTAGTGTGCAACATTGAGAACACAAAGTTATTTAAAGTTCTTCTTATTTTATGGTACTTGGGATTCTTTTATGGTACTGGGGATTGAACCCAGATGTTCTTAGCCACTTAGCTATATCCCTACCCCTTTTTGGTTTTTGGTTTTGTTTTGTTTTTCTTTTGAGAAAGGGTCTCACTAAATTGCTGAGGTTAGCCTTGAATTTGTAATCCTCTTGCCTCAGTCTCCTGATACCTGAGATTACAGACATGTGCTACCACACCCAGCCTCTTTTTCATTTTTTTAGGAAAATAATGTAAATGACAGTATATTTAGAGATAACTCAGTAATTTCCTTCCTTTTCACAGTCATTCTTGTTGACAGTCCTCCTGTTCTCTGTAAGATGCTTTAAAGCATTTATTATTGTTATGCCGTATGCTTTCAGTACTAGAGTAATATCTTTATAGCATTTTTCCATTTTTTTCATCAACATGTTTTGGGATTTTTTATATACTTTTTTTTTTTTTGGTACCAGGGATTGAACCCAGGGCCTCACCCATGCCAAGCAGGTGCTCTACCACTGAGCTACATCCCCAACACACATCAGCATGGTTTTTAAAGAGAGTAAAAGTGGGTAGGATTTCTGTATTTGATATTAATTCTATGAAGAAATAAAAAATCATTTGAGATATATCACATATTAAAATGTATTACAGTTGTTGATTACTCACCAATAGAATTATAGTATTTGTGAGTCACCAACTAGCATTTCTGAAAACATGTCCCATAGAACATCAGTTCCTTTGTATACAAATGTAAGTCATAATAAGAAGGGTTCCTTGATGAAATATACTTGAGAAACACATAGTCAATCAAAGTTAAATAGGTACATTTCTTTATTAAGGAAGCTTAATTTATGTGCATTGTGAAGAGTGGAAAATAGCCATATGCCAAACTTTCTGCTTACCTGATCACAGACCCCATGTGAGAGTCTCCCTCCCATTTGATGACATACTATAGAAATGTCCTCATAAACTCTCATACTCAATTTGTCACACTGTTTTGAAAAATAGGGTGTTGTATGTTTAATATAATAGTTTTTCCTGAAGACAGCAAAATCATACTTACTGTAGCCTTTAATGTGGGAAAACTTCAAAATGTACTGCCTGCCTCTGTTTAAATTGTTTAGTATCATTTAGTTTTTCATGTGGGAACATTTACTACTACTGGATTGCATCCTGAGTTTCTTATATTTTACATTCTTTATCTGAAAAATAAATTCACAACAAATATCAGCTTGTTTTCTTGGGGTTAGACACTGTTGAAGATGATACAAGTTAAAATATGTAATGATGCTTTGTCACAAAAAAATATTTTAAAAACATCAGCTGTCACGATTTTTCTTTAATGGACCTCAAAGGACTAACATTAACATATAAAACTATTACTCTTGTTTAAACTAATGAACAGATAAATTCTTTTCACAGAATTTAGTTAGCTTGACTTGCTTCAGATACCACTTGTAGCAAATATCAGCAATTTATGGATTTTTAGAAGTATTTCTTTAATGTATTCAATGGACTTGAATAATATGACTGACAAGGATAATTGTCAATTCTGCAGACATTAGCTTTTACCTGTGACATTCAATATTTCTAGAATAGCTAGTAATTGATAGTCAATATTTTAAAAGTTCATCCTCTCACAGATAAGAAGTAATGTCCTTAAAGTTTGAAGCCACAAAAATAAAATTACAGTTTGACTAATGCATCTTTGCTTTCCTTGTCCTATCTCTGAAGTTATTGTAATTGGTTTTATCTTATTAAAAATTCATCATACCATTTCAGCCATGTGATCAAGTTCAACACCAACAGTGATAAGTTATGTTGATAACAAGTATCCTGGACGTGATATGATGAGAACCCACATTACCTAGATAGTCTTCCTCCCTAGGATTCATAACTCTGATCTAATCATGAGAAAAGAAATAATTCTCAAGATAGGGATAGTCTTCAAAGCTGTCAAGAATATCAAAAACAAGGAAAGACTAAGAAACTGTCATAGCCAAGAGGAGCCTAAGGAGATATGACTACTAAATGTAATGAGGCATCCTGGATGGGATCCTAAAACAGAAAAGAACATTAGGTAAAAAACTAAAGAACTTTGAAAACATTCTAGACTTGAGTTAATATCACTATTGGTGCATTAATTATGAAAATTTTCCTTACTAATGCGAGATGTTAAATATAGGAGAAACTGGGTAAGGAAATGTATGGTAACTACCATTTTTGTCAATTTCTATGGAACTCTTCTAAAATAAAAAGATTAATTGGTTTTAAATTTTTACTCTATGCACAAATAATTTTACATAAATGCATGTGTGGTATCATGACAGGTAAGCAGGTGGGGGAAGGGGTGGTTTGTATATTCCTTGGTTTTTCCATGTTACTTCTCTCTTCCCTTACTTTTAGTTTCTCTGGTCATATCACTCCCATCTTTAGCCATTTGATTATTAGCCCATCCTGTGTACTAATGTGTTTTTTTGTACTAACTAATGGAAACTGACAGTTTCCAGGAAGTACACTTCCTGTAAATGCAGTGTGAGTGTGTAGCAGGCATCTGTGTATTTGCTTAGCACTCCCCCTTTGAGACAGTTGTGCCTCCATTGCCAGCCTTGAGTCTCTGCAAAAGTTAAATGGTTTTTTGTGACTAGTTTAGGGGTTCACATCTGACCCAAGCCAGGCTAGTCTGAGCTTTTTGCAAGATTTTCAACTTGAATTGAGAGAATATTTCTAATGATGTAAAGTTTAAGAGCTAGTGGTGGCCATGTTTAATTAATTGAGGTACTCCAGTAGCCTTCCAATACATACTCTTTTTCCCTCAGATACCTTACTCCCACCCCCTCAAAAAAGGGGTTTCTTTCACTGATATTTCTAAAAACAAAGGATTGTGACAAGTCCAAAGCTCCATTTAAAATGTTTATTTTTAGATGATATGCTCAATTCCAACTTTAAGTTAAAATTGATGGGGCAGAATAATTCTATGAAAACTAGTTGTCTTCATCACCCTGATTTTATAGTTTTGTGCCTAATAGTACAAGGTATGTAGGCATCCCATTTTTTTTATATTTTATTCTGATTTGTTATATATGATAGCAGAATGCATTACAATTCATATTATACATATAGAGCACAATTTTTCATAACTCTGGTTGTACACAAAGTATAGTTACACCATTCTTGTCTTCATACATGTACTTAGGGTAATGTTGTCCATATCATTCCACCAGTTTTTCTACCCTCATGCCTCCCCTTCCCCTCCCACCACTTTGCCCTAATCCTCCTATGCTCCCACCCCACCCCAATCTGAATCAGAATCCTTATATCAAGGAAAACATTCAGCATTTGTTTTGGGGGGATTGGCTAACTTCACTTAGCATTATATTCTCCAACTCCATCCACTTACCTGCAAATGCTATGATTTTATTCTCTTTTTTAAAAATATTTTTTAGTTGTTGAAGGACCTTTATTTTATTGTATGTGGTGCTCAGATCGAACCCAGTATCTCACACATGCTAGGCAAGCGTGCTACCACTGAGCCACAAACCCAGCCCTTGATTTTATTCTCTTAATGCTGAATAATATTCCATTGTGTATATATAGCACATTTTCTTTATCCATACTACTCTAAGACTTCATCTCACTCCAGCCAGAATGGCAGCTATTAAGAATACAAACAACAGTAAGTGTTGGCGAGAATGTTGGGGGGAAAGGCACACTCATGCATTGCTGGTAGGACTGCAAATTGGTGCAGCTGTATGTATTGAAAATAGTAATTTAAAATCTTAAAGTTTGAAGCCACAAAAATAAAATTACAATTTGACTAATGCATCTTTGCTTAGTTGTAGATACCCTCCACCTCCAGGAAATGTGAAGAGATCTTTCACATTTATTCCTTCAAAACAAAAGAAAAAATTCTCTCAGTCCTATTGAGCAAACACAGGCATAAATAATCAGCAGAGAACTTACCACATGCCAAATGTTTTGACACCTGCTTTACATTCATTTCTTCACTTAATCGAACCATTGTGACTCCTTCAGGGAACTTGGTCTGTATTCCATACTCTCAAGAATGTCTGGGATTTGGCTCACTTCTCTTTTTACTTCAGTAAAATGTAACAGGGTTCCCTAGAGGAACGGAATCAACAAGAAGTATAATTATAAAAAGGGGGACTTATTAGGTTGGCTTATGCAACCAGAAGCTGGATAGCCACAATGGCCATCTTCAGGCTGGTGAGTGGAAGAACCAGTAGTAGCTGCACAGTCCAAGAGGCTGAAGCCCCAGAACAAGAGGGATCACAGTGCTACCCTAGTCTAAGACCTAAGCCTTCTGGAGAATCACTGTCAGAGTATGCTTCAGGAAAGTGAAGAAGCGAGACTGATATCCTCAAGGAATAGGCATCTGCTGCTGCTGCTTCATTCTTGCAGTTTTTGGTCCTTCCAAGTGGTCATCCCATTGGTCAGTGCTGCCCATGCTTAGGAGGATCTCCATTTCAGTTGGCTATCCCACATGCCAGTCATTCCTAGACACGCCCTCACTAACACGCCCATAATCCTCTTAAACCTTGGCATCTCATCCCAATCGAGTTGACAATCCAAATTAATCTACAGCAACACCCGGAAAAATACTAAAGGTGGGACGGGAATAGGTGGTTTTGACCTCCACAGGTCTCTCAGGCTTGCCTAGCTTCCCCCTAAAAAGGGGATTCTTGGGAACCCAAGTAGAGGAGCAGAGTGTGGTCTCACCCATGCTCCCAGCTATGGCAGCATTCCCATAGGTCACCAAAAGAGGTAGTCACCCTGCTCAGGAGAGCTAGCCCAACCAGACCTCAACATCCTGCTGCAGCTGCACTATGGAATTCAAGACTATCCCACCCATGTATACCTAGGGGCTTTCTGGGGCAGTCCTGGCTGTGGCCTATCCAGTGCTGAGCACAGTAGGTATTAGCCTCATATTTCATAAAAGAAATGTGTTCAAAGAGGTTATGTGAATTTCCTGGAACTCCCCAACTAGCTAGTCACCCCAGACCTAATTCATTCTAACTCTAAAGCTTAGACTTTTAACCACCACACCTGTGGACTCCTTTAAGGATATACAACTGCATCCTGGGTTGCCAGAAAAATGGTCCACACAGGATGGCAATTTTAAAGCCTGAATACATTTAGCCTTCATTCAGTTTGCATAAGTGGAATTACACCACAATGACAGTAGTTGCCTTCATCTGCAAGTCAGTGACATGAATTAAAATAACCCATTGCATTAATCAGCGAATACTTCAGTATCCTCTCCTTACCAGGCACAGTGGGGCTATAAAATATAAGACATCAGCCCTGTCCTTAAAGAGCTTGCAGTGATTGAGGAGATAATAATTATGCTTGTGTATACCATTTACTGAGTGCTCCCTCTGTGCCAGACCCTTGTGCTCAAGTTCCTCCTATGTCCTACCTCAAAGACCCACAGTATAATACTAAGCAAATGCTAAACAAATGGTCAGACATGGGCAAAAAGCACTCCTAGTGAAGGGTTAACATTATAACTAAAGTAAGGATTTTTTAAGGTCATCTGGTAGTAATGTGCTCTGCCTGAATTGCCAAGGTTCTAACTAGCAGTTGATAGAGGCGAAAGGAACAGTATAGTCATTGAGAAACCAGCTGCAGAATGAAACTAAACCTGTGGACAGCTTCGTGGGTCCAAGTTTAGAATCTCTCCAGAGTTTCCTTCCTCCATAACCATATCTCATGTAAGAAGATCAAATACTGAGATGTCCAGAGGATGGAAAAAGAATACACCAGTTCTTGAGACTCACACTTTTACTTTATTTGTGGCAAGCATTGCTGGTTTTCTACCCAACATCCATTCTCGCCTTCTTATATAATCAGAACACGGACTTTGTTTATAGCAGAAATATGCACAATTTAAAAAAAACAAAAAAACCCATACTTCATTACGACGAGGATTGCCAATGCAACTCAATGTAACTTTGGCCAGTGAGATGTAAACAGATACAGAAGTCTTTGGGTGGAGCTTCTAGAAAGCTCTAACTCAGCTGGTGTGCCCCCTTTTGCCTGTTGCCTTTTGACCTTTCCACTTTGGCAGGGGAGGATTGTACCAGAGGGCACTTTACCAATGAGTTACATCCCCAGTCCTTTTTATTTTTTGAGATACTAAGTTGCTGAGGCTGGCCTTGAACTTGCCATCCTCCTGCCTCAACCTCTCAAATCACTAGGATTATTACAACATTGCAACACGAAAAATTAAAATACCTGAAAAGAAAGGCTAAGCTAGTAGATGGAAGATGACTGGCTTCCATGATAGAACCCTCAGCCACTTGACATCCTAGCCCAGGACAGCCCCTCTCCAGCTTCCTGATACATGAGAAACACAAAACCTCTTTAAGCACCCTAAATTCTGTGATCCTTATGTTCCTAAAACATGTTTTGAAATTAGAAATATAAGCACATAACTTATTAAGAATCAATTTTTTCTTAATTTAGCCTTCTATGAATAAATGTGATTGAACTCTCTGGTCCCAAGAGAAATGCATCAATGTGGGAATTTAACATTATGACAATGGGTCCCGTTTCTTGTAGTTGGAATGAAAACATTGGTTCAAGGTCTTAGTTGAACTTCAGAAAACTACACAAAAATCAGTTGATTTTCTAATTACTTATCATTGGGGTGCATTTTCTTTTCAGATTATATATTTACGCATGATATATAACACAATATACAGTCCTATTAAATATGTTACCTAACTATCAAACTCAGATTGATTTTTCTTCTACAATTTATGGATTATATGTTAACTGAATTGACTGGTTAGTTAAGACACAATAGAACAGACTAGTATAAAACTTTAAAATAACACTTTGCTCATGCAGACAAAATTTATTAAATTCAGAAAATAAAGCAACAAAAACAAAGCAAGACCACCTAGGCTTCTAGCTGTTCACCAGAGGTTGTATGGGTTTAAAATGTTTGTTATCTGCATTTCATTTTAGTTCCCAAACCTAGACCCCTACCTCATCCAAGATTTTCCATATGATAAGGATACATACAGACATATTCCACCTGATTCGTGCTCTGAAGAAACTCATCTGAACTGGGAGACAGAACTCTGTGTCCCTTGGTTATAAGCGTTATGTACACTCTTGGATCACACAAAGGGCTCTGTCTCTTAGTAGCATGTGACCTCAGGCAAGCTTCTCTGAGTCTGAACTGACTTATCTGTAAAACAGTAGTGACATTGCCAGCCCCGTGGCACTTTTTTTGGTCTCATTTTGCTTATTACAAATTAGATTAAAACATTAAATGCATTGAGTTATTTGTGTGCAAGCTTTATAACCCAGTAAGAATATTAGTTGCTTGGTGGCCTTGCAGACTCAAAGTTTGTGCATAAAGTTATTAAGCCAAGGCAACATATGGTATCTGCCCTGTCAGCGATGCATGAAATAAATGTTTAGAGACAGAGAAAGCTCAGGAAAACCAGTGTGCTAAGAAGAATGGCCACTAAAGCCTTGAGGATAGACTTCAAAAAAGCGTAGTCCCACAAAGAAATATTTGCAAACAACTGAGAAAAGTCAGGAATCAATCTGACGAATTTTTAGAACACAATTTATATTCAGAAGTAAAGGATTTAATTTCATTGATCAAACATTTACAGGAGTTCATACTTAATGAGCCCTTACCGCATGCCAGGTACTTTGCTAACTACTTTAGAAGAATTAGTTAATCTAACCTTTATTTACTCACAGTTAGTAGAAGAAAAAACAGACTCAGGGTAACCCATCCATGTCAAAGAGCTGAGAAGTGGATCAGCTGCTGATTTCAAGCACGTTAGTATGAGACAGCTTTGCATTTTTAAATTTATTTTTAGTATCATTTTTAATGCATATTAATTATATAAATTAATGGGTTTCGCTGTGACATTTCCACACATACACATACCATGCTTTAATCATATCGAAACTCCCTTTTACCTTCTCTTGCCAGCCCTGGGCCATACTCCCTTCCCCTTCCCTAAACGTTCTTCTACTTTTATGTCTCCCCTCCACCCCCAGTTTCCACGTTTGAGAAAAAAATGTGCAATAGCTGTCTTTCTGTGCCTTGCTCATTTCACTTAATATAATCCCCAGTTCAATTCATTTTTCATCATTCTTTATGGCTAAATGATCTTTTATTGTGTGTATATGCTATATTTTCTTTATCTGTTCCTCAGTTGATAGGCATCTAGGCTGATCCTGTATCTTGCTATTATGAATAGTGCTTCAATAAACTTGGGTACGCAGGTACCTCTTTTAGGCTGACTTCATTTCCCTCAGTTAAATATCCAGGAGTGTATATCTGGATCATATGACAGTTCTATTTTTAGTTTTTTGAGGAATCTCCATACCACATAGTGACTGTATTAACTTACATTCCCACAAACTGCATATATGTATAAGGGTTCCTTTTTCTCCACATCCTCACCAGCATATATTATTATTGTATTTTCTCTAACCATTCTAACCGGGGTAAAATGTGAATATAGTCTTGATTTGCAATTTTCTGATGACTAAAGATATTGAACATTTTTTCATATGTTATTGGCCATTTTTACTTCTCTTTTTGAGAAGTGTCTATTCAGAAATTTTGCCCATATTAGTTGGGTTGTTTGTTCTTTTGATACTTTTTGAGTTTTTATATATTCTGGATGTTAATCCTCTGCTGCATGAATAACTGGAAAAGATTCTTCTCCCAGTCTGTAGATTATCCCTTCACTTTGTCTATTGTTTTCTTTGCTGTGCAGAACTTTTAATTTCATATAATCCCATTTACCAATTTTTGTTTTTGTTTTTGTTTCTGGGGCTATTGGAGTCCTATTCAAAATATTGTTGCCTGGCCAATATCTTGAAGAATTTTCCATTTTATTCTAGTAGTTTCATAGTATCAGGTCTTACGTTAAGTTATTTGATCCATTTTGAGTTCATTTTTGCACAAGGTCAGAAACATGGGTCTAGTTTAAATCTTTTACATGTGAATATCCAGCAGAGTTTGTTGAAGAGGCTGTCTTTTTTCTGTCATATGGTTTGGGCCCCTTTGTTGAGAACCAGTTAGCTATAGATATATGGGTTAATTTCTGGCTTCTATTCTATTCCATTAGTCTGGGGATTATGTTGACTCTATAGATTGCTTTTGGTAGTAAGGCCATTTTAACAATATCAATTCTCCCAATCCATAAATATGGGAGGTCCTTCCATCATTTAGTGTGTTCTTCAATTTCTTTCTTTGGTATTTTGTAATTTTCATGATAGAGGTCTTTCACCTCTTTGATTAGGTTTATTCCTGATTGTTGTTGTTGTTGTTTGTTTGTTTCATTTCTTCTTTTTTTTTTCCTTAGGCTATTGTGAATGAGATTGCTTTCCTGGTTTCTTTCTCAGTGAGTTCATTATTGGTGTATAGAAAAGCTACTGATTTGTATATACTAATTTTGTATCAGGCTACTTTGCTGATTGTGTTTATTAGTTCCAAGAATCTTTTGGTGGAGGGGTTGAGATCTTCTAAATATAGAATCATATCATCTGTGAATAGGGATAGTTGAACTTCCTCATTTTCTATTTTATCTCTTTTTAAAAAAAATTATTTTAGTTGAAGCCAGGCATGGTGGCACACACCTGTAATCCCAGCTCTGGAGGCTGAGACAGGAGGATCTCGAGTTCAAAGCCAGCCTCGGCAATGGAGGGCACTAAGCAATTCAGTGAGACACTGTCTCTAAATACAAAATAGGATGTAGCTCAGTGGTCAAGTGCCCAATTTCAATCCCTAGTACCAAAAAAAAAATAATAATATTTTGGTTGAGATAAACACAATGCCTTTATGTTATTTATTTATTTTCTTATGCAGTACTTATCGAACCCAGTGCCTCACACATGCTAGGCAAGCGATCTACCGCTGAGCCACAACCCCATTCCCTTATATCTGTTTTATTTCTTTCTCTTGTCTAATTGCTCTTGCTAAAATTTTAAGTACTACATTAAATAAGAGTGGTGAGAATGGACACCCTTGCCTTTGTCTTGATTTTAGAAGAAATGCTTTTAGTTTTTCCCCATTTAGTATAATGTTGGCTATGGATTTGCCATATATAGCCTTGTATCAAGTTGCAGTATGAGCCTTCTATACTTAACTATTCAGGCCTTTTGTCATGTTGAATTTTATCAAAGACTTTTTATGTACCCATTGAGGTGATTACACAATTTTTTTGGTACTGAGAATTGAACTCAACCACTTAGCCATATTTCCAGCTCTATTTTGTATTTTATTTGGAGACAGGGTCTTACTGTGTTGCTTAATGTCTTGCTGTTGCTGAAACTGGCTTTGAACTCGTGATCCTCCTGTCTCAACCTCCTGAGCCGCTGAGATTACAGGCATGCGCCACTGCGCCCAGCATGATTACACAAGTTTTTTCTTTTTTAATATTTTTTTTAGTTATACATGAACACAATGTCTTTATTTTGTTTATTTATTTTCATGTGGTGCTGAGGCTTAAACCCAGTGCGTCACATGTGCGAAGCAAGTGCTCTGCCACTGAGCCACAACCACAGCCCATGATTACATGATTTTTATCCTTGATTTTATTTGTGTGCTGTATTATATTTATTGATTCGCATATATGTTGAATCATCCTTGCATCCCTGGAATGAACCAAGTTGATCTGGTGTATAATCTTTTCTAATGTGCTATTTAATTTGATTTGAAAGTACTTTATTGAGAATTTTCGTATCTATGCTCATCAGGGGTATTGATCTGTTGTTTTCTGCTTTGACTGTGTCCTTACCACATTTAAGTATCAGTAATACTGGCTTCATAGAATGAGTTGGGGAGCTTTCCTCCCTTTCTATGGAATAGTTTGAGGAACATTGGCATTAACTTTTTAAAAGCCTGATAAAACTAGTACTAAATCCATCAGTCCTGGGCTTTTTTGGGGGGAGGGGGATTTTTTATTATCATTTTAATCTCATTACATATATATACACATATATGTATGTATATATATATATATATGTGTGTGTGTGTATGTATGTATGGGTGTGTATTTTATATATATATATGTGTGTGTGTGTGTGTGTGTGTGTATGTGTGTGTGTGTGTGTGTGTATATATATATATATATATATATATATATATATATATATCCTCTTGGTTCAATTTTTTTTTTTAAGAGAGAGGGAGAGAGAGAGAATTTTTTTAATATTTATTTTTTTTACTTTTCGGCGGACACAACATCTTTGTTTGTATGTGGTGTTGAGGATCGAACCCGGGCCGCACGCATGCCAGGCGAGCGCGCTACCGCTTGAGCCACATCCCCAGCCCTTGGTTCAATTTTGATAGGTCATATGTGCCCAGAAATTTTTTCATTTCTTCTAGGTTTTCCAATTTATTCGTATATAGTTTTTCAAAATATTTCCTAATGATCCTATAAACTTTACTGGTATTGTTACCAACTCAAAGTCCAAACACTGATCCCATGGAAAAACTAATTTCCAAGAGATAAGTGTGGGGAGAAAGAAAGACTTTATTCAGTGGTCAAAGAATGGAGAAGAAGCAGCTTTGTTCATAAATCAGCTTCTCAACCCCAGGGGGTTAGTGGTTATAGATACAGGGTAGGAATAATGAGGGAGTAAGAGAGACTAATGAAGAGAAGGGATGTTCATTTCTTTTCTGGAAATAGGCAAAGATCTTCCAAGAACTCAGGCGGCACCACTTTTCACTCCTTCTATGGTTTGGTGTTTCCAGTCATGGTCACCTGTAGGGTCTTAGAGACTAGACAGTGTTTGGGTCAAGTTAACCCTATATTATAGTATTGAACAAAACATTTGTCAAATGACCAACATATGCACATGCAGAGCTGAGTAGGATCTGAGGTAACAAAGGAGACAGACATGATATGAAGGCAGGGAGGTTGAGCCTTCTCATTCCGTTTCAGTCACCCATAGACATGGTATGTATGTGTATATGTGTGTATGTATGTAAAGGGTCAGTGTTTCCAGCAAAATCTGCCTTCAACCCTGAAAAGTAACTTAGGCTACTGTTCTCATTATAACCCACATCAGAGGTCTTCTCTTCAGCAAAGCCATGGGAGACTAACAATGCCTTGCCCAGCTATAAGACCTCCCAAACCAGTGATTTTCAAGTGAACTAAGAGTAAGTGAGGCTAGAGGGTTCATGTAGGTTTTCCCAAGTGACAGTATCTGCTGTAAGATTCCCCTTTTTCATCTCTAGTGTTTATTTATTTGGATCCTCTGTTTCCTTTGGTTTAGCTAAGGCTTTGTCAGTTTTATCTGTCTTTTCAAAGAACCAACTCTTTGTTTCATTCATCTATTGTATTGTTCTTTTAGTCTCTATTTTATTTATACCCTGATCTTTATTGTTTCCTTCCTTCTACTGATTTGGGGTTTGATATGTTCTTGTTTTTCTAAGACCTTGAGATGCATCATTAGGCTCTGTCTTTCTAATGTAGGCATTCATAGCTATAAATTTCATGAAACAGCCTTTTAAATTTGCTCTTCTTTCCTTTCCGTCTAACTCCTCACAAATCAAGGAATTCTGTGCACACAAGCCATACTGTAGAGATCTTATTTTCGTTGCTCTGCATTCAGACCTTTTCCTGTTTTGGGTGGCTCTCCATTATGAGACACTTTGGGGATGCAGAGTTCTTCTCCCTGTACTTAGAAGAAGAAGATGGGCTCGATGCTCCTATTCCAGGCAGCTTAGCATTGGATACTACCAATGGCATCCAAGGCTATAGCAGTGGCCAGGGTTCCAGTGAGGTTCTTTGTGGGTCCGCTTGGCTGTGTCCCCTGTTGCCCCACTTCCCTTGATCCCCAACCAATTTTAAGCTTTCCCAATTATTCTCAAGTCATTTTTATTCTAAATATTTTGAAAAACAATATTATAAATATATTTAGCTTTGAAAAAATTGACTGCATCTGTTACTTGAAACCAAGAACTTTGACATGCCATACTTTGTGTTTGTAAACATATGTTGTCAGTGTTTAGGGGGATTTCTAATATAGCTCTAAAAATATTTAGTAAACACTTATATAGTCCTTACAATGTGCCAGATATGGTTATAATTGCTTTACAAATACTAACTTATTTAATCTTCAGAATCCTGTGAGATACATATTATTAAGCCATTTTACAAATTGGAAAACTGAAACACAGAAAAATTATAAATAGCTTTCCCAAGAACTCACAGCTAAGCAAACAATGAGATTTTAATTTTTTAAATTCTAAATCGATAGTTTTCCCAAACATTCTATCCTATAATGTGCAAAAGAGCATTTGTCGATATTTTACTTCTAGAGATGTGGTCGCGGTACATGGGCAGACAGTGTGAGAACTAGACTCTCCCCTGGGTACAGATAACCCAGTAGAACCAGCACACTTAGGAAAAGGCACTTTGAAAGTTTCCCTCTGTGTGAAGTCGATGTGGTGCATGCTGCCATCAGATTCTTAACATTTACCTTTCAGGTATGGTCTAGCTATTTTCCAAATGGTATACACAGCAAGCAATAATTTTTTTCACTTTTCTTTTTATCAGCATTAAACCATGGGAGTAAATATTTGTTGTCTCTTTTTAAGCAGTTAAAGTTTTATAAAGACCTGGAAATCCACAATATACATACTTCAAGTCATAGCACTTTCGTGGCTAACTCAAGCAACTTACTGCTTTGAGTACGGTAGTTCACCATGAAATAGGGATACAAAAAGATCTGCACATAAACCTGAGGGTAGAGTTAATTACTCTTTAATGTCAAGATGGCTGATGGTTTGACTTTTCTGGAACATTCCAGGCATATTTTTCTGGGAATGGTAAGATATCCTGAAACTTTCCTTTTCCCTTTGATAATTTTGGTGTGTACCTGGATCCACCTGAAACCAGAAAGTCAAAAACTAATGATAAAATGGTTTTCCTTTAAAACCTTGCCCTCAGGGACTAACTTAGAAAAGGGTTTTCTAGGTAGTTCTGTGGTATCCATGACCAAATCTAGGATACAGGAGGGAATTTTCCCCCAGGAGCCCTACACACAACTCTCCTTAGTTTTCATCCGGATTTGGCATACGTTAGACATTCTACCACACAATCCCTTAGCAGCGCCTGGCACCATAATAAGAACATTCTCTGAATTTCAGGGCGAAGACTTCGAGTGCCATTTCATTTGTAAAGCCCCAAGTCTTGTGTAATGCTAACTGACATTCTGGTTTATAAGATCTTATCTCATGTCAGTCTGATGGCTGGAGCTGCTATTCCAGGGCCTCCAAGGCTGACTGAACTCAGTGGAGTCTGAGACAAGAGAATAATGAGGTGAGGACCTGTTATCCATGCCCTGGGCCTGTGTATTTGAGAGCCTGTGTGGCCAGGGGTTCACTCATAGCCACCTTCTTTTATCTGGTAGACTTGCTCCTCCAGGATGCTACTGACATCGAGAGCCAAGTGTATGTGTCTGTATTTGGCGTTATGAGTTCGGCCCATTGCAATGAATGCATCAAAATGAACTATGTGTGTTTGTGACTGCTGTTGCCAGGTTCCTTAGTGAAAGACCAATATCTTGTCCTGCTAGAAGCTCTGTTCTGCTCTCTTCCCCTATTCCTGGTCGTTCCTCCTGCCCCAACCTGGCAGCTTTTATTATTGCTTTTCTGACTGGCAGTTTGATATTCTGGGCTGGCTCCTGAATATACCTTAGGGTGTAAGAATCATTAATAGTAACCCCCATTCCCTGCACATTCAATTTAGCTTTTTTAGATTGAACCAGTTCCACTGACTGTCAAGCAATCCTGCACGAAGGAATGTCACATCCTTTCTTACATCCATCTACCCATGGACCTTCTGTCCTCTTTCCAAGTCTCCCTTCAGAAATCCTGGCTGGGCCCTTGTGCGTCAGCTGTGAGGTTGGATCAGGGAAGCTGAAATGATTAAACACTCTCATTGACCTTCCAGTCACCTTCTACTCAGACTTTGAAGGTGGAGGTCAGAGGAAGTAAAGGGGAATGGAGAGATCCAGATGGTTCTCTGGATCAGTTTGTCCAAAAGGGGCAGGAAAAAAAGCGGTATAAAGTCCTGAGGGGAATGAGGCCATTCTTCTCTCTGTGCTCAGTCAAACCTGTAAGACTACACAGGACTCCACCTGAGCCACATGGAAGGGTCTCAGTCACCAGTAGTCTATATCCCCAATCCCATGGCTTGTTCCTTCTGTGTGATACTGGAGCCCTCTGTGGCCTTTGACTCTGGTGACCATTTTATAGCTCTACAATGTCTGTGCTGTTCTTCATATAGGGAGGTGGTGATCCTGATCTCCTGACCCAAAAAGTAATCATGTTGAATTGATTTTGGGGAATTGGGGTGGTGTTTTATGGGTACATGTTGCCCTTCCTACCTTTGCTGGTAACTTCCTTAGTTAGGAAGTAACTCCTTCACCTTGTCCTTATTAGCTCTGCTATCAAAGGAAGAGCAACCCCTCTTTTTCAGGGACTTTTATCTACAAGAAAATGTGGGTTTTTTTCAAAATGGCACCTTGTTCAGCATTGTTATCCTTTAGAGCACATTGCTTTTCAATTTTACTAGTTAGAATCATAACATGAGGCCTGGCACTGAGGTGCACACTTGCAATCCCAGGTTCTCTGAAGGCTGAAGCAGGTGGGTCACAAGTTCAAAGCCAGCTGCAGCAACTTAGCAAGACCCTGTCTCAAAAAATAGAACAGGGTGGGCAATGTAGCTTAATGATTGCCCCTAGGTTCAAGCCCTTTGTTTAAAAAAAAAAAAGAATCATAACATAGACAAGATATTTCAAACAGAAACTTGCTTCTAAACATTTTAAGCAGAAAATTCTTGAGGTTTTATCAAAATGATGATGATGATGATGATGATGATTTGCCTGCTATTACCACTTAAAAAACAGCCTTCCCTTCAACTAAAATATTTTTAAAGCCTTCCTGTTTTAATTTCTTCTATTTCTTTTTAGAGCAGATGGTCTAAAGGGCCTAAGCCTATCCAAGATGACTCAATTGATTCTTGCAGAGGAACCTTGGAAGGATGAACAACTGAATGGTCCAGGAGAATAAAGCCAGCAGAATTCCTCTGCTGTATTGATGCTATTGCAAATTTTGTTGTCACAATTGGCAAGGAGAGACTTCCCCAGGAGGAGTGACTAGACAAAAGCATGAAGCACCTGAAAACTATCAGCCGTCCTCATCATCGGGATCATCAGCATTATTAGGAGCAGGCGGGGAGCTGGAAGTGACTTTGCCAGCCTGAGGTAGGAGACGGCTGTGGAGTGTGGGACAGAGTGCCAGCAGCCACCATGCTGCCGGGGAGTGCGAGTGATGGTGCTGGAATGTACTATGCACGGATGGGAGAAAGGTACATTTTTACAGAAGTAAGTATTTATCACCTTCCTGTCCCTTGGGGGAATATTCCTTCACCAGCCCCTCGTATTTGCACATTTGCAATATTTATGGCTCCGCATTGCTCTGTGATGACAAAAGTGTCACCTCTTTCCTCCTTCCCTGGCAGTTTCCAGTGTGTCTATCAAGTCCCCAAAGCAAATTTGCTCTGGAATATCTTCTGACAGCCATGGCAGTAGTAGACCCAGAGCTGTGAGGCTACTAGGATTCCCCATGTGAAGAAAGCTTATTGAGCACATTTTGAAGCAATAACAGGCATCAAACTTTACAGAACAGTTACCCAAGACATTTTTAAAGTTGATTACTCTCCAATGAAAAAGTTTGGCTTTTAAAGAGGGGCCTGTGGGCCACTTTTTATCTCTGTTCTTGTGCCAGTATCAATATAGTTTGCCATTGGTTAGTTCTTGGGTGGTTGAGTCTGTCAGAATTGTATACATACTGAAACTTTTCACCTGTTTTTGATGTTCAAGGAGGGCTAAGATGGCTTAAATCTGCACCACTCTTTAGAATTTGTTCTTGTTCAAACTGGCTTCTCAGGTCTTTTTTAGTTTTTTGGTTTTTTCTTCCTACCAATTTTTAAATTATCTGTTGAAAAGGGATGATAGCATTAATCTGATTCTGTCATTTAAATCTCAGCATTCACATTTCTGGAACCTAGAAAACGTTCTTATGAGGGAAGGATTCTGTGAGATTGTTTTGTTCATTCCTTTACTAAGCTTTTACTATGTGCTACTCACATTCCAGTGAATGAAAGAACTACATAAACAGGCAACTGGGCTATCATGTTATAAGTGACCTAACAAATGTATGTCCCAAACTATGTGGTATCCCAGAGGACAATTCAACAACTTCTGAAAAGGTAGAGGGACTGGGGAGATTTCACATACGAAAAGTTCTTGTTGAGAGGTTTATCATCATCTTGGAGGAGTTTAGGACAAGACACATGGATAGCAATACATTAGGTAAAGGACAAATGGAACTTGAACTTCAGATGGAGGCATTTGGTGGGAGGTATCTTCGAAATTTCTTGCAGGCTTGTCGAATGGAGTGACTAAGGGGATGGAGGAGTCACAAATTGTGGCTCTTTTCTCTTAGAGTACTAAGAGATACTGAATATGGGTGCCTGGACTTAGGTAAGAAACCCAGGAAGAAGAGGTATTTAAGGGTAAGATTTAAAAAGAGTTTTGTTTTAGACATGCTGCAGGTGAGTTGGCCATAGGTAACCCTGGGGGAATCCCCAATGGAGGTTTGCATAATCGAGACCTGTATTTAAATTATGGGCAAAATATGTACATCTGGGAATTGCCACAGTGTGCCATAGAAAGGCCTTAGTGAACTAGTTAGTGCCTACCTGTTTCCAGCTTTATCTTGTGCAGTTCACCTCTCTCATTATATTTTCCAGGCAGCTTCTTTCTTCTCTTGCCTCTGGTGTCTCTCTCTCTCTCTCTCTCATTCCTCCTTCATTGTTCCTGAAACACCTTTCTCTGTAATTGGGAAAAATATCAAAAACAAAAAGAAAACCACTCTCTCTCAGTAAGGACATAGCATGTATACTGGTTTATTCGTATAATGGAATATTATGCAATAATTATAGTAGATGGATTAGACCTACATTTATCAATGTGAATATTCACAAAGCCTAATGTTGACCGAAAATGTCCAAGTTAAGCTGGATAGGCACACCATGATGCCCTTCTTATGGCCTCACCTTCCACAGTATGTAGCAAATATGTATATAAGCAAAAAAAACCCAACAATTTGAACAGGGCAACTTGATGAACGTGATGTGTGTTTCCATTTATCTGGGCCTATTTTTATATCTTTCGATAGAGAGATGACACTGTGGCATAGTTATTGTGTGCAATTTTGTTACTGTCCATTCTCAGTCGCTGTCCTGCTCATCCATCATAGACCTGGATCAATGTTTCTTCCTCTGGAAAAACCTCTCCCAGCAGGTACTCAGAAGAGTGGTCAAGGTTTCCCTTTTCAGCACTTCCATGGCATTGTTAAGAGTTGGGACAATGTCTGATTCATTGTGGCATTTCCAACACTTAGCCAAGGTCTGGTAAAGAGATCACTACCAATATTTAATGACAAATTAAAGGGTGAGAGTTGAACCATGAAAATTAGTATACTCTTCCTTTAGATACATATAAAGATAGTAAGCAATGGGGAGAAGCCCCCGTTCATCTAAAAATTTAAGGAGCTAAGGTTAGAGTTGTAGAGGAAAAAAAAGAAACTGATAAAAGGGACCAAGGAGGACTATAAAGATGAAGAAGAAGAGACTCAGGAAAGTGAGCAAAAATTTTCTAGAAGATTATAGTAAATGGTATTAGATGCTCTAGAGAGGCCAAGATTAGGAGTTCCCTCTTCTTAAATAAATTCATGGAGAGTGAGATGGGTGAAGGAACTGGGAGAGGTACTGACTGGGCACAGAAAGATGGTGCCATGTCTTTCCCCATGTCACTTAACAGCTACAGAAACCTAGAGGTTTTCTCCCTTGTAAGGGAACTTATGGCTTTGGGGCTGTTGTTGTTATCATTGAACCTCACTCTCTTCCTGCCACCTTCATGCATAACACCTATCATGAACTTAAGTGTAGGTCTGATTTACTTGTTTGCAGGGTTTTAAAAATTCAACATCTGTCCAAAAGGAAGGAATTAATTAACGTACCCCTTATTCCAGTACTTTCTAATTATCAACTTTTAGTATTCTAATTTCTTAGGGGGAAAAAAAACTACTTTAGCTGCCCTCTAGAAGAATACAGGCAATCCTCACATTGCTTAGTTTTAGCATGCACAGATTTTAGTTCCTACACTTTAAATAACACCAGCCCCACAACAGCATGGTTAGAATTTCAGCTACTGTGGCATACTGGCTTTAAGTATGCATAAGGTACAAATTTTATTACCAAATCCTCAGTCCATACTTCACTGTGTAAATAGCAGGTGCACATCAGATCAGTAACCTGTCATGTTACTTCTTTCAAAGTCTCTCAGTGATTGGAAACCATGTAGCTGTTACTCATTTCATGAAGAACTTAAGTTCTTGTGTTGCCATCTAGTCTCTCAGTGGCAAAACCACATTACACTTTACAATAATGAATAATTGAAAGAGGGAATTGATCAACAAGGTGAAATTTCAGAAAAGAAAGAAAGAAAGAAAACCAAAGTGATAATGCTGTAAGTGAAACTTGATTCAAACATGAAAGAAACTAGAGGAGAAAGAGCTCCCAGTGGGACTGTTCAGACTTCCATATGTGGGTGAGAGACCTTCCATATGTGGGTGGCAAAACTCAGCTAAGGTGAATCTGTGCACATAAATGAGGAAAGTGACTATGATCCAAATATCTGTTGATAAAAAATGGTAAAGCAAGATGTGCTATATCCATGCAATGGAATTTTTATCCCGCAATGAAAAGCACTGAAATACTGATACATGCTACAACATGAATGAACCTTGAAAACATTATGCTAAGTGGAAGAAGCCAGTCACAAAAAGACCAGGGATTGTGTGGATTCACCAGGCAAACCCATAGAGACACAAAGTAGATGAGTGGTCACTAGGGGATGGATGGAGTGGAGAATGAGAAATGATTGCCAATTGGTATGGGACTCTGGGACAGGGGTGAAATATTTTGAAATTAGGTTGTGGTGATGGTTACAATGTGACTCTGCTAAAAATTAGAGTTGTGCATTTGTTATGATATATGAATTATATCGTAATGCTGTTGTTAATGAGTTATAAAGTACCAAATAAATTAGTTTAACTATTTTTTTTGTATTTCCCTGTACATTTATAACCAAAAGTTAGAGAGTTCTTAATGCTCTGACAAAAATTCTAAAGGTCACACAGATTGATCATTTTTCCCATTGATTATTAAGATTGCTTAACAAAGTTTCTGCTTGCTCAGTCAGTTTTATTACCCTGCACTACTACCTAGACTTTCCAGATCAGCTTAGCAAAATATTCTGTCGCAATTCAGGGTCGTTGCTGATTGGCCAATTCCTTTAAATATCAATTGTGACTTAACAAAGATGGCTTCTGCTAGAAGTGTCTGTGAGAATACAGAAAGAATTAGTATTTTCAATTTGAATCCTCCTATTTATTCACTTTGATTAAAAATTCTAATCAGTGAAGCAAATATTCAAGCTTAATCATGACTTTTAAATAGCTCTCTATTAGGCTTTAAGATGGCCACCAACATTTTTGCCCCATGGTGCAAATACTCTGGGGAATCCCCTGCCCTTGATGATCTGGACTTGCCATTATGACAGAATGCTTGTTCCCTTAGGTTATCTCAGACTCAGTCATAGCTGATTGCAAGGGGAATCTTCTGCTGCCCTTCAAGAAGTAAACTATCAAGTTGTGAAAGGGGCTCATGACTAGGGCCCAGGGCAGTCTCTAGACTGAGAGCAAACTCTAGATGATAATTGGCAAGATAACAGGACTCTTGCCCTGTTGCCATAGAAGCTGAATCTGCCAAAACCCCGAACAAACTTGAAAGAGGACCCCAGGCTCTAGATGAGAATGCGGCTCAGCAGATGTCTTGATTTCAGCTCTGAGAGGACCTGTAGAGAATGTAGCCCAGATTTCTGACCTATAGAAGCTGTGAGATAATAAATGAGTATTGTTTAAGCTTCTAAATTTGTGATCATTTATTATGCAGGTCACTTACACATTTGATGACAGTTGCTAGTACAAAGTTGACCTGGTTTTCTCCATAGAAATCCTGGAGGGTATACCTCTCTTCTGAAGGAAGCATGGCTGGTTTTTCCAGTAGCCCCTACATAAAATCAGAGTTTCTGTATGTTAATGTTTCTTCTCCTATAATTTACTCATTGTATGTATAGGCAACATGTGGCTCTCTTTATGTCACCTAGTGGGATTGCAGCTCAGAGAAATGATACAATGACGTCATTCTGACTGTCACTATTGCTGTGAGTGATGAACTCTCTTTTGTCTCTGAGCCAAAAGCCTGTGTCTTCTGCCTGTGTCTAGGAAACTATAACAAGATACTTGTCAGCTTGCAAGCAGGTGAAATCTCAAAGCCCTTTATAGTGCCTGACTTACCATGAAATCATAAATTGTTTATCTGTAAATTAATGGACTTTTGGGTTGTTTCCAATTTGGAGGTTGTCATAAGTAAAGCTGCTATAAACAGTCATGCATAATTCTTTGCATGAACATCTATTTCCCTTTCTCTTGGATAAATACCTAGTATTGGTATTTATCAATGGCTGGAATATATATTAGGTATATGCTTATTTTTTAAAAAGAAATTTCCAGGGGTTGGGGTTGTGGTTCAGTGGTAGAGCACTTGCCTAGCATGTGTGAGACACTGGGTTTGATGCAGAGCACCACATATAAATAAATAAATAAATAAAGGTCTATCAACAACTAAAAAATATATTTTAAAAAGAAAAAAGAAATTTCCAAACTACATTTCAAAGTGCTTGGATTATATTTTTATTTCCACCAAAAGAATATGATAGTCCCAGGTACTCCACATCCTGTCAACACTTGGTATGTTCTGTTTATTTATTTATTTAAATTTTAGCCCTTCTACTAGGTGTATGGTGGTATCTCATTGTGATTCTAGTTTGCATTTCCCTAATGACTAATGTGCTAATGTCCACACATCTTCTTTGGTGAAGATGCATTCAAGGATTGTTAGCAGAGTTCTGGAGGAGACTCTGGGTTTTCTATTGAGTGCCAGGGGTCAACACCATCTCCCCACTCTGGCTGGGTACTACTTGACCTCTCTAGTCATATTTAGGCTCTGGTAGTTCCACTGTCAGCTCACCAGTGTTCTCTGATCAGCCACAGGAGTCTTGTCCTAAGAACCAGTGACTTGGTAATCAGCCAAAGCCTCAAGGACACTCCTATGCAGATATCTGGAACCTTCCCCCATACAGCTCCTTCCCCTGCGGAACCCCCTGCACATTCCAAGTGTCTCAGTGGCCCAGAATTCCAGTTTGTCTCCTCAGCTCAGCAGTAACACAGTGCTGTTTAGCTTCCTCCCTGGGCCACAATCTGGAAAGTGCTGGAAGTCAGAAAGGGTATCATAGGACTTAACTCACAGGGCTCTCAGTTTTGAGCTGCTTTTTGCCCAGGGTCTGAAAACTCAGAGGTCACATATTTTGCCCAGTGTTGTTCACTGCAGGAGGGCTTGTCCAGTCCCAGGTAATCTTTCCTGGCCAGAAGCAGAATTCTAAGTGTGCTGTATTGGAAGTATCCTTGAGAGAAATAGATCAAGGAAGGCTACTGTGAAGAACAGATGAAAGTTGGGATGAAAGGCTACCTGTCACCTCCTAATGAATTCCTCTGACGTTATTAGAAAAAGAGGTTATGAGGATAGATTTGGAGACATTTTCAACTAACTAGAAAAATTAAAATATGTCTAGATCTAGTTTCTGGTAGTTTCCCTTCACTCTTCAAAAATTTAATCATAGACTCAGGATGTGATTTTTATTTAAAAATCATTTAAAAAGTTAAAGAGTGTGATTTTTATTTAAAAAGTTAGTCTAAGAAGATGTTAAAGTGATGAAATATCTTGAAAGAACATCTAAGTTTGAAAATAATGTTATTTCTGTCAAAAAGTGGAATTGAGACCCTCCAAATAACTAAGGGCATCAGTTAAGTAGGCTCTAAGTTCAGGTCAGAGAAGGATGATGAATGGGCCCTAGAGACTGGACTCAAATTCTATGCTTTTTGTAACTGTCAACCTTAGGCATGTCCTTTGACACCTCTAGGCCTTGGGTGTGTTTTCTTCTGTAAATGAGGAAGAAAGATTGGCTCCTTTCTGCCTTCGGGGCAACAAGCAAAGAGCGTTTGTTCCACATGTGGTTTCAGAATCAGACTTTAGATGAGAACCTTGAGTCTGCCAGCCCCAATCTGGGAGGCCTTGAGAAAAATAATGCTCCCTCTGCAACCCCAGGTTCCTCATCTTTAAAACTGGAATCGTGAGAAGGTTATTATGAGGATAAATGATATAAAAAGCAATGTGCTCAGCTCAGAGCAGGCACAAGGTGAAAATATGTGATAGGCCACAAAAAAAATGAAACTCCTAGACCAGCAGGTGGCAAGTCAGCACCACTTGCCACCTGCAGTCACACAAGTGCACACCAGTGTGCCCCGTGGTGCCCCAGGGAATGGAAATCTTAAATAGAAAAAAGAATAATCCAAGCACTGGAAAAGTGAAGGGGACTCGATGTTTACATGTGGAACAAGAGGGGTTGTTCCACCAAGTGTGCGTATGTGACCCCCCAGGCCTGGCAAAGGCAGCCACGGCTGCTTCAGTTCAGGTCTTTAGCTTGACCTCTCCCACTCCCAGCCCCCTGCTCTACCAGACCCCTGGAGGAGCTCCTGGATTCTCTCACTCAGCTTCACCTTCAAGGAGAAGAAGCCAGCTCTGCTTTCCTGGTAACTTCTCCATCATTCCTCCAGTTTGACTTTATCCCCTGTGCCTGTTAGTCCCTAGGACGCCCAGAACCAGCCCTATGAGGCCTTGCCAAGCCCTCTGACTGCTCTTCTCCCAAGGTTTGGGAAGATGGGGTAGGCTCTCATGGGATGCACGTTGCAAGTCTCAAATCCACCTTTCCAAGGACAGAGTTCAGGTGTATTTATTGGATGAAGAAATGGGGTGGTCTGAGGCATGGGACAGGGGGTTGGAGGTAAAGAAGTGAAGCAATTTGTGATCTGTGCACATGTGATCAAAGGTCCTGGCTCTTTACAGGGCCCGTGTTCTGAAAATATAGAAGCATGATGTGGGGGGTGATGTTTTCAGTCCTATGATGGCAAAGGGACGTCCTGCATGGGCTCAAACAAAGGGTAGGTGGTTTGAGCTAAACAGAAATGGCCTCCAGGTTTCTGAAAAACAACTTAGGCAGCTGGTTCCATCGTGACCCCATGTCACAGGTGTTATCTACAGCACAGCTGAAGTGAGCAGTGCTTCGCTATGTAACCTCTAAAATAAAAGCAAGAAAGTAAAAACAGGTGATGCCAGAGGGCTTATTCAGATCTTCCCCGGACCTCAGATGTTGTTGGTTGCCGACCCAAATTATTACCTTTGTTCTTTTTTTCTCAAGGGTACTAGAGATTGAACTCAGGAGCACTTAACCACTGAGCCACATCCCCAGCCCTATTTTGTATTTTATTTAGAGACAGGGTCTCACTGAGTTGCTTAGTGCCTCACTGTTGCTGAGGCTGGCTTTGAACTTGTGATCTGCCTGCCTCAGCCTCCTGAGCTGCTGGGATTACAGGCATGTGCCACCACACCTGGCTCCCTTTCTTTTTTTGATAGTAGAATCTGAATTTTTTTCTAGAGGGGCAAAAAGCCTGATAAAACATTGATTTAAACTCTTGTGGCTAGATGTGGCCAAGGATTTATAGTCTGGCTAATGAGGTGGAAGAGGAAGTTCCTGGGGGGGACTGTTGGGAAAGCTCTTCCTACAGGGGTGACTCCTTTATCATGCCTGGATTAGGAAGTATAGCCTGGAGGTGTAGATACCTCACAAACATGAGCAGAGAGCTACTAATAGGGCAAGTTACCTGTGGCCCCAGGGAGCTGCCACTTCAACCCTAAGTGACTGACTTCTCGTGTAACATGAAAAGTATGAAACTCTGGTTTAGTTGAATTTGTGGTACTTCAATATAATGCAAATCTCATTCATACTCCTCTCTGTGTGAAATGAAGATGAATATTTGTTTCTGTCCATGACGAAAGTAATAAATTCACCAGCAATAAGAGGGATTCAAGCAAAGTTTAGATAGTTATTATTCAGGGATGTTTAAGGGGATTCCTGCATTAGAAGGGAAGTTGAACTTTTGTCAGAAAAACCAAATGTTAATTTATTAAGAAAATCATTTGAGATTAAAGTTGTGTATGGCATCTTAAAAAGCAATTTCAATTACTGTGGTATAAAATTTCTTTATTTTAGCCTTTATGGAAGCTACAATTTTAAACATATTTCTGTTTTCCATATTTTTTCAAATCTGTTTTCAAGATCTGCCAGTTTAGGAAGCAGGATTTTTTTTTTCCTTATGTATCAAATTTACCTTAGTTAAAAATGAATGATTGCAGAAAATCCTGTCATTTGTAACAATTTTGATGAACCGACAGGACAGTATGCTAAGTTAAATAAGCCAGGCTCAAAACCCCAAATACCGTACAATAACACTTACATGTGGAATCTAAAAATTCAAATTTATGGAAGCAGAAAGTAGAGTGGTAGTTACTAGGAGATAGGGATGAAGAGGAGGATTTGGGGAAGATGTTCTTCAAAGGATACAAAATTTCACTTAGGAGGGAATAAGCTCAGGAGATCTATTATTCAGTATGGTGAGTATAGTTAATAATTGTGTATACTTGAAAACCGCCAAGAAAGATTTTAAATGTTGTCTCCACACATTCAAAAATAAGCATGTGAGGTCAGGGATGTGTTAATTACCTTCTCTGACTTCCTTTTCAAAATAACAAACCTCCAACCCCCCTGCCCCCCACCTTTCCTAGTTCTTCCCGTTTCACTTCCTCTATGGTACATACTGAATTCTGATCTCATATATTCTTTCCAGTGGTTTAATTGTCTTCTTCCATTAGGATGTAAATTCCATGAGGCAGGGAGAGCTGTATTTTCATTTCCGTTTCCTATGCCTAGAAAGGGCTATGGTACATAATGAATACTGGATAATATTTGCTAAATGAATAAATTATCTAAGAATGCCAAGTCAGTTTTATATGACAAACATTTCACTCCATTAAAAAAGGTCATGCATTGAGTTGTCATAAGCAGCAGAAAATATCACCCAGCTCATTCCTGGGTTTCATTAATAGTCTTTGGAGACAGGATGCTTCCACTTTTCAAAAGGTCACTCTGGTCAGCTGCAGAACCACACGTTGGGTTCAGTTGTTGTATAAATAATGGGGTATCATGCATTCCAGAAATGAACACCTGGTCTTCATTTCTGTTTTAACATGGAAGGACGTGGTCAAATGGCAGTCTGATGTCTTCTAAAGAACTTTTTCAATGTGATAGACTCTGATCCTTTCTGTAGGTTTACTAAGCAACACACCATGTCTGTCACCCGCCCCCCCAGCTCTGTGGTCCCTCTTTTCCAATTCTTCCTCTCCCCAGTCACTTCCTGTCACAGTAACAGTTTCAAAATTAAACTCCAATTCTAAAACAAATGAAGCAGAGGCAGGAAGGGGGAAATGAATCATAAGCATATGGGAACAGTTTTGTTTGAAAGCATGATCAGCATTCTTTGCAAACAAGCTGTGGCCATATGTGGCAGAGTGGGTGTAAAAGTTTTAAAAATACATGTGATAAACTGTGATCAATGTCTGAGATATAAAGAGAAAGCTCGTTAATGGCTTATTTGATAGTAAGAACAAAGCCTCTAAGGAGACAGGTATTTCTGCATCTTTTTACATTTTTATTTACAAATTTTTGGTGCTGGGGACTGAACTTGGGCCTTCTGCATGCTAAGAACGTGCTCTATTACTGAGCTACACTCCAGCTCCCATATATATATATTTTTTTTAATCAAAAGATCTCTAAGGAGTAAGCTGTGGAAAGTGAAAATTCTTGCCATGCATAGGCAAAGAAACTGTAGACAATTGGTTGGGACTTTTTCCTTGGTTAATACATTGGTCACTTGAATTGAAATGTATTGATACATCAGCCAGGCATGGCGGCACATGCCTGTAATCCCAGTGACTCAGGAGACTGAGGCAGAAGGATCTCAAGTTCAAAGCCAACCTCAGCAGTTTAGCAAGGCCCTAAGCAACTTAGTGAGACACTGTCTCAAAATAAAAAGGGTTGGGGATGTGGCTCAGTGGTTAAGTGCTCCTGGGTTCCATCCCTGGTACCAAACAAACAAACAAGCAAAAGTATTACTGTATTAACAAAGAGTTAGTTGTAGAACCATATCTATTGCTTTTGGATACTCATCCCCATGGGGCAGAGAGGAAGAGATGTAAGAGATATGTGTATATGTATTTCATTTATTGATTGGTTCATTCAATAAATATTGAGTTCTAACCAAATACCAGGAACAATGCTAAACTCTGGATATAGTAGTATTAATAGCTGTGGTATAATAGCAAAAATTATGGATGTGAGATGGTAAGCAAAACTGTCATATTTCCTGCCTTGCTGAGCATGTGTTTCCCGGCACTTGCTCCTGCACCCCTCTATTCTGGGATTAGGGAAGGTACTGTAGGGAGGCCGATGGTAAACACTGATTACACTGCATCAATCTTTCACCTGACAAATGTGGCAGGCACTGTTCTGGGTTCAAGAATGCACGCACTAGATCAGAGCACATGGATCTCCTCTCAGAGGGCTGCCAGTCTGGGTGGGATACAACATGCATCCCAGGATAGTCACTTGAACTAAGAATAAATTGGAATTGACACCATGCTGCAAAAGAACAGTATAGGATGCTCTGTGGCCACATAACAGGGGTCCTAACCTTGGATGGGAGAAGTGAGGCCTCAAGGAAGTTCTCCATGGAAGGTGAAGTTGATTAAGAGTTATTGGTATAATTAGTGGAAGTTACTAGAAACCTCAATTAGCTCTTCTGTTTCTAACCACCACCCATCCTCATTTTATGAGGTGGCCTGGACTTTCAGGCTTTCTTCCTCTGTACCTAAGTGGCAGTGAGTGGGTAGCAAGGCACCAGTGTTTCTGGTAAGAATGCAGGAGCTTATTCTGCGTGCCCTGTCTGTGAGACAGACATAGTGGCAGGGGAAACAATAAACCATCAGATGGTTGGAGAGCTCCGATTCTGTTCTCTTTCTATATTAATCCACCAGGAGGGTAGTAGTATTGATATTTCTAAATTAACACCCTTTTCCTTACTAAACCAATTACATCCAGCATGTTACAGTTCATCACCTCAAACTAGTCTTTTTACAATCAGACGAAGACAGAAAATCCATAAGCAGTTTTTCAGTGTGCGATGCTGTTTGCATTTCAGCGCTGCCACCAATTTGGATTTTCATCATTCTTTGTACTCTCAGCCCAATCACTTCACAAATTAATGTATTTATCTGAAAACAAGCAGTGACTTATGTTTATCTATATAGCCTAGCAATCAGCCAGAGCTAATGTCCCCAACACTTGAGGGGTGGCTGGTTTTTCCTAAAATCAAACAACAGTTGTTCCAAAGTCCCCTAGCTCTTTCCTGAAGATGTGCACGTGCTGTGCTTATGGTGGACCTGTGCACCGTAATTCAGAGGGAACTGTTGGAATGTGGGTTTGAATATCCATCACCCATCTCACGTGCTTATCAGTATACATCTTGGACCAGTTTCTTAAATTCTCTAGGTTTCCCTTTTTTTTTTCTTTAGTAAAATAGGAATAATTTATCTGCTCTGCCTTTCTCATCTAGTTGTGTACATCAAATGAGAAAATACTTATGAATATACTTTGTCAACTGTGAGTCAAGATTTTTTTAAATTTTTTAATGTTTTGTTACCAGGAATTGAACCCAGGGGTGCTTAACCAGTGAGTCACATCCCCAGCCCCTTTTTATTTCTTTTTTGTTGTTTGTTTTTTAAGACAGGCTTCCACCAAGTTGATTAGGGCCTCACTAAATTGTTGAGGCTGGCTTTGAACTTGAGATCCTCCTGCCTCAGCCTCCTGAGCTGCTAGGATTACAAGTGTGCACCACCATGCCCAGCTCTAAGTCAAGATTCATGTGCAGGAGGCCATTATTACCATACATGTTAGTATTGTGACACTGACCTCATTTCTTCACCCCTACCTGCAATAATGCTCTTCGCTTGGCAAGTCCTCTCCTAAAGAAGCAGAGTTTGTTTCCTGGTAGATTTCCCTGTCTCTTGACTCTACTTTGACCATATTGTTTGCTTTAGTCAACAGGATGAGGCAAAAGTGGCAGCTTACAGTTCTGAGGCTAACCTTGGCCTTAAGCAGCCTGGCGTGTTTCTGCTTGTTCTTGTATGCTCTGCCAATTGCTATGAGCATGTTGAGGCTAGGTCTTTGGTCCCAGGAAGAGGATGAGAAACTTGTGGAGCTGAGAAGCTCCAATGAGCCCAGCCCAATCCAGCCCAGCCCAGACAAGCCAGCCGGCATATACATGAAGAGGTCTAACCAAGGTCGATAGATCACCAGCCAAACCATGCAACTAAATAAAGGTGAATTGTTGTGTGGCACAGAGCTTTTGTTATTTGTTATCCAGCATTATTATACTAGCAGTTGAATAAGTCAACTCTCTCCCCACCCCATCAAACATCCCTTGGTCCACTAAGACTGTATATCTTCCAAGGACAAAGTCAAGAGATTTTGGTTTTGAATGGGCCTTTGCTTCTCTCCCTCTGCTCTTCTACGCTCTTCACTGCTTCGCCAACTTTTCAAAAGCAAATTGTTCAAGGGTTATAGATTGAAAATTCTCTGGATAGCACTCTACATTGCCTGAATAAAAAGGTGCAAGAGAAATCTAACAAATAATTTTGTTAATGTTTACTTGTGATAGTAGAAGAAGAGTCTGTTGGAATGACATACTTTCTCACACTTTCTTCTTCTTTGTCTAATTTATAGATGGGATGTATTTATAAGTATATGAAGAAGATGGAAACAGATTGGGGCTTTAATATCAGCCAGTTTGGGGAATCTTTGCAATAGTTTTAAGCCAAAAATGCACTATTGAATCTATACCACATATAAGGCATAGTATAGAGTTCTGAGGAAATAAAGACACAATGGCTCCATATTAAAGATACCGTAAGGGAAATGAAATGTGACCTACTCACAATATTTTATTTCGTCAATTGTATAATTACATTTTTTGTAAGTTTTCACATTTTGAAATCAAGATGGGAGCTGGGAGTGTTGCTTAGTGGTAGAGCACAGGGTGCAATCCTCAGTACCACACAAAAAAAGAAAGAAAGAAGAAAAAATGGCAAGCCACAATTTAGTGGGTAGAGTTTTTTTCTCTTTACTATTTATAATGGTGCAGATTATCATTATTATTATATAATTATATTATTGTTTCTATCATTATATCATTATTTTATTATTATTATTATTAATAAACATCTTAGAGCCAACAAAATAAAGAAGTATATTGCTATGAAACAGCATATGTGTTATGCTATAGAATCAGAAGACAAGGAGGGATTACTTCTCTCTGATAATACAGGGGGAGACTTCGATGCCAAAACAGGAAGAATTTCAATAAGGCTAGAAAAAAGACCACTGTAGGTCAGCTGGTTCCTAAACTTTGTATTACCAAGGAGTGATTTTGTCACTCCATCCCATACTATTTTTTAAAAGTTGATCACTACAATAAATTTGCATTGCTCAAGAGGTATTCTGCTTCTCAATTTGATAGCAAAAGCCAAGCATCCCTGTTAATCAGAGTTTCTCATAAGATGAGATAATCATATTTCGTATTGACTTAGCATTTTTGGCCAAAAGCCAAGAAGCTTCCTTGGTTAGCCTATGATGTTGTTATGCCAGGTAACTGTTGAATTTCTAGCAGGATTTTTGAACTAATCCTAGATGCAAACCATCATTCTACATGGGAACCGCATCACAAGAAAATACGCAGACATGGGACCCACAGCTCGTGATTCTTAATACACTTTCCCAGTGCTTTGAGCAAATAAAGAAAAACGAAAAGTGAGAGAAGTCTGAGGCTTGCGAAGAGTCCTTCTGTCAGACTTAAAGGTTTTAACTTTCACTGAAGAAATCATTTTGGGGGCTAGAGTTGTGGCTCAGCAGTAGAGCGCTCGGCTTGACTAGCGCATGCAAAGCCCTGGGTTCAATCCTCAGCACCACATAAAAATAAATAAATAGAATAAAGGTATTATGTCCAACTACAACTAAAAAAATAAATATAAAAAATCATTATTGAATATAGTAGGACTAATAGCATGAATTTGGTTATTAAAAACAAAAAAAAAGTAAAAAAGAAGCAGCAGCCATATATATCAGAGCCAAAAAAGAAAACAGGATGACTAAATTTCCACGGAAGACCATGGACGTGCCACTGCTTGCATGCCCGTCTGCGGTGAGAGAGGAACGTGGCTGTTTCCCCGTTCAGCCTCCACTTCTAATATGAGGGCTCCAAGTATTCTGAAGCAACAGGAGCTTGAATTCTGGAGACACCACCTGGCTTCATGAGCTGGCTCTGTGCATGTAACAGGTAGCTTTAGGTAAGTAACTAAAGATCTCTCTATTTTTTTTAATTTAAGGATATCTTTTTTTTTTTTTTTTGGCCTTTCATATTAATACACCTTTTTATTTTTTTTGTCATGCTGGAGATTGAACCCAGGGTCTTGTGCATGGGAGGCAAGCACTCTACCAACTGAGATGTATCCCCAGCCCTCATATTAATACAATTTTTAATAGTCAACAAAACAATCACTCTTTACATTGCTGGTGAAAGAGTATATTATACGGTTCTTTTAGGAAACTCTTTGACAATATTATGTAAGATCTTTGAAAAGCTTTCTACCATTTGATCAAATATTTCACTTCTAGGAATTGATTGTAAGGATATAATCTTTTTATATATATATATATATACCTTTATTTTATTTGTTTTTTAAATTTTTATGTGGTGCCGGAGATTGAACCCAGTGCCTCACACATGCTATGTAAGCGCTCTACCACTGAGCCACAACCCCGGCCCCCAGTAAGGATATAATCTTAAATGTGGAAAACTCTTAATATGGAAGATGTTCATTGCTGCACTTTACAAAATCACTCATTTCTGTGTTCTTCACCACTCTTCACTGTGTTCATCTCCGCTTCTCTCCATTTATTACTTGCTTCAGAAACCCAAAACTCTGGAACCATACAAATGGAGTCTGTATAGGATGGTCATGTGGACTTGAGGTAACTGAAAATCTTTTACCTTTAATTTTCATATTCATTAATGGAGAAAATAGTAGTATCAATATTAGAAGATATATATAAGGATGACATTAAATTTTTAAGTTGTTCTGTATGTGGTTAGTAGGACTTATTTTCAGTTTGCTTGGAAACTTAGGTATCAAGAGACTTCAGAGTGGCATAGAACAATAAATTGTCTTCTCTCTTTCCATCATTTCCTACGATGCCAAACTGGCTGGCAATCAAGACCCTAAGGAGAAAACATATGGTCTAGGAACCAGCTTTGCCTTGGCAATGGTCTGAGTTTGACTTGACAATAAATAGGAGGTGACAGCTGAATCGGGTATGGAGATTCGAGGAGGATGGACTTCAATAGAAGTCACCTATTGCAAATAATTATCATCATTGTTAATACACAAGGGTGGGAGATAGAGAAAACATCTTGCATAAGAAAGTCCTGGAATTCTTGGACAGGCCTGAAAATGGAAAGTCAGAATTACTAAAGCTCAACACCCTATTAATGAGATGGTATTTGCCTCAGCACTACTTTTCCAAAAGTTTCTCTAGCAATTTAGCCACATTTGAAGTTGGCACTACAGGAAATATATTTCCAGTAAAAATGCCTAAATATATGCTGAATAATGATGATAATGACCTTGTATGTGTCATATACTTGTGTGTGTAGCAGGAGTGGTACTGTGGATTGAAACCATGGGCACTCTACCACTGAGCTACATCATCAGCCTTTTTTTATTTTATATTGTAAGATGAGACTTTGCAAAGTTGCCCAGACTGGTCTTGAACTTGAGATTCTCCTGCTTCAACCTTTAAGTAGCTAGTGTCATGTACTTTTCAACTATCCAAAGAACTTTCACATTTATAATTTTATTTGCTTCACAGTGACTTTTCAAGGAAAGTTGGGCACTATTATCCTCCTTTTCCAAATGAGGAATCTAAAACCCCAAATGGCATATGGAACTTACTTAGGGTCAGGGAGGGAAATGGACCTCTATGTTTGACCTAAACTTAAATGTACTAGGTCCTTATATTTCTAGTAGGCTATGCTAGTCACAACAATTCATCATCTTCTTTTTTTTTTCCCCAAGATTTTTTTTCTCATTTTATATTTTCTCACATAACCATTTTATATCAGGCCACACTCTTTCTGGGTCACAAAAAACTAATATTTACCATTTCTAATCCTGCATATTTCTTGGAGGTCGTTATGGAAAATTGGCAACAAACCACATTCTTCTTCCAGTTTGATCCAAGGCTTCTAGAAGATGGAGACATGAACTCATTTGCCTAAAATGTGATGAGGGTTGAATTATTGGACACCCAGTCAGGACCAAATCAGGTCAGATCTCTCTTTCTTGTTTGTTTGCTTCACGTCTCAGTCAATTCACCTTCTCATCTTTGCAGACTAAGATGTCACAGAACCTGACCCGCCCGCTGCCCTTTTCTTTTCCAGGGGTGATCATATATAATGCAATCTGCTATCCTTCTCAAAAGACAAAGCTTTCTTGTCTGGTTCAGAGCACTTCACATTCCTTCCATGTTGCTCAGTATTGCCATTTTGAAGGCTAATCTCTCCTCCTTTATTTTCTTTCTCATTTTAAACAGGAAATTGGCCCTCAGAAACCCAGCGTAAAGAAATACAATTTAATGAAATGATGTGTGGGATTCTTCAGGAAAGGTTTTTTTGTTTGCTTTTTGCAAAAATCTCAGTGTTCTCATTCTTTACTAGGTTCTCATCAATTGATTCAAATTGATGATTAATCAAATCACCTCTCCAGTGTTTCAAAGGACTATTTTGGTTATCTCTACTGTGTAACAAACCAGCTCAAAATTTACTGGCTCCAAATTACAACCATTTATTTGATCATGATTTTGCAATGTGTGTAGTTGCTCTACTTATTGCTCTTATAGTCTCAGATAGTTGTAGAGTCTGGCGGTTTGACAGGGGCAGGAATGTTCCAGATGGCTCTGTTCTAGGTGGAAGAGGAGCTCCCAACAGTGTGTGTTTACCTGGAAACTCGGAATGTAGTGTTATTTGGGAAAAGAGTCTTTGCAGACATAGTTAGCTGAGTTCATGCTGGATTAGGTTAAACCCTAATCTAATATGACAGGTGTCCTTGTAAGAAGAGGAGATTAAGACGAGACACACAGGGATAACATCATGTGACAGTGGAGAAAGGCTCGAGTGATGTAGCTGCAAGCCAAGGACTGCCAAGGACTGCTGGCAACCACCAGAAGCTGGAAGAAGCAAGGGACAGATTCTCCCCAAGGACCTCAGAAGGAGCCCAAGCTTGCTAATACACCTTGATTCCAGACTTGTAGCCTCCAGAACTGGGAGAGAATAAACTTATTGTTTTAAACACCCAGTTTGTGGTGCTTTGTTAATGACAGCCCTACGAACCAAGTGCAGATTTACTCACAAGTCTAGCTCCCTGGTTGGAATGGCAGGAAGAGCTGGATCCCAACTGACCCTGCCCACCTCTTTTTCCTTCCATACCAGCTCTCCACCAGAAGGCCCTGGGCCTTTTTTATATGGAAGCTCATGATTCTAAGACTACAAGTTGAAGCTGCCAGGTCTCTGATGAGTTAAGCCCAAGGCAATCATTGATTTACTTCCACCAGATTATATTGGTTAAGGCAAATTACAGGGCCAGGTCAGATTCAGGAGAGGAAACGGGCTCCACCTGTTGATGGAGGAGTAGTCAGTGCCCAGAGGGTTGGGAGCAGTATTGGTATCCTGTCTTTGCCATCAGCCTATAGCGATCATGGCTACTGAGTGTGAATGAATGTTTTATTCATATGATAGAACCTCTAACTGTGAGTCACTTTATGGGCTTAACAAGAATGTTTTCTCTGACAATCTTGAACTGTCAGGTCATGTCTTTGAATGTCAGCCAGTGCAATCCTTCCACATTGCCGCCTCCTCGCTGGACAAGTGGTAGCCAGGAAGCAGCCAGTGCTGAGGCTCCTGGGTCTAGGATGCAGCGTGGAAGTACATGCAGTGGCATTCCTTATGGAGGGCTTTGTTTCTGTGACACCGGTCTGACTGTATTCCATGCCCGTCTTCAAACTGGAGTTCACAGGATGATGGTGACTTTCTGTGAAAGGTGGCAACTGTCGATCCAGTTGGGGCAATGCATGTGAGCAAGTGCAATGGGAAAGAAGTGACCGAGATGACACAGGTTAAAGCTAGAACTTGCTTTGCATGTCTGCAGGCCATAGGCATTGAACTTGAGTTGGTTTCACCCTAAATCTTTTCTCTTTCTGCTGTAACCTGCACAGTATATTTTGAAGCACTGAAATACTTGTGGAAGAACTTGGAAGATGGATTTTAAAAATAAAGGAAGCTATAATTTAATGTTATTGAGGTAATGGAATGACATTTCAGGGTAATGAACAGTTTCAACTGCTCAAGAAATTTGATATTTTCTCCTTAAAATATTTCTATTGATATCTGATAAATACAAAAGAATAGATTGTATATAAAGGCATTGTGACTCTATATTACTGGTAATATACCTTCCTGCGAACCCACCAGAAAACTTAAGAACTAGATGGTTGACAAGATCATTGCACAACCTTATTCTCCCACTCCATCTCTTATCTTTTCTAACCACAGTGCTGAAGTTTGTATTTATCATTCTACTGTTTATTCAACAGAACTTCAGCTTTGAATCAAAAGGGAAATCTAGCTTGACTACTAGTTAATTCTGAAGCAGTTTCCTGGTTAAGTGTTAACATATCAACTCATCTGCTTTTTGTGAACTCTATAAAGTATGGGCCTCTCTGATGACAGTCTCTGGAGTGACTTCCTGAGGGTGGCAGGTTTGGGAAATAAGCCTCAGAGTTGATCAAATGTAGTGGCTTCTTTGTTAGGATCCTATATGGGCACTGGGAGCCCAGGGGACTGACTCTCAAAACACTTTTTTCTTCTCCTGCTCTTAATTTGCAGCTCTTTATCTTTTTCTTCTAGGATGTCTGAGACAGCTGCACTAGGACTCGAATCTGTGGTTTCTGGAGCTCTGCAGAGCATAATTCTTTCAGGGCAGAAAAGCAATTGTGAAGTTGTAGCTGTTCAAGTGTGTGAACTTCTCTGCATAATCTGTTTCCCAAGAACACAGTAAAAGTATGGAAAAACTTTTTCAGGGAAATGTAAAATCTCAAAGATTGGAGAGTCCACTTGGGGCCTATTTACTGTTGAATTACTTCAGGGGTATATAAATCATGCAAATTATGTCATGTTCACTATTGTTGCAGAAAATATATTTTTCCACCTGGAGAAGTTTTAATTTAATTTCCCTTTGCTGTAGTAAAATTAGCTGCACATGGATTTTTTTTGTGTGTGCTATTGGTATGTAGATGATTTTCTAAAAAAAGGCAACAGTACTTCCACTCCCTTCCCAATCCCATGCCCTAGAGTATACCACTTTCAATGGTACCCATTTTTAATTCTTCTTGTGACTAGTGAAAGTCCTTAAATAATATGCTACTTCTCAATTTATCAATAATGTTGTTCATTCACTCATTCCTCTCCAATTTTTTTAATATTTATTTTTTAGTTGTAGATGGACATAATACCTTCATTTACTTATTTTTATGTGGTGTTGAGGATGGAATCCAGTGCCTCACACGTGCTAGACAAGTGCTCTACGACTGGGCTACAGCCCCAGCCCCGCTCCTCTCCAATTTTAATATCACTTTTGTTTCTCTATGGCTGTAAGTGTCCCTTAAGAGATGAATACAGGTTTCCTCACTGGTTGCATCTCAGCTTCGACCTCTGAACGTGGACATGATCATGACTCCTGTATCTGAAAGCAAGGCCTCTGTCTTCTTTTACATCCAGCATCTGACCTCTTATCATCACTGACCTCTGAGTCCCCACCACCAACCGCTTTCCCTGGGATCATTGCTTGTCCTAACTCACATCCTGCTTGTTCCCTTCAGTCACCTTTTGATTACCTATAATCCCTTCTCAACACTGACACAGAGTGACCAGTGAACACCTAAGTTATCTCAAGTCCTTCCTCAATCTAAATCCCTCTAGGAGCTTATCATCTGTCTCAGAATAAGAGCTCAAATCTTTGCTGTGCCCTGCATGGCCCTACATGACCTGATTTCCTCTCTCTGAGAGTTTAGCCAACTGTGCAGTTAAAGGGAATACTGTCCATATGAAATCATTCTCATGACACTAATTGCAAGGTCAGGAAGTTTCCCCCAATCACCCTCAATTTTTTTTAGTATTTATTTTTTAGGTGCAGATGTACACAACACGATGCCTTTATTTTTATGTGGTGCTGAGGATCGAACCTGGGTCCCGCCCGTGCTAGGCGAGCACTCTACCGCTGAGCCACAATCCTAGCCCCTCACCCTCAGTTTTGATAATTCATTAGAAGGACCCAGAACTCCCCCAAAACTCACATTCATGGTTAGGGTTTGTTACAGGGAAAATGTACAGATTAGAATTAGCCAAACAAAGACACAAATGGGGAAGAACCAGGAGGCTACCTCACAGAGCTTCCAGCTGTCCCCTTCTGATGGAGTCAGGAGAGCGTTACTTTCCAGGTGTATGACCATATGCACGCGGTACTGCCAGCCACAATGCTCACCTGAAGTGTATCCGGAGTCTTTCTTCATGGGGCTCTACCACACGGGCACAGTTGGCTGCCCATGCAGCTCATCTGTCTCCACCACAGTGTTACTGTCTGCTTGACCCAAGACCTGAGGCAAATATACACACTATCCCACCTGGCCTTCCAAGGGCTTAGAGATCTGGGGCCAAAGATAAAGTCCAGGCCTCTTTGGGGGGCAAGGTGAGATTTTTTTGCTGCACACTCTTCGATCTCACGTCTTACCCTTTCTCCCCCTGAGGAACGGTCCTGCTCCTGAACACGCCAGGCTTCCCCCTGCTCAAGTCCCTCGCACTTCCTGTTCCCACTGCCAGGAATGCATTTCTTCCCAATATGCACAGAACCCTTCCCTCCAGTGTTAGAGGTCACCTCAGGGGAGACAGAGCTGAGCCCCCACTATTAATAAATGTACCATCAACTTCAAGTTAATTTGATAAAAATCGCATTTTGTTCTATAACTACATTGAAATCTCCCATGAGTGGATTCTTAAAGTTTGGATACCAGGCATCTGTTTTTACAGTGTGTGTTAGGATTACAGCTCCTTTCTGCAGGGTTGATGTCATGACATGCGGGCCAATCAGAGACGACTTCCTGACCAACTCCTCCCTTGGTGTGGCCTCTGGCAGTGGCCGCTCTCCCTTTCCTGCTCCTGCAGCCCATTGGGGCTAGAGTGAGTCAGAGCTGATCTTTCCTCTGTTCTAGCATCAGTGATGGTCCCTTGCCATCCTGTTTGTGGCTGGGATTTCCTACCTTTTGACTGGGCTCTCGAGTGTCCTATGGAGGAAAGCTGCAGCGTGAGGGAGGATGAGCAAATCCCAGTCCCTGGTCCCCCATCTTGAACTGCAAGCTCCAACAAATATAGTTTTAGAACATTAATTTTTAAAATGAGAATCTAGGGGAAAAGGGGGGGAAAAGGAAAGGAATTCACATTTAGTAAGAGGCTTACCATGTGCCAGACACTTTAATAAGTACTTTTTACACATCATCTGATTGACTCCTCATAGTCCTCCATTGTATGTAGATGTATTATGTGCAAAGACACTAGTTTCTATTTGATAGATGATGAAACTGAGGCTTACTTAGGGTAAGAAACGTCTAGGGAGTGACATTGGTCAAATTATATTGTTATTTTGTGGCATGTATGAATATGCATTAACAAATCCCACCATTATGCACAACTATAATGCTATACGCACCAATACAAAAATATGGGGAAAAAAAACTCTTGCCCCAGGCTAAGGTCTAAAAGGCTGAAAAGTCCAGCAATGGAAAGAGAGGGGGATCTTAGGGGCTTGGAACTTTTTCACTTCCCACTCATCACATACTCTGTGGGACCCAGTGCTCTCTCACAAGAGTGACTCAGGACAGAAGACAGGGTAGATGCGGCTCATGGACAGTGTAGGCACTTGAACTGCTTGACAGAGGCCTTGGATCTTGCTTTCAGCCTCTGGAACATCATCAACACACAAGCAAGCAGTGGCTTGGTTGCTCCTTCTGTTGCAACCCCAATCAAAAGATGAACATCTATGCATTCACAATCTTGAAGAGGTATTTATCTTTTGTTTTTGCAGAGTAGAAAAAAGTAAATGATGTTAGAATCTATTTGATTTATTTTTTATTGGTCAGTTAGATGTGACAGCAGAATGCATTTTGACTCACTGTATACAAATGGAAAACAGCTTCTCATTTCTCTGGCTGCACACAACACAGAGTCACACTGTTTGTACAATCATACATGTACATAGGGTAATAATGTCCATCTCATTCTACCATCTTTCTCACCCCATACTTCATCCCCTCCCCTCAGTCCCCTCTGCCCAATCCAAAGTTCCTCTATCTTCCCTACCCACAGCATCACCATTATGGATCAGCATCCACATATCAGAGAAAACATTTGGCCTTTGTTTTTTTTTTTTTTTTTTTTTGGGGGGGGGGTGATTAGCTTATTCACTTAGCATGATATTCTCCAACTCCATCCATTTACCCTTAGATGCCGTAATTCCATTCTTCTTTTAGGCTGAGCAATATTCTATTGTGTATATATAGCACAGTTTCTTTATCCATTCATCTGTTGAAGGACATCTAGGTTGGTTCTACAGTTTAGCAATTATGAATTGAGCTGCTATAAACATTGATATGGCTGTGTTACTGTAGTATGCTGTTTTTAAGTTCTTTGGGTGTAAGCGGAGGAGTGGGATAGCTGCGTCAAATGGTGGCTCCATTCCAAATTTTCTGAGGAATCTCCATACTGCTTTCCAGAGTGGTTGCACCAATTTGCAGTCCCACCAGCAATGTGGGACTTTTCCCCCCACATCTTAGCCAACACCTATTGTTGTTTGTGTTCTTGATAACTGCCATTCTGACTGGAGTGAGATAAAATCTTAGAGTAGTTTTGATTTGCATTTCTCTAATTGCTAGAGATGATGAATATTTTTTCATGTATTTGTTGAGCGATTGTATATCTTCTTCTGTGAAGTGTTTGTTCAGTTCCTTAGCCCATTTATTGATTGGGTTAATTGTTATTTGATGTTAAGTTTTTTGAGTTCTTTATATATCCTAGAGATTAGTGATCTATTTTATGTGCATGCGGTAAATATTTTCTCCCATTTTGTAGGCACTCTTTTCATGTTACTGATTGTTTCTTTTGATGAGAAGAAGCTTTTTAGTTTGAATCCATCCCATTTATTGATTTTTTATTTTATTTCTTGAGCCTTAGGAGTTGTATTAAGGAAGTTAGGTCCTGAGATGACATGATGAAGATTTGGGCCTAGGGTGTGTGGTCTAATTTCTAGCTCTTTTATCCACTGTGAGTTAATTTTTTCTGCAGGGTGAGAGATAGAGGTTTCATTTTATTTTGCCACATATGGATTTCCAGTTTTCCCAGCAGCATTTGTTGAAGAAGCTATCTTTTCTCCAATGTATGTTTTTGGTGACTTTGTCTAGTATGAGATAACTATATTTATGTGGGTTTATCTCTGTGTCTTCTATTCTTTTTTTTTCCCCCTTGTGTTCTCTATTCTGTACCATTGGTCTACATGTCTATTTTAGTGCCAATACCATGCTGTTTTTGTTACTATAGCTCATTAGTATAGTTTAAAGTCTAGTATTGTAATGCCTCCTGCTTCATTCTTCTTGCTAAGAATTTCTTTGGCTATTTTGGATCTCTTATTTTCCCAAATGAATTTTATGATTACCTTTTCTATTTCTATGAAGAAAGACGTTGGGATTTTAATAGAAATTGTATTAAATCTATATAACACATTTGGTAGTATGGCCATTTTGACAATATTAATTCTACCTATCCAAGAACATGGGAGACCTTTCCATCTTCTAAGATCTTCCATTATTTTCTTAATTGTTCTGTAGTTTTCATTGTATAGGTCTTTTGTACTCTTTTGTTAGATTAATTCCCAAGTATTTAATTTTTTTTTGAGGCTATTGTGAATGGGGTAGTTTTCCTAATTTCTCTTTCATAGGATTCATCACTGATGTATAGAAATATGTTTGATTTATGAGTGTTGATTTTATATCCTGCTACTTTGCTGAAATTATTTATTAGCTCTAGAAGTTTTCTGGTGGAATTTTTTTGATCTTTTAAATATAGAATCATGTGATTAGCAAATAGGGATAGTTTGAGCTCTTCTTTTCCTATTCATATCCCTTTAATTTCTTTCGTCTGCCTAATTGCTCTGGCTAGTTTCCAGGACTATGTTGAATAGAAGTGGTGAAAGAGGGCATCCCTTTCTTGTTCCAGTTTCTAGAGGGAATATTTCAATTTTTCTCCATTTAGAATGATGTTAGCTTTGGGCTTAGCATAGATAGTTTTTACAATGTTGAGGTATATCCCTACTATCCCTAATTTTTCTACTGTTTTGAATATGAAGGGTGCTGTATTCCTCAAATGCTTTTTCTGCATCTTTTGAGAAAATCATATGATTCTTGTCTTTAAGTCTATTGGTGTGATAAATTACAGTTATTGATTTTTGTATGTTGAACCAACCTTGCATCACTGGGATGAACCCCATTTGCTCATGGTGCACAATCTTTTTAATATGTTTTTGTATGTGATTTGCCAGAATTTTATTGAGGATTTTTGCATGTATGTTTGTCAGGGATATTGGTCTGAAGTTTTCTTTCCTTGATGTTTTTTTGTCTGGTCTTGGTATTAGAATGATACTAGCCTCATAGAATGGGTTTGGAAGGGGTCCCCCCTTTTCTCTTTCACAGAACTATTTGAAGAGTATTGGTGTTAGTTCTTCTTTGAAGGTCTTGTAGAACTTGGCCAAGGATCTGTCTGGTTCTGGGCTTTTACTTGGTTGGTAGGCTTTTAATAGTGTCTTCTATTTCATTGCTTGAAATTGATCTGTTTAAATTGTGTATGTCCTCCTGATCCAGTTTGGGTAGATCATATGCCTCTAGAAATTTTTCAATGTCTTTGAGATTTTCTATTTTATTGAAATATAAATTTTCAGAATAATTTCTGATTATCTTCTGTATTTCAGTAGTCTCCGTTGTGATATTTCCTTTTTCATCACAAATTTTAGTCATTTGAGTTTTCTCTCTCTTTCTCTTCATTAGTGTGGCTAAGGGTTTATCAATTTTATTTATTTTTTCAAAGAACCAACTTTTTATTTTGTCAACTTTTTGAATTGTTTCTTGTTTTAATTTCATCTCTACTTTTTAATTATTTCCTGTCTTCTACTTCTTTTGATGTTGATTTGTTCTTCTTTTTCTAGAGCTTTGAGATGTCATAGTAGGTCATTTATCTGTTGACTTTTTATTCTTTTAATGATTGAGCTCTTAGCACTGTCTTCATAGTGTCCCAGAGATTTTGATACATTGTATCAGTGTTCTTACTTACCTCTAAGAATTTTTTTATTTCCTCCCTGGTTTCTTCTGCTATCCATTCGTCATTCAATAGCATATTATTTAGTCTCCAAGTGTTGGAGTAGCTTCTATTTTTTACTTTATCGTTGATTTCTAGTTTCATTCCATTATGATCTGAAAGAAGGCAGGGTAGTATCTCTATTTTTTGTATTTGCTAAGAGTTGCTTTGAGGCATATCATGTGGTCTAATTTTATAGGAGGATCCATGTGCTGTGGAAAAGAAAGTGTATTTGCTCTTTGATGGGTGAAATATTCTATATATGTCTGTTAAGTCTAAATTATTGATTGTATTATTTATTCTATAGTTTCTTTGCTTAGTATTTGTTTGGGAGATCTATTCAGTGGTGAGAGAGGTATAGAATCTATTTTAAAGATGATGAAAATTGGTAGACTACACCTATAATACTTCCAAACCCTGATGTGAAATAATTCCATAAAATGATTAATTTATGTCTAAGAGAAGCCTGAGGATAACTCCTGACACACACATGACTTAGCATTTCCTGAGTTAGACTGTTGCTCAGGCTGTCATAGAGTAAATTAAATAAGTCTGAAAATCCCTAAAAATAAGGCCAGGCTCTGTGGTTCCTAATGATATCCTGAAAAGTTCCTGAACGTAGCTGTGCTGCAGACTGGGCCTACGGAGAAACAGTTACTCTGACAGACTCCTGTTTTCCAACAGGACCAGCAGGGCTGGGAACAGTCTTACCTACTACACAGCAGCAGCCGCAGGAACAAAAACAGGTGGGTTTGAGGGAACCCTTTCAGGCAACTACAAAATTATATTTCAGAGTAATTGTGGAGTAGCCAGCACCCCGCCAGGGTAGGTTCCTGCTCAGGAGGTGTGAGCTGCCTGGGAAAATAACAAGTCTGAAATAATTAGTAAGAAATAAGAGACAGAGCAAGAAATTAGATAAAAAGGCATGGTGGCCCATGCCTGTAATCCCAGTGACTCCAAGGCTGAGGCAGGAGGATCACAAGTTCAAAGCCAGCCTCAGGGAAGATGAGGTGCTAGGCAACTCAGTGAGAGTCTGTCTCTAAATAAAATACAGAATAGGACTGGGGATATGGCTCAGTGGTCGAGTGCCCCTGAGTTCAATCCCTGGTCCCCCCCCCCAAAAAAAAAGTGGAGCATCTTGTAGGTCTTTGAGTCCTGATAGGAGCTAGAACTGAACAACTAAAAAATGGCTCTAATTATTTATTTAAGGGGGAGTACATCAAAGGCAAGGATAAGTTTTCAACAGAAGGAGTGTCGCTTCTTGGTGTGGCCGGGGTCTCGCAGTAAACAGGTTGATGAGCATTTTGGCAAGCCATAACCATCTCCAAGAAGCCTTGTGGCTCAGTGGGTCTCCCCATCTCTGATGCTGTGCTGAACTTATTGATGGAGCTGGTTAGGAAACCACATGAACCAGGCACTCTCAAACCAGTAGGGTTGCTGCTAAGAGTTCCCCATACCAGGCTTTCCCGCCCAATGACTTCAATATCATTCCAGTTCATGCATAGTTCCCAGATAGCTCCCTGCATCATAGCACATACATTTAAGTGGCTGCCAATCCAAGTGTTATGGGGAAAATAATTTTCCCCTGTGCTGTCTTCAGAAATTCAAATTAAATCGTTTTACAAAGGGAAAAGATGTTGCATAAATGCTAAGGTTGGCTACTTCCTGATGAAGTGCATTTCCAAGCAGATAAGTATATTGGAATTACTTTAGGGAGGCTGGTAGACAGTTTTTCTGTGTTTTGGTCTAAATGAACTTCTAATCTAAAAATGTTCCTGACTTAGACCTTGGCAGTCCCCAGTTTACAGATGGATTGAGTTCCCTTAATTGGATTCTAATCCAGTTGTTTGGAAATAGGAATGCATTTCCCCAGTGAAACAATGTTATAAATGATGGTTAGAGCCCGGGGCCAGTGCACAGAACTCTAACTAGTGATGTTCTAAAAAGAACATCATAGACCAGTGTTTTTCAGATTGAAGGCCATAACCAATAACTGGGCCATTGTAATAGACTGAACGTTTATATTCTCTAAAATTCATATGTTGAAGCCTAATAACCAATGTGATGGTATTTGAAAGTGGGGCCTTTGGAAGATGACTAGATCATGAATGGAATTAGTGTCCTTATGAAAGAGACACCAGAGAGCTCCCTTGTGCCTCCTTCCATGTGACGACAGGGCCAGAAAACTATTGACTATGAACCAGGAACTGGGCCCTGACCAGTCACTGCCTGCCAGCACCTTGAGCGGGGACTGCCAGCTTCCAGAACCATAAGAAATAAATCTTTGCTGTTTCTAAGGCACCCAATCTATGTTTTTTTTTTTTTTATATAAGCCTGAATAAACTAATACAATCATAGAAGCAATTTAGCGCGAAGACAGGTTTTTAAAAATAAGGAGATAGCTGGGTGTGGTGGTGCACACCTGTAATCCCAGTGGTTCGGGAGGCTGAGGCAGGAGGATCATGAGTTCAAAGCCAACCTCAGCAATTTAGTGAGGCCCTAAGCAACTCAATGAGACCCTGTCTCTAAATAAAATACAAAAAATGGTGAAGATGTGGCTCAGTGGTTAAGTGCTCCTGGGTTCAATCCCTGATACAAAAATAAGTAAATAAATAAATAGAGTAGAATGGAAGGAGTGCATTGCACAAAGTAAGTGTAGGAACTGTTTTGAGGAATTTGACATTAGATACGTGTGTATATAGGAAACCTTGCAATAGGCCAAGATTATCTCCACTGAGAAAAATGTCTCCCTGCAGGGCTCTTCCAGAACCTCATGTAGGTGTCAGGGGTCTATCTCTTCAGATACCCTGGGTTTCAAGTGATTTGAACTGGAGATGATGTGGTGTGTAGAACTGCAGAGATGCTTCGTGTACATGCCTGTGAATGCATGTGTGTGTGTATGTGTGCACGTGTGTGTGTAGTATGTGTGCATGTGTGTATGTCTGTCTTGAGTGAAAAGATAGGTTGAGATGGAGACTAGGAATAATGTGTGCCCATGAGTGAAGTGACACCTAGAATTCTAGGGTGAAAGTCAGCAAACTTTTCTACAACTTGTGAGCTAAAAATTTTTTTTCCACTTTTAAAAAAATTATATATAAAAAAAAAACACTCAGAAAGAAGAATATGTGATAAAGGCTGTGTATGGCATATAAAGTCTAAAATATTTGCTCTTCAACCCTTTATAGGAAAAGTGTGCAGAATTTCTTTTCTAGGGGAACAAGGAAGTAACCACTAGGATGCTGATTTAAAATGGAGATAATTCAAAGTTCACTCTAAACACCAAGCCAGAAGGATAATCATAAATCCTCACCCAGTGAGATCTTGAAGGGTCAAGAGTAAGGGCAAATCTTAAATGTTCTCAATGAGAGAATATGGAAAGCTAAGAGGACATGAACCAAGCTGACCCCCAACTTCTCATTAGTCACAGGAATCCCCAGAGCAAAGTGTTGGGGAAAAATCCTCGAGACTGGGAATTTTATGCTAGATAAATTATCAACTAAGAGTAAGGGGTCAAGTAAAGACATTTTCTGACATAAAAAGTTTATAAATTCTCTATTCATAATGCCTCAACAAAATAACTATTAAAATAAGGATTCAGCAAGAAGAAATGAGAATACTAGGAGAAGTTGGAATAAAAGAAATAACGAGAAATCCAAAAAATTGTTTAAATTAGTCATAAAATTGAGCTATTTAAAGTGAGCTATTTAAAAACCCTTTAGCTGAGTATAGTGGTACATGCCTGTAATTCCTGTGAGTTGGGAGGCTAAGGGAGGAGGGCCGCAGACTCAAGGCTAGCCTCAGCAACTTAGCAAGACCCCATCTCAAAAGAAAAAAAGTAAAAAAGGTCTGGGAATATAGCTCAGGGGTAAAGCATCCCTGGATTCAAAACCTAGTACCAGTAAAATAAATACATTAAAAATAGTTTCAAACAGGTACAACTATAAGGCCAGGAAACAATTATATGAAAACAAGTGTTCAGTGCTAAAGTTCTTGTGGACAAAAATATTGGATAATTTTGGATTATGTTAGGAAATTATATGTTTAAGTATGTACGTTTTTAAAACTAAAAAAAAAAAAAAACAAATTGAAACAGTCTCCCACTCGCAAGTTGTTGGTGGAAAAGAAAGGAAGGAAGGAAGGAAGGAAGGACGGGAGGGAAGATGGGAGGGAGGAAGGAAGGAAGGAAGGAAAATAAAAGAAAGAAAGATAGATGCCTTAAGCCCAGGTCTAGGAATAGTGGCACTGGGTTCAAAGGTGAAAGTCAAGAACACTGATGGGGCTGGGGCTGTAGCTCAGTGGTAGAGTGCCTGCCTTGAATGTGTGGAGCGCTGGGTTCGATCCTTAGCACTACATAAAAATAAATAAAGATGTTATGGCCATCTACAACTAAAAAAAAAAAAATTTTTTTAAAAAGAACACTGCCCAGTTCTGTAGGAGGTGCCTCCAGGAGGGAGTGGTTGCAGGACATGTCTGAGGGAATGGGGCTTTTCATTAGCCACAGGAAACCCCAGGACCAAAGTATTGGAGAAAAATAATTAAGACTGGGAATTTTGTGCCCAGTTTATCAATTATCTTCTGAGAGTTAGAGTCTAGTGAGGACATTTTCTAACATAAAAGGTTTATAATTTTTTATTATAAACACACACACACACACACACACACACACACTCCACTGGAGATTTTGCAACCTACTGTCTCCACCCCTAGGAGGCAGGATCTAGGTCATTTTCATGCCTACAGTGTAGGGGCTTTCTGCTGGCAGGCCTGGGCCTGGCCCTCCATGTGGAAAAACAAAACACCAACAAGGGGTGGGAAAGAACTGAAAAAGAAGTAGAGAAAAATATTCATCAGCAGAAAACCTCAGACAGTAGAAGATTCCTAAAAGCAACTGGAGGTGGCAGGGATGGGGGGAAATCTACAAATTAGCTTCAAAGATGCAGATAAAACAAGAGACTTCCCAGCAGAAATAACAAGCCAGAAGATAACAATACTCTACATATTGAAAGAAAATAATCTCCAATCTTGTTTTCTATACTTAGCAAAAATATCCTTTGAAAATGGTGATGCTAGTGATTAAGACACTGTCATAGTTTTATGCTGCTGTCACAGAATACCACTGATTGGGAGTCCAAGATCAAGGAGCTGCTTTAATGAGAGCCTAGTTGCCGTGTTGTAATGCCATAGAAGGCATCATGTGGTCAAGAGAGAAGGGACTGAGCTCTTTCTTTTATAAGGGACCCTTATATCAGTTCTCTGATAATAGCCTAATCTACTCTGCCTCATGACCTCATCACCTCTTCAAGGTCCCACCTACCTCTCAATACTGTTGCTTTGGAGATTAAGTTTTCAACACAAAATCTCAGGGGCACATTAAAACCATAGCAGATATCTATCTATCTATCTATCTATCTATCTATCTATCTATCTATATTTTAAAGGTATATCTACTTAATACATTTTATTGTTTCTTTTTTTAAAAAAACATCAAATTTTATACTTCATTTATTTTTCTGTGGTACTGAGAATTGAACACAGTGCCTCACAGGTGCCAGGCAAGCACTGTACCATTGAGCCACATCCCAACCCCATAGCAGATATTTTTATGTTTATTTTTTTTTTATTTTTAAACAGAATTACTGCATAATTCAGTAATACCACTTCTAGGTATTTTATTTTATTTTATTAGTTGTAGTTGGACACAATACCTTTATTTATTTATTTATTTATTATGTGGTGCTGAGGATCGAACCCAGGGCCCCTGCATGTGCTAGGCGAGCTCTCTACCACTGAGCCACAACCCCAGCCCCCATAGGAGACATTTTTAGTGCAAACACAAACTGAATGAAATCACCCTGATGGAAGTACTAAAAAGTATTCTTTGAATATAGAAATATGATCCCAGATCACAACTTAGAGATGCCAAACAAAATAAAGAGCCATAAAAAGGCAAATATATAGGTAAAGCTAAATAGATTTTGATTATATAAAATAATAATTGTAACATTTGTGAAGTTTAAAGTATCTATAGAGGGGCTGGGGATGTGGCTCAAGCGGTAGCGCGCTCGCCTGGCATGCGTGCTGCCCGGGTTCGATTCTCAGCACCACATACAAACAAAGATGCTGTGTCCGCCGATGACTAAAAAATAAAAATATTAAAATTCTCTCTCTCTCTCTCTCCCTCTCTCACTCTCTCTTTAAAAAAAAAGTATCTATAGAATTAAAATGTACAACAATAATAGCATAAGAGACAAACGTAGGTAAGAGGAGTTAAAATACTTCAAGGTGTTTGTATTGTCCAGGAACAGGATATGAGTATCAATTAACATCAGATTTTGATAGATCAAGGCACATGTTGCAGAGTTTAAGATAATTATAATTATTAGAGTAATAAGAGTATGTAGCTTTCAAACTAACAGAAAGAAGATGGAATAAAAAAATCATCAGTAGGTACAGAGTTTCTGTTTGAGATAATATGAAAATTCTGGAAACGGATAGTGGTGGTGGTTGAACAACATTGTGCAAGTACTTAATACCACTGTGGCACATTTTATGTTATGTGGATTTTACTACAATAAGTAAATAAATGTAAAAAAGCAAGGAGAGGCAGGATCAATCAAAAGCACGTAATAAAGGAAGATTTAAATCTATCAGTAATCAATACAAACAGAATGAAATTAATGTTTTAATTAAAAAATTATCAAAGAGGGCTATAAAAGAAAATTCGACTACAAACTATTTTCAAGAGATCCTAGAGAATATAGATGGAAAATGTACCATACAAATACTAAACAAAAAAACCTGGGCCAGGAGTGGTGGTGCACACTTGTAATCCCAGCTACTCAGTGGTAGCAGCACTTGCATAGCATGTTTGAAACCCTAGGTTCAATCCCTAACACTGGAAAAAGCAAAGCAAAACAAGTAAGCTAGCAAATTAAAACACAGTTATTCCAGGAATAGCTACGTGAATATTATACAAAGTAAACTTTAAAACAAAAGAAAAAAAATACTAGAGAGATAAAGAGGAATACTTTATAATGATAAAGATTTAATTCACTTCAAGGATATGCTCACTCTAAATTTGTATATACCTATTAATGTGGCATAATATACAAAGTAAAATTTGAAAAAGAATTTAAGACTAATCCACAATTTCAGTGTTCACTTTAAGTTTTCTGATTTTTGTAACTGATAAAACAAGTAAACCAAAAATGAAAACCCAATCAATAACCATATAGAATATTTTAAATATACTATTAATAAGTTTAACCTAATGAGCAGACATATAGTAAATTGCTCTCAACAACTACAGGATATACATTCTTTTCAAGTGCATAGAACATTTATAAAAACAAATATACATTTTTAATCATTTTTTTTAGTTGTAGTTGGACACATACCTTTATTTTATTTATTTATTTTTATGTGATACAGAGGATCAAACCCAATGCCTTGCATGTGCTAGGCAAGTGCTCTACTGCTGAACCACAACCCTAGCCCCTAATTTTATAAATTATATATATATTTTTATGTGTGTGTATATGTATGTGTGTGTGTGTGTGTGGTGGTGGGGGTTGAACCCAGGGCCTTGTGAATGCGAGGCAAGCACTCTATCAACTGAGCTATATCCCCAAACCCAAATATACATTTGATCACAAAGCAAGGCTAAAGAAAATGTCAGAAGACTGAATCACTTAGAGTATGTTCTTTAACTACATTAGAATTAAGCTGGAAATAAAAGATCACTAGGAAATCCCCACATTTAATTACAATGGACTTATAAGTAATCTATTGGTCAAAGAAAAAATATTTTGATTATGATGATAATAAAAATTATGACACATCAAAACTTGCAGGTACAGATCTAAACTTTCGGGTGAAGTTCATAACATTGAAAGCATGTGTGGGAAAAGAAAGCTGAAACTGAGGAGTTAATCATCCATCTCAAGAAGTTTAAAAGTATAAAGCAGAAAATAATAAAAATAAAAGCAATAAAAGCAGAAATCAATGTTAAAAACAGATATATAATAAAGGAGATCAACAAAGTCAAGAGTTGATTCTCTGAAAAGACTCATAAAATTTAAATCCCCTGCTAAAACAAATCTATTAAAAGAAAGAAGGCCCACAGAGGCAACCTTCGAAATAAAAAAAGGTCCAACATTACTGATCTAATAGTTGTTCAAATGGTGAGAATATTGTGAACAATGGCCTATATATAATAAGCTTGAACATTTGGATGAAGTGGAAACATTCCTAGAAATATACAACTTATAAAAACCGACAGGATAATATAGAAAACCTAAATGTTTCTGAACATTAAAGAAATTGAGCCAGTTATTAAAAATCTCACCACAAAGAAAATGCCAGGCTCAGGTGGATTTACTTATGAATTCTATCAACTACTAAGAAAGAAATAAAAACAATTTCTATTTTCTATTTTCTAGAAAATAGAAAAAGTGGGAACACACCCCAATATTTTATGAGGCAAGTGTAACGGTAATATCAAAACTTTACAGACTCGGTGAGAAAGGAAAATTACAGACCCATTTTTCTGTGAGCATACACATAAATATCCCAGATAAAATCCTGCTAACCAAGTCTAGCAACATAGAAACAATGTCTAGCAACACAGCAACAAATCATGGCCCAGTAGGGTCCATTCCATGTAACAATGTATATTGTTCATTAACAGAATAAAGGCGAAAGAAATATGTGATCATCCAGATACAGGCAGAAATGGTGTTGGATAAAAGATCCATTCAGAAACTGGGAGCGGTGGAGCTCACCCGCAATCCCAGCAGCTCAGGAGTCTGAGGCAGGAGGATGGAGAGTTCAAAGCCAGTGCAAAAGTGAGGCGCTAAGCAGCTCAGTGTATTTATTTGTAAATAAAATACAAAATAGGGCTGGGAATGTGGCTCAGTGGTTGAGTGAGTTTAATCCCTAGCACTCACCCCCCAAAAAAATCCATTCACAATAAAAACTCATCTCTGTGCATTGTCCAGTTGGAGAAATGATATTTTTGAAATTTCATGTTGCATTCTGTTTCCTTTCTGTCACCTTCAGGTTGATCACCTTAGATCACCTTAGATCACCTTCAGGTTGATCTAAGCTGAGTCCACATCTTGCACCACTTTTAAGCCTCATCCAGTCTGTCTGTTCTCTACGGATAAGCCCCAGGCTTCATGGTTCCCTATAGGACACACCACAGCTTTGAACACAAGTCCTCTCTGCATTTACCCTGCCCACCTGTAAGAACACATTTCTTGATTCTTGTATTTTTTTTTTTTTCTTTTGTGTTGTCTGGCTGGAGGGGCTACGTATGCTGCCTCTCTTGCTTTAGGCAAAGAGCAATTAATAGCTGATAGCCAAGATGCTGCCAGAAGAGTTTCCCACTGGGAGCCACAGCCCCTTTCTCTGACCCAGGATCTTTCTCTCCGAACTCTGCTTCTTCTGCAGTTGCTGGACCAGGGACAAAATGACCATATTTAATATGCAGATGCTGCAGGTTACCCCTCTAATGGCAGCTATCCCAGCAGAAAAGCCCTTTTTGGCCACATTAAATGGCTTGGCTGCTTTCCTTCTCACTGTGTGTGGATTACTTCTGTGCTTCCAAAAATCCTTAATGAAAACACTCAGCCTTGGTAACAAAGTCAACACAATTGATCATTTTGGCAGATTTTATAGGCTGACTTAAAGTTTAAATAGTTCTGATGGGAGAAGTATCCTTCAGTTGAAAAAATTCACAAATCATTAAGAATTCAGGTATTACAATGAGCAATCTACTCAATTTTTGTTCAGTGACTCCCAAACTTTAGTGAGCATCCCAATGGCCTGGAAGGCTTGCTAATACACAGTTTCAACTGGGCCCCTCCCTCCCTCCGTGTTTCTGATTTCATAGGTGCTATGGACTGGGTTGTGTTCCCCGCTCCCATTCTTATGTTGAAACCCTAACCCCCAACATGACAGTGGGAGAGGGAAAGGGGCTGGGGATATACCTCACTTGGTACAGGGCTTGCCTCACATGCAGAAGAGTTACCAATGACAAGAGCAAAAACTGATACTGTATCTTTTTTTCTGAGCTGCCTTAGAGAATTTTGGTTTATCTGGACATGGGCTAGAAGTAATTTTTATATTATATAAAATCTCACCAGAAGTGTTTCCCACTGGGAGCCACATATCCTGGCAATAAAAAAGAAAATTGCTACTCAGGGGTAGAGCAGGGCATTAGATTATAATCCATGCCTGATTGTTATGTCTGACTTGTATTTTGGATTTTGTTCTGTCAAATGAATGCACCTGTTTAAATCCTACCATCTCTAATGCCCATCTCTACTCAGTGACCACTGATCATTTTACCCATAGCTTGCTGCTTTGTCTCTCATGATCTTAAAAGGAAGAGCAAAGGAAGGAAATTTGACTAGAGAAGAGAAATGACAGGTGTCAGGAGACATTGTGCTCAGAGCTTTTCGGGACAGGTTGCAGATAGCTTAAATATGTCAGGACCTCCTGAATTTCTATCCCAAAGAAGTACTTTCACAGGTGTTTTAAACAATTTTGAGATGCAAGACTAGGTTTGATAATACACATGTTAGTAGGAAGAAAGCAAGCCCCCCTCTTTGTGTGTTTTCTCCCACCTCATCTCTTCTAATATTAATTAATAAGAAAATATGCAGGTCACATTCACAAAGGTCACACACTTGTGGATGAGCTGACGCTGTGGGTTAGCTTTTTAAAGGTCTTCCCACCCCTCTTTAAAAAGATGAATTACAGCCATCCTTTCAGTGCCAGGAATACATGGTCATTAATCTAATTTAAGCTGAATAATTTTTTTAGCAGGGAAATCTCAAAGGAAATAATGAATAATATTTTCTTCAAGTAGTTATTGAAAACTTTTCCAATATTCAGTTTTCTTTCTAAAAAAAAACTTTCTCAGCAAATACTGCATTATTTCACTTATATGTATAATCTAAACAAGTGGAATTCATAAAAGTCAAGAATAGAATAGTGGCTCCCAGGGGCTGGAGGTGGGTAGAGAAATGGTGAGGTTCATCAGAGGACACAAAGTTTCAGTTAGACAAATGAGTTAGGAAAAACTTTATGCATCTATTGCACAGAATGGCAACTACGGTTAATGATGACATATGTTTTTAAATTGCTAAAACAATAAATTTTAAAGGTTCTCACCACAAAAAGAGGATAAGGAAGTAAAGTGATAGGTATGCTAATTAGCCTGACTCAATTATTCCACATTGTGTACATGTACCATAACATCACAGCGTATCCTATCAATATGCACAATCATTTGTCAATTAAAAATAATAAAAATTTTAAATATTAAATAAAATTCTTAATATTCAGTGGACTTAAGTTGATATACTTCTGTGAAAATACTAATGCTACTTAGAGAAATCTAAGGAGAAAAAAAAAATTCCCAGTGTTGCTTTGAAGATACCAGTCTTGGGGCTGGGGATGTGGCTCAAGCGGTAGCGCGCTCGCCTGGCATGCGTGCGGCCTGGGTTCGATCCTCAGCACCACATACAGACAAAGATGTTGTGTCCGCCAAGAACTGAAAAATAAATATTAAAATTCTCTATCTCTCTCTTTCTCCCTCCCCCCCTCCATCTCTCACTCTCTCTTTAAAAAAAAAAAAAAGATACCAGATACCAGTCTTGGGCTGAGGACATTCAGTGGTAGAGCTCATGCCCAGCATCCACCAAGCCCTGGGATTGATCTCCAGCACCATAAAACAAAACAAAAAACCAGTCTTTTGGATAATGTTCTCTGAAGGGTAGCTGAAGAAAAAGCGTAACTGAAACTTCAATCAGATTCTAAATCTTTTCGAGGAAACTTCTGTAGAACCCTCCGCAGAGCCAATAGGAAGATACAGAAGGGCTTAGGCAGCAGGGCAAGATGGAGAGTGAGGAGGTCGGGAACAGGACTAGAACAAAGGAGCAAGGAGAGGGTCTTCTGATGATGTCAATATCCTGGTTGATGAAAGGGCTCATGGACACAAGTGGGGGATCCAGTCAGCAGACACTTCTGTATTTGTGTTCCCAAGTGGGGGATCCAATAGAGAAACTAAAACAGATGTTTGGACAGAGGGGGCGCCAATCAATAATAGTGAGGAGCATGTGGGCAGGGGAGAGAACAAGGAAAGGAGGAGATTCCAGAGACCATAAAAAGAACAGGCCCAAACTCCCCCACCAGATTCCCAGGTCTGGGGCCCCTTCTCTCTGGAGAAGTCTATCTTTGTTGCTTTTGCAATAAATCTATTTCTTGCTTGCTATCTTAGTGTCCTGCTCTTCAATTCTTTGCTGAACAGAGACAACAAACCCAGCACCCCTAAATGGTAACACAAGTGTGTAAGAAAGGCAACTTACCAAAACTCCCTCTTCTCAACGTTTCTTTGCTTCCTGTGCCATCTGAATGTACCTGCTAATTGCTCTTTTATGACAACTCTTTTATCTTGGTTTTTGTTCCTAAACTACTCCCCTTTCTCATCTCTGATCCACAACCATCTCTTCTGTCCTCAGCCCTCCAGAAACCCCCAGAGACAAACCAACAACAATGTGCATCTTCCAAAAGGAAGAATATACATTAAAGAGAGGGAAGTTTGGAGTGTGTGTGGGGGGGAGGGGGGGAATAAAAATGGAGCATAATAGTCCTGAGGTGGGGGAAAAAACATATTTCTATCAACAGTTGAGTGGAAACGAAATGCAGGGCATACCACAAAGAATACCCTCAGCATAAAAGGGACCGAGAGCTGCTACATGTCATCATATAGATGAACCTCAAAACATCATGCTAAGGGAGAGAAGCCAGACATCAAAGATCACATATTTTGTGATTCCATTTAAAATAAATATCTGGAACAGTTAGATCCATAGAGAGAGAATGAAGATTGATTGAGGTTGCCAGGGCCTGAGGATTGGGGGAAGGAGGAATCACTACTTGGTGGTTATGTGTTTTACCTTGGAGTGTTGGAAATGCTTTGGAACTAGGTAGAGATGATGCTTCTGCAACATTGTAAATGTACTAAATGAGGCTGAATTGTTCACTTTAAAATTTTATGTTATATAAATTATGCCTCGGCATGTTTTAAAAATTATAAAGAAAGAGAAAGATTCCTAAAAATTTCCAAACCTACTTAGATCTTATAGCCTTCATGCCTACCTCCCCCTCCCATCTCCCTTTGTACCAGGAATTGAACTCAGGAGAACTCAACCACTGAGTCACATCTCCAGCCCTATTTTGTATTTTATTTATAGGGGGCTCATTGAGTTGCTTAGCGCCTCACTTTTACTGAGGCTGGCTTTGAACTTTGATCCTCCTGCCTCAGGCCCCTGAGCTGTGGGAATTACAGGTGTGCACCATCATGCCCAGCTCTACTTTTCTCTTTAATGGAATCCTAAAGAAAGTTTGACGGTTAGATAGTAAGTTCCAACCAATTTTCCCCAGTTGACCTCGAGATCTTATTAAGTTTTGTATCAGTCTTTAATAAAATATCCCTAATAACAATGGGAATAATAAAATTATCCTATGAGTCAGCGAGAACTGGGAATGGATCCCAAGGAGCATTACCTTTAGTCTCTTCAAAATTCTGTTGCTCTCTCTCCCTGTCCCTGAAACTCCTGACATAATGGAATATGACTTGTCAAATGATGTCATCCCCTCAACCAGGAGAAAGAGCACAGAGGGCCTTGAATGCAGGTTGCAGATGGGATTGTCATGTCCCTCAGAGGGATATTCAGATTCAATGTTAACTGTGGCAAAAAGGTGGAACATCACCAGCTTTGCCTGGGCTGCCCTGAACTCCCTCTTTTCTGAACCTCTTTGACTTCATCTGGGACCCACCTCTCTACCCTTCAGGCGCTTGGAGAGATCTTGCACTCCTTTATGTCTGCTGTTTTTCCATCCATCTGCACAACTATTTTTAAGAGTTGACATCATTTCTCCCTGAGAGTGAATTTTGTATGAGTGTCTACAAGGAATATCGATGGAGATATCTCCACTTTGGTGTCAGCCTGGGCATCTTCAGAGGCTTGCTGAGTATTCTCAGGAAATACTGTCTGGTGTTCCACATGGTGTACTTCTGGAAGAGGCGCGTCGGAGTAATTTACTATTGCAGGTCACTGGCAAGTCTGGGTACAACTAAGGAGAAGTTAAACAGGTAGCCTAGTAGGTAAACCAACTAAATAGACTGAAATGAAGAAAAATGTCAGGCGAAAATTATTTGTGGGGCTGATGCCAAAATCCTGGGTGACTTTGAAATCCAGACATCACCAAACTGAATAGAGTCACAACCCCATTGCTGCTATTTGTGTAAGTGGTGGGTATAGTCAGAGCCTCTGAGCAGGCCCAGAGAAATCTCTGGAGATTGGATTGATCTCAGTGAGCAATTAACTCAGTTCCACAGGGATAACATGATTTGGATTACTCTGAGTTGAACATTTGTAAACATGTTTTAAATTTCCAAAATAGCATACACTACAGAGGTAAAGTAACTCATTTAAAAATCTTCCATCAACACCATTTTGGGAGATGTCAGAGGTAAGCTGAGTGATAACAGTTTGATAACTTCTGCAGAATTTTTGGCCATGCTCGTTACCTGATATTGCCAAGGGTCTTCTGGAGCTGACCCTCAAGAAAATTCCTTTGGGGGAAGTTTAGCTCCTTGTCCAGGGTCCTGAGCCTGGCCTTTTGCACCAGGAGTATGGACTAGTGAAGCACTAGTGATGACCAGATCATCTATTTGCCTTTTGTTTGCATCCACTCACCTGCAGCTTGTCATATGGATTGGTCCTGCTGCTGTCCCTCACACTCCATATCTTTGGCACAGTTAAATCCCGAGAGGATAAAATAACATCAGACTCGATGGAGGGTGACTACAAAATTAGCGAGGTTACTTTCATGTTTTCAAATGACTCTGGATGTGTAAAGTTTTGCCCATGTTTCTGAGCTATGGTCATCAGTGATTTGTATTAATATTACGCCTAGTATACTAGCTATCTATTGCTGTATAACAAATTGTCCCCAAATTTAGCAGCTTAAAACAATAACAAACATTATGATGTCACAAATTTTGTGAACCAGAAGTCAGGTAGTTCTAATCCTGAGATGTCTGTGGTCTGCATTCATTCGAAGGCTTGACTGGGGCTGGAGAATGCATTTCTAAGAAAACTTATATCAGGTTGGTAGATTGACACTGGTTGTTGGCAGAAAACCTCAATTCTTCACCATGCAGACTTCTCTCCAGAGGAGCTTGAATGTCCTTCTGAGATGATGCCTGGGTTCTTCCAAAGTATCCAAATTAAGAAAAATAGAAATGCAGTCTTTTATGACATGAAGATTATAGGCCACCAACCCTGCATATCTTCAGGGCTACTACACAGGCCATCTCTGCTCCTGTGGGGGAAAAGTACACACATAATGATGTGAACACCAGGAGTCAGGGCCATCGCGAGCCATCTTGGAGTCAGGCTGCCACATCTAGTTCTCCCTGGTCATATTACCTTGAAAATAAGGCATCTGTTTTGTGGGCTTTTTTTTTTTTTTAAACTAGAGACTTGCCTGCTCCCTAGGGCCTCTCCCTAGTGATCTCCCTGGCTTTCTGCCTGCTTTATTTGCAAGCCTTTGAAAATTCTCTGATGGCACTAACACTCCCCAGAATCAGAACACAGCAGAGTTGGAAAGGTCTCAACAATTGTCTGGACCATGGTTCTCCTTTCGTAATAAGAACTTATCATTTATAAGGCCAATCCAAGATCATTCTTGGGGAAGTTTCCTGTGGTGATGTATAACCTGCAGACCAAAACGAGGGGGTTCTGGAAATTTCCTTTAGTGACTTGTGCTACTAATCCAGAAGGCTGAGAGCTTAACTTTATACTCCTTCCCTCTTTATTTCAAGGCTTTGCTTTCTAAAATATTGAATTTTTCTGTATGCTTAGGCCCTTGCAGGTATATGAATGAATGAATAAAGAATCAGTTTTGAATAGGAGATGGGAAATGGCAGGTGGCCTTCTGTGCCAGGAATATGGACTAGTGAAGCACTAGAGATAGGTTAGTTAATTCCAGTTCAGCCCCAGATGTGCTCTGCCACTCATTTGTGGGGATGTCAATCATACCAGTGGTTGGAGGAATGAGTGGATCAAAGATGATCAAATCTACCTTCCTCAGGCTCTCCCTATCAATGTTCTAAAACAGCTGTCTTCCCTAAAATGGTCTGTGGAGTTGGGTATGGTGTTATACACTTATAATCCCAGGGACTCAGAAGGTTGAGGCAGGAAGATCACAAGTTTGAGGCCAACTGGGCAAATTAGGCCCTGAAAGAAGACTTTTTACTGTGCATTATAGTTATACATACTGATAAGATCTGTTACGAATTCGTACATGAACATAATACACAATAAACAACGTAATCTGACCAGTTTCACTCCCCAGCACTCCCCCGTTCCTCCCCATCTCTCACCCCTTGGATCTTCTCCTCTATGGCTCTCCCTTTGATTTCATTGAGATTCACTCCCAGCTTTCTTTTCCTTTTTCCTCTCTAGCTTCCATATATGAGAGAAAACATATGACCCTTAACCTTCTGAGTGTGATTTATTTCACTTGATGTAATGGTTTCTAGTTTCATGCATCTTTCTGAAAATGACATAATTTCATTTTTCTTTATGGCTGAATAAAACTTCAAAAAAAAAATATATATATATATATATTTATTTATTTATTTATATATAACATTGTCTTTGTCCATTGATCTAGGGTGGTCCCATAGATTGGCTATTGTGAATTGTGCTGCTATAAACACATGGGCATGTATGTATCACTGTGGAAGATGACTTTAATTCTTCAGAATAAATACTAAGGAGTGTACAGCTGGGTCACATGGTGGTTCCATGCCTAGCCTTTAGAGGAAACTCCATACTGAATTCCAGTGGTTGTACCAATTTACAGTCCCACCCACAGTGTAAAAGTGTTCCTTTTTCTCCACATCCTCTCCAGCATTTATTATTATTTGGGATCTTGATGACTGCCTTTCTGACTGGTATGAGATGAAATCTCAGTGTAGTTTTGATTTGCTTGAAAACAAGATTTAAAAGGGGCTTGGGATATAGCTCAGTGGTAGAGCCCTTGCCTAGCATGTGTGAGGCCCTGGGTTCAATCCAAATTACTGCAGGAAAAAAAAAAAAGGCCCATAGGAATCCCTGTTCCTGGTTTCTGTGCCCCAAGCTGTCGATCTGTATGTGACTTCCAGCAACGTCAACTGAATGGTAAAGGAAGCCACTTCTCCAAGTGTGGGCCCAGGTAAGTGAGAAGGTAAATAAGTATTTCTTAAAGGGTACGACTAGAGCCAAGTGCCAGAGTTTGAAGGATGTGGAGGTTTTCTGTTTTCTTTTTTCTTGTTTTGATGCTGGGGATGGAACCCAGGGCCTTAGGCATGCCACGGACATTCTCCACCACCGAGCTACATCCTCAGCCTGAAGTTTTCTTTTTTAGAGCAATATTTGATTTGCCTAGAGTGTCTGAGGTCCTGTGTTCCTCCTAACCTTTTAGGCCCCTTGTCCTGAGTCTGTGATTTGACCTTGCTGGAAGTCACATATGGATCGACAACATTGGGCACAGGAGCATGGGGCACAGGAGCAAGGAACAGCGAGTCCCATGGGCCTCTTTTTTTCCTCTGCAGTCCTCGGATTGAACTCAGGGCCTAGCACATTCTAGGCAAGTGCTCCACACGATAACCCAGTGGAGGATGACACACTGTCTGCCTCACAGAAAGCCACAGCTCTTCTCAGGCAGAACTGTCCCCCCTGACAAATGGCACTAACTATGTACATTCTACTTGGGCCAATCCCAGAGAAGCTTGAGACAGTGTTCTTTTGGGGAAGAACCACAGAATTGCTGGTGTGGACAATTCATACTTGGAATTCATTACCCTGGTTTCTCCTTCAATATCTAAGCTACACAGATATTTTTCACCGTGTTTGCTGGCATTCTCCCATCCATTTGGACCCTGGCCAGAGGTAACCCCTCTCAGAGAGCTTTGAAAATATGACTTGAAATAATGCAGACTTGCATCATTTTTAGCTGTTTGGCAAAGTAGCTTGAAAGATGTGAGCACTTGAAGATTTCAAACAGTTGGCAAAAATAAGATCTTCTGCTTCCAGGAACACGGTCAGGCTTGAGGTCCTGCCATTCTGCTTAAGTTATAATAGATACTAGCAATATTTCTAAAAGTAGCTCCTAAAGTCCTAAAGTGAGGTCTGAGAACACTGTGTGTGTGTGTGTGTGTGTGTGTGCGCGCGCGTGCGTGCGCATGCATGTGTGTGAGATGGAGAGGGAGGGCAGGAAGCAGGGACAGAAGGACAGAGATAGAGTGGGGTTGATTGCAGCTTCTGAAGGAGTTCTTAGTAGCAACTGATATCGTCAGAGCATCAGGTGGAAGAATCAGTACAGATTGGTTGAAATGTTAGAGGAGGTTGTAGGTGTGGGAAAAAAAACGGTTATACATGTTGGGGGTTAAGGAATATTGTCATAGGATAAAGGGAAGGAAACATTCTTATTAAAACTGTAGGGGTCTCCCACAATCTGCTTGGTGGCCAAGAGTTTTTGCAGCCAGAGATCAGGAGAATGTGCACTCCCCAGAAGAGAGGCTGTTGTCTTGGCATGTACAAGGCCTGACACTGAGGTGTCCCTGGAGGGGTGAGTTTGTGCCCTGACACCCACACCCTCAGTAGGGAATAGCCAAGGCGTCTCTTTGTAGGAGAGGGTGCAGTGTGCTCTCAGCAGACACCTCAAAGCTTTTCACTCACCCACGTGGAACAAAAAGAAGCCCTGAGAAGACTACAGGAGCCGATTAAGCTGGGTGACCTTCATGACAGGCTTGAGGAATGAGAAAACAATAGGTAAACAAGGGGGAAGATTCAGGAAGTGTCACAGAACCAGGAGAGGGGTGGGTCCTAAAAGTTGATGGAGGCTGTCAGGAGAGTTGATGGTGATACTCCTGCCTCGTCCCAGATGAAAAGACCCTACACGCTGACTGAAACTCTTGTACCATTATGTGACAACACGTAACATTAATTTTAACTTTCCACAGGATCTTAAGGACTCAGTAGAGGTCAATAAAAAGATGGGAGTTTCCAAACACTCCCTTCATAGACCTTCTTGTTGCAAGGACCCTGCCCCCTGTTGCCTTCCTCAGCACAATGAGACTTGGAAACTGTGATGTCATCTCTCTGCTGCTCCCACGTTGGTGCTCCTGGTGGTGAGGACTAAGTAATGGGAAAACTTGGAAATTTTATAAACCCAATGATTTTAGAGGTACATGAAATGCAACATTTAGAGACCATTACTGGTTGGCTTTATATGGCGGCTTTTTTGCCCCCACATCTCTTCCCCTGGTGTGCCCTAAATATGTTGGTTTATCAAAAATCTCAACAAGGCTGAGCGCAATGGTCCACACCTGTGGTATTCCAGCAGCTCCAGAGGCTGAGACAGAAGGATGTGAGTTCAAAGCCAGCCTCGGCAACTGTAAGGCGCTAAACAACTCAGTGAGATCCTGTCTCTAAATAAAATACAAAAAAATAGGGCTGGGGATGTGACTCAGTGGTCGAGTGCCCCTGAGTTCAATCACCAATACCACAAACAAACAAACAAACAAAAAACCTCAACAATGAGGGACTATTTTTTGGATGAGTCATGGCTTCCAGGTGGAGGACAAGGCAAGCTGTTGGTCATCCACAGCTTAGCTCTGTTCCTGCAGACTGCATTTCTTCTATTATAACAGATGTTGGCTATACTGAGGCGATAGGCCTTTGATCTCAAATCAGCAATTGGGTGCAATTGGGTGACTGGGGAACATTTTGACAGGATAAGACAACCCTGGGTAGAATCCTAAAGTTAGAAGCCCTACAGAGGTTCAAGAATGTGAAGGCTTAGACTCAAGGTAGAATGACAAAAAGCACAGTTCAGAGAAACTTCTGGAGGCGTTGGTGTAGTTAGACCACAGCAGTAAGTGTAATGCATGAGTGTTTCCTAAGGTGTTCAGTAGCAGAAATTGGACGAAAAGTTCACTTCTAAAATAAATTTAGATTTTTTACTTTTTTTTTTTTTTTTTTTGCTGCAGGACTTCTCTGAGCCTTTAATATGCTAATGAGCATCATGAATATCCAAAATGGGATTGCAGCATACAGTGCATAATGAGTTGATTCTACCGAATATTTGAAGAGTATCTCATAGAACTGGTGTTCAACAGGATATGTTTCTGGGGAATAAACTTCTTAGGTAAAACAACAACATTAAAAATCTTGGGTAGGTTGAACCTAGGTTGAAAAGAAGGTGTCTGATTGGGCTATCTGTTCTCTAGTTCTGAGATGAGGGCAGGTACCATCCAAATGAAGAGAGATTGGTCAGTGGAAGGACATAGACATGGCAGCAAGGGCAAGATGCAGTATTAGGAGATCTTTCCAGGGCCACACAGGAAGTGAAGGCATTCTCTTCTGCATTCTTCTTGTTCTGCTGGACAACTTTATCTCCTCTGTGGCTCTCATGTTCCTTTCCTCCAGCTCTAATGCTGTTCCCTAATCTTATAGCTGCTCTCAACCCCTCAAGGTCCCCTAGTGGTCTCCCATATACACTCAAGCCCCATCTAGTCCCTTTTTCAAACTGCAGTCACAGTTTGAAACACAAATCTAATTGTGTGACCACCACCAAACACCCCTATCCCACTGTCCCCAATGTAGAATCTTTTCATTTTTTCCCTACAACATGGCCAAAACTCTTAACTGAGGATTGGAAGGCCCTGTGTGGTCTGCCCTTACCACTTCTTCTACTTTATCTCATCCATATTATGCTTTGCACTTTCTGCACAGCCCCAATAGTTTCCTTCAATCCCCAGACTATTGCCACCTGTCACAGGACGTTAGTACATGCTGCTCTCTTTGCTTTTGCCTTCCCCCAACCCTCAGCTTGAGAGTCATTTCCTTGGGAGTTTCTTCTCCAAGTTTGTCCTCATGGTACTGTGTCTCTCCTTTGTAGTTACTGCATGCAGCTGTGTTTCACATCTATTTCTGTACTTGTCTATGCTTGTGTGATTAATGTCTTTCTTCCACATTAGATTGACTAGTCCCATGTTTCGTGAGGGCTTATGTCTTTGCCTGTCATTGCATCCCAACAGCTTAGCATGGTGCTTCCCTTAGCATGAGAGACCTTAATGAATATGAGGAAAACAATTTGATAACATTATTTTATTTGAGCTGGGTGTGATGGCACATGCCTGTAATCCCAGTGACTCAGAAGGCTGAAACAGAAGGATCACATTCAAGCCCAGCCTCAGCAACTTAGCAAGAATCTGTCCCAAATTAAAAAATAAAAAAAGGCTGGGGATGTAGCTCAGTGATAAATTGTCCCTGGGTCCAATCCCCAACTCCCCCCACCAAATAATTTTATTCTGCAGAATGAGTGCTTGCTAGGACCTTAACCCCTCAGAGCAGAGGTTCCTGCCTGAAGTCCACAGACCTTTACACTTAACAGAAAATGTTCCCAAATGTTTGTACACTTAGAATTTTCTAAGAGAAAGTGTCCACATCTTTCTAAAATCTGCTTCTCTTCCTCCCAAATGTTAAAAACCGTGCTCCTGGGTTATTTGGATTTTCAGAGGAACTCCTAGTCTCACAAGTGACTCTTAAATAACAAATAAGGTGTCCAGCACACACGAGGCCAGCAGAGGCCAAGGTCCATTGGTTGGATGTAGATACACAGTGAGATGCTCTCCGCTTATTAGTTACATGGAGAACAAAGGGAGATTAACCAAGGCTGGTTCCCTGGGTCCTTGGCCTGTGCACAGCAGGAAGAGGCTGTGGCTGATGTCCAGTCCAGCAGAGTTTAGAGTCTGCAGCCTGCTCTGAGGGGGAGGTGAGGAGCAATTGCCTCGCGACAGCTTGCAGGGGAGATGGCAGGCTCAGAGCAGATCCCAGGAGGACCCTAAGGTGATCTGCCAAGACACAGGATGTGCCGCTCAAGCCTGACCCACATGGCTGTGTGGACCTGTGCAGGGTCTCCAGGCCACCAGGGGGGAGCCCGTTTCCTTAGAGTCTGTGACAACATGGAGTGCTTCTTTCTAGGCAAGGTGAGAGAGCATGATGTCAGCTAGTCAAGTCGCTGAACAGGTAGACGGGGTGTTTCCAAGTGCAATTTCTCCCCTGCTATCAAATGCCTGCTTTTCATTCCTTTAAACAGAGTCTCTTTTTGGCCTCATAGTAGTTCTCACAACAGAAGCAGTGGCCAGAGCCGCCTGGTTGTGAGAGTTAAAGTGCTTAGGATCCCAGGTGGCACTGTGAGGGAGGGGGACTGGGGGATGCTTCTGCATTTCTAACAATTGATTCCCAATGGACTTTTCCCAAGTGGGGGATTGTTTGTTTGTATTTAAGAGCCAGCCTCGGGGCAGGGGAGGGAGGCTGGTTTTGCGGCTGTGAATTGAGTGGTGATGATTCATGGTTGCACTCATGACAGAACCAGCCTGCTCCCAGTCTCTGGTGAGCTCCAGCAAACAAGGCTTCTGGGGACGCAGTGGGGACTCCTTGGAGGAGGCAGGGCTAATCCCAGGAGGCTGGGAGAAGAGGCAAATCAACTTCTTACAGTGAATGGACGTCGCCCCAGGTCATGAGCAGCTTGCACTCTGATTTTAATAAGCTGGAGAGCTGGTACTCCTAGTTCATTTGTTGTGGAGCAGAAAGCACCCCAATCAGTGATCAGAATACGGTAGGTAACGTCTTGGAACCAAGTGACAAAGTAAAAACAATAATAATAATTTAAAAAAGGATTTGGGAATCCTGATCTTCTAGCCTACTTTTTATTTTACTTAGTGCATTTAAATTATACAGAATAATGGATTTCACTGTGGCACATTCCACAGGCAAATGACCCACGCAGATCCTACTCTCCCGTTCCCTTCCTTCTCCCTCCCCTGTCCCCGCTTTCTTTCCTGTTAGTCTGTTATTTTCTTGTCTTCCCCCCCGCCCCTAGATTCCATGGATGAGGGAAAGCATGTGATACTTGTCCTTCTGAGTCTGCAGGGGAGATGGAAGGCTCAGAGCAGATCCCAGGAGGACCCTAAGGTGATCTGCCAAGACACATCTATTTTCCTACTCAGGATGTGATTCCATTCTTCTTTGCAGCTGAACAATACTCCCTGTGTGTATTACACATTTTCTTTATCCTCTCATCTGTTGACAGATGCCCCGGCTGATCCCATGTCTTGGTTACTGTGAATTGTGCATCAGGAAACATGGTTACCTAGACGACTCTTTGGCTGACAAAAGTTTGGCCTCTCTCTTCACAGAACAATGTGTGAACCCTTGTTTAAGTCAAGAAATAAGGTGATCGGCTGTTCGAAGCAATGCCATCTCTGAGGAATATTTAGTAAATTCCTACTCTGTCAGAGGGCCTGTTTCATGTGTAAAGCCCTGGGTAACATCACCATCAACAAACCTGAAATTGTTTTTTGACCACTCATCATGGAAGGATGCTTGGTGGGGCTCAGCAGACACCCCTTATTTGAAAAAAATGGCTCTGTGTCTTTGACCAAATGTCCTGTGCCTATCAGGCTTAACCATGTCCAAAAGAAAGAGAGTGTCATGAATTCTTAGTTTTCTGGGTAATTGGTAAATGGCAAGAAGAACAGGCTCGTGGCACTGCAGGAGAACCTAAAGCCCTGTGGAACTCTGTGCTGAGGCTGGTGTCACCCTGTCCCTGGGTTGCTGGTAAGGGGCTGGTCACTGTGGAACAAGTCAAGTTGACCCATCCAGGGCCATCTCTCCAAGGAACCTTGAGCAGCCTGGGCTTCCTATAGGATCATTGCCCCTTAGGCATCCAGAGTCACAGGGGTCACTTTCTCAACAGTTTTTTCAGGTGGTTGATGGGGAAGCACTGGATATGAACAAAAGGATTTGGTAAAATTATGATGACGTGGATTGGAGGCTGAAGCTCTGGGTTCTTAAATGCTTTCTCAGACATGACCTTGACTTTTGAGTCTTTTGCCTGTAGAACAGGAATGTAACTCCCCTCTGTTTTTCAAAGGTGCCGTAAGGGCTGAAGAGCTAAAAGAACATAAGTCATTTTTGCAGATATAAAACCTTGATGTAAACAAAGAATATTATGCTTGACCTTGCATAGCCTAGAACTAATGTAGATGCAGAAAGCTGTTGTATTTAAATTGCTAAGAATGAGTAGCATTTCCTTCCTGTTTAGATTTCAGTTTGAACCTGGGGATTTATGAGAGAAAAACATCTGACTGAATATGGAAAAGGACAATTATTTTGAGAGCAAAATATGATTTTGAAACGCATGCCCAGGGCCCGTGCTCCAAAGGCACAGCCAGGTATAGAGAGCACTGCTGATCTTCTGGGAGAGCAAGTTCTCACTACTGATCTATGATGTAAGGTAAAAATAAAACAGGTGACTGTTTCCCTGGGATCTCGGAGATATTATAAGGAATCTGGCCAACAGAAGGAAACTTATGGGGAAAAAAATCCCTTTCTCCCATTAAAAAATGCCACCCACTGGGTGAACATCTATGTGCTTCAATACAGCCTTGCACCTGAGCTTGGCAGGTGCTCTTTTCTGTTTAAGCATCCCAATTCCAATCCCTGTCCTGTTATGGTCACACAGACTGAAACTCAATAACTGAAAACCCAAATTGAATTGAGAGCATGATGCAGAGGAAGAAGCAAGGCTGTGGGTCTTCAGCTAGGGGGCAGGAGACAGGAGACAGACCCACTGCCTGGATTTCTTTAGCTACAGGGTTTTGCATTTCTGTTCCAATTCAGGTTTCATCGTGTTCAGTGACTCATAAATGGGGCACAAATTAATGTGTGGATATTGTGATTGATGGAGGAAGAGAAATGAATGAAGGTAGGTAGCAAAGTGGGTGGACAGAAACCTGGGCTGCAGCTGGAGGATTTGCTGGTTACGTGGCACAGAGCTGGTCATTTGTTCCCAAGTGGGGATGGTGCAAGGGACAGAGGGCCAGGGAGATGCCAGACCATATCTGTCATCTACATGGTAACCACATGGCAGTATTGTTGTCACAAGGAGAAGACCCCAAGAACTAGTGGGATGAGCACAGCAGGGTGTACACCCTGGCGGTATCTCTGCGCTTCCATGTGGGAATACAGGCAGATGGTGTGGGCAGCCATGTGGGAGGGGCAGCCTCGGGAACTCTTTGGCTTGTTCAAGGAGAAGTAGGGCGCAAGGAGTGTGTGTGTGTGTGTGTGTGTGCCCCACGTGCCCTTAAAGAGTGGTCTTCTAAACCTCAATGTAGTAGTAATGTTGGAGGTGTAACTTATATGCACAAAGGTCCATTTATAAAATTTGGTGAAATTTTCATATGCACACACACACATGCACACATGGAACCCCTTCCCTTGTTCCCCGGTCCTCCTTCCCTGTCCACAACAGCACTCGGAACGTCTATCATCATGGGTTAAGTTTGCCTGTTCTTGAGTTTCCTATCAACGGAACCTTAACAGTACGTATTCATTGTCGCCCTTTTCACACAGCGTTGTTCATTTGAAATTCATCCTTGGTTTTGGACACATTAGTTGGTAGCCCTTTCCCTTTCTTTGGTCCTCATTTCTCTTTGAGGTTTATGTTAAATGTTAAGAGGACAGGTGTCATGGTATGTAAATGCTAAGATTAAAGAGAAATGCTGAATAACAGATGTTGGACAGCACGCTCCAAGGGACAGGGGGGAAACAATCCCGCATCACACAATAACTGAGCCGACCTCTTTTCCTTGCATAGTTTTTTCTGTGTGTGATTCTTTGCCACCTCCTGTGACGTGCATGCGCCTTTCCTCCAGCCTAGGGAAGGTGGCCTTTTGTTCCCAAAGAGTCACAGAACTGCAACTGGCTAAATCACAGGGTGGTTAAGGCTGTGATTGAAATTTAGGAGACAGCATTCAATGTCACCTTTGATGATCTAAAATTGCACACAAGGTAAACCAGGGCTCCTCCATAATAGACAGCACACAGAGGCTCATTTTTGGATTGTGTTCTTTCAGGGTCTTGCAACAGCTGACTGATGTTATTAAACTTTAAGGACCCCTCTCAGAAGGATGTTTTGCTCCAAATAGCAGTGTTCTCAGTGAGACTGTGACCTGGTGACCTCACACAATTGAATCTCTTTCATTTTATAGAGAATCTGAAACTCCTCGTCATTAAGCTGGCCAAGAATAGCAATGTGGTTTTTCCCTTTTCTGTTCTAGCAGCGGGCCAGGGGCTGTGCTTCCTGAGCATAACCAGGTCAAGAGCTTATGGCACTGTGATGAAATGATGGATGCATAGGGCGACAGTTATAGATGCTGCCCAATGAGAAATGCTGCAGCCCTAAGCACCATGCACCATGCCCCAAGGGTCCCTTTGCATTTGTAACTGTAATATAAGTAGATCTTCTTTATCATGGTTGGTTCCTGCAGACCAGTGTCCTAGCCCCAAATAGCTAATCAGCCTTCCAAGGCACTCACAGTGTCCATGTGCTCCCCTCAGGGAAAGCACCCACTCAAGGCTGTGACTCTGAGGTCCTGGGGAGAAGAGAAGAGGTAGTGGTCAGGACAGACCCTGCTCCTAGGGGCCACTGACACATGGACTTATGAAAAAAAAAATACCCTGAATGAGTAATTCTGACCCAAGGGAGTGTCTGCTTTTTTGGGAAGGAGGGTATCAGGGAATGAACTCAGGGGCACTTAACCACTGAGCCACATCCCCAGCCCTATTTTGTATTTTGTTTAGAGACAGGGTCTCACTGAGTTGCTTAGTGCTTCACTGTCGCTGAGGCTGGCTTTGAACTTGTGATCCTCCTGCCTCAGCCTCCCAAGCTACTGGGATTACAGGTGTGCACCATGGCACCCAGTGGAGTATCTGGTTTTTAGAATGTGGTGATTTTGTGCAAATTTTGGTAAACTAACAGATACAAGCATTTAGAAAGAAGAGGCGAGAAGATGTTAACTTGCAGAGGTGAAGATTTTTAAAGGACTGAGTCTTTTCCATCTAAAGAATCAAATGAAGGAAGGAAATGTCAGGATTACAAGTTGGTCAAATTCCATTATTTAGTTCCGAGGAGAAATAGGAACAATCCTCACACTGACACATGGATGTTTTGAAAGTCAGGGATAAGGCCATGGTTTCATTTAGGGAGTCAGCTGGGTTATAGGAATCATTCAGGTTTTTATTATCTTAAGGACCAGACATAGACAGAGTGGCCCTATTATTTTTGGTTTATTTCATGGTGCATAATTCTTTTTTTTCTTTTCCCAGATTGTGCTATGTCATATCCTTAGCAATAATCGAAGCAGAGCAAAGTATCAGTATTTGGACACAGTCCTTCCTGTGTCCAAATTCCTTCCCCTGAGCATCAGATTTGACCACACAGGGTGATTTTCTGATTCATTACTATTAATTTGATGCTTTGTCTTATTTGATGAGTTTTATTTTTGTGGGAGTTAACAAGTATATCACATGCAAAGACTCCATTTTGTACATTTAATAACTGTAGAACAACATGTAACTAAAGCTTAAGGGGGCTCTAACTGATAACAGACATAATAGCAGACAGATAATAACAGGCATAATTGACTGTTATGTCTCAGAGGTATTTTATTTCCCTGTCAGTTCATTTACTGAGATCAGGAACCAAGAACCATCCAAATTGTTGCCATCTGGCTTTGCCCAAAGTACTTCTAACTTTTGGGTGTTTCAGGGTCTTACCTTTCCCTGGCATCTTGGGGCTTCCTTGGAGTCAAGGGGTCTCATAAGCCACAGGGCAGGTTGTCAGTTTCCTGGGAGGACATTGAAGGGCTTATTTTCACACAAGAAGGCACAGTCCTTGGGCTTGTATTACCTGACTGGATGAGATTTCTGGCAGGACCATGGTCATAGCTTTGATTTATCCAATTATACCCTGCTTGGGAAAAGAACATATTCTTCTTGAACCTATGCAAATAATATTATTGTTAAAGAGAGTAAAGAACTTACTGAAGGCACCTTGCGTAATATTGAACCATTGTTGCCATTGTCCTATATAATTTCTTTTGTAAAATCATTGTTATTAAGTTTCCCCTTGTGATTTATTAATTTATAATCTATATACAAGTCAGTCATAGAATTTTTTTTCCTGAATCCTATGGGCTCGATTGGAACAAGACACCATTTACAGAGGATTTCATACCAGTTTTAAAACATAAAACCTTTTAAATTGAGGGTTGGTACTTAGTTAAGAAGGAGGAAAAGAGTTTTCCCCTCATATGTCCCTTTAAAATAGAACACCAAAAATAAATAAATAAATAAATTTTAAAAAATAAAATAAAATAGAACATCAAAGACAGTTAAATCAGTTTAAGCTATTCATCTGGTCCTAGGGAATTAGTTTGTGCTTTGTTGATCTTAGACCAGTGAGTTTTTCCATGAAGCCATCTGCTTCTGGGAGCCAAGGTTTCTGGGATCCTGGTTCCGCCTGTTGGTGCAGCCTCCCAGTCTGCGGGGAAGATGTCATGGCTATATGGGGAGCCTGGACCTAGGAGTCCCTGCAGGTTCAACTGTTCAGGGCGTCTGGTTCAGTCCTTCAGGAGGCTCTTTTGGTATTTCTTTCAGACTCAATTTCTGGTGAGTATATAGGAAAAGTGGAAAATACTTGTGGTTAATGAGACTCAGAGGCTCTGGTTAATGTATTGTGATAACCATGACATCAGAATGTCATCGAAAGTAAAATCCTCGATGAGGTGCAATAAGCAATTGACTTAGAAGGATGTAGTGATGCTTACTCTGGGCGTGGGAACATACAAAGACTAAGGGGATGGTCAAATCTCGGAGGTCTTTAATTTATCCTTGTGTGTTCTGATGATCACAGATTGACAAGTGCTTACTTAGAAAGTTGAAAATATCTTTTTATTTTATTATTTTATTTTTGAGAGAGAATTTTAATATTTATTTTTTAGTTTTCGGCGGACACAAAATCTTTGTTTGTATGTGGTGCTGAGGATCCAACCCGGGCCACACGCATGCCAGGGGAGTGGGCTACCGCTTGAGCCACATCCCCAGCCCCGAAAATATCTTTTTAAAATTAACCTACTTATAGTCAGTTGTGCCTAACTTTTCTTCTTCTTTTTTTTTTTTTTTCTTTTCTTTTTTTTTGGTACTGGGATAGGGGAATTGAACCTAGGGGTGCTTAACCACTGAGTCACATCCCCAGTCCTTTTCTTAATTTTTTATTTTGAGACAGGGTCTCACTAAGTTGCCAAGGCTGGCTTTGAACTTGTGATCCTCCAAGTCACTGGTATTACAGGTGTGCACCACCACACTTGGCCAGTTGTACCTATCTTTTAATTTATTTATGTCAAAAGTATTAACATAAAGTGTTTGTGACATAAAAGTTTATGTAATTACTGAAGCATTTATATTAATGTCATTTTACTTATATATAATTCATTTAGAGAAACTTAGCTTCTCTTTTTGTCTTGCTCTTCTTCATACTACAGACATAAAAGTACTGAGTTGATTAAGACTAGAGAATACCAGATTGTTTCTATTAATAAGACAAGAGAGCAAATCTTTGTATACTCAGGGAACATCTGGGAAACTCCGAGAATAATTTAGGCCTAATAGAAATCTTTACAGCTTTGGTGTTCTGACTTTGAGCCTTGAATTTGGGAAAGATAATAACAGAGTTGTCAGAGGAGATATGATATGAACATTTGTCATGGGTGCCTGAAGACAAGAAATGGTTTCAAGTAATAAAGAAAACCGCACTAAGTAAAATTGATTATTAGGAACTCCAGCTTTTTCAAAACTGAAGACCTGTTAAAATGAATTTAAAAATATGACAAAAACAAGAAGTTACAGAATATTTTAATAAGAAAGAGAACCACTGGTAAGTAAACATGGAACTTTTTTTTTTTTTTTAACTCTTTTCTTTTTCATTCTTTGTTTCTGTAGGGAACATTCTATATACTTGAGGGTCAGTGTGTCATTTTAACAGAAATAGAACCACATTCTTATTTTGCTCTTTTTATTACCACCCTTGTGACAATTTGCAGTAACTATTGCATAAGCCTAGGAAGAAACCAATCACTGAGGCATTTTTGAAAAAAAAATTAACATTTTCTTCATCTCTTTCAAACTTACTATACACATGTATTATAAGCACAGGCTGGCAATTTTACCTTTTCTTTCGTTTTGTAGTTGTAGCATACTCTAAAATTGTCTTTTATTACCTTTTTTTTTGTTTTTGTTTTTTAATTTTCATTTTCTTGTACAACCAGACAATTTTATTAAAAACAAAGCAAGATATACCCATCATCTTGCATGCATATCTCCCTATAATCAGCTACATCTTTGAAAAAAAATCTTCCAATAATAAATTTATTCATCTATTCTTTCCTGCTAATTTGGATAGCAAGAGTATATAAATAGTATTTTGGGTTTGCTAGGTAGATATTAATAATTCAATTTACTATTAGTTCAAAGTCTTAAATTTCATGATTCTCAAAATACCCTTTGAACTAACATGGTATAGAGAAACAAAAACTTGTCAGACAACCATTTAACAAGGAAAATGGACTCTAACAGATGGCACTGGAACAACTGGACATCGATATGCAAAAGATGAAGTTAGACCCAGATTTCACACCATATACAAAAATTATCTCACAATCACCCAACAGCCTAACTATTAAAAGTATAGAACTCTTAGAAGAAAAATGTAGGGGTAAATTCCCATGACCTTGGATTTGGCAATAAAGTCTTAAGTTTGACACAAAAAGCACAAACATCTGTTAGAGTCTGTAAAAAAGTCTGGATGGTGCCTGGCAAAATGCCAGAGGGAGTGGTTTGTGAAGTAACAAAAGTGAGCCATTAAGTGTGGAGATTCCTTATTGGTTGACTGATGTATCTAGTTTATGCTAATTAAGATAAGCTGTGTGGAATGTATAAATACCACTCCTGTCCTACAATAAATGGCTTCCATTCCTGCGGTATCAATCTACACATGTTATTCGTCATCCCCCGGTTAGTTTGCCCAGCCAGCCGGGCTGCGGCAAACATCAAGGTATATTATCTAGAAAATAAAAAGACAGCCTACAGAATGAGAGAAAATATTTGTAATATATTTGATACAAACTTTTACACCTCAACAACAAAAAGACAACTCGATTAAAAAATGGTAAGACTTAAAAGGACATTTCTCCCCAAAAGATATACAAATGGACAAAAAGCACTTGAAAGGAAGCTTAATATTATTATTCATTAAGGAAATGCAAATCAAAACCACAATGAGATACTACCTCATATCTAGTAGAATAGCTAGATAAAAGGGGAAAAACACAGAAAATAGTAAGTGTTGACAAAGTCGTAGATGAATTAGAATCCCTGTATATTGCTGGTGAGGATATGAAATGGTATAGCTATCGTGAAAAACAATTTGTGATTGCTGAAAACATTAAATAGCATTGCCATATGACCCAGCAGTTCTACTTCTGGGTATATACGTCAAAGAATTAAAAACAGGTACTCAAATACTTGTTCAGGAAGCCTCTTAATAGCACCATTCAGAGTAGCCAAGAGATGGAAAAACCCAAATGTTATTGGGAGGAATGGAGATGTCTGCTGAATATACATGAGGTTTTTCTCTTGGGATCATGAAAATAGCACCTTGTTTTGGAACTAGCTAGAGATGGTAGTTGTACAACATTGTGAGTGTAATAAATGCCCCTGAATTGTACACTTTGAGATGGTTATGTTTATGTTACAAGAATTTCATTTCAATTGCAAAAGACAGGTATGTTGTATACATATTTCATATATGTGTATATAGATTACATAAATTTATAAACTTTAAACAATAATAAATGTTTTTATCTTTTCTTTTTTTTTTTTTAATGAGGTCTTGCTATGTGCCCAGGCTGGCATTGAACTTTCAATCCTCCTGCCTGAGACTCCCTAGCTGTTATTACAGGAATGTACCACTGTGCCCAACCTACAAATAAACCTCTTTTAAAAAAATATTTTTTTTGGGCTGGGGATGTGGCTCAAGCGGTGGCGCGCTCGCCTGGCGTGCGTGCAGCCCGGGTTCGATCCTCAGCACCACATACAAACAAAGATGTTGTATCCGCCAATAACTAAAAAAAATAAATAAATAAATATTAAAAAAATATATTTTTAGTTTTAGATAAACACTTTAACTTTATTTATTTTTTTAATGTGGTGCTGAGGATAGAACCCAGTGCCTCACACGTGCCAGACATGTGCTCTACCACTGAGCCACAACCCCAGCCCTACAAATAAAAATATTTAAAGGACATTAGTTATTAAAATTCATTTAGTTGAACAAGTAATTTTAATATTTGTATAATAACTTTCTTGACTCATGAAACTTTAAAGCACTGAGACTAATTAGACTTTCTTAGAGAAAATAAAACTAAGTTTGTAAAAATTAGAATATTATTTTTCTTTTATGATAACATCAGTAAGAAATATAATTGCTTTAAATGAAAAATTTTACATTGGATGAGACTATATCTTGGTCTGAAGATGTAGCTCAGGGTAGAACATGTACCTGTCATACCCCAGGCCCTAGGTTCCATCCACAGCACCACCAACAAAAAACTATATGATTTATACTTGACAAATTTCTATATTTATAAGCCAATTGATATTTAAAACTATTTTTAAAGTCCTTTCACATTCTTTGCTTTTTATCCTACAGTTGAAGTTTTTCATTCTTTTGAGGTTAGATTCAGCATGCTTTGTTGTTGTTGTTGTTATTACAGGGATTGAACCAGGGGCACTTAACCACTAAGCCATATCCCCAGCCCTTTTTTATATTTTATTTTGAAACAGGTTCTGGCCAAATTGCTTATGACCTCCCTAAATTGCTGAGGCTGGCTTTGAACTTGTGATCTTCCTGCCTTAGCCTCCCAAGCTGCTGGGATTATAGGCATGTGCCACTGTACCTGCTTGACTTTTTTTTTCCTTAAAGAAGCATCATATTGAAAGCATTAAATTTGATTTTCCACCGAATATAATTACTTTAAAATTCATTTTTAGCCTGTAAATTTATTATTTTAAATATGTAGGGGATCTTGGTTTCTACATGCCAATCAAGATGAGTGCTTTGCTAAATATAAGTAAGGTATATAAAATATAGGTAAGATATAAGTATAAGTAAATATAAATATTACTTTGATATAAGTCTCTAACGTAACTTGCTAACTTTTTTCTCTGATGTTAGATCTGTCTGAAGTAGTTAGTTATCCATAGTTCTTATAATCAAAATGAGAGATCTTATAATCAATTAATCTGTTTTGTGAGAGGTGAGAAAAGATGAAGAGAAAAGAAGGGTAGGATTCATTACAGGACGTAATGACCTATGTCTTAAGAGAAGTTAATTGTATTTGCTTCTCAACAAGAGAAAAATATATTTTTTTCCATACACAGAGAATAGCATCTTCAGTCTTAGAACTTTAGCTAGAGCTCAAAAATGAACACCACATACAAAACTCTTGCCATTGCAGATGTCAAAAGACTATTCTGGCATGGGGATGTAGCTCAGTTGGTAGAATGCTTGCCTTGCACGCACGAGGCCCTGGGTTCAATCCCCAGCACCAAACATCTGTCTTCTTAGTAGTTCTGGGAATTTTCTTGAGTGATTTGAGCTCATAGAAAGTCAAATCTTCTCTGGGGGGAAGCCATTGGCCCAGTTCCCCCAGAAAGCCAGAGGGAGAAGCCGCAGGGGCGTGCCTCCAGTTCATCTTCAGTTGGGGCTCAGGAAATTAGCTCCTTGTAAGTGAGGCTCCTCTTTGTGCAGGGCCTGGTGTTTCTTTGTATATCGAATCTTATTGCCAGCTTAGAATACTTCTAAAACATGTCTAGAATGTTTGTAAAACATTTCAACAACAGTGTTACCGCTGTTGACCTTGCTTCCCCAATGTTGAAGAGTTAACACCAGAGAAGCACGCCGAGGCAAGGTCAGAGTGGAAATTAGAAGTTTATTAAAGGACAGCAAAAAAGAGGAAGAAGGGGACCCAAGAGGTGGAATCCGTGGAAGTGCGGTTGTTTCCCCTTTTTATAGTTCTTTCAGTGATGGAATGTAGGTGGGAAGGCCTGAGGGGTGGGACACAGGTGGGCTAAAGAAGTAATCTGGTCAGGCAGGACTTCTGGGTCAGCATCTTCAAGTTTGCTGGGGGCTGTTCATTAACATTTCTTTGGGATGGGCTCTGGGCCTTGGGCTTTTCCCGGATTTCATTAACATTCCAAGAGTTGTTCAACTTTTCCCGGAATTCATTCTAAACATGGCCTCCATTTAGGATCTTACTCGATATTAGACCTGATTTACCTAACTTCACTGACTACCTAACTTTAAATCTGGCTTCAGGGCTGGGGATGTGGCTCAAGCGGTAGCGCGCTCGCCTGGCATGCGTGCGGCCCGGGTTTGATCCTCAGCACCACATACAAAGATGTTGTGTCCACCGATAACTAAAAAAAAATAAATATTGAAATTCTCTCTCTCTTTCTTTAAAATAAATAAATAAATAAATAAATCTGGCTTCAACAGGAGGTATCAGAATCCTCAAATTAGAGAAACAAAAAGGAGAGACAAACCAAATTACTCGTTATTTGCCATACAGATTCCCTGTCTTTCAGCCACTAATAGGGAATCGGTTATTACCCTTGTTAAATCACAACTGCAAGCCAACTTGATCCAGAAACACCACTCAAAACATAGCCAGGAAGCTACAGAGTTGGGAAGAAAGGGGTGGAGGGGAGAAAGAAAGAAGCAGCTCTATTGCTGCATAAACTTCATTTTGGAAAAGAAAAATATATATATGGTTTTAACAATACATGTCTTGGTTTAAACAGTACGTGAGGTAAATGAAGTTCTTAGGTAAAATAGCTCAGGCAAGTGAGGATGAGAGGAAAAACATTTTTTGTTTTTTTTAATTAGAAAATTAAGGTTTATAAACATGTTCAACTCTGTCATCTTGGGGCCATAACTGGGCAAGGTGACTTTGCTCTTTTTGGTTTTTACTTTAAGGTGCAAAGATTTTCTTTCCCCACATTACATCACGTGCTACCTAAGATGGAAGCCAGGGAAAGTTGGTTTTGTGCAGATGACTATGCGCACAGATTGGACCTTGCAAATCCCCTAGAGGATCACCAAGTTCTAAAAGTGAGGCAGAGGGGCTCAGGATGTAGCTCTAGCAGTAGCGCGCTCTCCTGGCATGTGGGTGGCCCTGGTTCCATCCTCAGCACCACAAACAAAGATGTTGTGTCTGCTGATAACTAAAAAATACATATTAAAATTCTCTCTCTCTCTTTAAAAAAAAAAAAAAAAAAAAAAAAGCCTAAGGCTTGAGTATAAAAGTGAGGCAGAGTGGTAGCTGGTTGTGGTGACCCACAGCTGGATCTTTTAGGGTCATGTTTCCCAAATCTGGGGGTGCATTAGGAGTCCCAGGAGTTTTAGAAGCAACTCTCAGGCCTCACCTTCAGAGAATCTGACTTAACTGGTCTGGCTGAGACTGAGAAACTGATGTGGCTCCATTTTTTAAAAAACCAGCCTCTACCTCAGAGTAAGGCCTGTCCAAAGGGGGAGGGAGATGACCCAGCGTTCCTAAATTCCAGGAAAGGCCTGTGGAACCAGATACCCCTAATTGGAGTGACCAGATAGCCTTGACTCAGCAATGCAAGATCAAAGACCTAATGTAGGACCATAGCAACAACAGAGTGAGACAGGGAAAATATCTGAAATGCCAGGTGACCCTCCCAGTAGTTTCAGTGATTGATAACATGATTAGGTAACCCTGCAAATTTAGCCATACACTCCTCATGGCCTAAACCAATCAGTTCAAATGTATCCACCACTTGAACTAACCAATCACCCTTACCCAACTTGTTCCCGCCAGTGAATGTGCTAATCAATGTTAAGTTATTGCTAAGAATTATTGTTTGATTTTCCTGAAATGATTTGCTGTGTAATGTTGTGACGCATAGAGTATCCCCAAAAAACCTATAAATCCTCTCTGAACTAAGGGTCAGGTCTCACTCCTCAGGACTGCTGTGAGTCCAGGTTCGAGCTTGCAATAAAGACTCTTGTGTGATTGCATCGGATTCGGCTCCTGGAGGTCTATTGGGGTCCCAGGAATCTGGCATTACAAGGCCTGGGTGTTGGTGTACTGTTTAAACTCCCCAGATGAATATGCAGCAATGTGGAGAACCTACTGTTATCGAAAGCTCAGTCCTTGTCCCTGATGCCAATCCAGTAATAAGGACACGGTTTTGAGAAAAGGGAAAAAGAAGGTTTATTGAGAAAAACACAAGAGACTCCTATCCCAGAGGCTGTGATTCTGCCCATCAGCAGGAATAGGGAGCTTTTAAAGAAGAGACTCAAAAGCTACATTCCACGTGTTCAGTCTGGAGTTGTAATTCACTTGCTAATTTGGGAGATAGTCATTTCTGAGATCTTCTAGTACATCCAGGAAGTCTGATTTACTTTGTTCTTGTGGTGGGTGTGTGCTCAAGGACAGATAACTCTGCCTAGGATGGGGAAGAAAAAGGTAACCCTGTTTCCCTGGAGATTAGGGAGGGGGAAAAATTAGGGAGGAGCAGGGAGAGAGGAAGAAAAGTGGCAGAGAGGCCTGGGCTATAGTCAAAGCATAAAGTGGACTAAGGTTAACCTACCACCTCGGGTTTTCAGAGACTGCTCCAATCCACCAACTAGTCTAGCTAAGCTTCTGAGTTGCAGTGCATGCTCTGTAAGCTGCAGGAGCATGTTTTCCAAATCCTGCTGGAGAAACAGGAAACCAAGCCAGTGCTACAGTTTGTAAAGCTAAAGTGGGGCCCCCTGGGGGCAGTAGACAGATTCTTTCCCTAGGAGCTGTGGAAACTGTTGACCACACATTTCTAAACTAGGAAGTAATCTTTCTTTTTGGTAGCACTGGGGATTGAACCCAGGGGCATTCTACCCCTGTGCTACATCCTCAGACCTTTTTTAATTTTGAGAGAGGGTCTTGCTGAATTGTCCAGGGTGGCCTCTAACTTGCAATACTCCTGCCTCAGCCTCCCAAGTCCCTGGGATTATGGGTATGTGCCAATACACCCAACATGAGGTAATAACTTTTTAAAATCCACAATTCATTGTTTTTGAAGCTTTGAAATGGATTTCTACCATTCTGTGGAAGTTTCATATTTGCTCACTAAGATCCACAGGCATATTCCGATTATGCACTCTGACCGGGTTTATATTGAGTCTGATGTCTTCCTCCTGGAATGAGCCTTGGGAAAGTCTGAGAGCAGTGCTTCTCACAGCACGTACAAAGCATGGATGTCCATTGAAAAAGGAAATCTGCATTTAGCTAACCCTGAGGGATATTGCATACTGCCCTTCTCCCAGTGATTCACGATACACATTAACATTTTAAAGGTTCTAAGAAATCCTACACTAATTAAATCAGCAGTTGGCAGGAATTCCCTCCCCCCCAACTTCTTCCTTCTCTCTCTTTTTATTCTTCGTTTCAGGTAATAGCCACTATCGTCCTGCAGAATTAGTGCTCCGTGGAATACCTTTGGAGCAATGCTATATTAAAGGATTTTATCTTCAAATTTTTTTTCGGGATGGGGGAGTAGGGAAATAAGTCTCCAATTAACTGAGAGAATAAATGAAAAAAAGCTTCATGCTAAAGCATTTTTGAAGCTTCTAAGCTTGATTTAGGAGGTATGGCTTGGGTAGAGGCAGGAGATGGGTCCTTTCACATTCTTCGCCATCTCTGTATTGCTCCACGTTCCATGATACTGTGATATCTATGCCCTTTTCTGCCTTTGGACCATGAGATGCTGAGGGGCATGAGTGTTTGGCACGTGGAAGACAGTGGACATATCAATGAATGTTTGCTGAATGAATGAAAAAACAAATCATGTTTCTGCTATAGTGGGTTGTTATAGCAGCACCCCTCCACCATCCTAGATTTCTATGTCCTGTTGATGAACGTATGTCATTCATTCTAACAGATTTTCATATACCAAGAGGCCTGATTGACAACAAAAGAATTATTTTTTTGCTGGTGATAAGTCATAAACTTAGTTCCCACTGGAGATTCTGAGGAGAGGCAGGCCTCTATGCTCTCTGCCTCAGTTGCCTTTCATTTGGATCCCAAGAAAGTTGGCTGATTACAAATTAGATATATCCCTGAACAGGGCCTGATGGTACGTCTTTCTATATCATATCTTGTCAGCTTAGAATTTTTCTGAAACATGTCTCTCCTAATTTTATAGGATGCTGTACTAACATTTCAACAGCATAACGTTTTCAGTGTATTACCGAAATTACTTTCAGCTCCTACTTTGTTTGGGTGACAAATGATTCACAAGATTTTAAATCTCATGAAACAGTAATGTTGGGATGGCAGCAATCTTATGCAAAATTCATAAGTATTGTCTGGAAGAAACTAGCCAGTAGCAATGAGGACCTAAAGAAATTCTGTCAAGAGTATTGTCATCCTGCAGGTGATTATTGCAAAATCAACATCTTGATGCTTTTGACACTTGCCCCAATCATTAGTTGCTCTGAGTTAATGAGTCACTATGCATTCACTGAGGGTTCCATGAAAACCAAGCCATGCACAAGAGTGTAACAGTATCTATGCCCTTGCTGCTCTGTCACTGCAACTGATTTTTTTTTTTTTTAAAGAGAGAGTGACAGAGGAGAGAACTTTTTTTTTTTTAATATTTATCTTTTTAGTTATCGGCGGACACAGCATCTTTGTACGTGGTGCTGAGAATCGAACCCGGGCCATACGCATGCCAGGCGAGCGCGCTACCACTTGAGCCACATCCCCAGCCCGCAACTGATTTTTAAAATGGGCATGTTTCTTTCTCTTCCTCTCTCTGTGCCTCTCCCTAATCTCTCCCCTCCCTAATCTCAGGGGAAACAGGATTACCTTTCTTCCCCATTTTAGGCAAATTTATCTGTCCTGGAGTAGACACCCACCACAGGAAGAAAGTAACCCAGACTTTGGGGATAATACCAGAAGATGTCAGAAATGACTATCTCCCAAATTAGCAAGTGAATTCACAACTCCAACAGAGAACATGTGGAATGTGTCCTTTGAGTCACCAACTTAAAAAAACCCCTGTTCTCCAGGATGGGCGGAATCACAGCCTTTGGGCCTGGAGTCTCCTGTGTTTCCCCTTTGCTAGCAAAGCAATAAACCCTCTTTTTTCCTTTTTCTCAAACTAATATTTTATTTTATTCATTTATTCTCTCAGTTAATTGGATTGGCATCGTTATTGGTTTGGCATCGGGGACAAGGACTGAGCTTTCAGCAACAAGAGGATAAAATAACAGGCAAAATAGTTCTTGCCCCTGGAGAGTTTCCAATCTAGTTAGAAGACTCCATATAAATAGAAGCAATAAATATACAGAAAAGCATCTTTACTACATGGTTGAGGCTAAATGATACATTTGTGCTTCTGGCCTGTAAACCAGGAGATGGAAAAGATAAGGCATTTAAAAATTATTTTTATTAAAAAAAATTTTTCAACCCCTAGCCTCTTGGGAAGAGCTTGACCTGGGCAGCACCATTTTGCAACATATCCTCCCTCTTAGAACAGGAGTCACCTCAAGGTCACTCTGATTCAGCCTGTTCTAGACTCCACCAATACTCCATCATCAAGCAAAGAAACCCCAGACACTCCATCAACATAAGAAGAAAATCTTATTTGGGACTGAAATCCTGAAAAAAACCTAGTTCCTTATGAAGATACCATAAGGACCCTTCCCTAACAACCACTCTAGCAATGGCCTATATGACCTATATCTACCCTAGGCTGTAAGCAGAGGGTCTCAGTCTCTGCCAGGACCCCCTCCATGGGTTTGTTTTGAATAAACCTGTGTGTGTGACTGTGAGCCACCTGTCCTTCCTATGTCCTTCATTTCCTTCTTTCCTTGCACCTCAGTGTATGAGCTCCATCTCCAGCCCTCAAAAGATGAGTTTTAAAAGATGAATTGTGGCACTTATGGAATAAAGAAATAAATCTAAGGGAATAGGAATCAAACACATGAAGGAATAATAGATCTATTAAGTAAATTACTTACAATAGCACTTAGATATCAAGATTTTCTTTTAAGTGTTATTTTTTAAAAAAATTTGCCACGTGCCTTTGCTTTTGAAGTGGGAATATAAGAGATGGGTGTTTAGGGTCTTAAGAATGTGATACCCAGGGCTATCATTGTTGATGTCCAGTGGGGAATGAAAAACACCTAGCTGGAAGGATTGAAATAATTTAAGATCAAAGGTTCTGTCCTATGAGCTAACAGGGAGGATAAAAACCCTGGGCCCCCAGGCAGCCATAGGCAGCCCAAACCTGCATTTCTTTCTCAAACTCACACGGCAAGTAAATATTTTTCTTCAGGCCCAGGATTTAATGCACCAGAACTAGGAGGCAGTTTAAAGTCTATAACAAGGAAATTGAATGAGAGAACCCCTAACCCTTTCAGGACGTTGATGGCTTTCTAAATTCAGTCTGAAGGTGAAACTCTTAAAGGAGAGAGCAGTGCTTGCTCTGCCCTGTGGCGGTTGAGATGTCTGCAGTCCTTGTGTCTGGGAGGGAGTTTGATGTCTGGGTGAACAAAATAGGCAAACACCAAGAGGTGAGCCTGGCATGAGGCATGGAGGGGTGGTAAGAGAGGAAGAAACAGGAGAGAGGAAGAAAAAAGTCTTCCTACCTACATTTTTTTTTTGGGGGGGTGAGGGGATATGCAATATTATTTATTACTTAAGACATTCTACTTGCATCCTGATGCCCTCACTGAAGGCAAAGCGAAGAACAAGAGACCAGAGACCGGTAAGCAAGAAATGAAAGACGGAGACCAGGCAGAGATACACACCAGAGACACACAGGAGAGTTTATCTGTCAGAGCGGGCTCTCTATGGGACAGAGGCCAAACAGACTTGAGTGCTGGGACTTTTATGGGGGAGGCTTAGGAATGGGGGGGAGGTCCTACTTGTGGGTGATTGAGGGATGGGTTGGTATGAGGGAGTGGTGAGCCTTTCTCAGAAAGGCCCTTGGGCAGGAAAGTGACACTTTTTCCTTAAAATGGCAGCTATCAGTTAAGATGGCCTTTCAGATGGTAAGCAAGGACCTTATACTCACCATTCCATTCCATGAAGAAGCCCCAAGAGTAAATCCAAGAAGGACTTGTAAACTATGAGTGCACGGATTTTTATGTATGATGAGAGGCTGAAACAAAGGCCATGCAGTTCTCAGTTAAAAAAAAAAAAAAAAATGTTGGAATCAGAGCTAGAGTAAAATAAAGGAAAGGGAGAGGGAAGGATAGGATAACATAACCAATCAAGCCCAGCATGGTGATGCACGTCTGTAATCCCAGCAGCTCAGGAGGGTGAGGCAGAAGGTTGTGAGTTCAAAGCCAGCCCAGCAACTTAGCAGGAAGGTGTCACTAAATAAAATATTAAAAAGGGCTGGGGATGTGGCCCCTTGGTCAAGCGTCTCTGGGTTCAATCACTGGCACCAAAAACAAAGATAACCAAATAAATATAAATTAATAGACGAGCGAAAGGAAGGCCAGTAGAGTGTAGGAGGGTGGGGAAGGACAGGAGGGAAGAGGGGAAGAAAGCAGAAGTTGATTTCCATGCACTATGAGTTTATCAGGATGAACCCAGCCACTCTGCATAACTATTAAGCTCCAATTAAAAAAGCAAATGTTGGAATCAGAATAAGAAAAGAATCATTGGCTGCTGCTGGATCATTGTCAGGAGGAGATTGGAGAGAGCAGATTATTGAGAGTCTGTCTTTTTTTTTTTTTCCTTTGAGGGTGATCCCAAAAGTCACAGAAAACAGGACAGAGTGATACTTAAGAATTCCAAGGCTCTTCTTAGTGTCCAGCCTACTAAGTCCTTCATCAAGGCTAAGGTTAATTCAGATCTTGGGACCACCTTAATCCTTCCCCAGAGTTCTCTTTGAACAGCCTCAACGCTGGCCCATCTTCCTCCTTTGAAGGGTTAGTCTGAGGATTAAAGGGGATAATATTTCTAAAGCACTTCATGCCATTCCTGGCTGTAAAAGAGAAAAAGAGGAAGCATTGTGGGTTTTTGCAGGCTGTGAAGAAGGAGGCCTGATGAAGAAGGGGCGGGAATGGGGTGGGGGTCCAGCCAAGACATGGCACTTGGGGTTCAACATGCAGCTAAAAGTGGAGAGATTGTTTCACGTGGTTCATAAGCTAAAAATGAAAGTTTGTGTTTCACCAAATGCTACTAAATGGAAAAGAGAAAGCTTATGAAAGTGTCTTCACAGGACGTCCCAGCATGCTCAAGGTGACAGGTTTCACAAGTGCGCATGTCTTCTGGTGTACTTTCTGTAGGGCATCACAGGGTGTATAAATGGGAATCCAGGGTCTGGGTTGTAGCTCAGAGCTAGAATTCTTGCCCAGAATGTGTGAATCCCTGAGTTTGATTCCCAGGACTGCAAACTGTTGTTGGGAAGAGATGGAGTGGGGTGAAGATTAAGCAAGGAGACTCACAAGAAGAGGTGGTGCTAAACTTGCAATTGCTTCTGGCTGGTGCCTTCTGGGGATACAGGGGTGCAGTTCTCTCAGTGGATAAGCCCAGAGGAACAGCCTCCAGATCTCTTTTGACTTTGTGGGGCAGTGGGCTTGGATTCTTGCTCCTCCATGTCCCTGGGATTAAGCAAATTATTTAGTCATTCGGAGATCACCTATCTTTTCTCAGAAATCTGGAGCGATTAACCTGTCCTACAAAAGAGTTTCTAATTTTGTTTTCACTTTTTATTATGAAAAATTTTAAACATTTCAAAGTGAACCAGAAGAGTATATTTAATGAATCCCCAAGTATTCAGGACCCTGCTTAACACCTACTACCTTAAGCAGATTTTTTTTTTTTTCTATTTTGTCCATCATCCTCCATACCACACTATTGTAAATCACAGGCATGGTGTCATTTAATCCATTAGTAGTTCAGCATGAATTCTAAAAGGTCTTTTTTAACACTATTGCCATAATAGTTTTATTACTATCACACTAAAAATTTCGATCAGTAATTCCATAATGTCAGGTAACAGCCATGCAGTCAGTGTTCAAATTTCCCCAAAGGCTTCATAATATTTCTAACAGTTGATTCAAAGTAGGAGTAAAATAAAGTCCATACTTTGCAAGTGATTGATTTATTTCTTGGGGGCTTTTTTAGCCATAAACTTTCTCCCTCCTTCTCATTTTATCTACTTGCTACTTCTTTTTTTTTATTGAGGTAAATTCCCTTGACATGTATCATTTTTTCTTGTACAGTTATCCACATCAAGGTGTTTTAAAATACAGGTTTTATTATTATTCAGGTGTGGGGAGGCCAACAGGTTAAGAGACCTCTTCCTCTAAACACTGCCCCTCACAGTTTCCAAGAGGAAGGGGACCTGCCACGCCATTCACGCCACTCTCAGGTAGTCTGGGAGCAACAGGGAAGCACAGGATCAATCAGGAGGCAGAGAGAGCATGAGAAACTGTTGTGGTTTCCAGGGGAAAGGCCGGGCAGAGTAAGCAAGTGTAGGATGGGCTACTTTGAATAATTTCACTGCCCTATGTGGCATAAGGGCTGTTCCTAGTGGTTGGTACCTGACCCCGGGTGGTTAAGGTAGGAAAAGCGAAGTATTTATCACTGAGCTACATTCTCATCTCTGCTGTATTTCCTATAAATTGGGGATAAAATATTGATTGAATTCAAATTCTATTTTCTGTGACCTCCATCACAAAGAACATAATATCACATCTTTTTTCTTGTTATGCTAGCAGCCATTGTGAACAATGAATAGATTCATCATTGACATGGAGAATCATAAAAGAGTGACACTCTGTCCTTCCTTGTTTATTTATTAGCCCCATAATTTTTTTTCTGTAAAGAGAAATGTCTCCTTAACTAATATTTGTTAACCCAGAGAGGTTGTCTGTGCAGGAAAGCTAGGTTAAATGCTTGATGCTCCTTTTAGCTCCTTTTATTTACTTTTCTCAAAAAAAATGAAGTGTTGATATGTGTCTTCTGTGAAAGTAAACAGTGAGTTTGTTCCATCGGTTTAAACATATTTAATTTGTTTCAATCAATAGCAGTTATTATTCTTGTCAAAGGTGAGATTGTCCCATTTTTTTGTCCCAGGCATATGTCAAATGTTTCCCACCCAAACCTGGAATTGGCCATGTCTCCGAGTGGTCCTGTTCCTCTTAATGGAAGACGTGTTCGGCCCATAGGCACATCATTACCAAAGCTCGCTGCCTCCATATTGGTCATTGTTTCCAGGTCTTCTCAATGGATGGAGCAAGAAATACCTGCACTAAGGATAGGTTAACATGCCTCTTGCCTCTTAGGTCTCTTTCCAGCACAGGTTTCCCTTGTCAGTTTTTCTGCTTGGCTCAGGCATACTCTTTGAATTTGGTTGTTGATTTCAAACTAGCAGTTCCACCCCAGATTCTCAAATTTTCGGGTGTTTTTCTTAGCTTTAATACCTTTGCATCACTCCCCCCCCCCCCCCCCCCCCCCGCAGTGCTGGGGATGGAACCCAGGGCCTTTCACATGCTGGGCGAGCACTCTACTGCTGAGCCACATTCCTAGCCCTGCATCATGTTTTTTTTTTTTTTAATGCTGAAAATCTTGGTTCCCAATCAACATGTTTTTTTTTTTTTTTTTTTTAAAGAGAGAGGGGAGAGAGAGAGAGAGAGAATTTTAATATTTATTTTTTAGTTATTGGCGGACACAACATCTTTGTTTGTATGTGGTGCTGAGGATCGAACCCGGGCCGCACACATGCCAGGCGAGCGCGCTACCGCTTGAGCCACATCTCCAGCCCCAACATGTTTATTCATTTGCTTTGTCTCAAAATATATAGACAACAATCCTGGAATAATAATTGCAACACTACTGCCAACAGGATGGTAGCTGAAAACAGTTTAATTTTTAATTGGTCTTTTGTCCTTGGGTTCTACTTCACGAAAGGCTGTTCGTTTAAATTTTGTGTTTTTGGACTCACTAATGTAATCCCTCTCTGTGAGCCACATTGCCAGCTTGATTCTCCACTAACTAGCTCAATCATTGGCTTTATTTTGCTTTAGATTTTTTTTTTTTTTTTTTTTTTTTTTTTTTGAGAGAGAGAGAGAGAGAGAGAGAGAGAGAATTTTATTTATTTTTTAGTTTTTCGGTGGATACAACATCTTTGTGTGTATGTGGTGCTGAGGATCGAACCCGGGCCGCACGCATGCCAGGCGAGCGTGCTACTGCTTGAGCCACATCCCCAGCCCCTTGCTTTAGATTTTTAAGGATTATTTGTTTTTTAAAACTTGTTATATCATCAAGGTATGTTCAGAGAAATCTCCTTTCTATCTCAGTCTTCTCCCCCTGTCCTCCACTTTCATTGTCTTTTTCTCTAAACCCCCGCCCCCCACTTTTAGTGTAAGCAGATCTTCATCCCCCCACTTCTAAGATAAAGATAAAATTAAAAAATAAAATAAAAAATAAAAATTGCTTTCTCTACACTTACTGTATCCTAAAGAACAACTTGAAGAAATATTTAAAATATAAAATACAAGTCCACAGTGGTTTAAAAATCATTCCAAAATCCTTAGAAATTTGGAAATCCAGAAGTTTATTTTAAGTTTGCAGAGAAATCATTCAGGAAAAAAAAAAAAAAATTGGATCCTAACACATATCTGGCTCCAAGAATTTCAGATAAGGCACTCTGAACCCATAATACAAAAATCAGGGCTGGGGTTGTGGCTCAGAGGTAGAGTGCTTGCCTAGCATGCGAGAGGCACTGGGTTTGATCCTCAGCCCACATAATGTAAAATGAAGATATTGTGTCCACCTAAAACTAAAAAATAAATATTAAAAAAAAATCATTTATCAGCAAGTTAGTCACCTTCTTTCTTCCCAATACTTGCTTTTAGCATTTAAAAGGATTCTGACTAGACTATACTGCTCAGCCTCCCAGGTTAGCATATCCGGGTAAATAATATGATCCTCATAATCTGATTTGGATGAGAATGAGAAATCCATGGGTTTTTCTTGTTCAAACAATTCCTGTGTGTGGGGTCCCAAGACTTAGTCCTAGGAGCAAAGATTTCCAGTTTCAGCCTTATTCATTTGAAAATTTAAAATAATTATGAAGCAGATACATTTTAAAGAAAAACCTGGGGGCTCAATGGGAGAGCGCTTGCCTAGCACATTTGAGGCACTGGGTTTGAGCCTCAGCACCACATAAAAATAAATAAATAAAATAAAGGTATTGTGTTCATACACAACTAAAAATGTCTAAAAAATAAAAAGAAGTTTAAAGGAAAACCCATGTTTTCACAGAAACCTCAGACTTTGTTGACTTTTTCTGTGTTTTAGTGTCATAGAATTTCAGATGGAAAGACCCTCCTCGGTTGTTGCTGCTAAGCATCTTCCAGAAAATCTGGACTCACCATGACTTGAATAAGAATCCTAACTTTCCCTGTTGCTTTTATGAGGAAGCCTTACACTTATGGTGCTCATAGCAGGCAGGTATGAACTATAATTATAATACTTCTTACTCTATTGCCAAGTATTTTTCAGAATCATTACATCATAAGTTTTATTGAAGAGGTACTTAGGCCAAACTTTTTCACAATTAAGAAAGCGGAGTCTTTTTGGTCTGAGAGATTGAACACTGTTCTAATAAGCGCTGCTTCTCCTTGTGACAGGATTACGTGTCCTTGTCCCTTTGACAGAGCCATTGAACATCATTTGGACAACAGACTGTGGGTGGAGATGACATGGACCACTTATGGGGAGAGGTCTGAAGAGCCAGTCTCTGGTTTTTCTAAGTACTCTTGTCCCTCTGCTACAGACTGGCCAGATCTTTCCTTGGCCTGGGTCTGAGAGTGAGGCCCATGTGGTACAGAGCCAGGGTTTCCCTGCGGTGGATGCATGATGGGAGTGAGACATAGGTCACGGAGGTTTGGGGGTTGCTTGTTACCTTAGCACAACCTGATTTACTGACTGATACCCTTGTAGGGTCATGTATTGAGTTAGTCACCTTTTGATACTATGAGCAGACTACTTGACAAGAGCAACTCAGAGGAGGAAGTTTGTGCTCCTGGTTTCAGAGGCTCAGCTGTGTTCGACTGACTCCATTGCTCTGGGCCCAAGGGGAGGTAAAACAGGATGGTGGAAGCAGTGGCAGAGGGAAGCTTCACGTCAGCAGGGAAGCCAAGGGTGGCGGGGTGAGGTGGGGGGGGATGACCGTTGTAGTCCAAGGCCATGGCCTGCCTGACTGACTTCCTCCAGCCACACCCCACCTGCCTTCTGTGACCACCTAACAGTACATTCAAAATTATTCACCAATCAAATGGATTAATCCACTGATGAGGTTACAGCTCTTATAATCCAGTCTTTTCACCTCTGAACATCACCACATGGCCTAACATATGAGCTCTCTGGAGACAGTTTTATTTTATTTTATTTATTTATTTATCTATTTATTTTAAAGAGAGAGAGAGAGGGAATTTTTTTAATATTTATTTTTTTGTTTTAAATATTTAATTATTTAGTCTTTAAATACTCTTTAAAAAGAGCTGAGGATGTAATTTGGTGGTAGAGCATTTATCTAGCATGCATGTGGCCCTGGGTTCAGTCTACCCTATTGCAAAGGAGAAAAATCCACAAACAGCAAGAGTTGAAAATGATTCCAAGTCAGCGAATTCATCTGTATGCTGAGCTGGTAGTGCACCCCAAGACCACAGGGACAGAAGCTTCTGTACTCCAGACCCTTTCAGACCTCACCCTGGATACTTCTTCATCTGGCTGTTTATTTGTACCCATTTTTTTTTTTTTTAATATTTATTTTTTAGTTTTCGGCGGACACTACATCTTTGTGTGTATGTGGTGCTGAGGATCGAACCCGGGCCGCACGCATGCCAGGCGAGCTGGCTACCTGCTTGAGCCACATCCCCAACCCTGGAGACAGTTTTAGATCTAAACCAGAACATGTAGCCAACCAGTGTCCAGATGAGTCCCCCAAGTTTTTACTGAGAGTACTAAACCATTTGGTTTTCCTAATGCTCACTTTCCTTGCCCATTCTATTTTTTTAAAATAACTAAAGACACCTAATTAATATTCATGAAGTTCTTTGAGATCCTATGGCAAATATTAAATACCGAAGCACTAGTACCTTTAGAGAGAGCGAGTTGAAATATTATAAATATTCTCACCGTCAGACAGGGAGTGGAAAGAGAGTGACTGAGAGGTTCGTAATCTAGGAAGTAGAAGAAAGATGAAAATGAGACAAGAGGCACTTCATGATGGATGAATTTGTTGCATATTTTAATTTTCCTTGCTCTGATCAGGCAGGGAGGACTTTTGAAAGAAAGGTGTTTTCATCAATCCTTTTCATTTTTTTTTTTTTAACCAAAATAAGAAAATGGGAAAGATCCATCTAAAAAAAAAAAAAAAAAAAAAGAAAAAAGAAAAAGAAAACAAAACAAAATAAAAACAAAAATTCAAACCACTCCCAGGATGGATGGAATTTTCACAAGTTTAGACTGGGCACAGCATCTTTTTGTTCTTTTTTTTCCCGGGTGTTAGGGGAGTACCAGGGATTGAACTCAGGGGCACTCAACCACTGAGCCACATCCCCAGCCCTATTTTGTATTTTATTTAGAGACAGGGTCTCACTGAGTTGCTTAGCACCTTGTTTTTTTTTACTGAGGCAGCCTCCATAGCTGTTGGGATTACGGGGTGTGCCACCATCTTTTTGTTATTTAAATGCTTATTTGAATAAATTTCAGTTTAAAGGTTGAAGGACACCATTCCCCTCTTTCTTCTTTATCTTTCATTGTCTTAAAAGAAAACTGCTAAGGCCAAGCTACCATGCCATACCCAAGTCCATATAAGAGAGTCTTACAGAGGCTTTCGAAGTGTAGGAGTGACAAATCTTGGCCTCACTGCTGAATTCTGTATCTTCATGAACTACATAGCAGTAAGGCTCCAGCCTGTTTATTCTAATATCTGTGAATCTTGGGGGAAATCAGTTAAGCAGAGGAAATGATATGATAATTGGGAATTCTGCTTAATGTCCTCTGTTATCAAAGAGATCTTGAGTCAATGTGTCACATGCCAGGAACATTTTGCTTCTATTTTGTATTAATAAATTGCCTCAGTAAAAAAAAAAAAAAAATGTTGTATATATGTGCCAGGATAAAATAAACATTTATTGAGTGCCTACTGTGTGCCAGACTTTCTAATACTCATTGCCAAACTAAGCAGTTCGGAATAACTTCACATTTGGCATAAGATTCCAAATCATCTTGGACCCAACTCACAATTACACAATAAGGAAAGAGATTGGAATAAACTCTTGAAAAGCATCAATTTGGCTTGGCTTTAAAGGTCTGAATTAAAAGTGTGAATTGAGAAGGAAGAAAAACCCCAAGGAGTAGCATCCAAATGAAAGAGGATCAAAGTGGGCACGAGGTGGGGGCTTCTGGACTTTTGGAAATCTTTTGATGATTTATCCACTTTGGGGCAGCTGAGAGACCAGCATCAGAGATGCAAATCCACCAGCTGAACTCATTGACTCACCCTGAGAATTTTTATTACCAGGTAAAACACGCATTTCTTTTGAAGGATGATGACTATGAGTCACACTTTAAATGATGTGGAAGCTCCCAATAATGCAGAAAAAAAATTTTTTTAAGAACATGGAACATGTATATTTCCACTCACCACCAGCATCCCACTTCATTCTCTAGTTCTGACATAACTTTAGGGAGTAATATCCCCGAGTCTCTCCTAGTGTTGATATGAATTTGGTTCTTTCGTCACCTATAATTTGAGGACAGCAAAGTATGCTCTCCCATCAGCTTTTTCTCAGCTCGTAGATGTTTGAACAAGTATGAGAGAAGTAAGTTCTGGCAAGCAATAACTTGCAACTGCAGCTGTTTCCGTTGTTTGGGGATAAAAGGAAACATCCTAAGTTCAGTCCACCCCAGGGAGAAGCCTATTGGCTGCTGTCGGGAGGCAGGATCAAGGAGCAAACACCAGCTCTGCCCAGCCTCATCTGCTTTTTTCCTTCCCCAGGGCGGGATGGGGCTGTTTCTGGCGATGATTTTGCTCCCAAGGCACTGGAGACAGGAGGGCGTTTTGGGCTAGAGCCAAAGCAGGTAGGTCTCACACATTGTTATTACAGGATCATTCAAGGAAGGGGTTAGGAAAGGAAAGATGAGAGAGAGAGAGAGAGAGAGAGAGAGAGAGAGAGAGAGAGAGAGAGAGAGAGAGAGGGAGGGAGGGAGAGAGAGAGGGCGCTTTAATAGGAACAGGTTCTGGTCACATAGCTATAAGCAGGCTTAGATGGTTTGCATATTGCTGAGATTTGGAGTGGGATGAGATCAGTCAAAACTCATGCAATTCAAGAAGTGGTAATGGAAAGTTCTTGATAAATGACTTAGAATTCCATTAAGGCCAAGAGGAAACAGTTTGGGGACAAAAAAAAAAAAAAAAAAAATGAATCACAAGAAAAAATTCTGCCACTTTCAGGTAAAAAGATGCCAATTTGTGATGATCTCACAACTCCCCTTGCCCCATGCACCCATGCCTGCATCCTTCCTGTATTAGTTATCGGTTACAATGAGGCAAATCACCACACAATGCAGCAGCTTTGTAACAATAAAAACAAAAGCAAAAACAACACAACAACAGCAACAAAATAAACATCTGCTATTTGACACAGGTTCTGAGGGCTGGGATCCAGAAGTGGCTTGGCTGGTGGTCCTGGATCCAGGTGTCCGAGGAAGTTGAGGTTTGCCCTTAGGCCAGCCAGGGCCACTGTCATCTGGGGCTTGACTGGGCAGGAGGATTTGCTTTAAGCTCACTTACTCGCATTGCTCTGAGCTAGCTGCCCCTGTTCTTCTGGTCTTCCTGTGGGCTCCTCCTCAGGCTGCTGGAGGGTCTCAGAGTGCGGCAGCCAGCTTTCCTAAAAGAGGCTGATCCACATGGTTACTTCTGTCAAAGTACAACCCACACTCAAGGGAGGGAAATTAGTCTGTACCTTCTGGTGGTAGAAGGAGCAAAGAATTCATGGTCATACTTTTAAATGACTGCAGTAAGGACTACAGGAAAACTACTCTGCCACTTGTGGCAAAAGCTATTTTTGGTTATTTAACATGAATGATTGTTCATTTACTGTCCCTAATTTAACCTGAGGCCATCTCTCTTTGCTTATATAACAAGTAGCAAAGCCAGACCTCCTTGCAGGCTAGAGGGAACAAGAAAGAGTGAGTGTGTCTGGCATTTAAAAGAAATTGCATTGGGCACGTTGGGGCACCTTGTAATCCCAGGTACTTGGGAAGCTGAGGCAGGAGGATTGCAAGTTTCAAGGCCAGACTGTGCAACATGGCGAGACCCTGCATCAAAATCAAAATAAAAAGGGCTGGGATGTAGCTTAGTGGTAGAGTGCTTGCCTAGAATGCACTGGCTAGTCCCTTGCTTTGATCCCAGTATTGCAAAAAAGAAAGCAATTGGCATTTCCCTGTGGACTTTCCTAAGCATGGCCCCATAGACCTGCTACATCAGAGCCATAGCACACCCACTCTATATGCCTAGATGCCCCTGAGTGCTGTTGTGGCTGACCCTGATTGTTCTCTTCTACCCTTGATCAATGATAGCATCTATTCTGTGTTTCTATGTACTTTCTGGGACCAGAAAATTGGAAAAAAGGCTTGGCTACTACACAAGAAGTGTTACGTTCAGAGCTAAACAAAAATAAATAAATAAATTAAAGTATTTGAAAAAGGCACAATTATCTGATAAATAAGGATGGATGAGACCTGTGGTTGAGCTGTACGCAGAACCTTCAAAAAAAGACCAGGGCAGTTGGGTGTGGAAATATGCTGCCCACAGCCCCCAGACTTCACTATTATCCTGTAGGTGGCCCATTTCCAGTTGTCGGCTTCTGCATCTCTTTGTTTGAGGACTCTGTCTAGAAGCTGAACTTGACCTGCCATTGCATATCATGTTCCTCATGAAAACCCTCAACTAACAGCTGATGGGAGTAGGTAAATCCCCAGCTCCCTCATCTCTGGGGAGATAACTCAGAGGCACCATGCTCTACCCCAGCTTCTCAGAGTTCCCAGAAGAACTGTGTTCCAGTTGCTTCTGGTAATGGCTGACAACACACTTCATTTCCTTCAATTCTCTGCTCCCATATAGTGTTTCCTTGAACCACTTCTCAAATAAACTGCTGTATCTGAACAGATCCTTGAGACAGGCTTTGCTTCTTAGGGAACCAAAATTAGGACAGTGGACGACATGACATCTGTCTTCAGCGTTAGGCTATATGCCTTATAGAAGAATTATTTGATTTATTGTTCAAAGGGGAGACTTTGAGCCATCATATAATTGTTATTAGGGGCTGGGTTTTAGTTTAGGATAAGGAAAATTTCTGTAAAACTCTAGATGCCTAGAAGTGGAATGTGCTGCCTTGGGAGGTAATAAATTCAACGTTTGGAGGGCAGGGTTTGTACCAAATATGTGTGATTGATATGTAGCTTAAACTAAATGACCTCCAATGACAGAGGTGGGTCCTTGAAGTTCCTAGCAATCCATTTGCATGATCAGACATTTCTATAATTTGCAGATTTGCAATTGATTAAGGCCGCTGCCTATTTTCACTCCAACTTCATTTTATTCTGCAAATCTTTTGAAAACAATTTATCAGATTCTGGAGTTTGTGGGTGACACCTGTGTAGTGCTGCTGGAAATGAATGCAACCTTGTTTTTATGCATCCGGACACATGGGATTGATTTTAACACATCTGACACATCTTGTCCTCACAGAGCATGATGGTTTCAGGTGAAACATCAGGCAAAAGTGCCACCCATGCAACACAATAGCCGGAGCAAACAAATAATTCGGGCAAAAATAAGCTCCAGGGACAAACTTGTACACTGAGAATGATTTGCTTACAAGACTATCTTGCTGTATGCATCTGATAATAATTATAAAAGTATAATTTGCTTTTTTGGGTTTTTAAATTGGAGATTAGATTTAGATTTTTTTTTTTCATAATTCTGAACTGATCAAATGTTTAAATGATAGGAAGGAAGTGTCTTAGTGAAAACCCAAAGCGTAAATGAAAAGGCAATGGTTGTAGTATTTCTCATCTTTAAAAAATTTATATAACCTGTTTAGGATTCTCACTAGAAATACATATTCATTTTTGTATCTAATTTTGCATTTATAATTTGCACTTACAATGTATCTTCTTTGTTTCTTTTAGTTAAAGGGACTCTCATACAGACATCACCATCTCTCTGAGATTCTTTTCAATTCAGAGATTCTAAGTCACAGATTTTTTTTCTTCTAAAGATCTGCATGGTAACTATGTTCTTTACGTATCTCATGAAGAATAATTTGTAAGTCAGGTGTAGTGGTGCAGCAATTTGGGAGGTTGAGGAAGGAGGATTGCAAGTTGGAGGCCAGTCAGGGTAATATAGTAAGAACCTGTCTCAAATTTAAAATAAAAAGGGCCTGGGGATGTAGCTCAGTGGTAGAGCACCCTGAGTCCCTGAGTTCAACACCTGTAATGGAAAAGAAAAAAAAAAAGGCCCAAACAAAAAAATTCCACAGCCACCCTTATTTATTTACACATTGTCTGTGGCTGGTTACCTTCATGTTACAACTGCAGAGTTGGTATGACAGACCCAATGGCCTGTAAAGCCTCAAATATTTACTCTCTGGCCTTCTGTAGAAAAAGTTTGCCAACCCCCTAGTCAGGAGGAAATCTTTAGGCTTGGCAGGTCTCTGTGGGAGTTTGTAACAAGGTTATATAAAGGGAGAAAATCTTTTCTCTATTGAAAAAAAAAAAAAAAAAGCAGAAATCTTAATTCCATGTGGAACTCAATGAGACTTCTTTTGCTCTCGTTAGAGGAATTTAAACAGTTTTAAACATTTGGTAGTGAAAGCTGTGAATCTTTGCTGTATCCAGGTCAGGCTGTGAGCGGTGACTAGGGAAGTGAGGCTTTCATGACTGCAGTTAGGATGGCAAAGGCAGACCCTCACCAGCCAGGCCCAGGCCTAAACTGCAGGCTGATGCCCTCCAGCCAGGCCACCTTACGCTGCTCCTTTCCTAGCTGTGGGTTCGGAACACCTGAGCTCAGCTCACCTACCCACCTTTCCAGCATCAGCATCCAACGCTCCCTCTCCTAGCTGGTGCATGTGTGCACATCTGTACTCTCCACAGGCACCCCCCACACACACATGCTGGGCTTGGGCTGCACTAATCTCCAAGCTCTGTCCTATATCTTTGCCTTTGCTCTTTGCACGCCTCTCAACGTCTGTTGGAACCGCACTCACTTGTTCCAGAGATCTGGTTGTGGAGAACCTTAAACCAGATCAGTTTTCTCTTCTCTTGGAGCATGTTTGGGAAATGTGCCCCTTTATTTCAGGCTCCTATTTCTGAACTTTTGTTTTCCATGACTTTGGATGAGTGAGATGAAATCCAAAGGGTCCAATTAGTGGGCCACTGGTACTTGGGCCTGCTGAACTATGTTTTTAATACTTCAAGGAAAATAGTAAATTCACTGAAGAGCTAGAGTCTATAACTATAGGGAAGTTTCCTACTCTTTTTCAAAATATGTTTTTATTAGTGCATTATAGTTATAAATAGGGTTGATTTTGGGGGGCTGGTTTTTTTTATATTTAAAATATTTTGTATGGGGTCCCTTTTGACATAACCATACATGCATGCAACATAGTTTGCTCCATTCCAGTTCCCAGTACTCCTTTCCCTCCTTTGCTCCCTCCCTCTTTTCATTCCTCTACACATCTTCTATTTATTTATTTTATTTTATTTTTAAAGAGAGAGTGAGAAAGGGAGAGAGAGAGAGAGAGAGAGAGAGAGAGAGAGAGAGAGAGAGAGAGAGAGAGAGAGTTTTTAATATTTACTTTTTAGTTTTCGGCGGACACAACATCTTTGTTTGTATGTGGTGTTGAGGATGGAACCCTGGCCGCACGCATGCCAGGCGAGCGCGCTACCGCTTGAGCCACATCCCCAGCCCCCTACTTATTTATTTTAATTGGTGCTTTATAGACATACATGCAGGTGGAATTCACCGTGATGTATTCATTTTCATTTCACAGTCCTTCCCTTTTCCTGACCTTCCTCCCTCCCCCTCAACCTTTTCTCCCTACTCCACTGATGTCCCTTCTATTTTCATGATACCCCCCACTTTTTTCCTACTCTTTTTTAAACCAAGACCTAAATAAAGCAAGCTTTCTTTCTTCCTTCCTTCCTTCCTTTCTTTCTTTCTTTCTTTCAAGTCATCATCAACCACAACTACGTTGCAACCTTTGCCAAGGTAATGTGAGCATTTCATTCTTTGAATGGCCTCTGAAGCCCCTGAGAGTGGCTGACATGTGAAGGCAGCCACTGTGCTCATTGTAAAAAAGAATGAATGAGCTGGGCTTGGTGGTGCATGCACATAATCCCAGCTATTAAAGAAGCTGAGGCAGAAGGATTGCACGTTCAAGGCCAGCCTGATAAAATTAGTGGGACCCTATTTCAAAATAAAAATTTTTTAAAAGGTCTTGGGCCATAGCTTAGTGGTAGAGTGCTTTCCCAGCATGAGCAAGGCCATGGATTCACCCCCCCAGGACTGCAAAATAAACAAATAGAATAAAACAAAATAAAACAAAGAATGGCATTATGGCTGTGGAGGAGCACATAGTAGAAAGGTGAATTGTTGTTTGGATGGCTGTGTGACATTTTGTGGCATATTAGATGACACTGACACGTATGGCTATTTCTCTTAGATAATTTGTAGGCAGCCATTGCATTCCTGTCTTCCAGCACGGAACTGCCATGTTGCACGACTCTCCAGTGCACAGGCCAACCCACCACAGGAGCCAGCCTGAGGCCGTGTCAGAGCATGGGTTTTAAGGACACACTCTCAGATTTGACTCCCAACTTCAGCATTTACTACTTTATTGTCTCTGCAAAAGTTCCTTAAAGCACTTCCAAACCTCCATTTCCTCATCCCTACCATGAAGTACCCCGCATTGTAGTTTCAGGAGCAGTAGATGAGCTCAGGTGTGACCCTTCATAAAATGACAGGTGCTGAATAAGGATGCTTTTTCTGGTAGGTTCCTGTGGCTATCTCTGAATCTTCACTGGGGATTTACATCACTTTAGCATGGAATGGCTTTTGATGCTGTTAGGTCTGACTGTCACTGTATTCGTTTCCCAGGGATGATGTAATAAAGGATCACAACTTGGGTGACTTAACAGAAATTATTCTCTCACAATCCCGGAAGCTGAGAAGTCCAAAATCAAGGTGTTGACAGAGCCACACTCCCTCTGAAGGCCCTGGAGATGGGTCCTTCCCTGCCTCTTGTGGTTTCTGGTGATCACCAGCAGTCTTGGCTGGCAGGGACACCACTCCTGTCTCTGCTTCTGTCATCACATGGCCTTCTTTGCTCTGTGTGTCTCTGTCCAAATTCCCTTCTTCTTATAAGCACCTCAGTCACTGGATTAGAGCCCGCCCTCTATTGCATGACCTCACTTAACTTGACCACATCTGCAAAGGCACTTTTTCCAGATAAAGTCACATTCTCAGGCACTTAGAGTTGGAACGGAAGATATCTTTCCGGGACACATAATTCAATTCACAAGGGTGACCGTGGACATAGTTTGGGGTGCTGACAGGGAGAAGGTTTTCTCCAGCAACCTGATCTGGACAAGTGTTCAAGCATCTTTTGTCCTTTTCTGTACACCTGCAAAATGAGGAGATTGGGTAAGATGCTTGCTCAGATCCTTTAGCGTCATTGGGCAGTTTTATATCTCAAATTCCAGATTCACGGAGCCCAAATTCATGGGTTTTTCCTGCCGTTGAGCCTGACATAACAAAGGAGGTCCTCATCTTGGCCTTGGGCGATGGGACTGATCAGAGCTCACTTGCTGAGCTACCTGCTCTGGGTCCCAGGGACAGCTTCCTGGCAGCAGCCTTCATGTGCTGGGCCCCCTTTCTCACATCAAAATTTATTCCCTATTTCTTTCATTCCTAAGCTACTGACATTAAAATTGATTTCTGGCTTTACAAAACCTGCATCTATTTGAGTAGATTGCTTTCAGATCCAGTTTCATTTCAATCTCTGTTTTTGAATACTGTTAAATACTAGGATAAAACACACAGCTTCCCCCCCCCCCCCCAATAGGAAAGCCCACACCGGGCCTCTGGATGTGTTTGCATCTCTCAGGTCTTCAGAGGCCCCACTCTTCCAGTGGGACCCCAGACGTCCTTGTGGTTCATTGGCTAAAAATGGACCTAGAGATTTATATCTCATGTGAACTTAGAAAAAGGAGAAAATACTTTAGTCTAGCAAATACTCCATAAAGTGAAATATTTGTTTTATGCTTATAAAGTAACTGAACACATTTTATAGCCTGGTAGAACCCCTAGGCTCTCCCTAGAGCTTTGTTGTTAAATAACTTTTAAATCCCAAAGCTACCGGAGTCTTAGAAGTTGTAGTTTTTATTATGAATGATGTCATTACCTAGGAAATAACCAGCAGAATCCCATTCTTTGTAAGGATCGTATTGAATACACCACAAAAGTGTAGATTCTTCTGTATATATGCATTGAAAATCTAAACTTGTCAAATTGGTTTTGCATATTTTGAAAAATAACCAAAATCAAAGGATATTGTATATAAATACTTCTAATATCTGTACTCTAAGAACTATATTTTGCCTTTCTACTAAATTTTGCAAGTGTGACTTAATATAATAATTGTCAAAATAGAAATCCAGATTTTTTATGGAGTATAATAAAGTGCTTTGATATTCTGTAATGAATAAAATTCATAACTGCTTAATTTCTTGATTTGTTAGGAAAGGGTTTAAAAAGGTAAAATTCAGTATGGTTCTTATTAATTTAACACTGACTATGAATTAGTAGCATGTGAATTAAAGAGATTTAAATTTGTGACTTTATTTTTTTTTTAAATTTGCTTAAGTATATTCATTTTTTTCCTCCTCTGGTTACATCCAAGGTGTCTCAGATATCACTCTGAAGATCTTTATTTCAAGGACATAATTTTTCCCCCAGTACTAGGGATTGTACTCAGGGTCACACTGTAGCTGAGCTATATCCCCAATTCTTTTTATTTTTTATTTTGAGACAGGGTCTTGCTAAATTGTGAAGGCTGGCCTGGAACTTGTTATCCTTCTGTCTCAGCCTCCCGAGTAGCTTGGGACTCCGTGTGTGTGCCTCTGACACAGGGGCATAATTTTTGAAGACAAGCCTAGCTCTGACATCACCTCTGATGAGGTTATTTTAATCCCAGGTGAGTGGCTTGCTCCACAGCAATCTGCTTCCTCACAGCAGCTGGAAAGTGGAACAGTGGGAGTAAAGAACTTGAACCTTGGACCTAGACTCAAGTTCAAATGTTATTTCCACAGTGTGTTAGCATGTCCTGGCCCTTCCTTCATTTCCCCAGCCTCAGGTTCCTCATCTGTAAAATGGGCCCAACTTCACAGGTGACTTAATAGGATTGAATGAAATAAAGCAGGGGCAGTGCTTTTTAAGGCACTGTAAAAATGTTAGTGGGATTAGCTAGTTGCAGGCCTTACTCTCTTACCCCAAGCAGTGTCCAGTATTCATAATGAGCTTATAGGAAACATTTGTGGAACAAAATTGAAATCACCATTTTATGTGCTGGTGGTTTGTGGAGGTAGAAAAGAAATGGACTTCATTTTGTTCTGTGGGATAGTTGATTTGGATGACATGATTTCCGAGAGATTTTAGGTTTAATTCTAGATGAACCTACATGGTATAATAATGTGTATTTGGTCTTGGCCCCTGGTTATTGGGAAAGAGCTCCTAAAACTCTCAGAATTTACCTAACGAGGTGACTTTTGATCAGTCCCTAAAGAGCTTCAGAATGTGGGCCCAGTGACCAGAGGTTCAAGCCTTGATTAGAAGGTTGGACCTCTCAGTTCCATCCTGGGACCTCCAAGGACGGGAGAGAGGCTAGAGATTGAGTTCAATCATCAATTGACAATGATTTAAACAATCATACCTACATAATGAAACTTTCAAAATCTCTAAGCAATGAAGGGTACAGTAGCACAACCTGTAATCCTAGCTAGTCAGGGGGCCAGGTCAAAAGAATAGCAAGTTTGAGGCTAGAGTGGGCAACTTAGCAATACCCTGACTCAAAATAAAAAGAGCTGGGGATACAGTTTGGTGGTAGAGCATTTATCTAGCATGCATGTGGCCCTGGGTTCAGTCTACCCTATTGCAAAGGAGAAAAATCCACAAACAGCAAGAGTTGAAAATGATTCCAAGTCGGCGAATTCATCTGCATGCTGAGCTGGTAGTGTACCCCAAGACCACAGGGACAGAAGCTTCTGTGCTCCAGACCCTTTCAGACCTCACCCTGGATACTTCTTCATCTGGCTGTTTATTTGTACCCTTTGTAATAAGCTATAATTGTAAGCATAGCCTTTTCCTGAGTTCTGGGCATCCTTATACCAAATCATCAAATCCAAAAGGGAGGTCCATGTGGGAATCCCCCCCAAAATTTGTTGCTAGGGTGGAGAGAAGGGTGAGTAGCTTGGGCACCTCCTTTGCCACTGATATCTGAAGGGAGGCAGTGCTGAACCCTTCAACCTGTGAAGGCTGATGGAGTTCTGTGCAGTTAGTGTCACAATTAAATTGAATTGTTGGACACCAGGTGGGTGTTGAAGAATTAGAGAATCTGAGAGCCTATTGTTCATTTTGTGTGTGTGTGTGTGTGTGTGTGTGTGTGTGTGTGTGTGTGTATGTGGTACTGGGATTGAACTCAGAAGTGCTCTACATCACCAGCCCTTTTTATTTTTGAGACAGGGTCTCACTAAATTGGCAAGGCTGGCCTTGAACTTGTGATCCTCCTGTCTTAGCCTCCTGAGTCACTGGAATGACAGGCATGCCCCACTGTGCCAGGGTATTGTGCTTGTTTCTGATAAGTTTTGCAAATGAACATATTAAGGCTGGTGCCAGGGAGTAGTGGTGTTTCTTACCAGGGTCTCTACAGTGTGTGTGCATATAGACGGGGTGGGGGTGGGGTGAGCTGTCCTTCTCTGAATTGCTGTTTTCAGGTGGGCATTTCAGGGAGAGACTTTGGTGGCTGAGTGGGCAACTGTCGGCCACGAGTCTTGAAAATAGGGAGGTTGATTACCACAGCCTAGGGCATCCTTGAACTGCCAACGGGAAGCTGTGTGTGAGACACTTCCCATGACCACGGGTCATGTCCTGCTTCATAGTACAGATCCTCATATGTGTTGAAAACGCTGTCCAATCCAGACTGAAAATGTACCCCCCCACACCAGATTTTCTCATTCACTGCACATCTTTTTTTGAAGTAGGTAAGCGAGCCTATAAACAACACATGCGTAATATAGTTCATCTTTGCTATAATTTCGTTAGGATTAATCTTCCAATGAACTTCCAAGTCTTCAAAAATCATCGTCTACTCCTGAGCTTCCTATTTTCAATTTTGAAATGTTCTCTCACCGACCGTTTCCTTCATGTGCAGAACCTATGAAGCAAAATTAATTTCCCTGCCTCTTTCAGGGGTGTCTGCTCAGCCCCGTTAAGTTGGAAGCTAGAGCACACGTGTTAGAATGCTCCATGAGAACTAAAAATGTTTTCCAGCTCGCAAATTGCTTTTTGTTTATTTAATTGTGTCTTTCACAGACTATATATTCAGCATTTGCCTCTGGGGTCTTTTCTACATTAACAATTCAAAAGCCACTGACCTATAATCATATTAAAATTCCCATTTTACCTCCAGTTCACCCATAATAGAACTCTCTTACATGACTTGAGCAGAAGCCTGGTGACTTGATAATCTTGTATCTACAAATATTAGGGCATCAGGGTGTCACCAGGGATTGTAAAATCAAATTGTGGGCCATATTATTATTGAAAATGCTGTCATTATCATAAAATGTCAAGACATTCTAAGTGTCATTGTGGATCTAGCCATCACCTGATTGCCTGATGGGTTGGTTTTCCTTCCCTCAGGGCTGCTGAGCCTTCCAAAAGGTGAGAAGGAAAATACCTCCTAGAAATGCTGCTTCCAGGCTCCTGCAGGAAATGATTGGATGGCGAGGGCCTCAGTGATTGAATCAAGAGCCCTCTCCACAGTGACCTGAGAGGAGGGGAATGCCTTGCTTCAGCAGCCCGACCTGTCGAAAGTAGGCTAAGCTTGGCACACGTGAGGTGTTGGCTGAAATTTGTTTCTCCATGTAAACTTTGTCCTTATTAATCTTTGAGGTTAGCCTCTTGGCTCGTTTCCAAGTGGAAAACTGAACATGTTTGTTTAAGACAATAATGACGCTGACTGTCTGCCAGGCTTTGATTATCCAAACAAGTTCTAATGTCCTGTTAATGACAGTGTGATCTAAATTTCATTATTCAGTGTTATTAAGAGTTATTCTATGAGGGAAAAAAAAGAGAGACATGTTTAAAGCTGAAGTTATACATGGCCATTTGGTTACTCTCTATGTGGCTTTTTAGACTTTTCAACAATAATTGGTCTTGATTTTTGTACAATTATTTAGATTACCATGTGATTAAGCCAATTTAGTCATTATGACTGCTGACAGGCTGGACTATGTGGCTGTATATTTGTTTGGGCCGTGTTAGGACAAATGAGGCTGTGTTTTCAGGATGCATAGCTAGCTTATTAAGTGGAATGATCTCAGTGGACACAAACAGGACATGGGGTTATTTATTTTTCCCTTTGTGGCTTTGGATCTCTGTTCCTGACCCAAGATAGCACCTGGGCAGGTCTCATTACTTGTGAATGGCTTTCACTTCTGAGGACTCTTAACTTTCAGGAGTTCAAATGTCTTCTCTAGTCCAGATCAGAACTGGTCTCCCATTCCATCCGGAAGGTCTTCCTTCCCACCAGCTCATTAAATATTTTTGACAAATATATATCTCACCACCCAGGTATACTCCCATGTAGAAACTGTACTTCTCATGATCAGAAAGCTCTTCAGAGACAAACTTTATTCCTGGAAGATCTTTAGTTGACTAGGCGAGAAAGGACTATGGAGCCGGGTGTGGTGGCCCACACCTGTGATCTCAGAGGCTCAGGAGGCTGAAGCAAGAGGATCATGGGTAAAAAGCAGCCTCAGCAACAGGGAGGTGCTAAGCAACTCAGTGAGACCCTGTCTCTAAATATAAAATAGGGCTGGGGATGTGGCTCAGTGGTCGAGTACCCCTGAGTTCAATGCCGAGTACAAAAAAAAAAAAAAAAAGACTATGGAAGGTAAGTGGGAAAGAGCAGCCCATAGTGCGCTTCTAGCCTGCTGGTTTTCACTCCAGGGGTAGGGGTCTGTGTGTCTGCCTCATGCAGATGGTGAGATGACCCTGGTGTCCACAGGGGGTTCCCATTTGCCAGAGACCAATCAGGGCCATCTCTCTCCTCTCCATAACCCAACTTATGAGGGTGTGGTCTCTGTGATGTGGAGAGGAGTGCTGAGCTCTGTGCTGTCTCCGTTTTAATTTGTTTATATTTTCATTTAACGACTCTGATGAGAACATTAAATCAATGTGGATGATTTTTGAAAAATGTAATCTAGAAAATTCAATTATTTCGTGTCTGGAAGGGTTTTGAAGATTAAAGTGCTGTGTAAAATGGTTAAGTATTTAGTATTAAAATTAAATACACACTTGCTCCATGCAATTAAATTGTCAAGAGTTTGTGTAACTCCTCAAAACACATTTTATGTTATTTTTGTTTCATCTTCTCCTAATTCCTCTAGGCAGAATTAGAAACTGCTGTCTTCTGTTACTCCTATAGCTTTTCCCTCATACTTTTCTTGTAGCTAGATTCAATTTGATTTGACTAAGTTTCAAATAACGTTTATAAAATGTCACTGTGTACTAGGTACTGTGCTAGGCTCTGAGGAACACAAGGTCCAATAGTACCTTCTCTCAACCTTCTGGAATCTGCACACGTGGATCCTCTAGTGCACATTAACTTTATTCCAGTTAGTTCCTGGGAGGAACAGCATTCCAAGAGGCCAGTGGGGAGGGAATGCCTGTCATTGTTCCAGGGATTGAGGAGTACAAAGCACAATGACTGTGGTTATGCTGAACTACAGCAAAATGGCATCCTTTCCTTTTTGTAAGCTTTCAAATATAAGGAAAAAAAATTCAAATCTTTGAGAAAGTGTCCTTCTTCCAAGGAAGAGGCACACAGAAAACTGCAGTAGCAAAATTTTCCTTTCAGCAGCTCTGCCCTTGAACTTGGTGAGAGTTGGAGCCATCTCTTAGGTGTTCCTGCTGCCCAAGTTTCCAAGGAGGGTGCCCAGTGAGCAGACTTCCCGTCAAGCAGTTCTCTTCCCTTGCTCAGAACTCTGACTTGTTGACTAACGAGCTGATCCTGAGTATTAAACAGGTGGTATTCAGCGGCAGAAGCTAAGAGACAGCACTTATGATTATACCGTCATTGCAAAAGAATTGGAGAATCAAGATTTTGACCAGTAACTTTGGGAGTGTTAACAGAGATTTTAATGGGAAAGACATGAAACAAATGTATATATTAAGATGAAGATATGAAAAGGTGAGATGCTAAAAAATCATTTGTCTTAACATTAAAAACACAGCATAGTGGGCTGGGGTTGTGGCTCAGTAGTAGAGCGCTTGCCTGCACGTGTGAGGCACTGGGTTTGATTCTCAGCATCACATATAAATAAATAAAGTAAAGGTCCACCAATAACTAATAAAATATTTTTTAAAAGAACGTAGGATAGGGATCAGCCACGTTAGACATGTCTATTACCAAAACTTTGGATTCTGAAGAGAAGGAGGAAAGCATCTCCATGTTTACTTATCTATAAATACATTTCATAACCTATTAAAATCTCCTCCCAAACAGGAATACTTTTTAAGCCATTTTGTTGAGGCAGCAAGTTTGATAGAAAATGGGATTAACTGTGTGTAAAAGATCAATGGAGAAAAAATGATGAAAGAGAGACAAAAGGAAGTGAAGGAAAAGAATTCGAATAAAGAGAGTACTTTCCATTTTACTTTCTTACATACTCTAGAACAAATTATAGAGGATGTGAATTTTCATTCATTGGAAAAAATTTTTTTAAAAAAAATCTATCTGCAGAAAACTTATTCTGGAACCTTCTTTCAGGAAATAATTCTTTGTAATTTTTTTAGTTTATTGTTATTGCTCTAGTACACTTTCCTGGTTTTGATTTCAAGTTGGAAATTTATATCTCCCAGAAAAGGGCCAGATTATGAGGTTTACTAGCAGTGAGTTGAACACTGTATAAGAGCTGTGTAAGCAAGTCTGTCACCTTACTTGATGACCCTCTGTAATAGTCGTCCTGTACTTTGCCACTTCTAAAGTTGTGTTACAGATATTTCTGTTGTTTTTCTGCATGTAAGTTTTCAGACATGACCTACTTATTTTTTGCTTGATTATAAAGTTCTTGCATTTTCTTGCCAATCCTTAATCTTATTTGGAGGATTTTTTACCTCAATTATTTTCTTCTTTCTCTATATTGTAGTTATTTTGGGATCTTTTTATAACTTCTAGAGTCAAATGATTGTTTTTCTTTTTCCAATCTTTCTTGAATTACCATGAAAACTTTTCAAACTTTGAATTGGTACTGGGTTCAATTTTGGCCAAATTCTTAAGTTTTAATATGTGAAGTTCTAATTTCTGCTTTTTAAAAAAATACTTCCTTTGATTTTTGTAGTGCTATGGAAGGATATATATGATACATTCATATACATGTAAATGCATGTGTGTCTCCTTCTCTTTCTCTCTCCATACATTATATATAGGCATTCATCAGAGAGATATATTTATCTTTCCATATATACCATCCATCCATGTACACATATTTATACAAACCCATTAGAATTAACTTGTCAGATAGTCTTAGGCTTTGTTCTGAACTCTTGCCTTCTCCATATACAAACATTTAGGTCTCCACAGGCCTCCAAGGCTCTTCTCTCATTGCTGGTTCTTCTCTGAGGTGGTCCTGGTTCTCACCTTCCCTGCGCGGGTCAATATTCAGAAGTGACAGTTACATTGACGAGCTCTAGCACCCACTCCTCACTCCCTCCTTATTTTCTTAAAATTCGAACGTTTAAGCCTCCATGGAGCTCCATTCTGAGGTGGTGGCAGAGGTATATTCAGATGAGGTCCAAGGTCTGCAGGGGTTGCTCTGGGTCGGGTTGCAAAGCTCCCAGCAAGGTTCTTGGACTTCCCTGGGGAAGACAGCTTCACCCCAAGGCTGTTGCCGATGAGTGGAGAGAAAAGGCAGAGTAATGGGCCTGACAGCAGCAGCTCCATCCCTTCTTTTTCTTCTCAGGCCCTTTGACCAAGAGGATAAGAGTGTGGAGGGCAAAGGGCGCCCTAACAGGTCTGAGCATCTCTGGCCTGGAGGGCCGAAGAGTAAAGAGCAAGACCTGTGCCCGTGAGGCTGGAAGGTGGAGGCTGTCCTCAAAGCTGCCTCAAACTTCTGTCTCTCTAGCTGGACTGGTTGGATTCCAGAAAAGGATATCAAGAGGTTCAGCTAACAATGTGCGTTTGTCTTGCACTCAGAGTGTGTGTGTGTGGCGAGGTGAGCCAGTTCCTTGGGAGAGGGTCCTAGTTCCTCTCCATCTACTCTGGGCCCCCTACTCTGACAAATGACTTTTTAAGAATACTGGGGATCAAACTCAGGGACTCACACATGCTAAGCAAGTGCTCTACCATTGATGGCCCCTTTTTTCTTTTGAGATAGGGTCTCACTAATTTCCCCAGGCTGGTTTCAAACTTGCAATCCTCCTGCCTCAGCCTCTAGAGTAGCTGGGATCACAAGAATTTGCCACCACAAACAGCTCAGATGATTCTTTCTTTCTTTCTTTTTTTTTTCTTTCTCTCTCTCTCTCTCTCTTTCTTTCTTTCCCAGGGATTGAACTCAGGGGTACTCGATCACTGAGCCACATCCCCATCCCCAGCCCTATTTTGTATTTTATTTACAGACAGTTCTCACTGAGTTGCTTAGTGCCTCATGTTGCTAAAGCTGGCTTTGAACTTGATATTCTCCTGCCTCAGCCTCAGGAGCCTCTGGGATTACAGGTGTGTACCACCACACCCTGCTTCAGGTGATTCTTATCTAGTGCTGTAGATAATATTTATCTTTGTGCTATCTTCACCCTGACTCAAAATATATGAAACTACTAGATATAATCCAAAGAGCTCTCTAATTAGCACACACAGTGTCTCTCTATGAAACATTTATTTATCCTACCTTCCTGAAGCAGAGATGGGTTATTATAAAATATTGTTGCTGAAGTGGGCTTTCCCTGCGCCCCAGACCCTGACCTTCCCTCTGGGCCCGAGGCTCTTCCCTCCCTGGGCTTCTTGCCCTTCTTTCTCACCTTCTGGGGGCAGCCTTCATTCTTGCCATGCATGCCTGACTTTTCTTGGACTTTAAATCACGTGACAATGTATTTGCACTCTATTCTTTTTCTCTAACATGACCTTGAAGCTTGTCTACATCTACATCTGATAAACTTCTCAATCTGCGTGCCCAAGCTCCATTGGCCTCTTTTTTTTTTTTTTTTTAAACCATGAAAACAAAATGTTTCGCGTGTTTGCAAATGCTTCTGGTATACTCACAGAATACCAGAGGGCTGAATTGTCTGCATCCAGGTCAACAAACAACATATAAACTCACCTTTTTAAAGTCGAACTCTGTGTTATATGATTTTAGAAAGAATATGTGTTGGGTATTTTGCCTCTGAACCTATTTATTTATACTTTTATATTTTACCTCTGAACCTATTTATTTATACTTAATGGAAGACAAGACAAAACATGATTTAAGCATCTTGATTTGAGAACAACTGTGGATTCGGTAGTTCTGTTAAATTCCTACATCATAATCATCAAATGTGCATCAAAGATAGTTATTCCAATTTTTGCATTTGTTGTCATTAGTTATATATGACAGTAGAATGCATTTTGACATTGTACACAAATGGACACAACACAATATTGTACACAACTTTTTATTCCTCTGGCTGCACATAGTGCAGGGTCATTCCAGTAGTGTAATCATACATGTGCAGAGGGTAGTAATGTCTGTCTCATTCTACTGTCCTTCCTATCCCCACAGCCCCACCCCTCCCCTCACTCCCCTCTACACAAAAGTTTCTTCATTCTTCCTTATCCTCCTGCCCCACTATGGATCAGCATCTGCTTATCAGAGAAAAATTCAGCTTTTGGTTTTTTGGGATAAACTTATTTTACTTAGCATGATATTCTTTAGTTTCATCCATTTACCTGCAAAAGCCATAATTTCATTCTTCTTTAAGGCTGAGTTATATTCCATTGTGTATATATGCCACATTTTCTTTATCCATTCATCTGTTGAAAGACATCCAGGTTGATTCCATAGTTTAGTTATTGTGAATTGAGCTGCTATAAACATTGATGTGGTTGCATTACTGTAGTATGCTGATTTTAAGTCCTTTGGGTATAAACTGTAAGAGTGGGATAGCTGGGTCAAATGGTGGTTCCATTCCAAATTTTCTGAGCAATCTCCATACTGCTTTCCAGAGTGGCTGCACCAATTTGCAGTCCCACCATCAATGTATGAGGTTGCCTTTCCCCCCACATCCTCACCAACACTTATTGTTGCTTATATTCTTGATAATTGCCATCTGATTTGGGCCTACTTTTTCTTCTATTAGGCGTGGGGTCTGTGTTCCAGTGTCTACATCTTTGATCCACTATGAGCTGATTTTTGTGCAGGGTGAGAGATATAGGTTTGATTTCATTTTGCTGCATATGGATTTTCAGTTTTCCGAGCACCGTTTGTTGAAGAGGCCATCTTTTTTTTTCAGTGTATGTTTTTGGCACTTTTGTCTAGTATGAGATAACTATTTGTGTGGGTTTGTCTCTGTGTCTTCTATCTTGTGCCATTGGTCTTCATGCCTATTTTGGTACCAATACCACGATGTTTTTGTTACTATTGCTCTGTAATATAGTTTAAAATAAAAAATAAAAGTAACTAAATCCTGAGGAACTGTGACTTTGGAGAATGCCAGAACTCAGGGAAGTCACTAAAATGGGTTTCCTCTTCACTTGTACTTCCTTCCACAGTGGATTGCAGTCACTCTGTATTGTGGTCAAGATGGTCACTGGCATGTCCAGTGAGATGGCTCCCTCAATATGTCTGTGATCTCAGAACAAGAGAGAATTCTTTTCTGTTGACTCTATGCAAAGTCTCCTAGGAATAGTGCACAATGGCCTAGCTTGTTATGAGCCCATTCTTGAGTCAGTTATTATGGCCAGAGAGACACAGCAACCCGGGCATATGTTCTATTTAGTGGACTCTTCTCCATAGCCAGGCACTATGTCACAGGAGGCTGAAGCAAGAGGATCACAAGGTTGAGGCCAGCCTGGATGACTTAGTGAGATTCTGTCTCAAAATAAAAAGGGTTGGAGATGTAGCTCAGTGATAGAGTGCTTGCTAGTATGCTTGTGGCCCTGGGTTTGATCCCCAGTACCACAAAAACAATAATAGAAAAAACAACAACAAACCACTTGCTGTGAGCTTTACAACCCAACCCCAGCACAACCACTACCCCCCCCCCAGCCACTTCATCTCCCAAGTTCATCTTCTTTTTCATCCTTTCTTAACTGACCACCTTAAATCTCAAAGATAACCCTGGACCATGGACTCACCCAGGTGGGTTTTACCATGGGCCACTAATGAGTGCGGTTGTGGGGATCCAAGAGGGAAATAATCCAAGGACAGAATTTAGTGCCACTGAATGGAAGTCCATGGGGCAATCAGAGAAAGCGTTGTCCCACGTCTGCCTTTAGAGTTGCCCATCTCCCAGCCCCCACCAGAGAGTACCTGTTTGTGAACCCATATACACACCGGTTCCGCATGTGAGTTGAGTGTTTTGGACCACACCAAGTGCAGCAATTTTCCTTTAATTTCAATCCTGAATGCAGCTGTTGCCAGGTGCCACATATATCCATTCTGGACTGGTAAAATGAGCTTATAGAGAAGGTTAGTCCCTCAGGCTAAAGACCTGCTCCTCTGCAAGTCTTACCAATTCTGCCTGCCATCATATTTGCCTTCAGGACCTGCCTTAGGGCCAGGCTGTGCTGCATCCAGAGGTGCTCAACTGGAGTGCAAATTGGAATCCCCTGCTTAGCTTTTAAAAAGTTCCTTGTCAGGGCCTCACCCTGGACCAATTAACTGAGACTAGCTGAGGGTGGAGCCTAGACATCCCATTGTTTAAAGGCTCATCCAACAGGCAGGGTGGAGAAGAAGCTCCCGGTGCTGACCTGACCTGGCTGTGCCCTTGGATCACGCCCACCGGGGAAATCATTCTCACTTTCTGAGAATCAATTTGCAATCCTATAGCTGTGCTACTTCCCAAGCAGGATTACTGAAGGAGTAAATGGAAAGAAAGAGGTGCTTGTATTGTGATTATCACGTCTTCCTGCTATCAGCCCAATTCTAGTCCTAGTCACCTTTGTGGGGACAGGGGCAGGGGCTGGGGATGGCTTTTCAGCTGTGCTGTGGCCTTCAGTGTCTCAGCTTTCCAAATCATCCTCCACAACAGGGCCTGTCAGCTTTTAAAAAATCACCCTTTTGTTCAAAACCTGCCTTCTTTTTCATTTCTACAACTAAGTCCATACCTCAAATCAAAACCCGAATACTTTTCTAACTTTACTTTCTATTTCCTCTGTACAGTTCCTCTCTTTGTTTTCTGTTGCTCTCACAAAATACCCGAGACTGCATAAGGAAAAGAGGTTTATTTGGGCTCACAGTCCTGGAGGCTGGAAAGTCCCAGATTAGGCAGCCACATCTGATGAGGCCATGTGCTGCTTCAACTCCTGGCTATGAATGAATTAACTCCTGAATGAATTAACTTAGTCTTCTGAGCGGGGCATTAATCCCTCTAAATGACTTCCTCACCTCTTCAGGGCCCTGTTAACCAACACTGTTACACTGTGGACCAAATTTCAACATGGATTCTGGAGGGAACAAATCACATCCAAACCATAGCAGCCAGATGCATCCAACTACCACCCAGCTAGCCAACAAATGTTTTGAGCTCTTATTATATGATCATCATGCTAGAGCTGAGGGGGAAAGCAAAGATGGACCTGAGCCATGAACCCAGAAACTGTCTACCTAGACGTTCATGGAAATGATTAGTTTTAGTTCAATACAGTCTCTGAAGTCATCTCTAATTTCCCCATCGCTCTGCCTCTGTACTCATTAATACAAAGATGTGCACAGTGCACCTTGGTCTTCTAGTGTTCTTGAACTTGAATAGATGAGATGCCATTGCTAAATGGTAGAATGATTTCTCTGGTTTTTTGAGGATCATGGTAGTTGGCAGAGCCAGCTTCATGGATATATGATCTGTATGGCTACACAGAGTTCTGCATGTAGAAGAACATTGGGTTTAATGCTCTTCTGTTGCCATCTTGAAACTCTTTTAGCTTGGGGGCAATACACTTTCACTTTGTATTGGGTCCTATAAATGAAAGTAGCCATATTTGACTATTCATTTATTTGATTTTTGGCTTTATTGTTTTAAAAAGGATTTTAAGGCAGAATCAAATAAGGATAGCTAACATAAAACTTAAAAGTAGCTTCTTCATGAGGCAAAGGAAACATTAGGTGGGGAAGTGAAGTTGGAGCTGGGACTGAGTCTACTGCACTAGAAAGAATGTCAGACTGTCCGTCTGCCTGCTAGAAACTGCCCACCAATGTGACTTGAGGATTTCCAGAAAATAAGGTGAGAAGAAAGGAATGGTCAGGTAGGAGATGTACATTACCTGTGACCAGTGGCTAAGGAGAGAGCACAGTGTCCCTGAGAGGAGACCGGAAGGAAATGCCTCTCCTGGATCTTCATAATTGAGACACACTAAGAAGTTCTTTAGGGATATTATTGGCAACATACACCGTGGACTCAGCAACAAGCGTCACAAGGCCAGTTCTTTTGATGTTCCTCCCACCAGGGGCAACACATGATTCAGCAAAATGGATGAGCACAGACTTGCACAAGGGAGGGGCTCTGGACATAAGAGCAAGTGCCTGAATGGGAGAATGAACAACTATGGGGGTGGATGGGTGACGAGAATCCGACCAGGTGTCCAGCTCTGGTGGTCTTACTTAATTACTTATTTCAGGGATAGATGTTAGAATACTTTGAAGAATGGGGGATGAACTCCGTATTATTTAGAGAATCCTCCAAAAGAATGCTGTTTCTGTTTGTGCATCAAAGGACACTGTCAGCAGAGTAAAAAGTCACACCGTAGGATGGGAGAAAATATTTGCAAATCTCATACCTGATTAGATGAAAAATCCAGAATGTACAAAGAACAGCTAAAACTAGTAAGAACAAAAACCAATAGCAAACAACTCACTTCAGAAAGGGAAAAAAAAGCTGGGTGTGGTAGCACACGCCTGAAATCCCCAGTGGTTTGGGAGGCTGAGGCAGGAGAATCGTGACTTCAAAGCCAGCCTCAGGAAAAGTGAGGTGCCAAGCAACTCAGTGAGAACCTGTCTTTAAACAAAACACAAAGTAGGGCTGGGGATGTGGCTCAGTGGTTGAGTGGCCCTGAGTTCAATTCGCAGTACCAAAAAACAAAAAAACAAACAACAACAAAAACAGAAATGGGAAAAGTTTTTGAACAGATATTTCCCCAAAGAAAATATATAAATGGCCAATCAACACATGAAGAGAAGCTTAACTTCACCAATTATTAGAGAAAAGCAAACTGAAACCACAGTGAGATACCCCTTCATACTCATTGGGATGGCTAAGAAAAAAAATCAAAATTAAAAAACAAAACCAAAAACGAAACAGAACAAGCATAGGTCAGGATGTGGAGAAATTGGAATTTGTACAGTGGGAGTATTAACATGGAATAATATGGATGCTACAGAAAATAGTGTAGCCGTTCCTCAAAATTTAAAAATAGAATTCCCATATGATCCTGATCCACTTCTGGGTATATACCCAAAAGAATTGAAAGCAGGGACTTGAACAGATACTTGTATATGCATGTTTAAAGCAGCATTATTCATAATAGCCCAAAGATGGAAACGATCCAAATGTCTGTCAACAGGTGCATGCATTAAAGTAGTCTATCAACAGGATATTACTCAACCTTAAAAGGAAAGAAATTCTATCACATGCTGCAACATAGATGACCCTAAAAACACTAGGCTAAATGAATAAGATACAGAAGGACAAGAATTGTCTGATTGTACTTATTTGAGGTCCTTACACAAGGCAAATTCCCAGAGACAGGAAGTAGAAAGGTGGTTGCCCAGAGCTGGGGAGAAAGGGCAGGAGTTATTATTTACTAGGTGCAGTTTTAGTAAGGGAGGATGAGAAGTCCTGAAGATAGATACTGGTTGTAATTGCACAACGACATGGTGGATATATTTATTGTAAGTTGAACTGTATGCTTAAAAATGGTCAAAATGGTAAATTTTATGTATATTTCACCCAAATTTTAAAAATGAAACAACAAAATGCTGTTTCTCTCTGTGGAGCCTTTGAAAGTCTATATAGCAGTAAATTTGAGGTTATTGGTTTCTAGTAACCTGGTATCCCCAAACATCTCTTACTGTAGAAAAACAAAGCATAACTATAGAAAGGCCATATTGAGATTATTTCAACTGCAAATAGCAGAAAAGCCGCACAAAATGGCTTAAAAAATAGGGGATTTATCATCACACAAAGTGGGAAACAGGAGGAAAAGCACTTTCAGGGTTGGTCCACGTGGGCAGAGTGATGTCATCAGCGATGGTTCTTCTCCCTCCTTGCTGTTAGCGCTCCTCTCATGGAGACCCCCTCATTGTTGCAAGATAGTTGCCACCATCCTGACGTCACATGTGGATGTGGGAAAAGCCAGTAGCAGGAAGGGAGTTGCTGCTTTGTGCATCTGCTTTTGATGTGAAAACCCCTTTTCTCGAAACCTTCCAGCCAACTCCCTCCCATTGTCCAGAGCTGGGTCACATTTTCATACCTACCAATCAGTGGTGAGAGAAATGGTACTACCAGGAGTGACTGCAGGACTAGTGGGATGGTCCAGGGCATTTGGGATGGTGTGGGTGTGGGAACAAAAGAACGGACTTGCCACAGGGAAGAAGAGCAAAATGGAGGACCAGTAGGTCAGAGTCAAGCCTTGAATACTATTGAAAGTATGATGTCTTGGGCCACTTACATAAATAATCTTTGAGCCTCAATTTCTATAACTGGGAATGGAGGGTAACAATACCTCCCTGAATTAGGTGGCTAGGAGGATCAAATGAGGTGATATTTATAAAACACTTAGTGTAGTGATTTATATATATTACCCTATTGAACAGAATCTCATTACTGACAGACACAATAAATGCTTAACAAATGGAGGTTATCATTATTGTTTTTCTTCCCCAAAATGTGGGAATGTACCTTTGGTTGGTTATCTTCTTAGCTTACCTGTTCTTGTAGGTAAATTCACAGTAAGCGAACAGCCCTGAGATGATGAACCACCAGGGGTCGTGGAATCCAAGTTGGAGGGAACAAGAGTCCCAGGAGGTATTAGTTTGCTCCCATAACAGAGCACCACAGACTGGGTGTTTGAACAAGTTCATTGTCTCACAGTTTTGGAGGTTAGAAGCCTAACACCAAGGTGTTGGGAGGGCTGCTCCTTCTGAGGGCCGTGAAGGAAGGCCTTATTCCAGGTCTTTCTCTCTGACTAATCCATGGTTGTCTGTTCCCTGTGTCTTCCCATCATCTCTCCTGTACTTATTTGTGTCCATATTTCCCCTTCTGTATTAACACTAGTCGTTTTGGATTAGGCTCTACTCTAATTTTAACTTACCTCTGTAAAGACCCTAACTCCCCAATACAGCCACATTCTGAGGTTACTGGGGGTTAGGCTTTGTAAATGTGAATTTTGGGGGGACACCAGAGTGAGAATTCTCATGCCAATCATAAGTCTTTATCCTTCCCGTGCCAACTTCCCTCCGCACCCTCTTTATTTTAAATGGATTTGGAAATAACATCAAATCCCACTCTGGCTAATCTGGAGTAAAAGAGTTATAACGGATTTGTTACAATTTAAAGACAATTAATTTGTTATAACTTAAAGGTGATTCTGAGAAGGGTTGTAGGAAGCATGCTCCTGGATGGGGCAAGAGGAAAGGCCTGACTGGTCATTTCAGATGAACATTTATTAAGCCCAGACTGTGTGCAGAGCATGAGCGCTTCATTCTGCATGTTCTTGTGGAGTGAATAAACTCCAGTTCCAGCCCTTAGGGATCCAGATGTGCTAACTGCTAACTGCTATGTAAGGCAGAACACAGTGTAAACTACAAGATCAACCAGTGGCTCATAAGTGTGCAGAGAAGGTGAAAATGAATCTAGGTGGGAAAAGCTGAGTGAGTTTTGATGGAGAGATCAGTTGAGAAACCCTTGGAAACTTTGAGAGTACTGGATCTTTGAGGCTTGACAATTATAAATTCAGGTTATGTAGCTGTGTAAGGAAAGGTACAAAGAAACTTTGAGGATAAGGAAGAGCAGAGTCACTTGACATCTTCAGGGAGATTTGGGCCCTGCCATGAGCTACAGTGTCTAGTTTAGAAATCATGTGCTGGCTTTCAGCTAAACTAGGAATGACTTGCAAGAGACTGAGCTGCATTTTGGGCCAAACCAAGTGGATTTCCCAGGTGCTATGGTCTACGGGAGCAGCATAGCCATTAAGGGGAAGAACATGGCTGTGGGCAGACTGGGGAAAGTCCACATTCACCATTTACTGGTCACAACCCAAGAAAGGTGCTTAAATTCATAGGCATCAGTCTCCTCATCTGTAAGGTAGGGGTGATCATATTGCTTCTAGGGTTCATGCAAGCACATATGGAAGTTCTGCAGGTAATGGTTAGCTACAGAGTCTGTTATAAATGTCCACCAATAAAAGAGGAATCACTGTAGTTTATGGATTTTGCACATGGTTGATACACTGAAGTTCCCTTGTGTTGTGGCAGAATAATTTGTGTCCTTAAAAACAATCAAATATTTAGACACACTGAACAGATACAGACTTTAAGGAATTACAAAGAGTCAGAGAAAGGTTGAGAGCCTAATGAGGGGTTTATACTCCACCCTTTTTCCCAGCACACTCCACCCACTGGGAAGGACAGAAGGAAAGTCACTGCAGCAAGAAAAGGGAGAGCATGTGGAGAATGCGCTGTCAGGCGCTGCCTTGCCCCCATCTCTACAAGGGCCTGACCTCTGGGCCTGGTCCAGAGGTTGCCCCTTCTCTTCCTGACCACTAGGGGATGCGCCGTCTAGATCCCGTCCCTGTCCCTGGTGCAACAGATGGTTGCCTTGAGTTTGAAATGATGAGAGCAGGTTGTAGCTGAAGACAGAGACAACAGGGGGAAGAAGCTGGGTGAAGCCAGGTCTGAACCCAGAGCAGGTACTGGTGCAGGCCAGGGAGGGAGTACAGAAAACTAAGACCTGCAGAGACTGCAGCCAGGGACAAGGTCACCCCGGGCAAGGGATTAGACCCTCCTGTTGCTTTTGCTCCCTTTCTCCTGTCCAGCAGGACCATTCCACTTTCTGGCAGGTGCAGTAGCAGGTTTAATGGACAGATGAGGGGAGGAACCGTGTGGACGCCAGCAACCTGATGACTGATGGGAAGTATGGCGGTAGGAAACCAGTGGATGAATATAAAGTGGGGTACACCTGCAAAGAAGGAGACCAGGACAGATGGTGGAGGTGGAAAATGAGACGGTGACAGGGGAGCTATACATTCCAACCCCTCCCAACCACAGTGGCGCTCACGTGGTCACTCCCATCCTATAGGCAGCGAGAACATTGTTGACACTGCTTGTTCAAGGGAAGGGACTGAGTTTAAGATGGTTCCTCTGCCCTATCTCCTGCACAGACAACAGAAATTTCCTGGCAAAAATGAGAATCTTATTGAGCCCCAAACAGTATGAACATAATAAGAACATAGCTGATGCTTGCTGCTGTGGAGGGGCCCAGAGGACTTGGACATCACAGTCTAAACTGACATTCAGCCAGGACACCACAATGGCCACACCGATTGTTTATGTTCTGCATCCAAAATGATGGATGGATCTTAGACTGTGGTCACATCATTCTGGCCAGCTGCTTTGGAAGTTAAGGGCTGGGGATGCAACTCAGTGGTAAGGCACTTGGTTAGCATGCACAAGGCCCCAGTATTACAGAAAAGAGAAAAAAAAAAATGAGGCAAAAGAATAGAGATGCTTTGTTCCATGGGCCAGTACTTTTAGAAAAGCAATCCTGGATATAGTTTCTATCAAAATCCTTTGGGGTTTCCAAAATACTTCAGTATTTTGTTCCAGATGAGATTTAGCTGTCCTTAGATAGCACTGGGTTCTTAATAGGTAAGAGACAATATGTCAGATATAGTACTTCTCTCCCTCAGAACATCTTACCAGAATAATGAGTCTATTGGGACTGGTTGATGCGGAGCCCCAAAATAAAAACCAGTTTTGAAATGTGTATTATCTTTAGCATTAATTATTAGTAAATTATCTTAGACTATATGCTTTAAAGCTTCTTTAGCCTTCTTTCATTTTAAGGTGGTTGATATCACATTAGTGAAAAGTAAATTTGTAGATTAATTTGGTTTAAATATCTATTAGGAAGGTTTAAATATCTATTATCAAATGTGTGTGATTAAAGATACCTCTTTGTCTTTTCATTGACAGTCTGCACAGCTCTCTAAACACTTTAATCTTTTTAAACAACTTTATTGATGTATAATGTACATACTATAAAAGCCACTTGTTTAGATGTAGAATTCATTGATTTTTAGTACATAGTTGCCATAATTCAGGGTTTTTATTTTTTATTTATTTATTTTTTTGGGTGGGAGGCACCAGAGATTGAACTCAGGGACACAAAGCCACTGAGCCACATCCCCAGCCGTATTTTGTATTTTATTTAGAGACAGGATCTCACTGAATTGCTTAGCACCTCGCTAAACTACTGAGGCTGGCTTTGAACTTGTGATCCTCCTGCCTAAGCCTCCTGAACTGCTGGGATTATAGGCTTGTGCCACGGTGCCTGGCCCATAATTCAGTTTTGAGGTATAAAACTGAATTATTTCAACATGTGAAATTCAAACCTGTTGAACAGAAAACTTACCCTCAATTTGGGGCTAGATCTAGATCTTTCAGGGTATGGAGCACTAAACAGGGTTTGCTTCTTTCCTTGTCCCAGTTCCTCTCCCCCTTTCTTCTCGCCTCCCCTCCCCTTTTTCTCCTTAGTGTGTTAGATGCTGAGGATACAAGTCAAAAGATGACCCCTGTCCTCAAAGACTAGGAAGACAGTCACAAAAGCTATGGAAGAAATCATCACATTCTTTTGCGAAGGTGTCATCCTGATAGAAGAGCTGCCCTGGGAATTATAGGATCACATTTATCTTTGCCCCACCCCAGGTTCTCAGAGATTTAAGAGCTCAGCTCAATAAACATTTATTGGGCATCTGTGCTCCATGCTGTGGGTACAAAGATGAATAAGAACTCACCTGCTTGATGTAAGCAGCTTTGCTTCAATCTCAGGTGACTTGGCATACATCAATTATGGGTCTCACTGACCTTATGACCCAGTTTCAGTATCCCGACCTTTGCCCCTGGCCAAGTGCAGACCTCTTCTGGTACCCTCTCTGGTAATGAAATAGTCTTTCCCTGTTTCCCGGCACTGTGTGCCTCCTCCATTCCTTCAGTTCTCAGCTCCAAAGGCGGCTTGTTCAGTGGCCCTCTCTGGCCACCTATTTAAAATTCCCCTCAACACACACTTCTTCACCTCTTTCCATGCTTTATTTTTATTTTTTGAATATTGTTTTTTAGTTGTAGATGAACACATACGGTATCTTTATTTAATTTTATGTGGCACTGAGGATCGAACTCAGTGCCCCACACATGTGAGGCAAGCGCTTTACCACTGAGCTATAGCCCCAGCCCCATGCTTTATTTTTATTCCTTACCTTTTTCACTTTCCAACATACAATTTATTTTAATTATTTATGTTGTGGGTTGTCTGCTTCTTCATTAGAACATGCATTCTGTGAGTGCAGGGATTTGGGTGTTTGCTTCTCTGTCTTAGCCCTCCTGATGCATGGTCAATACTCAATGAATATCTGTTGTATGAATTCATGCACAAATGACTTGTGATCCTCCTGCCTAATCCTCCTGACTGGAGCCCCCTCCTCATAACCCTGGTTTTCCCAGACCTGGGACGGTGCCTTGATTCTCTCCTCCACACGTAGGTAGTGCCTGGGTCTCGGGTGATGGCAGATTCTCCAGCCACCCTGCTTGCCAGCCTGCAGCCCCGAACACTACCTGGTTCTAGCTGCCTAGTTCCTGGAACTTTCTCACAGAGGAATCTGTTGTGACATGTTCTTGCCTGTTCCTTCCCTGACTCAAGCTGTTGCTGCCTGCCCAGTGCTGGCCTCTAAGGAGTCTTAAGAACCGGCCCATCCCAGTTTGCCCCAGTTAATTAACCTTCTCTGTGTGACAATTTTACAAGACTGGACAGAAGGCAGAACACCCATGATGCTCTGTGAATTAAAATACTAGTCAGTAGAAATGCATAAGGGTGGAGGCCTTTATTCCACACAAAATGAATTCTTAACATCCCCTCCCCCAAAGAATTGTCTTTTCATTTGAGGCAGAAAAAAAAGGGTTGAAATATTTGGGAATAATTACTGAACCCTGAAATTAGTTTCTTAAAAGTAATCTTTTTTTTTTTTTTTAAGAGAGAGTGAGAGAGAGAGAGAGAGAGAGAGAATTTTTTTAATATTTATTTTTTAGTTCTAGGCGGACACAACATCTTTGTTTGTATGTGGTGCTGAGGATCGAACCCAGGCCGCACGCATGCCAGGCAAGCGCGCTACCGCCTGAGCCACATCCCCAGCCCCTCTTAAAAGTAATCTTGAAAGTCACTTCTATTTTCCTGATAAAATATTGGGGTGTTATAATTCACTTTCCTTATCCTGAGCTCCTGGCCAGCAATTGAGCTGTCAATACCCTCATTAACTTCTCATTAAAAATAAAAATTTTTTTCTGCCCTAAAGTTGAAGCTTAAAATAAATCTCTGAAAACTTACCTTAGGCTTCTAAGATGTGCATACAGCTTTCATACCTCTGTGGTATACAGCAGAGGTGATAACTTGGGGGAACAAAGGGACAAGGATCAGTCAGGGGACCATATAGGAGGCAGTGCTTTAATTGGGATCTCAGACTGATACATTTAAGTTATCTCTCTCTCCAGGTGACCAGTTTTCTGTATGTGCTTACTAACAGTATTTGGAAACACCATCAACAGGTTGTATTTGTGGTACAAGACAAGAAAGGCTGCTGAGAACATTATTAGTTTTGGTAGATCACACATAGCCCGCAAGAGTTCATAGGGTTTTATTATCATGGCAAAAGAGATCTGGTGAGATACTTAAGGGAGGGAACATGGGACTTAGGACTACAAGACAGTTCCAGTTCAGGCAGCTGGAGGAGAGGCTGCCTGCTCTGCTCTTCAGCACAGGGGAGGGATCATTAAACCCAACCCTGGAGCTGGAGGCCCAGCAAAGTTGGCAGGCTAAACTTTGACAAGAGTCAAGAGTTTTAGGTTTTCATTCTGCAAGGAAATCCTTTAAAAGGGCACCAAAAGGGGCATGAAAACCATCATTTACTGGAGACCTTCCTCCTCCACTCCCCTGTTTTAGCTAGCTGAGGAAGCAGGAGACCTTGTCTAGATTTTCATGGGGGTACAAGACGTTCTACACGTGTCCCTCCGGCTTTCGCTTGTTGTGTCTTTGTGGTACTGGGACTCCAGTCCAGGGCCTTGAGCATGCTAGACAAGCACTCTACCACTGAGCTACACTCCCAACCCCAAAGTTAGATTTTTAAGATGGGGAATAGAGTGGGCCCGGAGTTGGGTTTTAAGGTCAAGATCAGGGTGGGATGGGGGTGCTCCCAGGCCCTAGTGGTTCCCGCTTGCACAACCCCCTAAGACTCGCACCTTCTTGCTTCCCTATTCTGTGTACCCCAGCTACCCGCGGGGTCCAGACGTGAGGTGACGAATCGGATGCATCCTGCCCTCCTCGAAAGCAGGATCGGCCCTGACAAGGCTACGTGAACTTTTAGGGGTAGTCAAAAACTAGCTGCGGTGACACGGATCCTGGGCGGTTTCTGCAAACGCGACGATCTAAGCTGCTTCCTCCCACGGTGGGTAGGGAGCCCCAGCCTGGGCCCTCCCGGCGGCCGCGGCCCCCACTTTGACCCGCCCTCGCTGCCCACCGCGCTAGGCCTCCTTTCACACCTGATTCAGGCTCCGGCGCGGGGAAAAGGCAACGTCCAGGTGCTGATCGGGGGTGGGCACTTGGGGACCAGGTGCGGAGGGCACGTGAGGGAGCAGGCACCTCTCATCCGGGGGAGGTTCGGAGAAACCAGACCGACAGACTGAGGTCCCGGACAGGCGGATGGGTGGGGTGGGGGAGGAGGTGGAGCCGCCGGGGAGGGGCGGTGCCGCGGGAGCCGAGCCCAGCCTCCCGCCCCCACCCCCTTCGGTGTCTCAGTGTCGGCGGTGACACAAAAAGCTCCCGCTCGGTGCCGAGCGCCTGGCGGCGGTGTCCGACCGGGGACGCGGAGGGCGGCCGGGCAGGTGGGGCGCCGCCCGAAGGGCCGGGCGGAGAGCTGGGCTGCAGGCGCCGCCGCCGCGCTGCCCGCGCCGCCCCGCAGCCCGCCGCGGGAGGAGCGGGCGGCCGCCGGCCCGCGGCGCGCGTCTGGCTGAGCGGGGCGGGCGCGCCGGGACCACCCAGCGATGCTGCCGCCGCCTGTGTAGCGAGCGCCCGAGCGCGCTGCGGAGAAAGGTCAGTGAGTTTCGGTTTGTTTCTGTGCCCAGGACACCTCCCGGCTCGGGCGCGGAAGGAGAGGGGCGCGAAGGGATGTCTGCGCCCCCACGGCGGCTGCAGGGAGGCGCGAAAGGGCAGCTGCCGCCTGGTGTGTTGGGGGTGGGTACCCTTTGGACAGTGAATGGGGTGGCGGGCCTGCTGGAGTCCTGGGGGAGGGAACACGGGGTCCCGCGGGGTGCGGGGGCGGTGGTCCCGGGAGTTGCGTTTCTCCCCAGCGCTGGCCGAGTTGGGCGCGCGGCTGGGGCGGGAGAGCGGCGCTGGCGGCGGCTCCGCGGAGTCCTCGGATGCCCCCTGGAGCTCCGGTTCCAGGGAGCTCGCCTCGGGCTTGCGCCGCGCGCCCTCGCTGAGCCCCCAGCCCGCACACGCCCCCGCTGGACCCCTCCCAGTCCCCTAGCCGGGCGCTTTCCCCACCCTTAGAAGTTGCCCGAGGGCCCCTCCTGGGGAAAAAAGGGTGCGGCGGCGGGCCAAACGTTGGGGGTCTTTTGTGCGGACTACAGACGCCTGGGGCGCTTGCTCCTGGAAGGACAGCGGCAGGACAAAGCAGGATGGACTCGAGGGGTGCTGCTGGAGCAGCGGCGGTCCCCGATCCCGCTTATGGTGGGGATGTAGTGTGGAGGGGGGGGAGCGCTGCACGGGTTTGGAAGGAGTAGAGAAATCAGCAAAACAGTTGACAGTGACTTGATGAGGTGGCGGACAGGGGCAAACCAAAAAAGGATGCTTGCGAATGCTGCGCTGGTGTGTCTGGGCGGGTGACCAGGCGTCCCGCATTCCCATATGACCGGGTGTACCTAGTGTCTGTTGCTCGCGTATCTTTGCCCCTAGATGGTATTCTCCACCTCTCGGATTCCTCTCTTTCTGAGGGATTACTGTCGCTAGTATAGGCTGTACCACAGGAGAACTTGGGGGCGGGGGAGGCTGCGGAGGAGGGGGTGGTTATTTATCCTAGAGAGACAATTAGGATCTGTTATACCCCCTCCTCTCCCCGCCAGTCCTCCACTCCTCCGCCGCTTTCTCCCAGGACACCCAGTCCGAGACACGGCTGGCTGGGGAGGGTGCCTGATTTCTTTCTGTGCTGCGCGTATCTAACCCTTACTGCATGTATTTCACTGCAGGCTGAACAAAGCTCAGTCTCAATTGTGCTTTCTGCTTGTCAGCCTCTTGCCTCCCAAATGCGTACCATTTTCACTTGATGTCATCACGCAGAAGGGGGTGAAAGGGACTCGGTGACAGATTCAGGTAACCCCCAGTAATTTGGGTAGCTGCCTGGGTGTCTCTGGGTCATTTGGGCCCACGGTGCTGACACAGGGCTGCTTGGTGGTTTCTGCATCAGCATCGTTCTCCTCTGTGTGAAGGCGTGGGGGCTGCAGAAACCTTTGCTTCAGAGGAATAAATTGGAAATGACTTCCTACCTTCCTTTTGAAAAAGTCATTGGGGGAAAGGATGCTTTGGGGGTTGTATATTCCACCTGGTTGATGGGAATTTTGATACTGTCAGTACATAGGCAGTGGTATCTGCATGTGGGGGTTGGATAGAAGATAGTGTTCTTATCTATGGTAATTTATTTTTACTTCAGTTTATAGGTGGGTATCTTTGATTGGAAAGGTGTCATGGTAAGGCTGATATTGTTACGACCGATTATAAATTTGACCACGGCTCAATTAGGGCATTGGCCAAATGCAGTGACCTTCTTATGAAATAATGCCTTTTCCCCATCCCTTCATTGTAAGAGTATTTGCAAAATCAAGACAGCCAGTTGGTAGTAAGTTGCTGGGAGGTGTAGTGAGGGTTGTTGGGGGGACCAGAAAGAACAGAAAAAATGGAGCTTTAGTGAAGTTTCCATTTATGTAGCCATGAACCATTAGACTCTCATTCTGCATTTTATCTTTAGGTTTTTGGTTCTTTTCCAAAAACTGGCCTGTTCCTGTTCTTTTCTTTCCAAGGATAGTTCTGTTTTGGTGTCAACCTAACCAGATTTGGGGTTATCTTGATAAAGTGCAATGAAATGTAACCTTCAGACTTATCGGGCACCTTGGCATTGGCATTCTCTCCTAGAGGGCAGAGCTCTGCGCATCCCACACAAGTAGCAGGGAATAAGAATGGTCATGGAAATGCATCTAGGGTTTTCTTATAAAAAGACAGATTGCTGAGGGCCAAAGGCTACTGGAGTGCCTTTTTGCAGTGTAGCAGCAGCAGAACAGCAAGTTCCCTTTACCCGCCCTCCCTCAATCCCTTGAAAAATAAAGTTTAACACTTGACAGATTTATCATTCACCTCTAAGGTAGTTTGGTTTTGAAAGGTGACTTTATAAACAGAGTGACACTAGCATTTATCCTCCCCCTCAAAGCACTCGGAGAAGCAGATGAGTTACCCAGTCCCAGCTGAAACAAAGGCCAATGCTTTGGAAAGATGAGATTAGTAATATGGTGCTAGGATCGAGGTAATTTGACAAGTGATTTTTTTATGTCAGCAATAATGCACCGTGTGTACTGTGTTGCTGCAAGAATAAAACCCACATGATGGGATAACAGGGAATGTAATAATGCAGTAGAAACAAGGGTGTGGTTTCTTTTTAAATAGAAAAAATAAATACCTCATACACAAAATTCCACATGGGAAAATAGCTGCCTGCACATGTAAATGCTTGCCTAAGAACAAAGATAGCCACAGTGCAATGTTAGGTTTCATTGTAGTTTTAAATGATGTACAGTGATAAATCATAATAAAGTGTTGTATTGATGCTTATTTTTTTTTTTTTTTAAGAAGGAGGCTCCCCACCCCCAGACGTCTGCCGTGGTGTGTTTAGGGTTAGGTTGGAGGAGCACAGGAAATATTGGCTAAACCTTTGGCTCCTGTGCCTTACTGTAATATGAATCTACTCATTCACCAGGTGTTTATTGGGCATCTGATAGATAATGGGCTCTGTGAGAGGTGCCAAAGGATGGGGGTGAGGGGCAGAGGTACGAAAATGAATCACCTTCAGGGAGCTTGTAGGAAGATGGAGAAATGGAACTGGATAGTGATTAGGTTCTGGGGAAGCTAGAGGGATGAATGGAGTGGAACTGGACTTCTGAGAAGGAGACTGTGCTCCACTGGCCTCTATCTCATTCCCTCTCACTGGGGAACTCTTCTCCCTAGATGGCTGAGACTGTAGTCAGAAGTGTCCTTTTCTTCAGGGTCTTCGAGCTTTCCAGCTGAATCCCACAGGAACGGCTAGGCTCCACCGTGGTTGGGAGCCCATTGTGTTTTCTTTTTCCTTCAGAGGGGTCTGAACCTGTCTGGGCACCCTCCCCATTTTGAGATATGATACCATCTCTGCTCTACTTAAATTTTGAAACATGTTCTGCTTCTCTGTATTATCAGATTTTTAGAAAACAGATTGGGGGGTTCCTCTTATTATTATTATTTTTTGAACAGTGATGTGTGAGCAGGAGAGCTCAGTTAAGCTGCAGAAACACCTCCAAATCTCAGCATTAAACACAGTTTCTGTCTTTCCCATTCTGTTTCCAGAGTGGTTGGCAGGTGGGTCCTGCTCACTGTAGTCACTCAAGGACCAAACTGCTGAAGGCTAAGCGTGTTGGGCTTGGGCAGTCACTGCAGCCCTGGGAAGGAGATGCAGCAGGGCGTCACTCTGGCAGTTATGTGATCCCACCCAGAAGTGAGTGGCACTGCTCCAGCCCAACACCTGTTATAGGACCACACTGAACCACGGTTCAATATTTCTTGCTTGGCAAAGAGGAGAATAGGATACACGTAGCAGTGCTAGTGACTTTCATAGTGATCTGGCCCCAAAGAGGCTCTAAAATGTATTCCACAGGGCCCAGCTTAGTGCTTGGAGGCATCGGGTGTTCTACAAGCAATACGTTCACGTGGTATATATTAACATGATTGTTAGTAATCTCCTCCCTTTTGCCTTTGAAGTAGTAGGCCACTAGGTATTTCCAAGGCAGATGCTGGTAGGTTGTATGCCTAGTGTTATATAATAGAGAAGTGTCATGTACAGACTTTCTGTCCCTTACCATCTGCTTCTCATCTAAGACTTCCTGACTTTCTTTGGAACAGCCCAAGGTAGGAAAAAAGTGTCAAGCCTGGAGTCTCCCAGGAGGTGGCCTCCACAGCAAAGACCACAGGGCAACAGATGAGACTAGAGGGGGCTGGGTTGGGTTTAGGGTAACCGTGGGTCATCTTGTTAGTTTGACATTTAGAAGACAATTTGAACAAGAGGCCTTTTCTAGTTATAGGACCAATAGCACACCTAGAGAGTTCTGGGTCATTTATGGATTTGTCCGACACCACGTTGGCTATGAGGGTGGTAAGTTTTAAAGACTTCCTTCCCGTACTCCTCTAGAAAGAGTCAGGTGCTGTGGAAGTAGGCATTGCCAGGAGTGGGTCAGGCATCTGGCAGCTCGTAGAGAGAGAATGCTTTGGGAGAGCTGGTCACTTAAATATCTTTGTTCACATTGAATGAGTGCATGCATAGGTTAGAATATTTAAGATTTCTTAAGTTCTTTAAGCAGGTGCCTGGAATTGAACAGGATAATATTGCTTCTGGCTCAGTAATCACCTTGGTGAAGTCATTTTTATAGGTAACTCTCTAACTAGAAGCAACACGGTAAACTGACCAAGTTGGCCTCTGAGTCCCAGTGACTGAGGGGACAGCAGTATTAATTGAAGGATGCAGAGGCCACCCTCTGGTTCAGCTTCGTTTGTGTGATAAGATATTGCACTCAAAGGGCTTCTGAGCTGGGAGAAACAGGCAAGACCGTCCAAGAACCACTGCAGAGTGCTGGGGCTGGACTCAGGGTGAGCACAGACTAAGGCAAGAGGAAAAGGAGACCCCAGGGACTGCTCTTGAAGTATATTTGGGAAGCTCCAAAATTCACTTCTATATTTTGTGTGGCCTCTGAGTCTCTACCTCCTGAATGTCATGCCGAAGCTGTCCGTTCAGGTAGAGGGCACTTGTGGCATTGAATGTGGTCCCTGGTGCGGCCTGCCGCAACATTGCAGCAACTGAAAAAGAGGAAGGATTAGTTTTTCTGCTCCTTCCCCCTGTGGCTTTGCCAGTTACACCCTGTGTATCCCAGCAGTCTGCCTCCTTAATGGAAATCACAGTTTGGATAAAATAAGTCCTTGTTATATGTTCAGAGTTTCTCTGTTTCTGGTTGACTCACTGTCATTGCAGGATCTAAAGAGAGGCCTCAGAGGGAGTGCCGGCCTGCCATCTCTCTTGGATGAGTCTCAAGGCCATGGTTTTTGGACCTAGACTTCGTGTGGATGTTGAAGCCCCAGCAGTGTATTTTTTTCTGGAGTGGTGGGGGCTGTTTGTGACCCACTGAGAATGGAAGGGATGAATTGGAAAAGAGAGCTTACTTACCACTGATGTGTTGGTTCCTGCAAAAATAAAACTCTGTGCAAATATTCTGGGTGATAAAACCTACTGTAACATCACACAGGTTTCCTGGGGATCGGACCTTTGCGCAGAGAAGGAGTCAGTCCAATGAAGATGGGCCACTGGTGGGAGCAAAGGAGTCACAAAGTAGAATCTCCAGGTGCTGTTTTCCATGATTCTGTTTCTACTCCCCCTTCCCATCTCATTCTCACCTACCAGGGAAATGTAACTTTGCTGGCCCAGTTTCCATGTCAGATAATGATACTGACCCGACTTTTCACCCAGGTTCAACAAGAATTGATGAGATTTTCCTAAGAGCTTTTATAGACCTCTAAAAAAGGGGAGCTTTGTTGTTAATGTCGCTATTTTTCTTGTTAACAGATTCACTGTCCATCCTTTATCAGTTTCCACGTCCCCTTGATTTCCATCTCCACTGCCACATCCTAGCTAAGAACCTTACTTCTTCCTGGGCCATTACAGTGGACATCCACACCCCCGACTTTCCCACCCCCTTTGCCACTCTTAGACCTGGAGTCTGTTTAAATGGTCATTCCGTCCCTGGATAACCTTTGGTGCCTCCAGGATTTGATTAAACTTCTTTCCAATCTTGACTTTTTCTCTGCCTGACTTTAAAACTCCACATTAGCTGGGATGGTTAATCCACTGTTAGCCCCAAATGCTTTGCATAACCCTTGTCTTAGTTCTAGCGCCTTCTGTGACCTAAAATGTCATCTTTCCTCTTCTCCTTCCATCCTGTTGTTAAAGACTCAATCCAGCTTTTAACTCTTCTCAAACAATTAATTAACTTGAATGCTTAGCCCTTAGCAATCCTTTATTACTCTCTGACAAAATTGCTTCCATTTAATTTCACTCAACATTCGTTCAGTTCATTCATTCATCTCATTCATTCATTCTACAAAGGACACTTGTCATAGAATAGATTGTCTTATAAAATTCCCTAAGGTTGTAGTGTCTTTCTGTTTAACTGCAAAGAAAAGAAACTAATTCAAGCAGTTCACATAAGGGGAGGTGTCTTGAAAAGACATCCTGGGACACTTTTGTCCTCAAGTCACACATCCCAGGAGTCTCAGTGCCTGGGAGCCTTTCAGCCATTGCTCCTCTGGTACCTCCCTAGCTGGGGGAGAGGGTTAGGGGTACAGCAGTCCTTCAGGCAGGAACACACGTTGCAGTCGAGACCTGGAGGATCTCAGTTCCCTCCTGAGCTCCTTCAAGATGACAACTGGATGAGGTTTGACTCTGTTTTGTATTTGCTACCGTGTTTATGCACAGGAGGGGCTCAATAAATAATCATTGAGGAGTCTTTGACAGCACAGAAAATGATTTTGACCTACTGTGACAAAGGGATGAGAGACACTTTAGGTCTATTTCTTTTCTTTCTTTATTTGTAGGATCAGTCCTGGGTTCAATTCCCAGGACTCTTTTATTTTTATTTTGAGAAAGGGTTTCCCTAAGTTTCCCAGGCTGGCCTTGAACTTGCAGTCCTCCTGCTTAGCCTCCCTAGTAGCTAGGATTACAGATGTGCATCACTGGGCCTGGCTGGTCTAAAGTCTTAAGAAAAGTTAAGAAGAGAGAAACTTAACTTTTAAGAGCTTCCTCTGCTCACATTAACAATGATTAAATCTTGAATCAAATTTGAGTTTCAAGGCTTCAGCGCACACACAATGGTTGGAAGAAGAAGGTTCTCATTGAAGGTCATTCTAACAAATGAGTTGTTGCTGACAGTCTGTTTTTCAACTTCTGTTGAAAAAAGAAAGAAAGAAAAAGAAAAATCCTCAATCCTCCAATCTTCCTTGGTTACATTTTTCAGATTAGAATTTGCATCCCCACCAGGTCACCCCACAGTCTAACAGAGCAGACTGCTGTGGTGACACTTGATATGACCAGGTGACGGCTAAAACTACCCCATCTCCCCTTGGGATTACTCCATGGGCATCAATATTTTTGTGAGACACATTTATTCACCTCTTTGATTTTGAAATACTCATTCATATGATACTCTTATTTTACGCTCAAAACATTTGATCATTATGGACAGTGTTATTATGAAAGAGGGAAATATGTCTAGCTTCTTGGAGAAAACAGCTAGGAATACATTAATGCTAAAAACATTCCCAGTTTGAAGGATAGTGAATAGAGCTGAGATAAACGTCTCAAAAACAGTCTTTGGCATGATGTTCTTTTGCAGTTATGTCGCTCTGGGGTAGATTTGCAAATTGCTTCCTTGCAGGCTACTAATATGAGATTAAAAGTGCCAGAGAGCTTGTGAATAAATCTTCATACTTTGGAGAATTTGCCTCTTTGTTTCATGAAGCAAAGGATTACTGTCACTTCAGGTGAGTAGTGGATAATTCAACCATGGAGGGAGAGTCAGCCTTAACTGAGGTGAATACCCCTCCATCTAATCCTGCTCCATGATACTGATATTCTAGGAACCTAAAGTTGGGAACCTTATGTTCACCTATGGTGGTAGGTAAAATAACATTTGAAAAACTGAGCGTCGATGAATAAGCCACATTTGTTATGCTTTATGCTTTGAATATATCCTTTGCTGCTCTAAAACAGACATGCTTTTTTTTCTCCTTCCTGACCCCCCCCCTCCCCCCGCCAAGCCCCAGTCTTCTCCATCCTAATCTTTCCTTCCTAATCTCAGGAAGACTCCTCTGAATTACCTCTTACAAAACCTCCTGTTGCCCTTGATGGGCAGAACCCCAGCCTCTGGGACAGAAGTTCTCTGTGTTTCTCCTTTGCTAGCAAAGCAATAAAACTTTTCACTTTTTCTCAGAACCTTGTCTTCATTATTGGATTGGCATTGGGGTCGAGGAGGACTGAGCTTTTCATAACATACTGAGTAAACAGTTGCATTTGAATATCAAGTGCCCGGCATAATCTAACAAAATCCCCTTGCCATAGATGAACGTATGTATGTAAATAAATTTATTTATTTTTTGTAATGGCAAAGCTAAAATGGGAGAGAACAAAAGAAATGTATCTGATACTTTCCTCTCAAGTTTTTATTTCCTTACCTTATAGTTTACTTGCTTCTGTCAGTTGAGTGGTTAAAAACATGGAATTGTAAAAAATGAGATAGCTTTGGGTTTAAATCTCAGCTCTGCCATATGATTTTTAAGTAAATAGGGTCTGACCGAGCCTCGGTTTCTTCATCTACAAAATGAGGGAGAATCGACCTCAGTGAGTTCATTGTGATAATAAAAGTTAATTTACATCTGTGTTTAGTGAATGACCCCACGCATCCTAAGCACGAGGTAAATTGCAGCTACCAGTAACTGTGTGCAGTTCTGGAAATATCTGGATGACTAGGCCTGGTCTAACCTGAAGAATCCTTTAAGCTAGCCAAGGAGGTGACCACATCTAAATAATCATAGCCTTCAGTGTTTATATGGGGATTTATTTTGTATGTCATTGTTATTGAAGCCTTTTCATTGGAAAATCTCTGTGAAGCTTTGCTTAAATGGCTGGAGTTTAAAATGATAGTCCTTTCAAGAGGAAGCGGGAAGAAGCCTGAGGCAATGAGTCTGAGATTTGGAGAAAGCCTGGAGGCAGCTTGGACTGGTCTCAAGGAAACTGACTCCTTTCTCCTATGGCCGCACTCTTCCTTGGCCAAGTGAAGGACATCCTGTAATAGACTCCCCCTTTCCAAGGGTCTGTTTTTGTGGGAGTAGGGTAAGCCCCAAATTTACTTATGACCAAGGGGATACTTAGTGATGGAACTTTCCATTTTATAGTTTGTCTGTCTGTCTATCTATCTATCTATCTATCTATTATGTATCTATCCATCCATCCATCCCAGGGATTGAACTTGGGGAGGCTTACCCACTGAGCCACATTCCCAGCCCTTTTTTATTTTTTGTTTTGAGACAGACTCTCACTAAGTTGATTAGGGCCTTGCTAAATTGCTGAGGCTGACTTTGAACTTGGGATCCTCCTGCCTCAGCCTCCTGAGCTGCTGGGATTACAGGCCTGCGCCACCATGCCCGGTGGGACTTGATGTTTTTTAAAACCAGAACAGCTCCAGGAAGGGTGGCTGAGTTGGCCCACCTCACCTAGGGATCCTGTCTTGTTCTGTCATCATTGCTTGGCATGGGAAGCAGGTGGACATTTAATACCTTCAGAGATAAAGACCTCCTAAGAGAGGGCAGGAGAGAAGGGGTCAGGATAAAACAATCTTTTTGTTTATGAGTCCACATTTGGAATGGGACCTTTCTTAAGACAACAACTAGCCTATACACTAAGTGTGCAGTAGGAATGTACAGGGGATGAGATGCTTTAGTGGGTCCCGTTAAGCAGCAGTAAGTCGCTTGCTTGGCAGGGCTGTTGTGCAGGGCTTGGCATGCAGTAGGTACTCAAAGAGGACTTGTTGGAATCAATTCATTCTTCAAAAGTAACTTGGAGGCTGCACAGGGAAGTGGGAGGGGCCTCTGAGACCCGAATTCCAGTCTAGGCTGGGTTGCTGGTCACTGTCTGGTTTGGACAAGTTTGGGCCTTAGTCTTTCAGGGACCTGGCCTAGCTGATTTGAAGACAAGTCTAGATACACTCCGGATTTCCTCTTGCACTGGTATCTGGAGTGTGTTTGTGGATGAACTTGTGCTCTTTCTTTTTCTCCTTGGTGGAACCACACAGTGCTGGCAGACGAATGGCTTTGTCTTTTGTTCACAGCTACGATGCTTCTGAAACCTGCGCATGCTGTCAGCATGATGGTAGTGTGGGCTGGCCTGGGGGCACTGTGTGCACAGTACCTAGTGTTTTCTTCCCAGAGATTCTAGAGGAATTTCCTGCTGAGTCTGTTATACCAAGTGGGGATAAGGAGGGACCCAGACCTGGCTCCACATTATAGCAGGGAGGTGTCTGCGGAGGGGGATTGATGGAAACCGTTCAGGCAGGCCCTCAGAGGAGCCAGATTCTTTAGTATTTAACTGATGCCTCCAATGATAACCCTTTGCATTCTTTTCCTCCTTGGGAAATGAAACCGTTTAGCCAGGGCTATTGTGTTGTTGCAGGCAAAACCTGCAGCAAATTGCCAGCAACTGCAATTCATTTGTTGGTTGCCAGTTCTGTAACTCATGCACACAGCCGTGGAGATAACTGTGAGACGTTTATGTCATCCCTCTCTCATGTGCTCATTGGGCACACGGAGACACTGTGTTCAGTATGTTGCTGACCAGTCAGATTTCATCACAGTCTATAACTTTACCTATGAAAAAGGTAAATAGCTTGTCTATGGAAGAGGAACCTTTTAGGTAAACAATGAATTTAGTAAATTGCTTTTATTTCTAAACACAACATTGTTCAATAAGTTCAAAGAGTTAGCATTTCTCTGTAGTCAGTAATTTCCTTTTCTTTCCAACAGTGGAGTCAGATCTATTAAAATAATGGTCCATACACCTTTGGGTTTATTAAAAACATAATAAATAAGGGTTTTGAGAGCTTGTATCCCAAAGCAGTCACACTACCCTATGAGATGCTTTTTAATTTATGAGGAAGAATGTCTTGATGAAGGAAAAAAGAAGCTGGATTCCTGTAATCCCAGTGACTTGGGAGGCTGAGACAGGAGGGTTGCAAGTGTGAGGCCAGGCTCTGCAACTTAGTGAGACTCTATCTCAAAATAAAATAAAACACTGGGGGTGTAGCTCAGTGGTAGAATGTTTGCCTTGCATGTGCAAAGGCCCTGGGTTCAATTCCCAGTATTGGGGGAAAAAATTAAAAACAAAGGAAAAAAGAATCTTTCAGTTTTTCACAGCCTATTTCACCTGATTTGTGGAGCCTGTCCAAAAGGATGTGGCTATCCACAGACAGTTTAGATTCCTTGTAAATTAGGAGGACAGTGATGATCAATTTTGCAGTGTAAACCTGATTCAGCCTCGTTCTAGTTATCTCTTTCATTTGATTCTGTCTTTGACTCTTTCCAAGGACAGTACCCTCAGATCCTGCCACCCCTCTTAGTCAAGGTGAATGTGATTTCACTTAGGCCCAAATCCTGCCTGACCTGGATGTCCCACCTCATCGTGCTGGGAAGCAGTTGGGAGCAGCTCACTGGCCTGCAAGTTCCTGAGCCTGCGTCCCTCATTTTATTGCTCCCTCGAGATTCTGACTTGTAAAGAAACAAATTTCTTCCTTTTATGAGGCCTTTTAGTGCCAGGTGACTGGTGTTGTTCGATATAATCTATAGCACTTAATAGCTAAAGACACTTTGTTTTCCCAAAGCTGATCACAGTGGAAACAAGGAACCTAGAGACAGTGATTGGAGGGAGGAAGAGTGGGGGAAGGGAAGGAGGGTGAAGAATTGTATAGGAGTGTGGTATTTTTAAAGTTCACTTTTAGCTTTAAAATTAGGAATGACTGCTGTTACGTGGTGATGCTGGCTTCATAAATAGAAGCATCTTGCTCAGAGCAAATTGAGGTTGCTCCTTAGTAATGTTCTAGAATGACATGGAAGGTCCTACAGTAGTCTTTATAACACCCGAGAGAAATTTGGGGAAGGGGATAAGGAGATAACTGTGGTGCCAATATAATAGACAGTGTTTATCATGTGCTTCAGGGTCTTGAGCACATCAGCTGTGCAGAATGTGGAAAGACCAGGTGGCTTGGCCCAGGTGAAGCTGCGGGTTTAAGCTGATAGTGAAACTTTAAAAAGTTTAGGCGGGATCTGACATGTTGGCCTGTCTTTGGGGAAAAAGGTGGATGGTTTTGGTCACTCATCTTCCTGAATCTGGTTGATACTGACTTGGAGCAGCTTGGTTTGAAAGCATTGGTGTGCTTTTGGGTGGTTTGCAGGGATTCTGCTATTCCCTGTGCTTTGCCCTGGGCCCACTGACTTAGGCCTCTGTGAAGTCTGGTAGCCGTGGACTGTTCTGGAAAGGCCACTTGACTGGAAGCCCGTGTATGTCCTGTTAGAGATTCCTTCAGATGCTGGGAGCTATGACTTCTATGAACACTCTGCTAAAAGACTATTTGAACAAGATAGCATCTTTACAACTCTCCTCCTTTAGTCATTGTTTTTCACCTCTAGTAGAAAGTGGAATAAATCCTGTCCTTTCACATCCCCATTCCTTTGTTCATGCCGTTCCCTCTTCCTGGAACACCGGCTCTCCCTGCCCTTCCAGTGTGCAGGTGGGGGGCTGTGGTCTGAGCCTCCTCCAAGGCTTCAGTCGCCTCTCACGGGCCTCTGGGGCCTCCCCTGCTCCCACAGGCAGAATTATTTTCCTTCCATTTACTCTTTTTGGTCCCACTTCCCCCTGCGTGTGGTAATTCTGCATGTGATTGTTTCCTCTGCTTCCCTGTGAGTTCTCTGACAGTTGGGATCTCGGCTTGTTAAGAGTTTGGATGAAGGAAGGAAGGAACAAACAGAAGAATGAGTAACTGTTGACCTGGGATTGGTGACCATGTAGGTTAGTAGGAGGTGACAGAAGAGCTGGGCATGAACATGTTATATAACGTAGCAGAGACTGGCTGGATGCTCACCAAAATCTCAGCATGTTAACATTGGGGCTGGGTGATTCTTTGTTGTGGGAAGGCTGACCTGTGCCCTGTGGGATATTGAGTCTCATTCTGGACTCTACCCACTAGATTCCTCTTGCCCTAGTTGGACAATCAGAGATGTCTCCAGACATTGCCAAATGTCACTTAGGAGGTGAAATCACCCCCAGTTGACAGGCACCGAGCCAGACCCGTTTCTGCATCTGGGTGGGGCCGTCTGACCTATTGTCACCCGTGGGATGTATGTGGAACAAGAGGCAGTTTAGAGTGGATGGCTTTTCATGCTTGTTCTCCTTCAGATCTGCTTTCCAGCTGTGTATGGGTGGGGGATCTGGGGGATCTCCTAAGACACAACATGGATGAGGCCTGGGACCCTGGGTGACCACGTGGAGCAGAACCTCTTTTATCAAGCTGCATCCGAATGCAGTGTGAGGAAGAGATGAACCATTCTTGTATTAGGCCACTGAACCTTCGGAGTGTTCACGTTAGCAGCCAGTCTACCCTGACTAACTTTGACTGACACTTGGGATAAAGTGACGATGCTAGTCAGCTTTTCATTGCTGTGGCCCAAGCACCTGATGTGAACAACTTAAAGAGGAAAGATTTATTTTGGCTCCTGGTGTCAGAGGTCTCAGTTCATAGTCAGCTGGCTCCATTGCAGAACATGGAAGAGGAAGAGTGTGGCAAGGGAATGCCGCTCAGTTCATAGCAAGCAAGAAAGCAGAGAGAGAGAGAGAGAGAGCGAGCGAGCATGTGTATAAACCGTGCAAAAGAGAGTAAGGGGCCAGGGACAAGAGGAACACTTCCAGGGCATGCCCCAGTGACCTGTTTCCTCCAACTAGGCACTACCTCTTAGTTCCCACGGCGTCCCCATAGTCCCTTCAACCATAGTAGATGAATCCTTTGAGATTCTGAGCCCTCATGATGCAGTCGCTTCCAAGGCCCCACTTCTAAAACTCACTGCACTGGGAACCAAGCCTTCAGCACATGTACCTTTGGGGAAGATTCCAGATCTGAGTCAGAACAGAGCCCTAGATGAAGCAGCCATGCTAGTATTTCAGATATAAGGAAAGCTAGGGATTCCAGCCATGAAAGGACAAAGAACAGATTGTTCTTGTAGAGCATCCATGTTATCACTGTATTTCTTATAATTTCCATATTGTATAAAAATTAAGACAAAAATGATAAAATGTGAATTTGTTATTCCTAACACTAATAATTTTGACATGTGAATAACAAGCACCTATGAGCTTTTAATATTTTTAATAAAAAGCAGTAAAACATATGAGCAGTTTTTATTTTACTGTGTATAGGAGTGAGTGGCACAGGATCAAGTGGAGATATTTGTGGCAATGTATGTTCAATACATTTTAACATTTTTCTGGGAAAATAACAGATGTTGATACCCTGAAGCCACAGCTGTTTCCTACACCATTAATAAATAAATCACTGTAGGATGTGATGGTCTTTGAAACGGACTCTTACATGCTTAGTCCAGCTGAATGCTGTGGATTAGTGTCCTTTAAAAAGACTGAACAGAAAAGCTTGCTTATCAGACTAAATTCAGTGTACAGTTCTAGATTTCTTTTTGCAACAAATAGTTGTATTTGTGGTGTGTCTATGCAGAGCCACTGACCAAAATGCATAAATCAAATGGTTTCCTTTGGTGCCCATCTGGATGATGACAGCAGAGCTCTTTGTGGGGGACAATGGCTGTTTGTGGATGATCCCTCCCAAGGCTGAATGCTGTGCATCGGGCTCCCTGGTCTCCTGGGCCTGCTCTGTACACAGGGCATTTAGCACATGGTGCACAGGGCCACCCAGCGCACAGGGTCACCCAGTGCATTTCACAGTGCATTTCAGTCCAAAGCCCTGCCAGGAAAGAGAGTGAGTGTGGCTCTACAATAATAAGATGGTAATGTCACAGGTAAAACCCTGCTAGGCATCTCACCTACCACATATTTGATTCTAGAGGTATTTTCCCCCAATATAAAACATTTTCATGACGTTACAAATAAGAATAGCTAAAACTTAGGACACCAGTTATATGTAGGGCCCAAAGTGCCTTTTGGATATGGTGTCTTCAGTGGTACTGGTTGACTGAAGACTATATCATCAAGAAATTCTTCTTTGTGTATCCTGACTACATCTTGGTAGCTGAAGCTTGTATCTGTGCCGTCAGAAGTCCAATATCTCAGTTCATTTATCACCAATGGTTTAGTTTTATGTGTCTACTGTGCCAGACAAATTGATTTGGTGGGGAGGAGGGTGCTGAGGATGGAGCCTAGGGCCCCAAGCACACTAAGCAGGCGTTACCACTGAGCTGCACCCCAGCTCAGCTATCTTGATTAAAACTTCTAGTCACTTAGGGTGCTGCTAAAATGTGGCAGCAAGCAAGCTGCAGCATTGGAGCAAAGATCTGTGTACTTGGGCCGTTGGTTTCATTTAAGATGTTAGGGTATGGGGCTGGGGTTGAGCGCTTGCCTAGCACATGTGAGGCGCTGGGTTCCATCTTCAGCACCACATAAAAATAAATAAGTAAAATAAAGGTGTGATAAACTAAAAAACTAAAAAAACTTTAAAAAAAAAAAGATGTTAGGTATGTTTCAGGAACTGAAGTAATGCTCAACCCAAAATGAGTATAACAGTAGCAGAAATATGAAATCAGTTTTTTTTAAAAAAAATTTCTAAAATTGAATTAGATAAAATTCAGTATGTGTGGTTTGAGGAGTGATCATGAGTGTACAGAATGAAACTCCGCTCATCAGAGTAGATATGGGAAATACTCAGGGGGAGGCAGGAGCTTTAATTTTCCTTTTGTGAGGTTTATTTACTAATAAAATCTCAGCAGCACCAGCTTCATAAAACTCTCAGCAGTGAGTACCAGTTAGGATCTGCCATCCAGGACTCAGCCTGTTCCATTTTCTTAGAAAACAAGGCCCCTTTCCTTGAGTCATTGAGAGAGATGTTTTATTCCCCCAGATGATACGTTAGGGTGGACTGATGTTCAGAGCTGACTTTTGAATAATCAGAGTTCATTATGCGGAAGAAAAAGAAGCCAGGGGTAACAGTAGTTTTAAAGTATGGAGATAGCAAAATTTGGAGTCAAATATTAAATATCTTTAGTGTTTGTGCTTTTGTAAGTTAAAAAAAAAAAATACTAACAGGGACTTGGTTACAACTAAAACCCAGAGCATTTTGTGAAGTTTTACTTGGTAAGTTACCCAGTTTATTTCTCACAATAATTTAGGAGTTGGTAGTTTTTTTTTTTTTTTTTAAGTACTGGGGATTGAATTCAGACCTGACCACTGAGCCACATCCCAGTCCTATTTTGCATTTTATTCAGAGACAGGGTCTCACTGAGTTGCTTAGTGCCTTGCTTTTGCTGAGGCTGGCTTTGTACTTAAGATCCTCCTGTCTCAGCCTCCCTAGCCTCTGGGATTACAGGTGTGAGCTACCATACCCGCCTAGGAGTCGGTTGTTTTTTTCCTTGTTTTTAGGGGTGAGCAAATTGAACACAGTAAACTTCAGTAGCTTGCTCAAGGTTGATCTGATAGCTGTCAAAACTGTGAAGGAGGGCTGGGGATGTGGCTCAAGCGGTAGCGCGCTCGCCTGGCATGCGTGCAGCCCAGGTTCGATCCTCAGCACCACATACAAACGAAGACATTGTGTCCACCAAGAACTAAATAAATAAATGTTAAAATTCTCTCTCTCTCTCTCTCTCTCTCTCTCTCTCTCTCTCTCTTCCTCTCCCTCTCCCTCTCTAAAAAAAAACACAAAAAAACTATGAAGGAAACCTAGATTGGACCAGTAGTAGCATGGACATGCTACTATACAGGGATCTCCCAAACTCTGCAGTAGTAGTCATAGAAAAGTACCAATAAGAAGAAGTTGCTATCAGAAACAAAATAAGTCAACGGTAATTTTCAGTAAGTATATGTTCACTATAAATGAGAACGTAGTATTAAAAAGGACATACTAAACATTTTGGAGTCTTAATTCCAGCCACTCTTTGCTATAATAATAATAGAGTTGTAATTAATTATCTTATTGTGATTATTTTGTTTCTTGACCAGAAATTCATCTGGAAATTATAGTGTAACAAATAACTGCCCAAGGGCAGGGGATGTAGCTCAGTGGTAGAGCCCTTGCCTAGCATGCACAAAGCCCTGGGTTCAGTCCCCAGAACTGCAGAAACAAAACTCAACAAAAGGTTATGAAAATCATGATGGTGGTCATTATACCAATGACATAATTGTGGAAGTAGAGAATAATGAGGTTATTCTGAGGGGAGCCTGCTTCTGTAGACTAGCGAGTGCTTCTCACATGTAGAACACACCAGCTGGGAAAGAGGCCTTATTATGGATTAGTGATACATCAGGGCAGTGGGTGGGGTTTCAGGAATATTTTGGAGATTAAAAATTGGACAGCCAGGGTTTATTCAGATTTTTTAGCTGTTATCAAGGTCACCTGCAATATTTTTGGCTCAGAGGGTGAGTTTTCCATCCCTAACCATTGTTCTGGGGAATTTCTGTGGGACAAGGAGTGACTTCAGCTATCAGCTTTGCTGTCCTTCTTGAGGTCTGCCTCACAAGGTGCTTCACTTTCTGCAGTAGGGAACTTACTGCCTCCCGAGCACATCGTTCCCATTTTATGGTTGGGAAAACTTGCAGCTAGGAGAGGTCCCTTGGCAGATCAAGGCCTGTGCAGCTTTGAGATGGGCCCTGAGTCATGTGGGCCCACCGGCCTGCAGAGAACCTGTGATTTTACCATCAGAGAGTCATTCATCTCTTGGTTGGTGGGAACAGCATGGAGTTTGGTCTCCTGATGAGCTGCTGGTGAATGCCTTCCCAGCAAGTGACCGTTGCGGAGCCTCTGCTCCCCATTTAGGATGAGGCCCGCGATGCGAATGTTGGAAGGTCCTGGCAAAGGTGAGTGCCCATACTTGCAGGTGCCCAGTGCTGTTTTGAGTGTCATTTTACTGAATTCTAGGAACAGTAGTCTAAGGTAGGAAGTGGAGGCAGCTCTCCCCCACCCCCGAAATGAAATGATGGGTCTGAGGTCACAGGAAGGTGTGTGGAAATTCCAACTCTGTGGAAATTGTCGCTTCCCTTCTTGTTTTCGTTTTTTCGCCCACAAGTCCTGTGCTGAAATGACAGGGTCTGTGGGAAGGTAACACCTCACCTCCATAAGGCTGTAATTATTTCAATAGGTATTGATCAAAAAGTAGCTGATTATGTGAATCAGATGTTGAAAAGCTCCTCTGGAGAGGGTGCAGGGTCTTGGGAGAATGACGCCCGGGATGGGGGTGTGGGCTCTAATGGAGCAGACGGGAACATTATCTCTGCAGAGAGGCTGTGCCAGGACTTGGGGATGGGGGCTGAGGGGCAAGGAGGGGATGGGCCTTGGAAGGAGGCAGGGAACTGAGAGAAGGTAGGGCATTGATTTCCCCCAAGCTTTTTGCCTTGGACTGGAACTGGCCCCTTCCTTGGGCTTCACTTTTTTCTTGGACCCAAAGAAGTGAGATCTACAAACCACGGTAGGAAAACAGAACTTGGTACTTTTTCTTTCTTGGTTTACCTTAAAAGAACTCTTGTGCTTCTCTCCATGTCTTAAAACGGGAGAGAGAGAGAGAGAGGAAAAAAAATATGTCTTGAAGCTAAACCAAAATGGGTGGAATTTGGGCCAAGATGCAAACACTGTAGTGGGCTTTGAGTCACTGAATTGGCAGGGATTTGGAGTCTCTTCTGTAGGGACAGACAGCAGGGGGGTGAGGTGACAGGCGTAGTCCCCCCTTTCTTCCTGGGGTGGGAGAAAACCAACGCAGGCAGGAGCCCAGAGTTTAAAAAAAGCCTTGTGGGAGATGAAGATGGGAAATGCTCCAGACGTGAAGATTTACCCAGATGCGGTGCTTGTGGCAACTTAAAATAATAAATCCCACCCCCAGAAGCTATGGCTCCTGCAAAGACTGTTTCTCTTTGGAGAGGGCAGGCCACCTGGCAGCTGCCCTGGAATTTGACTACCCAAGGCTTCCTGCTGTTCTCTCCATGCCCCACCCACTCTGCAGCTTCTTTATAGTCCTGAAGGTAGGGGATTAGTGATAAATGTGGGTACAGTAAAATAATATTTCCATATTTCCAAATTATTTCTTTGCAAAGAGGGCGAGGTTTGGAAGAAATGGGAATACCTTTGTAGGAATAACAACAGACTTGGTGAGTTGGTGGACTCGCCCATCTTTTCCTCCATGGGTTGATTTCAGGGTGAACGAGGCTAATGTATAAGCCTTTATCAGAAAATACGAATGCCTCTAGTAAATTTTAATGACACTGTTAGTCCAAAGGACATCTGCCTGTGAATGTTCTCATTTTGTCTTTGTGTCGTTCTTGTGCCAAGTTCATGGAACATGGAGGAGAGGTAGTTGGTGGTTAAGTGGCTGAGGTCATGAAGATGATCTGTTGCCTGGTGTGAGCGTGTATGCACGCATGTTGATAAGCATGTGCGTGAGTGTGTGTGCATGCATGTGTAAGCGTGTACGTGCCTGGCTGTTCTTCTCATGAGAGTCCTTGGTGCTAAACTCTGCCACACCCTTTAGTGAAGTGTAAGCATGAAGTAGACCTAAGCAAACAGGAAGAACACAGACTAGTTTGCGTGACTTTGTCAAGTGAGTCTCTGAATGATCACCCTCACGCCGTCTCACATTTAGTTCCCTCCAGTGACAGAGTCTGGTCAGGGTGAGGTGACAAGTATCTCTGTGGGCCACACTGGATGGGAAGTTGGAATCATTTTTCTGTTTCCCAAAGGATGACTCTTTACCTGAGACCAATGAGTTCCCTGAAAGTATGCCTGGAAGACGGCCCATTGTACCTTCTGGTGATCGTTGAAGTAGTTGAGACTAGGCCTGACTTTAGCTTGTCCTTCTTAGGAAGAAATGGTGAGCTTAGAAGATTCATAGAACACACAAGATTCCCCACAGGATGTTGGAAGGCTCCAAATACCTTTCCTGAGAACCTGAAATGCTTTCGGAAAACCTGCGTTCATACAGTGAATGTGTTTTAGTTATCCTGTTTAATCATTAACAAGGGAACCCTGAGAACCTCAAATGTAGGCGATTTGTTATCAATTCTGTTTTCCGGCACATGTGAAGTTTGTGGATTGTTGATCCACTTCTTGAAGTTGCCTTTGTCATGACTGTTCTTGACCTTCCTACCCAGTCCTCTCTGCTCTCCATCTTTGTTGCACATAACTACAGGCAAAATACTATTTGTGCTTTTCCTTATTTACTCCACAACTTTGAAGTTTCTTCTGGAGCCCATACGTGATCTGGTGGCCTCTGATGGCCTTGCCAGATGCCCTGTGCAGTGAGTGCCCTACAGGGCCAGCTGAAGGGCAGTTGGGTGCACCTACCTGTCTTCTCTCTAAGCTGATACTGAGCAGGAGTAGCTGCCCTAGAGACTTTGAGAAAACTGGAGGAAGGAAATATAGGAGAACATTTCAAAAATGTTTTCCCTGGGAGAAACGCTCTGCCTCAACACAGGTGTATGTCATGCCGTAAGCCCGCAGCAACCTCTCGGGCCAGCGTTGGCAATCTGTGGCTCATTCTGCAGGTGGGTGCTGGCCCAAGGAGTGACAGAAAACCCTGCTGCATATGTGACCTGGAGTCACCTTGGACAGTGTTGGTAAAGAGGATCTGGTGTCTATATCACCCCTAGGAGACTCAGTAAGTTCTAAAGAGGTGAGAAAAGTTGATTTACGATGTTTGTTGTAGCTAGCATATTAGTTTAAGGTTCAGTTGACGTAATAGGGGAGCTGTATTTTTATGTGTTTTGTGTATTTCTATAGTGCAAAGGGGTTCTTTGTAGAATTAGTGTGCACCCGGACATTTGTGGCCATCATATGAGATTTAGGAGCAGTGTTTTACATTTTAAGTGATTACCGTAAATTCAGTTGTCTTTGTTCTTCCTGCTGCATTGCTGGTGATATCTGGGTTTCCTGGATGCTAAGCTCACGGTCAGAAAAGTGTCCCTGATTGTTGAGGCTGAGGCTATGGAGACTCCAGCCTGGTTGTGGTTCACCCCTGCAGCTATCACTGCATGGACGGTGGGCACTGTCTCCTTAAAACGGGAAAAAAAAAAAAAAAAATCCAGAATTTTTTTCAAATGTCTCTTTGCTCCCTCTCTCCCTTCTCTTCCCTTCGGGGAACAATAAAAACCAGTCTAGTTGAAGATGCAGTTTGTTGTCTCTTTGCTTTTGTAATGCATTGGTAACTCTTGAGTTCCCACCCTGAGGATTTTCAGAACAGGCTTGCTGCCCAAGCCCAGTAGCCAGCAAGCATCTACACATTACCTCTCGCTTGGTTGATGCTTGATGGGGGAAAAATATTGGCAGAGCCTTTTGGAGGTCCACGTAAACACCTTTCCATTTCCCACCCCTATTCACAAGGGACCTGAGTTCATTTGGGGACGAGTCCCTATGTCTGCTTTTTTTTTTTTTTTTTGCTTCAAGTTTCACTGATTTGCCAAAACGCATTCTTAGTGCCGAGGAGTGGTCCATCTCACTGTGCCCTGATCAGCAGTGAGGATGGAGGGCAGCTGGTGGAAAAGCCAGAGCTGCTGCCTCCGAGAAGGCCCAGCCCCTGAATCACCGCAGACATCAGCGGGGAGTGGTGAGTGGTTGGTGACAGGATGCATGGGCACTTGAGGAGCACACGGAAGGAGCACACGCACAGGGGCTAGCGAGGACCTGGCAGGTGGGGAAGGCAGAAGGAGCAGCATGTGCTGATGGTTTGGGAAGGCGGGGGCTGGGGGAAGATGCAGCTGGAAATAACAGTCACCAAAGGACCCACAGACCCTGTGGGGCTGGGCTGGGGTGGGGCTGGGCCTTGCTGGTGGTATTAAGGAATCACTAAAACATTTGAAGCTGAAGTATGGCATTGTCAGAGTTGAAAGCACGACCCTGGCTGTGCAGGGGTTTGTTCTGTACCTTGGTCGAGGGTTTTGACCTTCTTTGCTGCTGGTCTTTGGTCTATAATGTGGACACGATGAGGGTGCCCTCCGGGAGTTGTCTGGAGGATAAAGGAGCCAGCTGTGGTGTGCAAAGCACCTGGCAGAGTGGCACTCCTGAGAGCCGCCTCCCCACCCCGCCCTGCCCCCAGTGGCTTATTAGGCGCGTAGACCCGATGGTTGGAGTCTGGAGATCTTGGAAACAGGGAACCTGGTTTGCAGGGCTTTTGTGAGGACCTGGGTAGCAGTGCCCAGTGAGGTGGGGTCTGTGCACAGGAGTCCTGAGCTCTGTGGGAGGAGGGGGTTGGTGTCAGGAACACTCCTTTAGTCCAGTGTGTGAACCCAGGTGGTGGCAGGACCCGACCTGAGAAATTTTAGAACTGCATAACCAGGGCTTGGAGAAATTTAGGAAGCATTCTATTGTTTTTTTGGAAACATGGTTACTTTAGTGCCCATCCATCAAACAGAGATACATAATTGAACCCCAGCTGGCTAGCCTTCCTTGAAAATTAAGAGAACATTACCGTTTTCCTAGAGTTTTTCAAAGGTTTTATGTAGGTTTCTTTGGGGGTTGGCACAGATACCACAGCAATATTTGCCTACACCGTTGAGCTGTACGTGCAAACTCTAACGTCGAGAAAACTCTTTTCTGTGGCACGAAGTGTCAGCACATTATGAGTCTCTTTGCAGCAATAGAGACTAAGCACTAAATTCCACAACGGAATGGAGGCTGCTAGCAGGGGATTATCTAGGACTTGGGTTTAGGCAGTTTGCAAAACAATTCAGCAAAGTATCTAAAGGCAGTGGGGGGAAATAGTATTGCTTTTTTGTGCTGCCAACCAGGTTTGTCACATGGATTAGTAATTTAGATAGGAGCAGCCATGAATCACTGCTTCGAGTTTCACATTTAATTTTATCCTGGAAGCAATTTCCTTTCAAATTCTCGAGCTGTAGTTATCATTAATGAATTAAACATTACGAAACCCAGAGAACTACTAATTCATTTTGAAATAAGTAGACATTTAAATCTGAAAAAGAAACCTTAAATTTTTTCAGTGGTGTTTAATATTTTCAAGCTGACAAAAATGTGGGATGGCATTTTGTAGACGGAGTTTCCCAGAATAGTTAATGGTAGATATGGGGTACATGTGCTGGAAACTTGGCTGCAGGGTTTAGGGTATGGTTTTGTGACCTAATAAGATGGATATTTGGTTTTCATCCCCTAGTACCTGGCATGGAGCTCCTAAAACCCTGCAATTTCCTGAGGAGCATCTTTTGCTATTCATAATAAACTCCTTTTGCTGTACCTGAGCTTATGCCATGAGGTGTCTTTTTCCCCTATATACATTTTTTTTTAATTTTAATTTTTTTTAGTCGTACATGACAGCAGAATGTATTTTGACATATAATACATACATGGAATGTACATACATCAATCATATTGTCTATTCTATTCTGCTTTTCCCCTGTATTTTTTATTGACACTTTATATACACAGTGGCAGGATTTATTGTCACGTGTTTGTACGTGAACATGATATAACAATGTAATGGGGTGAACATTGTCCCCCAGCGTTTCCCGGTTCCCTCCCCTGGGAGGAGGCAGTTGGTGGACTCTGAGACACCTTCAGAACGGGGCTGGTCACCAAAGGCATCAACTGTGTTATTAGAGCTTTGGGACTTTGTATTCTACCCTGGGGACCTCCTGGGAGGGAAGAGGAGAGTAAGACCGAGTCAGTCACAAATGGCCAATGGTTTAATCCTCCATTCTTTATAATGGTGGGGTTTGGGAGCTCCTGGGTAGTGAACATGTGCAGGGTGGCATTCAGAAAGGGCACAGGGACTGTGAGTCCCTCTCTTCCATACCTAGCCCTGTGTGTCTCTTCTCCTCGGCTCTTCTGGGTTGTGCCCTTTGTAATAAATTGGTAATAGTAAGTACACCGTTCCTGAGCTCTGTGAGCCACTATTTAGCAAATTTGGAACCCAAGCAAGGGGTGTTGGGACGCACAGTTTGCAGCTAGTCAGAAGTATGGGGGGCCTGGGACCTGTGGTGGCCTCTGAAATGAGGGCGGTTTTGTGGGTCTGAGCCCCTAACCTGTGGAATCCACACCAAGTGTGGACAGTTAGTGTCACATTTGAATTGAATCTTTGAACACACGGTTGTCGTCCAGGATTGACGCATTGGTTGTGACGAAGCCTACCCATTTGGTGTCAAGGGTTCTGAGGGGCAGGAAGAAGGAAGTCAGGTTCTCTTGGCAATTAGTGACTGGGTGTTCTTCAGACAGAGAAAGATTAAAATATAGGGAAAAGGCAGCTGATTAGAGCAAGTTCTCCACCCAGGTTTCTAATCACTGTGCTTCTCAGTTTAATCCTGTGGTCTTGCCCTCTCCGGGGACACTGCCAATTGTTCTTTGGCTCTGTCTTCTTTGAAACCCGTATGGGTGTGGTGGCACACTCCTGTAATCCCAGCTCCACTGGAAGCTGAGGCAGGAGGATCACAAATTGGGGGCCAACCTAGGAACTTAGTGAGACCCTGTCTCAAAAAGGGCTAGACGTGTAGCTTATTGGAAGACTGACTTGCATAGAATGCATGAGGCCTTGGGTTCAATCCCCAGTACTGCATAAATAAATAAATAAGCTGGGATGGAGCTCAGTAACCCAGCACCTGCCCAGCATGCATAAGGCCCCGGATTCAACCCCCAGTGTCACAACACAAAATGAGGCCTTATCCTAGTTGCTTTGGGAGAAGACTCACCCCGTCCTCAGATTTCCTTGATGCACGCTGTTTGGTGCTTCACCCTTTCAAACACTTTCTTAGTCCAGCTTCAGAAAAACATGACCCTGTGCAGTGTGGGGGTTACGGATGGGCCACAAGGTAGCACAGGATCCCCTTGAGATTAAGGAGAGCACAAAATGAGAGAGAATGTAAAATCCAGAGTCTGATTACATTTTAAGTCTGGAAAATGCGCTCAAGTTTTTTTCTCCTAAAATAATTCCACATAAAAAGGTTGGTAGGAGAAGGGTAGATGATATCTACAGCAAGGTTATCTGAAGACTGAAAAAAAAAAAAAAATCAAGGCTTCTAGAACTTCTTTTTAAACACAACATTTAAGGCTATTTCTTAGCCACCCCACTACTTAAAAAAAAAAAAAAAAAAAAAAGCCTCTTGCTCCTGCGTGGTCTGCTGACCTTCTCAGGATGGGCACCTGCTCTGTGGCCAGGCCCTGATCCACCCAAGTCTGCTTCCTGAGTGTAAAATGGGGATAGTTCTCACCCCTTCCCTGCTGCACATATTGTCCTGAAGATTAAATGGACCCACTGCCCGCATTCCCAGGAGCTCAGGAGACAGAGCAAAGAGGGGAGGCAGGAGGGAGAACCTCCGTTCCTAGACCCACCCTGCCCCTTCCCCATTTAGGACCTGGGTTAGATAGAATGAGCAGCCTCTTGGGGAAGGAAGGGTCTTTGGAGGGGCTCAGGCCTGGCCTTCCTTTTTCCACATCTACCAACCAGGTGGCTGCTGCTGTAAAGACGGTGCTGAGTGTAGGGTGTTTTCTTTTCCTCTTGGGAGCTGCTTCCAAATCAGGTTTTTTAAATTTTTTGATTATTTTTTTTTTTTTTTATTCCTCAGATGTTTGTTTCCCACTTACCTCAGTTTCCTAGGGCTGCTTTAACCAAGTATCACAAACTAGGTGGCTTCAAACATCAGAAACTTATTTATTCTCTTATTCTGGGGCTGGAAGACTACAGCCAGGGTTTCTCAGGGCCTGGGCCCCCCTGAAATTCCGAGGGGAGAACCCGCTTGCCTCCCCAGCTTCTTGCATGGCCAGCAGTCCTTGGTGTCCCTGCTCAGAGGTGCGCTGCTCTGCTCTGTGGTCCCAGGGCTGCCCCCCTGTGTGTGTTTCTGTTTTTAAGGACACCCATCATGCTGGATGAGGGGATGATCTCATCTTAACTAATTATATCTGCAGCAACCCTGTTTCCAAATAAGGCCACATTCTGAAACACTGGAGGTTAGGATTTCAACCTGTCATTTAGGGGGATGCACACAGCCCCCCACCCCCATAGTTTGGTACCCATTCACACCGCAGTTCATTCTGCGGGCAGCACATGCCTCGCTGGACAGGACTCTGCCCAGCCTCTCCCCAGAACTCTGAGCTGTGCAGTTGTCTCTAATGCACGTGCTGGGAAGCCCCTGGGAACAGGTGTGCGAAAGCCATGCAGCACTCCTGAAGCAGCTTAGAGTGCGGATTTGCTAAACATTCCTTGCATGCTCCGTTGCCTATTTCACTTAAGTCAACTAAGCCTGAAACCAAGGAGCATAGATGGTACCAGTGGGAAGTACAGAAGACCTTCCCATTTTATTTGCCACAATTGGTTTTATCAGACATACTGAGGTGGGAATTTGAGCGGATGCGTCCACTGTCCTGTTCTGCAAGATGGAAGGAATGTGTGGTGGCTTCTGAGTGGTGGTGATGACTGGTAAGAAGTGGAGGGAGCCGCCAGCACTTGTCTGTAGGAGGTTGTGGCTGCAGGACGTGGATGGGCCTGTGGGTTTACAGTGCCTCCTCCGCAACCGACTTCACCCAGTGAATGAGAATGAGGAGGTTCCCAGATGTGATTCACCCAGTAGGAGTGAAGCCAGGAGACCCTGAGTTCTGTCCTAGTTTTGCCCCAGTGTTGCCAACTGAAGTGAACACACGTTTCTTATTAAAACAGGATCTGGGTTTTCTCATCTCAGGGAAATTTGCTGCATCATGATGTCTGTAGGGCAGTGAACAGGCTGCTGCGTGCCGGTGGCTGGCGGGCTGCAAGTGAGCACCAGGGGAGCATGAGGACAGCTCCTCTGGTCGTCCCCGTGGGATTGGGGCGTTTAGGGTGGATCAGAGGGACTTAATAAAGAGCAAAGTCTGCGATGCAGAAAGTGCATTGAGGAGCTGCTGGTCTTGTTCCCATGGCCAAGGAAGGAGTGCTGTAGGCTTGCCTGGTAGGAGCCCAGGGTGGAAGGGCTCTGGTCAGGCGGAGAAGCACTGAGGGCGTGGGTGGCCTTTGAATACCATGTTGCTACCGGAAGTCCAGGGAGATGCCAAGGGGAATATTTCCAAAGGCGGCTGTCTCTTAAGGACAGATTCCTTATCCTAGTATTAAGGGCTCTAGGTGGCTCAGGGGCAGCAAGGACTAATGAGCTTCAGACCTAGAGTTCTGAGGATTCAAGAAAGGACTCAGGTGCAGAGAAGCCCTGGGCAGGCGGTTACAGCTGAGCCAGCAGTTGGTGGGGACCTGGAGGAATCCCTGAGGGCTCTCTCTACAGAACTACTTAGAAGTCTCTGCTGGGTTAGGGCTGGTTCTGGACGTAGGTGCATGTGACTGGAGAGGGGCTTCTGATTGTGTTTCTGGCTGATAGACACTTGTCCCCCCAGTCTCTGGCAGGGGTGGTCGTATCATTCATTTCAATATGTTCAGCAGCAGAGAAGTTCCACAAATGAAGCCAAATGTTTTGCTTTCCCACTACTTCTGCACTGACTAGAGCCGTTCTTTGCTGCTGCCGCTTTTGTTTTAATTGTCTGGTTCTTTATAATCACAGAGCAAATGTGTCATTTTTGAAAATACTCTTGAATGTAGATGTTTACACACTTTCATGACAAATTTACTTTAAATGACTATTGATGCACCAGGCTCAGGCTGAAAGGTGTTCTGTGACAGATGATCATCCAAAATCACAATGAACAAAGGCCTTCAGTTGGTCTTCTGGTGGTTGGCCACACCTGGAAGACACGGATCCAGCGTGGGGTTATTTGCTACTTTTGTTCCCCCAATGACCAGAACACAGCTATGAAACAGAAGGGTTGGTCATTTAAAAGAAGTACCAGTAGTAACATTTCAGCAATAACAACAGACTGTGGGGCACATTCTCTTGCCTGTTATAGAGAAAATGTTGTTTTTGTGACTATTGAAAATTTACTTCATTTTTTTAGGATTCAAGCCAGACTGTTCTGAGGCCCTAAGCGTTGAAAATCAAGTCCCAAGCAAAATATTTGACAGCTTTTAATATAAATTTTGTTGTTGTTGTTTTAGTTTCACCATGAAAATTAAGTCATGTGTATTTCAATGTGTGGTTGTCTTGGAGCAGGTATTGAAATAAGCGATTTGGTGACCTGAGTTTTTGTCTTGACTTGACTTTGGACAAATAATTTAATTTTTGTGAGTTTTGGTTTTATCAGCTACAGAATAGAAGCATTTCTACCTTTTGTCAGTAGAAATGATGCCAGTATTTAAAAGCTGGTGTATTTCATGAGTGATAAGTAGGAATTATCAGCACAAAGGTAAAAAGTCAGATTCTGCTTTATGCCAGTTCTCCTGCATCTATTTTAATTTTGTAAACTCCAGAGTTTTGACTGGTTTCTCCTTGTTTTACTACTTAATTAATTTAAAATGTTGTCCTGAGTAACGGCACTGTATCTACATGAGGATTGCTGGGAGGAAGGAGTGTGCATACGGGTGTTTGTAAATAATGCCTCGGTGACACTATTGTGATAATTATGGCTATTTGAAGATGGGTTTTATAGCAAGTCCTCAATTTTCCTGTCACTTTTTTTCCTGGGCGCTTCCACTTAAGCAAGCACATTTGTCACATAGAGCCAGCCATTCAGGGAACTAAATCCCAAGAGGAGTCAGCAGCTCTGTGACTCCACTTTTTGAATTCTGTGGCCAACACTGCAGATCCTCAAGGGTGCAAAGATTGCTCTGCACTCTTGGTCCTTATGTGGAACCAGTAAGGACAGCAGGAGGAAGATGTCACAAACCCACCAGATGTTCCAAGGAATGGC